>NC_139549.1:41332429-42812431 GCF_965153285.1 Podarcis tiliguerta
TTGACATATCTTGCTTTGCATGTCATGAATCTATCTCATATATTAGTTTCACCTTTTAAGTTGATTTTCTGAAATAAATGAACTTTTCCATGATATTCTAATTTTTCGAGTTTCACCTGTAGTAAAAAAAAAGCAATTTTGTACCTTGTGCCACTTATTAGTTTTTAGAACATTATAACATTTAATCTAAGATCAGAAAAACACAGCCAACTTTAAATGAATAAAACATTGTGGATCCGTTAAGTTATGTTCGGTAATAATTCAATAAAATTCTGCCACATTATCAAGAAGTTGTGTTCCAAAAGTCTAAGGGAATGTGTTGAATTCACCAGTGCTGCAAAGTCCCTGATTCCATCCAGCCATTTTTGGGTTGTCTATCCAGTCATTAGCAAAAAGTGCTCTGGCTACAGCTGAAGTCTAATGGGCTCGTTCTTTATGTTCTGGTCTAACTGATCATTTCGTATAATGTAATAAAAAGAATGCTGGATGAAATGGGACTTCATAGCCTATAATCCTTGTTAATTAATGTTTAATTTTCCTGCAGTATTTTTGACATCTCGCATTTCCACTGTGTGTGTGTGTGTGTGTGTGTGTGTGAAAACCACCCTGGCATTTTCAACAAGTGGGTGGGTAATTTTTTATCTTCATTGGGACAATGCACCACCTACTCATGATCTTAGAGAAATTTTCTCTTACTCCATACAGTATTTAAAGGGAGTCTATATGCAGTTTCCTATAGATTTCCCCAGATTTCTAAGGGGATTACTCCCCAGCCCGTAGTCTATGCCCATAAGATATTGTTTTACTTGTTCAGGTCTGGTATCTTGTTTTATAAAAGGCTGGTTAAGATTTTGGTATCTGTGCCTATTGGCCTTTATACTTAGTTTTCCAAAGTCTTTAACTATGGAATCATTGAACTTTGAGTCATAAGGGCTTTAACCCTGAAATGATTATGATCCTTCCCCATTTGGAAACCTGCTATTGCCTTTATATCAGGGCTCAGCAAACTTTTTCAGCAGGGGGATGGTCCACCGTCCCTCAGACCATGTGGTGGGCTGGACTATATTTAAAAAAATAAATAAAAAATGAACAAATTCCTATGCCCCACAAATAACCCAGAGATGCATTTATTCTACTCATGTAAAAACATGCTGATTCCCGGACCGTCTGCGAGCCGGATTGAGAAGGCGATTGGGCCGGATCCAGCCCCTGGGCCTTAGTTTGCCTACCGATGCTTTATATCATCTTTTATTGACTCCGAAGGGGAGAGGCTCCAAATTGGTATTGCTTCCAGATCTGTAACAAATAGGATGATAGTAGGGGCTGCGCTGGCTCCCCTTACCAGCCTCCCTCTCATTCTCCCATATCAACCCCCAAGAGCTTCCTGCCTTCTGCAACTGGTGAGTTCATTTTCCACTTTCCCAACCCCATCTCTCTCTTCTGTTCTGCAGCCATGCTGTGCTCCAGTTTTCACCTTTCTCCCTTGGTCCATGCCTCCCCCACTTTTCTCAGCTCCTCCTTGCACACACATATTGCTCCCCTTTCCATGCCTTGTTCTTGCTTGTTCTACATATATGGGTCTCTGCTTGTTAAATTATCTGTTCCACATTACTACATTTAGTAATCACCAGGAGTGAAATACATTATGTGACGGTGCTATGGAATATTTGAGGACTCCACATCCCTTATCTCTCTCACATGAAGGGGTTGAGGAATGGAAGAGGGAGAAGTTTGAGTTCAGTGAAAAGGGAGAAGCAGTGAAAGGAAAAAAAGTTGCTGTTTTAAACAATGGCAAAAGTTAGAGTAAAGCAGGGGCATATAGATATTGAGAGGAAAATGGTAATGTTAAACAACTGCAGAGGTTTAAGTAAACAGAAAACAGTTTTTACAAGGCAAAATAGCAGAGATGGGTAGAACGATATGATACGATACAATAATCTTTATTGTCATTGTCCCATACAGAACAACGAAATTGAAAAAAATCTACATTCTACATAGAAGGCAACACAGCGGAGCCCTTCCAAATTCCCTTCTCACTGTACTCACACCTCCCTGCAAACTTCCTAGAACTAGCTTAACATCACCTCATTTTTCCTTCCCCTTATTTATTTGGCTGCTGCTCACATGCATGCAGGGTTCTTTCCAGTAATAATGTGGTTTTCATGCTTCCATTTTGTTTCCAAAACCATGTTGTCTGTGTTCTCTGCTTCACTGCTGTAACAAGTCACGTGAGTTTGCCCAAGTGGGGCAGGCCAGGGGGTGCTTTCGATGTGGGACTAGTTACAGTGCACTGCGCTTTTCAACCCTGTTTTTAGCTGGCTTGTTTCCTCCCAGTGAGGCATCTGTATGTTGGGCAGTGGCAAATTGCAGGTTTTAAGTTTCCTTTCCTCTTGCATTTTTCTCCCACGTGATGGTGCGAGGGCCTCAGCCTTTTAGAAAATCTGCCTGGTGGTTTACGGCTGCTTGAGAGCAGCAGGAGCCAGACGGTTGCAGCCTGAGATGGGGCCGTATCCTCTGTGCATACATTGCTGCAGATAACCAGAGAGAAATGGATGAAGGGAGAAGCAGGAAAGGACAGCTGTTTTGCTCAAGACTAGCCATAGTCTGAGCCTTCCTGAGCTCTGCTCTGCTTCCCATTAAGGGCATGCCATCCACATTTCTCCAAGAAAAATAGGGACATCCTATTCAATAACAACAACAATAATATTTATACCTCACTCATCTGACTGGATTGTCCAAGCCACTCTGGGCAGCTTCCAACATATATAAAAACAAAATAAAACATTAAACATTAAAAAACTAACCTATACAGGGATGCCTTCAGATTGCTTGGGGGGTTGGATAACTCCATACCTTACAAACTTTCTCTTATGAAAATAGGGATGTCCTAAGGAAAAGCAGGACATTATGGGATCAAATCAGAAACTGGGGCAGTTTCTGTAAATCTGGGACTGTCTCTGGAAAATAGGGTCACTTGGAGGGTCTTTGCAAGGGCAGTGATGAGAGGAACGCTGGTCTTTGTACTGCTGTGGCATTCAGACAAGGAGGAAGCAAATAGCTTCTCCACATGTCTTCTCGTATAGCTTCTTGACTAGACTGGGCCCCCCAGGACCCCCAGCTGTTCCCAGGGAAGGCAGAGGAGACCAGCAAGGCCTTCCTGAAGTCCCATAGGCAGAGAGTGGATATGGTGAGGCCTTTGAGGCCAGAGCTGATACAGACCTGGATGCGCTGTGTCGTTCCCCCTGCACTGGGTACCGCACAGGTCGTTCCCGCAGGACTGGGGCCTCCTCTGGCAAGAGCTGGGCTCCTGTGACACAAGAAGGAAAGCTGCTTTTTAGCTGTCAGCCAGATGCCAGGGCAGCCACTGGTGGCCAGCCTTGAAGGCTGGGCAGTTCTGGGCGTTTGTGGGTGGGGAAGATGCCGCTCTCCTGCCTTGTAGGGCAGCTGATGGAGGCCTCTTGAACGAAGCTTTTCTGGCCCACCAAGGTGTCCAAGCACACCAGACAAGAATGCTGGGAAGTCACACGTTCAGAGACGCTGCTGGTGGCTGAATGCTCAAGGGGAAGCTGAGGCTGGATTCAAATAAGGTGGGCTTATGAAACCAAGAGGTTTCTCCACCTTGGTCCCTGCTTGGCTTGATATCCAGCTCTTAGAGGCTCAGCATCCTTGGCCGCCTTTGCATTTCATTCCCAGAGAAGCTGCTGGTGTGGTGCTGCCTCTCTCAGGACCTTTGGCAAACTCCTTCCCTCCTCTTTCAAAAAGATACCTTTTTGCTGTTAGTGATTCTGGAGACTTCTCTTTTCTGTATATTGTAATGCTTTATTGCTGTATTTCTGTACTTTATGTTGCTGCTCTTAGTAGTTTGTATGGATGGTTCTAGTATATATTTTTGTATTTTAATTTGCTGAACACCTTAATACAGAGGTTTTCAACCTTTTTGAATCCACGGCTCCCTTGACCAACAACGTTCTTTCTGTGGCTCCCTTGTGGGATAAGTGGTACAATCCTGACCATCATTCAAGGTGCTGAAGGGTGTAGCAGTGCACCAGTTGAAAACTACTGGCCTATGCTATAAATTTTGCACATGCTCAGAGAAACATCTTTAGAAGCAACCTAACACCCCCCCCAACAAACAACCAGGGAAGGCACAGACCTGCTCATAGATTTCCTGTCTTGCTTCGGAACTTGTCTCTTACATCATACTTGTTTGTTTGTGCCCAGCGGGCGCCTCGGAGTGGACTTGCTTGGTGGGTGCTTGTTTTAAGAGGTCTGCTTTGGTTGTCTGCCAGAATGTCTCTTAGACTGGCGCAAAAAGTATTTTTGCAGATATGAAGTGATCTCCAAGTGGCAGAGCAAGTGTTGCTCCATCCCTGGGAGCTCGGTGCCTCGTTTTGTGTACCCCTCTAGAAATGTCTTCCTTTTGCCCCCAACTCAGCCAAACTGCGGCCTTCAAGGAGGGTCTGTGATGCCTGCCTCTGCTGCAGCCCAGCTTGGCACTTGCTTCCACCTGAGCATTGGGGTTTGTAGATGATCAGGATCCTGAGCGCAAAAAGCAGAGGCTTTCTGCTCAGATCAAGCAGGTGACAGAGGGTCTTTCTCTGCTGCAGCTCAGCCCAGACAGAGCCACCAAATGATGGTCTCTTGCCTTGATCACCAGGTCTCCATCAAGGTCAGCGGTGGGGTTTGGGGTAGCATTAATTATGTTGTGTCTGTGGGAGGCAGTGTTGCACTGAGGAGGAGAAGGCTGCAGGCTGGCATGGAGTCTTATGGAGTCTTAAACCCACCTCGCCTGCTTGCGGTTAGGAGCACAGCTGATCCTGTCTGGAGCCTCCTCTGGGCCTGGTGGGCTCTAGAACATCCCAGGCAGCGCTGCTTCCACCTCCACACCTGCATGTTGATTTGACACCTGTCCAAAGTATGGGACGACCTCTCTGCACACCAGTTTGGCTTCCCTGACTCCCTCTCCCACCTTGCCGTTGCTGTGGAGGCCCAGCAACACCTCTGGGCGTGCTCCTGGGGAAAGGCAGATCCTAGCCAAAAAGGAAGAAGGAGGCCTAGCTCTCGGCATCTCTTGAGAAGCCGGTGTTGCCTTTTGCCTGCCAGCCAACGACCGCATTTTCTTGCCCATTGATCCTTGGCTGGGCTTTCCTTTCCAGGCATCTGCAATAAGGAAACTCCAGCTGGGCGTGGAGACAGCCGCATCCCAGAGGCTCCTGCAGAGCTGGGGGTGGAAGCTTCCTGCCTTGGCTTCCGAGTGGCTTCCAGCACTTCAGTCTGTGGAGAGGCACCTGTGGGTCGCACCTTGAGGTCCGTGTGCCTGGCCAAACTGTTTGAGTGACCCATCAGTGCAAGGCGTGTCTGTCACGCCTGTGGACAGGAGGCAGCAGTGCAGTGGTGGGCTTTGGGCTTTGGGCTCGAAGGGATGTTTCTTTCTTTTATACAAGCTCCTCTGGCAGCTGCTTTCATTGCGGCCCAGAAGAGAGGGGTTGTTAGGCTATGTTTTCTTTAGTTTGGGCTTGAATGTGGCAGACCTGGCTTCCGAGGATGGCCTTGGGCAGCCTCAGCCTCCTTTTCCTCATGAATCCAGTGAGGGGGAAAGTGGAAGCTTAAGGAGCTCTAGAAAGAATGGGCAGCAAGTGGAGCACAGGAGCTCTTTGCTCAAATGTCAGGAGGCCTAGGATGGTGGCGGCTGCTGCTGCATGTTACTTTATTTATAAAAACAAAACAAATAAATAAAAAGGAAGTTTTCCTGGCTCCCTGCATGTGGGCACTTTCCTTCCCCCCTTCAGTCTCCCTCAGGATGTGTCTGGCTGGCCAGTGCAAATGGCATCTGGCTGAGATGGTCCCCTGCCAAGCCATGCTCTGCTCTGGGTCTCGTCTTCTGGGGGTGCCCTTCCCTCCCAGAAATTGCTTGCTTGCTTAGAGATGCCTTTCAAGCGCGTGAGAGCCCAGCAACGTACACATTTGCAATGAGGGCACTCCCCTTGGTATTTGATGCAGAAGTCACTCTTGCGGCAAAACAAGCTCTTCGGAGACCCTGCACAGCGATGTGAAAAGTGGAGGCTTTCAGAGGTCCAGCTTTTATAGAGTGACCCAGAAAGAGAGCTTGGGGGGGGCAGTGTATGACTGCCTGGCATCCTGCTGTCTCTGAGCAAAACAGGATGGCCAAGTAGTGCCACTTGTGAGCGATGCTCCGCCTTGTGGCTTCCTGCCTGCCTGGGCTTTGCTCTCCCCAGCATCTCTGCTCTGCTTTATTTCTCCAGTGCCCACAGTTTACTATCCTCTCATCTCCTTTTGGCTTTGTAGATTTGGGAATATTGCCTGGAAGGGGCGGGTTGATCTTCACTCTGAGTTGCTGCTGCTGTTGTTGTGTCATGTGAATTTTGGAGGATGCAACAAAATACTGAGGAGGACTATTTACTTTTCTCCTTGCTTGCTAATTGGGCCCAGCTGTTGGCCACGTGAAGAATCCTTGGGATGGCTTGAGAATGGGTGCCCCCACCTAGTCTGCTGAAGGGGGGGGGGCTAAGACATTGGTCCCAGTGGCCCCCCTCACCGGCAGAATGTTGCTCCCCCTCGTGGCACATAAAAACACAAGAGTGAAGAATGTGACTTGACCACTGAAGAATTTTTTATGAATAGGGCTCTTGTTTTTAATTTGATGAGCAGAGAACTTTCCAGGTCTGTCCCTCTCTTTCCAATCTGTCTTTAATTTGCAGAGAGATGCATTCCAGTTTTTCAAACATGAAACTGTTTAATGGGTTTTTTTTGGCTCCTCCTGAGTGCTGGTTGCAAGAGTTTACCCCGAGACTTCGCATGTTTGCTCCTCCTCCCACAGTGCAGTGAGGCAGACTTGGGGGGGGGGGGGGAGACCTTTTGCAAGATCCCCTGGTAGCCTGTTTTTCTTCTTTTGCTGCAGAAGGTAACAGGTTGACCAGCCAGCCTCTTTTCCAAAGCTGAGTGAGCCCCACTAAGAATAGTCTGCAATAAGCTTGTGCCTCTCGGGCTGCTCTGGCCTCTCTGTTAATCCTTGGTGATGCCTTTCTCGGTGGCCAGTTTGTGTGGCCCCCGTGCCTTTCCTCTGGGAGATGGGACTGGCTTCTGCTGCAGGCGGCACCTGTAGTGCACTGTCTTGCAGCGCCTTCTTTGCTCCTGTGGCTTCAAGACTTTGGGTCTGGCACCTGAGACTGTGGGGTGTGTGTGTGTGAGAGAGAGAGAGGGAGAGGGAGAGATAAGGGGGCTCAGTGGGGATGAGGGGTAACAAATTCACAGCTGGGAGCAGCCCTTAGGTTTCTCTGCTGGCCCCTGTGTTCTTCTTTTGCCCCCCCATCCCCTTTTTAGAGCTAGGTGCGTTTAATGCGATACCTTAACTGAGCTGAATTCAAACCCTAGTTTGCTTTAATTCACACTTTGAAGTTGTTGGAAGAAACTGCTGATTTGGGTTTGTGGTTCATGCTGACATAGGGAGCGTGGGCTACACCAGTTTGAAGGCCCCTCCCACCTGCCCTGGCCTCCAGTAGAATTGTAGGGTTAGAAGGGAGCCTGAGAGTCATCTAGTCCAACCCCCTGCAAGGCAGGAATATGCAGCTGTCCCTTGCGGGTTTGGCATTATTAGTACTGTACTATGTTCTCACCAACTCAGCTATCTAGTTGATCTGTGGCAGCTCCACCCCTGCTTCTTCTGTGTTGTTCTGCCTTTAGACATCCTCAGCCGCCCAGAGAGGAAGCAAGAGAGGGGTTGCCCATGGGGAACACATGTGGCATGTTGCCATGAAAAAGTAAATATGAGGAATGATATCAATAAAATATTGGCTCAGGGAAGATTGGACCTCCTGCCAACCCATTCCCTTGAGTGTGCATTTTGCTTACGTTTGAATTCTCTGTGAAGAAAATACAGGCAGTGACCATTCCTCATGGGAGTTCTGTTCCTGGCCCCATGCATGTCAGCGAAGCACATAGAAGCATGCCCACCCCCTTTCTGCTTTCCTCCAGGTCCAAAAGGACCCGCACAGCGATGTTCACACATCAATTGGTCACGCTTAAGGTGGTCACCATCTGTATGTATGAATATACAGTGGTACCTCAGGTTACATATGCTTCAGGTTACAGACTCCGCTAACCCAGAAATAGTGCTTCAGGTTAAGAACTTTGCTTCAGGATGAGAACAGAAATCGTGCTCTGGCGGTGCGGCGGCAGCAGGAGGCCCCATTAGCTAAAGTGGTGCTTCAGGTTAAGAACAGTTTCAGGTTAAGTACGGACCTCCGGAACGAATTAAGTACTTAACGTGAGGTACACAGTGGTACCTCTGGACACGAACAGGATCTGTTCTGGAGCCCCGTTCGCATCCTGAGCAGAACGCAACCTGCATCTGTGTGTGCATGGGTCGCGATTCGCTGCTTCTGCGCATGTGCGTGACATCATTTTGAATGTCTGCGCATGCGCGAGTGGCGAAACCCGAAAGCAACCTGTTCTGTTACTTCCGGGTCGCTGCGGGACGCAACCTGAAAAGATTTAACCTGAAGCAACTTTAACCCAGGGTATGACCGTACTCTGTTTGGTTGCAGAGGAACTCAGCAAAGCAGTGCTTTTTGACGAAGAATCTGTTTTCATAACAAATCCTGAAGCTGACTCAGCAGACCCTCCCAATCCCCATGGCTGAGTCTCACAGGGGCTGCTCCTGTCCTGCTTGTGACCCATCTGGTTGGCCACCGTGAGAGCAAGAGGCGGGATTGGGGGGGCCCTTTTGGCCTCATGCTGCAGAGGCTCTTATGCTGCAAAGCCAAAGCGCCCTGGGTGGGGCACAGAAGCCATGGCTCTCTGTCTGCCTGGTGGAGCATATTTTGAAGATCTCCTCCTTAACTCCTAAAGCAATAATGCTTGGAAGGTGACTGAGCTGTTCATTCCTCAAGCGTAGACTAG
Source organism: Podarcis tiliguerta (assembly GCF_965153285.1). NCBI lineage: Eukaryota > Metazoa > Chordata > Lepidosauria > Squamata > Lacertidae > Podarcis > Podarcis tiliguerta. The sequence goes on from NC_139549.1 coordinate 41,341,349, forward strand.
AGGAAGGCAGGAAGCAGCAGCAGCAGAAGGTACCCCGGGTGTGGCCTCCTGTGGCTGGAGGGGGCGGATCTTGTGGTCCTTGAAATAACGATGGGATGATTCCTGGAAGGTCACATTAAGGAAAAGACAGTTTTAGTGACTCTCTCTCTCGAGAAACTATCTGCTTATTCAGTACAAAACTGAGGTGGTTGCTGAGCGATAGGGAGTGAGCCTTGGGTCGGGAACAGGAAGCTGCCATGGCAGGACTACCCTAAGCTCTCAGGAGCCGGCTTGCAGTCGCTAGCTCATGGGGTGACCAAAAGTAATAGAACCTGTTCAGGTGGTTTTTTTGGTTCCCTGCTGATTTGTAAAGGAGTGAAGCATTCCAGGTTATTTGTGAGCATGTGTGGCAAAGAGTTAAAAGTGAAGGCGCGAGTGGGGAGGAGGAGCTGCCAAATCAGCGTGGAATTGACACTGATTAGCAGCTTAATTGTGGGAGTCCAGTGTGCAATTTCTGCAGCCTTCTGCTCTGCAGCAAACTGTCACTGCACAGCCTTTCTAGCCGCCATCTGGCAACTCTGGGCTAGTCCTGGAGCAGGTTTAATAGCCTTGTGTGCTGCTTTGTGTGTGTTTTTCAGAGAGTGGCATTCCTCCAGCTGCATTTCTGTGTCATGAAATCAGAGCTAAAGTGGGGAAGAGAAGAATGCAGAGCTTGGAAATGCAATGTTTTATGCAGAACTGCTGTGTGCAGGCATAAAGAGAAAAGAAAAGAAAGCCGCAAAACCAGAATCACAGTTCAAATGAAAAGAAAATGTATTCATTCAACATGTCACTCCTGAATGGAGATGATGGCCAAGGCTGACGTGCCATTGAACGGAATGGTTTGCTGGGTTCTGCTCCTGGGATGCGAAGAGCAGCCTTGTTAAACATCAGGAGGGTGCACTGAATTGGCTCCTGCCTCTTGTACTGGTGTTAGTTTTCAGGAGTGACCAAACATGTATCACAGGGATGAGAGGAGTCTTGTTTGCTTTGAAATCCTAAGGGATTTGGCTTCTGGAAGCTGCCTTTCCATGCTCCCCAGTGGAACGTCTTCTCTGGATCCACCAGTGAGGGATGTGCCAAGGGAGCTGTTCCTGCTGCACAGTGGAAGGAGGCCTCTTCCAGGAGATGTGTTATCCTTCCATTTCACCTGGTGCTATCAGGGTTCCTGCCCGCCCTTCTCTGAAATGTTTTCTGTACTCTGGAAGTCTAAATTACCTGTGCCTGTCCCAAAATGCAATTGCCGAAATGTGAGAGGAGACACTGTAATTCCTTCTCCTGGTTTTGGACTTCGGTTGTGGTTTTCAGACTTTGATTTTACAAATTGTTGGCTGGGATCCAGGTTGCGGGTGGTGGATTGTATGAATAGTTATGGATTTAAAAAGTGTTATTAGGACTTGTGGTCAAGGAATCCTCTTTGATGATACTCCAGTTGTCGAGAATTCTCCTGCTGGTTTCTGCAGGTGGTGGATTCCTTTGGCACTGCTCTGGGGGCACCAGGAAGTATTGTGCTCTAAATGAAATTTGTGTCCTAACCAAATTTTTCCTGACCTGATTAGGACCAGGAGCATTGAGCTATATGCTAGGCAGACCCTCCTCCGCTTGTGGCTGGGCAGGCTGATCAGGTGAGGCAGGTGCTTTGTGGGAAGAGCCCTGCTGCCGGATCAGACCAAAGTGAGCCCATCTAGTCCAGCATCTCACCGTAGTCAGCCAGATAGTTTTGGGAGACCTTCAAGTAGCAAAACATGAGCACAAGAGCGTTCTTTCTTCATGGAGCAAACTCGCTGTAGGTCTGTGCTGGCCAGCAGCTTGTGTCTGATAGCAGATGCATCTTTAGCCTTGCTCTCCAGGCATAGCCAAGCCCTCCATGCTTCAGAACTTGATTTTCGTGGCCAGGATGGTGCATGAGTTAACTTCTCATGGGGAGGGGATGCATTTGAAGATGCAGTGCTTGTGTCTGCTCAGGAGCAATCTTGAGATCATCACACTTTGCTTGGGACTGCTCACTTCAGGTGCTTGAGCTAATTCAGGGGTGGCTGAGGGGCCCTTATCTCTCCTACCCTTAGGGGCCACATAGAACAGGTGGGTGGGGCCGCCCACTTGTCAGTCACCTAACGTCATACAAAGAGCCCTGCATAGTGCTCGGAGGTGCAGCTGATCAGCAGGCTTGAAGTCGCTTTGCGCTCTCAAGCAGTATCATACAGGTTGTTTTTTTTGTCCATAGCTTTATATACTGCTTTTTAACACGTGGTCTCCAAGTGAAATGCAAACCCTCCCAATAAAAAAAACAAAACATTAACCAGATGTTTAAGCAACAAATGTCAGTACAAAGCAGTCAGAACAAAAACATGGGTGAATGGCCCTGACAGGAGGGCCAGACTCCCTCAGGTCCAGAAAAAGGAGAATGATGGGCAGTAGTCTTGCCTGCCCATCCACCTACGGGGGCCATTCTAGGGGTCTGGGGTCAGCCTCCAGCCCAGCCCAGAAGGCCCTGCTGCTTCCGGTGGAAGTCAGGCAAGGCCGTGGACTTTGGAGATGGGAGTTGGGGCTTGGAGCAATTTGAGAGAGATCCTGGAGACTGCTTTGTTGAGCATGCAGTGTTGGAGCACAGCAGGAACCACAGATTCAAGAACATAACAATGAGCGTTAACTGTGTGGTTTTTATTGTGAGGTTTCTGGGGTTCGTCTGTAGTGTAATGGCAAAGAATCTGAACTCAAGCCTAGGAAGCCCCAGGTTGAAAACTCAGCCCAGCTTTGTACTGGGCAACCTTAGGGAGGCCTCTGTTCTGCCCGCTGGCAGAAGTGGGGTATTAATCCCAGCCCACCTTACAAACGGATGGTCAGGAGAGCTGCGAAAATTCACTGTTGTTGTATAAATGCTGAGTGTGAGTAATCATTTTTGCAAGTTGTCAGAGGTGCCTGGGTCTGTGGGTGGGCATTGCTTTCTGGGGTTCCATCAGGTGCAGCTGAAAAACAAGCATGGGGAGGTTGGGATACTGGTGTTTGCATTCAAGGGGGGTGAAATTCCTCAGTTGTCTTCTACTCACATTGAGTTTGGACTGTGAAGCGATCAGTTTTTGCTAGCAAAGCAATTGCCAGGTGGAAAAGTTTCTGGTCTCCAGCAGTGGGAGGAATTAAGCAGCTGTTAGCAGCTGCACTTGAGCAGCAGGGCCTGGCCTTTCCTGGGCCAACGGAGGGCCCCAGCCCCGCTCCTCTTTCAGCCTGAGGTGCTGCTGCTGCTGCTGCTGCTGCTGCTGCGAGTTGTGTCCCTGCATGGACTGTCACTGAGAGGGAGGCTGACGTGTCCCCCATGGCTGCTGCAGATCTTGTGTCCGAGGAAACGTGTGGCTTGGCTCATGGGCTGCTCTCCACCCACACCCCTTGAGGTGCATGCTGGGAAATGTTTCCTCACCATGACCTTGGGAAGAGCTCTGCAAACCATTTCCGTAGCCAGAGTTGGACCATGGCCAGCTTCCTTGCAAATGAGAAATCAAAATGCAATTGTTGCTTGTGGGAGGCCTCCTTATTCCTTCTCCCAGCATATTTTATGGATTTATTCATCCAAAGGAACCTAAGGTGGCATCCATGGTGGCATAGTCAGGCTTTCAGGTGACTCCCTCATCTGTCATGAAACGTGTATGCTTGAATAGGCAAAAATTGAGCTTTCTGCCTCCCTCTGCTTCTCCCAACAGTTTTAAGATAGAAGTATTCTCTTGGGTTCCTTTTCAAGGAAGATTCATAAATGTAATAAGAAGCAAATGCTCATCAACTTTGCCCCTGTCACAGAGAGGAGGCCACAACGATTTAAAGAGATGTAGGACTTCACCCATGCTCATTCCTGCTGGTGGAAGATATTGAAGGAAGGATAGGAGGCTGGACATTCCCTAAGCCCCTGCCCTGGCCTTTGTTTTGAGCAAGAATTCCAGCATACAGCCATAGGGAATGTCAGTGATAACTGTTGGGACACTCCTGCAACTTTCTCCACCGTTCTGATCTTGGTGTGGAGTTTTAGCAGAAGTCAGATTTGCACCGTGTTGATTGGCAGGCCCTTGTGTCAGTGATGAAGCCACCTCACTGCAACTTCTCCAAGATAGTTTATAAAATGAGAAGAAAGATTTGATTTAGAAAAAGTGTCAGGCAAATGCTTTAAGATGGTTAAAATAAAGCTGACAGTTCATCAGAAGTACAAGGGGGTTTGTGTGTTGTTCTGTGTGATAGCATTTGCTCCAGAAGTTGCCTGTGTCTCCTTTGGTGGAACGAAGGCACCAGAGGTACACTCAGCCTCTGCCTTTTCACAGGCACAGGTGCCTTCGGGGACTCCTGAGGATGGCCCCCCTCCTGTCAGGGGATGGGCAAGAGTGGAAGGTGCCTTATACGAAGTCAGACCATTGGTCCATTTAGCTCTGTGTTGTCCACAACGACTGTCTTTCTTCTTGTTCAGCAGTTGTTCCTCCTCCAGAATGCAAATATCCCTTTGCAGTCACCTCTTGTTCCTTCCAGTCAGAAGGCAGGTTGCATTTGATCTGGCACAGCTGCTGCTGCTGCTGGGATTCCAGGAGCGGGGAATCCCGAGCTGAGGACATTCTTGTTGCTGCTCTGATGGCTTTCTCTCTGCCCACTGATGATTAAGTGATACCTGCATTTAGCACAACGCTCCCCCCCCCCGCACACAAGGTCTCATGGGCACCTGCATCCCTCCACCCCATCTCTTCTGGGGCCAAAGACTCCTGCTTGAGTCAACATCTGGCTGGCCCACCGCCTGTGGCTTATGGGGAGATGTTGCCCACTTGATCCACATTGGGGACTGGGAGGGACAAAGGCCCACTGGGCTGTTTCTTTTGAGCAAGGGAGGGAGGGAGCAGCCCACAGGGACAGGGGCTGCTGGTGCCCCTCTGTGTGCCAGCACTCAAGAGAGCTGCCCTCCTTGTGCCCCTCTGCTTGCTGAGTGGCCAGCAGCGCTTTCACTGCCAGGACTGACATTCTTTGCATACCTAGGGAATGTTTGTTTTGGGTTTTCTTGTCTCCCTTTGCAAAATGCATTCGAGGAAATTACATTTTATCCTGCATTTTTTGGTCATGAAATGCAGGCAACTGTTTTTGAGGGAGTAAATTTTTCATGACTAGCACTTGGATACTAAATAAAAAATGACGGCTTCTTGGATTTGATTGCACTCTAAATATGTGCCTGCAACTAAGGGAGGCGGTGATGGTTTGGAGGTGGCAGGTGGAGGAGCGGTGAAGGTATTGAAGGAGGGGGGTGTCTCCCTCTCCTAGAGCACTGCTTGGCCTCCTGTGTGGATGCCACGCCTTCGGACAGAGGTGGGGGGGGGCAAGAGGCAGAAGTCCACCTTCTTCACACAGGCACAATCCTTAATTGCATGGGGGAGCAACAGTGGGCACCAACGAAGTTGGTGGGAACTTGCCTCATTCTGCTCATGCGCTATGGTGGTCTGGAGTTCCACAGGCCAGAGTGTTGCTTCATTTGGGAACATACCCAAGCTCCTTTTCACCTTGGTTACTGCATGGTGTTGGGAAAAGGAGGGGGAGCTTGTGCAAGAGTGGAGAGGCTGGGCCTGGCCTGGCAATGCCTCCTGCTCCGTAGAGCTCAGGAAATGACTCCATCTGTGCCAGGTAAGGCAAGAGCTCCCCATTTGGTTGAATGTCTGCATGCATACAATTGATTCCCTAGAACTGGGACACCTCCTCCCCTGCTGAGAGGAGGAGACAGTGGGTGGACATTCTTGGGAAGGGGAGCCCAGGCTCGACTGAGACTGGGGGTTCTCTGCGCTTGAAATAGAAGGAAGCGCCATCTGTTCCGCTGGGTGCCAAGATCAGCTAGCATCTGCCTCGAAGCTTCTCCCACTTGCGCTCTGGCATTTTAGCACTAAACTGGAGCAGGCGGCTGGTGGGAAATTTGCAGAGGTTAAGCTGTGGGAGAAACTTAGTTTGCAGATGTGCCCAAGAAAATGACCTCTGTCCTGCCAAATAAGTTATAGCCCAGCTGGTCATCAGCTGGTCTGGATCAAGCTACATATTACACCAAACCATGTGTGTAGCAGTGAGCTCGGCCAGTGTGGCGGAATTTGGAGCACACCATTGGGGGTTTTTTTGGGGGGGGGGATAGGGCTGAATGCTCCCTTGCCCATTTCCCACAAAATGCATCTGCCTCCTTAAGTGGCTGGTCTGGTGTGACGTGGAGGGGTGGGCTGGGGGATGGAGCCCCTCCCCCTCTTATTGTCCTCCATGGAGGAAAAGCAGCCTCTGGGGTCTTGCCTCTGGGGCAGGGTGGGGTGGGGCGGAGGGAGCCACCACAGAGGCAGAGACCTATGGGGTGCGTCATAAGATAGAGTTGCAGGGGGGAAACCAAGAACCAAGAATGGAAGAAGTCTTGTCAAAGGCAAATGAACTCCCCCTTTCTATCTTAATGGCAAATGCAAGGACGGGGTTGCTGTGGCAGGATGCCTTTGTGGTCAGAGCTGCCTCTGCTTCCCCTGCCTGCCTCTTGGTGACGTCTCTTCAGAGAGTTGACCGTTTGGGGGACAAGTTTGGGGCATCTCAAGCATGGCTGGCAGGGTCATGTGCCATCTGCCCGGGAAGCATTTCGTGGCTCTAGAAAAGAGCCTGTGTTTCCATCACCAGTTGGCCACGTTTCCTGTAAGCAAATGGTTTGGCCTCCCTCTCTGCCTATGGAGCAGGCACCGGGTGGAGGAGTGTTTCTGAGTGGGAATGTGAAGCGTTGGGGTGAACTTCAGCCTTGATTGCAAAAATCGAACCCCTTTTATGCAGCTAGCTCTACATAACAAGAAGAGGACTGTTTAAAAACGAAGATCCATGTTGGCTTTTGCTGTCTGATCTTGGTTTCAGCAGAGAGGAGCAGAACTGCCAAAGCGAGAGAGATATGAGGTGCTGGCTGGTTGCTTCCCTGGCCCACAGCTGCTGCAGCGGCAGTCGGAAGAGATGCTGCGAAGGGGGGGGGGGGGAGGTGGCATATGGTGCAGGAGGAAGCACCGTGGAGAGATAGGGTGGGCGGACATGCTGTTATTAAAAGCAGCTCTCATTAACCCCTCTATTTTCTTGGAACCAATTTCAGAGGGAAACAAGTAATTAATTAGAGTGAGGAGGCTACATCTCAATCTGGGTGCCTCTGTGAGGCATCCTACAAAAACATTGCATTGCTTCACTATGCTCTGTTGAGCCACAGTCTGCCTTCAGATGTGCCATGCGCAGAGGTTCAAGGCAGCACACTGTGACTGAGACAGGCAAGGAGTCTTGCCCTGGGGGGCAGGCGAGAGACGTCTGGGCCAGATGAAAGGGGAACTGGATCCATTCAGGGAGAGAAGAGGCTCCATTGGACTGAAAAATGGAGTGGCTTTGTTGATTCAGCTGATGACTGGTGCCCTGCATTGAGGCGGAGGCAGGTTTGGAGCCGGGTGGGGGAGAAATTTGATTCTATTCTCATCTGAAGCCGAATAGATCAAATTCACATTTTCTGAAACAGTATGTGAACTGAAACACAGAACCGTCCTTTGAAATTCATGGTTGCCTGAATGCTGTGATGCAGTTCTTCAGCCAAACTATGTTTACAAAAGCACATGTATTAGGAGGAAGTGTGCAGCACAGTGATGTGATGGAAGATGGAGCAAGCTTGTTTTCTGCTACTCTGGAGGGTAGGACCTGAACCAATATTACAAGACAGGAGATTATGACTAAACGTTAGGAAGAATGACAGGGGAACAGACTCCCATGAGAGGTAGGTGGACTCTTCTTTCTTGGAGGTTTTAAAGCAGAGTTTGGTTTTCCATCTGTCACGTATGAAGCAGTTCCTGCCTTGCAGGGGGTTGGGCTGGATGACCCTCAGAGTCCCTTCCAACTCTATAATTCTTTGATTCTATGAGAACTGAAATGGAGAGATCTTTCCATCCTAGTTTTGAGAGTGTTTTGTGACCATGGTAGTCCTCTCAATATGTTTCAGAGATAAAGGAAGAGCACTGAACCTTCTGAGCAGCGCTTCCCTTTCCCCACTGGTTGCTTGTTCCTATCCCAGCCAACCAGCAGGGTCCTTGGCAGAGCGGAGCCTGCAGCCACCTACGGGTGGCATCTCCTGCTGCCTCCATCCTGTTTCCAAAGCCCTTTACGTGTTTCTGAAGAGTCATGGCGAAGCTGGTCCCAACTGATATGTATGGCTTGCATTTCCTTTCATATCCTGCCGCCTTATTAAAACACTGTTTAATGGCTGGAAGGAAGTTATGCCAAACAATTCTCCTCTAGGAAGGGCATCCCTGCAGACTGCTTATGACCTAGAAAGGCAGCATTAACAGTGCTCTCCGCCAGAAAGTAAAATCCATCCAACCCCTGAAGAGTTCATGAATTTATAATCAAAGACCTCCCTCTCTCCTTGAATTGCTCTACATTGCAGAAAACTCTTCCAAAATACTTCATTCCGCCAAGAAAATGTGTGACGTGGTGACTGACTCTTTGAAAGCTCAGTTTCTGTCTTGTCAGAAGCAAGGTGGTTTAAAGAAATTAAAAGAATCAATATATACCCTGTAATGCAGAAATACTTCATAGAACCTGTCAACTGTTAATCACACACATCAAGAAACAGCATGTAATACAAAGTGGGCACCCACCTCTTGTTTCAGGGATCTCTTCTCCCTCCTCTCCCCTCCTCACCTTGCTCTCCAATTTAACTTTTTCTTTCTGGCTGATACCAGGTACAGTGTTACATACGGGTTACATACGCTTCAGGTTACAGACTCCACTAACCCAGAAATAGTATCTCAGGTTCAGAGCTTTGCTTCAGAATGAGAACAGGAATTGCATGGCACCAGCACAGTGGGCCCCATTAGCTAAAGTGGTACCTCAGGTTAAGAACAATTTCAGGTTAAGAACGGACCTCCAGAACAAATTAAGTTATTAACCTGAGGTACCACTGTACTTCTGAAGAAGAATACAAAGACCCACAAAGGGCTCTTTCAGGCTGCCGGAGCATAAAGTGGGCCAGTTAGGGGGGACTTTGGATGCCACTGCTGGAACTGTCCTCTGGCCAGCCTGCCTAAGCCTCAAAGAGGCCCTTGTGTGCCTCCGCCCCGTTAAATGAGGTTGCGTAAACCAGGGCACCACTCACAATAGCCTGGGTGACTTAGTGCTGGCAGCCAAAGGCCCTTTCTCTCAGCAGAGGACGGCCAAGATGTGACTTTCTGCTGGAATTGGGGTTGGGGGAGGCAGAGCGTTCATGATGGAGCACAGGATGTACCAGGAGAGATCAAGTGCGGCAGCTGGGATATTGCCAGTAAAAGTTTGGCCTCTTAGGCATTAAGTCTCACAGCTTCTGGATCACCTGCTACAAGTGAGAATATTGTGTTGGCAGATGCAATGTCTTGTTTCCAGAAGGTCCTAGAGATGGGGTGAGGAGCCTGCGGCCCACCTTCAGCTTAATTTCAAAGGGCCCACAGAGATGGGGTGGCAGAGGGAGAGCTTATATGGGGCAGCAAACTCCACTTGCCACCAGCTCTACAGATGAGAGCATCTGCCCTGCAGCCCTCTGTTGATGCTCCCCACATTGAACCATAGAATTGTAGAGTTGGAAGGGACCCTGAGGGTCACATAGTCCAACCCCTTGCAATGCAGGAATATGCTGCTGTCTCATATGGGGATTAACCTGCAACCTTGGGGTGATCAGCACCATGCTCTAATTGCTCTTAATAGAAGCTCTCCCGGCTTTTACAGTCTTGCATGTGAAGTCAGCCTAGTGGTGGTCCAGCTGTGGTCCCCTAGCCACAAACCACATAATGGCATCTTCCTTGGCAGAAATGGACCGCAGAAGAGCCCTGTGGCCCAGGGCAAGCTTGGTCCATCAAGGAGTCCAGTAGCCAGCCAGCCAGCCAGCCAGCCAGCCAGCCAGCCTTCTAGCCTTCTGCTTCTAGGCAGCACAGTCAGACCAGGCAAGACTGCATGGGCCAACCCACTCCCATTTCATGTTCCCATCATCTGGTCCTGGTGTTTCCATGTAACTGTATAAGAATGTAAAAATGGGTTCGTTTTCAGGGTCTCTGTTTGACTTTCCCACAAAGGATATCGGGTTGTAACTCTTCCCCTTGGTGGCTCCCTGTCCACGGATGTGAGGCAGGCGCTGTCTCTGCTACCTTTCCAGGACCTGCTGCAGATCTCCTTCTTCCAGCAAGCCGTTTCAATGGGGCTCTTTCTTTCCTAGCCAGCATCTGTGTTAGAATTCTTTTAAACACGTTTTTAAATGCTTTATTCTTTGTGTGTTTGCTGCCCTGGGCTCTTTTTGGAGGCAGCACAGATACAGGATACATTTAAAAAATAAAAATAACAAAGTAGATAGCATGTCTGCAAATGAGAAACTGGCACCCACAAAGGAAGGGTGGGCATAAGCTGGAGACACCTCTGGGGCAACCAGACAGGGGCCCTTCTGCTTCCTGGAGGGGCAGCTGGAGGGACGTGGCATTTTCCTCCCCAACTGAAGCATCATATTGTGGAAAGAGGGTTGACAGGTTGGTACATGGGCAAGAGATTTCACAGCTATATTAGGACAAAATATCTCTTCAGTGATTTTAAGCAGTAAAAATCTAAAGCAAAGATTGTTTTCATTGGGACTAGGCTGAAGGCCAAATGACGCTTTAAGCAGGAGGGCTTCCACAATGGGATCTCGGGGTACTTTGACTGGCTCTGGGCTGGGGGCTGAATTGAATGGGGCAGTGGTGTTCTGGTCTTCAGTGCGTTTTCTCCCTCCAGACCTCCTCTCCAGCTGCTAGTTCCAGAATCTCCCATGTGAGGATCTTGCTCCTGCCGTTGTTGGAGTGGTCCTTGCATGTGTCCCCATTGCATGTCAGACCCTCCAAGTGTCCCTGTTTTCCAGGGACAGTCCTGGATTTACAGAAGCTGTCCCAGTTTCTTATTTGATCCTGGCATATCCTGCTTTTCCTTAGGACCTCCCTGTTTTTATCAGAGAATTATTGAAGGGTATGGAATTATGTGACCCCCAAGCCAAGGAGCTATACAACCTTTAGAAGACATCTGAAGTCAGCCCAGTATAAGGAAGGTTTTTTTTAATGTTTAATGTTTTATTATGTTTTTATATATGTTGGATGCCCAGAGTGGCTGGGGCAACCCTGTCAGATGAGCCAGGTATTATGTAAAAGAATGTCCCTATTTTCACTGGAGAAATGTTGGACAGTTTGGTGGATGGAGCTGTGCTCTTTCTTAATGGTTGGGAATGCCTTTTACCAGCTGCAGCGGGAATGCCAACTATGGCCACCCTTGGGCAGAGATGATCTGGCCATAGTGATTCATGCACTTCAAGATGACTTCTTCTTCTTCTTGCATAATCTTCATATCAGCTTTAATTCATTTTAGTTCCATTGTTTTGAGCCTCCTGTACTCCACTTAGAGGCTACTGTCATTCAGTGGAATAGTAAACAAGGTGGTTGGGGTTTTTTTTGCACAGGGGGCAGGAAATGTGGCCCCTGATGCAATAACAGATGGAGGGAGAGGGGGGCATGATTCTTATGGTATTGGAAGCCCATCTTCTGTCAGAGGTCACTTGAAAGACCCCAAGAGGCTCCTGATCTCTCCTCGAGAGCCAGTGTGGTGTAGTGGTTAAGAGCAGTGGACTTGTAATCTGGGGAACTGGGTTCGCATCCCCACTCCTCCACATGCAGCTGTTGGGTGACCTTGGGCCTGTCACACTTCTCAGAAGTCTCTCAGCCCCACTCACCTCACAGAGTGTTTGTTGTGGGGGAGGAAGGGAAAGGAGAATGTTAGCTGCTTTGAGACTCCTTCAGGTAGTGATAAAGCGGGATATCAAATCCAAACTCCTCCCCTTCTTCTTCTTCTTCTTCTTCTTCTTCTTCTTCTTCTTCTTCTCCTCCTCCTCCTCCTCCTCCTCCTCCTCCTCCTCTTCCTCCTCCTCCTGCTCCTCTCTGTACACTCCTTCCACTGCTTCTCTGTAAGAGAACCTATCCTTGTTCAAGGAGGAACTCCATCCTCTGACTAGACCCAGGACTGGAAATTGGAAGAGGCGCCTGGGTCCCTCCAACAGCTCACTTGTTGCAGAAAGATGAACTGAGGGGGAAATTCCTGGTGGTTCCTCTCTGAGGGCTTTGAGATGCATTGGGAGGCAAATGAACCCTTAAAAGGGTGTGTGGAGGCCCCACGGAAGACACAGGGTGGCAAATAACTGCTTTGCAATGAGGAAAATGGTGTTTTCTGGACAAATGAAAAGAAACCAGGGCTGGAAGAACCTGTGGGAAGATCTAGTGGTGAAGGAGCAGCTCTGGGGCTCCAGTGGAGGGGGGGGGGAGGCAGCAGTGGTTTCTGCCCCACTATTTCCAGGGTCTGTTCAAGAGTGGCTGAACACTGGTTGGCAGGCAGGGGTATGATGTCACTAGTGGCAGAAGATCCCTCCCCCTGTCCCCAGGCTCCGCAAGCTTGTTCACAGCCAGATGTATATGTGCTGGAAGGGAGCTGCCATCCCTGGGAAGGCAGGAGGAAGGGAAACGGGATCAGTCTCCTTCCCAGCCAGCTGCCAAGGCCTTTACTCCTCCCTCCTGATGCTCCAGCCTTTGGGGCTGCTGCTGTGTCAGTTCAGCGCTTGGGAGCCGTCTGTCCAGAAGACCTGAGTCAGCATTGTTCTCCTTCCTGCGCCGCTCTGGGAACAAGACGGAGCAAAACTCTTTGTTTTATTTTGCTTTCTGTCTGGGTGATTTACAGCCTGGGCTTCTCTGGCCCTGCCAGGCGCTTCCTGTGTGTGTTTCTTTTGGAAGGACTACACCAGGGGACCTCTTGGGTCACTGCCAAGCTGCCCATGCCAGTCAGGACTTGGGCCTGGTGGCAACTCCCCCATTTTGCTGCTCGTGTCTGAGTTTGCTTGGTTCTTCAATTGCGCATCCTGAACAAAGACAGGTTTCTGTCTGCAGCTGAGAGGAAGAGAGCTTCCAGGCAATAGTCCTGTTAAATTGAAATGAAGAGAAGGCAGGAAGATCTGGGGCTGCAGCAACTGGCCCATGTCATGAGAAGGACTAAACAGGTTGTGGCGATGGGGCCAAGGGGCAGAGCACAGTGTCTTTGGCCAGTCTGTGGACCCCATCCGCTCCCTCCCTGTGCATTCTTGACTCTTTCAGAGTCTTTATTCTTCATCTGTACAGGAGGCCTAGTGTTTGGATTGTCCAGCACTGCACCCCCTGGATGGTGAAGGTGTCTGGTTGAAGAAGCCATGTGGGTGTTTCAAGGCATTCATGGAAGAGGCTGGTGTGTGTGTGTGTGTGTGTGTGTGTGTGTGTTTTAAATGATATTCCAATTTTAACAAATACAGAAAAATTTGAAAAAGACAAAATACAATAAAAATAAAGAAAGAAACAAGAATAGAGATTTTTTTTAAAAAAAATGCATAAAAACCACCCCTCCACCCCACCAACAAGAGAAAAAACAAAAACATTTTAAAAAGAAACCCTTCCATTTTTCACAATTCCATCCTTCAATGACTTGTTTCCTCGACCTCCTCCCACCTCCCTTTTTGTATTCCAGTTAAAAATTAAATCAGCAAATTCTTTCCATCTTTCCCTGCTTACTCACTTATTTATCTTAATCCATTTAAACCTTATCCTCCCATCAATATCTAAAAAATTATCTATACTCCAATCTAATAAAAAGAGAAAAAAGAAAAAACCTTAAATCTTATACCCTTAAATCCTGAAATCTCAAATCCTTATCATGTTTCCACTAAAGTCATATATATTCATTCCACCATCTCCCAACATTCCTTACTTATACAATATTATACTAAATACTGTTTTAAAAATTCCTAATCTTTTTCCACCATCTCTTCTCCCTGGTTTTGGATTTTATCAGTCTTTTCTGCCAATTTTATCAGTCTTTTCTGTCAGTTCCATAAAATTCATCAACCTGGTGCTCTTATGTCCGAGGCTCTTAACTCTTCTCCCTGTTCTGTCTGCAGATTTCTTTCAGTACCTAAAATTAAGTCCCAAAGGACTTTCTTCTCAGCAGCTCCTTTATCCCATTTCAACATGTTTGCCCATACTCCATATTCAAAATTGTAATCCAAAAGGTATTCCAAGGCATATTCCACAGTCCCTTTGAGGTAACAGAGCTCCACTTTTCCGAACTTTCCCGCAGTGCCTCCCTCCAACAGAAAGTCCACCCATCTTGCCTTATTCAGTCCAAGCGGGGCACTGTCTCTCCAATTCTGGCTCTCAAAGTCCATCACCTCAAACTTCAATTTGTATCCATCAATTTGGTTCGCTGGGGCCAGGGTATCCACTTGAGTTTCTTCTTGCAGAGCCGAGACCGTTAGTTCCGTCTTCTTCTCCAATGCTTGCCATTTCAAAGTTGGTTCCACATCCCGAACAGTTCCTGTTGAATTACTCACTTTTTGTTCCAAGACAAATACATTCTGTTCCAAGTCAGAAACGCTTTGTTCACAAGTGTCCAATTTCTCTATCATCAAGTCTGTCGTTTCATGCAAATGCTCCAACAGAGCATTTATTTTGTCAAACATGTTCCCTAGAGATTATTGTTTTTCCATTCTTATCTTAAAACTCTTCAAGCCCGCTTGTTTCTCAGCCTCTGTTTTTTGGTGGAAAGTTCCACCTCTCAAATGTAACAGTTGCAACAGTTTCTGAAGCTCCCTCTATCGGCAACAGTTTCTATTTTTTGTTATTTTAAGTCAGAATCCAGTAACAAAATTACAATTCAACTTTTCTTCCTTTTAAATACCACAAATCCAATGCGAAAAAATATATATCTCTATCAACCGTCCATCAAGATGTGTTTCATTCCCCGTTGTTAATTTTTTCAAATTGTAAAACTTTTTGACAGCCCGATCCCAGGCTCGAGACAGTGGTGAATTAAATCGTCTTCCTCACTCTCCTGCAGGCTTAAATCGTCCACAAAAAAGTTTCCCCTTTTCCCCTGCTTCCGAGGGGGTATTCAATATCTTAAATGGTGAAAATTAATACTTTGCAAAATACTTTTCCCCAGGCTTTAGCTTACGACGGCTTTGCTTTGATCTTTTTACAAAACGGAAGGCGGACTTCCTGTTTAGACCTTCACGTTCAAGTGCCAAATTAAAATATTTGGTAGTCCAATTTTCTGCTTACTTACAAATATTTACTTAGAGTCCAAATGTCCACAGGAAAAGTCGGCGCTTTCTGGCAACAGCTATGTGGCTTCACTCCTTGAAAGTAGCGGTTGATTCGATGTACCGTGCCACTCACCCCACGTCGCTCCGGAGCCCCGAAACCGGGTCTCCCTGCGAGTAGGGGAGGCGCAAAAGGTACCTGCCGAATCCCAAGTCCACGAGCTTCTTCCGCCTGTGGTTTTTAGCGGGTCTCCGCCTCGCCGTGGCGGTCAGACCCTTGTTTCCAAGGAGCGGATTCCTCCGAGATGGAGGAAATCCGCCATTACCAGAAGCGCCAACCCGGAAGCCCCCCCCCGAGGCTGTTGTGTGTGTGTTGAGGGCCCCTAGGCAGATGCCACCGTCACCCCCTTCTTTGCTCATTTTGGAAGGGGTCTTGTGTGTTGCCTCTGTCTCTGAAGATTTCAGAGCGATTGAAGCCAGTATTATTTCTCTTCCAGGCTGTTTATAGAATCATAGAATTGTAGATTTGGAAGGGACCCCCAAGGGCCATCTAGTCCAACCCCCTGCAGTGGAGGAATCTAAACTGAAGCATCCATGACAGGTGGCCATCCAACCACTGCTTAAAAACTTCCAAGCGAGGAGAGTCCACCACCTCCTGAGGGTGTCCAGTCTACTGTGGAGCATCTCTTACTTCAGAAAGTTCTTCCTGATGTTGAGTCGGAATCTCTTTTTTTGTAACTTGAAGCCATTGGTTCAAGTTCTGCCCTCAAGAGCAGGAGAAAACAAGCTTGCTCAATCCTCCATGTGGCATATTTGAACAACTTTGTAGCTACTTGGACCTGGTGCCCTGAGAATCAGAGGAACAATACTAAAGCCTGAAGGTTTGCTAACATTTGGAGCAGCTGGTGATGGTGGTAGTAAAGGTAAAGGTAAAGGGACCCCTGACCGTTAGGTCCAGTCATGGCCGACTCTGGGGTTGCGGCGTTCATCTTGCTTTATTGGCCGAGGGAGCTGGCGTACAGCTTCCGGGTCATGTGGCCAGCAGGACTCAGCATGACTTCTGGCGAGCATGACTTCTGGTGAACCAGAGCAGCGCATGGAACCTCTGTTTACCTTCCCGCCGGAGTGGTACCTATTTATCTACTTGCATTTTGATGTGCTTTCGAACTGCTAGGTTGGCAGGAGCAGGGACTGAGCAACGGGAGCTCACCCCGTCGCGGGGATTCGAACCGCCGACCTTCTGTTCAGCAAGTCCTAGGCTCTGTGGTTTAACCCACAGCGCCACCCGCGTAGCTTTGACCACAAACCCGGTCAGGGAGGGAGTGGGGAGTGTTGGTTTGAATTGTGTCTGGAGGTAATGCAGGGGCCATGTCCTGTTGTGCACCTGGGCAGCAGGTGAGGGTTCTCCCCTTGGGTGGCTCTTCCAAGAGAAAATGCTCGGAGGCTGTAGCTGCAGGAGCAGCAGCATCTGCCAAAGGGTAGCAGACGTCTTCCGCAAGCTTGGATCTATGCATGAGAGAGACGGACAGATGGACAGACAGATCATTGGCATGTCCCATATTCTGTGGCATTAAACTGCTTATGCCTAAACTTTCAGTAAATGCCAATGGACTCAAGGCACACATGGCAAAAATGCTGCAGATGCTGGGATGTTCCCTGTCAGGTGTGACTTCTTTAGCTTGGCACTACTTTCCCCAAGAGAGGCGCTTGGTGACCCTTGTTGCCCTGTTCAGGGTCTGATAAGGCCCTGGGCCTGGTCCTCTTTTCAGGAGGGGGGGGGGCACAGGCCAGGGCACCAGTCCTCTTGCCCTGCACCCACAGCTGCTTCTTAGGAATGGCCTCCTTAGTGAGGATAGGGGAGTTAGCTGCTCTCAGCGTGGTTTTCTGTATAAATTGGGACTGGTTTGGCAGAGTGTTTAGCCATGGCTACTGCACAGAGGTTTCCCCCATGGACAGGAGGGAGGTTTCATGTGGATTGGGAAGAATGGGGTGCTGCAGTGGTCACTTGCATCTTCCTGATGTCTTCCCGGCAGAGTCTGCAGGCGGACACCGGGCACTTTCTCCTTCCTCGCTTGCAGCCAGCCACCTTGCTTCTCCTTGCAAATCAGTAAGAGAAGACTCTGCAGCAGAGGAGCCTGAGAACGGTTGCTGGCTGTTACAGGATCCTGTGCAGAACCCCTTGGGGAAGGACGAGCAGAATGGATGTTGTAACCTCCATATGTTTCCAGAGCGTGGAGGAGAATTTTGAATAGACAAAACAGATCTTTTGCAATACAATAGTTTTATTGTGCAGCCTTTTGAGGAAGGGAGAGCTGAGCGAAGCTTACCTTTCCTTCAGTGCATTTGCATTGGAAACAAGCAGCCCAGCTCCACAGCAACTACAGGGAGCTGCCCACCTGCAGGCCTTCTGCTCTTAGGTTTCCGTTTTGCTGTGTTCTCCTTTCAGACACTCCATGTGAATGGAGAATGTTCTCCTCACCACAGTTGTGAGGGCTGAGATTTCTGCAGCTGCTCAATTGGGGAGAAGCAATGAAGAACCGAGATGGCCACTGGGAGGATCAGAGATGCATCAAAGGCTTGTTCAGCAAAGGGAGTATGTTGTGGGCTTGCAGTTGTGTTTGCATTCCCCTTTAATTTGCGTACTTCGTATGGCCCTCAAACCACACCCATCTTAGTACTCCCCCCCCCCGTAAATTTGGATTTACTTGATATGGGGGAATTGTGGGAACGTGGGCTCCAAATTGCTCCACTTCAGGTCATAGGTGATTAGTTTTAGGCGTTTGGGGAGGGGGGCTCAATTGTCACTTTCATTTCTTTTTCCACTGTGCTTGCAACTCTTTCCAGTATGCTTAGCCTTCCCTGTAGTTTTCTTTGGATCTCTCAGATTTACACAAAACCAGAAAACTGCACAAGCAAACCACGTTTTACATTTCTCCAGCAGATATTGCACAACAACCCGAGAAGTGTTTACTGAGAATTTATAGCTGCCTTACTGTGTGCTTTTATACACTTGTTGGATGGGGGAAACTAAAAAAACAACCCCCACACACCTGCGGTGTAGCTGTCTCTGCCCAACTGGAAGTTCCTATTCGTGTACCAAAGTGAGCGGGTTTGGACTGCTACAGTCCAATCTGAATGTGGGGAGAAGCACAATAATAGCTAAATAATGCTCCATTGTGGACAGGCCTTGAGAAAAAAATCAGAGCATGGGGTGGTTTTGCCTGCTTTTAGCCAGCGGATGTGATTCAGTATCTCTGGACATTACTCCTGTTTCTGGAGAAAGTTGCCCCACTTTGGACTCATCCACACTTACCTTTGCTCTGTGCTTTGTAGGCACATCTCTGGGCTTTCCAGGTCTGTCCATGCCTGAGTAGTGTTGGGTTTTTTCGCCTAATGAAGCTTAACCCTGGGGAAACTGCATCTTACTGCTGAATCAGAGCAAACGGCAGTTGGGTTTTCTGCAGACGACCCCTCTGAGATGCCAGCAGGACTGGGTTTAATTGGCAAATGGGGCGGATTTGAATGAGCCAGGTGTCAGGGAGTGGGTGCTGTTGTTGGGGTCTGCAGACCCACTTCTTTGAGGCTAAGAGGGAGTGAGTGAGAGGACTGCTGCTCTCTCCGAGGACTGGAGTGGCACTTGTTGGTTATTTGTACCTACTCACCTGTGTGATTCTTAGTGAACAGCCAGATAACTCCCTCTCACCTTTGCAGAGTGGATAAAGGCAAGGTAGGGCAGGATGCTCAAGCAGGTGCTTCTCAACCATAGAGAACCTTGGGCGGCTTCCCGGTGGGCTTTGGGTCTCCGCCTGCCTGGCGTCTCCTCGTTTAGCAGCCCCACTTTCTAGGCCAACCACAGCCTTGTTGCACCCATCCCAGCAGCTGCAACCGCCACCTCTTGCACGCTGTGTAGAAGGGGCTGGGAGGCAGAGGCGTGTGGGGTGGGGTGTTAGGGTGTGGGGAGGAGGGAGGAGGGAGGTCTCCTAAAGGAGAAGGAAATTAGAAAGTGAGATAAAAGGTTGACATTGTTATCAAACATAAATCAAGAAATAGATAGATAAGATAAGATAGATAGAGGAAAGATGTTACAGGTGAGCGTGAGGAAAGAGTCCTGGCCATTTGGGGGAAAGAAAGGATAAAGTGCAAGTTAAGTATGAAAGGATAACGGGGGAGAAGTTGTTGAAGGAGCTAAGTCAAAATATTTGAGAGGCACATGGGGTGGGAAGGGAAATGTATGAAAGAGTCAACCTTTTCCATTCGGAGCCTCTGAATGAACAAATTCTGCATAAAGAGGTGGGCCAAAATACCTCCAAAGCAAAATGTCTGTAGTTAGGTTTGAGGAAAGCTGAGCTAGATAACACCTTGCCACAAGGAAAATGGTGTGGCAAAGAATTTAGAAATTTACAAAGATGGATCCGATGTCAGTAGAAAATGTTGGTAATTGCAGAGCTCCACCCACCTGCCCCCATTTTGAGACTGGCGGGCCTCAGTAATTTCCATCCATTTTCTTTTTCTTTTTTTGGGAAGTCTGAGATCCCCTATGATACAGGCAGCTTTCCTCTTCCAATCTCCATTTGCCCTTGGCTGGGGGCTGCCCGCTCTCCACGGTCAGGCATCTTGCCCTCCCGGCCTCGTGTCTGCCAGAAGAGGGTCTTGGAGGCCCACTGACCCCTCTGCTGCCTCCTTTCCATTTTTTCTAGGCAGGACAAAGCCCAGCGCCCTTCCTCAGAGAATCCCAGCAACAGAGCACCAAGGAAGAGGGGCATCTCTGGAACATATTAAGATGTGTCTTGCCCTTCTCCTGTGCAGCCTGTGAAATAGTTAAGTTTGATGAAGTGCTAATGAAGAATTATGGAGTTATTTGTTTGACTTTGTCACTCGGGGCTCTTTGCAAATGAGACTATTCATCTCACAGTGCAGCCAGTCGTGTTTCTTAAAGGGAATTAATTAATGCCGTTTGTCTTCCTACCCAGATCTCCGGTTCTTCTCCTTCCCAGGCCTGGTCTGCCATCATGCCAGCCACCCTCCTGTTCTTTCTCAAATGGTTTCTTCTCTTCTGCAGTTTTGCTTGTGGGTGGCCACTTTTATCTGATCACCCACACACTTCCAACTAACTCCCTTGGGTGCCTGAAAGAGCTGGCGAGGGGGGGGGGGTTGTTTCCTTTGGAAGGGGCCATGTGTGGGAAGGGTCTTTCCAGGGCCAGCTCCCAGCCATGAGGATGATGGCTTGGCAAGTTCTCAGGTCTCTCTCCTCCCCTTGCTGGCAGCAGGCTCTCTTTCTCGGCCCCTCCTCACTGGCCAAATGCCCCCCCAAGTCCATTAAAGGAGGAGGAGGCATGTAGCTTTGTTGATGGAGGTTCAAGGCATAGTGGAAACTGAACCAGGCACCGAAGGGCCTTCAGACGGAGCAGAGAAAGGCAGAGTCTGCAACTGACAGGACCATGTGCCCTGAGGATCTAGCTGTCACAACGCCCAGCAGAGGCTGTCAAGTCTTGATGCTGAAACCATTGATGATCAGAGTGATCCCCTGATGAATGGTTGGTGTCAGCTATGGACTTTTGACTGAAAGTAAATTGGTGGCCTCTGCAGTTGCTAACTGCTGAGGTTCCCCTAGCAAATGGAGCAGGTCTCCTGGCGGAGGCAAGGGCTGCCACGGTCTTCTTCATCTAGCCCCTTCTGGCCACTGAAAGCTTTCCGATGTGGTGGGCACAAACGTGAGCCCCGTGGATCCCCCCGGGTGCGCCTCAGAGATGCTGTGCAAGTAGAAGAAGCCACGTTTCCTTGTTTTCTGCACGGACAAAAATGGATGTGTCGTTTTCCAGCAAAGGTCTGGGAGAAGCACAGGTGGGAAACATGCAGCTGTGTCCCTGGGTGCGTGTGCGCATGCATTCATGTGGCAGTGCTGAGCGGCTTTCCCTCTCGTCCTGCAGCAGGTGGAGCTTATTGTCTGTCCACTGAACAATGCAGGTATTTGATGGCTGAGTGGTTGTGCACGGGGTTTGGGTGTGGTGTTATTTCTGGCATTTGGAAGAAGCTGTGCCCCCCAGGCAGCTAAGAGGTGGTGTGTGTGTGTGTGTGTGTGTGTGTGTGTGTGTGTGTGAGTGAGAGAGAGAGAGAGAGAGAGAGAGACAGGCAGACAGAAAGATGCAGAGAAAGAAAGACAGATAGACAGACAGACAGAGAAAGAAAGACAGACAGACATTGATGTCTGCCTGCAGGCACAGAGGTGGGGGAAGGAAGGCTTCCCCCCTTGTCTTTGAACATCCCCGATCTTTACAGTTTCAGACTATACATTTCTGCATGTCTAGATGTGGTCCTCTCTGTTGATAGTTAAAGCAATGGGGTTGGGGTTGCCTGGCAACCGCAGGGAGAACTAGGAGGAGGGAGGGAGGAGCTGTAGCAGAGAGAGAGAGAAAGAGAGAGAGAGAGAAGCAGCAGAAGAAAGAAGGAAGGAAGGAAGGAAGGAAGGAAGGAAGGAAGGAGTCCCTGCGTGGTTAAGCCACCTCCATCCCACCCACATGGAGCAGAGCTGCCCCCCACTTTTTCTGGGGCCACCAGGGGCTTGCTCCTATCATCCCCACTGTGGTGAAAGCTGCATTTGTGAATTTCAGTTCTTGCTTCTTCGTGACCTTCGCATGTCCACCCCATAACGTGGCATTTCCTGGACTGAGCTTAGGTTTCCTCAGGTGGGCGTTGACAACCGCCTCACTATAACCATGGGCTCTGCGGAGACTGCCCAGCCCTGGGGTCTGACCCTTTGACTGACCCAAGCTGGGCTGAAAGCCAAAGCCTCTTTCTCTGTGCATGAGGGCAGACGCTCCATGGGGTCAGGTGGAGTTTCTGCACTGGGAGTGGTTCTTGACCCACATCTTGATCAGATTAAATGTTTCCATGGCAACAGGATGTGTGCTTTCTAGGAATGGAGGAGAGGGGCAGTTATGATGGGGCGGTTGGGGGGAGGGAAGGAGTCCTTCCAAACAATGCATTTTCTGTTCAGCATCCTAAAAAATTCAGCGAGGTAACCAAAGCCTCTTAAAAATGGGGTCACAATTAATGTGGCTCATAAAATCCATCGCCTTCTCCCCGAAGATGTCGCATTTTGGGCCTCCAATGAAAACAGAAGTTAAAATCCATTTCCTGTCAAGTGAACCGCAGGAATGAACCGGGTGCCTGGGGACTCTACCATAAATAATTCACAGGCACAACATCACATTAAAATAATGCTGCTGAGCTCAGGATACAAGCCCTCACCGGCCAGGAAATTCCAATTTTCCCACTCCAGCCTCTCCCCTGAAGCTGAAGCCCTCTCAAGGCAGGTCGCGAGACTGCTGCGGTGGGGGGGGGGAGCAGGAGGGCACCCCATGCCCTACTCTGTCCCTCTTGGCCCTCGCTCCCCAGAACACAGCTCCACCCTGCCGGGACAGCACCTTCTGGGGCAGCAGGGAACTGAGCCTCCCTTGGATGCCATCAAACTCCAACTCCCATCGGTCAGTGTGGCTACCTGGGTGACCGCAGGGTCAGCCGCCATCCCTCAGTCCCCGTGGACAAGATTGCTGCCAGCATGGGGCTTCTCCCAGAGTGGCTTTCCCCCCAGATCATAGAATGGTAGGGTTGGAAGGTACTGCAAGTGCAATCTAGTCCAATCCTCTGCAGTCCAGGAGGCTCTTGCCCAACGTGGGGCTCAAGCCCATGACGCTGAGATTAAGAGTCTCATGCTCAACCAACTGAGCTTTCCCAGCTTCTTTAGTTCTGTTCACTTGTGCATGTCGGCAGCTTCCCAAGCAAGGCCTTCCAGCAGTGCCTTTGTGCCTTGAGACCTCTGCAGCCCTTCCTCAGGGTATTCTGAGGTCTGGCCAGCTGGCCTTGTCTGCCAGGGCTCTCAGGCTGGATTCTAGCCCATCCTTGGCTGCACCCAAACCTCAGCTTTTCCAGGATGGCTGTACTGCTTTGGGGGCATTTTGAGTGCAACAGCAGGATGTGACCTTACCCCATGGGAAGGTCTTGTGGTGGCCTCTTGTGGCCTTGCGCTCATCTGCCCTCCTTCCTCCCCAGAGTCAGCTGCACCCCGTAGCTCTTGGCTGGCCTCTGACCTGCTCAGAAGATCAGCAGGATTTCCTGCAAGCCCAGAGTGACTCAAGGCCAGGTCAGGGCAGCTTTGCAAGGAGAGGGAATTCAGAAAGCCAAAGACCATTGTGAACATTTCTCTTGAAAGCAGGATAGAGATGAGACCCAGGGAGTTTATAGGATTCTGCCCTTCCTGTTTTGGCTGTGATTCTAAAATGGTCTTAGCAGAAGGGACGATCAGAAGTGGGGATCCACAAGGTCGTTTCTCTTCTCTTCGCTTTCCATGTTGTACAGTGACCCTTTCAGGGAGAGGCAGAGTTTCCCAGAGCTCTTTCTCAAATCTTTCTTTCTCTGTGTGTTTCGCATCTGTTGGGGTCATTCTGAGTGCTGCAGCGACCAAGACTTCCCCATCCTGTTCTCTTAGCTGCAGGGGAGGGGGGGGGGGCTGTGCTGCGCTGCGCTGTGGCAGCCCCTGCCTCCTCTTCCAGGGGCATCATCAGCAGCAAGCAGGGAGGCGATTCTCTATTGCAACAAGATTAAGCTTAATCCTGCATTAACCTATTTGATCATTTTGCAGCCCAGCTGAATAAATTGCAATTAATGGCAGGCACCTGGAGCCCTGTGATAATCCTGTGTGCGAGTGCGTGTGAGAGAGTGAGCAGCCTCCCCTACAGCAGCCCTTCAAGCCCACCAGCCTGGCAGTTGGTGATAAATGCTGCTGGCACAACTTTTATCTCCAGGCAGGGTGCTCTGCACCTCCTTGAACCAAGTGACACAACATCTCTCTAATTAGTGCTAAGCGGGGAGTTTTCCCCAGCCTCTCTTGCCCTGTCAGATGGGGAATTTTCCAGATAAGCTGACCCTCATTTTGCAAAGGCCTGTCTCTGGATTATACCCCTGAGAAAAGAGCTTTATTCTGCCTGGATAAGCAAAGTATTTTTTCCAAAGTGATTTGCAGTCTTTTGAAGTGAGTCACCCTATGCAGAGCCCAGATAGCCTCTGTGCAGCCAGACCCGCCTTCATGGCCAATGGGGAGCTGGAGGGAGAGGCAGCCCCTTCTCCCACTTGCCTTTAAAGCAATGTTGAAAAAACAGGCTGGGCCTCACTTTTTACTTGAATGGGTGGTAAGTCATGGGTTAAAATGGATGAAGAAACTGACAAGCTGAGTGTTGGAACAAGGCGCTGCCAGGGCATGCACACATGGGGACTTGTTTAGCTTGGCATGCGCACCTTGAAAACATTTTTAATTGTTTTTAAAATACACATTTCTTGAAATACCAGATTTGCACAAAACAGCAGTGAACAATTGGTCAAAAACACGTGTTGCTCCAAGAAAGGCAAGCTTTTGCAATTGTTTGCATGAAATGCTGCCTCTTCCTTTCCCACCTCCTGTGCTTGCAAGGAGAAATTGTTAATTTTAATTTTAATATAGCTGTTTTGTGCAAAAGCACTTCTGTGCAAAGAGCTGTTTTAAAAATAAAAACACAATGAATGTGCCTTCACCAACAATGGGCCATGAAGGGCCACCTGCATCCCTTTCTTTGCTCTGATGACAACAAAATGAAAGCAGGATTCGGGGCAAGAGATGGCACCCCGCAAAATTGTCACCCCCAATGTAAAAAAGCCCCGCCCACTCCATGTGCTTCAGCAGCACTTTTCTATGGGATTTTCTTCCTTTAGCAGATTATCCATAGATTGGGAAAATCCGGATTTAGTGGGGGAAAGTGCTGACTGCCACTTTGACGCTGAGGATGACACAAGGCGCTCCGGCTCCAAAGTTGTGCTGCGGGGAGCAGCTGGGGCTTGGCTCTCGGCCCTGGCCTCCGAGGGCAGCTGGAAGGAGACCGGCGAGGCGGGGGGGGGGGGTCCTTGTGAGCAGGTGGGCGCCGGAGAACCCAGGCCTGGGCCTGGGAGAAGCCCCTTGGGGCTGCCCACTCTGCTTTTGCAGGAGGTGTCTGCACAACAGCCATCGTAGCCCTGGAAAACGAGATAGATGCACCGTCCAGATCGTGGGAACGTGTGGCTTTGCTCGGGAGACAAAATAGGTTTCTTTTGTGCTGGGCCGGACTCCTTCCTTTGTTCGGCTCGGTCCAGCCTGCTCGGCCCCCGATGCCGGGCTCCCCTCGGGAGCTGCGCTTGGCAAGCCGGCGCCAACCTGGGCGGGAGGCAGCCTCCGGGTGCGCGGGCCCCGCTGGCCAGGCGGCGCTGCCGGGGACGCGGCTGGGAGCTGCGCGAGGCGGCGGCGGCGAGGCTTCCCGGACTCCGCAAAGGGAGGGCGCCCGGAGCGGCGAGCACTAGGGCCCGGGAGGCGCCCCGCTCCCGAGCTGAGCAGGCGGGCTGCGCGGAGCGAGGGAAGGAAGTCATTAGTGCAGCGGCAGCGGCGGCGGCGGCGGCGGGCGGAGAAGCAGCGCCGCGGGCTGGCCGGGGCGTGGATGTGGGGCTCGGGCCGGCGGGCAGGCAGGCGCTGCTGCTGCTGGGGGCGGTTCGGCGCGCAGGGCCCGGAGCCCCGCGGGGGCGCGCGGTCCGTGGGGCTTTCCTGCGGGCCGGGCTCGGCGGCGGCGGCGGGGCTTGCATGGCCGCGGCAGGGCGGGCGGCTTCCCGGCGCGGCCGCCGCCCCTCGCCCTCCGGCCTGCCTGGCGCTCTGCGGAGGATGCCGCGCCTCCCGGACTCCCCGCGCGGCCGCCCAGCGCCGCGCTCCGGCCCCCGGGCGCCGTGAGCGGCGGAGCCGGAGCTGTCCCGCCCCGAGGGCAGGCAGGCAGGCAGGAGGCAGCAGCATGAGTGCCGCTGCCCGAGCCCTTCAGCCCGCCGCCAGCAGCGCCAGCCCCGTCCCGGCTTGATGCTCAGGAGCCCGGCTGTACAAATATGATGAAATGGCAGCCCCGGAAGAAGGTGAGCGCGCGCGGCCCCGGCAGGCGACTGGGGGGGGGGGGGCTCGTCCCGGGGGGGCTGGTGTGGGGAGGTGGCTAAAGCGGCGAGGGGGGCCCTGCTGCCCGGGATCCGCGCATGGCCAGGGAGGGTCCTGTCATCCGCTGGCTTGTGCTCCTTCCTTCCCAGGGAGGGCAGCCCTGCGGGGAGACGGGGGTGGGGAGACGCTTTGCCCCGCCACGTGTGGAGCGGATGCCCCCTGGACCCGTCTCGGTGCAGCCTTGTCCGCTGCGCACGTGCCAGGCGGCTGCCCTTCTGTGTGCCACTGCGGTTGTGCTGGACTGCTGCTGCTGCTGCTTGGAGCTCACGTCTCAGCTGGCAGTAAATCTCCCTCTTTCAGGCCATTTCCTTATATGGCCGCTTTGTTGGAAGTAGAGTTTCCTAAGCTGATCGCCCTTCTGCAGGCAGCGCCAGCCAACTGTGGCGTTGGGTGGGGAAGGGACGGCTGCTGTGGGTGATGGGGGCTCCTGGGGTTCCCAGGGCGGCTCGCTGCTTTACCTGGATGGCTCACCGCTGAGCAACAGGACCTGTCAGTCCCCTGTGCTGCATATTGCAGCTGTGCCGGCCACCAGGTATTGCTCTTCCATGGTACTCTGCTGTGCCACGGAGCTGGCGCAACCAGGGCCATTGCCTATCTTTCCTTGCCAGGGACTTCCTGCCTTTTGCCTCCGTGCGGGAGCTGGGAAGGGCAGGCAGGCGGGCGCCCTTTCTCACACCCATGCACACACCCTGCCTGCCTGCCTGCCTGCCTGCCTTCCCACCCACCCTCCTCTGGCAGTGCCCTCTCCACCTCTCCAGCATGTTCGTCAAAGCCTGTTTTTGTCATTCGGTGGAGCTGGCCGAGTCAAGTCCTGTGGTTTGCGCTTTGGACCCCCCTTTGGGCTGCAATTGCAGAAGCCTTGACTCAAACTGCTGAAATATTATTCTTGGCAGCTGGAAGAGGCTCTTCGAAGTGTCGGGGTTCTCTCTGCAGGATCGGTTCACCCAGGCGATGCTTAATCACAAAACCAGAGGCTGGAGTTTGTTCTTTGTGCTCACGTCTCAGCCACAATCCTCACCAGGGCTGGTTCCACCCTCTGCCGGAGAAAGATCACTTTGCTCTTGGCCTCGGCTATCAAATGTCTCCTGAATCTGCTTGGTCTGTGAGATGATGGAAACACTCCCTCTCCATTTGCTCAGACACAGCAGGAAAGAGCTCCCTGGCACAGGCGGCTGGCAGGCCCCGCTGCATTTGTGGCGTGAAAGGGGCTGCCTGATCGGCTCCAGACTAAGAGTGGTGCCAGGACGGTGCCATCTGTGATGCCAACCAATAGCACTTGACCGTCGTTCCCGCACCATTTGGCTCTGAGGTGAGGCCCATCCGCTTGCCTGGTGAGCCCAAACATGGTCAGCTCTGAACTGCTCCAAAGGGCTCTCTTCTCTGCCCCACTCCTCTTGTGGGTTGCTTGCTCTTCATAGTTTTACCGGAGCCTCTTTGTTCGGGGGGCGGGGATGGCAAGGGAAGGCTGGCAGGTGGGGAGAGTGTACTGTAAATGCCCATGCGTTTGGAGCTGGTGGTTCTGGTGTGGGCACCCTATGGAAAGCACGTCTCTTCTGTTTGTATTTGTATCCAGTTATGCCACTTTCATCAATACCACACCAGGCAGTGTCCCTTAAAGGCAAGAATAGATGGGCACCAACCCCTCCCCCAAGATGGCCCCTGGGGAGCTGGCCTTGGAAAAGGAGTGGTCTTGTTTCAGACTTGCCCCTCCTTGTGGTACATGTAGCTTCTGGGGGGTTTCAGGCACAGAAGGTGTACAGTGGTATCTCGGGTTACATACGCTTCAAGTTACAGATGCCACTAACCCAGAAATAGTACCTCAGGTTAAGAACTTTGCTTCAGGATGAGAATAGAAATCGTGCGGCGGCAGCGCAGCAGCAGCAGGAGGCCCCATTAGCTAAAGTGGTGCTTCAGGTTAAGAACAGTTTCAGGTTAAGAACGGACCTCCAGAACGAATTAAGTACTTAACCCGAGGTACCACTGTATCCTCTTTTGGCTCACCTTAACTCTTCTCAAGTCTTTCTTTCCCTTGACAGGGTCTTGCAGGCTTTGAGATATTTAGCCAGCTCCATCCCATTCTGTCGGTTTTGCTTTGGGGTGGGGGGTGGGGTGGGGAGAGCTCTGAATCCAGCACTAATTCAAGGAGGTTCCTGCCTTGAATTTTTCTTCCCCTCCCCCTGCCGACAACTATAAATAAGAAAGGGAGACAAATTCTTCTTCTTGATTAGTTATTAGTTATTCGCTATCCTGGTTAGCTCAGCTGGTGAGAGTGTGGTGCTTCTAATACCCACGATTGGAGGCTTGATCCCCATAAGGGACAGCTGCATATTCCTGCATTCCAGGGGGTTGGGTCCCTTCATCATTTGAACACCAGAGATACGGCAATCTGTTTGGGGTTAACAGGGTACCCCCCTCCAGGACTACAGCTCCTGTCATCCTTGACCATTAGTCATGCTGGCTGAGGCTCTTGGGAATTTGGGTTGCTGGAAACCACAGGAGGGGAGAGTGCTGTCGTGCTCAGGTCCTGCTTGTGGCTTTTCCACAATAGGCCTCTGGTTGGCCCCTGTGAGAACAGGATGCTAGACTAGATGGGCCCCCTTAGGCCTGATCCAGCAGGCTTTTCTTATGCTCTTATGTGATGCCCTCCATATGTTTTGGACTACACTGAGTACCCTTGATATAAACTAAAGGTTCTGTAGTCTCAAGCCTACCCATTCTGAACAGAGGAGAGGTGCAAAAGGCTTCTGTTTGTGTGGCAGTGGCTAATATAGGCAAGTTCCCCCCAGTGACTGGGGGCAGTGGGTAGGAGGCATGGATGTGGGTGCACCCTTCTGTTTTTGATTTGGCTGCCATTTTGTGTCATGCCACACCCCACCGGAGCCATTTTTAAAACTGATGCCCATGGTACTTTGGAAAAGAGTGCAATTGTACTTAGGAACTATGTGCATTTGTGTTCCTACCTGATTTTGGGATCAATATTTGTCCTTGCCTGCTCCAAAGCCTTGGATTACCCTGGCTGACATTCACTCATCCATGGTATTAAGCAATGGTTGACCTGCAACATCTCCAGATACTTCATAATATTCTGGAGGTAATTGGCCAAGACCTGGTGATTTGTTCTTCGTAGTTTTCTTTGTTGTTGTTTAGTCGTTTTGTCGTGTCCGACTCTTTGTGACCCCCTGGACCAGAGCACGCCAGGCACTCCTGTCTTCCACTGCCTCCCGCAGTTTGGTCAGACTCATGTTTGTAGCTTCGAGAACACTGTCCAACCATCTCGTCCTCTTTCGTCCCCTTCTCCTTGTGCCCTCCATCTTTCCCAACATCAGGGTCTTTTCCAGGGAGTCTTCTCTTCTCATGAGGTGGCCAAAGTCTTGGAGCCTCAGCTTCACGATCTGTCCTTCCAGTGAGCACTCAGGGCTGATTTCCTGAAGAATTGATAGGTTTGATCTTCTTGCAGTCCATGGGACTCTCAAGAGTCTCCTCCAGCACCATAATTCCAAAGCATCACAGCCTGTTTAAACTAAAGAAACTAAGGATCCTAGAAACTAAGATAATCCTTAGGAAACGCAGGAGCCCCTCTTTTCCCTTCTTGAAATTCTGCTCTAGGCAGGGGAGGGGGAAGTGTCTTGTGATGGTCCCAAGGGCCAGCCTGTCAGCATCCTGCACCGCTGCCCTTAGCCGAGCTTGACTATTTACAGGCAAGTTCTGCATCTGCCCCCAGAAGGGTTATTGATCTGGAGCTGCCTCATTGCTCCAGCGAAGTAGATGTGTGTTTGCTCTCAGTGTGTGAGCCAGATTCTTTTGTGAGAGAAGGAGTTGCCCAGAGTCCCCAGAGCTCACCTTGCCTATATGTGGGGCCTTGTGGTGAGGCGGACAGAGTTGTGACAGTGTATTGGGACTGTCCACTGCTTTGCCTGTGGCTGCAGGAAATGGGATCTCTTGCTTGACCTTCTTCTTGCCAGGGATTGTGCAGCAGGAGGTAACACACCTTGACTCCTCTTCGCACCATTTGTGAAATATTGCAGGCTGGAGAGTTCTGGGTTGTTTTCAAGACCTCTTTTCTCTTGAGATGACAGCTTTGGAGAGAGCTGCTGCTGGCTTTGAGCTGAGTTGCTGGGCGGGGGGCAAAGCAGGAAGAGGAGTCCTTGTGGCGGCTGGAGGGGATGCTGCCCCCTTTCTCCTTCCAGTGGCTACCCCTCTCCCTTGCTCAGTGCCACTGCATCATTAGTTCATGCAGGTAGCATGGATGGGTGGCCCTGTTGCGAAACCCCTGGGTGCCACCTGCCTCTGCTGAGCATCCCCCAGGGTTCTGGCTGCTCCAGCCATGCCCTTGCACCATCATGATGGAAGCTCTGAGCACCTCCATCAGGGAGCTCCCCTTCTCCCTGAAGAAGAGCACCTACATAAGAGACTAAGAAAAACCTTGTAGCTGCATTAGGCCAAAGGGGGCCCCTCTAGTCCTTATTATGGTGCTTATTATGGGAAGCCTGCCAGAAGGGCACAGGGTTGTTGTGCCTCCTTCTTTTTGGGTGCAGCGATACGTCCTCCTGGGTGGGTCCAGGCCATCCCTGGGGCTCCCCGTTTGTCCTCAGGGAAACGGTTGTGTGAAGTTGTGGCGTAGACAATGCTTGGTATGGGCATGGATTCTGCCATGTCTCTCTTTTCCCTTCTGTGCTCTGCCACAGGTAGCACTGCTCTCCATCTCCCCTCATTCCCAGCCAGCATAGAAAAGGCTCAGAGCTGCAGCCAAAGGGTCTCAGGAGGCCTCCCTTTGGACTGCTTTCCACTTTCTGTGAAGTTGAGGCTTGGTTAGGCTGCCTCACCTTCCTGCCAGGCCCAAGGTTCACCAGCCTGGTTTGTGCTTTGAAAGTCTCTGGATAGTTAGGTTAACAGAAACGCCAGATGCTCTCGTGGGCAGAAATGCTGAGAGGAGGTCAAGCGATTTTGTTTCTGGCTCTGTTGCCTTGTAGTATATTGGAAGCTGAATCCTGCAAATGGCTGTGGCTCCTGAGTGTTGTGGGGATTTCAGAGTGGAGGGGCTGAGCCACACCCTGCTCTGCTTCCCTGCGACTGGCATGGCTGGGGGGGGGGGCTTTCCTTGGGCCTCTTTGTCTGGCTGAACAGGCGGCTCTTCGTTTGTTCCTCTGTCAGCTGCGGGTGGGGCTTTTGGGTTTGCAAAAAGCCAAATAAGGGGAGGGAGATTGGACTGGGGGCTGAAGGAAAGTGAAGCCTATGTGAGAATGATGAGCCCGGAGAGGGGAGGGGGGTTTGGGACCCATGAAGGCTGCTGCTGCTGCTGGTCTTGGAGGCTTCACATCTAGATAGGCAATAGAGTCTGGTGTGGGGAAGACTGTCTTTTCTAGGGCTGGTCAACCTGGGAGCAGATTTTCTTCTGCCAGGTCTTTGTTCTGTGCCTCCAGAATAAACTGAGCTTTCATTGCCTACCTGAGAACTGGAGGAGGTCTGAGTTTTGCTTTGTTCTGACTGTGGAGCTTCCCACTGTCCCTGCTTTTGCCCGCATTCTGGATTCTGTGGAACAAATCCTGGCTACTGCCCCACCTGTTTCTCTTCCTGTTTGCCCCCCCCCCCATCATTTGGGGTTTAATTTTCAAAGAATTTGGCATCCTTATCCTGCCAAATGGTTTTGTGACAGGCTTGAGGATGATGGTGGTGATTCAAAAAGGTTTTTTCTACCTTGTTTAAATGTCATGTTGACGTTGGCTCTAAGTGAGGAGTGGCCTGGTGACTGACACAAATACCATCCAATCAACACTGTGCAAAGCCACCTTCAGAAGTTGCCACATGTGGCACAGCTGTGATGAGGCTCAGGGCTGAAATCAGATGGGATGCCTTCTGGCCCACAGGGGAGGAACTGAGGCAGCACCTAGGCTTCCTTGTGGCACCCTTCTTTCTCTGCGAAGCCTCCTCCGATTCGGGGGCAAGCACTGCTGTTGCTCCTTAAGGAGAAAAGGTGTGTGTTGGGGGTGGGGAGTCCGTATTTGTCTGGGGAGTGGCAGGCCTCTCTTGGATGAGCCTTTTGACAGCAGTTCTGCTCCCTTGGAGGAGCAAGTTCTTGCTTTCTTTGTGGGGAGAGCAGAATTGGGCACGTCCTCCCCCCTTGCTCCGAGGCCTTGTCTCTTTCTGCGTGGGCCACAGGCTGAAGCTGCTGGGTTGGAGTGAGATTTATTTAATAAAATTTATATACTGCTTGAATATAAAGGAAGACCTCGGAAGGGTTTCCAAAGCAGGTGAGGGGGGCACAGTTCACAGCTGAAGGAGCTCCCTGGCACAGACTTCGTTGGAGGTGTACAGAGGTTTGTTTTGTGGCTCCGTTTTGCTGGCCAGGCTTCATCCCTCCTCTTTCCCATTTTTTGTTTCCTCTGGGGTGTGGGGTGCCTTTGGGAGAGTCTCCAAAGGGCCGTGTTAGGCTTTGTGGGGTGTAGGGTAGGAGTCTGAATGGTAGAGTGGTCTAGTCCTTAATCACCAGGTTTGTTCTGGGCTAGGAGTCTAGCTGCTCCACTGGTTCTGTGCCACTGGAGCCACCACTGAAAAGCCCTTTTTCTGGGGGTCCAGACCTCTTAACTGAAGATGGACCACCAGGAGGGAAGTGTAGAGTTGGAAGGGACCCCAAGGATGACCTAGTTCAGGCATAGGCAAACTCTGGTCCTCCAGATGTTTGGGACTACAATTCCCACCATCCCTTGCTAACAGGACCAGTGGTCAGGGATGATGGGAATTGTAGTCCCAAACATCTGGAGGGCCAGAGTTTGCCTATGCCTGACCTAGTTCAACCCACTGCAATGCAGGAATCTCAATGCTTGTGGTCTACTAAGACCCCTTGGTCCTTTTCACATGTACTACTGGCAAGCCAGTTGTTTCCCATCTTATATTTGTGCAGCTGGTTCTTCCTGCCTAAGTGCAGAACATAACCCCCCCCCCCTGAAATTCATTTGTTAGTTTTGGCCTAGTTTTCCAATCTGTTAAGGTCATCTTGAATCCCTAGTCTGTCTTCTGTGACATTGGCTACCATTCCCAGTTCAGTGCCAGGTACAAATTTGATGAGCATCACCTCAGTTCCTTTGTGCAAGTCATTTATAAAGATGTTGAACAAGAACAGGCCCAGGACAGAACCCTGGGGCACCCGACTTGTCCCTTTTTTCCAGGATGACGAGGACTCATTAATGAGTACTCTTTGGGTTCAGTCAGTCAACCAGCTACAAAGCCACCTAACAGTTACCTTGTCCAGCCCACATTTTACCAGCTTCTCCACAAGAATATCATGAGGGACTTTGTCAGAAGCCTTACTGAAATTAAGATACGCTACATCCACAACATCCCCCTGATCCACCAAACTGGTAACTCTATTGAAAAAAGAAATGAGATTTGTCTGGCATGACTTGTTTTTGAGAAACCCATGTTGGGTGTTAATAACCACAGCATCCTTTTCTAAGTGCTCACAGACAGACAGACTGGACCTTTCCTGGTATCTGTGT
Organism: Podarcis tiliguerta; assembly: GCF_965153285.1. NCBI lineage: Eukaryota > Metazoa > Chordata > Lepidosauria > Squamata > Lacertidae > Podarcis > Podarcis tiliguerta. The sequence goes on from NC_139549.1 coordinate 41,375,007, forward strand.
CAAGCTGACCAGTTGGTATTTCCCTCCCTTTTTGAAGATGGGGACAACATTTGCCCACCTCCAGTCTGCAGAGACCTCACCTGTTCTCCAACAATTCTCAAAGCGTAGGGGCTCTGAGATTACATCCTCAAACTCTATAGTACCCTTTGGTACAGCAAATCAAGCCCAGGTGATGTGAATTCATTTAAAGTAGCTAGGTGTTCTCTTACCACCTTTTTTCCTGTCTTGGGCTTCTGGTCCTTGCTGGCATCGTTTATACTGTTATCACCAGGTTGGGAACTGCTTTCCTTTGGGGTAAAATAGCTGTTGAACAGTTCCTCCTCCTCTGTGACACCCAATAACATTTCTCTGTTGTCTTCATGGAAGAGACCGACTAATTGCTTGTACTTTGAACCAAAGCCAAAGAAACCTTTTTATTTTTAACCTCCCTTGCAAACCTGAGTTCATTCTGAGCTTTGGACCACCTGACCTTCTCCCTGCAATTGCTGGCTACTCATATATACTCTTATTTCATGATTTCTCCCGTTTCCCATTTCTTATACATGCCGCTCTTAAATCTCAGTTCATCTTCAAGTTTCCTATGCAGTCATAGATGCCTCCCTCTTTTATTGTGCCTCTTTCCGCCTTTGTGCCTCCAATATTTCACTTTTAAGAAACTGCATCCATCTTTGAGTGTTTCTGACCATACTACATCCAGTAGTTTCTTACACTTTTTGAAATCAGCCTTCTTAAAATCCAGAGCGCATGTCCGACTACAATCAGCTTTCCCTTGCCTGTGTATAATGGAACCCAAAAGGCTATGATCACTTCCTCCCAAGGTTCCCAATACTTCCATTTCATCAATCAGCCCCTCCTTGTTGGTGAGGACCTGGTCCAAGAGAGGTAACCCCCTTGTTGCTTCCTTCACCTTCTGGGAAGTGAAATTGTCAGTGAGGCAATTGAGAAATTTGTTGGGGAATTTGAGTTCCAACAGATATTGGGGGTATTTTAAGTTTCCCATGGCTCATCCTTCCTTTTTGAATGTTTGGTAATCTGCTCTAGGAAGGCATCATCCAAGTCCTCAGTTTGGCTTGGGGAGTCTATAGCAGCACCCACAGTAAGGTCATTGTGTTTCTCTCTTTTACAGTTTTTACCTGTATACTCTTGATGTACCTTCCGTGCTTCAAGTCATGGATCTCTTCACATCCTTTCTATATAGTGCTACATCCACTTTGCACATCCTTTATATATAATGCTACTCCTCGTCTCTTTTTGGTTAATTTCTTTTGAGCAGACTGTTCTCAACTTCTGTATTACAGTTAATGGTCTCATCCCACCAGGTTCCAGTAATGCCTATTAGGTCATATTTGCCATCCTGTATTATTAAGAGCTCAAGTTCTTCTTGCTTGTTTCCCATACTCTGTGCATTTGTGTTGAGACAACTGAAACCATGAGCCATTCCTCTGCACACTGCTGCTTTTGTCCCCCTCTGTAGGTAGTCACGTCTCTTCCTTCTCTGGGAAGTAGCAGGAATTGTTCTGTACACACTGATCTAAGAGCAGATCTTAGAGTACAGGCTGATCACTAAGGATGAAGGTGTTCTTGCAGATATTTATTTAGATCTCAAGCCTTTTTGGGTTTTTAGTGTCAAAGTAAGCACCTTGAATTGGACCCAGAAAATGATAGCTAATATGCTGTCCCTATCAGCAGTCTTGCAGCAGCATTTCAGGGCTGCCTTCAAGAGCAGCTCCATGGAGAGCACATCACAGTAGTTGAGCATGAGTATCCCTGGCCAGGCTATCCGTGTCCAGAAATGGCTGTAGTTGCTGCATTTGGCTAGCTAAAGCCAGACATAAAGGCTCCTAGTCACCAAGGTCACCTTGGCCTTAGGTGTCAAGATGGTTTCAGAAGTACCTGTTGCTTCAAGCAGGGTGCAGCCCCATTAAGAACAGGTAATTCCACCAGTTCTGAGGCCCTTCTTTGTGTGCCGCCTCCTTGAGAGGTCTGGAAGGTGACAACACGAGAACAGGCCTTTTCTGTGGTGGCTCCCCATCTGTGGAATGCTCTCCCCAGGGAGGTTCGCCTGGCGCCTTCATTATACACCTTAGGTGCCAGGCAAAAACACTCCCCTTTAACCAGGCCTTTGGGTGATTGCCATCCAATGCCCTTTTAAAACGTGTTGGGGGCGTTATTGGGTTGTTTTTGTTTTGATTACCGTATTTTTCGCCCTATAAGACGCACTTTTTCCCCTCCAAAAATGAAGGGGAAATCTGGGTGCGTCTTATGGGGCGAATGCAGGCATCGCGGACCTCTCCGCCAGCAGCGGGAGCGCTCCCGCTGCTGGCGGAGGGGTGCCTGCATGCCGAAGCCTGCGCGCGCTGAGCTCAGCGCGCCCAGGCTTCGCGGACCTCTCCGCTAGCAGCGGGAACGCTCCCGCTGCTGGCGGAGAGGTGCCTGCATGCCGAAGCCTGCGCGCGCTGAGCTCAGCGCGCCCAGGCTTCGCGGACCTCTCCGCTAGCAGCGGGAACGCTCCCGCTGCTGGCGGAGAGGTGCCTGCATGCCGAAGCCTGCGCGCGCTGAGCTCAGTGCGCCCAGGCTTCGCGGACCTCTCCGCTAGCAGCGGGAACGCTCCCGCTGCTGGCGGAGACGTGCCTGCATGCCGAAGCCTGCGCGCGCTGAGCTCAGCGCGCCCAGGCTTCGCGGACCTCTCCGCTAGCAGCGGGAGCGCTCCCGCTGCTGGCGGAGACGTGCCTGCATGCCGAAGCCTGCGCGCGCTGAGCTCAGCGCGCCCAGGCTTCGCGGACCTCTCCGCTAGCAGCGGGAACGCTCCCGCTGCTGGCGGAGAGGTGCCTGCATGCCGAAGCCTGCGCGCGCTGAGCTCAGCGCGCCCAGGCTTCGCGGACCTCTCCGCTAGCAGCGGGAACGCTCCCGCTGCTGGCGGAGAGGTGCCTGCATGACGAAGCCTGCGCGCGCTGAGCTCAGCGCGCCCAGGCTTCGCGGACCTCTCCGCTAGCAGCGGGAACGCTCCCGCTGCTGGCGGAGAAGTGCCTGCATGCCGAAGCCTGCGCGCGCTGAGCTCAGCGCGCCCAGGCTTCGCGGACCTCTCCGCTAGCAGCGGGAGCCAGCACTGGGCTCCCACGGCTTGCAGAGAGCTGCCTGTTTGGGGGCTGGGGTCGGGGGAAGCTCGGGCTTCCCCAACCCCGCGCCTGGGGGGGAAATAATTTTTTTCCTTTATTTCCCCCCCAAAAAACTAGGTGCGTCTTATGGGACGGTGCGTCCTATAGGGCGAAAAATACGGTATGTATTTTGTGGTTTTATATTCTGATTTTATCCTATGAACTGCCCTAAGAAGTGCAGGTATAGGGCGGTATACAAATTTAATTAATTAATAATAACAATAACAATAATAACTCTGGGACTTGGGAACCTGCCCCACGTCCATCTTGCCTGGTTCCCGTTTCTGCCTGCAGGCCCTCAGGCTGCCTCCCCCCCCCCCCCGGGCTTGAGCCTCTCTGTGCTTCTCCTGGTCCTGATGAGGGAGACGGAGAGCAAGGGGAGGGAGCGAGAGCGCCATGTGTCACTTCATCCCTGTCTTGCTTTTGCTGGGGAGGGAGGAGGGCAAAGGGCACCTGCTGGGTGTCTGGCAGCTGCCTTGGCAGAGCTGGGGGAGGGAAGTCTCTGGTGTCTTCTCTGCTGCTGGCTGTGCCTTCCCTCTGGCTTTCTCTCTCCACTTCCATGTCTTCTGCTGCCAGAGGGATCTTCTTCCATGGAGATTCTCCTGCAGATGATGGACTCCTCCTAGCAGCATGTCACCTTGCCTTCAGATCATTGTGCTGCCAGTGCATTTTGGTGCTGAATGTAGGGCAGAGCCATTCCTCTCTGAAAATGTGCTGGAGCCAGCCAAGAACAGCAGCTGGCTCTCAAGTGCCGTGTTGCTGGGCCTGCTTGCTGGCCTGGGGGGGGGGGGACCCTCCTCCTTGTTCTCCAGACTGAAGGAGGAAGCAGGAGATGGGAGGGTGCTGATGGGTGCCTAGCCAGGGTGGCTGTGCAGCCATGATGGGGAAGCGGTGGCGGTGATTGTGGGGCTTGGCTTGCCTTTCCCTTCAGCTCACCAAGAATCCTATGGGCGCAGCTCATTGGTCATTCTTGTGCTCTCTGTGCTGTTTTGCTTGGCTTTGAGCAGCTTCTGCAACAGCTGTTGCCATGTTTTCCCTAATTGCCCTCAGAAGAAAGAGCCCCTTGGAGGAGAAATGCCTTCAGGCATTGCACACTCCTAGCACAGAGAGGGGGGAGCTGTGCTGGGCTTAGGGGAGGGGGGACTGGTTCCCCACCCCACTTGGCTGTAATGGTGGGGCTGAGTCGTGGGGAGCGGGGGGGGGGGGCTTTTTTCCACAGAGATGGAAGAGTGATGAAGGCATCACCCAGCAATGGGCATTCATGAGCAAAGGCCCTGCTGCTGACCCCACAGCGACACCAAGCTCTGACCTCCTGCCATGGTGGAGAATTTTGGAGGGCACAAGAATGGCTTGCGATAATGGCACTCCTTCCCTCACCCCAACTGGTTCCTGTTAAGAACCATAATTGCAGCCATTGAATGAAATACTTCAAGGCGTCATTTCTCTTTGGGCTCCATTCAGTTTGTTTGGAGTGGCTTAAGCAGGAGGGATGGATCATTTTTTAATGCTGCTCCTTTTCACTATTGGCTGGGCTGAATTTTGTGTTTATATTCTGGGCAGAATCTGGGGCTTTGTAGTATTGGTGTTTTATAAAAGTTGTGGGTCTCTTGCAGAAATTGCTCAGTATTTTGTATTCTTTTACATTTCACTATTGCAGAAGCTGTATTTTTACACGGTTGTTACGTCAACCACTGTGAGAGAGTATTACTCAGAAAGGTGGCTGATAAATGCTTCAAAATAATAAATGAAATGAATTCTGATACCAGGAAGGTGGCTTCTTACAATTTCTGTGGGGAGATGGTGATATGGGGACGGCAGAGGTGCTTGGCTTCTGTGTGGGAAGGAGCTGCCCGGTGGTGGAGGCAGCGAGGAAGGAGGAGTGCCAGGGCCACTTTCCCCTTCGGCCTTCGTCTGGCGCCAAATCCAACAGGAATGCTCCAGGGCTTGAGGAGCTGAGTCTCCACGGCCGAGGTGGGCAGCCCTTTTGGCCCTGGGAACCAGCTTTGATGGTTGGACAGGGCAACCAAGATGTCTGTTGCATGATGGCACTATGTCACCACATGATTGACAGGTGGGCTGCACCACTTGCTTTTCTGCAACCCTTGCGTGGGGTTGCCAAGCTTAGGAAGCGCAGTGCCAGGCGCTTTGCCTACCTCCCAACATGGGTGGCAGAAAAGGGAAGGGTTTGGGGCTCACAAGGCCCTTTGCTAGCCTTACCATCTCTTCTCCTCTTCAATGTCAGGGGCAGAAAGGAGGAGCGGTTGCCATTGAATGGAGAACGCTTCCTCCCTGCTCCTTGAAGAAGGGGTGCTCCTCCCAGCTGTTGGGTGATGGGCTCCTTCGATGCTCCACTCCACTCCTCTAACATGGGGCTTGACTTCATGTGAAGGGGGCATGAGGGTTCCCTCAAAGTGCCTGACAGGCCAAGAATGCTTCTCAGTTCTTTTCTTTTGTTTCTGCAACCAGTTTTGGGAGAGATCAGAGAAGACAAGGAAATGAAGTGTGGCTGATTTCGGGATGCTCCTCTGCCTTTCTTTCCTCACACCCCACTTTTCGCACAATTAACAAGGAGCGTGTGTGCCAAAGTCTTGGGCAAGCTGTTTACAAAGCCTGTTCCTGGCTGGTGCTCCCCCCTCTGCCACAAGAAATCAGGGGGCAGCGGGTTGCAACTGGGCAAAACCCATGAGGACTTTGAGAGCGGCAACAGCCCTGAGGCCTCCAGACCAGGCACAGCAAAGAAAGAGGGCTCCTTTTCCTGGTGGAAACAGTTGCTGGAGCCTCTGAGGAGCCGGCCCAGTTCACAAGGCTGGATCTCACCCAACAAAGCGCCTCAACAAGCCTTCCTGTTTCCAGACATGCTTTGGAAGTTCTCACCCGGGAGAGAGATGGTCCCTGGGGAAGCGTTGCTTTTGCACTTGGGCAGAGGAGGAGTCGAAGTGGCTCAGCAGGCAAGAACGGGGGCCGAGGGAGCTCCTCCCACCGTGAGGCAGCTGTGGTCCTTCAGTGGAAACTCTTCATCCTCTCAAGTTTTCAGATGAGCAAGATGAGGTTGGGGGCTCATTGGGGACTAGCGTTCCTCTTGCAAAGCAAGTATCGTCAGCCAAGCCTGCCTTCTTGCTGGCTGCTTGCTCACTCTGCCTCAGTGGCTCTCGGATTCCACCTGCTCAGCACTTTCTTCCCCATCAATTGCAGGGTGGCTTCCTAGGGATGCACCTCCCAGATGTGCTGCTCCCAGCATTTCTTGGGCACCCACATGGAGCTGGTGTGGCTGATGTAGCTTTGCTCAGAGCCTGGCGTGCTCTCCTCCTCCTCCTCCTCCTAGTTAATGGGCAGCCTCCAGTAATTATGGGGAAGGTGATCCAGTGGCCCAGTTACAGGATTTTGAGGCATTTCCCCTCCCAAGCGCCTGGGAGGTTTGGTTTCCTTGGAACTCGTGCACATCCTGAGAAGAGCTGCTGGAGAAGGAGGAGGAGAGGCCTTGGATTTGTGTGAGCAGCAGGAAGGTCTCCCAAGCCACACCCTCGATCCTATGTGAAGTGCTCCACCCTCCCATGGCCTTGGCTTTGGGGCCACTGGCTTTTCTGGGTCCTTATTTGCTCTTGAGTAAGAGCCGTGAAGATCAGGTTGGGACCTTTGAGTGCCCATCAGGTGCGGTCAGAAGGAGGTCCAGAGTGCAATGTGCAGGCAGCCTTTGTGACTGAAGGGCAGGAGCCTAGCCTGGAGGGGGGAGCCTTGGCAGCAGGAACAGCCTCAAAGGGCAGAGGCTGTTGAAGAGCCCTTTGCCTGCCTGCCCAATAGCTGCCTCCCCCCCCTTTCAGAGGCTGCCCTGCCGTGTTGTGGATGGGGTCAGGAGCCTCACTTGGAGCTGGAAGACAGCTTCCTTGCGGAAGGGAAGGGGTCTGGACAAGGGGTCCAGTCTGCCACCGTCCAGTCCATTGTGGGAAAAAGAGACACCACCCCCAGCTTTCCACAGTTTTGCCAGAAGTTACAGAGTTCTCACTTAGTACCATTGTGGGCTGACAGGTGAGAGCTGTCCTTTAAAAGCAATGTGTGCATTTGAGGGCTTATCCACATGTGCTTTCATGCTCTGCACTGCTCAGTGTCCGAGCGGGAAAAACTGCAATTCTGCAGAAAACCCAAATGGCTGTTTGTTGCACTTCAACTTCAAAGAGCAGGTTTTTGCAGGGAAACCTTCAGAAAGAGAGGGAGACGGGAAAGGAAAGTGTGGAGAACCCCTGAGTCTTGTGCCCCCAACCTGGGCACCCCTTCGAGAGGCAGCGCTGGTGCTGGGCCTTGGGGGGCGGCAGGCAGGCTTCTACAGCCAGCACTCAGCCAGCTGCTGTTACTGCAGGAGGGGAAGGAATGCGGACCTGGCAGTCAGAGGGGCCCCCTAGCTGCCCCCTAGCTGCAGGAAGAGGCTTCATGCCCGAACAGCCTCCTTTGTGTTGGCCACCCTTTGGGGAGGCGTGTAGGGGTTTCTGGTCTGCTCCAGTCTTTGGAGGGCCCTTGTGGAGTTAGGCCGCCTGTTCCTCTGCAGCCCCTTCTTCTACCCAAGGGTGTCCGGACTGCAGCCGACCTCTATTTCCCAGGTCCAGAGCCCCCTCCCGGTTGCAGCCTCCAAGAAGGCGCTTCATCTGAGGCTGCCTCTCCTCCCCAGGGTCTGCATTCTCTGTTTTGGAGGGGTCTCCATTGTGAGGATGCTTTCCCCTGTGTGTGAGGAAGGAAAGGGGGCCCCTCTTCATGTGCCAGGAAAGGTGCTTGCGAGCCTTCTGGGTGTTGCTGCCTTGTGCAGAGGAGTCTCCTGCCCTGCCTGGAGTTGCAGTGGCTTGATCCGGAGCCGGAGCCGGAGCCTGCCCCAAGCATTTTGAGGGGAGGGTGTGGGGCTGCGAGGAGGCCTCTGCCTTTTACGCTTCCGTTCCTCTGTGTACGTGACTTTTTCGAAATTGCAATTTTATTTCCTTGCTTGGTAGTAAATGCACTGGACGCATCTGAGGCTGGAGGAGGAAGGCAGCGGTGGCGGCAGCAGCATGAGCAAACAGCAGCATAAATTGCGCTTGGCGGGTTGGAAGTGATTCCTGCCCCCTGCAGGGCTTTGGAGAGGTTCAGCTCCTCCAGAGTCATGAATAATGAAGCCGGAACGTGGAGGGCCATGCGCCAGTTGCAAGGAGGCTTTCTACTGGGGGTGAGAGCTGCGCTTAGCAACTGCTGCTGCTGGGGCCACTCTGGGCTGCATCTGCATTAAGGGATTTCAAGTGCTGCAGTGGAGCCACTTGGACGGCACTCTGGTGCTTCCCTAAAACACTGATGTCCGTTCAGCAGCAGGTGCTGCCTGGAGTCCCACAAGTCGCATATTCCTTTGCTGGGGCTGGGGGAAGTCTGACTCCCCGGCTTGCTGCAGGATCAGGGAAGGCCTTTGCTGCATCTTCCGTGAGGCTAGATGGGGCTCTGGGTCAGGGTCCTGGCAACAGGAGACAGATCAGTGATGCAAAACACTCTGCTGTGCGGAGGTGCTCCTGCGGTCAAGTGTACAACCTTTGCCACTGACACCTTTGGTTTGGATGTGGCCATTTCCATTAGCCAAGGAGCTGGCTCCCCAAAGGGCACTGGCATTGGACCTGGAGTACTTGGGAAGCAGCGGGCCACGCCACCAGCTGTCCTTGCTCACTCTGGTGGGACGTTAGACAGGCTAAGGGAGCTGGGCATGTTTAGCCTGGAGAAGAGGAGGTTAAGGGGTGATATGATAGCCATGTTCAAATATATAAAAGGATGTCACAGAGAGGAGGGAGAAAGGTTGTTTTCTGCTGCTCCAGAGAAGCGGACACGGAGCAATGGATCCAAACTACAAGAAAGAAGATTCCACCTAAACATTAGGAAGAACTTCCTGACAGTAAGAGCTGTTCGACATCGTTTCTAGGCCTTTGACCATTTTGGTTGCCCTCCTCTGGACACGTTCCAATTTGTCAGTGTCCTTCTTGAACTGTGGTGCCCAGAACTGGACACAGTACTCCAGGTGAGGTCTGACCAGAGCAGAATACAGTGGCACTATGACTTCCCTTAATCTAGATGCTATACTCCTATTGATGCAGCCCAGAATTGCATTGGCTTTTTTAGCTGCCGCGTCACACTGTTGGCTCATGTCAAGTTTGTGGTCAACCAAGACTCCTAAATCCTTTTCACATGTACTGCTCTCAAGCCAGGTGTCACCCATCTTGTAAAGAAGCTGGTAAAATGCGGTCTTGACTATGCTACCACTCAGTGGATTTGTAACTGGCTGACTGACCGAACCCAAAGGGTGCTCATCAATGGTTCCTCTTCATCCTGGAGAAGAGTGACTAGTGGGGTGCCACAGGGTTCTGTCTTGGGCCCGGTCTTATTCAACATCTTTATCAACGACTTGGATGATGGACTCAAGGGCATCCTGATCAAATTTGCAGATGACACCAAACTGGGAGGGGTGGCTAACACCCCAGAGGACAGGATCACACTTCAAAACGACCTTGACAGATTAGAGAACTGGGCCAAAACAAACAAGATGAACTTTAACAGGGAGAAATGTAAAGTATTGCACCTGGGCAAAAAAAATGAGAGGCACAAATACAAGATGGGTGACACCTGGCTTGAGAGCAGTACATGTGAAAAGGATCTAGGAGTCTTGGTTGACCACAAACCTGACATGAGCCAACAGTGTGACGTGGCAGCTAAAAAAGCCAATGCAATTCTGGGCTGTATCAATAGGAGTATAGCATCTAGATCAAGGGAAGTAATAGTGCCACTGTATTCTGCTCTGGTCAGACCTCACCTGGAGTACTGTGTCCAGTTCTGGGCACCACAGTTCAAGAAGGACACTGACAAACTGGAACGTGTCCAGAGGAGGGCAACCAAAATGGTCAAAGGCCTGGAAACGATGCCTTATGAGGAACGGCTAAGGGAGCTGGGCATGTTTAGCCTGGAGAAGAGGAGGTTAAGGGGTGATATGATAGCCATGTTCAAATATATAAAAGGATGTCACATGGAAGAGGGAGAAAGGTTGTTTTCTGCTGCTCCAGAGAAGCGGACACGGAGCAATGGATCCAAACTACAAGAAAGAAGATTCCACCTAAACATTAGGAAGAACTTCCTGACAGTAAGAGCTGTTCGACAGTGGAATTTGCTGCCAAGGAGTGTGGTGGAGTCTCCTTCTTTGGAGGTCTTTAAGCAGAGGCTTGACAGCCATATGTCAGGAGTGCTCTGATGGTGTTTCCTGCTTGGCAGGGGTTGGACTCGATGGCCCTTGTGGTCTCTTCCAACTCTATGATTCTATGATTCTATGAGAGGGCGGCGGCTGCTGCTGTAGTGCTCAGGTTCTGCTTGTGGGCATCTGCTTGGCCACTGTTTGTACAGGATGCTGGACTAGAGGCCCCTTTGGCCGGATCCAGCTGTAGCCAGGCTCTTCTGATGTTCTTAGAAACAGAAATGTAGTCTGATGGACACTAGGCCTGGGCGATGATCCATCACCCAGGATCGCTCTCAGGGCCAGGGCACATTGGCGCCTTCCCCCGGTGGTATATCCCGGGGGGAGCCTGCCTGCTCCTGAGTCCCTCTGCTGCCAGTGCCCCGAGGGAGGAACAAGCTGCATTGGCCTTGGGAGGCTCTGGGGTGAAACTGCTGCCACTCCCACCGAGGGAGGGAGCTGAGGGGGTTTCACCCTGGAGCCTCAAGGGGCTGCTTCTCCCCCTCTGCTTTTCATAATCGCAGCGCATCACTATATCACGACGTTTGGCTGGTGATACATTGCGATGTTGAAAAGCTGGTATCGCCCAGCCCTAATGGACATCTTGCTGAATGCTTAAAAGCTATGTGTTGTGCATTTCAAGGTTAACAATGATAACATTATGGACGTGGATCCTGTCTGTTTTGGAAAGAAGGCCCCTTGTTCTTTTTTGTAAATATTTTTGTTGAATGGTTTTTTGAACATACAAATAAGAAACATCGATATAAAAGAATCATAGCACATCTGTCATATCAATCGCTGTGAACAGACCCTCCCAAGTGTCCCTATTTTCCAGGGACAGTCACGGTTTTACAGAAGCCGTTCCGGTTTCTGATTTGATCCCAGAATATCCTTTTCCTTAGGACACCCCTGTTTTCATCAGAGAAATGTAGGAGGGTACGGAAGTCTCCATGAGTGGATGCAGGAATTATGGTATGACTAGATCTGTTAACATATGAAATAAAACCAACCCTCTCATCCTCTTCTGAGTGGGAGCACTGCAGCTGGCAGGTGATGGCCTCTGCTCTGGGTCCTCCGGCTCACATGCCCATCTCCTCTAGAGCTTCCCTTACTATCAACAAAGTGCTTGTGTGTACAGGCAAAGCAAGACTGGGGGGCAAGGATGGCCAATTGCTGGACCCCAAATCTGTACGCCTGCCAGGGGAGATGGGCAGCTTTGATGCGCCTTGGAAGTTTGACATTGCATTTTCCCATTAATGAGCCAAAGCATTGCTGGCTCCCTGCTTCAGTAGCTGCTGCCCACCCTTGGCCCATAGCAAGGAGCAGATGGTTCCATGGTCTGCTCAGACATGTTTCCAGATCGCAGGCTGAGGTGGGGGGATGTCATCTTCTCCCCTGCCTGGTGGATGGCACCTATGCCAGTCCTTGCATTTCTCCCCCCCTCCCTGCCGCCCCCTCAGTGAGGCTCCTGTTGATTCCTCTCTCCTCCTCTCTCCTCCTCCTGTGCCTCCTTGGTGCCCCCCTTGCCTTTCCCCTCTGCCTTTCTGACCCAATTCCCCAGTAGCCTCCTTGGAGGGGCAGCTGCACTTATTCCTCCACATTTATTCACTCAGAGGAAGCTGCATTACATTTGCTGCATGGTTCCAGCAGGAACTTGAGGGGTCTGCAGATGGGCTCCTTGCAAGAAGTAAGCTGAGTCCCAGGAAAGAGTGGAGCAGCCTCTACTCGTTCCCCTCTTTGTTTCGGGGTTTGCATCTCTCCCTCACGGAAGAGTTCCTTTGAGTGGACCCCCATGAAAGGACAAAGGGGAGGTACCTGTAGGGGTCTCCTTGGGAGAATGAAGTCACAGGTACTCACTGGTTTCAGAGCAAGTTTCAGAGGCAAATACTTGTGTGTGAAGGTTGAGTTGTTGTGATTTGCCCTGGAGGAGGAGCCACGTTCCTTCAGATTTATATCAACCGGAGATTCCCCTGTTTGCCAGCCTAATGGAAGGGCTCGTAATTGCTGAGTAGATTCTTTTTATAGATGAGCCTCCTTGGACTAAATTTAACAATCCGTAGCTGAATCAGGTAAACACAAGACATTCAGAGCACCTCCAGAGAGACTCCAGGGGAAGGGGGCATGTTCTTCATGGCTTTGTTTTTCAATCAGTATCAAATAGTTTAGGGGTTCTGTGTGTGTTTTGCATAGAAAGCTGACTCTTCCAGTTGGCTTGGTGGTGTTTGCAGTCTGTTTCCTTGACCAATCAGCTTCAGAGGAGTTCCGCTGCTGTCCAACCAGCAGTTGGGTTTGAGACAGCAGCTGTTCATGGGAAGGTGGCCGTATTGGGTCTGCCAGGTCTCTCTTGGTGGCCTCTCCCACAGTTTGGCCTCAGTGTCGAATCATGGAATTGTAGAGTTGGAAGGGAAACTCTTGACTCTGGAAGAATCAGAGCAGAGATCCTTGTGACAGGTGAAGCAGGTGGAAACTTATTTCCACTTGAAGGTGGATGGCAGTATCACCATTGTCAAAGAGCAAAGCACCTCCCTCCTCACCGCATCAGGCTGCTGGCATCTCACATGATCACACAGCAGAATTTGGGCAAGGGCCAAATCTTGCACTGGATGACCCTTGAAGGCTAACTTCTACTGCCAAAGGATTCTGGGATGGAGGGAGCTCTGCGGCTTGGTCCTCGCAATGCCTCTCTCCCACCAACTCTTCTCAGGATCAAACAGAAGTGGGGTGCAGTTTGGAGCACTTGGGGTTCAAGGCTGCAACCCCAGATTAGGCAAAGCAGGAAGGTTAGACCCCTCGGCATTACCCACAGGACACCTGGGCCCATTTGTTGATCTTGGATGTGTTGGGATGTGACTGCTTTTAAAGTCCAGATTCTTCAAGTGATAGCAGTGAATATTTTATATCTTCCACTTAAGTAAATTATTTAAGCAGAGGTTCTTGAACAGCATTGCCAGGCAGCTCCAGGGAGAGGATTTGTTGCTGTGAAACTGGTTTGTACTATTTTAAGCTTATGCTGTTCCCCAGACATGCTTTCTTGGTGAAGATTAAACCAGTTCTTAGAAAATATTCCTCGCTGTTAGTCTTATCAGGTGTGGGGAAGCCATTTCAGCCTGAGGGCCACATTCCCTTCTGGGCAGCTTTCCAGGGGCCGCAGGTGGGCAGAGCAATGCATGTGAAGGTGACCTTTGCGCAGGAGTCCAGTCTTTGCACATGCTCCCTCCTCCCCCAGGCAAGCAAGAAGATTTATCTGTGTCCAAAGACCCATCCCAGCTAGTCAAGGACACTCAAGGAGCAGGTGCAAAGCAAGGCTAGTGGGGGTGTGGCCTGGGAGGGTCCCAGGGGCCAGACAGAGAGGGTTTGAGGGCCACATGTGCCCCCCATCACTGCACTAAGCCATGATGAGATGTCTCGCTTTCTGGGAGGAGGCAGGAGCAGAATGTCAGAGGCTCTTTCTGGTGGGGGGAGGCAGATTGTTTGGGGAGCTTTTCAGGGGGCCTCAACTAAGAAGCCTTTGGGGACGCAGGGAGGTGTTTTGACTTGCTGAAAGGATCCTGCTCCCAGCTCCTCCAGGCCACCATCTAAGTGGGGCAAGCAGTGGATTCTACATGCAGCCCTCTGAGCTGCCAGATCTCAGGGCAGGAGGGGCTTTCCCTGGATTGTTGCCTCTGGAGCAGAACACACCCGATGTTAGCAGCTGCCTCAGTTGAGGGGACAGTGCAGATTTCCGGGGCCGGGGGGGGGGGGGCTGGGACAAGGCTGGTCCAAGAGGAAGGTAGCTCTCCTTCCCTCCTGCTCGTATCCAGGTCATTGCAAGAGGGCAGGAAGAAGAGGCGAAAGGTGTCTCAGCCAGTTTTCCCTCTCCAGCCTTTAGCTTGCAGGGGCCCCTGATTTTAAAGCTAGTGAGGGCTGAATCGCCACAGGGCCATTACTGTGTGATCCTGGGGCTCAGCGACCCCCTCCTTTCTCCCAGACCACTCCTGAAATTCTGCACAGAGCCCTGGCATTTAGGAACACAGGGAGCTGCCTTACATCCAATTCAGCATTTGTCTGCACTGACTGGCAGCAGCTCTCCCTGATTTCCGGCAGCATTGCTCTCCCAGCATTACCTGGCAATACCAGGGATTGAACCTTTGACCTTCTGTATGCAAGGCAGATGTTCTGCCACTCAGCTGTGGCCCACAAGATTTAGGGATACTTAGAAACCACCTGGCAAATGCATGTTTTATAAAGTACAATGGAAGTCTAAAGACAGCCAACAAGATAAAGGCAGGCAGGTTGGCTTAGCTGGCGATGGCAGGGCCATCCAAGGCAGCAACTTGAGCTGCAGTTGGGAAGAAACAAAAAGCTTCTCCGGTGAGGGATTGGCAATGTGATTTCTGCACAGACTCTTTCTTGAAGAGCTCTGTATAAAATAAGCATTTTAATTTGCAAGAGCAAAAGGCGACAAGCCAGTTTCCTGTCAAAGCCAAGGTGGAGCCAGATCTGGCAAATAGGCACCTCTTTCCTAGCAGAAGACTTGGATCGTGGTCCTCCTCACGCACGAGAGATGAGCTCTGAAACATGCAAGGCCTTCATGTGGGCAACCATAATGTTTCATACAGAGAAGAAAGGGCTTGTGTTTGTCAAGCACCACAGAAGGTTCCAGGGACGTCCATCTGCGTGGAAGTTGCAGCCCTCTTGCTGTCCTCTATCTCTGTTTTCCTCATTTGGGAGGAGCAGATGAGCGCACAACTAAGTCCATCTCACCAAGATGGGTGATCTTGTCATTCTGCATTGGCAGCAACCAAAATTCCTGTCACAGAGGATCCCCCATCTCCTTTGGTTCCAGGTTTCAGCAGGTGAGAATGAATAGCTGATTGTTGGCCTCCAGTGTCAGAATCCCATTTCTTGAGCACCTTCTCTTCAGGGGCCAGGGCAGCAGGCAGGGGGGACTGATCCGGAGAGTGTGGATGGCCATCCCAGGCATTCCCACCCCCTTCCCCAATGCCAAAGGAGAGGGTGGGCTGCTGCTGGTGGTCCGTCATCTGCTGCATGGGGTAGAAAGGGAATTAGCAAGCAGACGAGTAATTGGTGTGTTGCAAATCTGTGAAGTACATACTTGGTTGCAACCTTCTGCAACCCCTCCCCACCAGCCCCCTCTTTTATTCCCATCTCAGAGCCCCCTGGGAGGGACAGTGCAAACTCCATGTGTTTTGGGGCCAAGAACAATCCTTTTTAAAAAAAATAATAATAATATTTATTGAATATTTTATAATTATGAAAAAAAACAATAAAGAGAAACAATAAATAATTCAACAAACAATACATCAACAATAAAAAGAATACAATACAACAATACAACATAAAAAAAGAAAACAAAAACATTTAAACATACATCCAATTTTTGTATCTATATCTTTCATTTGCTTATTTCCTCAACTTCCTCACACCTCCCTTTTTTGTATTCTAGTTCAAATTGCTGGTTCAACAAATCCTTTCCCTCTTCTTCAATTTTTGTTCTGTAATTTATCCTAACACATTTTAACTTTGAATTTTCCACTTTATCCCATTCACAATTAATATTCATATAATTCTTAATAACACTTCTGCTAAAACCTTATAATTTCATTCCAATATTCTTCTAACATTCATTAATTTTGCAATATTTCTGTAAATATACTTTAAATTTTTTCCAATCTTCCTCCATCGACTCTTCTCCCTGGTCTCGGATTCTGCCAGTCATTTCTACCATTTCCATGTAGTCCATCAGTTTCATCTGCCATTCTTCCCGGGTGGGTAGCTCTTGTGTCTTCCAGTACTTTGCGATGAGTGTTCTTGCTGCTGTTGTGGCATACATAAAAAAGGTTCTATCTTTCTTTAACACCAATTGTCCGACCATGCCCAGGAGAAAGGCCTCTGGTTCAGAAAGGTATATTTAAATACAATCCACCCCCCACTTGCTATGTCTCTAAGCCAAGGCTGGAGTTCGGCTATTCCTCTGCTGTCTAGGGATCCAAACAGAAGAGAAGAACCGGTTTACTGAGAGCCTTGGCTGAGCATCCTCTCCAGCCCACTGCCAGGCCTGCTGGCTCTGGCGTCCTCCTTGCCTCTTCCCTGCCTCTCCTGCTGCTGGGTGAGGGCGAAGGCTTCCTTCAGGCAGGCTGGCCACGTATTCTGGCCTCCTCTTCCTCAGCTCCTTGGAGAATTGGCTCCTAGTGCAGCCGGCCTTCCCTTTCCCTTCCAAGCGCAAAGGATGGCCTCACATGAACCATTCCTGCTCCTTGCTTTTAGAGCAGCCACCTGCCGATCTCTCTTCCTCCTGGGTAGGGTGAGGAGCTAAGTCTTTGTCCCTTTTCTGAATGCTTTTGGTGCACCTGGGAGAGCCAGGGCAGATTAGGCCAGGGTTTCCTTCCTTCTTTCTCCCCTGGCTCCTTGTCCTGCCTTGCAGGAGACACAGAGCAGAGGAGAGGGATGGCCTGGCAAGGAAGCACATCTTCCAAGAGAGAATCCAGGAAATAGTTTTGTCTGGGATCAGAAGACGCATTTATGCCTGTCAAGAAGAGACCCTTGAGTTGCAGAGAGATCGGAAGGGGAAGTGGGTGACATCTGAGCAGGCAGCTGGTCTAGCCTTTGTGGAATCTACCTTTTGCCTCCTTTTCCTTGGTCCTTATTTCCATTCTCCAGAAAGAAATCAGAGGCTCTTGGCTTCAAACCTGCAGCAAATGGCAGCGGGGAGTTGGGGGCTGGGGATTTGAGTAAACCCTCTCCAGTTCCCCGCCAATCAGTTGAGAAGCTCTTTGCAATATAAATGTGAGCGTATTTTAATATGGTAATTAATTGAGGCGTGCCGCAGAGGGGCATTCATTGCCCCGAGAAAGTGCCCCTTCCCTCGAAAGAGATGCCCATGGGACAGCTCAACTATGAGGAATTCTTCTGTAATTTACAGGATGAACTGGGAGGTAATTACTTATGCCTGGCGGGCCAGGAGAATTCGTATTGACGGGTGTGTGTGTCTGTACTGGGATGGCGGTCGATGGAGAGGCTTTTACTGGGCCTGCCGCTGTCAGTTGAAATCCTGCTGGTTTTGTTTGGCTTCATTTTGTTGGAGTGGCTGGAAGCCCCCAAGAGGAGAGAGGGGTCTTGGGGTCAAATCCTGCTTTTCCATGATGGACACCTGTTTGGCCACTGTGAGAACAGGATGCTGGACTAGATGAGCCATTGGCCTGACCAATGACTCTTACTGTGTTCTTATGTGCACTGTATGTGGGTTGGGCCCTCTGGCCCACTCACAGATTAGCCTACGATTTGCATACGCTTTCTGTCATGTGCAGATTTGTGATTTCTTTTGCAGATGGGGTGGAGGGCCTCAAAAGAAGTGTACATCCACACATGTAATTTTACGACAGACAGAAGGTGCACAAGTGAAGCTTTTCCTATAATGGCGTTTCCACATGAGGAAAGGCTTAACCTGTAGAATGCCCGCCTGCCACGCAGGTGAAAGGACCATGCTTTCCCCCCATGTCATCCTAAACCGAAGTCTGGGCTGCAACTCTGTGCCCACTTAACTGGGAGCAAGCCCCATTCAATGCGGTGACTTCATTCTCAATGGATGTGCACCTTTATGCTGTAAGCACACAGCAAATTATTCACAAGAAGGTGCCCTGGGGCGTTGGGTGCGGGAGCCGCAGATGTGCCGTCGGGCGGCAGGACCTGCAGACTTGAGTATGTTCATTTAGAAACCACTCGATCAAAAAGTTCCCAGAGTGGTATGCAACAAAAAATTATAGATAAAACATGAGTAAAACCAACAAACCAACTAATGTAAAATATATGTGTGATTTTTTAAAAAAAAAATCCCCACAAAATTGATAAAACTTTAAAAACAAATGTAGGCAACCTAGTTGTGTGCCTGGACAGGGCTACTGAAGCACGGAGGTTTTCAGCAGGTGTCCAAAACCATCTCTGGAGGGAGCCATCGTGGAGCCGCCGGGGTTTCGGCTGTTTCGTCAGATGCTGCCACTCACTTTTTGTTATGTGCACCACCCTCTCCATCACTCTCAGTTTTGGGTGGAGAAGTGGAGGCTGGGAGGCCTAGAGCGCAGGAGGGCCTGTGACTGGGGCAGCGGCAAGGAAGCCCTTTTGCGGGAGGCGCTGGGACGGGGGGGGGGGGGGCAAGTGAAGAAGCCACAGCAGCCGGTTTGAGCTGTGGCATCTGGAGGCCCTGTGTGCTCCGGCCTCTTGCCAATGTGTCTCTGGCCTGAGACATTTGCTTGCCAGCCTGGGTCCTGTTGCCCTAGGATTGCACCCAGGGCCCCCTTGCCACTTGGCCTCCGATGAGTCTCAGGAGCAGCACATGGCAGCTCCCAGGAGGCCGAGGAGGAAGGCTGGGCCAGGGACCCACGGTGCTCAGGTGAAGGGGTGCATCCTCGTTGGGGGGGGGGTTGCTGTTTTTGTTCTACCACCCACCTTTGCTGCTCCAGACTTGGTCCTGTCTCACCAGCGAACAGAAAGTTGATCCTATTAGAGCGACTCTTGTGTTTGAGACTTAGAGTTCATAGAATCATAGAGTTGGAAGAGACCACAAGGGCCATGGAGTCCAACCCCCTGCCAAGCAGGAAACACCATCAGAGCACTCCTGACATATGGTTGTCAAGCCTCTGCTTAAAGACCTCCAAAGAAGGAGACTCCACCACACTCCTTGGCAGCAAATTCCACTGTCGAACAGCTCTTACTGTCAGGAAGTTCTTCCTAATGTTTAGGTGGAATCTTCTTTCATGGAGTTGAAAGGGTCACCCATGAGGGTCATCTAGTCCAACCCCCTGCAATGCAGGAATCGTTTGCCACGATCCTGAGATTGAGAGGCTCGTGCTCTACCAACTGAGCTATCCCAGCCCTGAAGAGTTGGGCTTCCGTTTTTGGTCACTGTGCTGGCTGATGTATTGTCCATTTTGTCTACGCTCCCTAGGGCTGTCAGCCGGGGGTTTCCTGAAAGAGCCCCCAGCCGACCCCCTGCCAAGGCTTGGGCACCTGAAGGGGCTGAGGCCATGGGACCTTGGGTGGGCAGAGCAGCTCCCCAGGCAAGTCGCCCCTTGCAGGACTGGGTCAAGGGGCGGTGAGGCTTCTTGCAGACTCGTGTGCTGTTCGGGGGCAGGCAGCTAAAGCAAAGCAGATGTTCTGCTAGGAGGGGTCTGCGCAGGATCAGCCAAGCTGATGTTTCTTGACCTTTTTAGAACAGTTCAATAAAAACAAGCAGTTGCCATAGCAACTACCACATTATTTGGTGCTTCAGAGATTTGCGATAAAGGAGGAGAGCTGAGTGAAAGCAGCACATGGTGAAGGCGTTCCTCCCCTTTGTGCTGCAGGCTTGAGAGTCCATGAAGACGCTGCTGCGTGGTGCAGGGTCTGGGCGTAAGGAGCCCCTGTGGTGGAGGCAGGCAGGCAGGCAGGGGGCCTTGGTGTTTGTAGTGAGGGGATTGCCTCTCCGCCGCAGGAGGAGGAAGTGATTGGCCGAGACCTGCCCTGCAGGACTGATTGTGATGCCTTTGAGGGTCGGCACCCCACCACCCTTTGCTAACCTTCCTGGCTGATGCCTCCCAGGCTGCCTCAGGTCCTTGTCTCTGGGGCCAGGCATTGCCTCCCTTTGGACTCCTCGAGTCGTCAGATTTTGTGCAGCCATGGTTGGGCAGAGAGAAGCAGCATGAGCAGAAGCTTTGGCTGCTCCCTTCAGTGCGAGGGCTTGTGAAATGGCCTCTGTACCACATGCCAGAATTGGGCCTGAGCTACGTGGCCCTGGGAAAGGCGCCTGCATTCTGGGGCAGCAGTGTTTGGGTGCCTGGAGGATCAAGGCAAAGAAGGGGACAACCTGGGGACAGGGGTCCAAAACTGATCCTCGCAGGATGTGAATGAAATATTGCTGGCTGCAACCGATCTTAGGACAAGAAGAAATCTTTAATCACTCCTTGCAAGGAGGCAACCAGGAAGAAAGATGTTAATTAGAGTAAAAGATGTTGTGGCTTTTGAAGCCAGACTTCCTTTCTCTGAAGCAGGCCTCCTTTGTTTTTCCTTCACTGGAAACTCCAAAGATTTGCTTTCAGGCGTTTGGCTGCTGGCTTATTCTTAAAAAGGCAGACAGGGTGGCTCTCTCGAGATGGAATAATAAGCACCCAAAGGCTTTTCACCATGCCTTTTGGAGAGGGCCATCTTGCTGACGCTGTTGAGCAGGAATTATGTACTTGGCTGCCCAATTTTTATTTCTGCCACAGCGAAACGGCTGCAGCTGCGGTCGGGTCCGTGGGCTTCCTGCCTGTCCCTTGCAGGAAAACCCTCTGGAAGGCTTGCAGCAGGAAGCGACAGCCTTTGAGGTGCTTGGTTGTTGGTCCCTGACCAGGATCTCTCACTGGGGGCTTACCCACACTTCCATTTGCCCCGCCACGTCCCCTCTGGTGGAATCCGCTGCTGAATTGGAGCAAACGTCAAACCGCAAGGGCTCTGAGCTGTGAAGAGCACCTGTGGAAAGGGAAGTGAGAAATGGGTGGGAATATAGGGGTGTGCCAAGCTGTATGCTTTTTGGACCGTTAAGTGCTTCAGAGAGATGTTTTGGTTTTTCCTCTGCCCTCTCCTCCTCTTTGTCTGATGGAAACACCACGATGGTTCAGTGTTTAGTCCAGCAGGACTGACATTTTACTTGAGATTCTGAGATACCCACCAAGAGTGACAGTCAAGGGTGGTCCACCCCGAGGCTCTTTGCAAACAGAATGCAATTTCTGTTCTGCATGGAAATGGGTGGCTGGACCGAGCCTTGAGGGAAGGGCCTCCTGCAGCCTCTTCCTAGCATTCGCCAGCCTCAGGCCCACAACGGGGCATGTTCTGGCACATGTGAGGCAAGTGTGCCCCTTCCTCTCCAGGACCCTCCCCAAGAGGCATAGCAAGGGCTCCTAAGTCGAAGCAAGGAGACCTCCAGGTGTGTCTGGTCAGGGCACACACAGGCAAAGCAGCCAACCCAGCTAAAGCACCTGGAAGCTGGAAAAGGAGGGGGAGTTGGCCCCAGGAAAGCGGGGAGCGAAGGCTGAGCCAGCTATAGCACTGCAGTGGCAGCCTGGCCCTTCATGGCAGAGAGGAGGAAGGCTCAGCACAGAGGGTGGCCCCAGTGTCTGCTGCAGGTCCTCTTCTCTGGCGATGCACCTTGACCGTATCAGGTGTGGGGCTTGCGTGCATCAGCCGGCAGAGGAGCGCTGAACAAAGCCGGTGCAAGGGGCTGGATTGAACGGTGCTTGCTGTGCAGGCCCTGCAAGGTGGAAGCAGCTCCTCAGAGCTGTGCCTTTTCTTCCCCCTCCAGGCTCTGCAGCAGTCCTTGCTGGATTGAGACTGCCTTTGTCTGGTACTGGCAATGCATTGCCTTCTCCATTGCCTTCTTACAAATTGGCCAGCAATTTGTTATGCAAATGATCCACACTCTGCTAGCGCAGTTTTCATGACAAAATTACAGGGTGAATGCTAATGAAGAGCCTGGGCCCTGAATCCGTTCCATTACCTTCTTGTGTGGAGCTTATTCCGCAGGGAGCTGCAGCTTCTAAGCCTCTGCTCTACAATCACTTTGCAGCCGACTATACTTGGCTCCTGCCAGGATTAACCCTGTAATCTGGTCACCTTCTTGCCACCAATTAAGCTGCTGTGGCCACAGCCACCCTGCTTCCCAAAGGGAGGGAAGGCACCGCTCACAGGGGGAGGAGGGGTTTTTGCTCCCCCCTTGGGATCAATGAGCAGCAGGCAGGTAGCGGGAGGCCCCTTGTGCAGCTGCAGCAGATGCTCCTGATGGTTGCGGAAGGGGAGTAGAAAGCAGATTCTGGGAGGGGCTGCTGCTCTTTGGCACCCCCCCCCCCGCCACAAGAGAACCCTTTTGATTTCCAGTGTCAAGGCACTGCCCATCATGCAGCACAGCTGGCGACTCTCCATGTCTGGAGGCCCCAGATTAAATCCTGGTGTCTCCTGCAAAAGGCTCTCCTGTCACAAGAACAGTGAAACTTTGGAAACTCTTACCAACGTAAAACTCTGACATTGTGAGAGGCTTTGGGGCAAAAGGGGATTCCTCCTGGTCCCACTGCCAGCCTGGCTGGTGGGTCTGGCCTGGAAGCTGTGGTGGAGAAGGGGTGCTTTCCACTAGCCCAATTTGGGCACTCGGGGGGGGGGGGCTGCTAGCCCAGATTCTGCGCCTGTCTTTGGTGTTTCCCAGTCGTATGGGAGTCGACGAGCCCTTCTGTGTTGATGCCAGGTGGAGTAGACAATGCAGGCTAGATGGCAAAATGGCCGGGCGGGAATCAGGTCCCTTCCACCAGCCCCGCATGGAACTGGCAGAGCCTGGCCAGGAAGAGGACCTCGCAGGCCACAGCGGAGAGCTCAGTGAAGACGCTGACCCCGCATGCGGCAGCTGTGCCAAAGGCGAATGCCCGCCAGGGATCCGTAAGAAAGGAATGGGAAATAAAAGTGCCATTGTGCAAATCTATTTAGAATACAGACGACATACAGTTCTGGTCGCCTCACCTCAGGAAGGATGTTTTGGAGCTGGAAAAGGTTCTGGAAGGGGCAGCATGGGGGGTCCTGGGGTTGGTGTAGCTCCCCGTGAAGAAAGGTTGCCGCAGTTGGGGAGCCAGATGGGGTGTGGAGACGAGATTCTCTGCGCTCCCTCAAGATGCAGTGATGGTTGCCACGATGAGCGGCCTCTGGTGGGGACTCCTGCTGCCGCTTGTGGCCCCATGGTGAGAGGGGGGTGCCCAGGGGCGTGCGTTCCCTCCCCCCGCCCCTTCGTTTTGCAGCTTGGCTCCCTTTCTTGTGGGCGGCTGCTGAGGGGCCGCTCTTCCCTCTGCCTGATGCCCAGCAGTTGCTGCTCCAAACGCCTTTCCTCCCAGTCAGACCTGGAGGCTGGCAAGGAGAAGGAACCGCCAAGCGCCAAGGAGGCCCAAGAGGGCGGCTCCCTTGGCAAGGGCTCCTGGGCTTTGTGTGCTTCCAAAAGGCGAGGCACCTTGCAGAGATTCTCTTCTCCCGTCCCCTTCCTGCTGCTGGAGCCAAAGACAGGAGCTGGGGCCTTCCGAACCACCCCCATCTTGCAGAGCTCTGCTTCAGGGAAAGAGGCCTGAGTCACCCCGGCTGCACCGCCTGTTCCTGGAGGGCTGGGGAGAGCCTTCTGGCTATTCCTGGATGGCCTGATCTTCCTCCTGCGTCCTCACAAGGCATGCGTTGCTGGCAGGAAGCTGGGCTGTGTCCACCATTGTTCTCCCTGAGCCCAGCCTGCGCTGCCTGCTTGGTACCCTTTGCTTCCACTGTGGGTGACTCTGCATCCTGCCCCCCCCGCTAGTATCGGGCGCAGGATGGGGTCAAATCACGCCTGGTGGGTGATCTTTTGTGACACCTCAAGGCTGGAGAGTTGGGGGATTTGCTGCCTTTTAGGGTCTTGGGTGTGCCTGGGAGGATCTTGGCCCAGCCCATCCGCTCTGACATTGGCAGGTGGGGTGTTTGGGTAGCATGTGGCTGAGCTGGGGCAGCTGATTCCCTTCTCTGTGCTGGGGGCAGTGCCCCTTTCCTGCCCCAAGATGTCTTCCACGCTGTGTGTGGCAGCGCTTTGAGCGGCCCACAGACTGCACACCAGCTGTCTCTGCCAGGGTCCTCAGCCCTTCTCTTGGGTGCTGAGCTCAGTTTGGGTCCAGCAAAGGGGTCTGGAGCCTGGGCTGGGTGAGCTCCTTGGCACCCTCCGTCCGGCTGCCTTTCTGCTCTCCCCATCTCTCTGTTCTCTCTGCTGCCTCTTCCGCCCAGTGGGCTCCTCACGAGTCAAAGCCTCTGGCCCTAATCTAATTGCTCTGCTGCTGGATTTGTACTACAGTGGCCTGTTTGGTTCAATAATAACACATTTATGCTAAAGGTTAATGAAATGAATTCTGCTTCCATCCAATTCATTAAAAATGGTTCTACAATCAACGTTTGCTAATGGAAAAGAGATTAAAAATTCATGTCTATAAATTTCCCGTGTCATTTCTGATTTTTCTTAATCTCTGCCTCCGTGGACTGGCTCCTGAGCAAGCCTGAATGCCCTAATGGACAGCCACTTTGGGTATTAATTGCAAATCTGTTCCACTTGGGTAACAACAAAGGCGTGTGTGTGTGTGTGTGTGAGAGAGAGAGAGAGAGAGAGCATCCTGCCACATGCCTTGCATCCAGGCTATAGAAGCAGCTTGGGAAATGCCGCAAACTCTGTTCATAGAAATACTATTTCATGTAAAAGATTACGCCTGCTTTGTGGATGAATGTGCTGAAACCCTTGTGAGAGACACACATTTCACATTTAATAAGTGTGTATCTGATGTTAAGTAAGTGTACAAAGTTTAAGCATGGAAATCAGCACAAAACATGATGGAATGGCCTTCCATGATGGCGTTCCCACGAGGTGAGGGCCCCGTCTGAACGGTCTGCTTAAGGCAGCACCATGCCCCTTTAAGCCGCCCTGGCCTCCCCCAAGGAATGCTGGGGAGTGTAGTTGGGAGCGTTAGGAGGCTGCTCTTCCCCTGAGGCTCCTGGGCTGCTCCCTGCTGACCTTTGCCTTGTGTTGTTGCAGGCCTACTTCCGACAGGGTGTTGCCCTCCAGTACCTTGGGCGCCATGCCGATGCCCTGGCAGCCTTTGCCTCTGGCTTGGCTCAAGATCCCAAGAGTCTGCAGCTGCTGGTGGGGATGGTGGAAGCCGCCATGAAGTCTCCCATGCGAGGTGAGTGAGGGCCCCTGGGATTCCTGCCCAGCGCCGGCTGCACTGTGTCGTGCGGAAGGTCCCACGGGTTCACGCTTGCTTGCTTCCTTGCTTACCCTGTGTTTGGCCCCAGCAGAACTTGGGAACTGGGACCCAGCGCAGTCGGTAGGGGCCAGCCCCCCCCCCCCCGCCGTGTTGTCAGCTTCATGGATTTCAAGTGCAGCCACCTAAGGGGCTCCCTTTTGCATTGAAGCATGCGGGGCACTGCCAGGCTACCACGGTTGTTTTCCCACCTCCCCAATAGTCCTTTTGCCCTCCTTCCATATTCTCTTGCACCAGCCACCTCCTTCTTTGTGAGTTGAGTGATGATGCCCTGAAGAGAGGTTGAAATGAAGTCTTCTGACCATCTCTCTGATTGGGGAGCCTCTCAGGTGTGTTCCTGCTGTGGATGGAGGGTTTTCACTCTGCCCAGGCCTGGCCTAGTACTGCTAGGAGTCCCTTCCAACTCTCCCATGCTATGACTCTACCTGGAATGCTGCTGGGGATTGAATCTGGGGCCTTCTGTAGGCAGAGCAGATGTTCTACCTCAGAACCATGGCCTTTTCCTAAAAATCAGAGGTGGGGAACATCCAGGCCACAGCCCAATCTTGGTCCACTGGGTGAGGGAAGGTCTAACTAAGTTGGCTTGCAAATCCATTTCTTCCAAACCATGGTATTTTCCCCCAAATATTCCCCCAAATATTTCCATTCTTCAAGACTTTCCCCCTCATTTTGTTCTTTAATTCTCACAGTTAGTATAGCCATCTCAGCATATTCCAAAATCTTCACGAGCAATTCTTCTTTGGTTGGGAGTTCTTCTTTCCATTTTTGTATGTAGACTATTCCTGCCACCGTTGTAGAATACGTACACAAATTAATTCCTTTGCCAGCTCTGGACCAGTTATACCTAACAGAAAGGCCTCAGGATTCTTGGGAATCAGATGTGAACCTGAGACTCCTCTGTCTTCCCTCAGCTGCAGCTGTCCTGGGTGGGTGTGTTTGCTTCTCCAAGGCGGAGGAAGGATGGTACATGAAGCCTGTCTCCCTTCCTCTCGCAGAGTCCCTGGAGCCAACCTACCAGCAGCTGCAGAAGATGAAGCTGGACAAGAGCCCTTTTGTGGTGGTCTCTGTGGTTGGCCAGGAGCTGCTGACGGCCGGCCACCACGGGGCCTCGGTGGTGGTCCTGGAAGCGGCCTTGAAGATTGGGACATGCAGCCTGAAACTGAGGGGCTCTGTCTTCTCAGCCCTGAGCAGCGCCTACTGGTCCCTGGGCAACACCGAGAAGAGTGCGGGCTACATGCAGCAGGATTTGGACGTGGCCAAGACTTTAGGTAGCCGTTTGGACCACCCATCCCAACCTAGAGGGCAAGCGGGAGGAGGAGGAGGAGGAGGATGTCATGTTCAGCAGCATAGAAGCAGGTGGTGACGACTGGGTCTCTCTTGGGGTGTCAGCAGGCCCTCAGAGGGCTGCAGGGGGTCTTTGCTCCATAGCCTCCCACACTGCAAGGAGGCTGGATCCAGGCTCATCCTTGTGTGGAAAGGGTGGCTCATTTTCTGGAGCAGCCAAGGACCCTGCCTCTCCCTCTAGAGAACGGGGTGAGGAACAGCTGCCCCCCTCCTCAAGCGGTGGGGCATCCTCTTTGTGCCTCTACACCCTACACAGCAGTTGGCTTTGAAAGTCTAGTGGCCGGCAGGGGAGCAGTGAAGGGATGCCGCTCGTCTCCAGGCAGATCCCCTCTCTTGTGGCATTTGGGCTGGGAGAAAGCGAAAGACGCCTGGTTGGTGGGGTGTGTGTTTGCTGTAAGAAGAGATGAGCATGGGTATTAGATGTGAATTTGCATGCATTTGCATAAATGTCTCTCTCTGGCTGCTCCTCACTCTTGTGTTTCTGCTTGCTTGCCATCCAGGTGACCAGATGGGTGAATGCCGAGCTCACGGCAATTTGGGCTCTGCATTCTTCTCCAAAGGAAATTACCGGGAGGCCTTGACAAACCACAGACATCAGCTGATGCTTGCCATGAAACTCAAGGACAGAGAGGTAGGTGGGGCTGGGGGGAGCAGTTTGTGCTGGCTGGGCTGGGGGTGTCCTGCACTTCCAGGGAGGCAGCTCTTCTGGGCTCAGCTGTCTCTGCCGCTTCTTTCTGCCAGCTTAGAGGTGGCTGAAATGGGGGTGTCGCCCTGGAATACACCCTATGAGCCATGCCAACAGAGCAGATTCTGAAGGGGCCCAGCGGGCACGTCTGGCCTTTGGTTCTGGGGTGGGGTGGGGACTCTGAATTGTGTTTCTAAGAGCCAGCCACAAATCCCTTGCTTGCAGAATGGCTTTGGGACATGGGAGAACAGCGGCCTTTGGGTGCTGGGAAAGTGTCCTTGCAGGGGTGGAGACCAGGCGCAGGCCAGCAGTGGAAAGTCTGACTGCTTGTGTCTGTACAAGAGGAGGCTGGCTGCCCGGCACCGTGACTGAGCAAGCCAGGATCAACACGGGGAGCTGCCTTTGGCAAACGGCACAGCTTCGCCCCACTGCCTGGGGGGGGGGGGAGATGGGTGTTTTGTGCACCTCCAGCTTGCTTGGGCTTGGTGCAGGCCGGTGGATCTGGATTCTGCTTGATCACAATATTTTTTCCATTTATGGCCCATCTGGGCACATAATTAGCAGCTATTGACAACAAACGGCTACTTGGATTGTGAGAACCCCGAGCCTCTTGGATTTCCTGTGGATGTAACCACAGGAAATTGCTTTGGCGCTTTCTGATGACATCACCCTGACCACAGGGCTTCCTCTGAATGCACAGCTGTTTTTCTTGGCCCCCTCTGCAGACTTCTCTGTAACACGCAGACTCTTATAATGTTGCAACGGTGCTGATGTGAATTCCACCAGAAGGGCTTGTTCTGGGCTGGCCTGGAATGAGGTAATGGTCACCCGGAATAGGAAGAAGCACAGCTTGAACGCTGGCCAAGCTCCTCCCGGAAGAGCCTTTTGCTGGGCAGCCTCTGCCATATGGAAGAGGTTTCCGGAGGGCTCTGGGTCCACCAGCAGCGGGCAAGCTGGTTTGGAGGCCACCCTCACCCACAGAAGGAGCAAAGGGAGCAGGAAGAGAAAGGCTCTGTGCCAGCTTCCTTTGGGATCAGAGAGGCTCTGAGCCCAGAGTCGCTGGAAATCGGTGAGGCAAGCCCTGCGAGAGGAGCGGGCGACGGCATGGCCCCCTCTGCCCCTCAGCACTGTCAGGGGGTGGAGTAGGACTGGCCTGTGGCGGGCGTGGCTCTTAATGATGCCCCTTCCCATTATCTGGGAAGTCTTCTTTGGCTGCTACAGGAGTCCAGAGGTGGCGGAAACAAAGCGTTCAGATTGCTGGAACCTTTGCCTCACAATGGCTGCGGAGACCACAGAAATGCTGCAACATAATCACCTCTCCCAGCTCCCAGGCCTTTCTAAGGTTACCAGATTTTTTCCGTGAATCTGGGGACGCTTTTCAACTTCAATAGGAATGATAGGATTTTGTCAGGGGACTGATTTGTAAATTCGGGGACTGTCCCCGGGAAACGGGGACGTCTGGTAACCTTACTTTGGATGTCTCCGATTACAGGATGCCCCGCTTTTAATAATAGCAAAGAGAGTGAGATGGAATCGGAGCCTGGCTCTGCAGAGATACAGTGGTGCCTCGCAAGACGAAATTAATTTGTTCCGCGAGTCTCTTCGTCTAGCGGTTTTTTCGTCTTGCGAAGCAACCCTATTAGCGGCTTAGTGGCTATTAGCGGCTATTAAAGGCTTAAGGGATTAGCGGATTACCTGCTGAAAGGCTATTAGCGGTTTAGCGGCTTAGAAAAAGGGGGTGGGGAGTGAAAAAAAATCTCAAGACTCGCAAGACATTTTCGTCTTGCGAAGCAAGCCCATAGGAAATTCGTTTTGTGAAGCACCTCCAAAACGGAAAACCCTTTCGTCTAGCGGGTTTTCCGTCTTGCGAGGCATTCGTCTTGCGGGGTACCACTGTACGGGATTACTTGGAAGGGGGTGGCAGAGGAGGGGCCCTGGCTGCTGCAGGCGGCTCCAGGTTGCCGCTTCCAGGCCTGTCTGGATGGAGCAGGACTGGGCCCTTGAGGGGAAGACGATGGCTGCCTCTGGGGCAAAGTGCCGTGAGAGCCAGGTGCTCACCTGCCAGAGGACATTGACTGTCTCACCCTCTTTGGTCTTGTTAGGCAAAAGGGCCTGGATCTCAAGCAAGGCTCACTTCTCTGCCTTACAGTCCGAGGGACAAGGACATTTCTCAGGGCCTGCGATGCCTTTGGATGGAGCTTTGGCCTATGAAGGCAGGGGCATCCTGCAGCAGCTTGGAGTGGGTGGCAGCCCCCTCACCCTCTCCCCCCAGCCCCCTTCCTCGCTGGGCCCCACACGGATTGTGTGGCCATGGTGCTGGGGGGAGGGAGGCGGGGTCTGATGTTGCCACGCTTGCCTTGTGCTGGAAGAGAAGCCCCCTGAATTGTGAAGGGAAGGAGGGCTTTGTTTCGGCTCAGCTGTCTCCCCGCAAATCCTGCTCTCTCCCCTCCATTGTCTGGCCATTAATCATGGGGGAAGGCTGGAGAGCCTGATGAACGGCACCAGAGTTTGGCAGCCGTGTAATTGCTCTGCTGCTGTGGTGGAGCAGCCTGCTCTTCTCTTGCTCCTTGGGAGGAGGCCTGAGCCTCCTGGCTAGTGATGATCCGGGGCCTTTTCTCTCTGGACCCCTCTGCTTTGCTACTCGGCCTCCCGCTGCTCTCTGGGGACGTGATGCAGGCTCTTGAAAGTTATGGCATTCCTCTGAGTCGCCTCTCTGACGCTTGCCAAGGCAGCTGTTTCAGGGGAGTGCTGCCACCAGTGGGTGAGGTTGCCACCTACCACCTCTGCAGAATTGGGGTGTGTTTCGGGGGAGGGGGGTGAGCCTTGGTGGTGAGTGTGTCTCTTCCCAGTTGGCATGGGCATGTGGCAGAAAAGAACCAGCTGTGTGTGGCTGTCCCACAGCCAGCTTCCTCTGGGGGGCCAAACACTTCTGCTCAGAACTTTTAAGAGGGAGCTTCTCGCTCCAGTGACATTTTGCTGCAAATAAAATACAGAGAGAAGGATGGGACGACCCAAGGATCCAGGCTGCCCCCCCCCCATCTCCCTTCAGCATTGGCTGAAAATTCAAAAGGAGAGAAACTCCTGGGGAATTTCTCTTGGCCTCTTGGTGCCCACAGAAATTTCCTTGTGTGAGGTCTGAATGGCTTTATACCACCACAGCTGAGGAAGGAGGCCTCCGGGGCTCTTCTGCACTTCCCCTGTGAGAAGACAGAGCAGGGGGCTGGGGAAGTGATGGCCTCCCCAGGGTAGCCCGCAGGTGCCAGAGGCTGGCCGGCCTGCCGCCTTGGGGTCAACCCTGTGGGGAGCGGATTTGCCCCCTGCCGCATTCCAGCCCAATGACAGGGGTCCCTGCCTAGAGAAACCCCTTGAGCCTTGGCTGGGCGGCTGGGGGGGGGGGGGATCAAAGCTGCCAGCAGAGTCATGGGGAGCAGATCCCCTTGAAGGAGCCATGAATCTGGCGGTTCCTCTCGACCGACTCAGCGCCCTGACTCAGCGTGGGGGTGAGCACCATCTTTGGCTCAGGCAGCCAGGTCTGATGGCCCAGCTCTTTGCCCTGGTGGCCTAGGCCTTGCAGAGGGAGGGGCTCACCATTGCCTTTGCCCCCGTGGCTTCCCCAGTTGGGTTTCTGCCTGGGCTGCCAGGAGGAAGAACTCTGGGCTCCCTTTGCACTGCGTGGAGCTATGGAGGAAGGAACGAGTGGCGAGAGAGCTGTGCTCAGCCCCCCAAAGGGAGCAATCAGAAGCGCGTCCATCATGCGCTAATCTCTGCAGCTTACTCCCCTGCTGGCTGGCGGGGGGGGGGGGGAGAGACTCTCCCTGCATCTTCATTATTTCACTCTCTGTTTGTGGTGACAGGTTGAAGATGGTCAGCAAGTTGGTGAGCCAGACCAGGAAATGAAATCTCAGGGCAGGGGTGGGGGGCGTTAGGCATTTCGGCAAAATTCAGTGTGTGTGGAGGGGACACTCCAAGGAAGCATGTGTTCTTGAGACCTTTTTTTGCAGGGCGTGGGGTGCTCATCCACACGGCAGTTGAATCGCTGAACTGTGAGCCTCCAGTTCCCATTCACAACCCCAGGTGTTGCCATTTTGGCTCCTTCCTGGCTGTGTCTGCTTAGCCGCCCCCTCTCCCCATTCTGTCCCCCCCCCCAAAAAAAAAACCCAGGCTGTCTGAGCAGGGCCAGATCTGACAGGCTGGCAAGGCTAAAAGCTTCTGCCTGGGCTCTCCCCTCCCCGCTGCACTCACATCTGATTTGGGGGTGGGCTAAGGGGGGTTGCAGTGGACGGAGCTGGCTTCCCCTTCCTGCTCCTCGAGGAAACAGCTTGCTTTGAATGATTAATTTGCAGGAAGCAGGGTTTTATTTATTTATTTTTAAAGAAACCCATTCGCAGTCAGTTGCGCGGCCAAGGGGGTGTGGAGGCGGGGTGTGTGTGTGTGATTCAGGACACTGCACAACAGCGCTGCACAGCATCCCCCCCTCCCATCCCTCAGGATTGGAGCAGATCTGAAGTGGGTTCCTCCCCCTCCTTCTGGATTTCCCCCCTGTGTGCTGACATGATAAAGGGAGTGGGATGAGGTTGATGCCGGAGGGAGGCCACTGATTAAGCAGAGATACCAGCCTCTCCACCAAGGGCACACCTGAAGCCACCTGGGCGTGGACAGGCCCCTTTGCCCCACCAGCCCCTTCCTGCCTTCACTCCTCTTCTCTTCCGAGGGGTGGAGGGAAATGGAGGCTGGCGCGGCCTCAGGGTGGGAGGGCTTCTGGGGGCACCTTTCCTCCCCTGAGGAGCTAGTGCCAAGAGACAGAGCCCAGCAGAGGGTTTGCCCGGCAAGAGCCATGCTTTCTCTAAGGGCACATGGAGTCAGCTGCAGGCCCATGCGCTGCAGGGTGTGCCCTCTGCTCTTGGCCTTCAGTCTCACCAGCACCCAGGACAGCCCCGGGTTGCAAACCATTGGGTGGGTCTTGCTCCAGGGTGAAAAATCTGATCCTTCTGCCCAGCTGGCTAAGGCGGCCTCTTCTGGGCTTGGCAGGGATTCTGAAATGCAGGAAATTAAGAAAATGCCTGTCTATGATAGCTGATCTCTGCTTTTAAGTGTTTGCATGGTTTTTATTGTATTTAGGCAGGTTTGTTATAAGCCGCTATCAGTATATATTTTTATGAATAGTGGTATACAAATGTTTTATAAATGGAATAAATAAACATTCCCCTGGTGAGAAGAGGTCCTCCTCCTCCCCCCAGGGCTCCGTGAGATGCACGCCGCCACTGTTGGCTGTCCCAGGGACTTTCCCCCAGGGGGTGGCCTGGATGGCTGGGCCTTGACTCCTTTGGCACACGGGGCTCTGTGCCAGGGGGGAGGCACAGGGGCAGGCGCAGCCATGCCGCTGACAGCGACAGCCTTGGCTGGCCAGGGGGGTTCAGTTCTGAGTCACCTTTGACAACTCGGGAACTGCCTCCGCCAGCGCCTTCTGTCAAAAAACAAAGCAACTGGAGAGCCCATGAAGTTGCTGACTCGCTTGCAAGTCCTTGGGGGGTGGGCATGTCTGCAGGGCTGTGTGTGGTCTTCCCTCAGGCGTGGGTTGCCACTGGCTCTCCTCGCACGAAGTCTCTCATTCTGCATGTCCCGCCAGTTGCAGAAGCAGAGCTGGGCTAGTTTGTCCTTCGCACAGGAATGCTACGTGGTGCCTCTTTGCCCAAGTGCAGCCAAGCAGGGGGCTTTGTTAGCCATGATAACAGAAAGAAACGGAGGCCTGCTGTGGCTTTGTGCGTGTGTGCCAGGGGAGCAGCACAGCGCCCCAGTTGCTGCCCTCTCCATGGGCTTGTGAAGAGCTTCCCGCAGCATGCCTTGTCTCCTGCCCGCTCTGCCCTGTGCTGGCCCTGCGTCTGGGCTTGCGGGGGCTGTTTGGAGGGCAGGGAGCCCTGGTGGTTCTGTGGGGCTCACCCCTTTCTCTGCCCCCTCTGCCTCTCCCCTGCAGGCAGCCTCCTCGGCCCTCAGCAGCCTGGGCCACGTCTACACGGCCATTGGGGACTACCCCAACGCCTTGGCCAGCCATAAGCAGTGTGTGCTCTTGGCCAAGCAAGGGAAGGATGATCTCTCCGAGGCCCGGGAGCTGGGCAACATGGGGGCCGTCTACATCGCCATGGGCGACTTCGAGAACGCCGTGCAGTGCCACGAGCAGCACCTGGCCATCGCCAAGGCCCTGGGCTGCCGGCGGGAGGAAGCCCGTGCCTACAGCAACCTGGGCAGCGCTTACCACTACCGCCGAAACTTTGACAAGGCCATGTCCTACCACAACCACGTTTTGGAGCTGGCCCAGGAGCTGGAGGAGAAGTCCATCGAGATGCG
Source organism: Podarcis tiliguerta (assembly GCF_965153285.1). Taxonomy (NCBI): domain Eukaryota; kingdom Metazoa; phylum Chordata; class Lepidosauria; order Squamata; family Lacertidae; genus Podarcis; species Podarcis tiliguerta. Next base: position 41,408,547 of record NC_139549.1, read on the forward strand.
TGCCTACGCCGGCCTGGGCCACGCTGCCCGCTGCATGCAGGACCTGGAGCGGGCCAAGCAGTACCACGGGGAGCAGCTCAGCATCGCCGAGAGCCTGCAGGATCGAGCCGCCCAGGGGCGCGCCTCCTCCAACCTGGGTGAGCTGCTTCTGCCTTTCTGCCTGACCCCAGCCCAGTGAGGAGGAGGGGGCCCTGTGGGGCAGAGGCGGTGGCAGGAGGGTGCGATGCTCCCTCAGGAAAGAAGGAGGCGGGCAATGTGGGGCTGTCCAGGAGGCTCCACGGGGGGCTGGGGGGCTTATTGAGCTTGGTCTGTGATGTGGGGGCTCCATTTGACAGGCACTTCAAGGACTGGTGCAGATGTGCTTATTTGTATGTGTCAGCTGGGGAATTAGAAGGGAGGTGGCCCCTCGTCCTCACATCTGTAGAAGAGCAGGAACAAGAGAGAGAGGAGAGAGACCCTCCGCTGCTCCTTCCCTTCTCCAGACAACAGCACCAGCTGTGGGTTGGCCGTGGGGCAGGAGCAGAGGAGTGTCTCTGGGCAGCCGTGGAACACATCAGACCTTTTCAGCCCCAGCCCCCTCTGCTGCTCAGCACCAGGTTCTGGATGTGTGCAGAATTTTCCAGATTGCTGGCAGAGGAGCACCTAGTTTGGGATGTTTCTAAGGAGGGTTTCGGGTTCCCTGGAATTTAAGAACAGACCTAGAATCATGGAATCATAGAGTTGGAAGGGGACCCTGGCTATCATCTAGTCCACCCCCTGCAATGCAGGACTCTCGCCTAAAGCATCCCCGACAGATGGCCATCCAACCTCTGCTTAGAAACCTCCAAGGAAGGAAGGCCCTCACCTCTCATGGTTGTGCTTCCCAGCCTGTGAGCCCACCTGCACTCTTTTCTCTTTGTTTGGAAAATATATTTATTATTTTACATTGATTAGATCAAATGGCATACAATTTACATCAAATTTTATTTATTTACCTTGGTGACTTTCCATCCTTTATTCTGTGATGGTCTAATTCTCTCTCTGGTTCCCTCCTGCCTGTCTATTTACCGAAATCCTATATTACCATCTTTTCTGTTTCCTTTCCATTGCTCGTAAGTCAAAACCTGCTTGAAATTTTATGTGGCTGTATTGCCGTCTTCTTCTATAGACTGAGCACTCCAGTAGCTAGAGTAGCTTGAGCTTCCTCCTTGGTTGGGATTTCTGGGGTTTTCCATTTTGGTGCCCAGAGTCCTCTGGCTGCTGTGCTGGCCTACAAAAACAACTTTGCCAGCCCGTTTGTGCTCCTTCCTGGCAGGGATCATCCATCAGATGAAGGGCGACTACGAGGCGGCCTTGAAGCTGCACAAGGTCCACCTTTCCATTGCGCAGGAGCTGAACGACTACGCGGCGCAGGGTCGGGCCTACGGGAATATGGGCAACGCCTACAACGCCTTGGGCCTCTTTGACCAGGCGGTCAAGTACCACCGGCAGGAGCTTCAGATCTCCATGGAGGTGAACGACCGAGCCTCCCAGGCCTCCACCCACGGCAACCTGGCGGTGGCCTACCAAGCCCTGGGCGCCCACGACCGGGCCCTGCAGCACTACCAGAACCACCTCAACATCGCCCGGGAGCTGCGGGACATCCAGAGCGAAGCCCGGGCCCTGGGCAACCTGGGGAACTTCCACTGCTCCCGGGGGGAGTTTGCCCAGGCAGCCCCCTACTATGAGCAGTACCTGCAGCTGTCCCCGGAGCTGCAGGACATGGAGGGGGAGGGCAAGGTGTGCCACAACCTGGGCTATGCCCATTACTGCCTGGGCAACTATGAGGAGGCCGTCAAGTACTACGAGCAAGACCTGGCCCTCGCCAAGGACCTGCATGACAAGCTGAGCCAGGCCAAAGCCTACTGCAACCTGGGCCTGGCCTTCAAGGCCCTGGCCTGCTTCGGCAAGGCTGAGGAGTGCCAGAAGTACCTCCTGTCCCTGGCCCAGTCGCTCAGCAATGCCCAGGCCAAGTTCCGGGCGCTGGGCAACCTGGGCGACCTCTCCGTCTGCAAGAAGGACGTGGCTGGTGCCGTCAAGTTCTACGAGCAGCAGCTGAGCCTGGCGCACCAGGCCACGGACCGGAGGCTGGAGGCCAGCGCCTACGCAGCCCTGGGCGCGGCCTACCGCCTGCTGCAGAAGCACGACAAGGCCCTGGGCTACCACACCCAGGAACTGGAGGTGTACCAGGAGCTGGGCGAGGCCCTGGGCGAGTGCCGCGCCCACGGGCACCTGGCCGCTGTCTACATGGCCCTGGGCAAGTTCACCATGGCCTTCAAGTGCTACGAGGAGCAGCTGGAGCTGGGGCAGAAGCTGAAGGACCCCGGCATCGAGGCCCAGGTCTACGGCAACATGGGCATCACCAAGATGAACATGGGCGCCATGGAGGAGGCCATCGGCTACTTTGAGCAGCAGCTGGCCACCCTGCAGCAGCTGAGTGGCACGGAGGCCGTGCTGGACCGGGGAAGGGCCTTCGGGAGCCTGGGCGACTGCTACGAGGCCCTGGGCGACTTTGAGGAGGCTGTCAAATACTATGAGCAGTACCTGTCCGTGGCACAGAGCCTGAACCGTGTGCAGGACCAGGTCAAGGCCTACCGGGGCCTGGGCAATGGGCACAGGTAAGGCGGGGGCAGCGGGGAGGCCCGAGGGATGCATGAGCAGCTCCCCAGTTAGGGGTCAGGGGAGGGGGATGTGGCCTTTCACGTCCAGAGGGGGACCCGGAACGGGATGGAGGGGAGGGCCCAGTAGATCTGCGGTCCCGGCTCTGTCCCATAGAAAGAAAGGGGCTGCCTTCCTCCGTTGCCGTGGAGCCCAAGGGGTGGATTTCAGGGCTCAGTGGCGGGTGGGAGGAGGCTGGCACAGAAGCCGCCTGCCTCCGGCAGCTTCCTTCCCGAAGCCTTAGTAGAGTAATGCTGGCTGTGTCCCCCCCCAGGGCAATGGGGAGCTTGCAGCAGGCCCTGGTGTGCTTTGAGAAGAGGCTGGTAGTGGCTCACGAGCTCGGGGAGGCCTTTGACAAGGCCCAGGCCTACGGGGAGCTGGGCGCCCTGCACAGCCAGCTGGGCAACTCGGAGCAGGCCATCTCCTGCCTGGAGCGCCAGCTGGGCATCGCGCGGGAGATGAAGGATCAGGCCCTGGAAGGGAGCGCCGCCTGCGGCTTGGGCAGCATCTACCAACAGATGGCTGAATACGACACGGCCCTGCAGTACCACCAGCTGGACCTCCAGATTGCCGAGGAGACCCACAACGCGGCCAGCCAGGGCCGGGCCTATGGCAACCTGGGCCTGACCTACGAGTCCCTTGGCACCTACGAGAGAGCAGTGGTCTACCAGGAGCAGCATCTGAGCATCGCGGCCCAGATGAACGACCTGGTGGCCAAAACGGCCTCCTACAGCAGCCTGGGCAGGACCCACCACGCCCTCCAGAACTACTCCCAAGCCGTGATGTACCTGCAGGAAGGTGAGCAAGCTGGCGGGGGAGGGGGCAGCACGGCCAGCCAGGCCAGGCTGCCTGGAAATATTCAGGAGAACCAAGGCCGTGTGGGCAGTCCCTCCATAGCCCGCATGTGTCCAGGGAGCTCCTTGGGGAAACCCTGACTGGATACAGGGGCGTCCACAGTGGGGAGGAAGAGGCAGCAGAGGAGGAGCTCAGCATCGTACTGTGGCAGCTGTTCCACCAGGACCAGCATTTCAGCTTGCACGCTGATGTGTGTGTATGTGAGGGGGTCTCCTGACCTCCCCAGCGCCAATTTGGGGGCAGGATGCAAGGAAAGTGCAGAGGAAGAGGGTTTGGGTCTGGGCTCCTGGTGGTGGACATCCGGACACACCCAGAGGAGGGGAAGAGCTAGGAGCCGCTGGAGCCTGGGAGCTTGGAGGGCGAGGAAAAGGAGGAAACAAGCAGGTGCCCCAGCCCAGACCCAAGACAGGAGTCAGGCTTAGCAGCTTCACCACAGAGACCCCCTGCCAGCTCCTCGCACTCGCAGATCCAGCGTTTGCTCCACATAACAGACAGAGGGTCCCTTGGGCCTCACTGTAGACGGGGGGGGGGGCGCGAAACAGAGGGAAGGGAGGGAAGGGGAAGGTGCAAGACAGTCTGGGCAACTAGGAGTGTATCTCTGGAGCCTCCATGTGAATTCTATTCTGATTCCTTAATAAAATGACTATTGGCAAGTTAGCTGGTGTTGCCTTCCCTCTCTCCCTGCGGGACCCCTGAGTAGATTCCCTGCCCAGGAGGCAGCGTGGAAGTGCGGGGGGGGGGGGCAGGGGGGGCGGGTCTTGTTCTCCATGGAGCCCTTGCCTGGCTCCCGGGGGTCCAGAGGGGCGGGGGCCTTTTTCTGCCCTGCGCTGGAGCTGGGACCCAGGATTTGTGGGCACCTCTTGCATCCTGTGAGAGAGACTGTGCTCCTGCTCCTCCTCTGGCTCTTGGGGCCCCGCCGCTTGTGGCTGACAAGAGGGAGGGGCAGGTTCCCCGTTCCTGAGAGGCCAGCTGGGCCAAGGGGGCTGCAGGGGGCTGGAGGGGCCAAGGAAGGAGGGTGGCTTCTGGGTCTGGCTGGTTGAAGAATCCGCATGAGTCAGAGAGCAGAGCCCCACAGCTGCTGGGGCCTTCTGCAGCAGGGGCGAGGCTCACCCTGCCCTTCCTTTCTCCTGCAGGGCTGAGGCTGGCGGAGCAGCTGGGCCGCAGGGAGGATGAAGCCAGGATCCGGCACGGCCTGGGCCTTTCGCTCTGGGCTAGTGGGAATCTGGAGGAGGCTCAGCACCAGGTGAGCACCAGGGAGCAGGGGAGGAGGTCCCTCAGCCCCTGCAGATGATCCCAGATGATCCATGGGCCATTCTCCATGGTGCCCCATCCGCCCTGGGCAGCCCTGGTTTGGGCAGCTCAGCTGAGCTCCAGGATTCTGCCTCCGCTTGACGGGCTGCCCCCTCCCCTTGCCCCACAGCTCTACCGGGCCTCCGCCCTTTTTGAGACCATCCGGCATGAGGTGCAGCTCAGCACAGACTACAAGCTCTCCCTCTTTGACCTCCAGACGTCCTCCTACCAGGCCCTGCAGCGGGTGCTGGTGAGTCTAGGTAAGAGAGGGCAGCACCTGGGGGAGAGGGGCATTTGGGACAGATCTTCCTGCCCTGGGCCCGGGGGGAAGAGTGCTGCAGATTTAGCAGTTCCTGTCGGTGGGGAGGGCAGGTTTCTCCTTACCTTCTCGTTTCCATAAGCGTGTCAGGCAGGTGCATTGCTCCGGGATACCCCTCCCCCTGGCAGCATGAGCCTCACGTGTGGCTCCGCCTCCCTCCTCCCCACAGGGCACCACGATGAGGCTCTGGCCGTGGCGGAGAGAGGCCGCACAAGAGCCTTTGCTGACCTGCTGGTGGAGCGCCAGACAGGCCAGCAGGAGTCGGACCCCTATTCCCCCGTGACGGTTGAGCAGGTCCTGGAAGTGGTGAACGGGCAGCGGGGGCTGGTTCTGTACTATTCCTTGGCTGCAGGGCACCTTTACAGCTGGCTCCTGGCTCCTGGAGCAGGTAAGTCACAGGGGAGGGGTGTGTGTGCCAGGTAGGGCTGGGCGATATATCTGCTTTTCAACATCGTGATACACTGCTCTTCAGTTGGGAGAAAGCCACACTCGCAGAGCTCAGTTGATGCTGGATTTCGGCATCAGTGTGGAAAGATAACTGCCCAGGTAGGAGAAGTGATCAACATTTTCCAGCGTTACACCGTTGAGTTGGATTTGTGGTGCTGCAGAGGGATTGTTTTGTGTTTGTTGGTGCAGCATTTGGTGTACTAGAAGAAGCAAAGCTCACCAGTGTCGAAGCCATGATTCTTCAACACCAACTTCATTGGACTGGTCATGTTGTGCAGAGGCCTGATGATCGTCTTCCAAAGCAACTACTCTATTCCGAACTCAAAAATGGATAGTGTAATGCTGGTGGTCAACAAAAGAGGTTTAAAGACTCTCGAGGGAAATCTAAAAAAATGTATAAACACAGACAACTGGGAAACACTGGCCTGTGAGCGCTCCAGTTGGAGAACAGCCTTGACCAAAGGTGTCATGGACTTTGAAAACGTTCGAACTCAGGACGAAAGAGGAAGGCACATTTGGCAAACCCTCATCGTGATCAACTCCCGCCCAGAAACCTCTGTCCCCACCGTGGAAGGATGTGTGGATCCAGAATTGGCCTCCACAGTCACCTACGGACTCAGTGTTAAGACTATGTTCATGGAAGACAATCTTACTCAGCTATGAGTATCACCGAAGAAACCACCGGCTAAACATCACGATATACCAATATATCACAATATCTGAAATAAGGATGGAGCTATGGAGAGGCATTGGTTGGCTTCATGGTTTACATCGCATTGGGATTTTTGCATACTGCACACAAACACACATCAAGATTTGTGATATATTGCCAGGTTAAAAATTATGAAATGGCTATCACGATACGGACTTTGAATCAGTTTTGGATTTTATATTGATATATCACCCAGCCCTAGGGCCTCCTGGGTCCTCGCTCAGAGGTGCTCAGCTTTCTTTTGGCAGGGCTGGATGGAAGGAGGTTCCTGGGGGTGCTCTTTGAGGCTGGGGGCAGCCATCTTGGGTGGGATGCCACAGAGGTGAGGGAAACACACCATGGGGCAGCTGCCTGTTCCCAGGAGAATTCCACCCCCCCCCGGCTGACTCAAGGCCTCCCTTCCTCCTCCCGTGTAGGCACCCGTGTGCTCAAATGGTGTCCTGGGCTCACCCAGCGAGGGGCAGGGGTTCTGGCTGGGGAGGAGGTGGAGCGGGTGGAGGTCCCTGCCACACCCCACTGAGCCACCACTTCCTGGCCTCCATCCCCCCCCCCCCAGGCTGGCTCCCTTTCTCTGTGTGGTTTTGCCTGGGGAAGCTGTCAGGCAGACAGAGGAGCCTTTGATAGAACCATCCTGTATTTTGGTTCTGAGAAACCTTTTTTATGGGCTGCTTGAAGACACAGGTGACTCCGGCAGAATGCGCCTGGCTTATCTGAGGCTCCTCTCCTCATGGAAGGCTGTCTGCTGCAAAGCAAGGGGTGAGGGGGGTGGGCGTCCTGGCTGCGCCCTGTCAATGGCAGTTCCTCGTATTCTCTCCAGATGCAGGAGGTGAGGAAGAGGGAAGGCGGCCGTTTCCCAGCGTGACCTTCTTGCGGGGAGGGGGGGCGGGTCTGACTGCCTGTTCATTGTTGGGAATAACTGAGGCTTTAAATCTCCCGGCCGATGAGCAGAGGCCGTTCTCCCTCTGCACGCCCAGTTGCAGCAGAGACGCAGCAGGGCCCATCTAGCAGGTCTGGGGAGGAGGAGGAGGTTTTGGCCCCTCGTGGCTTTCCTGATGTGGGGACTCCTTTTCAGGGATCTTGAAGTTCCACGAATGCTACCTGGGCGAGGGCCCGGCCGAGGGTTCCGGAGACTTCCAGGAGAACACCGCCAGCCTCCAGGCAGTCACCAGCTCAGCTCTCGAGCTCCTCAGCGCCAGTGTGCGGGAAGCGCTGGGCGTGGACTCTTACTACACGCGGTAAGGGGGGGGGGGGGCTTCAGGGGCAGAGGAACCACAGAGAAGAAGAGGGGGCAGCTTTTCCCCGGCAGCCGCTGCCCAGGAGAGTGCCCCTTCCCCTTGCAGGCTCAGAGGGGATGGTTCCTGGCTGAGGCAGTTCTCCAGCAGGTGCGCCAGGAGGTCCTGGGGCTGCCAGGGGGCGGGGGCGCTGCCTGTGAGGATTTGAGCCAAGGGAGCCCAGGAACCCGGCCGGCATTCCAGCTGGGAGGAAGGCAGGCTGCTTGGGAGGATTCCCGGCAATTGGGGAGATTTGTGAGCCGCGTGTGAATGGGATTCCTTTCCTCACAGCTGCTGTCAGAGCCTGCCTGGAGTGCAGAGGCTGCAGCCTGGTCCTTGCAGAACCTTCCTGTCCTGTCAAGATCCTGCTCCCTCCTGAGCCTCTGCTTGCCTGCGAAGGCTGCTGCCAGCTGCATTCCTCACCCTGTCCCCTTCATCGGGGGCCAGCCATGGCCAGCCAAAGAGGGGGAGGCACTCCCTTTTGCAGCAGAGGCAGGAGCTCCCTTCCAAGCCCCCACCCTGAGCTTTCTGGCAGCAGCAGCAGGAAGATTCCTCCACCCTCTCCTGCAATGGGCCTCCTAGTTCTCTGCTGCTGGGTCTCGTGGCTCTGCTGCTCCCCAGTCATGCCAGCAGGGCTGGCAGCAGCCCCTGCTCGGGGGGGGGGGGGCAGGCCAGGAGTGTTGGCTGCCCTGAAATCTGTTTTGGGAGGAGAGTAGCGTGCAGATGGGCTCTGTTAATTGATCTGTACTGGCCAAATGAAGGCGGTCAAGCCAGCTGCATTCTGAGAAGGGCAGCTGCAGTTGAAATTACCCCAAATGTGCTGAAGGGGAGGTTTTGAATTGTGACTGATTGAAAGCATCATGCTTTTTGCGAGGGGGGGGGGAGCAGAGAACAAGCTGGAATTTGAAAAGCAAAAACTCACCACAGCTGTTCCTTTTGTGTTGTTTGCCCAGCTATTTCTCTGGGCCCTGCTTGCTGCTGGGACCACAGGTACCCCCCCCCCCGGTGTTCTCTCAGTTCCTGCTGACATTCCTGCCTCTTGTTCCTCTGCCAGAGCCTCGGCCAGCAGCGAAACTGAGAGTGAGGCGGGAGACATCATGGACCAGCAGTTTGAGGAGATGAGCCACAAGCTGGACTCCACCTCGGACCCCACTGGCTTCCTGAGGATGGTCAGCAGGAACAACCTCTTCAACAGGTAGGGGGAAGAGGAGAGCCCTGGGGGCCCCTGCCCTGTCCGCCTCGGGGGGCTCTCTCCAGCCACCCTCCTCCTCTCTAGCCTCTCGGTTTCTGCCTGCTGAGACCCCCCCCCCCACTTCGCTGTCCAGGGTGGGGGCAGAAGAAGCAGGCATTCAGAAAAGTGAAACCTCCTGGGTGGGGACTGGGCTTTCCTCCTCATTCCAGCCCACTCAGGAACAACAGTTACTTTAGACAGTTACTGAACATACACAGTGCAATCTTTAAAATCAAAGCAAAAACACAGCTAAGCTTGCTTCACTACTTTAAGAACATGAAATGTATCCCTGAAAACAACCATTTAGTATATGTATGAAATTTAAAGATATACCATAAATCACCTCTTACACGAGTATTGTGTGTATATGCAAAATCACATAAAGTCTAGAAAACAGTAGAAAAAGAAAAGAAATAGCTGCACTTATCGGTGAATGTGGCTCTTCATCTTCCTCCCCTCCTCCTCTTCGCTGGATGTTGCTTGAGAGTTGACCGATAGCCAGAAAAGGTGCATGGCTGTGGTTCAGATCCAGAGGTGGGTTGCACGGGCTCATTTGGTGATGGTGCTGCTGGGTTCTTGACCAGGAACGTGGTGATTGGCAACTGCCGCTGCTGTCTCTTGAGTTTGTCAAACAATTCCTAGTATGCAACCCCACAGATTATCTTCAGGCTGCATTCCATGGAGGGGGTCAAACACTGCAAGTCAGATCATTTGCGTGCATTGTGACTTGGAAGAGGCGAGAAAATTTCTGCAGGTTCCCACATGCTGGCTCATCCTGCTCACCATCCTCAACCTCATCCTCACATTCTGAACCTGATCTGACCAGCTCCTCTCGCTCTTCAACAGTTGATGCCTGTTGGTGCTCAGTTAGCCCTTCCACTTCTTCCTGGATGAGGCCAAGAAAGCCATCCCCTGGCCATCTGCACGGTGTCCTCCACCTGGAAATCCCTTGAAATGTGTGTGCATTCCTTCCACAAGTTCCTCCAGTGTGCGCTCACTGTTTCAGGCGTGACTGAATAATTACCGCCCAGTCAGTCTGACATCAATACCAGGGAAGATTCTGGAGCAGATCATTAAGCGAAGCACCTAGTGAGCACCTAGAAAGGAATGCTGTGATCACCAATAGTCAGCATGGATTTCTGAAAAATAAGTCATGTCAGACTAACCTGATCTCGTTTTTTGGCAGAATTACAAGCCTGGTAGATGAAGGGAACGCAGTGGATGTAGCCTACCTCGATTTCAGCAAGGCATTTGACAAGGTGCCCCATGATATTCTTGTAAAGAAGCTGGTAAAATGCGGTCTTGACTATGCTACCACTCAGTGGATTTGTAACTGGCTGACTGACCGGACCCAAAGGGTGCTCATCAATGGTTCCTCTTCATCCTGGAGAAGAGTGACTAGTGGGGTGCCACAGGGTTCTGTCTTGGGCCCGGTCTTATTCAACATCTTTATCAACGACTTGGAGGATGGACTCAAGGGCATCCTGATCAAATTTGCAGATGACACCAAACTGGGAGGGGTGGCTAACACCCCAGAGGACAGGATCACACTTCAAAACGACCTTGACAGATTAGAGAACTGGGCCAAAACAAACAAGATGAATTTTAACAGGGAGAAATGTAAAGTATTGCACTTGGGCAAAAAAAATGAGAGGCACAAATACAAGATGGGTGGCACCTGGCTTGAGAGCAGTACATGTGAAAAGGATCTAGGAGTCTTGGTTGACCACAAACTTGACATGAGCCAACAGTGTGACGCGGCAGCTAAAAAAGCCAATGCAATTCTGGGCTGCATCAATAGGAGTATAGCATCTAGATCAAGGGAAGTCATAGTGCCACTGTATTCTGCTCTGGTCAGACCTCACCTGGAGTACTGTGTCCAGTTCTGGGCACCACAGTTCAAGAAGGACACTGACAAACTGGAACGTGTCCAGAGGAGGGCAACCAAAATGGTCAAAGGCCTGGAAACAATGCCTTATGAGCTAAGGGAGCTGGGCATGTTTAGCTTGGAGAAGAGGAGGTTAAGGGGTGATACGATAGCCATGTTCAAATATATAAAAGGATGTCACATAGAGGAGGGAGAAAGGTTGTTTTCTGCTGCTCCAGAGAAGCGGACACGGAGCAGTGGATCCAAACTACAAGATATGATAGCCATGTTCAAATATATAAAATATATAAAAGGATGTCACATAGAGGAGGGAGAAAGGTTGTTTTCTGCTGCTCCAGAGAAGCGGACACGGAGCAATGGATCCAAACTACAAGAAAGAAGATTCCACCTAAACATTAGGAAGAACTTCCTGACAGTAAGAGCTGTTGGACAGTGGAATTTGCTGCCAAGGAGTGTGGTGGAGTCTCCTTCTTTGGAGGTCTTTAAGCAGAGGCTTGACAACCATATGTCAGGAGTGCTCTGATGGTGTTTCCTGCTTGGCAGGGGGTTGGACTCGATGGCCCTTGTGGTCTCTTCCAACTCTATGATTCTATGATTCTATGACAGCAGGGAAGGAGCCAGTCCAGCTTCTCTAGGGAGAGAGTTCCAAAGTCTAGGAGCAGCCACCACCAAGAAGGCCCTCTCCCAGCAGTGGTTAATGATGATGACTTGCATTTGGGGGCCCTTCTGCAGTCTGCAACTCGCTGCAAACTCCACCACGCTCCTCTGACTCTCCAACCACACCACAACTCTCTTGCAGTGGCTGCTGGGATTGCCAGCTGTGCCCCCCCCCCGCTAAGAATTTATTTATTTTTTGATAATCCGTGTAAAGCTATGATCGTGAAAGTTGATTGTTCAGTTATTTAATTTCTTAATATATTAAAAATATCTCTGACTGGTGTGCAGAAAACTGAAGCAACAACAGACAACTTAAACAAAATAATATTACAAAATACACCACTATGTAGAGAAATGTTACCTTAATGCAAAGTTACTAATATATATAAAGCCGTATTGATTCATTTTCCTTTTGACCCACCCTCCCTCTCAGCCTCCAGGGTCCAAAAAGTTAAATCAGCGAAAGATGTGATCTACCCATAAAAAGCTTCATTTTGTTCAAAGGGTAATTAACAATATATCCAGGTGTTTGAGACAGAGCAGCTGTGTCGGAAGGAACTTGGGCGGCAGCTCCAAGGCTTTGAGGTTGGGAGAATAAGGGGAACAGAAACCATCAGTACTGCAGTAAAATGGAAGAAGGTTTTTTATCTGGTTTAGAAATAGTTTGTAGACTCACAGTGTTAGCATACAAAAATGAAGTAAATGTTTAAAGATTTAAAATGCAAAAAATAAACATTCTTACAACAATGTTGTTGTGGTTATTTATTAAATTTACATACTGCCTTCCCCTGCAAATCCCAGGGCAGTTCACAACAGAACCCCCCCCCCAAAACAAAAAAAAGGCAAAACTAAATGCAGTCGTTTTACCGGCAGCAAAGGGGCCCGTCCAGGTCTCCATTCTGCATGTGTCTTCCTGGCGGCAAACGTTCTGTGGGCTCCTGAGCTGGACCTGCCGCTTTCCTGGAGGGAGAGGTTCTGTTGCACTGGGGGCTGGGGGGGCCTGAGGAGGCTCTTCAGCCTGAGGCCACATTCCCTTCTGGGACGGGAGCAGAGGCAGAGTGATGGGGGGGGGGTGTTCCTTTGTACTGTGGCTTAGCTGCTGGACACAGCCAGAACCAAAGGGGGCAGGCTGGGGAGAGTCCCAAGGCAGCACCAAAAGAGTGGGTGGGGAGGGAAGCAGCGCCTTGCAGGGCCAGGAAGAGGGTGCTTGCCGTGCAACCTGCCAGGCCTCCCTTGCTCTTCATTAAGCTGTGCCCCCCCCCCCCAACCTGTCCCTGGGATAAATTCTTGGTCTCACAAACAAGGCAGGAGGGTGGAGAGGTGCTGCCCCCTGCTGGCTGTTCAGAGCCTATGCTGCTTCTTCCTCTTGCATCTCAAACTCATCTCTGTGTGGTGAGCAGCCATGAAGTCTGGGCCCTTTGGGAAAGGAGATGCAGAGGGAGAGGGAGCCTCCCTGGGCAGTGTTGAAGTGGACCCATGCCATTCTCCCCAGGTCAGAGCTGGCGGCCGCTGCTTCACTCAGCCACTTGTGCTCAGCTGCAAAATGTTCCCCCGTGGAGGTTGTGCCAATGCCGTGGGGCATGGGCTAACTTCTGGAGAAGAAGCAGGTGCCAGGAGGTCCTGGCACTGGGCTGATCTGCCCCCTGCCTCCTGTTGCATTCCAGCCAGTGCCCATGGGCACCTCAGGAGGGGCAGCAGAGCCCTCCACTTCTGCAGGGCTTTGGGGTGTGTGTGCCAGAGGGGTTGGGGTTCTAGACCTGCAACGCTCTCCCTCTCCCTGCTCTCCACAGGAGCTGCCAGAGCATGAACAGCCTCTTCAGCGGAGGAGGCCCAGCGTCCCCAGCCAAAGAAGCCGCCTCCTCCTCCTCTTCCTCCTTGCCCCGCCGGCTCAGCTCCTTCAGCAAGTCCCCCCTGCGCTCCCTCTACGACCTGCTGATTGGGCCCATGGAAGGGGTAAGTCCTGGGCAGTGCCTCCCTTGGGATAGCAAGGCCCCTCTGGACACTACTGGGAGGCAGGAGGGGGGGGGTTGCAAGAGGGTCCTGGTGGGGCGAGGTGGGGTGGCTTCCCTTTCTGGGATTCCTCCTTTTTGGCCTGATGTGAGGGTAAATGAAACCTAGTTGGCCACCAGTTTTGTCCCACTCCAGAAAGGAGAAGTACAGAGCTGAAGTCTTTCCTGCCTTCTTCCTCCTGGCCACCTGCTGTGGTGGCGGCATCTTGTCAGGGAGAGTTTGGCCTGGTTCGGCCGCTTGCGAGAGAGTCCCAGGCAGGCAGGCAGGCAGGCAGGAGAAGCGGGTGGCTCTGCCTCTCTCCCCAGACCTCCTTCTCCTGGGCCTTGGGGTCTTTCATTAGCCACTGACCTGGGTCCCCTCTCCCCTTGGCCTTGCTGCCTTGCTCTCTTGTGGGCAGCTGGGCTCCCTGGGTGGCAGTGGCGGGGGGGTGGTGTGTGCAGGAGGAAAATGCAGCTCAGCCTGGCAGTTGGGGAACTTGGCTGTGAGGGTGCTGTTTTAATAATTCTGAATGGCTTTGGTTTGTTTTGTGCCACCCCAGGCACCTTTGGGAGGAAGGGCAGGTGTGTTCCTGTGTGTGTGTGTGTGTGTGTGTTCCAAAAGATCTCTGCCTCCTCCTCCTCCTCCCTCCCTCCCTCCCAGGGCCTGATGCACTCCAGTGGGCCGGTCGGCCGCCACCGGCAGCTGGTCCTGGTGCTGGAAGGGGAGCTGTACCTCATCCCTTTTGCGCTCCTCAAGGGCAGCTCCTCCAACGAGTACCTGTACGAGCGCTTCAGCCTCATTGCAGTGCCCTCCCTCCGCGCCCTGAACCCCAGTGCCAAGGTAGGTTGCCTGGTCCCCCACTTCTTGGATTCCCTGTGTGGGGCTCGCTGGTGTGAGCAGTCCAGGCCTGGGGAAGATGACACAGCTTCTCCTTCTGCCCTTCCAGAGCCAGGCCAAGAAGGGTCCCTCGGCGTACGGCAGCTCCCCTGCCATGGCTGCCGTCGTCGGCAACCCCAAGCTGCCCCCCTCGGTGATGGACCGCTGGCTGTGGGGGCCCATGCCCTCCGCCGAGGAGGAGGCCTACGCAGTCGCGGAGCTGCTGGGCTGCCAGCCCCTGGTGGGCAGCATGGCCACCAAGGAGCGGGTGATGAGCGCCCTGGCCCAGGCCGAGTGCGCCCACTTCGCCACCCACGTCTCGTGGAAGCTGGCCGCCCTGGTCCTGACGCCCAACGCCGAGAGCCTGGCGGCCGGCAGCAAAGGTGCCTTTGGCAACTCCTACACCATCCCGGAGTCTCTGCGCATGCAGGACGACACCAGCGACGCAGAGAGCATCTCCGACTGCCCGCCCCTCCAGGAGTTTCTGCTCACGGCAGCCGACGTGCTGGACCTGCGCTTGCCTCTCAAGCTGGTGGTGCTGGGCTCCTACCAGGAGTCCAACGGCAAGGTCACGGCCGACGGCGTGATTGGGCTGACGAGAGCCTTCCTGGCGGCTGGCGCCCACTGCGTCTTGGTCTCCCTCTGGCCGGTGCCCACGGCCGCTTCCAAGGTGTTTGTCCACAGCTTCTACACGGCGCTCCTTGGAGGCCTCAAGGCCAGCGCAGCACTGGGAGAGGCCATGAAGATGGTGCAGAGCAGCAAGCAGTTTGCCCACCCCTCCAACTGGGCAGGTGAGGAAGGCTCCTGAACATGGCGCCCACCCCAGACCAGGAGGTCACTGTGGCTGTGAATGTCATGAGCCGAAGGTGGCGCTGGCATAGCTTGGGGGGCTGGGTGCTCCCCCTGCCCTGCCCTTGCCGTGGGTCAGAGAGGGTGGCTCTTACCCCTGAGACCATGTGCAAGGCGAGCATGGCCAGCCCACCCATGAGGCAAGGTGAGGGACTGCCTCAGGCGGAAGGATCCACAGGGACACCTCCAAGGAATGGCAACGATGGCACATTCCTTGGAGGTTGGATCTGCCACCCATGCTGCCTCTAAGTGGCCTCTTGGCGAGTAGGAGGGGCTGCTGGTCTCCGTGCACCCCTGGGAAGAAATGGCAGGGGCTGCCTTTGGGGAGTCTCAGCACTGGCCCGGCGTGATTGAAAGTGGGCCGCTTTTGCCCCGACAATGGCCTCTGATTCCGACTTCAAGTGATTTTGCAGCCCCCGCCTTGTTCCCAAAGCATATCACCTTCACTCCCCCTTTGTTCCCTGGCAGGAGGGGGCAGCATTTTGTGGTTTGCCTCGGGTGCCGAAATGCCTTGGGCAGGCCCTGAGAGTGAGACTTGTCCCCGCTGCAGGCTTCATGCTGATTGGGAGCGACGTGAAACTGAACAGCCCTTCCTCTCTGGTTGGCCAAGCCCTGACCGACATCCTGCAGCACCCAGAGCGGGCGCGCGATGCCCTGCGGGTCCTCCTCCACCTGGTGAGGGTGCAGCCGCTGCCGCAGAGGAGCTGAGCCTGTGGGTGGGGAGGCAAGCGGCAAGGAAGGGGCTGGCTGCGCTCACCTCCAGCCTTGAGCTTCTCTGGGGGCTCTCGCCGGATGTGGGGCATGTGGAGCCCCTCAGGAGCCTCCCTCTGGCTTGGGATGGGGCAGGGAGGGAGCTCACACACTCTGCTTTGCGCATAGGTTGAGAAGTCCCTGCAGCGGATCCACAGCGGGCAGCACAACTCCATGTACACCTCCCAGCAGAGTGTGGAGAACAAAGTGGGCGGCATCCCAGGCTGGCAGGCTCTGCTGACCGCGGTGGGCTTCCGGCTGGACCCCCCGGCCAGCGGGCTCCCCGCAGCTGTCTTCTTTCCCACCGCAGACCCCGGGGACCGTCTCCAGCAGTGCAGCACCACGCTCCAATCCCTGCTGGGTGAGGCTCGGGCAGAGGCTGGGCAGGGCAGCCTCTGGGCCCCTCTGGGGCACCCAGGGCCTGGGGTGGGGGTGAGGGCGGGGCTTTTCCCCAGAGTGATGGGGCCTCTCTGCCTCTCTCCATGGCAGGTTTGCCCAATGCTGCCCTTCAAGCCCTCTGCAAGCTCATCACCGCCTCTGAGACGGGAGAGCAGCTCATCAGCAGGGTGAGTGGCGTGCCACCCCCCCCCCCGGAGGCCCCTCTGGCAGTGATCACGGGGGGCCAGACAAGGAGCGCTGCCTGACGCCCACCGTGCTGCAAAGGGACACCATCAGGCTGCTGCCTGAGCACGCCCTCTCCTGGCTCTAAACACCTCTCTCTCTCTCTCTCTCTCTCTCCCTCCCAATTCTCCTTTCTGCTTCCCAAAGGCTGTTAAAAATATGGTAGGAATGGTGAGTATCATAACCCTCCCTTCAACCCTCTCTCCCATCCTGCACCTGAGTTCTGGGGTGGGGGGGGGCAGCCTTCTGCTTCCCTCCTTTGTGTCCTTTCCAGCACCAGCAGCAGCCGCCTTGCTTTCCAGCCTGTCCCCTGGAGCAGCACATTCCTTGCTCTTTCCTTCCTCCTGCTCCTCCCTTGGCTGGCCTCCAGAGAGGAAGGGGGCAGGGGAGGGGGAGGAGAGTCGAGCTGGGTTGGCCTGCCTCTAACTAACTGCTTCTCCTTCCTCCTCCTCCTCCTCCTGCACTCCAGCTCCATCAAGTCCTGGTGCAGCTCCAGGTGGGAGAGAAGGAGCAAGATTTCTCCTTGGCCCCCATCCAGGTCTCCATCAGCGTCCAGCTTTGGCGACTGCCAGGCTGCCACGAGTTCCTGGCAGCTCTAGGTAAGGCAGCGGGTGTGCCTTTGGGGTGCCAGCCGGGAGGGAGGGCAGGACAGGTCCTCCTGCTCCAGGGGCTGCCCACTGGGCCCCTCCCTGGGGGCTCCCGGCCTTAAGCCGCGTCTTGCTTGCAGGCTTCGACCTCTGCGAAGTTGGCCAGGAGGAGGTGATCCTGAAGACAGGCAAGCAGGCCAGCCGCCGGACGATGCACTTTGCTCTGCAGACGCTTCTCTCGCTTTTTGGTGAGGCTTCTGCCTGGGAAAGGGGCGCCTTGTGGCTGGGGTGGTGGGCATGGGAACACAAGCTTCCTGCACGGGGAATGTCCTCCAGCAGCTGCCCAAGAGATTGGGCGGGGGGCACCAAGGGGCTGGGAAAGGAGGCCGGGGTGCCACCGCTCCTTTGCTCAGCTGTTGCTCTGGAACTGTGCCTGGCAAATGGCAACCATGCCTGGGTGGCCGGCAGGACAAGCGGCAGCAGCTGGAGATACTGGCACCAAATCCTCAAAGGAGGGGTGGGGTGGGGTGCCTGCCAGCAGCATGTGGCCCTCGGGGGGGGGGGGTTCCTGAGGGGTGAGCAGTGGGGACTCACAGCTTGGCTCCAAGGGGTCAGCCCCAGTAAGAGCGCTTGAGGCTGTTCCTCTCTGGGCCCCAGGGAGCACCCCTGCTGCCTCCTTGGCTTTCATGCCCCTCTCTGCTTTCTCTAGACTCCACGGAGCTCCCCAAACGACTCAGCCTGGACAGCTCCTCCTCCCTCGAGTCGCTGGCCTCTGCTCAGTCCATCTCCAACCCTGGGCCGCTGGGCTACCAGAACCCGCCCTTCTCCCCGCCATGCCCCGACAGCCTGGGCTCCGACGCCATCTCCGTCTACAGCCTCAACTCCATCACGTCTTCCATCAGCTTTGCTTCCAAGCCCGAGTGTGGGGTGGCGGAAGGGGGCGGCTCCAGGGGGCGCCTGGACCTCGAGAGGCCCAAGAATGCCTATCCCCAAAGGGCTGCCCCGCCCCACGGGCAGCTCTCGCCTCCAGGCAGTGCTGTCCCCAGCAAGGAGGAGGAAGATGAGGAGGAGTATGAAGGCTTCTCCATCATCAGCAACGAGCCTCTGGCGACCTACCAGGACAGCAGGCGGGGGCGCTTTTCCCCTGACCACAACCCCTCCCGGACTCGCAGAGGCAGAGGCGTTGTGGTCTCGGTCAGTTCCAAGGGGAGCGTCAGCTCTCCCAACTCCCCTGTGAAAATGGCTCTTATTCCCAGCCCAAACTCCCCTTTCCAAAAAGTTGGGAAACTGGCCAGTTCGGACACTGGTGAGTCGGACCAGTCCAGCACTGAGACAGACAGCACCGTCAAGTCCCAGGAAGAGAGCGCGCCCCCGCTGGACCCCCGCGAGTTGGCCCAGAAGATCCTGGAGGAGACGCAGAGCCACCTCCTGGCCGTGGAGCAGCTGCAACGCAGCAGCCAGCTGGCACAGAGCAGCAGCAGCCTGGACCCCCTCCCCAGAGCCCCCCTGCTGCCCACGGGGCGTGCCTCCTCCTTCCGCTCCTCAGAGACCAGCGCCTTCAGCAGGCCCCCATGCTCCGGCCACAAGGGCCAGGCCTCCCCTGCCCCCCTCCGGCCAAAGCCCCCTGCCAGGAGCTCCTCCCTGCAGAAAGTCAGCTCTGGCTACAGCAGCCCCACCACCTCCGAGGCCTCCCACCGAGAGGAAGGGGCTGGCCCCCACAGCAGCCAGCCCTCCCCCAGCTCCGAGCCTCAGGGGGGGTTCCTGCCCGGGGAGCAGCAGCCTCTGCTGTCCTCACCCTTCCGGCTCAAATACCCCAGCTCCCCCTACAGCACCCACATTTCCAAATCGCCCAGGAACGCCTCCCCAAGCTCAGGGCACCACTCCCCGGCCGGCAGCACCCCCTCACCCGCGCTCTCCTACTCTTCCGCCAGCTCTGCCCGCTCCAGCCCCGCCGACGCCCCCTCCCTCGACAAGCTCAAGATGGCCGCCATCGATGAGAAGGTGCAGGCCATCCACAACCTAAAGATGTTCTGGCAAAACGCCCCTCAGCACCCCACGGGGCCCCTCAAGATCTTCCGGAGCTCCTCAGGGAGGAGGGACGTCCTCAGCTTGCTGAACTTGTCTCCGCGGCACGGCAAGGAGGAAGGGGCCGACAAACTGGAGCTGAAGGACTTGTCTGCCCCTCGGCCACTTTCTTCCCCTCAGAGGGGTGCCCCCAATGGACACACCAGCCCCCTGGCCCCCCCGGCACAGGCCCCAGCCCCCACCAGCCCCCCAGGCCCTGGGCGCCCCGCACGGCTGCCCTCTGGGAATGGCTACAAGTTCTTGTCGCCAGGACGCTTCTTCCCCTCCTCCAAGTGCTGAAGCGCCCGGCCGGCCACCCGCTCTGCTGGTCAGGAGCCCAGGGCCTTGGGCGAGGCAGAACCTCGAGCAGCGAGCTGGGAGGGGTGGGCAGAGGCGGATCCAGGCGCTCAGTGAGCTGCCTGGGCAGAGGCTAGAGCTGTGGATCGGTGCCAGCTGGCAGCTTGCCTCCTCTCAGTGCCCCCCTCCCCGGTTGCCGGATACCAGCTTCCAGAGTCACCAAGGACTGGAGCGGGAGGAGGGTGTTCTGGCAGGCAAGATTCACAAACAGCTGTCTGTGGTGAAGAGGTACAAGCCTCGATGCTTCTGGGGAGGTGGGCTGCTAGAAGTGGGTTGGCACTGCCCTTCTCTGGGAGATGCAAGTGTGGTCTTGTGGTCGCCTGCCCTCCAGGGGTCTTCTCTGGAATGACCAGACCCCACCTGGAGACCTCGTCTGGCTGGGACAGGCAGGAGGATCCCTTGGGTGCCGGAGCTGGCGCAGAGTCAAACCACAGCAGGCTCTGTCCTCTGCAAACAATGACGTGACTCTGCTCTGGGGCAGTAGCTGCTGGCCTGGAGGTCCAGGACCCCCCATCTGGCACCAGGCCTCCTGCCTCCCTTTGCCACCTTGCCGCCTCCTGGGGGCTCTCCCCTGCTCACCTGATTTGGGTCAGGCTCCGCGTCCCAAGCACAAAGGAGAGGCCCCCCTGCTCCTCTCCCCACCTTCCTCCCCCACATCCCTATTACTGCGCCAGGGGCTTTGGGTTTCTGAAGGCAGGAGTGTGGGGGTTGCCAGGAGCTGCCCAGCTTGCCGGCACATGGGGAGCAAGTGTTGGGGTTCCTCTCCTTTCTTTGGTTTTCTTTCTTCACATTTCCAAGCTATGCAGCTGCCTTCGTCCAGGCCAGGAGACGCAGGCGGACGCCAGAGAGTGGGAAGCCAGGGCAGGTCCCAGCAGGCCGCTTGCCCATCAGTGGGAACCCAACCCTTCGGGGTCCTGCCCATTGGCTGGTGGGTGTGGTGGGCCTGCCCCCCAAGGCCCAGCCTCTTCCCTTGTGGGTGCCAGCTCTCGGGAGCACCTCTTGGTCTTCGTCTACTCTATGCAAAGCCACTCTGCAGGCAGCTGCAGGAGGTTTTCTGCAAAATCTTGGGAGGGCCTGTAGCCCCGCCCCCTGCAGCCTGCAGAGCTTCTGTGCTTCCTTCCTTGCTTGCTTCTTAGGCAGAAGTCTAAGCAATGGTGCTTTCATGGGCTGCCACCCTTCTCCGCCCGCTTCCTGGTGGTGCCAGGCGCTGCAGCCTCCAGCCTTCTCAGAATGCCAGTTCTTCCCTTGGGGGGGGGAAGAGGGGGCTCCCTGCAGGGCCCCTTTGGCCTCAAGTTCCACGCTCAGCAAAGCCTCTCCCCTCTGCCCCCACCCTGGCTCTCACCTCACTCCTCTGCTCCCCGTGAGGAGGAATCGACCAGGTTTGTCGCTTATATGGGGAAATTCAGGAAGGATCATATCTTGCACCCCAGGAATCTGTCCCCTGTGGAGCCCCTCCTCGTGCGTCGTCCTCCTTGTCGTGTTTGTGCATGTCTGAGTGACAACACTGCTTCTCACAGTGAGCAATAAGCGTTCGGTGTGATGCCACGTACAAGTCCCCCCCCCCACTCACTCACACACACTCACACACACACCCCTCGCCAAGAGAGGGCCCTTCCATTTGACTCCAGGCTGCAGAGGTCCCTGAGCCACCTGGGCTTTGGTCTCTGTGGGGCCCAGAGCTGGCCAGAGCTGGCTGCCCGCTCCCCTCCCGCGCCTAGGCCCTCGCCCAATCTAGGGTCATGCTGGAGAACGGAAAGGTCTGGGGAGGGTGGGTTTCCAAAGGCCCCTCCCCCACCTGCCTGTGTCCATCTGCTCTGCCCCTTGGTCACGTCTTCCTGTGAGGTGGGGCTCTTGTGGGGAGGATCCTGGCACACACACACAAAGACACATGCTGCCTCCCCGCCTGTCCAAAGCTGGCTGGTCCTCTGCACTCTCTGATCTTTATGCAGCGTTTGCCATGTTTGGCCTATATGGACTTTTTTGTAAATTAAAACTCCCGTTTCCAGACAGCATTAAACTTTTTATATTACGAAGTTTACCATGTAAAAAGAATTTCATATTTTTATTGCAATTCCTAAGGCATTTGGCCGCCTCCTTTGTGATTTCCTTTGTGTCTATTAAAGCATGAGATCTCTCAGCTCCTGTGTTCCTTGTCTGACATAACTGGCTCTTGGCCTCCCCAGCAGCGCACAAAGGGGGGTGGGGGAGCTTTGGCTGCTGAGCTGGAAGTGGGGAGTGGCAGCCACGGCTGTCCTGCCCCTCGACTCTGTGGGGCACACCCCTTCCTTCATCCTCTCCCTCTGAGCCAGCATGGGCTTCCTTCTCCAAGATGCAAGAGGGGTTCATGTCTCCCCTCGAACTCGGCCATTGAACAGGATGCCCGGCAGATATCGGGCCCCCTCTTGGGAGGAGCCCAGCAGCTTGCTTCCACTCCCACTCAGACTTTCTCCCAGCTCCTCCTTCCAGGGCTGCTTTCTGCTGGGAAATTGTGTTGCAGCCCCAGGCTGAGCAAGGGGGAACTGGCAGCCGCCTGTTGTTCTCGCAAGGGCAGCCACTCTGGCCCCTGGCACACGCAAAGGCACCTGGAGGGCCAGGAGGGGGTGGGGTGTTGTTATGATGGAATGTTGATGCTTGCGCACCAAATTGCACCTGCAAATGAACAAGAGCAATGGATGGGTTGGCATTGGAAGTCCGCAAGCGCTGTCTGTCTGTCAATGAATCCCACTTGCAAAGGAACTGTGGAGAGTTCACTTCAAGCTCCGAATGGTTGCCTTGGAGCTACACCCATGCCTGTCCCACACGTGGTGTCAGATGTGGGCCAGGTGGCCATGGTTTGGCAAAAACAGCCTGGTGGACTGAAGGCTCTCCATCCTTGGGCTAGCTGCTCCCTCAACAGCCCCAGCTCCTGTTGGGGACAAGATCCGACACCTTCCAGCCTCCAAGCTCCTGGGGAAATTCCCTCACCTTCAAACACCTGCCCCCAGTTGCCTGGTGGGTTTTCAAAGGCCTATGTCTTGCCCTGCCACAAAGTTGTTGCTGGAGTCATTCCCTGGTTCCTTTCTTATTCGGAAGCCCTTGACTTGCTCTCACTGTCTCTGTGGGAACATGTGATATTTCTGAACCTGTATTTTAAAGTAGCAGTTCCTGTAAAATGCTGGGCTGGTGGACTGGAAGTATCTTTATCCAGAAAGCAGCTTCCTCTGCTGATGTCTGTGTAGGAGACATATTCTAGGCACAGGCAGAAGAAAATGCAATTACATTTTATTGCAAAGAATGTAAAACAGATTTTTTTTTTTAGTAACAAAATTAGCTGTCTGAATTACCTAGGGGTGTCTTTAATAGTCTCTCACACATGTGAAATGTAATAAAATACACCAAAGTTTATTAAGCATGATCAAAATTGTATCTTAATTACTAGCTTCATTTTCTGAGGCAATGAGAAATGAAATGGACACAGAAATCAGTTATACAAATGGTGCTTTCTGTCTCTCTTAAAGGCCAATCAAACGCAGGAGTTGTTTTACCCCACACAGATGGTTCCTGGCTTACATCTCCTAATGCTTCTAGCAGTTTTCAGGCCTTGGCATTAAATGGGGCCAGGATCTCCAGAGCTGATTGTGAGGAGGAGTTGAGAAGAATTGAGGGGAACAAATGACAGTAATGGCTGACATCGGTTACCCTCACATAGACTGGCTATGCATGTGTTGCAGTCTCGACAAAGAAGTAACAGTTCTAGATACCCTAAATGACCTAGACGTGGCCTAGAACAGGGGGCCATGGAGCAGACTAGGAGGCATTGGCACAGCACTTCGTGCCCAGGACCTGCTGTGAGACATGCGGTTGAACCAACTGGGAGTGGTGACCATCGTGTTACCAGATTTAATCTATATGTAAATTGCCAGGAAAAGCAACAGAGTTGACCAGTTAACCTGAAAGAAGGAAACTTAGCCAATATGAGAGTATTGCTTAAAAAGGCAAAGTCAAGAAGGTCAGATCTCTTCAAGGTGCTTGAGAATTGTTTAAAAACACAAGATTAGAAGCTCAGTGAGAAAATCTACCACAGATCAGGAAAGGTATTACAGAGCCCAAGAGGACGCTGGTATGGTTAACAGTTGGAGTCAAAAGCACCCTTAGAGGCAAGAAGGCTTCATTCAAAAATAAAAGTCACGTCCAAGTGAAGAGAACAAAAAGGCAGACAAACCTTGGCAAAAGAAGTGAAAGCAAGAAAGTGTGGGATGCTTAAAAAAACCCAACAACTTGAGGAATACTTTGCTAAAAACCATTTAAGATCACCAATGGGAATATATTAGTTTCAGGAGACGGTCCAGGGAGGCAGCTGGGCTTTGGGATGACCTTGGACACAAAGGCGTACTAAAGAAGAGTGAGGAGACCGCAGAGAAGGGGAAGGCTGCCTTTGCACCTGTCTTCACAATGAAAGCTCTAGGACAGATCCCTGTGCCTGAACTAACTTTTGCCGGAAGAGAGTCTGAGGAACTGAGCCACATGAGGACGAGAAACGAAGTTCTGGGCCTTGAAGACAAAATAGAAACTGGCATCCACCTCAGAGTTGTTGAAGAACCCAGTACCTACTTTGCCTGTCTTCACCCCAAAGGAAAGCAGTGTCCAAACTGCTGATAACAGAATTAATGATGCCAGGAAGGAGCTGAAGCCCAAGATAGGAAAATAGGTGGTAAGCGACTACTTGGCTACTTTAAATGAATTCAGATCTCCAGGGCCTGATGAGCTGCACCAAGGATGCTAAAGAGTTTGAGGATGTAATCTGGAGCCTCTCAGCTCTGAGAATTCTTGGAGAACAGGTGAGGTCTCTGCAGACTGGAGGCGGGCAAATGTTGTCCCCATCTTCAAAAAAGGGGGGAAAGAAGACCCAGGTAACTACCAACCGGTGAGTTTGACATTGATACCAGGATAGGTATTCAACAGATAATTCAACAGTCAGACTGTGAGCAATTGGAAAAGGATGCTGTGACTACTAAGACCCAGCATGGATTTCTCAAAAGCAAATTATGCCAGATGAATCATTTTTTAAATAGTAGTAGTAGTAGTTATTTATTATTTATACCCCGCCCATCTGGCTGGGGTTATGAGCTTGGTGGATTGGGGAATTGTGTGGACGTAATGTGTCTTGGTTTCAGTAAGGCTTTTGACAAAGTCTCCCATGATATTCTTGTGAGGAAGCTGGTAAAACGTGCACTGGATGAGTAAACTGAGGGGGATTTGTAGCTGGTTGACTGACCGAACCCAAAAAGATCTCACTAATAGGTCCCCATCATCCTGGAAAAAACTGTCAAGTGGGGTGCCCCGGGGTTCTGTCCTGGCGTCATGTTGTTCAATGTCTTTTTACTAGGACAAAGGAATTGAGGAGATGCTCATCAAATTTGTAGATGACACCAAACTGGGAGGTGTAGCTAATGCCCCAGAAGACAGAATTAGACTTCAAGATGACTAACAGACTGGAGAATGAAGCCAAAACTAACAACATGAATTTCATTGGAGACAAACTTGAGCAGGAATAACTAGTTGCACATATACAAGATGGGGGACATCTGGCGTTTAAAAAATCATTTTATTTTATTTTTAAAGAACAGTTTAATTGAACAAAAGAAAAGAAAGTTAATTACAATTCCATATATGCTCATATCTGTAATATACTTACAGAAATAGGTAACTTGTCCCTCAGATCCGCCTCCATACCTCTGCAGCTGGAGGCAGGGAATGTTCCTGGGTGTCCATCTCTAGGAATGGCAAGTGTGGGGACCACTGTTGCATTCATGTCAAGCTTGTAGGCTCCCCAGAAGAAGCCACTGTGGGAACAGGATGCTGAAATAAATGGGCCCCCTTTGTCCTAATATAAGGAGAGAGTTTTTGAGCAAGTGCAGAACATGTGCAGGCTCACAAGGTGTTACGAGTGTTGCCAAGAAGGCCCTTTCCTCACCTCAGGGAAGACAGGCACAGCTGCAAGGCTCAGACGGGACCTCTATTTGCTACAGCAGAAGCAAGCAGGAAAGAGGGGAAAGAGGAACTAAAACTCTCAACTATATGTGCCAAGTTACTCTATGGGACTTGGGTACCCAAATTCTTTTCCTCTGGGGGCCCAGCCCCCTCAGTACTTCTCCTGCCCCACCTGCACCCACCACTGCCCATCTCTCCTCCCCCTCTTGCTTGCAGCTTCCTACCGTGTGGCCTGGTGTGGAGAAGCCAAGCAGGAGCACACGGGTGGAAGGAGCTGCCGGGGCCAAGCAGCCGCCACATTTGGCTCTGCCCCATGTCATGACGTGTGACATCAGGGCATTGTACAGAGCCCCCCCCCCAAACATGTAAAAAAGATGGTGCCTCTGCCCACAACTCAGGGAAGCCACTTCCTCTATAGTTCTAGTGGGTTTTGATACTCATTTATCCCAATCAACTGAAGGCACACATGATGCATTCCCACTGCGACTACAGAAAGGAAAGGGCAAGTCCCCCTCCCACACACTGTGGTCCTGAGGCCGACCCGTCTGCAGGGGAGTAGGCCAGCTGAATCCCACTCAGACTCCCCATCTAGTGAAGGCTGCTGCCACCCGGGCCCTTCGGACGGACCTTGAGCTCTGCCAACGAATGTCTGGAACCTGAGCAGAGCCAGCTGGGTAACTGGCAAACATGGTGGTTGCCTGAGGAAAACGGCCCTGGCAGCGTCTAGGCCCACAGCAGGCAACAGGTCTCTCGATGTATCAGGCCACATGCCCCAAATAAACACGGATCTTAAAGAAAAGGGTTATGAGTCAGGCTGTGATTGTAACTTAATGACAGCTAATTATAATGGTGTCACACTTCAAGGCCAGGCTGCAGAGCAGCAGCTCGGGGTCTATGGACCCAGAGTCAGTGGGCTGCTCGTGAGTAAGCAATCCCTACTGCTCCTTCCCTGCCACTAGCTGGGGTTCAGGTGTGGTCTAGGAGGCCATAGTATATCTAGTCTCCTTCTTGCAAGAGACAACGGCATCTCTGTCTCCCTGTTGACTTGCCCCTGTCCCTCATTATGCCTCCTGGTGGTCTTGTACCTGGGGGGGGGCTACGCTGTCATGAGTGTTTCTGGACCATATATGGCTTATATGGATATGATATGATGCTGTGGATTCTGGACTGTGCTGCAATACAAACTCTGTGCTGCTGGGATGGACTCTGGAGAGAAGCTGATCTTTCTGGGGCCTTAGCCCCTCTGAGGACCCTCTGGAGCACCTGCGCTCAGGTGTGCTCTTCTGATGAAGAATCACTTCTTTGGTCCACCTCCATGAGGATGGCTGTGTATCAGGAGACAGGCACTAGCCCTTTGGAATAAGACTGCCTCAAGGGATCTGGTTGCAGGCCAAGATGGGCCTTTGGTCAGATTCAGCAGTCTGGCTCGTTGGATATTCTTACTGGCTGCCATAAGAAGATAAGGAGAGCCTCCTGGATCAGGCCAATGGCCCATCTAGTCCAGCATCCTGTTGTCTCAGTGGCCAACTAGATGCCTATTATAGGAAACCCACAAGCAGGACCTAAATGCAAGAACATTCTCCCCTCCTGTGATTCCCAGAAACTGGCACTGAAAAGCATTTCTTCCTCCAGCTCTGCTCTGCTTCCGTAGTTGCAGTAAAGCAGAGCTTTCCAAACTTTTTATGTTGGTGGCACACTTTTTAAAGAATGCATCATTTTGTGACATGGTAATTCAGTTTTAAACGGCGTTTCCGTGTGCTGCGCTGGTGCAGGCTCGCCAGAGCATAGAATCATAGAATCATAGAATCATAGAATCATAGAGTTGGAAGAGACCACAAGGGCCATCGAGTCCAAGCAGGAAACACCATCAGAGCACTCCTGACATATGGTTGTCAAGCCTCTGCTTAAAGACCTCCAAAGAAGGAGACTCCACCACACTCCTTGGCAGCAAATTCCACTGTCGAACAGCTCTTACTGTCAGGAAGTTCTTCCTAATGTTTAGGTGGAATCTTCTTTCTTGTAGTTTGGATCCATTGCTCCGTGTCCGCTTCTCTGGAGCAGCAGAAAACAACCTTTCTCCCTCCTCTAGGTGACATCCTTTTATATATTTGAACATGGCTATCATATCCCCCCTTAACCTCCTCTTCTCCAGGCTAAACATGCCCAGCTCCCTTAGCCGTTCCTCATAAGGCATTGTTTCCAGGCCTTTGACCATTTTGGTTGCCCTCCTCTGGACACGTTCCAGTTTGTCAGTGTCCTTCTTGAACTGTGAGCAGCTTCGTCACGCTGGCCACGTGACCTGGAAGTGTCCCCGGACAGCGCTGGCCCCCGGCCTCTTAAGCGAGATGGGCGCGCAACCCCAGAGTCGGTCACGAGTGGCCCGTACGGGCAGGGGTACCTTTACCTTTAATTCAGTTTTACTAGCAAATTAACCCCTTTCCAGCCCCTGGAGGAGCACAGGGAGCGTTCACATGATACACCTACACACTGCCTCCGACACATTAACGTGTCGCGACGCACAGTTGGGGAAGCTCTTCAGTAAAGCTGCTTAATACCAGTTGCTGGAAACCACAGGAAGGGGGTGACACTCAGGTGGGGGCACCTGAGCAACTCTGAAGGAGGCTTTGCTTCTGCAGGCAGGCCTACTGCTCCTTGCCACACGGCCGCTGTGCCACTCGGTGACGTCTGCCAGTTGCTCTGCCTTGCATCTGTTTCCAGAGCAGAAGCAGCCATGCAAGATGCCTCAAAGACTGTGAGCCCTTCTAGGCAATCTATTCATTGTGCATTCCTGATTGGTGCTCATGACGCTTTCTGGGTGGTCACACACAATCCCACTTCTAAATTTGTTTGCAAAAGTTTTGGGGGTGGTTACACGGCTTCATTTCCAACCAGTGCATCCCCTGTAACTTCCTGCTGAAATCCTTTAACTTTGCATTCCACAGGTGCTCTGCCTCTCACCACTTTATTTATTTAATGTATTTGTTTAATTTATATCCCTTTCTTCCCAAGGAGCTCAGTGTGGCAAACAAATACACTTAAAAAAAGAAAAGCATTCTGAAGCAATTAAAAAGTTCTAAAAACAATTACAATTTAAAATATTCTTCCTTTTTTGTTTTTGTTTTTTTATAATATTTTTATTTTCACAATCAATAAACTGACAATACAAACAAACAGATACAAACAGAAAAATAAAAACAACACACACAAGCAATATACAATACAGTATACAAAAGAAAGAGAATAAAAGAAATAATTAAAAACGATCATTGTGTCTTTACGTTATTTAGCATTAACCTGGGTCTGCGACTTCCCCAGACCTTCCCACTCTGTATTCTAGATCTTATATTCTGACAGTAAATTCTTTCCCTCTGGCATATCTTTGGTTCAATTTAATCTTAATATCTTAACATAATTACATTTCCGTATGTCTTTAGATATTAGTCTTTCTTAATCATTAAATTTTTATACTAATATTCATTTAAATTCAGTCTATTGTCCTCAGACATTCTTTATCTTGTAGTGCTTCTGTAAATAATCTTTAAACTTCCTCTAATCTTCCTTCACCGTCTCTTCTCCCTGGTCTCTGATTCTGCCAGTCATTTCTGCTAGTTCCATATAGTCAATAACCTTCATCTGCCATTCTTCCAGCGTGGGTAGTTCTTGCGCCTTCCAATATTGTGCAATGAGTGTTCTTGCTGCTGTTGTGGCATACATGAAAAAAGTCCTGTCCTTCATCTGAACCTGTTGGTTGACCATACCCAGGAGAAAGACTTCTGGGTTCTTTCGAAATGTGTATTTAAACACTTTTTTCAATTCATTATAAATCATCTCCCAGAAGGACTTAATCCTTGGGCACGTCCACCAGAGGTGAAAGAAAGTACCTTCAGATTCTTTACATTTCCAACATTTATTATCAGGCATATGATAAATTTTTGCTAGCTTGACTGGTGTCATGTACCATCTGTAGATCATTTTCATTATATTCTCTCTTAAGGCATTACTTGCCGTAAACTTAATTCCAGTGGTCCATAACCTTTCCCAGTCAGCAAACATTATATTGTGACCAACATCTTGTGCCCACTTAATCATTGCTGATTTCACTTCCTCATCCTGTGTATTCCATTTCAGCAGCAGGTTATACATTCTTGACAATATTTTTGTTTTGGGTTCTAACAGTTCTGTTTCCAATTTTGATTTTTCCACCTGGAAGCCAATTTTTCTATCCATTTTAAACACCTCCATTATTTGATAATAATGGAGCCAATCTCGGACTTTGCTTTTTAATTTATCAAAACTCTGTAGTTTCAATTTATCTCCATCTTGTTCTAAAATTTCCCAATATTTTGGCCAGCTGGCCTCCATATTGAGTTTCTTTAAAGCTTTCGCTTCCATTGGAGACAACCACCTTGGAGTTTTGTTTTCCAAGAGATCCTTATATCTAATCCACACATTAAACAATGCTTTTCTGACAATGTGAATTTTGAACATTCTATGCACTTTAACCTTGTCGTACCATAGGTAAGCATGCCAACCAAATGCATTGTTAAAACCTTCTAAATCCAGTACATCTGTATTTTCAAGAAGTAGCCATTCTTTCAACCAGCAGAAAGCTGCTGCTTCATAATAAAGTTTTAAGTCCGGCAGGGCAAAGCCCCCTCTTTCCTTTGCATCAGTTAATATTTTAAATTTTATTCTTGGCTTTTTGCCCTGCCAGACAAATCTAGATATGTCTTTCTGCCACTTCTTGAAACAGTCAATAATCTGCAATGTCTGGAATAAGAATAACATTCTTGGCAATACATTCATCTTAATCACGGCAATACGTCCTAAAAGTGAGAGTTTCAAATTAGACCATATATCTAGATCCTTTTTTATCTCCGTCCAGCATTTATCATAGTTATCCTTAAATAGGTTCCCATTTTTTGCAGTCATAATAATTCCCAAATATTTTACTTTTTTCACCACTGTCAAGCCTGTCTCCTTCTGAAACCTTTCATTTTCAATTCCTGTTAAATTTTTTGTCAAAACCTTAGTTTTTGTTTTATTTAATTTAAAACCTGCCAATTGGCCAAATTCTTGAATCAGTTCTAAAACCTTTTTCACACTAGATTCTGGCTCCTGTAACGTCAAAACCAGGTCATCTGCAAAGGCTCTTAATTTATACTGTTTCACTCCGACCTGTATCCCTTTGACCAATTGGTCCTTTCTAATCATGTTCAGCAACACCTCCAGGACTGATATAAATAACAAAGGGGAAATATGACAACCTTGTCGTGTTCCTTTTTCTATTCTGAACTCCTCTGTCAAGACATTATTAACAATTAATTTAGCTTTTTGTTCAGAATAGATTGCTCCTATACCATTTTCAAACTCTTGGCCTACCCCCATGCCATGGAGATTCTTCTTCATAAAGCTCCAAGAGATGTTGTCAAAGGCTTTCTCCGCATCCACAAATATCAAAGCCGCTTTTGTATTTATATTTTCCTGTAAAAGTTCCAAAATGTCAATTATATTTCTTACATTATCTGATAGGTGTCTTCCTGGGAGAAAGCCTGCTTGGTCTTTATGAATCTCTTCTATTAAAACTTTCTTCAATCTTCTAGCCAAGATGTCTGCAAATATTTTATAATCCACATTAAGCAATGATATAGGCCGATAGTTCCTAAGCTGATGTTTTTCAGAGTCTGTCTTTGGTATAAGAGTCACAAAAGCTTCTTTCCACGTTTCTGGAGCCTTTTCCCCCTGAAGTATTTCATTACATATTTCCTTCAAGGGTTGGATTAACCAGTCTTTCAGTGATTTGTAGTATCTTGCATCAGGTCCTGGAGATTTGCCTAGTTGCATGTTTTGAATGGCACTCTCAACCTCTTGTTCTGTTATCCTGCTATTCAGTTTAAGTTTATTTTCTTGTGATATTTTTGGTAGCCCATTCACTTTCAAAAATTTAAAATATTCTTCCATCCAGTGATCTCAAGGTTGCCAGTAACAGTGATCCACAATCTCTGCTTCCACAGAAAAGGACTTTTGGCACCTCACAGCAGTTGGCAAGAATGTTTTTCCTAGGAGTCTCCCGAACCTGATTAGTAGAGCTTTAATGTGAACTCTGAGGGGCAGGATTCAGAGGACAGAGAGACACATACCAGGGATAATAACCTCATTGCAGGAATCTGCAATAGGGCAGGAAAAAAAGAAGGAAGCAGCAGGAGGAGCATGGAAGGCAGACTGAGAGTTTATGGGTCAAGACTGTAAGGGGAGAAACCACAGTGACCTTCCTGGGGGTGTCTGCTATAGACCGTCAAGCCAGACTGAAGACTTGGATGATGCCTTACTAGAGCAGATTACCAAATGTTCAAAAAGGAGAGAAATAGTAGCCACAGGAGACTTCAACTTCCCCAATGTCTGTTGGAACTCAAACTGCCAAGAATGTAAGGTCCAAGAAATTTCTCCATTGCCTCATGTCAGGGAACTGCCATCGGAGGAGGAGGAGGAGCTGAGAAGGCTCCAGGATGATGGCAGAGAAGCTTCCAGCAGAGGGAGGGGTAGCCCGCAAGCTGGGGAAGGAAATCAGCGTAGCACCAGTGGAGAAGGGGAGGAGATAGAGGAAGCGGAGAGGTGGCTCCAAGACTCTGTGCAAGAGACAAGCGGAGAAGGAACCAGTACTCCCTTGCCAGCTCCCACATTGCGTAGAAAGTTGTCACGCAGGGAGAGAGGGAGGAGACTGGGAGTAAAAGAGTTCTTATGCTGGAGAAGGTTTAAGAAACGCCCACTGACGGATTCTGCCAGCGACTGAGGCAGCCACGAGATAGAGGCTGCTCTGTCAGGAAGGGGTTCAGCCATGCCAGACCACCACGAGTGAAGGCAATTTATGCACAAGCAATCCCTAGAACCATAACAGCAATCCGCCAGTCACTTACGTTGCTTGTGCGCAGCGTGGAGGAGACACAGCATGAGCGTGACCAAGGGAGCCCCAGAGGGCGCAGCTGGAGGACAGAGTCTGGTAGAGAGAAACCGAGACTTGGAACAGCATGTAGCTCTCCTAACGGCGAGGCTGGATGAAAGGCACGCTCAGGATGCACAGGTCAGACCCACGCCCATCGCCAGGAAGGTACCTGGGTTGGTGCAGAAATTTGGGGGGGACCCCCAGGACTATAATGCGTTCAGAACAGAAATAGAATATGCCCTAGATCTGCAGCATGCTGATTTTGCAGACGACTCAGAGAGGGTCGCTTACGTGGTGGGGCACCTTCAGGGCGGGGCTAGAGACTGGATTAGGCCCCTTATGGCCATGCAGAATGCTGCCCTGAAGGATCTCAGGAAGTTCTTCCAAGCAATGGATGCTATGTATTCAAATGAAATAGCACAAAGCGTGACTAGGAGAGAGCTGATGAGATGCAAGCAGGGGAGCCAATCAGTCCGGGAATATTGGTCACGTTTTGCTATGTTAATTCACCGTCTTGGATGGTCGCTGGAGGCGGAGCCTGTTCAAATGCTGTTTGAGGAGGGCCTCTCGGGCAGCGTCAGGGACGAACTGTCAAGGGCACCCCGTCCCCAGAACATGGATCAACTAACCAAAGCTGTGCTTGCCATTGGAGTTCGTCAGGAAACGCGCGCTCAGGAGAAGCGCGAGGGAAAGGGAGGGGAACGTTGCCTTGACTACCGCATTCCTGACATACCAGGAGAGTTTTCCCAGCCTGGGGAACCGATGGAAGTGGACGGGGGGAGGGCCAGCAGCATTTTGAAGCCCAGGGAAGGTCGGAAGAGAGATTGGAAGGCGGGAAAAAAATGCTTTCTTTGTCAGCAGCCAGGGCACTTTGCCCGGGTCTGCCCTCAGAGGAAGGCGTGGCCAGGAATGGCTGGAACTGCTGCCAGTGGGGAGGAACAGCCAGAGCCTGAGCAAATGCCGGGAAACGGAAGAGCCTGGCTGCCCAGCAAAAGAGAGAGCAGCCAGGCAAACGACCAATAAAAGTTCCCCAACCTGAGCCCCCCAGAGCAGCCATAGCCGTTGAAGTGGTACTAGAACTCCCAAACGGGTACCCAGTCAAGGTGGAAGGGTTGCTGGATTCAGGCAGCTCCTGCAACTTCTTCAGCAGGGATTTTGCCCTAGAGCATCAACTCCATTTATTACCTTTGGACTTTCCCTTGCAAGTGAGCACCATAGATGGGAGGGAGCTTCTGGGAGGTGAAGTGACACATCAGACCCCCCAATGTGAATGAGGGTGTCCAAGCACACAGAAACCATTGCCTTCCATGTGGCCACGCTAGCGGGACCTCCAATCATACTGGGAATGAGCTGGCTAGCCCTGCATGACCCAGTAGTGTCTTGGCACCAGCAGCCAGTCACTTTTGGATCTACGTACTGCTTGGAGCACTGTTTGGGGGGGAGAAAGACCCCGAATGACGGTGGCCAGGGTGGCTGGGCTGGCAGTGGGAACAAAAGGGGAGGTGCCAAGACAATATGCTGACCTAAGGGAGGTATTCAACGAGAAAGAGGCGGACAAACTACCCCCCCACCGGCCCTTTGACTGCCAAATCAACCTGGTGCCTGGGGCGCAATTACCAACGGGAAAATTGTATGCCATGTCTGACAAGGAGATGGAGGAGTTGAGGCAGTTTATTGACAAGAATCTGAAGAGAGGGTTCATAAGAGAATCAAAGGCGGTGGGGGGCAGTCCCGTGTTCTTTGTGGACAAAAAGGAGACAAAACAACCCAGACTAGTTTGTGATTATAGGGCGCTCAACTTGGTGTCTGAACCAGTGACCTTCCCCATGCCCAGGATTGACGACATTTTAACGCAAGTGAGGCGGGGAAATTTTTTTACCAAACTGGATCTCCGGGGAGCGTACAATCTGATTAGAATAAGGGAAGGGGACGAATGGAAAACCACCATGTTCACCCCACTGGGGGCGTTTGAGTACTTAGTTATGCCTTTTGGATTACAATCAGGCTCCGCCTGCTTTCAAGCGTTTATGCACCACGTGCTGGGTCCCCTGCTGTTCAAGAACTGTGTGGCTTTCCTGGATGACGTTTTAATCTATTCGGACAATGAGGAGCAACATGTCAGGGACGTCCGGGAAGTGCTAAAGAGACTGCATAAGCATCAGCTGTGGGTTAAGCTGGAAAAGTGCCAGTTCCATGCCAGAGAAGTCGAATTTCTGGGGTACTGGTTGTCGGACAAGGGGCTGGCCATGGACCCGAGCAAGGTGCAAGCAGTGCTGGAGTGGAAGGCACCCAAAACCCGGAAAGACGTGCAGAGGTTCCTGGGGTTCAGTAACTTCTACAGGAAGTTCATCAAGAACTTCGCCCACCTGACAGCGCCAATCACCGATTGCCTCAGCAGCAAGAAGAAATTTGTCTGGACAGAAAGCGCCCAGCGGTCCTTTGAAAGGCTGAAGGAGGCATTCGCCTCGGAGGAGCAGCTTCTGCATGTGGACCTGACAAAGCCCATGAGGTTGGAAACCGACGCGTCCGACCGAGCCATTGGAGCGGTCCTTCTCTTACGGGAAGGGGCCGAAGAGGAGTGGAGACCGTGTGCATTTTTCTCGAGGAAGTTGAGCAAATCGGAGCAGAACTATACCGTATATGACCGAGAACTGCTGGCGATCTATGCGGCGTTCCGACAGTGGAGGCATCTATTGATAGGGGCGCAACACAAGATTCAGGTCTGCACTGACCACAAGAACTTAGAATACTGGAGGACAGCGCGAGTACTCAACCAGAGACAGATTCGATGGGCGCAGGAATTCTCCAAGTTTTCCTTTGAAATCCGGTACATACCGGGAAAGGAAAACATACGAGCAGATGCGCTCTCCCGTAAGCCGGAGTACATGGACGGAGAGGGACCCCCTGAGATACGACATGTCATCCCCGAGGACCGGTGGGTGTGCGGGGGAGCGTTGGTGGGTAAAAGGGAGCTGGGGGAACTCACTCGAAATGACGAGTTCGCCCAAACAAAAATCGGAGAACTCCGAGAAGGAAGGGAGAACCATGGGGGGTTTGAAGAAAAGGGAGGGTTGTTGTATTACAGGGGGGCACTGTATGTTCCAGGGGAAAACCTAAGGGGAAGGGTGCTCAAGCAACTCCATGACAACCCCACAGCGGGTCATTTTGGACAGCACAAGACCATGCTGCTGGTCACCCGGGACTTCTGGTGGCCAAGGGTAAGGGAAGACATACGGGAATATGTGCGGGGGTGCGACCACTGTCAAAGGGCCAAGGGAGAGAGGGCGGCTCCGGCGGGACCCACACCGGGAAAACCCTGGGAGGTGGTGTCCATTGATTTCATGACGGATTTGCCCAAGTCCAGGGGGAAAACAGCAGTCATGGTGGTAGTCGATCTCCTGACCAAGATGTGCCATTTCATAGCCTGCTCCCACGCAGTAACAGCAGAGGAAACGGCCAAGTTGTTTGTGGAGCACGTCTTCAGACTGCATGGCGCTCCCACGAGGGTCATCTCCGATCGCGGGAAACAATTTACTTCCCGGTTCTGGAGGAAGCTCATGAGCTTGTTGCAGGTCGAGGTGGGGTTCTCGACGGCACGACACCCAGAAACCAACGGGCAGGCAGAAAGAGCAAACGGGATCCTCCAACAATACCTGCGGTGCTACGTAGGGGAAAGGGAGAACGATTGGGTAGAGAAGTTGGCGTTGGCGGAGTTTGCATATAACAACGCCGAGCATGTATCCACGGGTATGAGCCCATTCATGGCCAACTATGGGTGCCACCCCAGGGCCTTCCCAGGGAGGGCGGAGGAAGGATGGAGTGTACCAGCGGCGGAACAGCTCGTGGAAGAAATGGAGGCCTTGCATCAACAACTCAGGTGGAATTTGGAGAGGGCGAAGGAGGTGTACAAAAGGCAAGCTGATAAGCACCGCAGGGAAGGCGAAACCATATGGGTGGGAGACCGGGTGTGGTTGTCAACCAAAGGGTTACCCCTAAAGGGAGGATGCAAAAAATTGCAACCAAGGAGACTGGGGCCTTTTGAGTTAACACAGCAGGTGAACCCGGTGGCATTCAAACTCAAACTGCCCAACAGCATGAAAATACACCCTGTGTTCCATAGGTCTCTACTCTCGCTGTACAGGGAGGGGTGGGAGTTTCCAGGGCAGAGGGGAAGGAGCACCAACCACCCGCAGGTGGAGGAAAGGGAACACCAAATGCGAGCTATGGAAATACTCGATTCCAGGTGGCGAGGCCGCCAGGTGGAGTATTTGGTAGCCTGGGAAGGGGAACCCGAGTCAGAGAACACGTGGGTCCCGGCAGAGGCAGTCAAGGATGAGTACCTTGTGGAAGAGTTCCACCACCTGTTCCCGAGGAAACCCAAACCGCCAGTGAGGTTCTGGGAGGAGGAGTTTGGCACCACCGACGACGAGGAGGACTTTGTCGGCTTCCCGGCCTCCGGGGAGGAGGGAGGGGGGGTGTCCGAAGAAGAAGAAGCTAACTGGGGGGTTCCACCCACGGAGAGGTGCAGAGGTGGGTGGGAAGCAGGGTTTGAATCATCAGGGATGACGACAGCTCCTTTTGGGGATTCCCCGCATCGTCGGCCGAGAATAGTGACGAGGGTAGGTCAAATGGTCGGGCCGGGGGGTGGAGGGGGTCCTGGGGGGGAGGTGGATGTCAGGGAACTGCCATCGGAGGAGGAGGAGGAGCTGAGAAGGCTCCAGGATGATGGCAGAGAAGCTTCCAGCAGAGGGAGGGGTAGCCCGCAAGCTGGGGAAGGAAATCAGCGTAGCACCAGTGGAGAAGGGGAGGAGATAGAGGAAGCGGAGAGGTGGCTCCAAGACTCTGCGCAAGAGACAAGCGGAGAAGGAACCAGTACTCCCTTGCCAGCTCCCACATTGCGTAGAAAGTTGTCACGCAGGGAGAGAGGGAGGAGACTGGGAGTAAAAGAGTTCTTATGCTGGAGAAGGTTTAAGAAACGCCCACTGACGGATTCTGCCAGCGACTGAAGCACCCACGAGATAGAGGCTGCTCTGTCAGGAAGGGGTTCAGCCATGCCAGACCACCACGAGTGAAGGCAATTTACGCACAAGCAA
Source organism: Podarcis tiliguerta (assembly GCF_965153285.1). Classification (NCBI taxonomy): domain Eukaryota; kingdom Metazoa; phylum Chordata; class Lepidosauria; order Squamata; family Lacertidae; genus Podarcis; species Podarcis tiliguerta. The sequence continues at coordinate 41,445,989 of NC_139549.1, forward strand.
TCCCTAGAACCATAACACCTCACTGAACTTTTCATTTCCCCAAAGGTGGAAGAAGCAACAAGGGTGGGTGCCACCTCTCTTGGACCTGGTCCTCACCAACAAGGAGGGACTGATAGGGAGAGAGGGGAAAATAGTGGAAGTAAACAGCTGGCTTCGCAACAGGAACGGTTTGGATTCTTAGATCACGGACTGCAGTTTCTTGAAGATGGACTTCTGGCAAGCGATGGGCTGCACCTCACAACGGTTGGGAGGAATGTTTTTGCCAAAAAACTCAGAAACCTCATCAGGAGGGCTTTAAACTGACTAATGTGGGGGAGGGAGACAGTGCTCCTGAAGGTAGGAGTCTATCAATTGATGAAGATGATCATCCAAATGTCATAGACCAAATGGAGCAAACAGCAAGCAGACCTAGTGGTGGGAGGAAAAAATCCTTAAATAAGAGACACGGGGGAATGACTAATGGACTTCAATGTCTGTACACTAATGCACAAAGCATGGGAAATAAACAAGATGAGCTTGAGCTCTTGGTACAGCAAACTAAATATGACATAATAGGCATCACTGAAACCTGGTGGGATAAGTCCCACGATTGGAATGTAAAAATGGAGGGATACAATCTATTTCAGAGAAACAGACCAGACAAGAAAGGAGGAGGGGTGGCGTTATATGTCAGGGATGTGTATACCTGTGAAGAGATCCAAGATTTAGAACCTCAAAGCCAAAGTGAGAGCATTTGGGTCAAAATTAAGGGAGAGAAGAATAACAGTGACCTCATTGTGGGAGTTTACTATAGATCCCCAAGCCAAACGGAGGACATAGATGCTGCCTTCCTGGAACAGATGGCCAAGCATGCAAAAGGAAGGGAGATAGTAGTAATGGGGGACTTCAATTACCCAGATATTTGTTGGATGTCAAACTCAGCCAAGAGCATAAGGTCAAACAGATTCCTCACTGGCCTTGCAGACAACTTCATTGTCCAGAAAGTGGGAGAAGCAACAAGAGGAACAGCCATTTTAGATCTGGTCCTAACCAATGTCGATGACCTGGTTAATGGGGTAGAAGTGGAAGGATCATTAGGCGCAAGTGATCATGCTCTTCTGAAGTTTACTATACAACGGAAAGGAGCAGCCAAGCATACTAGGACTCAATTTCTTGACTTTAAGAAAGCCGACTTCATAAAACTTAGGGAAGTGCTGGGTGAGATCCCATGGACAGTAATACTAAAAGGAAAGGGAGTTCATGATGGCTGGGAGTTTGTTAAGAGAGAGATAGTAAAAGCACAACTTCAGGCAATACCAATGAGACGGAAACATGGAAGGTGCCTAAAGAAGCCAGGGTGGCTATCTAAAGAACTTTTAACTGAGTTAAGATTAAAAAAGGATGTGTACAAAAAATGGAAAAGGGGGGAAACCATCAAAGAGGAATTCAAACAAATAGCCAGCACGTGTAGACACAAAGTCAGAAAAGCTAAAGCACAGAATGAACTCAGGCTTGCTAGAGAGGTTAAAAGCAACAAAAAAGGCTTTTATGGGTATGTTCGTAGCAAAAGGAAGAACAAAGAAACAGTGGGGTTACTCAGAGGAGAAGATGGTGAAATGCAAATAGGGGACACAGAAAGGGCTGAACTCCTCAATGCCTTCTTTGCCTCAGTCTTCTCAGATAAAGAAAACAATGCCCGACCTGAAGAATTTGGAGCAAATTATTCAGCAGAGAAAACACAGCCCAGAATAACTAAGGAGATAGTACAAGAATACTTGGCTAGTTTAGATGTATTCAAGTCTCCAGGGCCAGATGAACTGCATCCAAGAGTATTAAAAGAACTGGCAGATGTGATCTCAGAACCACTGGCAATCATCTTTGAGAATTCCTGGAGAACAGGCGAAGTCCCAGCAGACTGGAGGAGGGCAAATGTTGTCCCTATTTTCAAAAAGGGGAAAAGAGAGGACCCAAATAATTACTGCCCAGTCAGTCTGACATCAATACCAGGGAAGATTCTGGAGCAGATCATTAAGCAAACAATCTGTGAGCACCTAGAAAGGAATGCTGTGATCACCAATAATCAGCATGGATTTCTGAAAAATAAGTCATGTCAGACGAACCTGATCTCATTTTTTGACAGAATTACAAGCCTGGTAGATGAAGGGAACGCAGTGGATGTAGCCTACCTTGATTTCAGCAAGGCATTTGACAAGGTGCCCCATGATATTCTTGTAAAGAAGCTGGTAAAATGCGGTCTTGACTATGCTACCACTCAGTGGATTTGTAACTGGCTGACTGACCGGACCCAAAGGGTGCTCATCAATGGTTCCTCTTCATCCTGGAGAAGAGTGACTAGTGGGGTGCCACAGGGTTCTGTCTTGGGCCCGGTCTTATTCAACATCTTTATCAACGACTTGGATGATGGACTCAAGGGCATCCTGATCAAATTTGCAGATGACACCAAACTGGGAGGAGTGGCTAACACCCCAGAGGACAGGATCACACTTCAAAACGACCTTGACAGATTAGAGGACTGGGCCAAAACAAACAAGATGAATTTTAACAGGGAGAAATGTAAAGTATTGCACTTGGGCAAAAAAAATGAGAGGCACAAATACAAGATGGGTGACACCTGGCTTGAGAGCAGTACATGTGAAAAGGATCTAGGAGTCTTGGTTGACCACAAACTTGACATGAGCCAACAGTGTGACGCGGCAGCTAAAAAAGCCAATGCAATTCTGGGCTGCATCAATAGGAGTATAGCATCTAGATCAGGGGAAGTTATAGTGCCACTGTATTCTGCTCTGGTCAGACCTCACCTGGAGTACTGTGTCCAGTTCTGGGCACCACAGTTCAAGAAGGACACTGACAAACTGGAACGTGTCCAGAGGAGGGCAACCAAAATGGTCAAAGGCCTGGAAACGATGCCTTATGAGGAACGGCTAAGGGAGCTGGGCATGTTTAGCCTGGAGAAGAGGAGGTTAAGGGGTGATATGATAGCCATGTTCAAATATATAAAAGGATGTCACATAGAGGAGGGAGAAAGGTTGTTTTCTGCTGCTCCAGAGAAGCGGACACGGAGCAATGGATCCAAACTACAAGAAAGAAGATTCCACCTAAACATTAGGAAGAACTTCCTGACAGTAAGAGCTGTTTGACAGTGGAATTTGCTGCCAAGGAGTGTGGTGGAGTCTCCTTCTTTGGAGGTCTTTAAGCAGAGGCTTGACAACCATATGTCAGGAGTGCTCTGATGGTGTTTCCTGCTTGGCAGGGGGTTGGACTCGATGGCCCTTGTGGTCTCTTCCAACTCTATGATTCTATGATTCTATGATTCTATGATTCTAAGTACTGGTAACCTTGGGAATAAGTGATCATGTGCTCTTGGGGTTCATTATACAGAGAAGGGAAAGCAGAGTGTAGTCAGACACACACATTAAGAAGGCTGATTTTAAAAAACCTTAAGGAACCACTAGATGATATCATATGGTCAGTAATATTCAGAGAAGGGAATCTATGAAGGATGGGAGTTCAAGAAACCTTAAGAAACTTTAATGTGCGATATTGAAGACACAATCACAAACAATTCCAACAAGAAAAACTGTGAGGCATCTAAACAAACCCTGACAGATTGCCACCCAACCTCTATTTAGAAGCCTCCAATGAAGGAGAGTCCCCCACCTTCCAAGGAATAATAACAATAACAATAACACTTTTAATATTTGTTCTCTACCCATCTGAGTGGGTACAAATTAAAAACCTTCCTGATACAGGAATGCCTTCAGATGTTTTCTAAAAGTTGTGTAGGTCTTTATCTCCTTGACATCTGAAGGGTGGGTGTTCTACAGGGTGGGTGCCACTACTGAGAAGGCCCTCTGCCTGGTTTCCTGAAACTTCACATCTCGCAGTGAGGGAACTGCAAGAAGACCCTTGGAAGAAGACCTCAGTGTCTGGGCCGAATGATGGGGGTGGAGATGCTCCTTCAGGGATACTGAGGCCGAGGCCGTTTAGGGCTTTAAAGGTCAGCACCAGCATTTTCAATTGTGCTCGAAAATGTCACATCAGGTCTTAACATCAGGAAGGTCTTCCTGATGTTTAGTTGGAATCTCCTTTCTTGTAACTTGAAACAATTGGTTTCAGTCCTACCCTCCAGAGCAGGAGAAAACATACTTGTTCCCTCTTCCATATGACAGCCGTTGAGATATTTGAAGATGGCTCTCAGTCTCCTCTTTTCCAGGCTAAACATACCCAGCTCCTTCAAGCGTTCCTCATAAGGCTTGGTTTCCAGACCCTTGATCATCTTGGTTGTCCTCTGCACACCTTCCAGCTTGTCAACATCCTTCTTAAATTGTGGTGCCCAGAACTTGACACAGGACTCCAGCTGGGGTTTGAACAAGGCAGAACAGAGTAGTGCTATGACTTCTCTTGAGCTGGACACAATGCTTAAAAGGTGACAGCTTTTAAGTATCTTGTTCTGCAGCGAGTCCAATTACAATTTTTGCCCCTGGATTTACAGGTTGGGAAGGGAGAATTCTTTATTGTCTGTTTTTGTTGTTCAATAAAATTATTTTAAGTAATAATAATAAAAGACCTTGGCTGATGCTTCCATTCCTATATGTCAGTAGCGATGATCAGGCAGAGCTTTTTACTGGTCTAAAACAAAATTTCAAAAAGACTGACCAAGCAGTAGATGGTGCTCTTGCACAAGGAAACTGCTTAGGCACCTTCCTGCACTGGAGAGTTTCATTTCTGTTCTCTTTGGCACAGATCAGGCAGGCAGGCAGGCAGGGGCTGTGCAAATTTCTGGATGTGGATTTGCTGGTAGCAGATGCTTTGTACAGGAGAGGCCAGGAAGAGGAGGACCAAGAGAAAAGCAGAGGATTGTTTGGTTCCTCTGAAGATGAGCAGTGTGAGATCCAGAGAGTGCTCCCCCACCACTTTCACTTTCCCCAGGAAAACCCACTCTTTAACACTGAATTCAGGTTTTCAACAGAGTGGGTTTCTGCAGAGAAAGCGCAAAGGCAAAGGCAAAAGGAGGAATAAAGAAGCAGCACTCAGTGTACTTTAAAGGGCAAACCTTTGCCTAGAAACATGACACAAAAGGAAATCTGGATGATCCCCCCGAAATGGGAGTGACTCAGAAGAGGTCCCTTTGCAAGCCCAGTGCAAAGTACCACCTGCGTAGTGGGCGACCCATTTCTGAATGTGCATCCCTCCATTTATTTAATTTCTCTCCTATTTAGCCTCTATCGGAGTCAGGAGAATAGTGGGCTGGATATGTCTGCACTGAGATTTGAACCCAAGTCTTCATAAGAACATAAGAAGAGCCTGCGGGATCATGGCAGTGGCCCATCTTGTCCAGCAAGGAGGAGCCAAGCACGAGAGCCAAGCACTCTCCTCTCCTGTGGTTTCCATGGCCAGCCCTGCTTGCTCTGTCTGCTCCACCCCCTGCTGCACCCCCTGCAAAAAGGAAACACTGGGGCTCAGCATAGCCCACTACAGTTGGGACTTACTCCCAAGAAATCACAGTGGCCTGCTGAGGCCATTTCACTCTCACAACAGCCCTCTGAGGGAGGGTAGGCTGAGGGGCAGGTGTGCTCCATGGCTGAGCCCTGGGGCTCTTGTTCCCATTGCCTCCCTTTGGCCTCAGACCCTCGTGGGGACAGCACTGCAGATGTAAACGTTGGGCCAATGGGCAGCTATTTTTAATCAGTTTTATTGATCATATTGATATTTTGTGCAGCTGCTTTTATGCGTTCACTGTTGTATTTACTTTGTATTTTGCTGTTTTCAGCTGTTGTGGTAGAAAATTGGGACGCAAATTTAAACAAAGCAAACTGCTTTTGTCTTCCCAGTGACTCTGCAGTGACCAGGGATCCTCCGGCCTCCTTTCCCTTGACAAGCTGGTGCAAAGCTCTCGTTGCAAAGGCCGAAAGCCCTGTCTGAGTGGAGCCCTGTCTGAGCTGCTGCCCTCTGGCCCTCCAAGACTGTGCCCTGTGGGCAGCACCCAATTTCTCCTCCCCCTCCTCCCCCCACCTGCATCTGCTCATTAATCCCCAACGCTGCCAAGCCAACCAGCCATCTGTAATGAGATGCTAACTGGATTTTCTGTAATATCGGGTGAGGGAGGTCAGCAAGGTAAGTCTGCAGTCAGCGTATTGTTATTATCAATCAATAACCTATTTATTTTCCAACACTCCTATTAACCTCAGCCAGCCAATCGCCATTTCAATTTGAAAAGGCTTTGTGGGACGCCCTGCTGACTGGACCAGCCTGATTGAGAAAGCAATGGTGGTGACCCGACCCCGAAGGTGGAATCCAATTACAGTCATTTTCATTTGGAGATGAATATTTTTAGCATGTTCTACATCCTCTTGGTTTTGGCAGTTTCAGCTGATAAGTACTGGGTGACTCGTGAGGAAATAATGAGACTCCAGGACACAAGGGGGGCAATAAAGGTGGCAGCTTTTAACTTCTAACGGCATCCTTTTACCAGGAGGCCTTTGCACAATCCTGGGTTCAATCCTCAACAGCATCTCCAAGGAGGGCTGGGAGCGATTCTTGGTCTGAGATCTCAGAGCTCTTGACCATTCTGAGCTCGATGGGCCAAGGATACAAGGGCAGCTGCTACTGGGGAGCTCCCTTAGCATCACCTGTGGGGCGGTGGGGGGGGGGGAGTATCAGGCTTAGTATCTGTCTGAAGAGTTGCCAGAGGGCAATCCTGTTGCAAGGGCTGGCTGGTCCAAGGTAAAGGACCATCACCAAGGAGAGGAAGAGGAGGAGGAAAACGCCCCCACCAGAGTGAGATGTATTGTCTTTAATAGACATTATTTCCAAATGGAGATGCATGGGAAGCAGCCTTCTCCAATGTAATGCTGGCCCAGGTTGTCGTCTTTCTTTCCTCAGGATGTCCGAGACAGTCTGCAGAAAGTTTTACGTGACAAGAGGCAGTCCATACTCGCACCTTTCAGAGCAAACAGTCTTGCAGAGGGGATGCCTTCATGTTTTTATGACTGCAAACAGTCTTGGGGGAAATCATGTTGTTGGCTGCCTGTCTGTTTCCAGGCACAATCCCAAGTGCTGGTTTTGGACCTCAAAACCTTCAATTATTTGGGGCCAGGTTATCTGAAGGACCATCTGCCCCTGAAAAAGCCAGCAGCTGAGGCTGCCATCTGGCCTGCCAGTATGCAAGGCTTGAGACTGATGGTTACCAGGGACTTTTCAGTGGTGGCCCCATATTGGTGAAATACACATGCTTCTGTCATTGGGAGTTTTGTAGAGAAATCTCAATGTGTTTTTATTTCAATTAGCATTTTTTTAACAGCTGTCCTAGGGCTCCATTGTTACTGTTGATTTAAAGAGGGTGATGTGGTTATTATTTGATGGTTTTATATATTACGGGTTTGTTTGTTTTTAGGAACTTTGTATGTCACCTTGTGAAGAAAGTTGTGCCCCCTGCCTGGCAGTCTAGTAATCTCTCAGTAAATAAAGAAATGCATCCCCAGGGGGCCTCTTTCCCCATTTGTTTCCTCTCCCCTCGCTTCTCGATGCTCCTCAGGGTTCCTCTGTGCCAGTCAGGAGACCGGAGGCTGAGGGGAGGGGCACTTTATCCACCTCCCAACTGCAAAAGAGTCATTCAGCTCGATGGATCCTGACTTGCCAAGGCTGGGTCCTCCTCACCCAACACCAGCTGCTATTAATAATATACCTTTCATAATGAGCTTCAACTTTTTAAAAAATGATATTTATTTTCAATTTTATCATCATATTTCACACAAAAGAAATCCAAATAGAAAATAAATCCCCCCAGGACTTCCCTCAACTACCTTTTCTGGTTTTTTTGGCATTTTATCTCACCCTGCTTATTGGATATTTCTTATTCTTTTAGATAATTATTACTCTTGTCTTATCACTCTAACCTCATATTTCTATTTCTACATTTATTTTGTTAGTTTGCTTTGTTAGTTGCAAGTGTTTAATCAAACCCTTATAATGAGCTTCAGCTTCACCTTCTGCTTTGCAGGCTGCCCTCTTGGGCTGTTTCCAAATGGGCCACAGCCAACAGATCAAGTCCTTGTCTATCAGACGGTTGTCCAAATCCTCTAACCATTGCAAGACATAACAAAATTTAAATAGTCATATAAGCAAGAAAACATTTCGTATTAACACACAATAAAATTAATCCTCATAATTTATAATAAGGTCCCAGGGCAGATTACAACAATTAAAACAGTATTCACAACAGTTTCAAGCAACTTCTAATCACAAAGATGCATCTTGCCGCAGCAAGAACCCCTAAGCAAAGTTCCCTTTGCCCGCAGCCAATGGTCTCTGGGCCCCCTGAGCAGCAGCTGGAGTCTGCCAGGCACCTCCCTGTCCCAGGTCAGGCAAACAAGCGCTCACAGCAAGGCAGGCTCCTGCAGTCGCTGCCCTTGTAACTGCGCTCCGTCAAGGCCCACCCCACCTAGAAAACGGGCCACGCCAACAGAGACCAAGTCTCCTCGTCCCCCACCTGACAGGCATTTTCTCTTGTGCATGTGCGTTTAGATTTTAAAACGTACCTGGAAAATGCCACTTTTGCTTTGACACTGCCAATGGGCCAGCACAGGCCAACTTAGGGGGCACAGGGCAGGCCATGTGGCACACCCACCTCTGCCCACTTCCTGCCCCTCTGCACCTGCCACGCTCCCTCTCACGGTGGGGTGGGGCCAGCCAGCCCTGTCGCCACCGCCAGTGGGCCACGTCTAAGGTGCTGCCTGCCGCACACTGAGGCCCTTTGGCGTCACCCCAGCCCCCTCTTCTGTGCTGCCACGGGCTGCTTCTGGCACAGCCTGTCTCTGCGGAAGAGCAGCTACAAATTCTCCAGAGTGGGCTCATAATTCTTGGCTGCATCTTCCAGATGGGAACGATTTAGGGCCAGGGAGCCACAGATTCAGTGATTTTGCACTCTGTTTTATGGCACGGGGACCTGAAAGGATGGTGTGTGAGTGTGGGTGAGAGAGAGAGAGAGAGAAAGCGCACAAATGGGCACCCTTTGAGAAAGCTGCCTCCTTGTCTTCGAAACAAGATCCAAGCAGTTGTTTTTGCAAGAGTTTTGCAGATTCTTCTTCTTGTTGTTGTTAAAGACCGATGGATCACTTATCCCAGTGTTCACTAACCTCTTAAAACTTGCCTTTCCTTGTCTGATCCCCGTGTCCCTCAAGCACACCCGAGCCTAACACAAAGGCCGCGGACAGCCCACCCAAGCACACCTGCTTCCCCCACTAGCCCATCAGGCCCCCGCTCCTGAGGCTGCTTCCACCACTACCCACTCAGTCTCCTGCCGTCCTCAGACCTGATCCTCTGGTGGGAGGTGGCACCGGGGAACAGGAGCCCAGCTGGTGCTCAGCTCCCATTGCAAAGTGGAACCAGGATGCTCCAGGGGAGAAGGCCAGAGGACGTGGGGAGGTGAGTGGCCGGGCAGGGGGTCCCAGTGGGATGGGGGCAGGATGGGCTGTGGGTCTTCTGGGCCACACGGACCCGATGCCTGCCCTGCTCCAGTTAGTGTGGCCACTGTGTGAAGATTCTCGCGCATCTGTGGTCTTGAACAGGGTCCTGAAATTCAACAGGAGTCCCTGACTCCCTTGGAAGACAAGGTGGACTATATTCCACCTGTGGTGAACTCTTATCTTTGGAACAGACTCACAGGGGTCCTTTGAGTGTCTAAGATCTTCCACCCATGTTGTTGTGAGCCCTGAACATGCACACATCCCCGACTTTAATCCCTTTAATCCCTTAGCCTCCCCCCAGCTGGCCTGAATGGATGCAGCGGCAGAGCCTTTAAAGCAGTGGGCCCAGCCTCTAGATGAATGGCTGTTTGGCCACCTAGAGCAGGGGTCAGCAACCTTTTTCAGCCGTCCCTCAGACCATGTGGTGGGCGGGACTATATTTTGAAAAACAAAAATGAACAAATTCCTATGCCCCACAAATAACCCAGAGATGCATTTTAAATAAAAGCATACATTCTACGCGTGTAAAAACACGGCAATTCCTGGACCATCTGCGGGCCGGATTGAGAAGGCGAATGGGCTGCATCCGGCCCACGGGCCTTAGTTTGCCTACCCCTGACCGAGAGCTTTGACATCAGACATGGGATGTTTCCCACACCTGGCCAAAAGAACCATCTGTCCCCATTCAGAGGTCAGTTTTTCCTGCTCTAAGATTCTCACAAGTAGGTAAGCATTGCCTCTGTGCTTGGTGTTTTGGAACTACTCAGCCAGTTGACCAAAGGTGCTTTCTCTCGGATCCTCTCTTCTGAAAGGAACTCTGCACGTGCTCTGAAATTCAGGCTTGTGCCCAAACGAATAACATGTAACTAGCTAAGTTAAAATGAAACCAGTCTCTCTCTCTCTCTCTCTCTCTCTCTCTCTCTCTCTCTCTCTCTCCCCCCCCCCCCCCCGTGTGTGTGGTGGTTGCCTTGGCTTCTCCACCACCTACGGTTCTCTCATCTATCCTTACAGCAACCCTGTGAGGTAGGTAAGGCTGACTGGCCCAGATCTGCCCAGCAAGCTTCAGGCCTAAGAGGCGATTTGAACCCCGGTCTCAGAAGTCCCAACCACTGCACCTTACTGTCGCTCTTTGTGCCTTCTGCACAAGCCCACCGCTGCTGCATTCTGCCACATTTGCCTTCTCCCCTGCAAGGAAGCCCAGGCTCCCTCCTCCACCCCTTCCTGGCCCCTCCTCCCTTTTAACCATAAGCACAAATCCTTTTATCGCATTGCCTTGGGTGGATTTGTCCTTTGATTTAAACTGCATCTCCACCACCCTTCTCCGCCCAGGGGTTTTCATCAGGCCTGTGCTTGCTATCTCTTGCCATTTATCTCTCGCCTGGAGGCCTCTCCTCTTATTTCTTGGGACCAGATCAATACGGCCAGGCAGGGGCTGCTGGCAGGCTCCCTCCCTCCCTGCATCGCAGTGTGTAGTTTTTCTTGGGGGACTTGTCCAGTATTTCTTGTTAAGCTTCCGTCTTGCCTTGTTCTTTTTCTCATTAGGTCTGAGCATGGGGCCGGCCGTATTTCTCCTCCTGCTCTGGAGGATCCCTGGCCATTCGTAAGAACAAGACTTTTAAAAGTTTCATTTGACTCTAGTAGACTCTGGAGCCTGTTTGGCTAAAAGGGAAGAAGCAAAACAACCAGGCTGGCATTTTTATTTTTCCAGCGGGGAAAAGGATTTCCGCCCACAGCTTTGATCCCAGCAATGAATTTCCAGGCAAATGGTCAATGCAGAAAATGATTTTTTAAAAAATATTAAAATACCACAAACCATCCAATAATGCCTCTGCCCTCCCGTCCCCCCATTTTAAAGCCCATAGGATGTTAATCAGCCAAAGGCCTGATTGAAGAGGAACATTTTCACCTGGTGCCTAAAGATATGTAATGGAAGGCTCCAGGTGAGCCTCCCTGGGGAGAGCATTCCACAAATGGGGAGCCACCACAGAAAAGGCTCGTTCTTGTGCTGCCACCCTCCGGACATCTGCATTACAGGGGGTTGGACTAGATGACCCCCAGGGTGCCTTCCAACCCTATAATTCTATGTTAGATTCTCTCTCTCTCTCATTTTTTGGATTACCCTATAACAATAAATAGGGACGCGGGTGGCGCTGTGGGTAAAACCTCAGCACCTAGGACTTGCCGATCGAAAGGTCGGCGGTTCGAATCCCCGCGGCGGGGTGCGCTCCCGTCGTTTGGTCCCAGCGCCTGCCAACCTAGCAGTTCGAAAGCACTCCCGGGTGCAAGTAGATAAATAGGGACTGCTTACCAGCGGGAAGGTAAACGGCGTTTCCGTGTGCGGCTCTGGCTCCTCAGAGCAGCGATGTCACGCTGGCCACGTGACCCGGAAGTGTCTCCGGACAGCGCTGGCCCCCGGCCTCTTGAGTGAGATGGGTGCACAACCCTAGAGTCTGTCAAGACTGGCCCGTACGGGCAGGGGTACCTTTACCTTTACCTTTTATAACAATAAATGATGGAGGCAGAAAGCTTCAGTTTCTTATTTGGCTTTGGCCCCACCCAAAGTTGAATTGGACTAAAGGGTTTTAGATTGAATTGGGCTGTTTTCTGGAGCCCAGAATTGTCCCCAGTCTCCCTGGGGCACAGCCCTGCTGCACAGGTTGCATGAGGGTTCCTTGGAGCTGCAGAAACTGGACTCTCCAAACCTGGAAGAGACAGATCCATCCCTCCTTGCACCCTTGCAGCCCCCTTCACTCCACAGCCAAGTTCCTCAGAGACAACAGTCAGATTCCTTCTCTCTGCATCCTTGGATTGCTCTGTGCAAAAGCCGCCCTTTGCTCTGGCCGCAGCGCTGCCTCTTCCCTCCCCAGTTAATAAGCCGTGTTCTCTTCTGTCATCGCGCAAGAGCCATTTCTATGTAGATGACTCTCTAATCTAAGAGAGGAGTGGGGGAACGAAAGCCCTCCAACTGTTGATGAAATTCAATCTCAGCTCCAGTCTGATTATGATAATTTGCTACGCGCTGAGGAAAAGTGAATTATTATTAAATGCAAATAAAAGTTAAATAATGCTGTTTGGGAGCTGCTGAAAATGACAGAAAAGCTATAAATTAGGAGGAGAGATGTGAACTGCAGATAATATATCATGGTGAGAGTAGTTAAGCGTCTCTTAAGGCCTGGTCCTGCCAGCCGGCCGGCAAGGGGTCCCCCATCCCCACAGGGCTGCAGCATATCAGCAGCCATCAAGAGAAACAACCGCCTTGTGTGGATACGGGTTCTCTTGCAGGGGGAGGCCTGTTTGCTATACCCCAGGTGAGGGATTAAAACAATTCTGCGACCTGGGTGTGATGGGAGCTTGCACTAGGCCATGAGAACCCCCTGGGAGACCTTAATAATAATAATTTTTATTTATACCCTGCCTTCCCCAGCCAAGACCAGGCTCAGGGCGGCTGACACCAGCTATAAAAACAATTAAGCTATTATGAGTTCTGGGGTGGAGGGTGCTGAATGAGATGGTCTTTTGGCCCCCCCAGCAGGGCTGGGAGGCACCTGCCAAAGCTCACGGGCCCCAAGTCTTGCAATGGCCTTTGGCAGATTTCGCCTCCTCCTTCACAGTCTGCTTTTGCCTCCGATGGAGACAAGCAGATGACATCTCCTTTTTCCTTACTCTGCAAGCATCCCCACCGCAGGAAGTTTCACTATGGGTGCATTGTGATTTGGGGGGACTATTTCATGGGGGCCACCCTGAGTTATTTTGCCCCAGAAATCCAAGAAAGAAAAGAAAAAGGTATTGCTCTAGACTGTGTGGGGCTACATAGAAAAAAACAAGCAGATTCCCATTGTTTCCGGAATAAAATGTGTGTACACAGTCTGAGTCAAATAGGCTTTCGCATGGGTCCCATTTGGACATGCTGTCAGGTGAGGAACTTCAAGAATACACATTCTCATGCAGCAGTCTTACTATTTTTATCAGCAAGACTTGAAAGAATCAGAGCTTTCAAAAGCATCCCAAAAATGAAGTTGAAACAAAGAACTGAGAAGAATTGTGATTTGGGTTTTTCTAAGGGATCCAGTTTTCTATTGTGATTTCAGCTCTAGCATAATCCTGTTATGTTGAACGCACAGCGGATCAGCCATGCCGTTCTACAGAGCACTCCATTCCACCCTCTCCACAAACCTTGCCACCTGCCTACCTTGCTGCTCCCTCCCTCCTGTCTGGGGTGGGTGCTGCTGTCCTGCTACATTAGCTGCAGAACAGATAATAAAATCATGGGATGGAAAGCAGGAAGCTGTGCTCACATTTGGGTCCTGAGGGTCATCTAGTCCAACTCCCTACAAGGCGGGAATAAGATCCTCTGATATTTAAAAGAAGCAGAAAAAGTCCCTGGCTGCCCCTTCCCTGGGTGGAGAGATGGTCCTTCCTGGGGCCCACCCCCCTCTGCTCATTGCTCTCCCAAAGAGCAAAGGCTTTGTAGTTTACTTGTTAATGTTCAGCATAATTCTCTAATGGCCCACCGCGATTACCTCGCCTCCGCTTTCTGCGGTCTCTTACCCTATGCAATCCCCCAGCGATTCCTCAGTTATGCCTTATTTTATTAAAGCACCGTTGAACTATAGCCTATTGATTTTGATTTCACAGACAATTGAAATTTAAATTGACTCCAAATTGAATCCCTCCACGTGCTGCACTGAGGAAGACAGGCAGCTGTTCAGGATGATGGTGGAGTATATCTGTATACTTACTTTGGGCTCTGGAATTCATCAAGAGACAGCTGTGAGGAGCTCCACCCTGAGAGGTGGAGGAGAATTCTCCTGTAGCCCCCCCCCCCCCCCGAGAACTGAAGCCGGCCATCTGACTCATGCACACGCCTTCCACTTTGGGCCCCCTTGCTGAACAGATTGCACAGGTTTTATTTCAAAAATCGACTTGATCAGAAAGATCAACGGGTCAAAATCTCTGTGTGTCCATCACATGTAGCAAAACAAACCCTAAACCACTTTCATCTCTCTTAAGATGCAGCATTCCTATGGCCTTTGCCTCTGGCACCTGAAAATTTCTTTCTGCTCTTCCAAAGAGGCTCTCCAGAGAGCAGCAGATTAAACCAGTAGGCTAGAGATGGGGAAATGTGTTGATTCTGGTTGTCTCAGTTTTTCATTTTTTCTAATTTAAAATTGAGTTTTCCACTGTGATTTTTGTAGTTTACTTTCACTAATACATGCATTTATGCAACCCCTTTCCCACCAGCATTCACATTCTCGAATGCATTCCATGGCTGAAGCACCACACTGCAAAATTCGGAGAAGTGCAGATTCTGAAGGGTGGCTGCATTTTGTTTTGCTTCTTGTTTGCGAAAGTGTGGAATAGCTGACTTTGCCTTTACATGTGAACTCAGACAAACTTTCCCTCCATCCTTAGAGTAGACAAGACTCCTTAGCAGTAGTTTGTGTAGCATATCTCCGTGTTAGAGGGCCAGCCTAGGCTTCTGGTTCCTGTCCCGTGGCGGTGGCTCCGTCAGCATCAGAGAGGGGCACAGGTGAAGGGGAAGGGAACAAAAGGGGTTAAGGCATTCCCTGAAAATCTCCCGAGGTACAGGAGAGCAGGCTGACTCGGTTGCCTCAATGGCTCATTCCCACGCAGATCAGTCCTGGTGCTAAGCACACCTCCCCCCAAACTGCCATCGAAGGCAGAGGTCATTGGGTCATAATTGGCACAAAGTAAAGGTGCACATTGGAAGAGATGCGGACTCTTGCCCTGCAAACGACCCAGCTGCATGGAACTGAAGTTTGAAATGCGAAGAAGATTTTAGTCCGTGTTGGTGGTGGATGGAGAAGGGGGGCAGTCTCTGCTATATTTTATATTATGGAAGCCCCAAGTTCATGATTTGGCAGCCCTCTCCAAATACAAGATATAAAGAGATACAAGTGAGGATGGCTTGATTTACTATGTAACTTGGATATTTAAAAGAAGACTTAAAGACCACGGACTTGCATAAAAGAAAACTTAAAGCTTTGTGTGGATGGGAAGGAATGAAGGAGGGGAGAGCCCTGTTGTCCTTCGGGATGTTGCTGGAGACTAGAGCTTATCCCCCTCCACTTAGAATGAGACTCTGGGCTTAAAGAAAGGTTAAGATACAACTTATGTTTAAAAGTCACTGTGAAGGTGAGAGGAATTTTGCAAAGTACAGTGGTACCTCGGGTTACATAAGCTTCAGGTTACAGACTCCACTAACCCAGAAATAGTACCTCGGGTTAAGAACTTTGCTTCAGGATGAGAACAGAAATCGTCCTCCGGCAGCGCAGTGGCAGCCAGAGGCCCCATTAGCTAAAGTGGTACTTCAGGTTAAGAACAGGTTCAGGGACTTCCGGTTGGTTGCCCGGTTATGGTAGTCGGGAGCTCTTTCGGCTGAAAGAGCCCCAGCTCTTTGAAGTTGGGGAGGCTGAGAAATAAGTGGCCTTGAAGAATTTTAAGATAATACTGGAAAAACAAGAAGCTCTTGGGAACATGGCTGATAAAATAACTGCTCTGTTGGAGCAATTGATAAAGACAGTGGACACTTTTGAACAAAGTGTCTCTGACTTGGAACAGAAAGTGAGTAATTCAACAGGTGCTGTTTGGGATGTGGAACCAACTTCGAAAGGGCAAGCATTGGAGAAGAGGATGGAACAACCAAAACAACCTGTTTTGTCTCTGCAAGATGAAACTCAAGTGGAGGCCTTGGCCTCAGTGAATCAAATTGATGGACATAAATTGAAGTTCGAGGTTATGGACTTTGAAAGTCAGAACTGGAGAGGCAGTGCCCCACTTGGACTGAATAAGGCAAGATGGATGGACTTTCTGTTGGAGGGTGGCACTGCGGGAAAGCTTGGAAAAGTGGAATTCTGTAACCTCAAAGAGACTGTGGAGTATGCTTTGGAATACCTCTTGGATTACAATTTTGAACATGGAGTATGGGCAATCAGGTTGAAATTGAATAAAAGAGCTGCCGAGAAAAAAGCCCTTTGGGATTTAATTTTAGGTACTGAAAGAAACCCGCAGACAGATCAGGAAGAAGAGTTAAGAGCCTCGGACATAAGAGCACCGGGTTGATGGAATTAATGGAACTGACAGAAAAGACTGATAAAATTAGCAGAAAAGACTGATAAAATCCGAAACCAGGGGGAAGAGATGGTGGGGAAAAATTGGGAATTTTCTAAACCAGCATTTAGTATAATATTGTACAATCAAGGAATGTTGGGAGATGGTGGAATGAATTTATTTGACTTTAGTGGAAATATGATAAGGATTTGAGATATTAGGATTTAAGGGTATAAGATTTAAGGTTTTTCTCTTTTCTCTTTTTATTAGACTGGAGTATAGATAATTTTCTAGAGGTTGATGGGAGGATAAGGTTTAAATGGATTAAGATAAATAAGTGAGTAAGCAGTGAAAGATGGAAAGAACTTGCTGACTTAATTAATAATTGGAATACAAAAAGGGAGGTGGGAGGAGGTCGAGGAAATAAGTTATTGAAAGGATGGAATTCTGAAAAATGGAAGTGTTTCTTTTTAAAATGTTTTTGTTTTTTGTTTTTTCTCTTGTTGGTGGGGTGGAGGGGTGGTTTTTTATGTATTTTTAATTGTTACTTTTGTTTTTTCCCCCTTACTCTATTGTATTTTGTCTTTTTCAATTTTTTTTGTATTTGTGAAAATTGGAATAAATATTATATTTTTTTAAAAAAAATGAAGTTGGGGAGACCGTGAGAGCGTTGTTTTCCCCACTAAAAACCTCAGATCGGGTGTTCTGAGGACCTGGTGTTCCGGCAGGTGCCTTCCAGCGACTCCCCCGCTCCCTGGTAAGCTCATAAGAGCCCCGGGAGTGAGCGGGGTGGAGACGCAGCACAGCGGAAACGAAAGCAGCGAAGCTCCGAGACGTGATCGTGAGCGGCCAATTCCTTCATAAAAAAGATTGAACAATTTGGAACTGTAAGTACTTAAAAAACTAATTTGGAAAAGATTGGGAAGAAAAGGGAGACTTAAAAACGGAGGTCGGTCCCCTTTGTTGGAGAAGGCGAAAATTGGTGCACAAAGACCAAAGCCCTAAAGGAACGAAAAACTTTTAAAATCCTGCAAGCAATTTTGACCCCCCACTTCAAGGGAAGAGGGGGTATTTGTGCCTTGGATATCACTTTAGGAAGTCTGTGAATACGATTGAGACCTCCCCATTTGGCAGCGGACCACCCGGGAGGGAAGACTAGTCTCCATTGTGACGTCACATTGGAAGAGGAAACATTCAATCTCCGTTTCCACTGACTTGGTTACAAACTTTTCTGTGCTGCCTGTCTACATTCTGAATTGGCTAAAAAGTGTCCCCCTTCCTCAGAATAAGGGGAGAATTGGAAAATTTTCTCTTTGCCATTTTTGTCTTTGGCATCCAGCTAATTTGGAGGATTAAAGAAGCTGCCTTTGGGCTGGTGGAAGGAACTTGTTTTTCTCCTTTATTGTGCCAGCCTGTGAGACTGACCTTGACATTCTTAAGCTATTATGAGTTCCGAAAGGCTGAGACATAAAACTCCACAATTTGAGGAGTCGGTGATGTCAATGTTAACTGACATCAAAGAAGGTTTAGATTGTAATACAGTATGTGTGAAGAGGTGCTGATGCTTCTGGTTGGAGAGGGAAGGAGGTCCCCCTCAGACAGAAGAGAAAATGGCAATTTCCTGGAATTTGTTGATCTAGTCGACAAACAGAAAGGACTATTATGGGATGGAAGGGACAAGAGCAGAACTGAGGAGGATTGGAGCTAACCAGCTCCGCCCCAAATCACAACGAAACCATAATATTGTGACTAGCCAATGAAGAATGCAGTTTAAAAGCATCAGTTGCAAACATACAAGGCCAATGAATGTCAGTGCATGGATTTATTGGATTACACGCAGACTACTGAGAAGAAAATAAATATTGCTCCTCACTTGATGTTATTTGGAAAGTTAAATAATATAATAACACGAATAGAAATCATTAAGAGTGCAGCTGTGGATTAAGTTATACTTTTGTAAAATGGATGGAACCAGAAGTAAATAAGAATATGAAACACAGCAATAGTGGATTATAAAGACACATCAAAACGACTCATGGGAAACCACTTTAACAAAATTGTATTAATATGTAAATAACTAGCATAATTTGCATAATTGGGTTAAAATTTGGAAAATCAATAAAAATAATAGGCAAAAAGTAGAGAGCCTGCCTAACATGCAGAGGGTTCTGGGTTCAAGCCCTGCTGTCTCTGGGCTGGACAGCGGCTGTGATTCAAGAATAGACAAGACTCTGCTAGACTCAGCAATTGTCTGCCTCTGTACTACCCCACCTCCTCTTCCCTGGCATTTCCTCACCAGAGCAATTTCAAATGTGAGCACATCTTGCAGGAGGAGCAGTTCAGCTCTCCCCCTTTTCCTGTTGGATGCGGTTGGGGGAACCTCTTCCAACCTGTTGGCCACCTGGGTAACCTTGCAGGGTCCACAAGCCAGTGGTGGGTGGGACAAGAGGCAAGAGTTGGTGGAACAAAGGATGTGACGCTTCCATTTGCAGTGTGCTACATTCCAAACACAAATGCCAGAGGTTCCCACACACCCACATGTCCCTCTCTCCATCCAGCACGAGATATTACGAGGGCCTATTCCAGGTGGGCAAGAGCACCTGAGGGTGCAAAACAGGTCTGCTGGAGGGCGTGGCCTGTGTGAAGCCCTGGAGGGCTGCGTGGGACCAGAGGTGCCCCAGTCCTGCTGCCTGGAAGTAGTGGCGTAGTGTGGGTTGCCAGGGCCTGGGGCAATGCAGAGGTGGGGGTAGAAGGGAGGGAAACGGATGGAGTACACATGCTCATTCAACAGTCTAATGACATCCACATCACCCGGGAGATCACAGCCACAGAGAAAAGAAGAGTCATTCCATTGTCTGGAGAGGTGACTTCCTGGTTCGCATGGAGAAGTCGTTCTCAACACAGCTCAGTGACGGAAGCAGGCAGCTGTATTGAGGCAGCACCGGGGGTTAAATTTTCCACCCCTAACAATTTTACACCCGGAATAACTGCCCCTGTGCCCCCCCCACTGCACCACTGCCTGGAAGCCTTCTGAGGAGAGCCTCTGGGGGTTGCCTCTGCTGCCACCATTCTGGAGATATTGAGATCGGCAAAGACTGGCCCCAAGGGGCCCTGATGGCCCAGTGGTCCCCGTTCACGAGGGCCAGGCACACTGCAACCTTTCCATAAATGAGAACTAAGTGGAGTCGCTAGGCTGGCCCTGCCTTTCCTTCTACAGCTCCCATTGGTAATAATGCCTCCATTATGGCTGACCTTTAATGCCAGCAAAGGTAATTCTCTCTACAGCAGTAGTTTAGTGGCTGATGGATAGAGCCCAGCTGGAGAGGACCAGCCCGCCAGGCCTGCAAATCTGCTTGGCTGCCAGGCACACCCCCACCCCGGCTTGCCAGCCCCTCCAGCCTGCAGCCTTGCGCCTCCTCCAGCTGCCCTGTGCCAAGGGGAGCTTTGAATGACCCACTTGGGTCTTTTGCCTCAGGCTTGCTGTCAGTTATTTGGTAGAATCAGACCAGGAGTTTATTTTCCCTCCCGTTCAACTAGGCTCTACCTATTGATGTGTCAAAACCTGCTCTTCATTCTCCCCACTGACACAGTCTCAGCCTCACCCACTTGCCAAGGACCCACATTTTTTGTTGAGAATGGAACAGTGTTATGTCCACCCATTTCTGTTCTTCTGCCAGCTGAGGATAAACTGAGAGGGCCTCTGACCATGTGCAGACTAGATTTCCCCTATTACTGAGTAATTATAGCATAAAGCCTCCTGTCTGGGACTTAGGCGTGTGGTTTCTGCAACCTTGAGCCCTAGAATGTATCTTTGTAGCTTGAACTTACTTTTGTAGATCCCCTGGAGGGACTTTGGTTGATGGGTGGCCTAGAAATCATACAAATAAATAAATTACACAAATAAATCAGAAGCTTTTAAGGAATTTGGTTTGCTCCTGGGAATGGATGGGCTGGATTCCCTGGCACCACACCAAAGCCTGCTGAACTAATCCCATCCTCATAGTTCCTCACACACCTTCCCAGGTTCCTGCTGTTTGCAAAGATTAATTGACAGCAATTAGAGAGGTGCTAATAATCATCTTGCTAGTGACTATTCTACAGGGGAACTTGGTTCACCATTATCTACACAGAGATTACAATTTGTAATTGGACTGAGTTGAATCAAGCACCTTCCAACCGATAGTTCATCAGTGAGTGATGGGCTGAAATTTTGTATCATGTGGGAAAATTAACTTGGAACCAAACAAATGTGAGGGTAGATCACCCGATTGGCTGAGAAAGTGGTGCTGCCCCTCCCAATGTAGGGGGCACAGTCATTGTGTGAGTGTATGGAAGCTGGTAGCAGTAAGACGCAGCAAAACTACCCCCCCCACTGCTGTGGCAAACAAATGTTAACATAACAGAGCATTTGAAAATGTCCTGAGCCAAATGACAACTTTATTTCACGGGGAACTAATGAATATCCCCGTCTTCTTCTTTGCACACAACAGGCTGCTCTAAGAAGCTCTCACTTTCCTATGTCAAAGATGGCCACACTCTTGCCCAAGGCAACTTGAGGAGAAACAGTGAGCCCATCTTGGATCATTAAGAAGAGCCTCCTTGTTGTGCAGCCGCCTTCCCCAACCTGGTGCCCAGAGCCACGAGGCCCAGGGCCCTGGGAGCTGGCTGCAGGTCCAGATCCAAAGCACCTGGGAGGCCCCCAAGCGGGCAGCCGTTTGTGTTCTCCAAATATCAGCTGGGCATTGGTGGCTGGCCTAGGCACTGGATCTTCTGGCAAAGTTTCAGGCTAGCGTGCCCTCCCTGCTTTGTCCTGTGGACCAGGTGGGCACTGTAGAAGTCTCTTCTGCCTCCTGCTCAGGGAAGCCACAAAGAGAGGCAAGCTGTTTTTAGCTGGGCTTGAAGGTCCTTAAGAACAAAGGAGGCGGTGGTGGTGGTGGTGGGGTGTGTGTGTGTGTGTTGCCTCTGGCCTTTGGGGGCTGGAGTGGGGGTGGGGAATGAAGCAAGCAGGCTGAGAATGCTCGTGAATGGAGATCCAGCCCTGTCGCAGAGTAGCAGGATCAGGCCAAAGGGGGCTCAGCTGGTTAAGCCTTGTGTTCTAGCAGGGTCCAGCCAGAGACCCCAGAGGGAATCCTCCCCACTTCTGGTCCCCAGGCATCCTGCCTCTGACAGTGAAGGCAGAACATCACCAGCAGGGCTAGTAGAAGCCACTGGGAACGTCGTCCTCCAGCAATGGGGTGGGCTTCACCTGTTGGATTTCTGTCTGTCCTGTGATCACACATGGGGCAGGAGTCCTGTTGGTGGGACAGCGCAGACTCAGAACTCTACTCAGTTTTTGCTTTCGTTTTTCCAAATCACCTGTACCTGAAATGGTCTTTGCCCAAACCAGTTTGATGGGCTGAATTTTGACCCCACCTCTTGATTTGCCAGGAGAGTTTATAAACTTTCCTAGATTGCTCAGTTCCAGACCCACTTTCCTTTTCCACTTGCCCCCATTCACGAAACTTTACTGAGCTCCCCAATGTATGTAGAGCAGCATCACATTGACAGCGGGTGTTTCTTTTAGGGTGGCCTACACTCATCCCAGAGTTTTTAATTATTGCATGCAGTAATTGTTATTACATCTCAGTATTATTACCCCTGGTGCAATGTCATCGTTTGTTTTAAAGCACGATGTATCTGCTTCGTGAATGAAGGGAGCAGGATTAATACCAGCAGTGAATCATCTTTGGAGGCTTCATTTCAATTACTATTGTTTCGTCATTTGAACATTTATTATAGTAATAATTACGTATCTAATATGCTCATTATTGTTGGGTATGAAGAAGAAGTCTGGATGAACACAGCAATTAAGAGGATTGTGGTACTGGCAGGGAGCTGAGGAGCAGGAAATATCTCCCCCCGTCGGGCTGGTCGGAGTCCCTGGCAAAGCTTCCAGCCCCAAGGGGGACGGGCCCTGCCTTGCCCACACGGCTTCTCCCTCTACCTCAATTCTGTTGTTTGCAAATTCTCCAAAGAATCAAAGTCTGTAGAAAGCTCATCGTGGCTAAGTGTGCAAGGACGAAGGAGGCACATCCACCACAAAGCACATTGCAGCAGTTTTTAAAAGTTTCTTTTTGGCCGCTTTGAGTCCCAAAAACAGCATAAATGTTACCATGAAGAACAAAGAGTCTTGTGGCACCGTAAATCAACAGAGGATGCCCTAACAAGCTCTCTGGGCTCATGCAGACAAGGGCGACCTTGAACGCAGCAAGCAAAATAGTAGCTGGCAGGAATATGCAGGAGAAAAGGGTCAGGTGGGAGCTGAATGGCAGTGAGGGACAACAGTCACAGCCAGGGGCCACTAGCACTTATGGTAGCAGATTGGTGGCTAATACTAACAGAACTCTAAGTCGGGGTGAGGCATGTTTTTCAGCCTGATGGCCACTTTCACTCCTGATAAGTCTCTGGGCCCTGTGGGCCGGTAGAGAGCAGGGCCAGGGCAAGTGGGCGGAGCCATGGGTGTGACCCTTACCTTTGTACAGTTCACAGACGTCAGGCACACACGCAGAGCCCTCCATCCAGGAATGCAAGGGGCATTGCCGCAGTTCCAGGACCCATTTCTGACAGCAGCCCCACATCAGGCCAATGGCGGGTGGGGTCCTGGGTGCAGCCATTTCTCAGCCGCCTCTGTGTCTTGCATACACCCTTACCAGGCCAGAGGTCACCCATCCCTGCTGTGAGTCAATCCTAAGAACATCTATCCCTTTACGTATTTTCAATATTTATATATCAATCAATCAATCAATCAATCAATCAATCAATCACAAAAGTTATCTGCATTTCATGTTGCAAAGTGCATTCTGAATCAGTGAAACTCACTCTCCATCTGTCCACACACACAGACACACTTCCTTTAACTCATTTCTAGGGATGTCTGTGGAATTTCCCAGTAGTGATGTATGGAAGTGAGAGCTGGACCATAAAGAAGGCTGATCGCCGAAGAATGGATGCTTTTGAATTATGGTGCTGGAGGAGACTCTTGAGAGTCCCACGGACTGCAAGAAGATCAAACCTATCCATTCTTAAGGAAATCAGCCCTGAGTGCTCACTGGAAGGACAGATCCTGAAGCTGAGGCTCCAGTTCTTTGGCCACCTCATGAGAAGAGAAGAGCCAATGTGGTGTAGTGGTTAAGAGCGGTAGTCTCGTAATCTGGGGAACCGGGTTCGCGTCTCCGCTCCTCTACATGCAGGTGCTGGGTGACCTTGGGCTAGTCACACTTCTTTGAAGTCTCTCAGCCCCACTCACCTCACAGAGTGTTTGTTGTGGGGGAGGAAGGGAAAGGAGAATGTTAGCCGCTTTGAGACTTCTTAAAGGGAGTGAAAGGTGGGATATCAAATCCAAACCCCAAACCCCCTCCCTGGAAAAGACCCTGATGTTGGAAAAGATGGAGGGCACAAGGAGAAGGGGACGACAGAGGACGAGATGGTTGGACAGTGTTCTCGAAGCTACCAGCATGAGTTTGACCAAACTGTGGGAGGCAGTGGAAGACAGGAGTGCCTGGCGTGCTCTGGTCCATGGGGTCACGAAGAGGCGGACACGACTAATGTGGAATAATGTGGACACGACTGTGGAATTTGATCTTTGTGATACCAGTGGACTTGATCCGCTGCGCCTGGACTAACGTGTGGGTCAGAACTTCGTTGTCCAAAGGCTCTGGCTGTTTCCCAAATGTTTCAATGCAGTTCCTGATATATCAGATTGTGACTTTTGTGAGAAAACAAGTCTAAAAATATATTTACATGTGTATTTAAAAGTGGACTTCCATGTGGGCTTTTAAAAATCACAGATGAATGTGGGAATGGGAATCCAATGGGTCAGAAGGGGCCCAGATACAGCTGCTGGCAACCCCCCCCCCCACCTCACGGCCATCTCCATTCTGTGTGTCAAAGTACATTGGAATTAACTCAAGTCTATTGATGTGTAATCACATGTAGGGCCTGTTACAGCATCTCTAAACTCTGCTGTGACAAATGCTGTGGGTGAAAACGGCCCTGGAAGGGACTGGATCCATTGGGATGGATTTCTTCCCTTCTGCCTTTGTTGGAGTGGAGGGGTGCGTGTGCCCTGGCTCACGGGCATGGGTGTAGCCAAGGGGGGCAGGGAGGAGCAGTTGCCCCCCAATCAATAAGAATCAGTAAAAATACCTCCCCCTAACAAAAGGCCTGCCCCCCCCCACAAAAATTCTGGCTATGCCCATGGTCACAGGCGCCCTTTAATCATTTAGTTCCTTTCTTCATAAGATTAGCTGTTCTTTCCCAGCCCTGGAACGTAGTGTTCCAATAACACACAGTTTGGGAATTATAATTAGAAACAATACTTAAATTAAAATATGGCTTAAGGAACTCACGGCTAGAGCTTCTTGTCACAAACAGGCCTTTTGGAACCAATATTTTGGGCTGTGCAATCTGCACAGTAATGTCTGCACATTTGTGGTTTGTTCTTTCAGTTTGTTCAGCTGTTTGTTTGCTTGCTCAGCGAGTGGAGAATGAGGGACATTTTTCTAGCCTGCCCCTCCATCATTCCTCCTCTCCTGCCCTCCACCACCTTTTCCATTCCAGGCTTCCAGACTGGTGTTTCTGAACTTTTTTTTGTGAGTGCCACCTTCAAAAAAACTTTTTAAAAAACACACAGAAGTTTTTTTGCCAGAAGTGCACAAGACCAAATGTTAGCAGCCCTTGGTTCTTGCATTTCACAATAAGCATAATGTGAGGGGGGGGGGGTATTGTGTGCTGTTGGGAGGAGAGCAGGAGGAGGAGGAGGAGGGGGAGGGCCATTTCCATTTGATTTTTGATACTGAGTTCTTGCTCCAGAGTGATATTTAGCTATATCAACCTGCTCTGTGATTTAGCAGGTCTGTATGGCTATATATATATATATATATATACACACACGGGGGACGCGGGGGACGCTGTGGGTTAAAGCCTCAGCACCTAGGACTTGCCGATCGAAAGGTCGGCGGTTCGAATCCCCGCGGCGGGGTGCGCTCCCGCTGTTCGGTCCCAGCGCCTGCCAACCTAGCAGTTCGAAAGCACCCTTGGGTGCAAGTAGATAAATAGGGACCGCTTACCAGCAGGAAGGTAAACGGCGTTACGTGTGCTGCGCTGGCTCGCCAGATGCAGCTTGTCATGCTGGCCACGTGACCCGGAAGTGTCTTCGGATAGCGCTGGCCCCCGGCCTATAGAGTGAGATGAGCGCACAACCCTAGAGTCTGGCAAGACTGGCCCGTACGGGCAGGGGTACCTTTACCTTATACACACACACACACATATGGAAATACCCCATAGGCCCCCATTACCATTAACAGCACAGCCCTAAATTCTGCCCCACCTAAAAACCCACAGCAACAATGAATTACTGAAATCCTAATACAAGGTCTTGTGCAGATCACCACCAGCATTATTTCTAAAGTCAAATGCACAGGACCCTGCTTACATCTGAGGCCAGGCCCTCACACACTTACCACGTGGGAACCTTGAGAGATGAGCCCCCCCAACCCAGGTGCTGAATTTCAGGGGTGTCTTCAGCCTCTTGTTTGGCACTGTGGTCACCAGAAACAAAAGGAGGAGGTTGTGCCCAGGAGAGGAGGAAAAAGAAACATCACCAAGTATGGCACAAACTGCCCATTATTTTTACTCATCAGATTTTCTGTGGTGAAGGGAAATGTGGATTAAATGCAGGGATTTTGGGGGGTGATGGTCCAAGGTAGCAGCACCTCTTTTTTTTTTTACCCCCATAAAAGTTATTTTGTATGGGCACCTGTGGCGCTTTTATCCATGTCAGTAATGGCACCTCATCTTTTCTTTTCCTCCCAAAGCACCGAGTAAATGCAGTCAATAAATTAATACTGCCCCACCCCCGCCCTGGAAATCGCACCTTTCTAGAGAAGAACTTGTGTTTCGTTGGGGCAACAAGAACAACAAGAACACCAGACATTAAAAACAAGGACCCAGCGAGCGTTTCAGTCAGGAGGCATTGAATGACCTAATGCCCCCATTTCAATAACAATTCCAAGAGGAAGCGAAAGTCAAGCCGCAAGCTCTGTCTAGATAGGAAAGTCCCAGCCACCAGCCCAGCAAAGGTCGGGAGAGTAAACATCCCTGCGCACGGAGCCCCTTCTTCCAGCAAAGCTTGCTAGCTGCCCCCCCCCCGCTCCCCAGGAGCCGCCTTCTCTCTGCTGGCTCAGAAGCAGGACTCTCCACACGGGGTCCCCCTTCACCTGCGCTGGAGCTCGCTGCCTCTCCTCCCCGCTGCTCCCAGGTGGAGGCTGTGTCTGGAGCTGTGCGCTGGGGCGGGGAAGCCCTCTCCTTCTCCGGAGAAAGAGGAGCTGGGCTGTTAACACCTGTCAAGGAAGGTCCCAGCCCCACCCTCCCGCCGAGGGCACCTAGGCCAGCCTGGAGGGCCAGCCAAGCCCGTTCATCTGTACCAGGTCACAAACCATAAGCCGTGGGCTTCAGCCTCCACCCCACCCTTGCTCCCCGATGATGCTCCCTTTCCTCACCCTCACCAGCCCATGAGCTGTGGACCCTCCCCACTCCTGTCACCCCTGACTGCAGAATGACCACCGCTCCACTGGCGGGGGGAGGGGGGCACTTCTCTCTCCTTGCCCCTGAGATGACTCTGGGCTTCTTGGCAGCCCTGGCTGTATTGGACATTCTCTGGCAATTGCCAACATGGAGCAGGCGGCAAGCCTTCCAGCCAGTGCCTGGCACCTGGAGAGGAAGCAGCCCTGGCCCACGAGACCTTCCGGCCTCTTGCCTTCCTCTGCGTGGACCTTCCAGGGGTGGGGTGGTCTTCTGGCCTTGTTGTGCGCTCCCTGCCTTTGCAGGAGGTGGCTGGCGAGTGGCAGGGCCTGCTTCACTGTGGTGCCCTGCATGCTGAATGCCCTCTCTGGTGTGCTCTGCCAGACCCCAGCCTGATGCCATTTCCTTTGCTCAGGCCTTTGAATGACTTGCAGGGGCGGCATGATCTTCCCTGCTGGAGGTTGCCACACAGCAACTGGACAGCTGCCGGGGAGGGGGGGGGCGACACTCTCTCCCTTAATGTCCCAGTAGGAAGCAGGTGGTTGGAGTAGGCTGGGATGAGCCTCAGCACCACATTTCCTTGTGGGCACACCCCGCTCTCCATCCTCCATTGAGATGAGCAAGAGGTATCATCCGAGGACACAGTGGAGCAGAGTCCCAAGGGGCAGGCAGGGGGGGATTTTGTCTTCTGGGCCTGAGGTTCTCCACCTCTGAACTTGATGCTTCCGTGAACAGTCTGCACAAGTTGCGGGGAGGTTGTGAAACAGATCAGGAAACATTTCATGGCATGTCTCCCAAAAGTCTGGCCCGGTCACTCACTCTCAACCTGTCTTTCCCTCTGAATTATGGGTGTGATAATACTCTTGTTCATTCATTCATTCATTCATTCATTCATTCATCGATCACTTATAGTCCACCCTTCTTGGCAATGACCAGAAGGAGACTACAGCAGCCAACTTAATGTTGGTTCTTGGATGCCCAACTCCTGCCAGCCCCAGCAAGTGTGGCCAGCGGTCAGAGGGTGGGAGCCCACCCACCTCTGGCTCCCACCCCTGGATTGCAAGGAGATAATGTTCAGCAAGCGCTTTGGCCACTCAAAAACATTTGCAGATGTGGTAAGGGTTATTGTTATTATTTATTCCTTATGGGGTTCCCCAATTCTGCCAACCAACAGTGGTTTCCCTGTTCCTGTAAGCAGGAAAGAAATCACTGTGTACATTTATTTGCATGTATATATATTGGCTCCAGTTCCACCCTGGGAATGAGCAGGGCAGCCTACACAGGGCATGCCTGCGAAGAGTGGAGACTGAGAGACAGAGCGAGAAACAGGCTCTGCAGGTAAAGGCTTGTGGGATTGGCCGCAGAACTGGCTAGTTGACCCCAATGGACAAGCTACTGCTATGCATTATAGTGGGAGGCGATTAACCCCCTTTCATCAGATACTTAACTCACACTCCATAAACTCATTTTGAGAGAGAATGATTTTATTACGCTCTTTGCTGTTCCAGGGCAATTAGTTATCAGCTCTTCGCCTTTTTGTAATTTTTTGCAGCAAATAATGGCTGTTTTAGCTGCACAAATTCCTAGCATTCATTAGCAGCAGAACCAGACTCATCATGTTCATTAAGAGAGAGCAAGAACAAGAATGAGGGAGACTTAACTGTGTTCTGCCTGGTGCTGGAGCCCTGGAAGCAGCCTGTGTGGAGCTGAGCTGGGTTTGCGAAGAGGCATCTGGGAGGCAGCCTTCTTGCTGGGGCTGGCAGTTTGGAGGGCAAAGGGCAGGCAGGCAGCCCAGTCTGCCTCGGGGCCTGCGCTGCTCCCATACTTGAGACCGCAGCCGCTCACTGGAGGAGCACCTTGTTAGCCTGGGAAACATCAAGAGGCAGCCTTGGATCCCACTGAAGTGCAAATTCCTCTAATCAAATGTGCATCATAATGCTATAATGCTCATCTTGTTCAGCAATATTTCACCCGCGTCGTAATCTAAACACAATTCAGTGCATATTGTGAGCATGCATTATGCACAGCGACAGAGATATTGTGCCATAAATGTGCCGCATCTCTTGTTTTAAAAATTGCCAAAGTGTTCTCTAGCTATTGAAACAATTCAAGCATCTTAGCCATTACTGTAAATAGTGGATTAGCAAAAAGATTCCAAGGAAACAGACCTGGGCTTTCAAATTAATATTTTATGTAAATATGACATATCTGTGATCCTTTCCAGTGCACATTCTTTGTCTCTATACCCCCTGCCCACCGCCCATCAGCTGAGATGCTCCACCAACTGTATTCAGCAAGTCTTACTCTCAAGAGAAGGCATTGATCATTGAATCATATAACAAAGGTCAAGTAGTCCAACCCCCTGCAATGCAGGAATCTTTTGCCCAATGTGAGACTCGAACCCACAACCCTGACATTAAGAGTCTCATGCTCCAGCGACTGAGCTATCTCCATGGCAATGACAATATGAGAGGGCCTGCTTACGGGTTGGCATTTGGTTTGGGGCCACTTAAAAGTAAAGGTTACCATTAGGTCCAGTCGTGACCGACTCTGGGGTTGCGGCGTTCATCTCGCTTTATTGGCCGTACCCACAGTGCCAGCCGCATCCCTTTGGGGCCACTTAGTTGTGAGTTATCAGAGGTTCTGCAAAGCCTGAAGCGTTTCATGCAGCAGGACACCCATTGGGGCAGAGGCCTCTCCCTGCCCAGATCATTGAAAGACCTTGCTGACCTGCTACAAGAAAAGGATGAGAATTTGAAGATTTTGGGATTCTCTAGTCTATGGATCCAAACTACATTGGGTGTGTTTGACTTCTTTATTTTTTAAAAAGAATACCAGGCTGTGGTTTAATTTTGAATGTGCAGTGGTACCTCGGTTTTTGAGCGTCTTGGAAGCTGAACATTTCAGTTTTTGAATGCTGAAAACCTGGAAGTGAATGCTTCCGTTTTCAAACGCGCCTCAGGAGTCAAATGGCTTCCACTGTGTTTTTTTCAATTTTCATTGACTTTGTGCCTCGGTTGTCGAACATTTCGGAAATCAAATGGTCTTCCAGAACGGATTACGTTAAACAACCAATGTACCACTGCATACACTTAAGCGTTATTTGTGTCCTTCAGGGTTAAATCACTCATCTGGGCTGCCAAAGTCACAGATCGTACAGAGATGGAGCAGGCAATGTCTTCTGTGGATGGATGGAGCTATAGATGAAAAATAATAATTTCATTTCTTTTAATTAGGTTTTTTTCGAAGATTTTCTTGTGTTACAAAACAAGCAATATAAACAAGGAAAAGTACACATAGTGTCTCCATTTTTGATTCATAGAGCCTTTTTCACGGTTTCTTTATGTTTGGTATGAGACAATATTGTCATAGACCTCATGTGGTTGGGGGGGAGGGAGGGGGGTAATGTTCCTTCGTTCTATTGCATAGTGATTATATGGGGGTTTGTGTCGGCAGCACTTGGGTAGGTCCTTTGTTTATATATTTATTTATTTATATTGCTATTGGCATTGTGAGAGATTAGAGGGTCCAGAGCATTCAGTTGGTTGCAGTACAGCTTGTTTGTTTGTATGTGTGAGGCTGGTGTCTTGTGGGTCAGATCAGCCATATTTATTCATATGCCGGGGGGGGGGGGGAGAGGTCATTGTCTTGTTGAGTTGTACATGTGATAAAGGGGAGTCACACCGGGGTGAAGGTGTCCTGTGTTGCTAATTTAAGTTTGTTGCAAGCTCCCAGCTCCCCCCACTCAGAGCACAGTTGTATGCTCCAGCACAGTTATAGGCTTACAAAATGCTATTTTTCTAGAAAAATAGGTGCCGGTACTCACCATGAGGGACACGGGTGGTGCTGTGGGCTAAACCACAGAGCCTAGGACTTGCTGATCAGAAGGTCGGCGGTTTGAATCCCCGCGACGGGGTGAGCTTCCGTTGCTCGGTCCCAGCTCCTGCCCACCTAGCAGTTCAAAAGCACGTCAAAGTGCAAGTAGATAAATAGGCACCGCTCCGGCGGGGAGGTAAACGGCGTTTCCATGTGCTGCTCTGGTTCACCAGAAGCGGCTTAGTCATGCTGGCCACACGACCCGGAAGCTGTACATTGGCTTCCTCGGCCAATAAAGCGAGATGAGCGCCGCAACCCCAGAGTTGGTCATGATTGGACCTAATGCTCAGGGGTTCCTTTACCTTTACTCACCAGTAAATGCCATACTTTTTGACAACAACAACAACAAAAAAGAGGTGCTGGTACTGCGTATCCTTGATTGCCCCCTGAAAAGGGGCTTAAAATGCTACGTCTGCCTTTCCTGCTGGGTGCAGCCTGGCCTGCATGGAACCATTCAATGAACCAAGCCATTGGTCTCACCCCAAGGGAGCAGCAAGAGCAGCAGCACCCCAAGGCTCGGACCATTAGGGCTGCCCTCACTGTAAGAACCTAAGAAGAGCCTGCTGGATCATGCCCATGGCCCGTTGAGTCCAGCATCCTATTCTCACAACAGCCAATCTGATGCCAGTTGTGAGAAACCCACAAGCAGGATCCAAGCACAAGAGCAGACTCCCTGTCCCAGAGTCTTCTTCCTCCTCCTCCTCCTCCTCCTCCTCCTCCTCCTCCTCCTCCTCCTCCAGTGCTAGGATGAAAAGAGCTTGGCAGCCATGGCCAAATGACTGCCAGAGCTGCCTGTGGAAGGAGATGCTCTAATAAAGTCTCCACACCGGAGCTTTGCTAAATGATTTGTCTTTTAACTATTGCACAGGCCTTATTTCTATCTCTCTCTCTCTTATAAAAAGCCAAACATTGTTTTATGCAGGAATGCAAAAATTATTACACATAATTAGAGTCATTTCGATTCCAATCTCCGCTTGGGCCTGACATATTTTGCATACTCTGCTGGCATATAACAAGCCGGCTCATAAAAATGCAGGCAGCTCGCAAGGATGGCGCGGGCGAGATCGGAGGTTGTCTAAACTAGCGTAAAAACTGCCTCTGCTTTGGGGAAGGGGGGCCTGGCGACGACATGGGCGTAAATTTATTTTGTCTCATTAGGGAGCGAGGCAGAAGCGAGGCTCTGCATCCCAATCAAGCTGCGGCGGCGTCCGTCACCCAGCAAGCGGGGGGGGGGGAGGCGGGCGGGGAGGTGACAGGCTGCGTGGAGCTCTTGCCCACCCAAGGGAGGCGGTTGGGTTCTGTGGCTCACTGTGCATCCGCTCAGGAGGGGTTGCCCCTCCAGCTCGCCTTGCTGCACACCTTTGGGTTGTGGTTAGCATTTCACGAGTGAAGTCCCGCAGGAGCCTTCTGCGTGCAGATGCTCCCCACTTTCCAGGAAGGAGGAGAAGATGCTTGCAGCACGAGCCACACCTGGGCATAAGGAGAACCTGGTTGCTGGATCTGGCCCAGGGCTGGATCACCTAACAGGCAGACTAAAGGCTCATCCACACCTTCACTTCATCCGTATGTTGCTCATCTTGTGTAACAATTGGTTTCCCCGGATCCAAGAGCTTTTCTTGTTGTTCGGCAGCTCAGCCTTGCGAAAATCTGATCTTGCCAGCTGAACTGAAGCTCAGTTAAGCAAAATCTCTCTCTGGGTTTTCCTTGCATCCGATAAGATCTCATTCCGTGGGTAAGATGGTATTTTCACAAGGCATAGCCGTGGAGCAAAAAGGAAAGCTATTTGATCTGAGAGAATTAATCAGGACATGATGCAATCAAAATACAGGTCAAACGAAAGTGTGGATGAGCCCAAAGTGCAAAGAATGGGATGGGATGGGGAAAGAAAAGAAAAGAAAAGAAAAAGAAAAAGAATTTGGGGAAAAAGAATTTGGCATTTGATATTTCAAAAAAGAAGAAAAAGAAAAAAGCATTTAAGTCAACATGAAAAAAACCAGAATTTTGTTAGACTTCCTTACCCTCTGCCCCCCCCCCATTTTCCTGCCCTCTGTTTTTACTCCTGCCCACCTAAACCTCTTTTTTTGTTTTTAAAGAGTGTAATAACTTCATACTGGCACCTATTTTTTCTTGAAAAAAGCACCGGCACCAGTATGCATAGCATTGCTGAATATATTTTTTTACTTAAGAGTCAAAACATTGAAAGAGTATGTCAAAAGTTCCTCTGAATTCAAACTTTAAAGTGGCATTCAACATTTCTGAATTACAAAACTATGCTGTATTTTGAAACTGTGAAACTTCATTCCATCTTTTGCTCCTCAGTGGTAGCAACCTTCCGCCCGGCACAGGGGGCTGTTCCACCCATTTGCACAGAAACAAAGCTGTATTTCCCACAGAGTGCACACTCAGCAAGGAGCCACTCCCAGATCCTGGCTCCCTCGATGAGCACAGCTGTATGATACGTGGCTTGCAAAAACCAGATTGCTCTGTTCACATCCTGCATTTTTAAGTGTAGGGATTGATTGCTTATTTTAAAAAAAGTAAATGTACGCTGAGAAAGTGTTATGTGTGGAGTTGAAGAGCCTCCAAATGTGAAGGAAGGCAGTTTTCAGTCCTCCTCATTTCACAGAAGTTAGCAGTTTGAAATAGCTCCCTCATGGGGGGGGGGGGAAATTTGGACCCAAAGATTGCAACCCCTCAGGGGGCCCCATGCTAGAGCAGTGGGCCAATGCCAGTGAGAGTCGTCTTAAGGGGAAGACCGGGGGGGGGGGTTAACCCCTCTGGGATGCCACTGGAGCCAAGGGCTGCACCCCCACAGAAGTGGCAGGTAGATTAAGGAAGGACCCTGATTGAGAAACCGGGAAGTGGAGCTCTCAGGCTGAGAGAATGGGAGGGGAAAGGGAATCTCCCAAGAGCGAGCCAGGAGGGTCTGTCATTTTCTGCAGGTGGCCAGGATTAAGAGCTACCATCTGGGATTCATGGAGTCTTCTGTATTTCAGATACCCTGCCCCCCCCCCCTTTGAATGCTGCTGCACTTATGAGAATCTGCATTGTATTGTGTAATCTTAGAATTGTTTTAATTTCTATGCTGCGCATGCAGGTCTCACTATTCAAATGCTCACAAAATGAAAATTCACTTATCCAAACATAAGGAATTAGTACCCAAATCTCACAACGCACACTGCAGATTCAGATATCCAAACAGCTGAACCTGTGTATAATACTGTAAAGAAATGAGTAGCCTTAAGCAAGCCTTATTTTTGGTGTTATGCTGGTCCATGGCAGCCATTTCACCAGAAACCATGGTGGGAGGGAGTAGGGAGGGAGCAGAAGAGATCAGACACACAGTGCTACCTCACGTTAAGAACTTAATTCGTTCTGGAGGTCCGTTCTTAAGCTAAAACTGTTCCTAACCTGAAGACCACTTTAGCTAATGGAGCCTCCCGCTGCCACTGCCGTTCAATTTCTGTTCTCATCCTAAAGCAAAGTTCTTAACCTTTTGTACTATTTCTGGGTTAGCGGAGTCTGTAACCTGAAGTGTCTGTAACCCAAGGTACCACTCTATAAAAGAACATTTTTTTCACCCTTTGTTTGCCTTTTGCAATGTTTTCTTGGGTTTCCCCAGGTTTTCCAGTCATTTCTGTGGTTGTGACCATATTAGAAATTTCACCGCAGGGATCAATGGAACGCTTGCCTAACAAATGTTTTCCTGAGAACACATTGTGTTTGGAAAGGTATGCATGTATAGATAGATAATAAACAAGAATAATGCTGGGCATGGCTCCCCTGTGCAGCTGGCACAGGTGCCCAGAGTGTGCTGGCATCATTACCCACCAGTGTCCCAAGGCTCCCAGGGATCCATCCTTCCTGCCAGCCTGAAGCAGCTTGGCCATCTCTGCCTGGCATCTCCAGTGAATTCCAGTCTCCCTTCCGCTTCCCCCGTCCCTGTGTTGTAGATCTGCCAGCGACAATTGCTTCCAATCTCTTTCCTTATCGCTTTCTACACCAAACGCGGAGTCCGCCTGCATCTCAGCACAAGGTTCTTGGTCTGCTCTCCATTTGTCTTGCTTGAAAACAGCAGCAGCGTGTGAGAGAAACTTATTTGTTTATTAACCATAAGATGAATCACCTGGAGCTGGCGACGAAGGTGATGGGGAGATGAAGGATGACAGATAGTGAACAAGTGGCTGAAGGACAGGCTGGACACATTTTTGATGGAGACGAAATGGGTTGGCAAACGAGCATTTCCTCATGACTCTGGGTCCGTATACACAGCCCAGCTGGGAAGCCGAAACCAGTATTGGCAGTGGAGGGGCAATGGGGAGGGGAGCTCAGCTGTAGGGCTATTCTTCAGGGCTGGAGCCATGATGTCACCAGGATAGCTGATGGACCCTCCTTGCTCTGGCAAGAAGATGAGGTGATAACAAGGCTTTCAAATGTTCCTATAATGGGTTGCAAATTAACATAGATAAAGTCTGAGAATGTGGGTGGGGGAGCGGCTGGATCTTTTGAGGAGGTTTCTACTTCACACCTGCAGGCTAAATGGTAACTTCTTTGCAAGGCTAGTTTGGAATTTCAAATTTAAAGTGACATGCTGCATTTCACCTGGTGAAAGAGCTTTTACTAGCATGCAGCATGCTTTACAAATTGTATATCCCTCTTTCATCTTTTATATTTATCTATTTCATGAAATGTATATGCCACTTGGTTGTAAAATACCCCCCCCCAACCCTCAGAGCAGTTTCTATGAGAGTCTGCTGGTCCTCATAAACTGGGTATTGTCATGCCGTGTGCTAGTGCTCCTTGGGTGCATATGGATGTATATATAGAATCATAGAATCATAGAAGAGTTGGAAGAGACCACAAGGGCCATCGAGTCCAACCCCCTGCCAAGCAGGAAACACCATCAGAGCACTCCTGACATATGGTTGTCAAGCCTCTGCTTAAAGACCTCCAAAGAAGGAGACTCCATATAGAGAGATCAACACAGCTGCCTGCATTTTGGGACTCTCCTTGCAGCAAGTGGTGGAGGATCATCGTCAAAATTTATGCCACATTGCACCAGTGGCTAAGAATGGGATGTGTCCACATGTGCAGTTTACTGTTCTTTGTGTATAAGCTTTATTGTCACCAACAAGCAATACTGGCAGTTGAATCATTGCCCCCAGCTCCCATGGGATAACCAGCCTCATATAACCAACATGCTTAAGTCTAATTAATGTATGAAGGGGTTAAAACCATAGATTAAGCTGTCCTGTCAGGTTTACCTCATATTGGAAGGGATTAGGTAATCAAGCCTTTGTTCCCCTTCCTCTACCTGAGAAGCTCAACTTGTTTAGCTCAATGCATGGCTCTCACAAGCCACTCTTTTGAGTTCCTATAGCAATAATTTATGAACTTGCACTGTGTAGTAATTAAGCCAGGTTTTACTGCCTGTGCAAGTTTGCATGGAAAAGCACATTAACCTGACCTTTGAAGAGTTTGTAAGTAAACCATTTTAAACGTACCAAATGTTTGGTCTTTCTCTATGCTAGTGGAAGAGGGAAGTTTTGGAACTCCCAAGTGCACATTTTCAAAGTCTAACAGCCTATATTTCCATGCTTAACTGCCTGCCAATTCAAATATAGCAAGGTCAGCCTAGCTCTTGCACAGAGCCCTCATTTTGTGATTTTCTCACCAAAGATCCAAACCTGGATCTTGGCATCCAGGAATTTATCCTTTTACATACCCATTTTTTCCTTGAACCAACAGCTCCCACCCAAAAGACTCTGGAGTGCTGCCACTTCCTGCGCACAAAGAGTTGGCTGGTGTCCCTTTCAGAGGCAGCCTCTCCCTGGCCTGCTCAATGCAAGGAGCACATATAAGCCACTACTTCCATCATGGGGGGGGGGAGTGGGTAGGA
The DNA here is from genome assembly GCF_965153285.1 of Podarcis tiliguerta. Lineage (NCBI taxonomy): Eukaryota > Metazoa > Chordata > Lepidosauria > Squamata > Lacertidae > Podarcis > Podarcis tiliguerta. The sequence goes on from NC_139549.1 coordinate 41,482,859, forward strand.
ACACCAGCCACCTAATCCCCTTGTGAACCCCTGTGCAGACAAGGCGGGGTCATTTGCTGCTCATCTGGAAAGGCGGGCAGGCTGGATGTCAGAGGTGGCTGCGGTGATCTCCCCCTAAAACTGGGGCAGTCTGGGGGCTTCTGCCTGAGGCCACTTCTGGAGAGGAGCCTGGACTGGCAGTGGGGAGGGCGGGGCAGAGAGGAGGCTGGTGATATCTAGTTATCCTGTTGCTGACAGGTAGTTCAGAGACTGCCTGAGGATATCCAGTCAGCAGCAGCCACTTCAGAGCCGGGTTGCCGTGGTGAGAAAGCTGCCAGTCGGAGCTGTGCTGGGCTTTGAGATTCCTCCACCGTCTCATTAATCCTGATTTACCGAAAGTGGCAGCAGGCTGGGGCCCTCTTAACAGGCTGTCCGGGCTGCTCATTTGCCTTTGCGGAAGACGATGGGGCCCCCGAGACCAGGCCGTGCTGAATTATTCAGGTTGGGAGTGAGCCGGGAGATACTCTGTGCTCCTTCCACCTGCGCAGGCTCCGAACACGCACACACAACACCCACCTGCTCTGCCACTTCACTGCGCTTGCTGCTTGAGCTTCTTGGCACACAAAGGCTCTGACCTTCTGCTTGCTGCCAGGAGGAAGGTGGAAAGGTCAGGGGGCACAGCGGGACAGGGAATCGGGGCCCATGATTTGTAAGCATCTCAGCTCGTTGGCAATGGACCCAAAGGGGCGCCTCCCACCTCACTCTCCCTGGCATAGAGGCCAGGAAATGCCTTGGAGCTTCTTGCGATGGCAGCGGGGTGTGCTGGCAGGGGAGGGGGTGTCACTGTGCACCGGGGGGGGGGCAGCTCTGAGCTTGCCTCAAACAGGGCACTGTAGGGTGGGGAAAGGTTCAGATAAAGGGGATGGAGCAGCTCCTCCACGAGGAAATGTTGCAGACACCTGGGATTGTTTTGTTTAGAGAAAAGGGAGTCAGAGGCAACATGACAGAGGTTTGTAAATTACGGATGGCATTTAGAAAGTGGACAGGGAGAATCTTTTCTCCTAATACTAGAACTTGTGGTAATCCAGTGAAGCTGAACGTTGGAAGATGCAGGATTCTTGCTCAAATCCTGCTAAAGGATTCCCATTGCGACATCTGGTTGGCCACTGTGTGAACAACATGCTGGATTACATCGGCCATTGGCGTGATCCAGTATGTTTGTCTTATGTTCCAGCAGATTTTAAAAAATAACAAAACAGACCTGTTTGCCACCGGAAGCAGTCAAGACACAGAAGTTGCCTTGAGGATTAGCTGGTTCCTTGTGGATCTGGGGAGGAACCCCACAGGGTGTGGTGCTTTGCAAAGGACCAGAGGCCAGGGGTCCTGCCCAAACTGGCTTGCTTTTTGAAACTCAGTTTGTCATGTACTGAAGTTCTCAGCCTGGGCCAGCAGAGGGATACTGTAGATAGTTTTCACTCAGGTGCAAATATATGCAAATAAGGGATTGAAAGTGACGTTCAGTGATTGGATAGTTACAGAAAGTTGTTACAGTTGCATGGTACTGTAGCTCTATATAAGCAGGCTGGCTGAACCCTTCAGTTCAGTTCTGTTCTGGCCTGTGAATAAACAAGAGATGTTTGAAGAATCGCTGTGTCGTCTGATATGTTCACCCACAACTTAACACAATTCATGTTTGGCAATAGTGAAAGGGGGATGGAAACTGAGGCAGGGAGTAAGCAGGGACAGAAGAAAACCCGCCTGTATTGCACACAAACTTAGGCTGCGGACAGTTTGTGGCACAAAAATGTAGTTTTTCCAATACAGAATTGTTCATGCCTGCTGATGACATGCTGCTTATCATGCAATGGCGCCTACCTGAGAGGTGCTGGAGTTGAGTTCAGGTGAGTTCTGGCTGAAAAAAAAGCACTAGCTCTATCCCAGATGTTCAAAAGGCCTTGCACTGCACGTCTTCTCCTTTGGCTCTAGTTGGTGGAACTTGAGAATCTCGCAAAAACAGAGCAGATGTGTTAAACCTGATGTCTGCTCGCCCCAGACATTTAAAGGTCATTCTGGCCCTTAAAGAATCCTGGGAACTGCAGTTTCTCCCTCATAGAGCTCCAATTCCCAGCACCCTTAACAAAATACAATTCCTAGGATTTGGGGAAGTCTGGCGTGTTTGCCGCCACAGACTTGGCCAAAGGGCGCTGTGGGGGGGTGGGTCGGGGGCAGAGACTCGATGCCATTGGCTTTCCAGGTGGAGGAGACTGGGGAAGACGAATCCAGCGGAAGTTTATGCCATAATAATGTGCTAGGCTTCCAGGTGCCACAAGGCTCGGGGCGGCCTTTGCTGCAGCAGACTGATGCGGCTGCCTCAGGATTCCTCTGGGAATCCTTAAAAGCAGTAACACAAATCCTTCCATGACTCCCAAAAAGGACCTTATTTGAAGGGCCGCTATGTTCTCTCAAATTCTGTCTCAGAATGGCAATGTGCCATTACCATCAGCCAATATTTCCTCCTCCCGCCATCCTATTTTGCCAGGTGAAGAACTATAGAGAACTCACTGCGCACTATTTCCCAATTATCTTGACTGACCTGATGAAGGTTGTGCTCTAAGATAGTCCTAGAAAGAGGAGTGTCTCTGCCCCCATGTGGAGGACCTGCACATCGCTTGCTGTGGAAATGCAGCAAGGGAGAAAGCCACATGGGTTGAATTCCTGCCTGCTTTGCAGCTGAATCTAGCCTCTTGTGGCAAGCTTTCTAATGGAGGAAGCGGCAAGCGAGGTCTGAAGGAGCCTCTTCAGCTGTTAGCTGAGTCCAGCGGCTGATCTGGGCCCCATCCTGTTACTGTGCTGCAGATCCACATGGCCCCAGGTGACACCAGAGGCAGGAAACTCGTAATTGCACCTGGCCCAGGCTTCCTCCTCCAATTAACCTTGCACACAAGACTGGCCAGGGACACCCCAGGCTTGCAGGGGTTCCCCCTCCCCCTCCTGTGCAGTGGAGGCTAACAAGCAAATCCTGCACTCCCACGTGGGCACAGGGGCCAGCTCTGCTCCAAGGGAGGAGGCCAACCTCTGTGCCTTCTGCTCCCCCAGCACCTCCTGGTTCTCCTGGGCCAGCCGGGCCCTCCTGTTTCGTAATCAGATCGGATTCCTTCATGGCTGGCGTTCCTTGCAGATGAGGATGTCTCGCCCGCCTTTCATCTTGCCTGAGAGCTGCAGAGCCGCTGGCTTCGCCCCAGGCCCAGAGCAAGTCAGGTTAATAGGCTCGTTTGCAGCAGGGCTGGTTCAGCGTCTTTTAGCCATGGAGGCTCCCTGGGGCCCAAACATGGCGCGGGTGGAAGTTAAGGCTGTGATGCTGGACACCCACACACTGCGCGCCCCCCCCCCACTTCAGGTGTCAGAAGGAGTCTGTGTCCTGCTCACCGTCTGCAGCCCAAATGCAGCAGCAACAGGAACCCCACTGAGCTGTCACAGCTAACAGCCTAAGCCCCCCCCCCTGATTTGTGTAATCCCCTGTTACAGCTGGCCTGCCGAGAGTCAGATATAAGATGGGGGACACCTGGATTGCTACAAGATGAACATGAGTCAACAGCGTAATGCAGCAGCAAAACAATCCCAATGCTTTAAAATCTTGGTCAAACCATACCTGGAATACTGTCCAGTTCTGGGCACCACATTTTAGGAGGGATATTGACAAGCTGGAAGGAGGAGATAGGATAGCCATCTTCCAATATCTTAAGGGCTGTCACGTGGAAGATGGAGTAAGCTTGTTTTCTCCTGCTCTGGAGGGCAGGACTCAAACCAATGCCTTCAATTTACAAGGAAGGAGTTTTTCAACATCAGGAAAATCTTTCTGATGGCAAGAGCTGCTCCACAGTAGAACGGTCTCCCTTGGGAGGTGGTGGACTCTCCTTCCTTGGGGGTTTTAAGCAGAGGTTCGACGGCCACCTGCCATGGATGCTTTAACAGGGGGTTGGACTAGATGACCCTTGGGGTACCTTCCAGCTATAATTCTATGATTATCTTACTGAGTGGGGATTTGAACCCGGCTGTCTTCCTCTACCCATGCAGCATCTGGATAGCCCCAAGTTGTGGAAGGCTGATTTAAACCAAGGATGTGGAACCCAAGACCATTGAAACAATGTTTTCTTCCAACTCCCCGACCATCACAGCCACATAATGCCAGGGCCGATGGAAGCATAACTTTGCTGGCTAGGGATGATGGGAGTCCAAAATCACCTGGAGGGCACCAGGCTGGGGAAGGAGCCCATGATTGCCCGAACCTCACCCTGCGATGCACTGCTGAAGGAGACTGCGCTCATTCGCTCTACAAAAGCCACCTCACCACACCTTGGAAAGCTGCTGTGTTTTTCCTCATGGTTAAAGGCAGGAAAACAGCCCCATCTCTAGTATTTTGCGAGCTCAGATCCAGACAGGGCCCAGCCTGAGGCTTCAGGCATGGATGTGCATGAAAGATCAGATGCCACCTCTCCCCACCTCCTCTCCCTGTCTTCCTTCCCCTCCCCCATTTCCATATCTGCACTTTAATCCGGCTCCCTGAGGGGGCTGCTGTTGCACCGCATCTCATGTTCCACCCCATCCCCTGCCTCCTGATGTTACACCTTGTCAGGGCAGCTAAGATGCCACCCATCTCCAAAACACTGAGACCTGCTGCTGGTGTACATCTAACAAGAGAACGTCAGCAACAAAACGTGCCGAGCCCCTTGGGGAAGCCCTGAAGGCAGTCTCCTCCTTCCCACCATCTGTGCCAACCAAGGCAGCACTCTCCTCTCATGGGGATGATCATGATGCCTGGTGTCAGTTTTGCAAGGAGAAGTTGGGAAAAGGAGGGGTGCCCAAGTTAGATATACAAAGTGGGGAGCCATTTCCAAAGGAAGGCTGGGCCGGGACTGCTAAGGCAGTGGGCAGTTAAGAATTTGTCAAGAATGTATAACTTGTTGCTGAAATGGAATACTCAAGATGAAACGGTGAAATCTGCTATGATAAAATGGGCACAAGATGTTGGGCATAATATCATGATGGTTGGCTGGGAACAGTTATGGACCACAGGTTTGAAGTTTACGGCATGTAATGCCTTAAAGGAGAATTTAATGAAAATGATCTACAGGTGGTACATAACACCAGTCAAGCTTGCAAAAATTTATCACCTGCCCGACAATAAATGTTGGAAATGTAAGGAAACTGAAGGTACATTCTTTCACCTTTGGTGGACGTGCCCAAAGATTAAGGCATTCTGGGAGATGATCTATAATGAAATGAAAAAGGTATTTAAATATACCTTCCTGAAGAAACCAGAGGCCTTTCTCCTGGGCATGGTCGGCCAATTGGTGCCAAAGAAGGACAGAACTTTCTTTATGTATGCCACAACAGCAGCAAGAATACTTATCGCAAAGTATTGGAAGACACAAGATCTACCCACCAGGAAAGAATGGCAGATGAAGTTGATGGATTACATGGAACTGGCAGAAATGACTGGCAGAGTCCGAGATCAGGGAGAAAAGTCGGTGTAAGAAGATTGGAAAAAATTTAAAGCTTACCTACAAAAACATTGTAAAATTAATGAATGTTATAAGGATGCTGGAATGAAGTCATATGGTTTTAGCAGAAATGTACTAAAGATTTAAGTAAAAGTGGATTGATAACGGGATAAAATGAAAAATTTAAGGTTAGACAGTTAAGATAAATTATAGAACAAAAATTGAGTAAGATGGAAAGAATTTGCTGAAACAGTTAATTGAAATAGAATACAAAAAAGGGAGGTGTGAGGAGGTTGATGAACCAAGTTAATGAAAGGTAAAGATATGGAATATTGGATGTGTGTGTTTAATGTATTGGGTTTTTTTTTCATTTTTTTCATTTTTCCTTTTTTTCTGTATTGTTGTAGTGGTCTTTTTTCTTCTTTTTATTGTAATTGTAATGTATGTTTTGTTAAATTTATATTGTTTCCTTCTTTCTCTTTTTCTTTTTTCTGTAATTTCCAAACCCTTAATAAATATTTTATATATATATTAAAAAAAGGATGCTAAACTAGAAGGTTACCAGACAGTCCCTGGATTTGCAAATTTGTCCCGGGACAAATTCTATCCCGGAATGTCCCCAGATTTCAAGTAATGTCCCCGGGAAACATGGCGGCAGCAGCAGCAGCAGTTTCCTGTCTTCATTCATTCATTCATTCATTCATTGATTTATTAAATTTATATACTGCCCTCCATTCCAAACATTCATTCATACCAAACAAAGCAATTTATAGTGTACAAATACAAAATGAAAACACAAAAAACAAAAAATATACAAAATGACATATAAAAAAACTGCAAAATACAAAATGAAAACACAAAAAGGAAAGCTATAGTCCTTTTTACACAGAAAAGGATCTTAGTGACAATTCAAGTATGAGGAACCCCTATTCTGTGTGTGCAGTGGCCTCTGCCCATTTAGAAGAAAACTCCATGACAAAAAAACAAGGGGAAAAATCCTTTTCTCCTCCATGGTTTGTCTTGCCTGAACTGGGCCTGCAATTGCGGAAATATGCAGGGTCACTGATTTTCACCAGAAAAGAAATCTTACCAGCAGCACAGACGTGACTGCCGTTTCCCCTTGAAGCCCCCATTCTGCCACCCCCTGCAACAGAGGTCTGGCCTGCCAAAGCCTCTCCAGGTGAAATCCCCAGAGGGTTGTGTCAAGGACAGAGCGGTGGATCCCTTGGGTACATATAGTTAGCACAGCTGCAGAAAAGAATTTATTTCTTGTTTGCGATATCATTTTTAAAGGATGGTACACAGGAACCTTTAAAAATGAAATTATAGCATGCAATAAAGGGGGGAGTATGCACATCTATGAACAGGCATTATATTCAAATTATGCAACAGTAATATTCCAAGTTCATAAATAAACATCACTTATTAACCCTTCTCTGCCACAAAACTGAAGAAAACCTTTTGCATGAGTCCCAGCATCCCGAAGCCCAGACAATCTGTTGTGGAAAGTTCCAACCTGAGATGGCTAAGCCACTTCTTCTGAATGGCTTCCCTGCTCTGTAGGGAAATGCACAGTTATTTAATTATAATGGGGAATAGTCAGGATGGAAAATGAACTCACACATCTCTTTAGGTGCTCCAAGATTTGCAGAAGAGGTGAAGCTAAAATTCACTCAGCTCAAAAGGTTAGCGGTGATTCCTGCATTGCACAGGGGTGGACTAGAAGGGGAGAGGAACACTGAAGGCACAGCCTCCTCTTGGTCTGAGAGGTCCTCTGAACCCTGAGGATGGGGTTCTGCAATCTTGGCCATCATGACCCCTGACCATTAGGTCCAGTCGTGACCAACTCTGGAGTTGTGGCGCTCATCTCGCTTTATTGGCCAAGGGAGCCGGCATACAGCTTCCGGGTCATGTGGCCACCATGACTAAGCCATTTCTGGTGAACCAGAGCAGTGCACGGAAACAGCGTTTACCTTCCCGCCGAAGCGGTACCTATTTATCTACTTGCACTTTGACATGCTTTTGAACTGTTGGGTTGGCAGGAGCAGGGACCAAGCAACGGGAGCTCACCCCGTCACGGGGACTCGAACCGCCGACCTTTTGATCGGCAAGTCCTAGGCTCAGTCCTAGGCTCAGTGGTTTAACCCACAGCGCCACCCGCATCCCTATGTGATTAGGGCGGCAGCCTTAATCTCACATGTGCCATCCTAAATCATTGGGCTGGAGCTCTGTTGATGACTTTGGATGTCCTCACTTTATTCACACTCAGAGATGGTGTGCAGCAATGGAATAAGAGAGTGGAAGTATTTAAAAACAAACAAAAACAAACAAACAAAAAAACTGAGGCAGGGAAGAAGAGGAGGTACGGCCAAGAGTGAAGAGGCATCAGAAGTGGAACTGGGGATTGTTTTACCTGGTATGTTGCATTACAAGTCTTGCAAATGGGGCGGGGGGGGGGGGAATATGGATGACTCCATTCAAAGGATAACTCCAGCAGTTTTCCGTGCCAGTTCTATACTGAACCATGGATTAAACCTTTTTGCCCCTGAAGAACAGTAACGTGGATTGGTTTATTTGTTAGGGCAAATAAATCACTTGCAGCTTCCTCCTCTGCGGTCCTCTATCTCTCCCTGTTGATTTTTAGCCACCTCTGTCATGTTGTTGTGCAGAGCAGGAGAGCAGGTCTGGGATTTTTTTCAGTGCAGGGGTAATGGTGTCATCTGCTGGAGTGCCATGTTGCCTCGCAGACCCTCCTGGCTCTGAATCAGATCTTGATGAGGCTTTTAAGCTTTACTATTGTTTATGACTGATTAGCATGGAAGGAGGATGAGGAAGACAATCAGATAGAGGCTGGACCCCTCTTTTCTTTGAAGGGGTTCCTACTTCATGCTTGCAGTTTTAATGATTAACACATGTTCGCTGGGTTGTTTGCACTTCTAATTAAAAGCTAAAGGTTACATTTCAGCTAGCTGAAGATCTTTTGCTAAAGCTCAATGTGCTTTACAAGCTGCACTTTAGCAGTCAGAAGTCAATGTATCCGAGGTCTGTTGAGCTTCCTCCCCAGAAACAATGTGTAGGGTTGTGATCTTGGGATGTTATGGCGTTGTTGCTGTTTAGGGTGTGTGGGTGTTATACCCATGATCAGAGCAGCATTTTTGCATTCTCCATGGTTCTGTGGCTGCTGTGGGGGCCTCTCATTATGGCTCCTGCACTTCAGAATTTACCTCTGCTTCCCCAAAGCAGCTTCCCCCTGAAGGCCTCGTTATTCCCTGATGCTGCCTGAATTTTTTTGAGCTATGGGAAATACACAAAGTGGTTTTGTTTGCATGTTCAAGTGGGGAAACGGTTGCTCCATTAGTGCAAAAGGGGACCCCTCTCTCCTTCCCTCTCTCCAGACCCTTTCCGCCGCTCCAATAATTCTCTTTAAAGTTATTGGGAAGTGTATGCTTAATTATATTTGCATATGAAAAATAGGGTCTAATTAGTGTGATTGATTATTATTTTAACCTTAATGACATTTTGAGTATCTGTCCCTCCCTAATAGCAAAAGTATCACTAATAAATCATGGTCTTTGTATGGCGATGCTCTATTGAGCTGCCTTATGAAATATATTTTATTAATGTTCCAGAATGTATTGAATCTGAAACAAGTCAAACAACTGCTCATTTATTAAACCGTTTAAATGTCAGCTTTATACAGGCATAATATTACAGGAAATATGTTCCTGTGAAAGACATCTGCAGGCCAAGCCGACTCAAAATATTAGTTATTTCACTCAAATATATGAAGGAAATAAAAATTCAATTATGTAATTTATGGCACTAAATAAATTTATATCGGCTAACATAAATGTTTTGAATTAGCAGGCGTACTTTTCTCGCAAAGTTTCCTGCCTTCCCTAAGAAGCTCAGCAGCTGAGACCCATTTGCACATTTCCCCCCCTCCCAAGACAAGCGGCAAGCAAGGAGCGAAAGGAAGGAAGCGGCCAGAGGGGGCTGCTTGCACCATCAGCATGCAAAAACACCTTGCCAGAGAGGAACTTGGCCGGCAAAAGAGGATCCTCCGCCGTTGCCTTAAGAAGGTTGCCTGCAGTTCATATGCAGCATTGGCATTTCAGCCCTAATTAGAAATTAGCATAGTCACATTGAGATGAATTGAATCAGACTAAAGATGATTAGCAAAGTAATGCAAGAAATCATTAAATTAAGCCAGTGTGCCAAGTCCACTGCTGATCTATCACAAATTTGGGCTCCTAATGAGCTATTAATTAATGGGTTGGGTCAAAATCATGTCATTCAGCCCAGGGAAGATACACCCCCCCTCACCCCCCCCATGAGTGCTGAAGACAAATTTATCAGGGGTGAGTAAACAGACTGCGAAACTAACAGAATGCCAAGGTGGCAGGTGGCATTGCAGCAGTGATGAAGAGGAGGATTTGTCCTGAAATGTTTGTGGGATTGTTGGGGAAACAGCATAGAATCATAGAATTGTAGAGCCGGAAGGGACCACAAGAGTCATCTAGTCGCCTGCAATGCAGGAATCTCAGCTAAAGCATCCGTGACAGATGGCCGTCCAACCTCTGCTTAAAAACTTCCAGGGAAGAAGGACCATTGCAAGATTGGAACTGGGAGCTTCCTGGCTCACAGCTTGGCTTTTTAACCTCAACTGGTCCTTCCCCTACATGACTGGCCTTTTGCATCTGTAGAGATTCTTCCACCATTCTCTCCCCACCCTGCAACTCTTTTGCCTCCCACAACTTCTGTCCCCAAAATCACTTGTGGAAAGCTAGAAGTAAGGCAATTGCATGGTGAAAGAATCCTTAGCTGATTAATCCCACGAGCTGGACTAATCAAGCAATCAATCAAATTTGTATGTATGGGCAGAAACCATAGTTCTGAAGTCGCCATCATAGTTTCTGTGCCTGTAGCTGATGTCTGCATCACAAGCGTTGAGCCAAGCTAGAAGTGAGCAGCACAGTGTTGGTAAGAGCTCTCCATCCACCCCCCTTTAAACCTTACCCAACACCCCCAAACAGAAAAGGATGACAGAGAACCTTGGAACATCAAAGCCCTCCAGCACTGGACCACACATGTGCAGGTGCCAGAGCCAGTTGTTTGTGCAACATGAAGGACAGGTAAAAAGCTCTTTTTCACACAGCACATCAATAAACCATGGAATCCACTCCCACAAGGTGCCGTGACAGTTGGCCCCAAGTTTTTCAGCTGCCCCAGGTCTCATGATGGCCAAACAGGGCAGGGGACACTTTTCTCCAAAAAAGGATGATCAAGTTTTTCCAGGAACAGGTGGAAGCCCTAGCCACACCTGAACCGCAGCTGGTGGCAGGGAAGGAGCAGTAGGGACTGCTTACTCATGAGCAACCCAGGGGTTCTTCCTCAGTTGTGACACCATAGCCTGGCTCATTTAAGGGCCATGTTTATTTGGGGCCTGGACTATTGGAGAGAGGCAGGGGTCTTCTGATGTCCTCGAGTCCAGCAGGATTTAGGATCTCCACAGGTGTTGCCATGTCAGGAACATATTACTTTGGTATATTTAACAGGGTTATATACAACAACAAAACCCTGGGAATGCCCCCCCCCCCCCCAGTGTTGAGAATGCTAAACCACAGAACCTCTGTCTGGATTCTCACTGAGCCAGAGGTGTTACTCCTGGGCAAAAAGGGAGGTGGAAGGGAAAGCCACCCTGGGACAGCAGGGACAGTGGGCTTTGATGGACTTCCCACGCCTCATATTTGGCAGCCTGGTGCCAGGAACTGCAAGCAGGATGAGATAAAGAGCCATTTCCAAAGAAAGCAAGGGGGGCTGATCACACACTCACACACACACACACACACGGAGGGGGGGGGGGGAGATGTGAGAGCTAACCTGACCAAAACCCTCTCTTGCCATCTCCACTTTCAGCTGCTTTGACTACAGAGAAGCCTGTGGAGGAATTAAGGAAAATGCATCACTTTCCCTCATGCTTTCTCTCGCTTTTTGCATAATTGAATTCCGTGCCTTTTCCCTTCTTCTGTCTGTGAATAATTTCCCTTTCATGTTACTTCCCAGATAGATAATTCAAAAGCTGCTTTCCTTGGAATGAAAACAGGAACAACATCCACACGTGAGGAGATTATTGTGTATTCCACTTGTTGTAGACTCACTAAGGAATCATCTCACAGGCACTAAATATCTGTGCAGGGGCCGGGGGGGGGGCCCAAGAAAAAGGCACCCCCTCCAAAAAAGAGACACTCCTTTCTCCAACTTGTATATGAATTCACTGCAGCAAAAGCTCATTTTTGTCTGTCGTACATACCACATAACAGTGATTCCTTCAATGGTGCCATTAAAAAGTAGACACCCCGGAATATCTTATTATTGCTGTACAGTGGATGCTCGGGTTGTGAATGTGATTCGTGCGGGATGCACATTCGCAACCCGCAGCGTCCGCAACCCGCAGCGGCTCATCTGCACACATGTGGGTTGTGATTCAGTGCATCTGCACATGCAGAAAGCACGATTTAACCTGTTCCAGTACTTCTGGGTTTCGGCGGTCCCCAACCAGAAAAAATGCAACCTGAAGCGTCTGAAACCAGAGGTATGACTTTATTATTACTTACTAAATTTGAATACTGCCTGCATCTGAAGATCACAGAGCAGTGATCTTCAGATGCAGTGAATAAAACAGAAACAAAACAGATATAAAATTATATTATGAAGCTTCTTGCATTTGTTGGATTTGGGATTGGATAATATTAAAAAAACACAGATTTGTTAGATTTAGAAGGACTTGATAATAGATTTGATTGGCCATGCGTAATTGTGGTACCAGAAGGCAAAAGTGCATAAAAGCTTAAAGAACCACATAATAAGAAATGCGATTTTTAAAGTTTGGGAAAAATATAAAGTTTTGTTAGAACAAAAAATACTGTGGTGGCTTTCCCCACTGGAAGCAATATCCATGAAAAAAGTAAATATGAAACCTAATTGGGCAACATGTAGAAAGCTGTTAACGGAAAAGGATAACCAATTAAAATTGAAGGAACTTCAAGAAGTAAAAGGAAAGGTAACAGATTGGCTACAATCAGTGGCGAAGCTAACTGCTCTGGCACCGGGAGTGGCATACATCTGGGGGCGTGGCTGGCGTGCGTCCCAGGGGGCATGATGCGCTGCCCGCAGGGGCGTAGCATGTGTCCGGGGGTGCACATAAAGCGGTGTGGGCGTGGCAAGCGCCACACATCCCGGAAGTAGGGGCAGCCACGATGTCACCCCCCCGGATGGCACCCAGGGTGGACCGCCCCCCGCCCCCCCTTTGTCCGCCAGTGGCTACAATAGTTCCAATTAAATGAAGTATTCAAAAATGATAAAAAGAAAGGATTCACCTATGAAATTTCAAATTTCCAGAGAAATAATAGAAAGTGATACTAAATTATTATCAAAAAAGGACAATATATTGTTGGAATGGGAACCTAGGATGAAGAGGTCAAATGTGTTATGATAAAGTGGGGCAAAAGACGTGGAACATAATATTCTGATGACAGATTGGGAAAGACTATGGAAGAAGGATATAAAATTTACGGCCTGTACCTTACTTAAAGAGAAATTTATGAAAATGATGTATAGGTGGTATTTAACTCTAGTTAAATTGGCAAAAATGTATAAAACAAGGGAAAATAAGTGTGGGAAATGTAAAGAAGTAGAAGGTAGAAGGTATGTTTTCTCATACGTGGTGGCAATGTACGTAAGGTTCTTAATTGGGGGGGGGGGGATGCTATATAACGAATTGAAAAAAATAACCTTTATCAAAAAACCGGAAGCTTTCTTATTAGGTATTACAGGAGTGGATTTACCTAAAGCAGGGGTCAGCAAACTTTTAAAGGAGGGGGCCAGTTCACCGCCCCTCAGACCTTGCGGCGGGCCGGACTGCATGCATGTACGTGCATGTGGTGGCGGGGGGGGGGTTCCTCTCCCCCCTCCCCAGCCCCTCCCCTCCCCCTGCTTTCCTACCTCCTCCTGGCATTGGCAGGAGCGCCTCTCCTTTCTGGGCCAGCTTTCCTGGGCACCAGGCACGGGGCCAGCAGGTGCGCCAAGCTCCAGCTGAAGCCCCACGATGCGCCCATCATGATGCCCACAGCACGGCCATGAACGGAGAGGCTGGTGGTGAGTCTGGGCTGCGCCTCAGCATGCGGGCAGCGAGGCTTTGGATTGGCTGGCACCAGTCAAAGCCCAGCTCCCTTCCTCTGCAGGGCAGGGAAAAGCCAGGAGGAGGGAGAGAGGAGGGAGGAGGTGCCGAACGGTCACGCCAATCCAAGCGGCAATTCCAGGACCGTCCGCGGGCCAAATCCAGAGGGCAGTTGGGCCTGATCTGGCCTGCGGGCCCACGACATAATAAATACAAGCATTTGTTCATGTATGCAACAACAGCTGCTCGGATATTGTTAGCCAAACACTGGAAAGAAAAAGTCCCCACCAAGGAAGATTGGCAAACCAAGTTAATGGAGTATGTGCAAATGGCTAAATTAACTGGGAAACTTAGAAATCATATCATATCATATCATAAATATAACATATAACCTAACCTAACCTAACCTAACATAAAACATAACATAATAATATAATAAGAATGGGAAATGTTTATTGCATATTTACAAAAGCATTGTAAGGAAGTTAATACATTAGCAGGATTTTTAAAACACTTGTAATGTTATGGATAATGTTTACATTTGGAGGTAATTAGAGATAAAGACTTTATTGACATGCATAAATGAAGATAATACAAAGGAACCACGGGAGGGAGTGGAGGGAAGTCATCCCATAATGTGGATCTAATATTAAGTGTGCATACAGTTGTTTTAATTTTTTTACTTTATGTTTTTTCTTTTTTCTTTAATGCAATGATCTTGTTTATTGAGAAAATTAATAAAAATATTATTAAAACAGAACACAAAATAAAAAACTAGCCCCCCTTCCACAAACAAAAATAGAAGGCCATAGACTGTTAATCAGCCCCAGGCCTGGTTAAAGAGAAACGTTTTCACCGAAAGATATGTAATGAAGGCACCAGGCAGGCCTCCCTTGGGAGCAACAGAATATTGTTCAACCATCCTCATTTAAAGGGGACATCCCGGAATTATAGAAGCCATTCCCGGATTCTGCCTGGGTCCCAGAGTGTCTCGTCTTTTGGTCTCATGCTCTAGCGCAAATCAGTTGGCTTGCACCAGAGCACAGGGGCGTAGCCAAGGGGCCAGATAAAGTAAAACAATAGAAATACTTAACTGACCAATCACGTCGGTTCTGCCTCCCTAACAAAGTGCTGGCCCCCCATAACAAAAATCCTGGCTACGCCCATGTCTGAGCGCCAGACCAAAAGATGCTTGTTATTTGGTCTCACGCTTTGGCATGGGCTCCCCTGAGAGCTCAGAATCAAAACAACGAGCGTCTCGATTTAGATCACCAGCAGAAAGGGACTGTTCTTGGGTTGCTACCTCCAGACCACTCCTGGAGGAGGCCTCTGAAGAAAGGCCTCAGATGATGACCACAGGTTCATATGGTGAGACGCAGTCCTTGAGATATTGCAGTCTGGGCAACCATGCCCTGCTTGGGGCCTCTTGCAAGGCATCATCTGGCTCACCATGTGGGAATCAGGATGCTGGTCTGATACAAGAAAGCAAGATGAACATTCTTAGGAAAATCATGCTTAGTAGAACCCCCAAGTTCAGAGGCATTCTACCACCGGATGTCGGCTGCTGTTGGGAAAGGGATGATGCTGTTGAGTTGGAAGGATTATTTTGTATCAGGTCATTTCGCATGACTTGGTTCATTTTTAAAATTAATATTTTATTAGAAGTGTTTGGTTATAAAATAAAGGGGGGGGGGAAGAAAGAGAAAAAAGTGCAAACAATACAATAAAGAGGAAATTATCATGTGATATAATAAGTATTCTCAGTTACAATAGATTATTATATAAGTATATAATTTGTGTATGATACTGGATAGAAGTATTTAGATAGTATTGTTATCCTAATGCAGAAGTGCGATAGAACAAAGATATGTTCCATTCCACTTCTGCATTGACCTGTGGGGCTTGGGATTTGATCATTTTAAAAATATGCACAAAACTTTGTACAGTGGTGCCTCTGGTTACATACTTAATTCATTCTGGAGGTCCATTCTTCACCTGAAACTGTTCTTAACCTGAAGCACCACTTTCACTAATGGGGCTGCCACCTCGCGATTTCTGTTTTTATCCTGAAGCAAAGTTCTTAAGCTGAAGCACTATTTCTGGGTTAGCGGAGCTTGTAACCTGAAGCGTATGTAACCCGAGGTACCACTGTATTTAAATATGGCATGTATCTCAATGCATACATTTATTTCCTATTTATTTATGTATTCTTCTGTGTGTGTGTGTGTGTGTGTGTGTGCGCACAAGAGAGAGAGAGAGATGGCCCATGTGACCACGGTCTCTGAGTGCTTTACATAAAACAATAAAATACACATTACAATTCACAACAATAACACAAATAAAATGACATAAAATCACAAAGGCAGCTGAAGTCAGCACAATAGATGGCAGTTAAAACCATTAATACCATCATAAAACACCCAGATGAATTTGGTGCAGAAGTTAAAGTCCCCAAATGGATTGTAATAAAAGGGACAGGAAGTTCCTTCTCTGGTGTCAAAAAGAACACAAGGGAGGTGCCAGGTGAGCCTCTGTGAGGAGGGCATCCCATAACCAGGACGCCACCACTGACAAGACCCAAGTCAGAGGGTGTGGCAGGAGAGGATGGCAGGTGTAGAGGGAAGGTATAGAGGGACAATCACAGAAGCACTGAGACATTTCAGGGTAGTCTAGTTTGTCTATCTCAAAATAGAGCTGATCTAAATGGGATTGCCTGGCAAAAGCAAACTCACACCTTAAGGTACATATGTCAGAGGCTCGTTCATAATTGTATTTTGGGAATGTTCTTTTATAGCTACATTGCTTTATACTTTCTGGGTGTCCCATGGTCATATTATGAAGGTGTTGTGTTCTGTTTTTGTTTTCCAACATGTTTCTGATAAAGAAAACAATTGACGCGGTGTGAGCAAATTGCTATTCTGCAGGTGTGGCCAAGAGAAAATTTCATGAGAGCCCTAGTATCTGCCAATCCTAAAATATTTATCACAATATATACATTTTTGATGTGTTTGGGTAAATTTTGTGATATAAGGGCTGTATCACAAAATTCAAAGGATCCTCAGGATAATTATACAGCATTCCAATCCACACAGTATTTCAATCTTGGAAGGTAAGGATCTGGTAAGAATCTTGAGAAAATTGATGGAATACGTAGAGATGGCAAAATTTACTGGAAGAATAAGAGATTAAGATGACAGACTTTTTAAAATAGAATTGGGAAAATTGTTGAATGCATGAAGAAAAATTGTAAACAATTAAAAATGTAAGCAGGATTGCCACATAAACATGAGCAGTAAGAAATAACTTAAAGGGAGTAAAAAGGTTAAACTTGTAAGTAGGTTTGAATTGGTTATGCAGTAAGATTCCGATTTAAAATAAGGAACTGCGGGGGGGGGGGGGTAAAAGAAAATGTAGCTTTAATTTGTTTAGATTTAATTTTTGTTGTTGAAATATTGTAAAATGCAAAAATGCAAAATAATAATAAAATACCTCCCAGAAATCAAATCCCTTCAGCACTACCTGATGCTAGTCTAGATGGACCTTTATTCTGATCTGGCAAGGTGATCCTTAAGTCTTTGTCAAATGAGGAGTCACTGCATAGAAATTACATAGAAACATGTGCCTATAAAGAGAATATTGCATCAAAATGCAAACTGATGTGGAAATGTGGAGAACTGAATTTCAGATTGGAAAAATGAGAACCCAAGAGAAAGTGATATTATCAGATCTGCTCATCCCTATCTATAAAATCCCTTTGTTCATTACTGCCTCTGCCCTGGTGGCAGAGCTTGTGGTTCGTGGCCACTGAGAGAGAGCCCTTCTCCTCCATGAATCGGTCTCATCTTTTGAAGCCACTGAAGTTGGCAACCAGCCCTGGCCTCCTTCGCGAGGGAGTTCCAAGGTTTGTGCTGCAGGAAGAAGTGCCTTCTTTTATGCGCCCTGAACCTCCCAACATTCAGCTTCATTAGCTATCCATGGGTTCTGGTGTCATGAGAGAGGGAGAAAACCTTTTCTCCATCCATTTTCTCCATGCTTGTGCCTGGCATTTTATAAACTTCTCTCATCTTGCCTCTTACTTGCCTTTTCTATAAACTAAAAAGTCCCAAAGGTGGCAACCTTTCTTCATAGGGGATCCCCTCCACCCCCTCTTCTGAACCTTTCCCAACGCTTCGTTCTCCTGCTGGAAACTCTGGGCAGCCCCTGATGTGGACAATGCTGAGCTAAAGGACCAATGGAGTGACGCTGTCAAACGCAGCTTCCTGTGTTCCTGAGAGAAGATTCCATCCTGGCAGCTCCACTGCCCTAGAGATGCCCACTAAGGACAGACTGAAGCCAGTGCTTCTCCCTAAATCCAGAAGGTGTGACGGAGAGGAGGAGCAATGAGAGAGAGATCAGAGGAATGGTTGGGAATGTTCCTCTACAGCTCCCTCTTAATTTGCTCTGGAACAACTTTGCTTATGGAGGCAACTTCTGGCACCAGCTCTTATTTTTTAACCTCAAAAATGTCAGCAAATTTTCAAAAACTGTAAGTTGCCAGCCTCCCATCATCATGGTGCTGCAGCTTAAACCTCTCTCTCTCTCTCTCTCTCTCTCTCTCTCCAAGCTATGTCATTTGTGGCTATCTCTCATGGTAAATTATGTGGGAAGATGTGGGGTTCTCATTGTGCACAATGGGGGGGGGGGAAGTGGGGCAATATTTGGAGAAACCCTCCCCCCACATCTTCAGAATTGTCCCCCCCCCACTTTTGCTACAAGGAGCCCTCAGTCTCTTCCCAGTCCTGCCTTTTGTTAGCTCTTCTCACCTCAGAGATGTTTCAGTTAATCTCAGTTTCTTCCTATCTCCCTCTGATAAGCTCCTTCCATTCTGGAAAAGGTCTCACTCCGCATCCAAACTCCAGAGGAGCCCCACCCCAGAGCTGCAGCAAAGCCAAAGGGGGGGGGGAATCTTTATTTGGTTGTGTCTCAGGGGGAAGCCATGGTGTGGGCTGGAAGAGCTGGGCCATGCGCTGAGTCAGGAACGCTTGCCTGTCAAGAGCCTTGTCAGCATCACACTAACAGTAATCATTATGTGGCCTCCTAACCCATGGCGCCCCCTCACGCCACCCTTTGTGCTGCATGCGAAAAGTAGCTGCCATCTTGGCTGTCTGTTTTGTGGGCCGACATGACATTCTGAGGCCTGCTCCTGAGTGCACGGAGGGAGAGGTCAGGCGCTTTGCAGATGACGCCGGCTGCCTGGGGAGGACGGCCACTCTCCTGAAATAAGAAGTGCTGCTCTCAAAGTGTTTGGACAATGCCCAAAGGCAGGCCAAGGAAACTCATTACAAGTCAGGGCGTAAGTGGCAACTTGGACAAGGTGCCCTGAAGAGTGGGAATCCTCTCAAGTGGAGGATCTGATTGTCACAGCCGCAAACCCGATGAGATTCTTCTTTGTCAGGCATTCACAGGAAGGGGAGCCACAGAGAGCTTGTGCGCAGGAGAGAGGTTTTTCCTGTGGAGTTGCATGAGCGGGGGGGCCGGGGGGGGATCCTTGACACAGGAGAAATGTGAAATTGCCCTGCCTCAAAGAAGGCATCATGCTGAGTAGAAATGAATGAGGAATTGGAGCAACGAAGAAAGCCTAAAGAAATAGATGGGATAGCTCAGCTGGTAGAGCATAAGACTCTTAATCTTAGGATTGTGGGTTCGAACCCCACGTTGAGCAAAAGTTTCCTGCATTCCATGGGGTTGGACTAGATGACCCTTGTGCTGCTTCCAAGTCTACAATTCTATGATTCTCTTAATGTTGTGCAATCTTATTTCTGTTTTGTTCCTCCCTTCCCTTCCCGTTCTGCTCAGGAATACTCCAAGGGAAAGACTGTCTTCCTGGTGTGATCAGCTCCATCCTGACTCTGGGAACAGAGGACCTTTCTGGCTGACCCCTTCCCTTCCTCTGTGAAGGCAGCTTGTTTTGGCTGCTCTACCCAAAGACCTTCCTGGAGCTGAGTGGGAGAAGGAGGCAGCTTGCCTTGAAGGGCACGTGGGGGGCGTTCTGGAAGGAACCTCCCCAATTCAGAAACACCCCTCCATGGCTGAGGCCTTATCACTTTTATTCATGTAATAGAGACGAAGTCGCCCGGCCTCTCAGGAGCATCCATCTAGAGATTTATTAACCAATTTAAAATACTATTGTCTTTCACTTCAGTGTGAGATTGAGGTGTGTTGTCGGAGGAATATAAAGCTACAATCAGTGAGGCGCCGTGCAGCCAGACGCCACTACCTGGAACTCAATAGATATTCATGAACACTCCCGTATTTAGTGAAGGAAATAACTTAATGCCGACAGAGTCGATGGAATAATAGCCGTTTCCTGGCTGACTTGCAGCCCTCAGAAAATGAGATTGCACCTGCCTTCATTTTTCTTGTCTTTTTCTGGGTTTCTTGCAGCAGAATGCGCCACTGGAGGGAAATGTGCCACGCATTCCTAATGAGCTGCAGGGACAGGAGGCGGCAGCTGCCCTTCCTGCTCCAGCCTTGCAGGAGCCTCTGCTGGGCACGCCCCTCTCCCCTCCTCCTCCGCCACCAGGTAGGGTTCATTTCATGCTTGCTTAGATTATGAATACTCTCAAAGGCAATCTCCTCATCTTTCTTGCCCTCCACCTCTGCTCTGCCCGCCTTTCTACTCCCATCAAATTCCCTACACTCTTCCATGCAGGCAGCCACAGATAATCCCCTGCTCATTTCAGTGGGACCCGCCCAGGCATAACTGTGCACAGGGGGGCAACCTTGGAGTGAAGGAGGGAACCTTTGTATCAAATTGGTTTGCATCTAGGGATCATTTGCTTGTGGGTTGTGGGAGAGGCCTGGCTTGTGGGGGACGGCTTAGACACAGCAAATTGGAGAGAGCTTCTTTCTTGCTCTCTGTATTACCTGCCATTTCCCAATTGTATGGATCTCAATGGCATTAAGTTGCCCAGGGGAGTCTGACAGGCTGGCTGGAAGGGTGTGCCGCTGGCAGAAGCCTCATGAGGAGCAGGAGGGGCCCATTCAGGAGGGGCCAATTCAGCATTTTGCCGCTGTTCTTTTCTCCTTACTAACAAAAAAGATTATCGTAGGCAGTGATGCTGCCCAGCAGCTCCCTGGTAAAAGGGAAACAATCTAAGAAGGACCAGTTTATGCCCTCTGCAGACCACATGAAACAGCTTTCCCAGGCAAGACCAGTTTGCTGCGCACTGGGGGAGATGTGTATCTGCATGTTCTGGGCAGAGTCTCTCCACGCAGGGGAAAAGAGCACACAAGGAGAAGTGCCGGCTCAATCCTTCCACGTTTCTATGTGCAGGAAAGAGATTCCTCTGTAGCCGAGTTCAATGCCTAGAGCAGCAGCTCTCCAGGGATTCCTCAGGCAGAGGAGGGTCATCTTTCCCATCACCTGCTGCTACCTCACCCAGGGATTGAGCCAGGGGACTTTCTGCAAGTCAAGCAGGTGTGGTGAGCTATGGTCCTTCCCTGAAACTGCTGATAACTTGATGAACCTGCCAGTCTTCTTTTCCTTCTTCTTCTTCTTCTTTGGTCATCCCTCGTAGCCAAGTAAGATTGTCTTCCATGAACATGGTCTTAACACTGAGTCCGTAGGTGACTGCGGAGGCCAATTCTGGATCCACACGTCCTTCCACAGTGGGGACAGAGGTTTCTGGCTGGGAGTTGATCACAGTGAGGGTTTGCCAAACGTGCCTTCCTCTTGTGTGTTTCTGCTGCTGACATTGTAAACGGATCCTCAGATGAGAGGCAACATTGCTTGTGTGGAGCAACCCCACAGATATTCAAAGGTTGGCTCTGAGCACCAGCCTAGCCAAGTGTCCTGTCTCTGACCCTGGGCTGCCAGGGAGTTTCTTCTTGCAAAGCCTCATTTCCTCTTCTGATCTGTCATTCCAGCTGAGACAGGTTGGGCCAAAACCTTCCGACCCCAGTTCTGTGGGAATGTTAAGGAAGGTAGGAGAGGATATATTGTTTAGGCTCAGGGTGGCCTGTCTAATGTTTGTTCCTAGAGAATGGTCTTCTGCTACTCCTGTTCACCCACATAGTTCAAATGCGCCTCTTTCTCCTGCGAGGAGAAATTAAAAATAAAATCCTCACACAAATTCATCAATGTTTTTGTGTTCCCTGTAGCAGAAAAACCTGTTTGTCTGCCCACCCTTTCGCCTTAGTGAGCCAGGCATACCCTTCTCCCCAAATTCACAAACGCAGGACAGGTTTTGTTTGGCAGGAAGTTTGAAAAATCCTGGTGGCGATTTCTGTCACTTCCCACAGCATTGGTGGGAAAACCTTAAAGACGGAGGCCATGCAGTGCTTTGCCCCTCCCACCAATGCCCCTCAGCCCTACTTGACCATCAGAAAACCTGCAACTGACCATCTGCCTTGAGGCAAGAAGCCTGCTAGTAAGTAATTGGTTCAGTATAAGCTAGACCTGAGCTCAAGAGCTCCTTTTGTTTTCCATATTCTGCTTTATCTCTTTGTCCTCTCCCTTGTCTTCTTTATTCCTAATAAACCTGACATAATTTGACAGGCGGGTCTCGTGTGCATCGTTGGCAACTCACAAGGTTAGTGGAGGACCCCCCCATGAGCCTAAGCTGCTTGGTTCATGCTACACAGAGGTATAGGATTGGGGTTGACAGGCTGCTGGAATCTCTGCAGGAGTGAATGCAGTAGAAAAAAAGCAGGTTTCTTTCACCCCAGGGAGCAGCCAGAAAACCGGATGCCATATTGAAGTCCCTGTTTGCACATTTGCCTAATAACTCCAGATTCTCTTTCCCTATGCCCCTCCAAGAGCTGTAGCTACAAAGAGGGCTGGAGGTAGCACCAAGTGTTGTTGTTGTTTAGTCGTTTAGTCGTGTCCGACTCTTCGTGACCCCCTGGACCAGAGCACGCCAGGCACTCCTGTCTTCCACTGCCTCCCGCAGTTTGGTCAGACTCATGTTTGTAGCTTCGAGAACACTGTCCAACCATCTCGTCCTCTGCCGTCCCCTTCTCCTTGTGCCCTCAATCTTTCCCAACATCAGGGTCTTTTCCAGGGAGTCTTCTCTTCTCATGAGGCGGCCAAAGTCTTGGAGCCTCAGCTTCAGGATCTGTCCTTCCAGTGAGCACTCAGGGCTGATTTCCTTAAGAATGGAGAGGTTTGATCTTCTTGCAGTCCATGGGACTCTCAAGAGTCTCCTCCAGCACCATAATTCAAAAGCATCAATTCTTTGGCGATCAGCCTTCTTGATGGTCCAGCTCTCACTTCCATACATCACTACTGGGAAAACCATGGCTTTCACTATAGGGACCTTTGTTGGCAAGGTGATGTCTCTGCTTTTTAAGATGCTGTCTAGGTTTGCCATCGCCTTTCTCCCAAGGAGCAGGCGTCTTTTAATTTCGTGACTGCTGTCACCATCTGCAGTGATCATGGAGCCCAAGAAAGTAAAATCTCTCACTGCCTCCATTTCTTCCCCTTCTATCTGCCAGGAGGTGATGGGCCCAGTGGCCATGATCTTCGTTTTTTTTTATGTTGAGCTTCAGACCATATTTTGCGCTCTCCTCTTTCACCCTCATTAAAAGGTTCTTTAATTCCTCCTCACTTTCTGCCATCAAGGTTGTGTCATCTGCATATCTGAATCAAGCTTGGGATTCATCCAGCCCAGCCTTTCGCATGATGAATTCTGCATATAAGTTAAATAAGCAGGGAGACAATATGCAGCCTTGCCGTACTCCTTTCCCAATTTTGAGCCAATCAGTTGTTCCATATCCAGTTCTAACTGTAGCTTCTTGTCCCACATAGAGATTTCTCAGGAGACAGATGAGGTGATCAGGCACTCCCATTTCTTTAAGAACTTGACATAGTTTGCTGTGGTCGACACAGTCAAAGGCTTTTGCATTGTCAATGAAGCAGAAGTAGATGTCTTTCTGGAACTCTCTAGCTTTCTCCATAATCCAGCACATGTTTGCAATTTGGTCTCTGGTTCCTCTGCCTCTTCTAAATCCAGCTTGTACTTCTGGGAGTTCTCGGTCCACATACTGCTTAAGCCTGCCTTGTAGAATTTTAAGCATAACCTTGCTAGCGTGTGAAATGAGTGCAATTGTACGGTAGTTGGAGCATTCTTTGGCAGTGCCCTTCTTTGGGATTGGGATGTAGCCTGATCTTCTCCAATCCTCTGGCCACTGCTGAGTTTTCCAAATTTGCTGTCATACTGAGTGTAGCACCTTAACAGCATCATTGTTTAAAATTTTAATTAGTTCAGCTGGAATATCATCACTTCCACTGGCCCTGTTATTAGCAGTGCTTTCTAAGGCCCATTTGACTTCGCTCTCCAGGATGTCTGGCTCAAGGTCAGTAACCACACTACCTGGGGTGTACGAGACATCCATATCTTTCTGGTATAATTCCTCTGTGTATTCTTGCCACCTCTTCTTGATGTCTTCTGCTTCTGTTAGGTCCTTTCCACTTTTGTTTTTTATTATGGTAATCTTTGTACGAAATGTTCCTTTCATATCTCCAATTTTCTTGAACAGATCTCTGGTTTTTCCCATTCTGTTGTTTTCCTCTATTTCTATGCATTGCTTGTTTAAGAAGGCCTTCTTGTCTCTCCTTGCTATTTTTTGGAAATCTGCATTCAATTTCCTGTATCTTTCACTATCTCCCTCACATTTTGCTTGCCTTCTCTCCCCCACTATTTGTAAGGCCTTGTTGGACAGCCACTTTGCTTTCTTGCATTTCCTTTTCGTTGGGATGGTTTTAGATGCTGCTTCCTGTATAATGTTACGAGCCCCCATCCATTGTTCTTCAGGCACTCTGTCCACCAAGTCTAAATCCTTAAACCTGTTCCTTACTTCCACTGTGTATTCATAAGGGATTTGGTTTAGATTGTATCTTACCGGCCCAGTGGTTTTTCCTGCTTTCTTCAGTTTAAGCTTGAATTTTGCTATAAGAAGCTGATGATCTGAGCCATAGTCAGCTCCAGGTCTTGTTTTTGCTGACTGTATAGAGCTTCTCCATCTTTGGCTGCAGAGAATATAATCAATCTGATTTCGATGCTGCCCATCTGGTGATGTCCATGTGTAGAGTCGTCTCTTGTGTTGTTGGAAAAGAGTGTTTGTGATGACCAGCTTGTTCTCTTGGTGGAACTCTCTTAGCCTTTGCCCTGCTTCGTTTTGAACTCCAAGGCCAAACTTGCCAGTTGTTCCTTTTATCTCTTGACTCCCTACTTTAGCATTCCAATCCCCTATAATGAGAAGAACATCCTTCTTTGGTGTCATTTCTATAAGGTTTTGTAAGTCTTCATAGAATTGGTCAATTTCAGTTTCTTCAGCACCTGTGGTTGGTGCATAAACTTGGATTACTGTGATGTTAAAAGGTCTGCCTTGGATTCGTATCGAGATCATTCTATCATTTTTGAGATTGCATCCCAGTACAGCTTTCACCACTCTTTTGTTGACTATGAGGGCCACTCCATTTCTTTTATGGGATTCTTGCCCACAGTAGTAGATATGATGGTCATCAGAACTGAATTCACCCATTCCCGTCCATTTTAGTTCACTGATGCCCAGGATGTCAATATTTATTCTTGCCATCATAATTTTGACCACATCCAACTTACCAAGGTTCATGGTTCTTACATTCCAGGTTCCTATGCAATATTTTTCTTTACAGCATTGGACTTTCCTTTCGCTTCCAGGCATATCCGCAACTGAGCGTCCTTTCAGCTTTGGCCCAGCCGCTTCATCACCTCTGAATCTACTTGTACTTGTCCTCCGCTCTTCCTCAGTAGCATGTTGGATGCCTTCCGACCTGAGGGGCTCATCTTCCAGCGTCATAATTTTTTGGTGCCTGTTGTCTTTGTCCATGGAGTTTTTTTGGCAGGGATACTGGAGTGGCTTGCCGGTTCCTGCTCCAGGTGGATCACGTTTGGTCAAAACTCTCCACTATGACCTGTTCATCTTGGGTGCCCTGCTCGGCATAGTTCATAGCTTCTCTGAGTTATTCAAGCCCCTTCGCCACGGCAAGGCAGTGATCCATGAAGGGGGCACCAAGTACTGAATAGTTTGGGCCATGACTGGCCCACCTTGCAAGGTGGTTGCGCAAGGCAGTTAGTGCAAGCAGGCTCTCCTTGCTCTTCCCCTTTCTTCACATGCCCTTTCTCTTAATAATCACATTTTTGTAGACAATTTTCCACAATGTACACATTTTTGCAAGTAATTTCCCTTTGTATAACACTTTATTTCTATTTTATTTTCACTCTGTCTGCATTTTATGCACACTTCCTCCTAATATATGCAGTTTGGGTACAAAATCTGGCAACTGTGACTTTCAAAAGATAATCTGCATTTTGATGTGCACGTTGTTTCAAGAAGTGTGAATGAAGGTAGGTTCAAATAAAAATGTGAACCAAACTGAATTTCCCTCTTTTCCTACTTTTCAATACACAGAAAATGCCAACTTGCAACCCACCCAAGATAACAGTAATGGCAGAATGATTTTCAAGGGATGGAATTCAGGAGTAGGGCTCACTGTTGCCTGAAAATGGGGCATGACTTCCTCTGCAGAAGAAAAATTGCAAGGAAGAAGGAACCTGGAGGTTGGTTGTGTGAATTCAGTTTCCGTGGCTAACAGGGTTGAGGAGCTTGAAACATGATAAGGAGAGAGATGAGCTGCATTGCTATGGTAACTTAATCAGTTAAAATCCTCCTGCTCAATTCACTCCTGTTAGCATTAAGGGAGGGAGGGAGGGGGGACAGAGAGGAGCGATGAATTCACCTGAGCTCAATTGGCTGATTAAATTAATAGGTATGGATGACTAGGGTTCTATTTCAAAAGAGCTATTTTTAAAAAAATATGCATAATTTTAATTACACATTGACACACGCTCTATTCCTAATGAAGAAGAACTTGACTACAAGGGCAGGTGCTCTTAATTAATGCTTCGATGGAAACCAGCACAAGGAACCTGGGGGGAGAAGGAGGACTCTGTGCTCTTCTTCCCCCCGCCCCAAACCCCTGGCAGCACTCAGCTCGCCTTCCATTCTTTTCTATTCGTTCTCTCCTTCCCTTCATTAGTGTAATAATGAATAGTTCCAGAATTTTAAAAAGGAAATATGCAGAATCCTTGGGAATAACACCTCCTTCCAACTCAGCCTTTCTCAACATGGAGCCCTCTGGCAGTTTTAGACTGCAACGCTCATCAGCCCCAGATCTAAGCAGACAGAGGGCACCAAGTTGGGGAAGGCTGTTTGAACTCATCCCTATTTTCTGACATGCTGACATCCTTCCTTCCTTGCTTCTAGCAGGACTTGGCATGTACCTGATTGGCTGATCGGCTGTGATGTCATGGAACCTTCACAATTCATCGGGGAAACCATCACACAAGGGCAATGGTGGCTCTCAGTCTTCCTCATCATTGGAGGACATTCTGCAAACAATGACAAGCAGGGTAGGCCGGTACCCCAAAGAGCTTGGCTGTGGGTCAGATGCACTTGGTGGGGCTGGTGGTGTCTCACCAAGGAACATGGCAATGGGCAGCTGGCGCTTTTGTCTTTTCCGCTGGTCAGGGCGCACTTGGTGTCTCCTCAGCTGGTCAGGGCATGCTTGGGCACCCTCCTGGTCCACGGATGCAGCTTCAACATGGTCGCCAATGTTCTTCAGATTGACACACCATTTGAAGCGGCTCAGAACTCCTTTGCAGGCTGCTTGAAGCGTGCATACAGCCTGAGAGTCTTCTTGCGCAAGGTGCTGCCATCAATGGGGATACGCTGGAGAGTCATGTCCTCTAGCCACAGGTTCAGGGCCTCATGTGCCTTCCCCATGGCCTCGTCTCGCACGTACCTGGGGACCTTGGCAGTTGCAGGTGTACTCGCTGCCGCTGATGCCCGGATTTATTTCTCCCACATCTTAGTGGCACCTGTGCTGGATTTATTCCTGCCAAACTTGTGTGCCACAGCACAAACGCTCATGCCATCCTGTAAACAGTCCAGCACTTCCAACTTCTCCTCCAGTCTGGGCACCACTTGCTGCCTTTTGGGTTTGTCATCACCTGAGGAAGACGACGATGCGTGTGTTCAGGTGTCATCTCAAAACAACAACAACAACAACAAAACACCTCTTCAAAAAAACCTCCCCAAACAACTAAAAAAAAAATAATCTCAAAAAACTCCTCCAGAAACTCCTCCAAACTCCTCCAATAATCTGCCAAATTCCACCACAATTGCTTCCTCCCTCCCTCAAACTCCAACTCTCCACAGGCTTCAAAGGTTGGTGCAAGGGCTCCCGGGATCAGGGCCGTCTTTAGCAGATGTGGCGCCGGGGTGCAAATATCCGCCCAGCACCCTCCCCAAATTACCACAGATAGTGTTGGGGTGGCCATAGCTGCGCACTGCCAGCCACCCAGGGGGGGCACAACTCTCCCCCATGCCGCTGCAGGACAGCGATCCTTGCAGAGGCTTGGGAGTGAAGTTGCGCCCCTCCCAAGCCTCCACGGGAGGAGAGCGCAGCTTCCCTCCCAAACCTCCTCGGGAGGAGAGCGATCCCCGCAGAGGCTAGGGAGGGAAGCTGCACGCCTGCCAGCCTTATGGTTGGTGGGCGTGCAGCTGGCGGGCGTGCAAGGAAAGGGGAGGCCGCCGGCAAAGCCACGCAGCTCCCCCACTCATTGGGGCACTCCTGAGAGGCCGGCGCCCTGGCGCAACACACCACTAAACTCTATGGGAAAGACGGCTCTGACCGGGATTCCACTGAAAAGCTGTTTTCGCATGATTTTTTGGCTTCTTTTAGGTGTTTCTGTCCCTTCCGCACTACTTCCAGGCTTGACACCATACAAGTGCACCTTGAACACGTGTAAAAGCCTGTATTTTAAATTGCCTCTCCATCCAGTGTCACTGGGATAAAAGAGTGGCCTGATTCTCACACGTGTGGCTGCCACTGTCCCATCTCTGGGCTGCAGAGCAGGGGGAGGTCTAAATCCTGTCAGAATGGGAATATGGAGAGACAGAGAGAGGGCTGGGAGCAGATGCCTGCTGGAGTCAAAGACTCCGGAAGCTGGAGGTGTGATTGTGTTTGCTGCTCCCTGTTGGTGTCGTGAGCCAGTTGCTGCTCAAGCGCCCCAGAAATGATGGCAAATGTGTTTTAAAATTTTGTGACAGTCCATGCACAAATCACCAATTAAAGGCTCCCAAACCGCACATTAACATGATAAGTTATAACAGCTCCAAAAGAGACATTCTTGTTTATCACGGCAGCGACCCATGGATTAAGGGCTCCCTCAGTACACATTGACAGCCCGGCGCCAGCGGCACCAAAGCTGTTGCGCTCTGCGTTGTGCCAATGATCTGTGGAGAATGGGAGGAGGGCGCCTCCTCATTCCCCCTCACAACTTTTAAACAAAGGGGAGAGACCGGGCTTCCTGACCGGCTACAGATCAGTGAGTGAGCATTTGCAGTTCCAAGGGGGGAGGAAGAGAAGCGTCTTGGAGCAAACGTGAAAGGGAATGAGTACAGAGCACCAACAGGCAATGAGGGGGGTAATCTCAGGCTCTGGTAGGGCCCAGGCTGGATTACCGTGGTGTGTAATTCATGGAACTGTCCTTGAAGACAGCTCAGAAACCTCAACTAGCACAGAATTCAGCTGACAGAATTCTGGTTAAATTCAATGTTGGTCAGAGTTGTCCTATTAATAAAATTGATGGAGATGGCCACATATCACCTCATATCTCCTCTTTTCCAGACTAAACATAACCAGCTCCTTCAAGCGTTCCTTGTAAGGCTTAGTTTCCAGCCCCTTGATCATCTTGGTTGTCCTCCTCTGCACACCTTCCAGCTTGTCAACATCCTTCTTAAATTATGGTGCCCAGAACTGGACACAGTATTCCAGGTGTTGTCTGGCCAAGGCAGAATAGAGTGGGACTATTGCTTCCCTCTGAATCCCATTGATGCACTCAGCAGCTGGCAGTTCTGCCAGCCGAGCAGAGCGTGGGTTTCCACCAGAGAAAGTGGCACCCCTAGAAAGCCAGCTTGTTTTCAATCCAGCTTTTACGGCCACAAATGTGCATCTGCAAAGGATAAAAGGTAAAAAGTTAAAGGACCTCTGACAGTTAAGTCCAGTTGCAGATAACTCTGATGTTGTGGCGCTCATCTCACCTTACAGGCCGAGGGAGCCGGTGTTTGTCTGCAGACAGTTTTTCCGGGTCATGTGGCCAGCATGACTGAGCTGCTTCTGGCGAACCAGAGCAGCGCACGGAAACACCGTTTACCTTCCCGCTGGAGTGGCACCTATTTATCTACTTGCATTTTTGGTGTGCTTTCGAACTGCTAGGTTGACAGGAGCTGGGACCGAGCAACGGGAGCTCACCCCGTCACGGGGATTCGAACCACCGACCTTCTGATCAGCAAGTACAAGAGGCTCAGTGGTTTAGACCACAGTGCCACCCACATCCCTTTCTGCAAAGGATACATTTCTCTAATTCACTGGTGGTGGCTATTACTCCCTCCCATGGCAAAGGGTTCCAGAAGCCACTGATGTGTAGTAGCAGCAGCAAGTACTTGGAGGTAATAATGGACTGGATGAGGACCAATAAACTGAGTCTGGATCCTGGTAAATTCAAAGCAGCACGTGGACTTGGGGAAAGAATTCAATTCCATTCACATACAAAGGTCAACCTCCCTAACTTTCATTTTCCAAAACACAGAAGTATTCTTCATGATTCAAAAGTTGCACTTCTCTGAATTTTGCAAAACAGTTTTCCAGGCAAGTAATGTACCCCAAAATAAAAACAGTAGGGTAAAATGTGCATAACATGCATAAAACATAAATTGCATTGTATTATGGAAAACTGATTTGCAAAAATATGCATATTGGGCAAAATTGCACATAGGAAATGTCTATATTAGGAGAAATTCACACTAAAATGCTGGTGAATTTTCATGAGGCATTTTTTAAATGGTACAAGTGTGGAAAGATAGAAAACTGAGCTTAAAATGGAGAAACAGAAGAACCAAAGAAGAGAAGAACTAGACAGAGTCAAACCCTCTAGCTGTTGGCTAGCTGGCATGTTCTGAATGGGGTTGCCCTCCCCATGAAAGCCCAGGGGCAGAGTCTGAGGGTGCTCCTTGAGCCACTCGAGTCCCTGGAGGCTTGGGGGGCCCAGAGGGCCTTTGCTCACCTTGTTTTGCTGGGACAGAAAGAGCCTGTCTGCCGTGAGTCCTGCTCCCATAAACTCCCATTGGATGACCCTTCTGTGCTCTGCGCAGAGATGCCCTGACAGACAGCCTGGAAGTCGCAGTTAGTAGGGGCTGCTCTGGCATGAATGCTGACTGGGGGCCCCCTCAGGGAACGCGGAGCACCAACCCTGAAGACTTGTTTGTTTCCAGACTGTTTGTTTCCAGACTGAATTCAAGGTGCTCCGCGTTAAACAACCCTAAATGGCTTTGGGGCTCACTTGCCTGAAGGAACCCAGCAGCCTGAGTCCTCAGCTCTGGGTGAGGTCTTCATTCTTGTTGCCCCCCCTCCAGGGGGAAGTTCACTGGGTGGGGACAGGAGTAAGGCCTTCCCTGTGGTGACGCCCTAATTATGGATTGCCCTCCTCTTGGAATTACCACTGGCACCAATGGTGCTGCCATTTCAGCACAAGGTTAAAACCTGCCTTTTTCACCTGGGCATTTTTGGGATTTTGACCCACTGCTGCAAATTGTTGTGCTGGAATTCTTCATTTTATTTTTTAAAACTTTTGCTTTATATGGTTTTAAATGATGTTGCAACCCATCCTGGGATCAACTGACCAATGTCCTCAACAAATTCACGAATATATATTTATATACAGCAAGTGCACCACAGCAAATATTTCATGTTCAGCAGTTAATATCTAAAATGAGGTGGAGGGAGCCCCCCACGGGGGATGACCTAACATCTTGCAGGGGTGGCCTAACTGGTGGGGGTAAGCTGCTCTGTGAGGACGCGGGGGCTTTATCAATGAATCCTTTTGTTCTGGCACTATCAAAACAGGTTTCAGAACAGGGTCATCATAAATGTGGGCTCTGGCAAATTTGGTTTATCTCTTAAAGCTGAACAGCCTCCTGCTGCTGGGATTTTGATGTGGTTCTTTCTCCTGAAGTCTCCTGGCCCGTCCCCCCACCATGTCCTCTCCAGCTATGCTTAGGGTAGGGCCCTCTGTCACTGCCCCAGCCGGGGAGTTGTGAGTGCGAGTGCTGCGGCAGTGGAGGAGGCCAGGCGGAGCCCCCGTTCTCCATGGACAAGATATCAAAGTTCTCATTCTCCATTCTTGGTGAAGAATCAAGATGGCACATGACAAGCCCGTTTGCATGCAAATGACCGCAGAGGAAACAGGAGGCAGCGTGGAGAAGCAACTCGGATGGCTCCCCAAGGATTCCACCCCACTGTGCTTGTGGGCCCAGGCGGCACGTTGCAAACAAGACAAGGGCCATTTGGGAAGGCGGGGTTTGTGTGTGCATTGGAGGGCAGGGCCTTTAAAGGCAATAATGGGGCAGGGCTGTGGGGGGGGGCCACCCATCCCTTAAAATACAGGACAGTCCCATTTTTGGAGTCATAAAAATAAAAATTGGCATTTGTGCGCTCACCCAAACTGCTTGTTGCTTAGGCAGTTGAACCCGCCCTTCCCTCCAAATCTGACTGATTGACGCTCCAGGCTAGCCAATGCCAAGCAGCAGCCTTGCGAAAGAGCTTGTTCCTGATGTATAGGGGGTGCATTACACCAGTAAAATTGGCAAAAATGTATAGAACAGAACAAAAGACTTGTTGGAGGTGTAAAGAAGGGGAAGCTACATTTTATCATATGTGGTGGGATTGTAAGATTATTACAAAATTTTGGGAAATGATATACAATAAATTTTAAAAAATGGTTAAAATAACATTTGTTAAAAAACCAGAAGCTTTTATCGTTAGGTATTTTAGGACAAGTGTTGTCGAAAGAAAAAAAGACATTATTCATATATGCTACTACAGCGGTAAGAATTTTAATAGCTCAAAATTGGAAAACCGGAGAAGAACCATCAAAAGCACAAGGGATAGAAAAGTTAGCAAAGTTAACGGATAAACTGCGTGAAAAGGACAATAGTGACTTTGAAAAAGAACGGGAACTCTTTACAATATATGTGCAGAAATAACAGAAAGAAAAGGTCTCGTTGGCAGGATTTAAATAAACATTTACAACTTTATTTACAGAGAACAAGAAGTATAACAATGTGATAACATAACATTGTATATAAACAGCAGAATGTATCATCTGATGTAATAAACCAGAAATGGTAGTTAAGGGAAGTCAACGGAGGTCAGGGGGATTGGAAAATGTGTGTTGACTCCTGCTTCTTGGGAGAAAAGCAATGACAAACCTAGGCAGCATCTTAAAAAGCAGAGACATCACCTTGCCAACAAAGGTCCGAATAGTTAAAGCCATGGTTTTCCCAGCAGTGATGTATGGAAGTGAGAGCTGGACCATAAATAAGGCTGATTGCCAAAGAATTGATGCTTTTGAATTGTGGTGCTGGAGGAAACGTATCCATTCTGACTGAAGAAAATCAGCCCTGAGTGCTCACTGGAAGGACAGATCCTGAAGCTGAGGCTCCAAGACTTTGGCCGCCTCATGAGAAGAGAAGACTCCCTGGAAAAGACCCTGATGTTGGGAAAGATGGAGGGCACAAGGAGAAGGGGACGACAGAGGACGAGATGGTTGGACAGTGTTCTCGAAGCTACAAACATGAGTCTGACCAAACTGCGGGTGGCAGTGGAAGGCAGGAGTGCCTGGCGTGCTCTGGTCCAGGGGGTCACAAAGAGGCGGACATGACTAAACGATTAAACAACAACAAATTGGATACTTGTTTTGAGAAAAGAAAATCAATAAAAATTATTGAAAAGAAAGAAAAGAAAAGAAAAAAGAAAGAAAGTAAGAAAGAAAAAAAGAGCTTGTTCCTTGGCGCAGAGGCAGGGAGGCAGCAATTCGGGGAAGTTCAGTGCGGAGTCTGCTGAGCACGTGGCCAGGCTTTTGGGGAAGGGGGCTCTCTTTGTTTTGACCTCGTACCTTTTTATTATTAGTGTTTTGTCCCAGAAGCAACAGCTCTGGTGCACACGAATGTGAGTGATCACTGGTCAGGTGTCCTCTATTTATTCTACCAATTATCTGTTTTTGAATGTTGCTTCCCCTCCCCCACCATCTCACATGCGGAACTACCGTAAATGCATATTTTTTGATGGCACATGTCACCTACAATAGTTAGAATTTGTTGTGGGTTTAAACAAACAAAAACAAAAAAACCCAGCATTTTCCCCAGCACTTCTTACTCCCCTGTATTGCAGACCAGCCTTCCTATCCCTTATATTACAAATGCAGAGGGGGAAGCAGAGACTGGGGTGGATCTAGACACGGGGGAAAAACCACTATAAAAAAATTAAATCATTATAACAAAAGAAAAAAAGAATCACTTTTTTTGCTCTCCAGTGCCATCTCGTGTCATATGGTTATAATGCATTCAAAGCGCTGGTTTTTTTGACTAATGTAGCTGAGTCCTGGCAGAATCGCTAGAACGTAGTGACTTTTATCTAGGCAAATGCAGAAGCTCCGAATGGTGACCTGCTCAGGGAAGCCGTTCCTGTCTGTAACAGTCTTGGGCAAGCTGCCACCTCTTTTGCTCAGCAACCCTGATGGTTTGCTGCTGTTTTCTTTGCAAATCAGCACCCGCCCTGCTGCACAAGGTTGTTGTAGACACTGTGGATCTGAAGACCTTTTGGAACATAGAAAGATTCCATGTTAATAAGCTAGAGCTGAATATTTTCTGCAAGCCCCAAAGAAGTCTCACTTGGCGGGGGGGGGGGCTTTTTTGGCAATTGTTGCAATAATTTCCACTTATTTCTTTAAATTGTCTTCACTGGCCCCCATGTTGTAGGCACCCAACTCTTGACATTCAGGATGCTCTCCTGTTTGAATCCTGCCTCTGTCACATTTCTCTTAGCCGCTCATGTCCTACCTTACGTGCTTGTTTGTAAGGACTGCAAGACAGGAGTTCTAATCTTTATTTACTAATAAAGATATAATAAATTATTTACTAATAATAAATTATTTACTAATCTTCTGAGCACCCAGAAGGCCTCTACAAAAATGTTAAGTGGTTGTCTCAGTTGCTGTCATGGACACAATTTCATCACCAGTCTCTGGAGAATCATAGAACTGCAGAACTGTAGAGCTGGGAGGGACCACAAGGGTCATCTAATCCATCCCTCTGCAGTGCAGGAATCCTTTGCCCATGACCCTGGGATTAAGAGTAGATTTCATCTTGCACGAGCTTTCTGAGAACAGGAGGAGACCCTGGCTCTGTTTGCTAGAAGATCCTTGGTTTGGGGGAAGATCAAACAGAAGCAAATCAGAAAGAAGGAAGTCACACAGCCAGGGGGAGATGCTGCCAGCAAATAGTGAAAAAATGGAGATGGAGAAATGACTGCCATGGAGCTGGGAGCAGCCCAGGGGCAGAAGGTCCCAGCTTCACTCCCCAGTGGCATCTCTAGGCAGGGCTGGGGGGGAACTCTCTGCCGGGGACTCCGGAGAGAGGCTGCCAGCCAGTGTTGGCAGTGCCAAGCTAGATGGGCCCGTGGCCTCAGACTCCCTAAAATGGAAAAGCCTCTCCAAGGCTATGTATTCTGAATAAAATGGAGGCGGAGACACAATCCAAATTCCTGTGCCCCTCCAGGGCCTCTTGTCTCTCCTCTCCCCCCATTCGGGGTCCCAGGTTGCATCTGCTGGAGCTCTGGCACTTCCTCTGCGCACTGAGCGGCAGAGGAGGAGAGTGCGGCGGGGGGGGGGGGGTATCAGGCTCCCTCTGCCATTGTTATCACGAAGGAAGCACCGGTTTGCGGCTGCACTTCCAGGCCTCCATCTCACTTTGCTTCCAGCAGGCAGGCAGGGAAACTAATAGGGTGTTGCAGAGAAGGATGGAGTTTGGGGTTGTTGTTTTTTATGAGAGAGGCTGTGGTTGGGGGTGAGGTTTGAAGGGGGTTGGGAATTAAGCCAAAGATACATTACTACTATCGTAACTCTTGCACTTCCCTCGGATGTGGCTCTACATCAAGTGACAGCCCTGAGGAGGCTGCAATCAAAAAGTGGTGGAAGGCATGCAAGAGGGGAGGTGGGGGTGGCGTGGAGAAGCTGAAGGAGGTGGGCTGCTCATTAGGGTTTAGAAGCTTCCCCCCGACTCTTCAGCCTGCCCAACCTGCAAAACTCTGGACCCAAGCCACATGTAGAGGTGTAGCGTGGGGTAGGGCCAGGGCCCTGGGTGCACATTGTCGGGGGCACAATCAGGTGCCCCCACAACAGGCATAGAGCTCCAGTAGATCAGGTGTGGCAGCAGGTGCATTGGTCTAGCGGGCAGGTGGATGGAGCGTCCTGCAGGAGTGTCTCCACCCCATCCTTCTGCCCAGACACTGAGGTCCAGTTCCGAGGGCCTTCTGGTGGTTCCCTCACTGCAAGATGTGAGGTTACAGGGAACCAGGCAGAGAGCCTTCTTGGTGGTGGTGCCCGCTCTGTAGAACGCCCTCCCATCTGATGTTAAGGAAATAAACA
Organism: Podarcis tiliguerta; assembly: GCF_965153285.1. Taxonomy (NCBI): domain Eukaryota; kingdom Metazoa; phylum Chordata; class Lepidosauria; order Squamata; family Lacertidae; genus Podarcis; species Podarcis tiliguerta. Next base: position 41,519,089 of record NC_139549.1, read on the forward strand.
ACTATCTGACTTTTAGAAGACATCTGAAGGCAGTCCTGTTTAGGGAAGTTTTTAATGTTTGATGTTTTATTCTGTTTTTAATATTCTCTTGGGAGCTGCCCAGAGTGGCTGGGGAAACCCAGCCGGATGGGTGGGGTATGTATAAATAAATAAATAAATAAATAAATAAATAAATAAATAAATAAATAATCATGGAGGCATTGGGCAAGGAGCAGGCTCCGTTCACCCTCCACATGCCCCCACCCCAGCTACCCAGGCCCCTGGGGGTGCAACACTTGTCCCACCCCCAGCGTCAGCAACCCATGCTATGCCACTGGCCATCCTCCTCCTCGCTGGCTCTGCTGTGTCGCCTCCTTGCCTTTGCTGTCGCGGCTGGAAGGTGTCTTTGCACAGTGGCAAGGCCTCCTGGTGGCCTGGGGGGGGGGGAGAGCCTCCAGTGTTTTGCCGAGCTAGAGTGTAAGGGGCAGTACAAATTGAAGCGTCACCTGTGTGGCTCTGCCTACCTTTGCCTCTGGCCCCGCCCAGTCCTCTGCCTCCAGGTAGCCCTAAACAGGGCAGGAGGGGGGGCACTCTTGCTCTCCTCCTGCTCTTTCCCGCCCAGAAACAGATGTTTCAAAGGTAAACTGCCTCAGGAGATGGACCCCCCCCCCCCCACTGCAGCTCTCTTCCCTGATGAAACTGCCATCTCCCTTTCAGACTTGCCCCAAAACCCAACTACACCTTAGAACATGAAGCCATGTCTGGTTGGTTGGATATTCTTCAGAATTACAACCAAGTGAGGGAGAACGAGAGTTTAAGTCCTTCCCTCCCTCCCTCCCCACCTCCCTCCCCACACCTTGTTGTAGCAGAGAACTTTTTTTTTTTTAAAAAAAGAAAGGAAATCTGTTAGCAACTAGACTTTTAGCAGGGTGGTAATTGCCTGTGTGAGAGCAGGTAGCAAGAGGGCTTATTGGCAGGCGTGTGCTAGGATCCTGGACTCAGCTGCTCCATCCAGCCTCTACTTGGCTGCGGAAGTCCGGCGTGAGAGCATCCCCTGCAGATGGGAGCCAACCCTCCACTTGAAGACGTCCAGGGAAGGGGGGAGGGAGGGAAGGAGAGAGGACACCCCCACTAGGTAGCTGGTTCCATTGTCAAAAGGCTCGTACAATGAAGACTAAGACATGCATCTCAAGGGAGCTGCCAAGGTCAAGAGACAACCTTGACAATTTTTGTTGACAACAATTTTTGTACATTTCAGCTATGCATGCACAGGGAGGAGTGGAGGAAGAGAGAGACATCTAATTAACAAAGCTACGCAGCACAGTTCAGTACAAACTTTGGTCCTCCTCACACATTGATGCTTTTGTGGAAAAGCATCTGCCTGAGTAGTGGCTGGGAAGAGGCAAAAGGTTGGCAGATCCTGGGGAGCTGCACAAATTTTTAAAATAAAATAAAAACTCTGTGCTTCCCTCAAATATCTGTTTAATTACTGAAACAACTGTTTGAACATTTTTATATATTAATTTAGCAAAATGATAATTGTGTGATTACAAATGCACTTTGACCAGGAGCCAGAGAGTTTTCATTTACTAAAATGAAAACTTTGATTTTAAAGGGGATGGAAATAGAACTGATTTAATTCCATCCCACTGGGAGCTGTGTTAAGTTTTAGCACCCCTTCATTTGTCAAAAAAGGGAAGGCCATTGTGCTGAGTTTTTCTGCTACAAAACACCCCAAATGCTGAAACTGACGGCTGTTTGAACTTGCTGGACTCAGAAGCGGCAGCAGCAGCAGCAATTGTTGGGGCCACAGATCCCTCTGCCACCTTTGCATTGAAAGCTTTACTCTACCTAGTTATATCACCTGGTCTATGATGATGGATCCTCCAGCTCTGTGACCCCAAACTGCATGAGGCAAAGGTCTCCTGCTCTTTAAATGGAACCATCCATCCTAGAGTGACATCTACTTATTCATTTCTGAATTATTATTTTGACCACCCGATGAATAGCTGCTTGCTTTTTTTTCTCTGGGCAGTTTACAAATCTAAATTAATAAAAGACAAAGGGAAACAATCAAAGAATAACCATAAGAACAGGAACAGCCCTGCAGAAGCCAAGCACAAAACCACCATGAAGCCATTGTGGAATCGGAACCAATTAAAGCAGCCCTGAGGGGGGGTAACAACAAGTTCAAGGAATCTAAATGCTCCAAAGCCACAGATATTAAAAGGTCTGGGAGAACATTCTTGGGGCGGAGAGAGAGAGCTACTAGGTGTCAGCAACTAGGCGTCATGAGAACCATCTGGACCCACCATTATCAAGAGCAGTCTACCTCAATGTAGCAGGTGCTAAAGACAAAGAATGGATGAGGGCAGTCTTCTTTGTGCCTTGCTGGAGGGCTTCCTGGAAGCATCTGTTGGTCGTAGTTTCCTGCTGAGCAACAACAAGCAGAGCTCATGGAGTGGGAGGCCAGCCAACCAGAAGAACCTTTGAGGTGTACTGGTGGAGGCAGAGTCGGTATCCAAAGTCAGGACCAGTCCTAGGGCCAGGCGAACAGCAATCCACATGGTCAAGACACTCCAGAGGTCAGAGAATCCAATGGTCATGGGTCACGACGAGCAGGAAGCAGTAAGGTTGGGCCAGGAGCTACCAGCGTTGTTTTCAGCATCTGACTGCTGCTGGAAGCTCTGCTTAAAAAGGCTGAAGTCAGTTGGTTCTGATCAGTGCCTTCTCCTCTGCGTCCTTGAAGGCTAATCAGCTGCAGGTGGAGTCACTCTTCCTTCTCCCCCTTTCAGGCTGCTGTTCGCAGGCAAAGTTGACTCCTAGCCCATGACGCTGGCTGGCTGCAGTTGGAAACAGGATGCAGGTCTGGATAGACCCACCTTCGCCCAATCCACAGGGCTTCTCAAAAACATAAGCTGTTCATGGGTAGGGATTTGCCTTTTTCTTTGCGCTTCCTTGTATGCCTACAAGTTCTAGAGTTGTGAGGAAAACAATGAAGCTGAATTTTGGAAGGTTCAGGACAGACAAAAGAAAAGAACTTCTTCATGCAGCTCATAGTTAAGCCATGGCACTCGCTCCCACAGGAAGCGGAGATGGCCACCTGCCCAGATGGCTTTAGAAGAGGCAAATTCATGGAGGAGGCTCTTGAGGGCTACTGGCCAGGATGGCTTTGCTCTGCTTCCACAGCTGGAGGCAGCCATATTTCTGAATGCCAGTTACTGGGAACCGCAGGAGGGCAGTGCTCTTGAACTCGGGTCCTGCTTTGGGCTGGGAGAAGAGGGGAAGAGGAGCAGGGCTCTCCTTATGCCAGGTACATCATTCTGCAGACCACAGCTAACTGCATTTGGGCCACCCTTTGCATGCCTCTCTGGCATCTGATTCTGACCAACCCCTGACATCACCCCCCTCTCCTGAACTCTCCTCCTCTTCCTTGTCTTCCCTCCACCCTCTTGGTTTAGGTTTGTTGGGATGGCTACTGTGAAATTCCCTTTGTAACTCTGGGGTATGAACGTGCTCTGCATATTCCCATGACCTATCTTCAGGCCCATACCCTTTCCATGCTATGAGATATGGCAGCTTCTTCTGCCTCCATCGTAAATTCAGCATCTGCTCCACTTCGAACACCTCCTTTCCCTCTACAACTACAGGAGGAGGGGGTGCTTCCCTAGGAGTCTGGTAGGGGTGTGCAGGGATCACTGGGGAAAACACAGCTCTATGGGATACAGGGTATATTTTAACGGAGGCTGGTAACTTAAGTCTGAACGTTACGGGATTCATCTGCTCTATTACTTCAAATGGCCCCACCCTCTGTGGATCCAATTTTCTGCATCTACTTTTCTGGGGCAAATCTTGTGTATACAGCCACACCTGGTCCCCCACTTTTATCTCACTACCTGGTTGTCTGTGGGCATCTGCCACTCTTTTGTATGCCTCTTTGGCCAAGTCCAACCATTCTTTCAGCAAACTCTGAATAGTGGCCATTTCTTCAACGAACTATTCTGCTGCTGGTACTGACAGGTTGTCTGCCTGTGAAGGAAAGGTACGTGGGTGTCGCCCGTGACTGGCAAAGAAGGGGGTCTGCTGTGTAGATGCATGAAGGGCATTATTATATATGAACTCCACCAGTGACAACTTTGACACCCAATCATCTTGCTGATAGTTCACATAACACCTAAGGTACTGCTGCAACGTGGCACTGGTCCTCTCTGATTTACCGTTCGACTCTGGGTGCCTAGCTGAAGAGAGACACACTTCTAGTTCGAGCAGCTGCATGAGTTTCTTCCAGAACTGCCAGGTGAATTGGGTCTCCATATCCGACATTACCCTAAGGGGGAGTCCGTGCAACTTAAAGACGTGGTCTACAAAGAGCTGAGCCATCTCCTGCGCCATTGGTAGACTCCTACAAGCTTCCCTGGGTCTCTTCACCCACTGGCAAGTCTCACAGGCTTGCAGAAGCTCCTTGACTTCTCTCATTCTTGGCTATCAGAACTGCCTAGTCATTGGTATAGCATCTTATGTTTCCCGAAGTGCCCTGCTGTAGGGTTGTTACGGCACTGACGTAGGACTTTAGGTCTCAACTCTTCCTCTAGAACATAGAGTTTATACAATCCTTTATACAATAGTCCATCCTTTCCCTCAAACCCCTCCGCTCCGCCTGCATTCCTTTGCAGTGTCTCTAACTTCCCCTTTGCAAAAGCATCCTCCCGTGTTTTCCTTCAGAACATGGAAGCTTTGGTGACTGAACCAGCTGCTAGCTGTAGTTGCTCTGGCTTTAGGATGTGCTGGTACACTGGAACTGGCTCCTCCTGGTACACCAGCTTCCTTGAGAGAGCGTCTGCCCGTTGTTTCTGATTACCCGCCACATACTGTACTCAAAAGTCAAACCTGGCAAAAAATTGTGCCCAACGAATCTGCCGTTGATTTAGGTGTTTCATTGTCTGCCAATACTCCAGATTCCTGTGATTAGTGCACACCTCTACTTGATGTTGCACCCCTTCTAGAAAGTGTCTACAAGTCTCAAAGGCATCTTTGATAGCCAACAACTCCTTTTCCCATATGGTGTAGTTCTGTTTTGAGGAAGCACCTCTATAACGTGCCATACGTGCTGCTCCAGGCTCTCAGAGTATATTAGCAAATCACTTGATGAGTTCGCTAAGACAGCAACTGCTGTTCTTAGTAGCTCAGAGAAGGTTCAAAGTGGTGCAGGAATTAACCTCTAAAGATGCTGAACCATGGCTTAATGCCATGAAGGCCGAAGTTGATTCCTTGAATAGGAACCAAACCTGGGAGCTGGTGCCAATAGTCCCAGGAATGAGACTGGTTGGCAGCAAATGGGTCTTCAAGGCCAAGACAGACCAGACTAGCAAGGTTGTCAGGCACAAAGCCAGATTGGTCACCAGAGGTTTTTCACAAGTACCAGGACAGGATTACCATGAGACCTACTCACCCACCGTCAAGTATGAGAGCATTAGGCTAATGCTCAAGATTGCTGCAGAGGAGAAGCTTCACGTTTCTTATCACAATGTGAGCACAGCATTTTTGTACGGGATTTTGGGGGAGGAGCTGTACATGCTTCCACCTGATGGAATGCAGGTACAGAAGGGAATGGTCTGTAAACTACGGAAATCCCTATATGGTCTCAAGCAGAGTGCCTGGTGTTGGAACACAAAACTCACTGAGACATTGCTTTCTCTAGGTTTTCACCAAGGCAAAGCTGATCCATGTGTGTTTGTCAAAGAGGAGGGGCAAAACAAATTGTATTGTTTACGCTTTGTTGATGATCTGCTTCTTTTCTGGAAGGATCAAGCTTTGTACCAAAGCACCCTAGCTCAGCTGAAGGTGCACTTTAACATGAAGGGTCTTAGTGAGGTATCGAACTATCTTTCTCTGCAGGTGGAGAAGGACCAGGCAGGTAATTTTCTGGTACACCAAACACAGAAAATTGCTGATGTATTAACCAGGCTGAATTTGGTTGATGCAAACCCAGCAGACACACAGATGGTGACAGATTACCAGGTAGATAGTACTGCTGAAGCATTTTCTGACACCACACTGTACAGATGCATTCTAGGCAAGCTGAATTTCATTGCTAGATGTTCAAGACCTGGCGTAACTGTAAGCACTAACCTGGTTAGCAGATATGCCAACAATCCTACTGTTCAGGATTGGAAAGCTTTGAAGTGCATAGCCTGCTATTTGAAGGGGACTTTGCACAACAGACTAAGGTTCACAAGACTGGAGGTCTTGAAGTCTTTGAAGATGCTAGTTTTGGAAGTGACACCACGGATGGTACCAGCACTTCTGGAGTATGCTACATGTACAACCACTGTCTGTTCGACTGGCTGTGCAAAAAGCAAACATCAGGAAGCCTAAGTTCCTGTGAAGCAGAACTCAATGCCCTGTCATTTTCACTTATGGATTGTGAATGGTTGATGCAACTGTTTCAGGACATCAAGGTTTCTGTGAAATGTCCCATACAGGTGTATCAAGACAACAGATCCTGTTTGGCTTTGCTGAACTCAGAGAGTTGCAAGCAAAGAACCAAATACTTGCAGATTAAGTTACATCATGCAAGGTGTCCTACATGCCAGGAAATGAAAATCCTGCAGATCTGTTGTCTAAGGTTGTTAACAGAGAACAACTTAAGGTTTATGTACAGAGGTTGCAATTGGGTTGAACCACAGGTAATACAGGTTACATGGAAAGGAGGAAGATGTTAGGATATAGTTCCATTCCACCTTTAGAACAGGCATGTAGAGTTGTTGTATGTCACATGTCTGTTTACTTCCAGCACAGTCTGCTGGGAACTTCCGTTGTATATAGCTTTTGTCTATGCTGCTTTTTGTTTGGACACAAAGGGAAGCAGACATGTTTTTCTTTTGTCCCGATGCTGAATAAACGCTTGTAAATATGCTTACATATGCTTCTGTCCGCCACTTCCGTTGTGAAGAGTTATTCACTCTGCTGATTAGAGCGTGCTCAGTATCTGAAGGTTTCTGAGGCTTGAGTCACTGATTGATGCTATTTTGAGAACTGGAGTTCTCCCGGCTGCCGGGCGGTGGCTGGAGCCAGCTGGAGGCCTTCCAAATGCCCCCGCCTCCCTGGACGCATCCCAACAAGCTGATCCACTTGGGTCTTCAGCATGGCATTCTGTTGGAACAGCGCCTGCATCTGGCTACTTACGGCTCCAGCACTCTCCTGTCCCTCCTTGAGCTCCTGCTGCCTTTCCTTGCTCCGCAGACATCCTTGAATACTTCTCTTGCACTTGATGTGAGGAGTTTCAAAGTGAACAAGTTGTGAGATATGCAGCAGGGGAGTTTCCCCTTCTCTCTGGGAGGTTCTTATAAGAATTAACAAGCCTCTGACAGGTTTATAGTCCGTTTTATTTACAATAACACACAGAGTGTGGCATTGAGCCACCCCCTTTTAGGAGCTCAGTTGTTCACTCTGAATCCCCGCCCCTTCCGCAGGAAGAAGTGCGCCACTATCCAGCTCTCCCATTCCTGTACTTCCATTGAACTGTAATGCTTTCAGACCTCCTAGTAACGAGGACTGGGAGGAAAGTCCCTGCTGCTCTCAAATGAAGAGTCTCCCAAATGCTCACTCCCTCCTGGTTGCCTAGCTACTGACTCAGAGTTATCTAGCTCTTCCCCCGACTGTGCCATCTCTAAATCGACTACTGGGAAAGTTGAAGGACGGGGGGGGGGGGGAGAGGCAAACTCTCCCCTTCTTCTTCTGTCAGAGGCTGCTCTGTCTATCCCTGCATTCCTTCATCTTTAGAGGCAGAACAGTCTCTGGCATCTGAGTCTGACCAGGCCCTGACAGCAGGTCTCTGCGGTAAGGATGGAAGGGAGCTGCCAGTTTCTGTCCTTTTGGTTTTCCATTTTTCCAACCACAAATTTAGTTCTCCACATTTCTGAAACAATTCATGGATTCTTTTTCATTGGCATATCAGTGCAAATTTCTGTTAATAAACACCTTTTTGCATGCAGTTTCGACCAACGTGCACATTTTGCCAAGCAGTTCCCTCTAATACAATCTTTTTTTTGTACGTTAATTTAACTAATATATATATTTATGCACACTTCCCCATGATATATGCATTTTTGTAAACCTTGTTTGGTAGGAGAATTGCATTGTGAAATTCAGATGAGTACAAATTTCAAAGGATGATTCTGTGTTCCAGTCCTCACATGGTTTCAGAAAGTGTGGATATGACAGATTTGCCTTTAAATACAAACTGAATTTCTGCTTCCATTCCTACTGGGTTGTAAGAAATTGTCCTAAACCTGCCTCCCCTTGCAGGAAAGTGGGGAGCTCCTTCCCTGCGTGACGCAACAAAGGAAGCCTCAGCAGCGCACAACACTTGTGGGACTCTCCCTGAGGACAAAGCCTCCTGCATTTGTCTTCCACCACCTCAAAGATCTTTGTGGGGAGCGGTTAGGGCAGCTTTAGTCCTCCATCTGTAAAATGAGATTATATGTTTGCAGGGGATTTGCAAAATCTGAGTGAGATCAAGGTGGCAAAGAAGGAGAATTCCTCGAGCCATTGTGGAAGCATTGGTGGACAATTCTTGTGGCTTTGGATGCAGAAAGGCCACCCTCAGCATCTCTCTCTTTTTTTAATAAATATTTTTTATTAGATTTTCCACCCTCAGCATCTCTTGGCAGGGCTGGGAGAAACCCCGGGGTCTGAAACCGTGGGGAGCTGCAGCAGAGCAGACGTTATGCTGCAAGAAGGACCAAGAGCCTGGCTCAGGATGAAGAGGCAGCTTCCTGTCTTCTGGGAGCCTCAGGGACATGATCCAAGTTCCCCTTTCTTGATATGCCACAAACGCTCAGTGCCTTTGTCAATCCTCCTTCTCCTCTTGAACCACTTGTACTACTGGCAAGCTGAGTGGGGTGGGGAGGCAAAGGGCTGCCTTGGGGGGGAGGGGAGAAGAAGAAGAAGAAGAAGAAGAAGAAGAAGAAGAAATTATTTGTACCCCACCCTCTGTCCTTTCAGCTGGTTTTTTCTTTTCAAAGCTTTGTATCACACTTTAAATTACCAATTTCTGACCTTAATATTCTTGTACTCAACTCTGTCTCTTTGGTCTGAAAAGTTTTAAAGTTTATCGTTGCCGGATTTATTTCAGTCCCGCTAATGTCTTCACATTTTTACAATAATTGTTTATAGACCAAATAAATTTACTCCAGTCTCTTTGAAAGTTTTGGTCATCTTGGTTCCGGATTCTACCGGTCAGCTTGGCTAATTCTGCATTGTCTTTGTCTGCCACTCCTCAATCATTGGCAATTCCTGCGCTTTCCACTTTTGAGCTAAGAAAGTTCTTGCTGCCGTCGTGACGTACTTAAAAAGTCTTTGGTCAACCTTTGCAATTTCCTCTCCCATCAAACTCAACAAAAATGCTTCTTTTTGGGGGGAAAGTTACATCTAAAAATCTTTTTCAACTCATTGTAAATCGCTTCCCAAAATGTTTTTACTTTATCACAAGGTCCACCACATGTGATAAAAATCTCCATCTTTCTCTTTACATTTCCAACACAATTTATTCCTCATTCTATACATTTTGGCCAGTTTCACCGGTGTCAAATACCACCTATACATCATTTTCATGACATTCTCTTTTAAGGCTGTACACGCAGTAAATTTTAAATTTTCATTCAACTACTTTGACCAAGATTCATACTCAGTATTATACCCAAAGTCTATAGCCCATTTTATCATCACTTCTTTAGTGTCCTCGTCTTTTGTGTACCATTCTAACAACAAATTGTACATCTTTGTCAATTCAATTTGAAATCTAGATTTTTTATTTTCAAAACCAAGATTTCTTTTATCTCCATTAAATATATCATTTACCTAATGGTATTGCAACAAACCTGTAAGTACTTCCCATCTCCTTGACATCAGATGGGAGGACGTTCCACAGGCAGGGCGCCACCACTGAGAAGGCCCTCTGCCTGGTTCCCTGTAGCTTCACTTCGTACAGTGAGGGAACCACCAGAAGGCCCTCGGAGCTGGACCTCAAAGTCCGGGCTGAATGATGGGGGTGGAGACGCTCCTTCAGAATCTCTTCAGCCATTTCCTCTTCCCCCAGGAACTGCATAGGGGTGGTTGTGGGGGGCCACCAGCATATTTAAAATACTAACAGCTGTCCTCCAATCTCCACCAGCATCCCAGAACTATTTGCAGGACAGAACAAGCAATGAAGAACTTGCAGAAGGAGGGGGTGGGGTAGAGAAACTGGTTTTCTGAAGCCTCCCCTCCAACCGCAGAGGCCCACCCTGCTGTCTGTGTAGTCTATATGTGTGCATACAGAAAGCGTACATAGACTTGTGGAATTTCCATTTCAACATGCCCCTTCAATTTTAACAAGGGGAGGGAATTTCATCCCCTCTTTTGCATGTTACATCCCCCACAATTCAGTCAAAAGTTCCTAAATAGAATTGTCAGCCCAGAATTAGGAAACTCACAACACTGAAACTGGGTTGGGAGGGGTTTATGCGCCTTAAAACAGCCCCTTTTCCAGACTCCTCTCCTGACTCAGGAATGCAAACACATGGGGGGGGGGGGAGGAGAGGGGGTATGGGGGGTCATTTATAATTAAGCAAATGATGCATTTGAGGTAATTAATAGGCAAGGAAAGTGTATATGATTTTGTCAAAGCCGAAATAATTACTGGGAATGATTAATAGAGCTAACTATCCACAACTGTTTTAGTGAAACATGCTACACAACACCCCCCCCCCCACCAAATTTCTTTATCTTCATAGGCTAATTTGATTGAAGAACTAATTTGATAGATATCAATTTCCAAACAAATGAGCTTCATCTTTATCAGATGAATGCAATTTGCTCAGAGAGTCCAACCCCACCCCACAAAAAAGTCTTTAGTCCCAGTTGGTGCCTCTTTTCTTCTTTGGGATGTGGAAAACCATATATCAAAACACTTTCAATACATTTTTTAAAATGTTGTTCCAAGCATGCACTGCTCATCCACTGCCACACAAAAGAGAGATCGATGGGGCTTGGTACTGTCAGCTTGCATGTACCATGTTGCTCATGTGATCTGACCGAATGTCTCCTTTTTGGTGCCAATTAGTACTGTGTCCGTGCCCCAAATTTTCCCTGCATTTTTTGCTCTTCTTCATCATTGGTAGTGTGAGAAAAGAAACTGCACTGATGATGATGATGATGATAATAATAATAATAATATTTATTTATTTATTCATTCATTCATTCATTCCCCGCCCATCTGGCTGGGTTTCCCCAGTCACTCTGGGTGGCTCCCAACAGAATATTAAAAACACGATAAAACATCAAACATTCAAAACTTCCCTAAACAAGGCTGCCTTCATATGTCTTCTAAAAGTCAGGTAGTTGTTTATTTCCTTGACATTTGATGGGAGGGCATTCCACAGGGCAGGCGCCACTACCGAGAAGGCCCAGAATTCTCAAGGGTGAGTTGCAGGGTTTTACTGTTGTGTTTTATTATTTTATTTTATTTTAGAATATATTTCATTAGTTCCCACCCCTCTACAAGAAAACCGAACAGAGTACAATCAAGTATGCAGTACAACAAATGCCACTTGTATAGCAATTTAAATCATTGGTTGTCTAAATGAGCCGGGCCAAAAAGAAATCTGAGTGAGGGGAGTAGAAAGTAGAAAGTCAAGTACCCAGTGGGTCCAAAAGTGGCTGGCCATGCCCCCTGGTGGGCAATGTAGTGTGAATGACGACCAGACTTTGAAAAGCGGGCATCGCTGGATCAAGTTCATCTGTTTTGTTGAATTAATTGAACTAAATAGTTTTAATTGGATTTTGAACTAAAGTGCAATTAATTGTTACTGTTTTGAATTTTATTGCGTTGTTATCTTCCCTAGTGAGTCGTGCAGTGTGCTATTCTGAGTAAATGCTTTTTATAAGGTAGGAGGCACTGGGGATGAGTTCACTGGACCAAGGGACAGGATGCCCCCCCAAAAAATTAGGGCACCACTGCATTGACCTATGTGATAAAAGGATGCCAAACATTTATCATGGTGAGAGAAACAAGGGCCCACCCAGCTAAGCAGCATCGGTTTCCCTGAGAGGGTCGTGTCCCATTACGGTTACCACCATTTTATGGCAAATTGCATCACAGAATGGAGGGGGGAGGAGTTGGGAGGCAATCCCCTCCCCCCCGCCCCCGGTTCTGAAATGATTTCAAAGCAATCCGTTACAATCTATTGCAGCATAACTGGATGGCCCCTCTGGAGATTGTCAAACGCACACACATACACAGGAATTTGTAAATCTCTCTCTGCTTTGCTACCTAGAGCTTAAATGTACAACCTGGGGTGGGAGTGGAGCAGGGGGGTGGGGGGCAGTGAGTGTTTCAATTGCACGAGGTATCACACAAGCGAGCAATGATCGCAACCACCATGCAAATTGGGGGTTGCCTGTAAATGCAGGGAAATAAACAAATAATGAATGAATGGGCATGTTCTGATGAGGGGGTGTTGGGATGAGCTTTGTTCCACGTGTTAAATTTGTGAAGGAGAGAGAAAATATATGGGGGGAGGGGGGTGCCCTCCTCTCTCACATATCATGCAGATAAAAAGGTTCAGATTTGGGGCTTCCGGGCTACACCTAGGCCTTCTGGCAGTTCCCTCATTGCGAGAAGTGAAGTTACAGGGAACCAGGCAGAGGGCCTTCTCAGTAGTGGTGCCTGCCCTGTGGAACACCCTCCCATCAGATGTCAAGGAGATAAAAAACTACACAGCTTTTAGAATGCATCTGAAGGAATCCCTGTATTGGGAACCACAGCATTATAGTGCCCCCAGCTCTCAACTCCTCTAAATGGTCCAAAAGGATACCATGGTCAATGGTGTCAAAAGCCGCTGAGGGATCCAGCAGAACTGGGAAACAGATTTCACCTCTGTCTCTAGCCTGCCGGAGGACCAGCACAACCAAGGCAGCTTCAGTCCCGCGATGGGGTCTGAATCCTGACTGGAAGGGATCCAAATGGTCCGCATCCTCCAGGCTTGCCTGGAGTTGTTCAGTGACCACCCGCTCAATTACCTTGCCCAAGAATGGAAGATCATAGAATCATAGAGTTGGAAGAGACCACAAGGGCCATCGAGTCCAACCCCCTGCCAAGCAGGAAACACCATCAGAGCACTCCTGACATATGGTTGTCAAGCCTCTGCTTAAAGACCTCCAAAGAAGGAGACTCCACCACACTCCTTGGCAGCAAATTCCACTGTCGAACAGCTCTTACTGTCAGGAAGTTCTTCCTAATGTTTAGGTGGAATCTTCTTTCTTGTAGTTTGGATCCATTGCTCCGTGTCCGCTTCTCTGGAGCAGCAGAAAACAACCTTTCTCCCTCCTCTCTGTGACATCCTTTTATATATTTGAACATGGCTATCATATCCCCCCTTAACCTCCTCTTCTCCAGGCTAAACATGCCCAGCTCCCTTAGCTGTTCCTCATAAGGCATCGTTTCCAGGCCTTTGACCATTTTGGTTGCCCTCCTCTGGACACGTTCCAGTTTGTCAGTGTCCTTCATTTGAGACTGGACGATAGCTGGCCATAATGGCTGGGTCCAAAGATTATTTTTTAATAAGCAGTTTAATAAGCACTTCTTTAATTAGGTCTGGGAAGACCCCCTCACAGAGGGAAGCATTCACCACCCAGCAGAGCCCATCGCCCAGCCCTTCCCGGCTTGCTTTTATGAGCCAGGACGGGCAAGGATCAAGGAGACAGGTGTTTGGTTTCACTCGTCCAAGCAGCCTGTCCACATCCTCGGAGGTGACAGGTTGGAACTGATCCCATACAACCTGACTAGACAGAACTCTGGCATTCTCCTGCCCCAGCCCTGCCCCTGCAGTGGAGTCTACCTCCCTCCAAATCTAAGCAATTTTATCTGTGAAGAACAGATAAATACATGCCACAAGCCATCTTGAAAATACTTTATTAATAGACATTCAATGTCCTTTGGGCAGCGTGCATCATTGTCCAGGTAGCAAACACAAAGGCCTAAATGAGACCTGACAACTTGCCACCCAATGGATGACCCGTGAAACACAAACCAGGGATGGTGATCAGTTTTTCAGCCCATGAATTTTTATAGGGTTATGCAAATCCATATGCAAAATACTTGGCTTGCTTTAAACACTGATTTGCATAAACAACTGCAAGGTTTGTTTGTTTTTTGTCCACTTGGCACTTTCTGTTTTCTTTTCTTGGTGAGTATCTTGTTCTGCATATAGGAAAGATGAGCACCTTCAAGAGCATTTCAGCAGAATCATCCCTTACTGGAGTGTACCCAGATTTTGGATATGGGGGTGGGGAGCACTCTTCCATCACCACCACCCTGCAGTCTTGGACACGGAGCTCTGCTGAGCCAACAGCTGATCGGAACAGGGGCAAGGAGATGCAGATCTCTTCACAGCAGCAACAGGGATTCGAAGCCACGTTTCACAGGCTGGAACATATCTCATGGGCTGCAATGTTGTTGCCTTGCTCTAGCTTGGAAATAGTTCCTCTGAAGCACAAAAGGCCTGTCTTTCAGCAGCAAGATTTCTTCTCCTTTTGATGAAAGGCTTCTCCCCTGCCCTTCCTTGAGCCGGACCCTGACCAGAGGCAGACCCAGGCCAGCCCTTTCCAAAGCCTCCGCATGGTGACAAGGGACAGGGTCTTTTCAGTGCTGGCCTCCCAGCCAGGCACATCAGGCACGGGCATCTTCATCTTCTCAGCACCAAGTGAAAGCGTTCATGGGATGTGTCGGACCAATTTTTAAATATTGTCTTCATGCTAGTTGGCTATTCTTGATGATTTGTCATTCTTAGGGTGGGCATTGTGATTTTGGCATATTCATGGGTGTGTTGTTTTTGTTTTTTTGGATTTATTTGGCTTGGTGATGATGATGATATCAATTACATATACTGCCCTCCATCTGAAGATCACAATGAGGTTCGCAACATAAAAATACAAAACGACAACACAAAACACATAATCAAAACAAGAATAAAAGCAAAAAACGCAAGAATGTCTGCCCCCCCCCCATGCCCACAAACACGGCCATATAATGTTAATCTACCAAAGGCCTGGTTATAAAGGAACACACGGCTCTGTGTGAAGGTTCTCCTACTTCTGAGTCAGATCATGCCATTGACAAGGCATCTCCAGGTGGGTCAAGAACTCCCTGAGCTTCTGAGTAGGTCTGTGGCTTCAGATGCCTGAGGGGGTGCAAAATTGAGAAAACCCATAACGAAGAAGATCCATTTAGGGGTATCAGTTGTTGGCCATTCTCAGGGCATCCTACTACTGAATATTACCAATGTCCGCCCTGATTGTCGCGGCCCATTAGCAGTGCTTTTTTCTGGGGGTCCTCATGGGTCCATAGCACTGGCCCCTTTCCTCCCTCCCACATGTTAAAAGTGTGTGCTGTAACAACTTCATGGCAAATACAGGCACCTTTTTGTCTTTTTTTGTTTTAAAAGCTAGTTGCTTTGCTGGTTGTTTTTGAGAAAACACTGAGATGATTCCCCTCCAACGGGACATGGGATCCTAGGAAGATGCCTTATCCTGAGTTGGACCCTTGGCCATCTTGCACAGTACTGCCTACACTGGCTGGCAGCAGCGGCTCCCCAGGGTTTCAGGCAGGGCACATTCCCAGCCCTAGCAGACGCTCCCAGGGTCCCTATTTTCCAGAGACAGTCCCAGATTTACAGCAGCCATCTCGGTTTCTGATTTGATCCCGGAATGTCCCGCTTTTCCTTAGGACTTCCCTGTTTTCATTGGAGAAATGTTGGAGGGTATGGAGTTATCCAACCCCAAGACATCTGAAGGCAGCTCTGCATAGCGAAGTTTTTTTTTTTAAAAAAAGTTGAATGTTTTATTATGTTATTTTATATGTTGGAAGCCATCCAGAGTTGTTCTTGTTGCTGTTGTTATGTAATAGGATATGCCTATTTTCATTGGTGAAATGTTGGAGGGTATGCCCTACCTGGAACTGAAGCTGGGGCCTTCTGCATGCACAGCACCTGCTCCCTGACGGGGCTCCTGGGGCTCCTTCTCCCTTCGCCCTGCCTATTCTCGTTGCCACTCGAGGCCTCGTTGCCACTGTCACCCTCCCCTGTATAGCCACGCCTGCCACCCCTCTCTCCCACCAGCCGGGCCCAATATTTATCACTCCAGCATGGAGATGATGCTGAAGATGCACATTATCTGCCAGCCGGAGCCTGATGGCTCTTTGTAAGCTGTGGCATTCTATCATCTAAAAGCTCTACTTAGGATCTATTTTAAAATTCATATTTTCTACCACAGAACATAACGGCTCCTTGGGAGCCAATTTTGAGATTATCAGATAATGTTTTTAGAGGTTTTCTTTTTATAAAAGCCACACATTTGTTTGCAGAACATCTTTCAAAATGTGTATTATTATGTATCAGCAAACTCTGAAAATGCTTCCCAAGATACAGCCCTCAAATGATGCCAGTCAAAGTGGGTGAATGGGGAGTGTCTTACAGAGATAATGCAAGTTTACACGACTTTACAGCAGCTTCCCAGGTTGCTAATGCCACAGAGATATCCTTTTACCATCAATACAATTGTGCCCGCTGAGAGAGCAGATTTATGAATTGCTGTTTCCAGCTACACTAGTTTATTATGCAAATTACTAGGAACTGATAGGTCAATTTATAAGTGACAATGTAAGCAAAATCTGATGGGACTCCAAAAGCTACCTCTGTGAACCTAGGCTATAGGGCATGCTGCAACCCTTCAAAGATAATCAAGTCTGGAAGTGTACTGGTCTTCATAGCCCCAGCTTGGTCAATAATGCAGCCACCTGCGAAGCGAGAAAAACACTTAGTTGAACAAGCACACTGAACGGTACACCCAGTGTCCAAAATCATGTAGGCTGGGTGCCCAAATAGTGATCTGCTTTTTTCTATTATGCCTTTTGAGTGTGGAATTGATTTTTAAAATATAGATTCTGCAGCTGACTGACTGCATTATCCATGGGGGCTTGGGAAACGAACTGCTGCCTTCCTTGTGACGGAAAGCCCTGGGTGAATGCGAAGAGAGCAAGAAAGATGACGAAGGGAATGCAGAGGAAAAACTGCTATGGAGAAGCTGAGGGAAGTGGGTTTTGCTCTGGGAACAAGAGTCAAAGAAATGATTCCCGCAGTCCTCAGATAGGCCAAAAGACAGAATGTCACCGAGGGATGCTCAGAGGTCTGCCCAGGGGGAGGTCGTGTGCAGACCAGAAAAAGCTTCACCAGGCCAATTTCTGCCAGTCAAGGTACAAGAGCTTGGCTAGAAGAAAAAGAAAGGAAGGAAGGAAGGAAGGAAGGAAGGAAGGAAGGAAGGAAGGAAGGAAGAGGCGCAATCTGGGAAGGTACCGGTACTTTCTACCACATGTGGTGGACATGTAAAATAGTAAAAGACTTCTGGGAAATTATATATAATGAATTGAAAAAAAGGTTTAAGATAACTTTTATCAAAAAACCAGAAGCCTTTCTATAGGGTTAACAGGAGATGAATTACCAATAGAATTCAAAAGACTATTTATGTACGCGACAACGAATGCTACTTGCCCAGAAGTGGAAGGAAGAAAAAGGGTGTATAACCAAGATGATGGACTATGCCGAAATGGCAAAGATGACCGTGAGGATCAGACACCAAGAGGACAAGAAATGCAATCAAGAGTGGAATTGTTTATAGAATATCTTAAAAACCACTGTGTATATTTAAAAACGTTAGCAGGATTATTGTAAAACGTATAATGTAATATTAGTTAAGTGGGGGGGAAGAGTGAAAAAATGAACTGGAAAAATGTAATTAGATGCAAAGAAATAGGGGGAAATTTGGAAACCAGGGGTGGGGGGTGGGGGAAGTCCGAGGTATCTAAGTAATCCCAGGAGTGCAAAATTTGAAAATAATGTGAATATATGCAAATGTTGTTTAAAAAATGAAAAGTAAAATATATTTTTTAAAAAGAGAATTGTTAATCTGCACATACTGTTGCTTGTATATTTGTGTATTGCTTTTCATCCCAGGAGCTCATGCCTGTTTTCCCATTCCCTCTTTTATCTTCACAACAGCCCTGTGAGGGAGGCTGAGTTTGTGAGTTGGACATCAAAGTTGTGAAACTGCATATACTTAAGGTTTGTTGTTGTTCTTTTTTGCTTGGTGTCATTTATAAAGGTCAGCAAACCCTCCCCTCCCCTTTGTTTTGGTATTTTGCTGTAAGAATCAGGACTATGAAGGATTGAAGGAGACTGCTTTTCTGCCTTTCTTACATGATCTCTGAATGTAAGAAGAGCCCTTTGGATCAGGCAATGGGGTGCAGGTAGACCATGAGCAGGACTTGAGGGCAGCGGCACCCACCCTCCTGTGGTTTCCACCAGCTGGGATGCAGAAGCCTTGCTGTCTCCCACTGTGGAGGCAGAGCAGGGCAGAGCATGGGGGAGCCAGGGAGGCTGGGGCCCCGGGTGCAGATGGGGGGGTGAACCAGGCACCCCCCGCATGGGCCCAGTGTGTGTGCCCCCTGGGTGAGTGCAGAGGATGTTCTTCACCCCCCATGCCCTGCCCCGCTCCTGCCCACCAGCTGACGCCCCCCAGTACCTGGTGGGGGGAGGGTGCGGAGGGGGAAGAGCACCCTCTGCACCCCACCCCTGCCTGGTGCGCGAGTGCCCCCCATCAGCAGCTGGGGCTGGGTGAGCCCGGAGGGAGCCCGGCAGCAGCAGCGAGGGCTGGGTGAGCGTGCCCCATTCCCGCTTGGGGAGCGTGCGTACACCCCCACCCACCCCGGGCACCTGTGGACAGTGCTACACCCCTCAGCAAAGCCACCATGGCTAGTAGCCCTCTTAATAAAGGTAAAGCCCTCTTAATAAAGCCCTCTTTGTAAAGGTAAAGGTACCCCTGCCCGTACGGGCCAGTCTTGACAGACTCTAGGGTTGTGCGCCCATCTCACTCAAAGAGGCCGGGGGCCAGCGCTGTCCGAAGACACTTCCGGGTCACGTGGCCAGCATGACATCGCTGCTCTGGCGAGCCAGAGCCGCACACGGAAACACCGTTTACCTTCCCGCTAGTAAGCGGTCCCTATTTATCTACTTGCCCCCGGGGGTGCTTTCGAACTGCTAGGTTGGCAGGCGCTGGGACTGAGTGACGGGAGCGCACCCCGCCGCGGGGATTCGAACCGCCGACCTTTCGATCGGCAAGCCCTAGGCGCTGAGGCTTTTACCCACAGCGCCACCCGCATCCCTCTTAATAGCCCTCCTTCCAGAGTTTAACTCTGCAGTGTATGACATATATTTTGATTTTCCAAACAGGTGCTCAAGTCCTGCCAAAATTCTCCCCTATATCACCTCCTGAAAGGAGCCCACCTTCTTCTTCGGTGTTTGCAGGATGGAAAGACCCTGGCAGCATCCTTGCAGAGCAGAGGCCCTTCACACCTTGGTATGGGGAGGGTCCTGCAGCGATCGCTCACCCCTTCCGATCAAGGCAGCACCGATTCCCCCCCCCCAACCCCTTCGCTTTTTCACCCAAGACTCCCAGCCTGCTCTTGGCTTCCTTCAGCCCAACGCCTCTTTGCAAATGGATTCCCCTTTGTAGCTGAATATTTTGATTACAAATTTGCCGAAGTACCTGGCACAATAATGAGCCCATTTTGTTTGGCTAATCGCAGCTGCCTATTCCCCACAGGCAGGCCAGGAAATTCGAAGCCGGGGTCTCCTCTTCACGATCACATTAGAGTTTATTAAATTCTCATTCAAACATTAGCATTTTAGGTTCCTAATCCCATTACAGCCAATTAGCTGGCCCTCCGTATAGCGTGCCGTTGTGGGTGGGCTGGGCTTGCCAGTTATTTTGCATGTGTCTGAGAGAGAGGCTCCCGATGGGGGTTTTCAGTATTCTGTGAGTTTCCTTTAAAGCGGAATTTAAAAACCTATGAGTGGGATGAACATGCAGGCAGAAGGGTCGTTCTCTATCAGAGCCCCATCAAAGAAGCCCAGGTGTTTCTAGATGGCCAAGAGCTTCCAGGACTTCCCAACCTGAGACACTGGCAGCTGTTTGAGAAGGGGACCTCGTAGTATGCAATTGTGGACGTGTTTGGCATTTTAACACTCCAACTTCAGTTGCAAAAAGAAAACCCCAAAGCAAATGTTTCCCGATATAAATCATGCAGGGCTCAGGTTTCCACTCTCCTCTCAGCTCTGAATTTGCTGGCTGGCTGTGCTGCTTGACTCTCACTCCTGCCCTCCTTGGCCCCTCTCACAACAACAATCCTACAACACGAAAGATGTGGGATGGGTTTTACTGGGTAGGAGAGGATATATTAATTGCAATTTAGCCTTCCAGGCTCCCACGTTTGTGGGTTGAACAGAGTTTCAAAATCCCATTCTCAGCAGCAAAACTAAGAGCATAGGAATATACTTCCACGGAAGTCTAGTGTCCAGCTCAAGGGAAGATATAGTCCCACACTCTTCTGCCTTGGTCAGACCACACCTGGGATACTGTGTCCAATTCTGGGCACCACAATTTAAGAAGGATCTTGACAAGCTGGAACATGTGCAGAGGAGGACGACCGAGATGATCAAGGGTCTGGAAACCAAGCCTTACGAGGAGCGCTTGAAGGAACTGGGTATGTTTAGCCTGCGAAAGAGGAGACTGAGAGGAGATATGATTGCCATCTTCAAATATCTAAAGGGCTGTCACATGGAAGAGGGAACAAGCTTGTTTTCTCCTGCTCTGGAGGGTAAAACTTGAACCAATGGCTTCCAGTTTCAAGGAAGGAGATTCCAACTAAACATTCAGAAAAACTTTCTTGACAATAACAGCTGATCGACAGTGGAACCGTCTCCCTTGGGAGGTGGTGGACTCTCCTTCCTTGGTGTCAGGGACTGGGCAGAAGAGGACACTGAAGGGGGGGGGGTGATGTCAGGAGCTGGGCAGATGAGAAGGAGTGGAGACCACCTCCCCAGCCTGACCCTTTGATGGAGGAGGAAGAGGAAGATAGTATAGATTTACAACAGGGGTTTGCAGGAGGTCACAGCTCAGAGGCAGATGATGGGAGAGGTGGAGCAGGCAGCTGGAGCAGCAGTTGGCTGACACATTGTCACTAGAAAGCATTCCAGACCCTTCATCTCCCAGAACCCGGCAAGCCTTAAAAGTAGGAGAGCAAAGAGCTCAAAGGCAGAGGGCACAGAGGAGACAATGACCAATGAGGGAGTGCGAGAGAAGGGGGGGTGGAGATTCACTCAGGACAGCACCATTATCCAAGAGGCTCTCTCTGTAAGGTCTGAAATAAAAAAGAACTGTAAGAAACTTTGTAGGAAAATGGCTGCTTATGCATAAAGGCATGGGCGAAAGTTTCTTACAGGGTCAAGCAAGACGCCCTTGGAGCATGGACAACGCGTGAACAGTCCATGCTATTTAGTGATTGGTCCACGTAACATGGTCTGAGAGTGGCGTGACGCCCGGTTATGATACTGCACTGTCTTTGTTTGCTAGCTGATACAATGTTGTATCATTTTGCTGAACACAACAATAAATCCCTTCAAAATCCATCTTGGTGTGTGAGATCCTTTCAAGCTATCTTGGTGTGAGACTGATGCATTACAGAAGACGAGCGGGCCTCGTCAAAACTTTTCCTTGTCTTTATACTTTTCTGGCCAACCAGCCAGGAGCCACTGACAGCATCCTGACATTTGGAGGTTTCTAAGTAGAGGTTGGATGGCCTCCTGTCCTGGATGCTTTAGCTGAGATTCCTGCATTGCAGGCGGTTGGGCTAGATGACCCTTGGTGTCCCTTCCAACTCTATGAATCCATAAATTAGGCTGCAAAGCCTTGTTTTGAGCAACTCCAGCTATGAAATAAGCTGGCACCTCTTTCTTACAGGCAATAACTTGGGAAATAAGTTTATAAATATAATTGACTTACTTACAATCTTGCATTGTTTCACAGCAATAGCAGCAGTAGAATCCATGCAGGCAAAATACTTAAATTTACAATATAACTAGCTTCGGGCATGTGCCTAAAGCTGGAGCAAGCACATGTGTGTTTGCATCCAACTCTGGCCAAAGGAAGAGAGAGATGGAGGAACAGGAAGTACTACATGCTCCTTCCTCTCCAGGAGGGGAGGGGAAATGACATCACAAAGAACCCCCTCTACCAATTGTATTTCTATGGCCTGAGTATCTGCCCATCAGCAATACAGCTCTGTGGCATTGGTCCCTTCTCATGCCAACTAGCAAGAATATGTATTTGTTAGGTTTGGCTGCTGATCTCTCACAAAAGACAGGGCATGTTTGGAAAGGAGACGTTGGCATAAAGACCGGGAGCGGACAAAACCAAAACAGCGAAGGGCTTTCACCCTGGCCCGTTGTCAGGCCCTCCCTTCAGCAATTCAGGAAGGCTGTTATAGGAAAATACCATACGAGGAGAGGAAATGACCATGTGGCTCTGGGCAGCAGGAAAATGGAGCACACCCTTCTTCACTGCCAGTATTATATAGACATTTGAGCCAGGTTTATCCAGCCCATCCTATATACATTCCCAGGGCGTTCAGAACAACACAACATCTTCCTATTACTACAGGACAAAAGCCCAGAAATCACATATTCAGTTACCAGATTCTGCGCTGCCATGATACTCATCAGAGGGTGGTCTATGCTACAAATCAGTCCTAAAATGAAGGCCCATATTGTTAGATCTGTATCACTGAAGCCCCACCCCATATAGCTGTTTTAACGGGTCTTTTGTAATTCTTCTTCTTATTTTTTATTCACCCATTATTTATGCTTAATCAAATATGCTATGTATATGTTTTAATCTACAATTGGTTCTTGCTCCCATTTATTTAATAATTATTCGCTTAGATTCATACTGTTACACTATTTATTTAGATGTTTTGCTTATGCTGATCTGTGACCGAATAAAGTAAATTCATTCATTAGGTATTTAAAAGACCCGGGACACCCAGACCTGGGACCTGTGCTCTGGTGGTGGACTTTGGGATCCTGAGGGCAGTGCCCTTTGCAGCAAGCCCAGGCCCCTCCAAGCCCCCCTTTGTTTAAAGAGTGGGAGGAGCAGGGGTCTGCCTCCCCCCCACCCTTGTGCAAAAGACCCAGACTCCGCTCCTGTGGCCAACAACCCACAAGGGCACCCATCTTAGGGGGTTTCCATATCAAAACAAAGCAAAACTAGAATACAATTTGCAACGCAGGGATGAAGTGCTTGGTCTATGGCTGCACGTTTGCTTCCCGTTCCAGGATAAATTTTCATGAAAAGGGTACAGAAACCAACCTTTTTGCTTCTGCTCTTTCATCTGGAGCTCTCCCCCCCCCCCGCCCAGAGGACACCCCTGTCTTTCTGAAAGACACAAAGAAGGCCTGAAAAGGGCCTTTCATCTCAGCATCGCTGCGAAAGCCTCTGCCTGAATGACAGGTCGGCGCACTTGGGGGCGCTGCCGCAATCTAAATAATAAATTACAGGAGTCCTCGTTTGTCACACAAAACGCACCGGCAAGGGAAGAAGCAAAAGCCCCGAGGAGCTGGGCGAGAGTGCAAGAAGGAGGGGGCGGTGGAGGAGAAGCCCCGTCAAAGGAGGAAGCCGCTTCCTTCGGACAAAATGGGCTTTTCCTTCTCAGAGAACGCCAGATTTATGGGTTAATAAGTATCTACAATTAGTGGCTGGGAAAAATCTACCCAGGTAGACAAGAATTATTCATTCCAATTAACTACAAATTAAGATCAAGCCAATTTAGGCCCATTAAAATGGAAACGCACATCATCTCCCATTCAAAGGAATTTGTATTTGATGCAAATAGAAGAAATTCAGAAACTTTGGAAATGTTTTCTGATTGTTCATTTGCATCGTTAAGCAGCACAGAAAGGGGGGGGGGTCCCGAAAAGGGGGGAAGCAGAGAGAACAGAAGGAACAATAATTAGTTATGTAAATAATGTGGCATTCTTGTTTATAATTAGTTCAGGAATAAAATAAAATTCACGCATGTCACAGGACTAATTTTCGTATGCAAATGAACAATCAAAATTATAAACGGTAATAATGCAGTTTGGGAGAAGGTGGCATTTCCAATTTATTAGTGGGCACGCATGAGGAAGCTGATTCCAGCTGACGGCAGAGGCTTCCAAGGTAGCTGCAGGGAGATACAAAAGGGGAGGGAGACGGGAGGGGAGGAACTGCCAGGGCCAAAGGCACTTCTGGCCACCTGACCCCCCACCCCACCCCCACAAGTTGTTTGCTTCAAGTGGCCAGGCCTTCTTCAGGCTCAACTGCATGTCAACGGACCCCAGGTGGTGTGTGGCTTCCACGACATTCCCACGGAAACCAAACATACCCTTAGTTCCTGCATCTCATTTTGCAGAAAGCTGATGTGCTGCATCAGGACGATTTTGGGCATCCCATGGCAGGACAGGGCCTCAAAGATGCCCCCCACGCACAAGCCCACATTCCCAGCAGGTTGGCACTCTTGTTCTGCGATGTCTGCGCTGCCTTGGTCATGTCCACAGAAGGGAAGAAGGCAGGGTCCCTAAGGATGCGCTCGATGGGAAGCTGACAACACACTAGCCTCTGGCCCATGGGACTAGCCATCAGCTCCTCCTGGGCCCATGCTTTTCCTGCAGCAGTGCACAACCTCCCTGTTTCCCAGCCCCACCAGGATTCCCCCCCCCCATGCCTATGCCCAGAAAACTGGGTGATTCAAGTGTTCGGCTTATTAAAACAACAACACAAAATCCCCCAACAGTCCGAACTTACCACTCAATGATTCCAGCTGCGCTGCACTTATAAGAGGGATGAATGAAGTCCAGGGACAAGAAATAGATGCGGTAAAACTCCCCAGATGCAGCCATTGGTCTGCAGAGCCCGGGTGCTGCACACTCTGAAGAGCAGCAGTGGCTCCCAGGGTCTGGGGGGAGAGAGGAGCCTTTCCTGCAATCTGAGCTGGGGGAACCACCTGCAGCCTCCAAGCTTCTCTCTCCAGCCCTCTCTGGCCCTGCTGCACACCCTGGTGCTCAGGCGCTTTGGCCTGCCTGGAATGTGCCCTTGGACTCTTTGCCTCAATGGAGGATGGAGAGGTGCAGGTCTGTGTGTAGAAACCTCTGACTTGTGAGGTGGGGATTGAAAGGTAGCCTGCTGTTCAAAAGCTGCTGCTGCTGCTGCTGCTCTGCTTCTTTTGCCTCTATCCCTGCCCAGGAATGAATGTGGAACTCAGGCTGGAAAAGAAATATTATTATCTATTTATTTATACCCCACCCTTTCCCCTGACAGGGACGCAAGGCAGCTTACAGATAAAAGAAGAACACCTAAAAACGGGGGAGAACACAATTATTAAAAACAATTTAACAGTGGGAGAGAGAGAGAGCATATAGATAATTACAATAGAAACAGCACAGCACCAGCCCTTTCATTAAAAGCATTCAGTTCCCAAAGCCTGCTGAAACAAGAAAAGTCTCCAACTGTTGTCAGAAGGACAGCAAGGAGGGAGCCTGCCCAGCTTCTCCTGGGAGGGAGTTTCAAAGTTGCCTGGCAGAAGCCACCACCAAGAAGGCCCTCTCCTGCGTCCCCACTCAGCCTGCCTGGGAGGGTGGTGAGACTGAGACTGAGAGAAGGGCTTCCCCCAAAGGTCTCAGAGCCTGGGGCAAGTTCTTATGAGGGAAGAGGGTCTTTCAGAAAGCCTGGACCTAAGCTGGGTAGGGTTTATAGGTCGTAACCAGGCCCTCTGCCCTCCAATTTAAATGGAGGCAGACTTGGACCTTCTATGTGTGAAGTAGGTGCTCCTTCCCAGCCTCAGTTGCTGGAGCAGGGGGGTCCCAGCTGGTACTGGACCACAACTCCTCTCAGACCCAGTCCCAAACCCCTGGGCTGGAAAACCAGGCTGGGAAAGGTGGGTATAACCAGGCCTCTCTTGACTCGTTTGCTGTAGGGGTGCTGTTGTCCATAGAATCATAGAATCATAGAATCATAGAGTTGGAAGAGACCACAAGGGCCATCGAGTCCAACCCCCTGCTAAGCAGGAAACACCATCAGAGCACTCCTGACATATGGTTGTCAAGCCTCTGCTTAAAGACCTCCAAAGAAGGAGACTCCACCACACTCCTTGGCAGCAAATTCCACTGTCGAACAGCTCTTACTGTCAGGAAGTTCTTCCTAATGTTTAGGTGGAATCTTTTTTCTTGTAGTTTGGATCCATTGCTCCGTGTCTGCTTCTCTGGAGCCGCAGAAAACAACCTTTCTCCCTCCTCCATGTGACATCCCTTCATATATTTGAACATGGCTATCATATCACCCCTTAACCTCCTCTTCTCCAGGCTAAACATGCCCAGCTCCCTTAGCCGTTCCTCATAAGGCATCGTTTCCAGGCCTTTGACCATTTTGGTTGCCCTCCTCTGGACACGTTCCAGTTTGTCAGTGTCCTTCTTGAACTGTGGTGCCCAGAACTGGACACAGTACTCCAGCTGAGGTCTGACC
This sequence comes from Podarcis tiliguerta, assembly GCF_965153285.1. NCBI lineage: Eukaryota > Metazoa > Chordata > Lepidosauria > Squamata > Lacertidae > Podarcis > Podarcis tiliguerta. The sequence continues at coordinate 41,545,552 of NC_139549.1, forward strand.
AGAGCAGAATACAGTGGCACTATTACTTCCCTTGATCTAGATGCTATACTCCTATTGATGCAGCCCAGAATTGCATTGGCTTTATTAGCTGCTGCGTCACACTGTTGGCTCATGTCAAGTTTGTGGTCAACCAAGACTCCTAGATCCTTTTCACATGTACTGCTCTCAAGCCAGGTGTCACCCATCTTGTATTTGTGCCTCTCATTTTTTTTGCCCAAGTGCAATACTTTACATTTCTCCCTGTTAAAATTCATCTTGTTTGTTTTGGCCCAGTTCTCTAATCTGTCAAGGTCGTTTTGAAGTGTGATCCTGTCCTCTGGGGTGTTAGCCACCCCTCCCAGTTTGGTGTCATCTGCAAATTTGATCAGGATGCCCTTGAGTCCATCCTCCAAGTCGTTGATAAAGATGTTGAATAAGATGTTGAATAAAGATGTTGAATAAGTCCAGATGTTGGCCCTCTCCAGATGTTGGCCATGGTGGCTGGGGCTGATAGAAGCTACAGGGCAGCAACATCTGGAGGGCACCTCATGGGCTGCGCCTGCTCTCGAGGGACTTGTGGTGACACTTTTCAGCCTCTGCTCCCCCAGTCCAGCCCGATTCTCTTGCTCCATTTCTCCCACTCCTTAGCCAAGATTGTGCAACTCCACCTCCTTCCAAGTGTGGCTGCATGATTAATGCTCAATGTGGAAAATCCAGGCTGTCCAAAAGTTAATTGTTATCACTTTGAGGGGCTAAGATGAATGACTGGGCCTATTATTTCTGTCAAGTTTTTTTGACTTATAGCATTTGATATTTTGCCCATCATTTCAGATCTGTTGGAGATGAAGGGTTGAACGGATGCAGGGAGAGCTCAAAGATTCTCCTTGAAATTAATTATTTTTTAAGTTAATTAAGAAAGGGGGGGGGGACCTTGGGAGAAAAAGTCAGGATCGATTTGGTAAAAGTTGAGAAAAAGAACGCCACCCCTCCTCCCACTTTGGAATTGGGAAATACATCTTTTCGAGAAATGTGGATTTCAGGCCAAAGACACAAGGGGGATCCACCAAACCAAAAAGGGGTCCCTTCCTGATCCTGAGTCAGATGATCCTTGGTCCATCTAGCTGAGGACAGGCAGGGAGAGGCCTTTCCCAGACCAAAGGGTCAAGATGAAGAGCCACAGTTAGCGGACTGGACACCAGCAACCCCCACCCCCAGTGGGTGAAGCCCCTCCTGTGGTGAGGCAAGACAGGGCCTCCTCTGTGGTGACACTCTGCCCATCACACTCCCTTCCTCCCTGGGATTATGTGGAATGAAGGGTGGCCAGAATACAATCATGTATGTAATTTCAGTGATTATTTCTTGACTTGCATTTGTACATGTAAATTAGCCTCTTTTGTATTCCTTTTCGGTGGCGCTTTGGGGGCTGCCCAAGGTTGGGCCACAGCATCAAACAGCCCCTGGCCTTGGTTATTGCTCAAGGATGGAGGAAGAAGATGAAATGAGGGATGTGCCAAAACTGTATCTCAACCTCCACCCCTGCATTCTCCAAGAGAAGAAAATGAAGTAAAAAAATACCAAAAAGGGAGAGAAAATTTCAGTGCCATTCTTGGGGTGTGTGTGCGCAGAGTTTTTGTCATGCTTACCTTACTTTGAAAGTGTCCAATGGGTGCTTTGGGGAGCCCTTTATTTCCTTCTGAAAATCACCTGGCCAGCCGCTGGCTCTTTGCAGCCTTCCTGGGTGCCTGCACTTCAGTTGAAGCCCAGAGAAAGAGCTCATGTGACAAAGTGCTGGGTTTTTTTACATATAAAGCCTTAAATGGCTCAGAACTGAAACACCTCAAGGACTGCCTCTCTCCATATGAACCGATCTAGACCCTGCAATTATCCTCTTCTTTTGCACCCTTCATGAGGAGTCCACAGGGTGGCAACACGAAAACGGGCCTTTTTGTGGTGGCTCCCTAATTGTGGAATGCTCTCTCCAGGAAGGCTCCCCTGGCTGCTTCATTAAATATTTTTAGGCGCCAGGCAAAAATGTTCCTCTTCAACCAGGCCTTGGGCTGATTAATATTCTACAGTCTTTTAAATGTGTTTGTAGGGAGGGGGGTTGTTTTGTTTCTGTTTTAACTATTTCTTTGTGCTTTCAGTGTGTATTTTTATCTTGTGAACTACCCTGAGATCTTTTGCTGAAGGGTGGTATACAAGTCTAATAAATAATAACAATAATAAAATGACTCCTGCTCCCATGGGAAGCACAGGTCAAAAGCTAGTCGACAAGCAAGAACACATCACCAGCATCCTCTGCCCCTCTGCAATGATAAGGTAAGCATCAAATCGCTCATAGACATTCTGGAGAAATGTTGAAAAAAAGTGTTCAGTAATCTGGAAGGCAGATTTTGGCACAGCACTAGATGAGGCCCAAAAGATGCCCAGCCAAGGCCATTGAGCTCATCCATTCCTCTGGCTCTCCAAGGCTTTCTTCTGCACTTTCAGGCAGACTGTGTGGTGTTGCCATTCGTGGTAGAAGCGGGGCTGGGCTTTCTAGGCGTGGGGGTGTCAGGTGACCTTGGGGTGGCCTGGCTCCTTGGCTTAGCTACTGTGGAGAGATTAAATTCTGACCCTGCTGCAGGAATTTAATGATAAAGATCCTTTCTAGACAGAGCCCAGATAATGAACTGCTTTGTGAGGAAGTAAAGAGAGGTTGTGTGTGAAAGAAAGAGAGAGATGATTGCTGCATTAAACGTGGGATCTCTAAAGTCAGCTAAGCTCCTTGCCAAATCTAATATTCTTCTTTATCATAGCAAGGAGGGGAGAAAGTTGGTTCATGATTTAATATCACAAAGCTCGCTGCCCAGAGGCCACTGAGCCTTATGGCATTCAACAGGCAGGAGACAGCAACAATGCATTCCACCCCCCCCACCCCCCCACATTCACCCAGAGAGACAAATCAGAACACAATGAGATTCAAGTTGACACCACAGGAGGCACAGAGTGTGTGAAATTTGGTTCGGCTCCCATTTTAACGCCCAATTCATGCTCCCCAAAACAATACATGAACAGAAATCCATATCTCCTTTCAAATTTGCACATCCTTGAATTCTGCAGTGGAAGTCTCCAAGCAAATAATCACAGGGAGTACAGAAATGCATCCTGGGTAAAGTGAGCTTCAAGATGCAGCTACTGGTCAAAGATGTCATGCCAAAGATGCATCATTTTAGACCAAGTTGTTTGCAAAAATGTCCCTGTGGGCAAAACTGCATCCAAAAACTGTCTCTTAGGAGATATGCCCACTAAAATACTGGTGAATTTTCACGAAATCTTTGCTAAAATAATGATAATTGCAAACTGATGTAGAAATTTGGCAAACAAAGGCTGGATAGCCATCTGCCTTGGATGCTTTCAGTTGAGATTCCCGCATTGCAGGGGTTGGACTAGATGTTTGGAGGGTGAAGGAGTTGGTTTTCAAATATGTGCTTGTTCCTTCTGCCTCCTGGCTGCCCAGGTGGGATGCAATCTGAATTGGTAACTAGGTCTTTCCCAAAGATTTTCTGCCCCTTGTTGGGAAACAGAATTCAGAAAACTGAATTTCTCTCTAGGGGGGAGCTCAGTGGTGGGATGAACATTTTTCATGTGGAAGGCCGCAGGAGGCTCAGTCCCTGGCATGCTCAGTTGCAGAGGCCAGGCGGCAGGAGAGAGGGAAGGGACCTCACTCAGGCTGAGCATGCCAGGAAGTCCCCGCCAGCCACGGAGAACAATGCATTGGAAGTACAGCGGTACCTCGGGTTAAGTACTTAATTCATTCCGGAGGTCTGTTCTTAACCTGAGACTGTTCTTAACCTGAAGCACCACTTTCGCTAATGGGGCCTCCCACTGCCGCTGCTGCACGATTTTTGTTCTCATCCTGAAGCAAAGTTCTTAAACTGAGGTACTATTTCTGGGTTAGAGGAGTCTGTAACCTGAAGCGTATGTAACCTGAAGCATATGTAACCCGAGGTACCACTGTACACAGGACTGAGCTAGAAGGGCATCTCCTCTGTCCTGGCAGAAGGCAGCTGCCGGCTTTTCCCTGGCCCTTTCCCTCAACAGAGCTTTCATTAAGCAAGGCAAAGAGAAGGCAGAGGAACACAGGGAAGATGCAGGCAGAGTTACGGTCTGTGGCTCTGGGATGCTCAGGGTGTTCGTCATAGAAAGGGAGGCAAGCTTGTCCATTTATCTCAAAAGGTATCAAAGCTCCCTGCTAATTAAAAAGCCCCTGGCTGCTAAAGTATGCACTAACTCATGACAATATAGTCTCATCAGGCTGTGATGCAGAAGGGGAAAAGATTTAAATCTTTGCAAAAATATGTGTGTTTTTCCAGCAGTGCACGGAACCGGGACTTTGGAGGCCCCGCTGCCTGGGTCCTTGGCAGAGAGGCTGCCTCGCTCCCTGCCCCCTTGGTGGTCCTCACCTTCCCCACCTCCAGTCTGTAGTTCACATCGACTTTGTGGTTTGTTTGTTTTTAAATAATATTTTATTAAACTTTTACACAAAGAAAAAAAGGAGAATACAAAAATACAAAAATAATAAGAAAAAAGAAACAAAAAGAAAAAAGAACAGATAAAACAATTCCATTTTCATAATATTTCTTGCATTTGCTTATTTCCCAGACTTCCCCACACCTCCCCCCACTGTATTCCAATTCAAATATTTAATCAGCAAATCCCTTCCCTCTTTCTCATCTTAGTCCTTATCTTAGGGTCTTAGTATATTAGACCTTTAATTTTGCATCTTTTAACCCTCAAATTTTCCATACTCCTTCACCGCATTATTACTAATAACCTTTTAACCTCCATCCGATGTCATACTAACATTCATTAATTTTATAGTATTTCTGTAAATAGTCTTTGAATTTCTTCCAATCTTCTTCCACCGTCTCTTCTCCCTGGTCTCTGAGTCTGCCAGTCATTTTTGCCAATTCCATGTAGTCCATCACTTTCATCTGCCATTCTTCCAGAGTGGGTAGTTCTTGCGTCTTCCAATACTGCGCAATAAGTATTCTTGCTGCTGTTGTGGCATACATAAAGAAAGTTCTATCCTTCTTTAACACCAATTGGCCGACCATGCCCAGGAGAAAGGCCTCTGGTTTCTTCGGGAAGGTGTATTTAAACACCTTTTTCATTTCATTATAGATCATTTCCCAGAAGGTCTTAATCCTTGGGCACGACCACCAAAGGTGAAAAAATGTCCCTTCAGTTTCTTTACATTTCCAGCATTTATTATCAGGCAAATGATATATTTTTGCTAGCTTGACTAGTGTCATGTACCACCTGTATATCATTTTCATAATATTCTCTCTTAAGGCATTACATGCCGTAAATTTCATGCCAGTGGTCCATAACTGTTCCCAGTCAGCCATCATTATGTTATGTCCAACATCTTGTGCCCATTTAATCATAGCAGATTTTACTGTTTCATCCTGAGTATTCCATTTCAACAGCAAGTTATACATTCTTGACAAAATCTTAGTTTTGGGTTCTAACAGTTCTGTTTCCAATTTTGATTTTTCCACCTGGAAGCCAATTTTTCTATCCAATTTGTATGCCTCCATTATCTGATAATAATGAAGCCAGTCTCGCACTTTGTTTTTTAGTTTTTAAAAACTCTGCAGTTTTAATTTGTCTCCCTCCTGTTCCAAAATTTCCCAATATTTCGGCCATTTGGCCTCCATATTAAGCTTTTTTAGGGCTTTCGCTTCCATTGGTGACAACCACCTTGGAGTTTTATTTTCAAGTAGGCCTTTATACCTTGTCCAGACATTAAACAGAGCTCTCCTGACAATATGGTTTTTATACATTCTATGCACTTTAACCTTTTCATACCATAGATATGCATGACAACCAAAAACATTGTTAAATCCTTCTAAGTCCAAAATGTCTGTGTCTTCAAGAAGCAGCCATTCTTTCAACCAGCAGAAAGCTGCTGATTCATAGTAGAGTTTTAAGTCTGGCAGGGCAAAGCCTCCTCTTTCTTTTGCATCAGTTAGTATTTTAAATTTTATTCTTGGCTTTTTGCCCTGCCAGACAAATCTGGAAATGTCTTTCTGCCACTTCTTGAAACAGTCCATTTTGTCAATGATTTGCAGTGTCTGAAACAAAAACAACATTCTAGGAAATACATTCATTTTTATCACAGCAATACGTCCTAACAGTGAAAGCTTCAAATTAGCCCAAATTTCTAAATCTTTCTTCACCTCCTTCCAACATTTATCGTAATTGTCTTTAAATAAGTTCCCATTCTTAACTGTCATATTAATCCCCAGGTACTTCACTTTCTTAACCACTGTCAAACCTGTCTCATTCTGAAACCTCTCTTTCTCAGTTTCTGTTAAGTTCTTCTCCAAAACTTTTGTTTTTGACTTATTCAGTTTAAATCCTGCTACTTGACCAAACTCCTGAATCAGTTCTAAAACTCTTCTTGTACTATATTCTGGCTCCTGTAATGTCAAAACTAAGTCATCTGCAAATGCTCTTAATTTATATTGTTTAGCTCCGACCTGTATCCCTTTAACCAATTGGTCCCTTCTAATCATATTCAGCAAAACCTCCAGGACTGATATAAAAAGCAATGGGGAAATTGGGCAACCTTGTTGTGTTCCTTTTTCTATTCTGAACTCCTCTGTCACAACATTATTAACAATTAGTCTAGCTTTTTGTTCAGAATAAATTGCACCTATACCATTTTCAAATTCTTGTCCTACCCCCATCCCCTGGAGATTCTTCTTCATAAAACTCCAAGAAATATTGTCAAAGGCTTTCTCCGCATCCACAAAAATCAAAACAGCCTTAGTATTAATTTTATCTTGTAATAATTCCAGGATGTCAATTACATTTCTCACATTATCAGATAAATGTCTACCCGGGAGAAAACCTGCTTGGTCCTTATGAATCTCTTCTACTAAAACTTTCTTTAATCTTCTAGCCAAAATGTCTGCAAAAATTTTATAATCCACATTAAGCAATGAAATGGGGCGGTAGTTCTTAAGCTGAGTCTTTTCAGTCTCTGTTTTTGGTATAAGTGTAATGAATGCTTTGGGACCTCAATAGGTTCAACGTTCAGAATCACTTTGGGTTTGGCTGCCTGGTCTTCCTACTTGCCCTTCATGCCCTTACTCTGCCTGGGGAGATGACCCAGGCATCTACCTTAGGGCCAAAAAGAGTGGGGGGTGTTTGGGATTTGGATCAGGGCCCCAGCCCCAGGGAAGGGCCATAGGGCCTTGCCTTTTGCTATCATGCTGTCGCCAAGAGCCAACAAAGAGTCAATATTGGGAGGAAATTGCGCCTTAAAAATGCATGTATTGGTGAGAATAAGATTAAGAAAGGGGAAATGTGTATAAGACAAAATTGCTTATGAAAAGAACACTGAAAGGCTGATAATTTTTTTGTGAGGACTTAAAAACCCCCCCAAGGAAATGGATGTGAAAATATGGCAAATTTAAGACTGGGAAAATGAGAAAGTGAAAGAAACCTAAATTGACAGATTTATCACTTCCTCCAGGGAATGGAGGTAGACTGCCCCCAAGGCTGCCAAGCCCAGTGCCCTCTGATCTGAAGCCACGGCATGTTGGGTTTGTGTGTGTGTGGTGTCCTGGTTGCAACTCTGCCCCTGCCAGTGTAACTACCACTCCCCCTGCCTGGCATGAATTAATTTCAGGGTGTTGGGAAGGGAAGCCATAGCTGCCAACGCTGCCACCGTCATTCCTGACTCTGCTCGTGATACGAGGCAGGCGGTGGCGGGAGTATCAAGGGAAGGAAAACATCCCGAGTGCAACGAGGCTTTCTGAGCTTCAGAGCACCAGCCTGGAAACAGCCCAGTGGCTGCGGCTGCGGCTGCCTGGAACTTCCTGGGATTCACCCGTCCAAGAGAGGGACATCTCCCTGACAGCACAGAATACAAAGGAGAGGCCTTGCCACCTCTGACGTGCCTCCGGCTCGGACGCTGCGGGGGCCCTGGGAGCCCAGGTAGAGCCCGGCTGGTTTTCTGCAGGCTCGCTTGACACCAGCGATTAGGGAGAGTGCCAGGCAGCTGGACACTAGGTGAGGAATCGGACATGCTGCCCAATGGAAGGGACAGCCAGCCCTGACCCCGGACGGGGAATGTGGCTGCCCTGCATCTGCAGCTAAACAAACCACGTAAATCATCCTGGCAGATAGATAATTAAATAATTATCAGCCACTTAATAATGAGGAGTGGGTGTTCAGCATTAGCATATTAGACAGTGTCTTTAAGGGCTAATTGTTGCATTACATCAGAGTTACTCATTCATTATTCCTGTCATTTCGGGTGATAATTTGCACTTTAGAAGACAGTGACAATTTTAGCAGCAATTAGAGGCATGTCAGCTTGGGCCTAGTGAGTTACTGTCACAATTATAAGCAGTTTTATATTATATTATTATTATTATTATTATTATCTGAGTATCCTGACTTGTTGGAGTGTGCTTAAGGGCAGCCTGGTCAGGCCATGAAGCTGACCCACCCGGCTGGGACGGCCTAAGCTGGCAAAGAGAACGGGGCTGCCAGCAGCCTTCAAAACTTTCCAAACCAGTGACACAGAATCTCGGCCGGGAGATGCAGCACACGCGAGACGGTTCTAGACAAGGAGGCAACAATAGAAGGCAGAACAATTATGAGCCCTTCTCCCAGGAAAATGCTTCCGTGGAGCTTGTTACACGAGACACGTGACCATGCTGCATCTCCACCTGCTCAGGGAAGAGCCGGTCAGCCGGTTCTGCTTCTGCTTTCATCCACACACTTTTACATATATTGCAGAGAAAATGCACTTGTTTTCCCCAATCTCAGAGTGGTGAGAGACTACAGAAGGTCCAGCTCTTACTCGGGGTTCTTTGGAATTGAGGTCAGTGGTGACTGTGGTGTCTTGAGGAGATACGGCTTCATTTATAGACACAATATGATGGAGAAGCTTACAACACCCACACTCCCAGCAGATCTCGCCTCCCCATCAGGGTTGCAGGGGAGCCTTAGTCACAGCTCTTGAGTCCAGCACACAGCAAAACATGCCTCTTTCCCCTGGCATGGAGCCCCCGCACCCCAAAACTCAGGCAGTGCCTGCACTTGGGGCACCGGCTCTTCTTCTACCTGAGGTCTTGGGGGGGGGGGGGAGTTGTTGCTGCTGGTTTTTTGTATCTTTAGTTTAGATTTTGTTGTGAGTTATGTGCAAATCGTTTTGTTTTTAATGTTTAATAAATGACTACTTTTGTTATGTTGTAGTTCCTATTTTTTCCATGTTGCAAACTGCCTTGAGCATGGTTTTGACTGTCGAAGGGCGGCATAAAAATAAAATAAAATTACATACATACGTATGTATGTATGTATGTATGTATGTACCTATACACCTTACCAGGTGATGTTGCTTCCAGTCAGGTGAAGGGGTCCCCCCATTTGTCTCTATGGCAACAAGGTAGCCTCTTTCCAGTATAAATGGCTGTACTTCACTGGTCAGCTGCGGCCTTACACCTTCACAAAGGAAATGGCTTGGTTGGCTCAGCAGGTCTGCAGACACGGGACCCACAGGCACATTTAGAGCTGCCTTCCTTCTCCTCTATTTTTCTAAACATTTTTAATCTGCTCAGAGTATCCAGTATGTATGTATGTATGTATCTATCTATCTATCTATCATCTATCTATCTATCTATCTATCTATCTATCTATCTATCTATCTATCATCTGCTTACAGGACAGAAAGTCCTCAGGCTGTAGCCCCTTCCTGGAGGCAGGGAGGAAGAAAGATGGCTGCCCCCAAGACCCTGAGAGAACTGCTCCTCTGAGGTGTGTGCAGTCAGCTGTGGGCAGAAGAAGGATGTCCTTCTTGTCTAATACAAAACTGCAGGATCTACCCGCTTCCTGTTCCCTTCATCTGCGCCTGCTCCCCACCCTGAAAAAACACAGCACAAATATGCAGCTCCCTCTGAGGCCAAAAGGGGGGGGGGGAAAGGCTTAGAATTATAGCAAGGATTAAATATTTCTTTAACTACAATCAAAAAGGGGGAGCAGCCTCTGTAAGCCAAACACCTTGGGAAACATGCATTATAAGGGTACATATAGTCAAATAGAGTTAATTAAGCTAAAACCACAGTAAATCTGTCAGGCCCATATTAATGCGATGGTCAAAATTGGGGGAAATATAGTATTTTGTGTAATAAATCGCGTCCCACTGCAGATTTATGCTGGCATCTGCGTAGTTACCACAGTTTTACAATAATCATTGATCAATCAAACTTTTATGACAAAACTATAATTTTTGCTGTGTTTCTCTATTACTTAGTTTCTGAGTTTGCTTAATTCCCAGAATGCGCCCCAGTAAATCTTGCGTTCTGAGATATAAAGTAGATAATAAGAATGCGATGTAAGATTTGCTTATATTTTAAGCTGTCTTTGCAAATGATTTATAATTAGGACAAAATCTAAGACAAAACATTATTAAAGACAAACACCACTCTATAAATCACCCGCGTTTGCTTACGCCCCTGGTAATTTATTAGAGGATTTTACTACAGACTTTTGCAGATGATGGCCCCAGCGTTGCATGTCATAAGTGGTAAATATTTATGATTAAGAGAATGGTATGCAAAATTCTAACAATCCCTCAGTGACCTGGTGTGGCAGAACCCGGGACTGAAGCGGCATCGCAGGCCTCTGGGCTTCCCATCTCACGTCAAGCTTTAGCTCAACTCACCTGCACCTGAAGTGCTCCGGGGGCACGTCAAACGCCCCCCAAAGACTCCTGAGAAGCACAGCTTGTTAAGAGTGCCGAGACTTCCTAGGAGACCCCCTATTCTCCTCACAGAACTGCAGTTCCCAGAATTCCCTGAAAAGAGGGATTGACAGTTACACCACTCTGAACAAACTACACTTCCCAGGATTTTTGGGGGGAAGCCATGACCATTTAAAGTTGTATGAAACTGCTTTGAACGTAAAGTGCAGAAGAGGCAGTCGCAGCCCACTTGGGATATGTGTGTGCAAATCTGAGCTGGTGCCAGACATTTTGCTCTGCTTTCCTTTGGAGCACATGGGCAGCCCAGGACCTCCATAGGCCCTAGCCAGGCTTGCGCCCTGGGCAGCTCAGCTCCATGCTGCTAAAGCAGTGGAGTCACACTCCATTGTCTCTTGAGACAGGCGGATGCCAACAACAGAGCCTGCCAGTATAGAGTCCTTGTTGAGACGTTGATTCTCAATATACCGAGAGTTTGGCAATAGGAGTTAATTCCTTGATTTATGCAGCAAAGGCAGATGGTCAGCTGAGGACTCTTCAGATGGTTGATGGCCCTCCTTAAAACACAGAACATAGAGAGGCGAGACGGCCTCCTTAGCCTTTCAGCCCACAAGCAGTAAACTCCTGACTGGCGGCCTCCCTTCTTTGGCAAAGTGGCAAGGCTGGAGCAACCTCTCTGCCAGGAGGAGATGGTCACACAGTGAACCAAGCTAACTCAAGGGTGTCTAGACAAAGAGCAAACTGAGCTGGTCCAGATGGAGCTCAAACCTCTCCGTCCTGGGACAAAGAGGGGGAAGTCTGAGCAGGCTCAGGGGAATCCCAAGGTCTGGAAAATGCCTCCACCCCAGAAAGAAATGTTTAAGAGAACAATGGCAACAGGGGAGGGGGACAGAGTCCACTAAAGAAAACCCAATGAGGGCTGAGCATACTCAGTGTCCACTCAGTGCTGATGGACTGGGGGTGGGAAGGACAGAAAACTCTGGAGAGGGGGAATGGAATGGAGTATTCCTTAGGAGGGCCAGCTCCTGAAGAGGAGGAGCATGCCATGCAGAGCCCACACTTTGTTGTCCGGCTTAATCCTCCCCCCCAACTAAGTGTGGCACTGGCAGACCCTCGTAACTCAGTGACTGACGGATCCCCAGAGGTTCTTTGCATGTGTGGGGCACCCCATAAACACATGTGCCAATGACAATTCCTTCCCCATTCACTTCAGGAGAGTGGGGCATGTGGAGAATGAACGAATGAATGGGGAAGGCAGATGTCTCCTCTCACCTGTACCTACCTGGCCTCAAGAACTTCACCTGAGGCCTAGCAGAGGGATGTGGTGGCAGTTCCTGGAGAGAGGGACTTTTTGGTGGTGGTGCCCCAGTCATGGAATGCCCTCCCTGACCCAAAGAGGGGCTCCCCAGGGACCTACATGGCCGTCTTGTCAACTTCACATGAAGAAGACCTTTGGATTCCCCCAAGCTTTAAATCTCCAAATCTTAATCATTAATGACTACAGACAGTGCTCCCCCCCCCAACAAAAATGTTTAGGGGTATTCTCATTTTCCTACTCATATTGAAATACTGACCCTCAATGAGGCCAAATTTAGTTTCAGAAAATGTTTAGGTGTATGTGTACCCCTGCGTCCCCCCCAGAAAAAAAGCACTGATTATAGATATTTATTGATGTTTTAAGATCTGTTGAACTTTTGGTGTGGCTGTGAGTCCTGAGCAAACTCGCCTTCTACTCTCTCTCAGTGGTTTCATTCTGTGTTTGTATGCCACTTTTCCACGAAAAAAATGTGCTCAAAGTGGCTTACAGCAAAGGAAACAAATGCATTTTGAAACCGAACAGTGTATGATTTCATTGGTATATTTGATGGTTTAAACAATTCTTATAAACTGACTAAGAACCTTTTACTATTGGATAGCCCCAAACCAGAGTAAATAAGCAGCCCCTTCTACCTGAAGATTAAAAAAATATATGGATGTGAAGCATCCCCCCGCCCCAGAGAGGGATCTAAGGGAAACATTCGGCATTTAATATTAAATTGGTAGCATTCTATTCTTTCTGATAATGCTCTGCCTGCACCTCGAGGGGAAAAATGAAAGAAGCCTTCATTTTTCTGCTGGTCAGCTGTTCAACTGTTAAAAGAGGAGACTTTTGCCAGGAACTAGAGGAACAAAACAATCTCTTTCTGGCCTTCAGAAACAGCCGCTTCTTCCTCCCCCCCCCCCCCGCTTGCTGAAGCAAGAGCCCTGAGATGCAGCTGCTGACATGCCGGATGTCTTAACAGCCCTTCAGACTAACATGCTGTTAACAGACAGGCACGTATGTAGCCTGCCATGCTGAGTCTTGGCGGAAGCAGACTGACATGTTTGTATGCATGAAACACAGCGAGGGGAGGGCCTGTTCCACACTCTGAGCTCAAGAGCTGGTGGCAGAAGGGCGGGGGGGGGGGGGGCAGAGGCATTGGATGTGGAGCGGCTCAGCACCCTTGCAGAAAAGCACCTTCTGTGCTTGGCCTGAGCCCAGAGCGCCACACCATTTCCCCACACCTATTTATCAATCAATCAATCAATCAATCAATCAATTAAAAAGCCATCCGAGGTAGAGGAGGACAGATTGATTGCAAAAGCGGTTATAATCCATTGTTCTGATCATCTCTCAGCCAGCATAATCTTGACTTTCCCCTTGGTGGCATCGTCAGGAGATGCTGCCTGAGTTGCTGGCTGGCTTTGTTATCAGTCCTGCTCTATCCATCACCGGGCAGATAATCCTTTTGCTCTGACATCAGCTTGCGATAATCTCGCTGTTCCATGCTCAGTATTCACAGGCAGCTCTTGAGAGTCAAGGAGGCAGTTTCTACCCAAATCAGCTGGAAACACAGAGGCAGCTACCTTGGGACTCTGCACATATGCGCACGCACACAAACCTCAGGTTTCTGTAAGAAGGATCTAACCAGACATGCAGGAATGACATGGAAATAACACACTTTCCCTCTTATGTGTTCTTTCCCCCCCCCTTTTTTAGGGAAGGGCTTTTAATAGTGCTGTGCTGTTTTTATTATCTGTATTTTAATAGATTTGTTCTTCATTTTGTTTTAATTCTTTTACAGTTTAATTGCTTTGTAACGATCATCATTTAAAGTTGATTCATTGCTTGATTGCACTTATACCCCCCCTTTTTCCCCAAGGGCTCAAGGCGGCACATGTGGGTCTCCCCCTCCTTACTGAATCCCCACAACCACCCACAGGCTGAGAGGCAGTGGGGATTTCAACCCTGGTTTCGTAGTTTGTCTCTCTAGCCACTACATCACACTGGCTCTCTCTGTGTTTTGATCTGTGAGCTTTTAATTTATGTAAGCCACCTTGAGTCCCTGTATGGGGAAAAGGCAGAACAACAACTTTTAGAGTTGGGGAATTCCCTGTCAGTTTTTTAAAGTGAGACCTTGGCTGGATCTAGGCACATCAAAAAATGTTTTAGGAAAACACATCCTAAACCTCATAATGGGGAATCATGTTGCTGAAAGAAGGGGCTCTACAGTGCCATCTGGTGTCACAGTGTTATAACACATTTAAAACACCTTTTCAAAATTAATGCAGGTGATTCCCTGGATATTTTTTGCAGCTTGCTGAAGGATTGTTCCAGCGGCTATGCCATCACCCTTTGTGAAGTGGATTGCTTAATGATTAGTGTTGGGGGACTGATTGGTATTCACTGGGCGGGGGAGGGGTTTGCCTCTGCACCAGTGCAAGTCTGGACCAAAGGTGCCCCCCAGAGGTGCCGGCTGCAGAGGGTGCTCAGGGGGGCCCATGGGGCCTGCTCCCATGTGCATTGTGAGTGTGGGTGGGTGTCAGACTCAGAGAGCATATTTGATGTGGGTGGGTGCTCTGGCATCTGCCTCCCCCCACTTTTACCCCAAATGCCCCTAATTATCTGACACGATTGTTTTAAAAAAGAAAAGAGAATGACAACAAATGGGAAGAGCAAAACAAGTATAAACTGAATGAATGAAAAACTAAACAAACACAATTTCACAAAGATAAGTAAACAAAATAAGCAGCGCTATGTTTCTAGAAAAACAGGTCCTTCTAAAAACGGTCCATTTTAGACCCACTTACCTGTTGAATCTCCAGCCTGCCTCACTTAGATTTGCTTTTGCTGAGCTGTGTTTTCAAGCTATGCTGTCTGCCATCCTAGACGGACGATATAACAGGGTACCGTACGAAGACAGACTCTATATGTGGGCAACTGCAGGCAGGTGATCTTGCCCCCCTGGTCCAGATTGCGCCCCCTAGCCACGGAAAATAGGGGAAAACAGGGCGCCCGCATATCATATAAAGACCCGCTATTAAAAACCTTTTCTTATGAGGCAGTAATCAATTTTTTTATTTACAGACATATTTATGGGCATTTTTTTAGCCACGTTTACTCCCCCTCCTCACCTGCGCCCCTGGCAGGGCCTTCCTCCCCACCCCCCAGCTACAGCCCTGACCAGAGGGGGAAGACATCTTGCACTCTTTACTACATTGCCCACTATACCTTGGACCCAGGAGGCAATTTCTCATCTCACCATCCATACAGGAAAGATGTCTCTCCCTGGCAGAGAAGGTCCTATGACTTCTTTTAAAAAAAAATAATAATATTTTTATTAAGTTTTTTACACAAAAAATAAAACAAAAAAGAAACAACAGAAAAAAGCAGAAAAATACAAAATTACGAAAACACAAAACATCAAAAAGAAAAAAGCAATAATAAAAACAATTCCATTTTCATAATATTTCTTGCATTCACTTATTTCACCGACTTCCCCATACCTCCCTTCACTGTATTCCAAATCTTATATTTAATCAGCAAATCCCTTCCCTCTGTCTTAATTGATCCTTATCTTAAATTTGGTATCTTAATATTACGTAATCTCCTTAATATCTTAAGTACTGAGTCTTTTAATTTTACAACTTTTTACTAATAGCCATTTACATTCAATCTGATGTCATTCTAACATTCATTGATCTTATTATATTTCTGTAAATAGTCTTTAAATTTCTTCCAGTCTTCTTCCACCGTCTCTTCTCCCTGGTCTCTGATTCTGCCGGTCATTTCAGCCAATTCCATATAGTCCATCACTTTCATCTGCCATTCTTCCAGAGTGGGTAGCTCTTGTGTCTTCCAGTGCTGTGCGATGAGTACTCTTGCTGCTGTTGTGGCATACATAAAAAAGGTTCTATCCTTCTTTTTCACCTGTTGGCCGACCATGCCCAGGAGAAAGGCCTCTGGTTTCTTCGGGAAGGTGTATTTAAACACCTTTTTCATTTCATTATAGATCATTTCCCAGAAGGTCTTAATCCTTGGGCCTATGACTTCTTACCGACGTCAACGCTTCAGTGACTCCTAAAGTCACCCTTTTTGCTTTGGTGGACAAAAGATCAGAGAGGAAACCCTGGACAATATAGCAGTGAACTGTAAGAGAGAGACTGAGATCTAAAGAGAGACCGTTATTTGTGGTGCAACACTCCTTTTGCTTGTATTTATTTCTGATTCAAATTTGCCATGGCCAATGGCTAGAACAATAAAGTTATTTGGATTGGATAGAAAAAGAGGTGCCAGAACTCACCATGAACGCTTGTTCTCTTAGAATGGCAATGGCCCTCACTTGAGAGGTGCTGGAACTGAGTTCCAGCTGGAAAAAAGTCCTGAAAATGAGTATTTAAATAACAACCACAAGAAATTTTCCCTTGCACACTCCTGACATCCCCCCACCAGGAGTAAAAGTTAGGAGTGCTGTTTCCTGCAAAAGAAGAATTTATCTTCCACGGGGTGCAGCAACATTCTGTTTCCTTTATCAATTTATCTGCTGCTGGTTTTTTAGGGAGGGTGGATTGAGGGGATGAGATGGCAAAAATATTGCAAAATATTTGTAAAAAGCTAAATCATGCCTTAAAATTGAAAGTATGAGTTGATTGGCTAGTGTGGTCTACTGGTTGCTTTGGGAATCACACATACAAAATCTAAATTTTGAAGCTGATTTTAACTGAACTTGCTCCCTTATAAACAGGAATTGTGGGAGAGAAGCAATCTGTGCATCCCGGAACAAGCGCGAGTAGCTGCACAGGCACAGCACCCATGGTCCAAAAGGAGGAACGGGAGCACCCACCCCACCAGCCGAGGGAGCTCCTCATGTCCAGGCAGCCCCTGCAGCTGGGAAGGTTTGTCTATGTGTCCACTGGTTCAAGGCTGCTTGCAGTTTTGCTTTGTTTTAAGCCCACTGCTGGCGTTGCTCACCCAGCGGCTGAAACCCAGCTGTGCTGGCTTCACAGACATGAGGCAGGAGGCGGAAAAACACTGACAGCCTCTCAACCTACCCAAGGATGAGGCACCCCAGTTACCGCTCTGTTAGGCATCAGGCAGGTGGGCTTCCCAGCTGAATAATTGGGCAGAGTTACCAAGGCTTCTTCTCCAAGCCTTTCTACTTCATGGAATGACAAAAGTGTAATTTTATCAGAACAAGTTATTTGTTGTTTACCGTTGTAACAATTGTTTTCTCAAAATTTATCTTCTGTAACTTGAAAATAAATAGAAACAGTATTTTTAAAAAAACAAAACCCCAAACCAAGGGGCAGCGGTCAATCCCATCTCTTTGCTGAGGGTACCTGCTTTGTTCACCTGTTTTCAGACGCCTGTTTGTCACATGCGCACATCGCATTTTGAGGCAGGTGCTTCGTAAAAAGCAAACAGACGCAGCCGGAGGCTTCAGTGCCGGCCATGCCTGCAGCAGCCCCTCCGCCTCAGAGGAGTCCATCAGCAGGGGCAGCTGCCTGGCTGGCTGTGGAGTCTCCTTGGTTCTGCCTCTGGGCTGGGGAGAGTTGTTTCTTGACCTCCTGGAAATGAAGGCAGCAGTGGCAACGGTCCCTCCTGGCAGCTCACGCTTCCTGGAAGGCGCCTCTTGGACTTGGGACTCCCGCTTTCCATGTTTGGTGCCCCTTTTCCCAACACAAAGTGGATGTGATTTGTCCTAATTTATGTTTCCTGAACCCTTTCCAAATTTACTTTTAGGGTCCTGTCAATATTCATGACATGTGACATTTATGTTCCCTCGCCCAAATTTATTAGTGCTGGGTGTCACAAGATGCCAGGAGAGTTTTAAATGGGGACAATTTATGACCAAGGTGGGATAAGGTTAAAAACAAAGGGATACATTCAGCGTTTCAGATCGAAGGACCATATTTCATTTGCCTGGGAAAGGCGTGAGTGGGGGGAGGCAAGGGGGGGGGAGCGACACAGGAGCAGAGCAGGCGGAGGTGGGGAGGGTGGCATCAAGGGCCTTGGGTGCCTGGGCACTTGTCTGCAAAACAGCCTTCCCAGAACACGGAGGGTCTGTGTTCCTACAACAACCCCCCTACCCCCCCTCTCAGGTGCTGGGATCGGTGGAAGGGGCCATCCCTCAGGAGTTCGGGGCTGCTGGTAGCCCGGGAGAGGGCCTTCTCAGCAGCAGCCCCTGAGCTGCGGAACTCCTCCCCACTGAGGTGCATCTACGTAGCTCCTTCAATATTCAGCTTCTGATGAATGCTGAAGATGTGCCTCTTTGTGTGGGCTTTAAATGATTGAGAAGTATCTTTTTAGGACCTGCCTTCTGTGATTGTAAAGTGTTTTAAGCTGTTTTTAACACTGCATTTTAATTGTTGTAACCTGCCCTGGGACCTTTGGATGAAAAGCAGGTCAATAATGATCCTGGGATGAAGGAGCAACATCCCTGGCAGGCATGTGGGCTCTTTCTTTCCCTTCGCCTTGGATCTTCTCAGTCTCCTCTTGGCAGCAGCTACTGCTGTGACTTCCTTGGTTTCCTTCTTCAATCGGCCCTTATATTTTAAAGCTCAGCCAAAGTTTCCTTAAAAATGATGCCTTTGCAGATTGTTCCCCACCCTTGACAAGGCCAGCTCGCCTCCTTGTCAGCACGTTTATAACTCCAGAGTGTCAGTAATGACACCCAACACTTGCCAGGCACCTTTCACCTGCACTTAGTTATCTGGTGGAGATCACTCACCTGCTTCCCCTTCCCACTCCATTTCCCTTCCCCTTGCAGTGTTGCTCCGCTGCAGCACTTTCTAACGCTCACCCCCGTCATTGAATCAGAGAACTGCAGAGTTGGAAAGGGCCCTGAGGATCATCTAGTCCAACCCCCTGCAATGCAGAAATATGCAGCTGTCCCAGACGGAGATCGAACTTGCAAGTTTGGCATTATCACCACCATGCTCTAACCAACTGAGCTACACATCCCTCCCAAGAAAAGGCAGCAACCGAAGCTGGCTTGCTATAAAATTCTGGGCACCACAGTTCTGGGCACCACAGCTCTGCTTGCTATAAAATTCTGGGCACCACAGTTCTGGGCACCACAGTTCAAGAAGGACATTGACAAACTGGAACGTGTCCAGAGGAGGGCAACCAAAATGGTCAAAGGCCTGGAAACGATGACTTATGAGGAACGGCTAAGGGAGCTGGGCATGTTTAGCCTGGAGAAGAGGAGGTTAAGGGGTGATATGATAGCCATGTTCAAATATATAAAAGGATGTCACATAGAGGAGGGAGAAAAGTTGTTTTCTGCTGCTCCAGAGAAGCGGACACGGAGCAATGGATCCAAACTACAAGAAAGAAGATTCCACCTAAACATTAGGAAGAACTTCCTGACAGTAAGAGCTGTTCGACAGTGGAATATGCTGCCAAGGAGTGTGGTGGAGTCTCCTTCTTTGGAGGTCTTTAAGCAGAGGCTTGACAACCATATGTCAGGAGTGCTCTGATGGTGTTTCCTGCTTGGCAGGGGGTTGGACTCGATGACCCTTGTGGTCTCTTCCAACTCTATGATTCTATGATTCTATGATTCTATGAAAATATAAAGTCAAAGTGTGCTGTACCATGCAGCTTTATTTTTAATCCTCGACTACAAGGAAAAATATATTTCAACCCTGCCAGAGATTCTTTATTTGAAGGTTCAAAATGAAGGTTTAATTTGTACCTCATGTTCTTTGTATACCCATGGGGGTAGAGGTGGATGGGAATAAAAGTTTAGCAGTGCAGCCAGAAGGAGGCCCCAGGATGAGTTCAATGGGACTTACTCTTGAGTAAGCATGCCAAAGAACTAATGATTCAGACAAAGTCAATTTCACAAAACCATTTCTATACTACTCTTCATCTGAGGATCACAGGGTGGTTTCCTATCATCTATGTAGCTATGTAGCTATATCTATCTATCTATCATCTATCTATATCTATCTATCTATCATCTATCTATCTATCATCTATCTATCTATCTATATCTATCTATCATCTATCTATCTATCTATCTATCTATATCTATCTATCTATCTATCTATCTATCTATCTATCTATCTATATCTATCTATCTATCATCTATCTATCTAATCTATCTATATCTATCTATCTATCTATCTATCATCTATCTATCTATCTATCTATCTATCATCTATCTATCATCTATCATCTATATCTATCTATCTATCTATCTATCTATCTATATCTCTATCTATCTATCTATCATCTATCTATCTAATCTATATCTATCTATCTATCTATCTATCTATCTATCTATATCTATCTATCATCTATCTATCTATATCTATCTATCTATCATCTATCTATCTATCTATCTATCTATCTATCTATATCTCTATCTATCTATCTATCTATCATCTATCTATCTATATCTATCTATATCTATCTATATCTATCTATCATCTATCTATCTATCTATCTATCTATCTATCTATCTATCTATCTATCTAATCTATGTACCTATGTAGCTATATCTATCTATCTATCATCTATCTATATCTATCTATCTATCATCTATCTATCTATCATCTATCTATCTATATCTATCTATCTTGGCAGGGGGTTGGACTCGATGGCCCTTGTGGTCTCTTCCAACTCTATGATTCTATGATTCTATCTATCTATCTATCTATCTATCTATCTATCTATCATCTATCTATCATCTATCTATCTATCTATCATCTATCTATCTATCTATCTATATCTATCTATCTATCTCTATCTATATCTATCTATCTATCTATCTATCTATCATCTATCTATCATCTATCTATCTATATCATCTATCTATCTATCTATCTATCATCTATCTATCATCTATCTATCTATCTATCTATCTATCATCTATCTATCTATCATCTATCTATCTATCTATATCTATCTATCTATCTATCTATCTATCTATCTATCATCTATCTATCATCTATCTATCATCTATCTGTCATCTATCTATCTATCTATCATCATCTATCTATATCTATCTATCTCAGTGTTTTTCAACCTTTTTTTGGCAAAGGCACACTTGTTTCATGAAAAAAATCACGAGGCACACCACCATTAGAAAATGTTAAAAAAATTAACTCTGTGCCTATATTGACTATATATAAAGTAATTCTCTTGAATAGGAATCAAATAAACACAGAGAAAGTATTTTATAATTATTATGAAATAGTAAGTAAACAGAAATATGAAAAATTATAAAATACTTTATTCAGTGCGCAACCTGGGCCTGTTTGGCTGAACACAAAGCTGATATTCTGGCTGGAATCGAAAAAAGACACACACGTAGCTCTTCGTCAACAGCTCTCAGTCTCTCTCTGTATTTAGTTTTTATAGCAATCATGCTTGAAAAGCTCATCTCACACAGATATGTAGTGGAAAATGGGAGCAATGTCAAAATAGCTTTCTTTGCCAGAAGGGGGAACTCCTTGGCAGTATCCAACCAAAAACTGTCCAAAGGTAGATCAGCAAATCTTAGCTTGAAATCACGATTTTGTCTCAGTTCAGTTAGTTCCTCCTGCTCCTGTAAAGTCATGTCCTTTCCACCAACTGATGCTGAGCTATAAGGGTCCCTAACCCAGTCAAGGCATTCCGTGGAGACTGAAGAGAAATAAAATGACAACTTCTCCGGTCCTCCTGGTGACTCGAGTCGCGACGTCTTCTTCTCTCCGCTGCTGTGCACACTGTGCTTGGGCGGGAAGGAAGTCGGAAGATGATGTCCTACTGTGATAGGTCCAGGGAAGGAAGTCGGAAGATGATGTCCTACTGTGATAGGTCCAGGCTGGAGTCTGGACCAATCACAGCCCGGACATCAGAAAAGTGGAGGGTGTCCCCCTGAGGAGCGCCAGTCGGCGCCCCTGCTGGCCGAGGGTGGGGTCAAAAACCCCACCCCACCCCATACCCAGGACACAGTCCGGCGCCCGCCTAGTGGGCGAAAATTTGATTATTATTTTTTTTAAAAAAATCGAATTATTCAATTTTTCCCACGGCACACCAGGCAACATCTCGCGGCACACTAGTTGCCGCGGAACAGTGGTTGAAAAACACTGATCTATCTATCTATCATCTATATCATTTATATCTATCATCTATCTATCTATCATCTGTCTATCTATCTATATCTATCTATCTATCTATCATCTATCATCTATCTATCAATCAATCAATCAATCAATCTATCTATCTATATCTATCTATCTATCTATCTATCATCTATCTATCTATCTATCATCTATCTATCTATCTATCTATCTATCATCTATCTATCTATCTATCTATCTATCTATCTATCTATCATCTATCATCTATCTATATCTCTATCTATCTATCTATCTATCTATCTATCTATCTATCTATCTATCTATATCTATCATCTAATCTATCATCTATCTATCTATATCTATCATCTCTATCATCGAAACACATGATGTAGGAATGTTTAGGAAGATAGGAGGTAAAGGTAAAGGGACCCCTGACCGTTAAGTCCAGTCACGAATGACTCTGGGGTTGTGGCGCTCATATCGCTCTATAGGCCGAGGGAGCCGACATTTGTCCGCAGAGTTTTTCCGGGTCATGTGGCCAGCATGACTAAGCCGCTTCTGGAGAAACCAGAGCAGCGCATGGAAATACCGTTTACCTTCCCACCGGAGCGTACCTATTTATCTACTTGCACTTTGATGTGCTTTCAAACTGCTAGGTTGGCAGGAGCTGGGACCGAGCAACGGGAGCTCACCCCGTCACGGGGATTCGAACTGGCAACCTTCTGATTGGCAAGTCCTAGACTCTGTGGTTTAACCCACAGTGCCACCCGCGTCCCATTAATTCAGTGGGACATGTTTAGGATTGTGCTGTAAGGTGATGTCACAAGGATGCAGAGAGCAGGCATGGGGTAAAGACAGCGTCCCGGGGTGAACACAAACAGAACTGAATCAATAGGAGTATAGCATCTAGATCAAGGGAAGTAATAGTGCCACTGTATTCTGCTCTGGTCAGACCTCACCTGGAGTACCGTGTCCAGTTCTGGGCACCACAGTTCAAGAAGGACACTGACAAACTGGAACGTGTCCAGAGGAGGGCAACCCAAATGGTCAAAGGCCTGGAAACGATGCCTTATGAGGAACGGCTAAGGGAGCTGGGCATGTTTAGCCTGGAGAAGAGGAGGTTAAGGGGGGATATGATAGCCATGTTCAAATATATAAAAGGATGTCACCTAGAGGAGGGAGTAAGGTTGTTTTCTGCTGCTCCAGAGAAGCGGACACGGAGCAATGGATCCAAACTACAAGAAAGAAGATTCCACCTAAACATTAGGAAGAACTTCCTGACAGTAAGAGCTGTTCGACAGTGGAATTTGCTGCCAAGGAGTGTGGTGGAGTCTCCTTCTTTGGAGGTCTTTAAGCAGAGGCTTGAGAACCATATGTCAGGAGTGCTCTGATGGTGTTTCCTGCTTGGCAGGGGGTTGGACTCGATGGCCCTTGTGGTCTCTTCCAACTCTATGATTCTATGATTCTATGAATCTGACACTAATGAAGCTGTGCTAAGGTGAACAGCTTGGGTGGGTTAGGTGGAGTTCTGGGAAATGCACCAAAAGCACACCGACCTTCTGATCGACAAGCCCAAGAGGCTCGGTGGTTTAGACCACAGCACCACCAGGAAGATAGGAGAGGATATATTAATTAGGTAAACAATCACCCTTTGTGCAGACTGGATTCTTCCTAGTCATTTCACTTTATTTCCCTCTTAAAATATTAATAACACAAAACAGTATTCTTCAAATAAGGATAAGGTTTACTCACAGTTCACATTCAGCAGCAAACTGAAGGCAGCCTTAAGCTGCAGTTACAGGATCATGTAGAGAAGTGATTTCTGAGCTAAGTCTCAGACTGAGAACTTGTGCCCTACATCCTTTCTTACGGGTGAGGCTGCATGTGCACCCTGGGATCAAGAAGGAGCAAGGGAGGTGTGGCATCCGAGAGAGGTGGCTGTGTGCCCAGCCCTTGTATTTGGACTTTACTTGGGTCCTGCCCATCGACCTGGTCACACTCGGGGGAAGTAGCTTCCAACAGGTATGACAGGAACCCCTCCCTGTGTGGGGCCACATTCCTCTGTGTGGGGCCACATTCTAGCAAACAGGTAATGTTGGACTTGATGGCTCTAGCTATACATCCCACACACAGGGCTGCCATATTTTGAAGAGCAAAAAAGAGGTCACATTTGTTGACTTCTTCTTTTAGCTATGGATTGCTCTGACGACTCTCATTTTAAATATCCCTACTATATGTAGGCTATAGAAGCTGTGATATATTGCTAGTAGCAATGTTTGTAACTTTCAAAAACAAAATAACACGCCCTCCAATGGAAACAGGGACGTCCCATTCCGTAATGATAATTTCACTATTTATACTCCACACATCTTACTGGGTTACCCTAGCCACTCAGGGTAGCTACCAACATATATAAAAACATAATAAAACATTAAGCATTTTTTAAAAACTTCCCTATACAGGGCTGCCTTCAGACGGCTCAGGACTTGGATAAATTCATACCCTCCAACATTTCTCCAATGAAAATAGGGACATTGTAAGGAAAAGTTGGACATTCCAGGATCAAATCAGAAACCGGGACGGCTTTTCTAAATCAGGGACATCCCTGGAAAATAGGGACACTTGGGGGGTCTGAAATAATAATATCACGTATTGCCCTCACTTGCCACATGAAACTATTTGGGCTCATGTTCGCTTCTTTGTGAACATAAGTGTGCACAGAACAATTTATTAAACTGTTTCAACATGTATATATGGTCTCTTCTTAAGGGCAGAGGGATGTTAACTCCTGCCCTTCCAGACTCTTTCTCCAAGATCTTGTAGCTGAGCCAGTGTTCTTTTAGTTCAGCCACAAGAGAAGGGGTTTATACAGTATACAGCTAGTTTAAGATGCTGCCCTGTTGTGATTCTCTGCTGCAGACTAGCTTAGCCGGGTACCTTAGATCTGAGTCTAATGCGCTAGAAATTTTTCTTGGGTTACTGTAAGCAAAAAAACCAAACAAAAAACCCCAGACATTTTACCAAATTTTAAAAATCTGCCCGGACAGAAATTTTAGTCTTGAAAAAGAGGACATGTCTGGGAAAAAGAGGAAATATGGCAACCCTAGACATGGCAGAATAACAAACAAAAACAATACCCCCACCAAGAGTTTAAGATTGTTTAATTAGCCAAAGGCCTGGGAGAAGAGGAATGTTTTCGCCTCCTGGCACCTAAAGGTATGCAAGGAAGAAGCCAGGAGGTGAATATCCCAGAGGAGAGCATCTCACAACTGGGGAGCCTCCTGGTAGTTTCTGCTCCCTCAGAGGTTGGGGGATTGATGGCCTGGGAGAGGGCAGGTTCTTCTTTAGGGGCATAGCCTTCTCTGCAGCAGCCCCAAAGCAAGTAGAATTCCCTGTCCACAGAAGTGCATCTGGATTCTTCACTATACAACTTTTGGCAAATGCTGAAGATGCACCTCTTTCCTCTGGCGTTTGGCACCTGAGATGTGTTTTTTCAGGAACTATCCCTATTCTTGTGAATCCATATGTTTCAAATGTTTTTCATTCTGAATTTTAATTGTTATAACCTGTCCTGGGAACTGCTGGCAAAGGATTCGTAATAAATTTAAAAACAGCAGCAGCAGCAGCAGCAGCAGCAGTAATCATGATTGCTATCTATCCACTGCCAGGGCCACGACAAACTTTCCCTTCAGTCCGTACTTCTTTGCCCTGTTTTCAGTTTGGTCCGGAGCTGGGTGTTCTGACTTGAGATTTTTGCTCAGATTTTACTTGGGGGAAGGTCCCTGAAATCCCATTCCTGTTCCTATAATCAATAGCCCACTTTTTGTGTGGTCTCCCTCTTCAGCCCTGCCCATTTGTGGCACAGAGTCAGAAAAATGGAGAACCAGTAACCCTGGAAATCAGACAAACATTAGACATATGCAAAAGGAGCCAGGACTCTTCCAAGATGAGTGGGAACACACAGATATCAGTGGCGGGAAGTCACTGGGAAATTAAAAAGAATGTATAGAGAACAAATGTTGTTAACTTTTTTTGTACTTTTGTTTCTACTATATATATGCTTGTTGGTAATATTTTCTTTATTTTCAATAAAGCATAAATTAAATTAAATTAAAAAGATCAACATAAAATTCTAGAAGTCACAGGACAAAGGACCCTGTGGCTGGGTGCTCAGAGGTTGCAAGTCTCTGCACACATGTTGCTGGGGAGCTCAAGGGGGGAGAGTGGCTGCCTGGTTGGCCACTGTAAGAAGATGAAGCTGGATGAGATGGGCCCCTAGAACCCCCCCCCCCCAAGGTCCTACAGGTATTACAATGACCCACTTTGGTGTCCCTTTGGTTTGGGCTTTTTTGCAGTTTCATACTTTTTGGGAGGGACAGCCAGCCACCCACCAGAACGTCCTCTGGGCAGGCTGAACAGAAATCATGACAAGGTGCTCTTAGGAGATGATGGACTCTTCAGGGTCAGGGCATAAGAGACATCCCTGAACCCCACCTTCTGCAGAGTGGGGGAGCATTCTTGTGCCGGCGGCATCCTGCTTGTGGGTTTACCCCCTCCTCTCTCTCTGAAATGGGGCTGCTGCTGCAGCCGAGCAACAGTGCAGCTCACGGGCTGCTCTCCTTTCCCGTCCGCACGACAAGCCATGATTACTAATAATGAACAAGTTCTCCCTAATTGGGCACCGACAATTTTGGATTTCTCTCTCCTCTCTGTCTCCATCTGGGGCTCTCTGAAAACACCAAATGCTGGAGGCAATTCCTATTCATTACAACCCCAATCAGCTCATTTGTTATTAATGGGCCCTTTGATGGGGTCTCGCTGCCGTGCAGTCGGTGGGTCTTGGTGGTCGTTATCCCCCCGTTTTTTGTCGGGAAGGCGAAGCGAGGCAGGCGAGCGAGCGAGCGAGCGGCACTGAAATATAGAAGTATGCAGATTACGCCATTAAAATTTCATGGGGATCCAGGAAAAAACCCGACTCGGTGTTGACTCCGTGACGCAAATAGGTATGAAAATTCTGGCAAGAGAGCCTCATTGTTACAAAAATCAAATGGCTGAACAGCCACTAATGAGGCAGACAAGAGCCCTCACTCATCCTCTGAGGATCTGAAGGCAAGAAGAGAAGAAGGGAGCCCACTCCATTATTCATGCCGCCTTGTTTGAGTTGCGAATCAGAGGAAATCACAAGGAGAAAGCAGAGCATCGGCTGGTGACCAGCTTTGCTCAGGAGGGGGGCAGAAATGAAAGAAGAGAAGCGGGGGGGGGGGGGGAGTTCAGCAGCCTGGATGTCACCCACCGACAACGTGTGATTTCAAATTCTGCTGCTTTCCTGGAATCACTGGAAAGCAGCTCAGCAGAGCCCATTTCCACCCGCTGCCTTCCAGATGTTCTGGGCGGCAGGTCCCACCCACCTTCCACAGCAGGGCCGTTTCCCCTCACCCAGCCTCAGAAAGCCATGCAGGCTGGGGGTGAGGGCACCAGGTTGGGGAAGGGAGACTTTTTTGGCGGTTCAGCTCCCCATTAGGTCCAGGGCAAGTTACAGCAATGTTAAAAAATCTACGAATGTGGAGAAGATGGGGACATTTCATCTGGGTTTTGGTGTCCTTGATCCACCGCTCTAGAAAACAGTGGAAGTCAAGAATGATGACGATTCACTCCTTCACCAAAGAGTGATTTCACTGGATAAGTGGTTGAGAAGAGATGACACCAAGGGAGCCCCCCCCCCCTACTCTGTCTGCAGCTGCTCCCTTGATTTTAAAAACTACCACAGGGTTGGGCATGGCAGTTTGCTGGCACTAAAGACATCCAAAGGCTCTCGGTTGCTTCCAAGGGATAGAGCTCACTCTATCAAATGTGTGAATGGCTCTCTTCAGTTGGGAGATGGAGACAGAGACAGAGATATAGATTTCTAGGGGTGCCAAAGCTGCTTGTGTTTCCCACCAACCCCCCCCCCCTGCCAATATCCTACAACCCCCCAAGGTTACCCCCTGGACCTTCCCACCTTTCAACTACTAACCATCCTTTTTGCCTGCCCTCCAGTTTTGAAGCAACTACCCCTTCCTATTTCGCAGCCCCCTTTGCAACCCTATTTTCATATTCATTCCCACGCCTCCTCTTCTTATCTTCCCCCCTTCCTTCACTTGCATCTCATGCAACACTTTGCCAACAGCCAACAAGGCCAGCAGCTTTAAAAACTTTTTAATGTAACCAGTCCCACCCCACCCCTGCAATTGCTAGCCCCCTCCTCAAGGGCATCCTGATCAAATTTGCAGATGACACCAAACTGGGAGGGGTGGCTAACACCCCAGAGGACAGGATCACACTTCAAAACGACCTTGACAGATTAGAGAACTGGGCCAAAACAAACAAGATGAACTTTAACAGGGAGAAATGTAAAGTATTGCACTTGGGCAAAAAAAATGAGAGGCACAAATACAAGATGGGTGACACCTGGCTTGAGAGCAGTACATGTGAAAAGGATCTAGGAGTCTTGGTTGACCACAAACTTGACATGAGCCAACAGTGTGACGCGGCAGCTAATAAAGCCAATGCAATTCTGGGCTGCATCAATAGGAGTATAGCATCTAGATCAAGGGAAGTAATAGTGCCACTGTATTCTGCTCTGATCAGACCTCACCTGGAGTACTGTGTCCAGTTCTGGGCACCACAGTTCAAGAAGGACACTGACAAACTGGAACGTGTCCAGAGGAGGGCAACCAAAATGGTCAAAGGCCTGGAAACGATGCCTTATGAGGAACGGCTAAGGGAGCTGGGCATGTTTAGCCTGGAGAAGAGGAGGTTAAGGGGTGATATGATAGCCATGTTCAAATATATAAAAGGATGTCACATGGAGGAGGGAGAAAGGTTGTTTTCTGCTGCTCCAGAGAAGCGGACACGGAGCAATGGATCCAAACTACAAGAAAGAAGATTCCACCTAAACATTAGGAAGAACTTCCTGACAGTAAGAGCTGTTTGACAGCGGAATTTGCTGCCAAGGAGTGTGGTGGAGTCTCCTTCTTTGGAGGTCTTTAAGCAGAGGCTTGACAACCATATGTCAGGAGTGCTCTGATGGTGTTTCCTGCTTGGCAGGGGGTTGGACTCCATGGCCCTTGTGGTCTCTTCCAACTCTATGATTCTATGATTCCCCCCGCATCCTCTTGCCCTTCTTTTGCTTTAGTAGTTCAAGCAGTTTGCTGCCCCACCCTTCATTCAGACTCCCCAACCTCAAAGGGGACCAGCCCCTACCTCTCTTTCTTCCTAGAGAGTGGGATGGGGCTGCTTCCTGTCAAGGCTGAAAAGGTGAAAGTGATGAACCTGAGCTTCCTGGCTCCCATATCGGGCTCCCCACCCCCTCTCCAGGGTCCCAGACTTGGTAGCACCTGCCCTGCTGGGTGTGTCTACCTGGCCCAGGTCAACCTGGTCTCTGCATAATGTGTGAATGGGCTGGTGGGCGCAGCTTGAAAGGGGCGGGCCCCATGGACCTGAGGCCATCTTCTGGGTCCCTTCTTATGATTTCAGCCTGCACCCACAATAGACTGACAAAATGCCCCAAACTGCCATGATCCAGCACCCTCCATCTTCTCTCCTTCCCCATCTCTGCTTCACAGACATGCACTCATTATACCTGCCTGTCACTCCCCAAAGGGAACCCCCAGAAAATCCTTTCTCATAGAGCTTTAGTTATTTTCAGTGCAAGGTTAATTTTTCCTCCTGTTACAAAAGAATGACAATTAACATAAATAATGTGATTGTTGCATTTAAGATAATTTAACCTGTCTTTAGTTTTGTCACACAGAAATCTGCAATAATGAAAGAACGGTGGTTGTTTTGTTTTAAGGATGGGGAAACAACCTGAGTTTCTTTTCCCTTTGAAGGGTTTTGATGGGCATGGTGGGGGGCAAGCAGGGAATTTAATATGGAGCCCTAGAGCTCCCTGTGGCCACTAGGGCTGCTTTGCATTTTGTGAAAACAGTGGCCATAATTTTAAAACATGTGTACACACAGCAGCAGCAATCCTTACTCTTTCAGGTCAAAATGGCAGCAGTTGTAGCCTTGCTTCCTTTCCGTCTTAGCTGAAAGAGGGGACTATGTTATAAATCGTGGTCCTCCTCACTTTAGCTGAGAGCACACCCACCGGCAGAAGTTTATAAAGAGCCAGTCAGGGCATTATTTATTACCATTCTTTCTTCTCATCCACCTTTCACTATCAGGATTCATTCATTCATAATGTTATGGGGGGTTTTTGGGTGTCAGTCTGGATGATATCCTTCCCAGCCTGTGATCCTGTATCCAGTAAGGGTAAACTGGTTCCTTTGTCAAGGTGGCGACTCGCCACTTAAGTTCCCATCAGCGCCCCAAAGAATGAGCGAGGTTGCAAGAGCTACATGGAGGTAGCTAATGGAAGGCCTTTCCCTCTCCCCTTTCACTGAGAAGAACAATAGAATCTGCTAGTGATTAAGGCAGACATGGATTTTGGACTTCTGCACTGTACATAGTTTTTGCACCCAATAAAACAGTCCTGGCTGTTATCTTCGTGAGCAACCACACACACACCTCACATAAACCATCTGTCCCACAGTGTTCGCTGACCTTCGCTCCAAGGAAACCAAACCCTGGGAAAGCTCACACACCCCTGGAGCCTCTTGCTGCTCGGATATTGGGGTGGCTCAAAGCAACTCACAAGATAGAAAACAGAAACACTTCTCAAATTAGCCACCACAAGAATTTCATAACCTAACCTAAGAAAACAACATGTTAGCAAATATGGCAACATATAGAAAGCAATATTTCATACCCTCCAAGTGTCCCTATTTTCCAGTGACAGCCTGTTTCTGATTTGATCTTGGAACATCCTGCTTTTCCTTAGGATTTCTCAATTTTCATCAGAGAAATATCAGAGGGTATGGAGTTATGAGACCCCAGAGCCAAGTAGATAAATAACTACACAACCTTTACAAGACATCTGAAGTCAGCCCTGCATAGGGAAGTTTTTAATTATGCTTCATTATTTTTTTATATTTGTTGGATGCTGCCCAGAGTGGCTGGGGCAACCCAGTCAGATGGGCAGGGAATAAACAGTAACAACAACAACAACAACAACAACAATTATTATTGAACAGGACGTCCCTATCTTCATCAGAGGAATGCTGGAGGGTATGGAGTTAACTGACCCTGAGCCAAGGAAACAAGTACGGTAACTACACAACCTTTAGAAGACATCTGAATGCAGCTCTGTATAGGGAGGGGTTTTTTAATATTGAATGTTTTATTATGTTTTTATTTATGCTGGTAGCTACCCAGAGTGGCTGGGGCAAGCAGTGCAGATGGGCAGGGTATAAATAGTAAAATTATTGTTATGGAATAGTACGTCTCTATTTTCATCAGAGAAATGTTGGAGGATATGGGGTCCAATCCTGCAAAGAGAGGTGGAGGAGGGGAGAGCTGGCAGCTGGAGCTGGGGAGGCGGGGGGATGAAGTTGCACCTGAGGAAAGGAGTTGGGGAGCAGAGAGAGCGCCACCTGAAATGGCTGCCTCCAGCCAGCAAAAAAGCTAACAAGGAAGGAAAAGATCAAATGGATTTCTTTAAAGCTGTTTGCTGCTTTTCCGCTGAGAGATTTGTTTACAGGCTGGTCCTGCTGTTTGGACATCTGAATCAGATGTTCTTGTGGTGAGGTCAGGGCACAAAATCTTGATGTTTGGATAAGTGATATTTTGTGTGCATTTGCATAGCAGGACCTGGGGGTATAGTTAATTAACCATACAACAGTATGCATACCTATTTTGAAGTTAGTCCCTTTGTGTTTAATGGGACTTGCTCTCAGGTAAGCGGGCACAGGAGCGGGTCCTCCTTGGGGGTCAGAGATCTCTTGTGGCCCAGAATAGGCCATCTCCACCTTGCTTGGACCCTCCCTGGGATTCTCTGATTCCAACTCGCAGAGCTCCTCCCACTCCTCCTCTGGATCTGACCACACCCCTTCCAAGACACTCGCTCAACACTCCCTCGTGATACTTCTCCACCACCCTCCCTAAAAAGTGGGCATAGGAGCCAACTCCTAGGGACCAAGGTCCCTTTGCCCCACCCCAATAAAATATTTGAGGGGGATGCCCCCCCCAATGTTGGTGGGCATTGCCATTCAAATGGTGTGTGTCTACCATGTCATGTGATTCGTTATGCAGGGAAGGACTTACCTGCCCCAACATATTTTATTAATGTTGGCATAGGAGGCATTTGGGTCAGTGGTTTGTTCACCCCCCCCCCTATAATGTGGCCAATACAACCACTTCTTTCAAGGCGTCAGAGGCCACTCACTCAGCCATGGCACATTGACCATGCTCTGGTCCCAACCAGTCGACTAAGCCAAGAGGGACAGAGATCAGGCTGCACCACTTGAAAGTGGTCCCTGTGGATATCACAGGTTGTGGCCCTGGGCATTTGGGTCAGGACTGCAACAGCTGCAGAATCTTGATCTCTCCAAAACTGAATGGCTTTGCCCTCAGAATGTGTCATCAGTTGGTCACAGATCTTCGAGGGCTCCATGAGTCCTTCCCCTCTGTGGGAGTCAGCAACCACCCTGAAAGGGCTCTGCTTGAGGATGCAATGCAGACTGCAAAATGCTCCTTCCTTGCAGCCTGCCCTTTCGCATGGTCATCACAACTGGGTGCATTGCTTAGTGCTTGGCTGACCTCAGTGCAAAACGATGTTGTGCACCTCCAAGAATGTGCTGGTCGTAGCACAATGCTGGTCTCCATCCTATGTTTGATGTTTTAATTTGTTGGAAGTCCCTCAGAGTGCCTGTGGCAACCTAGTCAGGTGAGAGGCATTAATAGTAATAATAATAATAATAATAATAATAATAATAATAATAATAATAACACGGGCTGGAATTCCAGACAGTGGAGGCTGTAACCTGACAGGCCTGGTTCCTATATTGTCGCCTGAGAGTTTAAGCTGCAAAGGCTCATTTATCTGTTCCAGGACAGACCATGGTGGCGCGGAGGAGCCCCGCTCTGCTCCAGGGAAATGCTGGAGTTCGACCTGACTGCACAGGATACGATCTCACGCCATAACAGTATTGCCCAAATAACGTGACTGCTAAGCGATGTCGGTTCCTGGCATTTTGAAGCTTGAGTGATCATGGAAAGCCCTTAACACAACATGTTAAACCCAAAGGTTTCTTTGTTAATTGAATTTGCTTCTAAGCGATGCAAAGGGAGAAGACAGAATGGCCCACAAGGGTGCTGTGATACTTAATTGGGTAAATGTAAATTGTTTCATCCTTGTTAGAGAGAACAATTCTTGTTGCGGGGATGGGGACTCCAAGCTATGTTTTCTTCCCTCTTTGCGATGTTATTCCTGACCAGAGTCAGAAGTGTAGGGATATGTATAGATGCGAAGAGAGGATATATTTATTAGATATTAGCCTGCCTTCCTCATGTTTGTGAGTGCCATCCCTTTGCAGCTTAAAAGAAAGCTTAGATAAGCTAGTATTATTAGCCTTTTAGTTTAAGTAATCTAGGATGCATTAAGACTGACTGGATTCTCCTAGTATTTCCCCCTTTTCTCCTCCTTAAAACAATAACCACACAAACAATCTTGTAAAAGGTAAAAATAACATTTGCTCACTCAGAGTTTCTGTTGCAGAGTAACAGATACTGCTGCTTTGTTCAGGCAGGTTTAAAAGGGTAATTCATTTACAATGGCATGCTTAAGTCTGGCTTAAGGTGTTTGAGACTATATGTGCAGCTGATGGGCGTTGTAGTCCAAAAACATGTGTGTGAGAGCACTGTTCAGTTTTACCTGTGGTATACAGGTTTCTATCAATGTTTTAGAAATGTGTTATTGTTGTTTTTTGCTGCTGTTGCATTTTTAAATGAATTTATAGTCACCCACCCCCCAATTATTTTTATGTAAGCTGCTTAGAGATCTCATTTTATCTTAAGTGGTGTATACAAGTTATAAACAAGCAAACATCTGGAGGCTAGAGAAGCCTGCTTTCTTCAAGCACGCCCCACCACCCGGGTGGGAAAATCCAGACACACCCTTGAGATCCTCCAGTCACAAACACTTTTAAAGTATCCTCTCCCATACCTTAAAAGGTGACAAGCCTTTTAGCTGTCCGCCCCCTCCCCCAATTGTTGCTGTCTTCCTATTATTCCTAGACACATTCAGTGCTGTAATGATAGATTAAATATCAAATAGCTTAACATTTGAAAAATGACATTTATTATACAGAGTTGTAAATAGAGAGAAATGGGGAGGGGGGGGGAATGACTCTAGAGCAGTGCTGAGCTCCCACAAACTGCATCACTCCTTTGTATTGCCTGTGATAATGCCAGTGCTAACAAGCAGATAATTGGCATCAGGGAAATAAATTTTGGCACCTTCTGCAGAGAGGAAACTGTGCTGCATAATTATTTTACCTAAGAATATTCTTTATTTAATAGGCCTATTTGCATAACAGCTCAAAGTTCTTTTCTTTCCCCCCTACCCAGTCATAAAGGGGTTTTTAATGTGCAGGTTTGTTTTAGCCAATGAAACAATTGTTTATTCATGAGCACTGGCACCTGAGGACTCTGGCAATTAAGCGGAGGCGACCCAGTAGGAGAGAACTGCCACAGTCTTGGGTTTAGAAGGACAAGTGGAATCCAAATGAGCTGAATCGACACTCAGGCCCCACAGATGGAGCAGGCAGGAGGGCAATAAAACCAAGGTGCTTCCCGTAGCTGAAGCAGACTTTTACCCCCAGCAAACCTTTTCTTTAAGAAGAAAAGAAAGCAGACAAATGAAACATCCCAGGTACTGGGAACTCTGTGCAGGAGGCTGTGAAATCCACATCAGGAACATCACCAGCATTGGCAAAGGTCTTTCCTTTGGCTTCCTTCAGTTTCTTGGATCATTCTCCCAAGAAGGTAGCCGCAAAACATCTCAGATTTTGCTTTAGGCAAGTGCACACATTACAGTTGACCAGATGGGATGAGCTTTTAATACAGGAAGTCAAATATGACCTGGCAGGCATTACTGAAACCTGGTGGGATGAGAGTCATGACTGGAATTGAGGGGTGTAACCAAACAGGAAGGGAGGAGTAGCAGCATTATATATAAAGGATGTGTACACTTCTGAAGAAATCCATGACCTGGAGCACAGAAAGCAGATTGAGAATATATGGATAAAAACAGAAGAAGAGCAAAACAACAGTGACCTTCCTGTGGGTGTCTGCTATAGACTGCCAAGCCTGAAGACCTGGATGGTGCTTTCCTGGAGCAGATTACCAAACATTCAAAAAGGAGAGATATAGTAGTCAACTTCCTTGATATCTGTTGGAACTCAAACTCTGCCAAGGATGTAAGATCTGACAAATTCTTCCATTGCCTCACTGAACTTTTCATTTCCCAAAAGGTGGAAGAAGCAACAAGGGGGTCATTTATCTTGGACCTGGTCCTCACCAACAGGCAGGAGGAACTGATTGATGAAGTGGAAGTACTTGGAAACTTGGGAGGAAGTGATCATGTTCTCCTGGGTTTCATGATACAGAGGCAATGAAAAGTTGAGAGTGGTCGAACATGCGCTCTGGACTGTAAGAAGGCCAATTTCAAAAAGCTTAAGGAGTTACCTTAATTGAAGGCACAAATGCAGACAATTCCAACAAGAAAGCAAAGTGGGAGGCATCTAAGAAAACTGGTGTGGCTGCATAAGGAGCTTACAGTTGAGCTGAGTGCATGTATAAGAAATGGAAGAAAGGGGAAAGGAGGGGTATACTCAAGTAGCCAACAGCTGCAGGCTGAAGGCCAGGCTAGCTAAAGCTCAGAATGAGCTCAGGCTTGCAAGAGAGGTTAATTTATTTAAAGGTTTCCTCTTAAAGTAAGAGGAAGAACAGGCAAGTAGTAGTAGAGCTTCTCTCTGTCTTGAGATAATAATAATAATAATAATAATAATAATAATAATAATAATAATAATAATTTTTATTTATACCAGATTGGAGCAGACTGGAGGAGGGCAAATGTTGTCCCTATTTTCAAAAAGGGGAAAAGAGAGGACCCAAATAATTACCGCCCAGTCAGTCTGACATCAATACCAGGGAAGATTCTGGAGCAGATCATTAAGCAAACAGTCTGTGAGCACCTAGAAAGGAATGCTGTGATCACCAATAGTCAGCATGGATTTCTGAAAAATAAGTCATGTCAGACTAACCTGATCTCGTTTTATGACAGAATTACAAGCCTGGTAGATGAAGGGAACGCAGTGGATGTAGCCTACCTTGATTTCAGCAAGGCATTTGACAAGGTGCCCCATGCTATTCTTGTAAAGAAGCTGGTAAAATGCGGTCTTGACTATGCTACGACTCAGTGGATTTGTAACTGGCTGACTGACTGGACCCAAAGGGTGCTCATCAATGGTTCCTCTTCATCCTGGAGAAGAGTGACTAGTGGGGTGCCACAGGGTTCTGTCTTGGGCCCGGTCTTATTCAACATCTTTATCAACGACTTGGAGGATGGACTCAAGGGCATCCTGATCAAATTTGCAGATGACACCAAACTGGGAGGGGTGGCTAACACCCCAGAGGACAGGATCACACTTCAAAACAACCTTGACAGATTAGAGAACTGGGCCAAAACAAACAAGATGAACTTTAACAGGGAGAAATGTAAAGTATTGCACTTGGGCAAAAAAAATGAGAGGCACAAATACAAGATGGGTGACACCTGGCTTGAGAGCAGTACATGTGAAAAGGATCTAGGTGTCTTGGTTGACCACAAACTTGACATGAGCCAACAGTGTGACGCGGCAGCTAAAAAAGCCAATGCAATTCTGGGCTGCATCAATAGGAGTATAGCATCTAGATCAAGGGAAGTCATAGTGCCACTGTATTCTGCTCTGGTCAGACCTCACCTGGAGTACTGTGTCCAGTTCTGGGCACCACAGTTCAAGAAGGACACTGACAAACTGGAACGTGTCCAGAGGAGGGTAACCAAAATGGTCAAAGGCCTGGAAACGATGCCTTATGAGGAACGGCTAAGGGAGCTGGGCATGTTTAGCCTGGAGAAGAGGAGGTTAAGGGGTGATATGATAGCCATGTTCAAATATATGAAGGGATGTCACATGGAGGAGGGAGAAAGGTTGTTTTCTGCTGCTCCAGAGAAGCGGACACGGAGCAATGGATCCAAGCTACAAGAAAGAAGATTCCACCTAAACATAGGGAAGAACTTCCTGACAGTAAGAGCTGTTTGACAGCGGAATTTGCTGCCAAGGAGTGTGGTGGAGTCTCCTTCTTTGGAGGTCTTTAAGCAGAGGCTTGACAACCATATGTCAGGAGTGCTCTGATGGTGTTTCCTGCTTGGCAGGGGGTTGGACTCGATGGCCCTTGTGG
This sequence comes from Podarcis tiliguerta, assembly GCF_965153285.1. NCBI lineage: Eukaryota > Metazoa > Chordata > Lepidosauria > Squamata > Lacertidae > Podarcis > Podarcis tiliguerta. Next base: position 41,583,032 of record NC_139549.1, read on the forward strand.
TCTCTTCCAACTCTATGATTCTATGATTCTATGATTCTACCCCGCCCTCCCCAGCCAAGGCCGGGCTCAGGGTGGCTAACAAGCAATAATAAAAACAAGTTGAATGAGTACAACTTAAAAACGAGATTAAAATACAACATTAAAATATTGAAACATTAAAATATTAAAATGCAGCCTCATCACAGGAGGAGAAAGGAAAAAGAAAGAGGGGGAGGGAATCAAATTGGCTCCAAGCCAAAGGCCAGGCGGAACATCTCTGTCTTACAGGCCCTGCGGAAAGAAATCAGATCCTGCAGGGCCCTGGTCTCATGAGGCAGAGCGTTCCACCAGGCCAGAGCCAGAGTTGAAAAGGCCCTGGCTCTGGTTGAAGCCAATCTAACTTCTTTAGGGCCTGGGACCACTAGGGTGTTGCTATTTATGGATCTTGAGGCTCTCCGTGGGGCATACCGGGAGAGGTGGTCCTGTAGGTACGAGGGTCCTAGGCCATGAAGGGCTTTAAAGGTCAAAAGCAGCACCTTAAATCTGACCCTGTACTCCACCGGGAGCCAGTGCAGCTGGAAAAGCACTGGGTGAATATGCTCCCATGGCAGAGACCCCGTAGGGAGTCTCGCTGCGGCATTCTGCACCCGCTGAAGTTTCTGGGACAGCTTCAAGGGCAGCCCCACGTAGAGTGAATTACAGTAGTCAAGCCTGGAGATGACCGTCGCATGGATCACTTTGGCCAGGTCGGGGCGGGAAAGGTAAGGGACCAACTGCTTGATGCGGCAAAGGTGGAAAAATGTTGCCTTGGCTGTTGCTGTGACCTGCGCCTCCATGGAAAGGGAGGCGTCAAGGATTGCACCCAAACACTTAACGGAAGGCAATGACACTCAAAAAAACGAAGATCATGGCCACTGGTGGCATCACCTCCTGGCAAATAGAAGGGGAAGAATGGAGGCAGTGAGAGATTTTACTTTCTTGGGATCCATGATCACTGCAGATGGTGACAGCAGCCACGAAATTAAAAGGCGCCTGCTTCTTGGGAGAAAAGCAATGACAAACCTAGACAGCATCTTAAAAAGCAGAGATATCACCTTGCCAACAAAGGTCCGTATAGTAAAAGCTATGGTTTTCCCAGTAGTGATGTACGGAAGTGAGAGCTGGACCATAAAGAAGGCTGATCGCTGAAGAATTGATGCTTTTGAATTATGGTGCTGGAGGAGACTCTTGAGAGTCCCACAGACTGCAAGAAGATCAAACCTATCCATTCTTAAGGAAATCAGCCCTGAGTACTCACTGGACGGACAGATCATGAAGCTGAGGCTCCAATACTTTGGCCACCTCATGAGAAGAGAAGACTCCCTGGAAAAGACCCTGATGTTGGGAAAGATGGAGGGCACAAGGAGAAGGGGACGACAGAGGATGAGATGGTTGGACAGTGTTCTCGAAGCTACCAGCATGAGTTTGACCAAACTGCGGGAGGTAGTGGAAGACAGAAGTGCCTGGCGTGCTCTGGTCCATGGGGTCACGAAGAGTCGGACACGACTAAACGACTAAACAACAACAACAGCAACAATGGCACTAATTGGGCCGCCGCAAGAGAAGGGAATTGGTCCCTCATCCCCATGCCATCCCGACCCAGCCATAGGACCTCTGTCTTCGAAGGATTTAGTTTCAATTGGCTCCCACGAAACCATCCAGCCACAGCTTCCAAGCATCTGGTCAGTGGTCCGGGGCCGAGTCAGTGTGGCCACCCATCAGCAGACAGAGCTGTGTGTCATCAGCATATTGGTGACAACCCAGCCCAAAGTTCCGGACAATCTGGGCAAGGGGGCGCATAAAGATGTTAAAAAGCATCGGGGAGAGGATTGTGCCCTGCGGTACTCCACACACCAAGGAGTGGCGTGATGACATCTCCCTCCCTAGCGCCATCCTCTGTCCCCGACCAGAGATAGAAGAGCACAGCCATTTACAGGCTATGCCCTGTATCCCCATGTCGGTGAGGTGGTGGACCAGAAGATCATGATCAACCATGTCAAAGGCTGCTGACAAATCTAAAAGGATCAGCAGTCCTGACCCGCCTCGATCCAGTTGTCTACGGAGATCATCTGTTAGGGCAACCAGAGCCGTCTCGGTCCTGAAACCAGGACAGAACCCAGACTAAAATGGATCTAAAGCCAATGTTTCCTCCAGAAACCTACCAAGCTGTTCAGCAACTGCTCTCTCAATTACCTTACCCAGATATGGAAGATTTGAAACTGGGCGGTAATTGGATAGGTCTAAAGGATCTAATGAATTTTTCTTTAAGAGTGGACAAACCACTGCTTCCTTCAGTTCCCCTGGGAATGTCCCCGTACCAAGGGACAAATTGATAATTTCAACCAGGGAGGTCCGCACGACATCTGGACACGACCTAATCAGCTAAGATGGGCACGGATCGAAGAGGCAGGTGGTGGGCCTACTAGCTTGGAGGAATCTATCCACATCAGCAGGGAGTATCCGATCGAAATGGTCCAACACTGGACCTGAAGTCAATCGAGGGGCCTCCAGTTCAGTCACTGTATCTAAATTGGCAGGGAGGTCACGGCGGAGCAACAGGACTTTCTCTGCAAAAAAGCTCGCGAATGCCTCACAGCTGTGGGTCGAATTTGTGCTTAAATTTGGTTGTCCTCCTAAGGACGTTATCGACCTAATTATTCTAAAAAATTGTGCCGGGAGAGAGCTAGCAGATACAATGGAAGCTGTGAAGTAAGATTTCTTAGCAGCTTTCATAGCCATCGGGGCGATGGCTTTCATGGCCAGGTTGGGGCGGGAAAGGTAAGGGAGCAACTGCTTGATGCGGCGAAGGTGGAAAAATGTTGCCTTGGCTGTTGCTGTGACCTGCGCCTCCATGGAAAGGGAGGCGTCAAGGATTACACCCAAACACTTAACGGAAGGCAATGGCACTCAAAAAAACAAAGATCATGGCCACTGGTCCCATCACCTCCTGGCAAATAGAAGGGGAAGAAATGGAGGCAGTGAGAGATTTCATTGACCTAATTATTCTAAAAAGTTGTGCCGGGAGAGAGCTAGCAGATACAATGGAAGCTGTGAAGTAAGATTTCTTAGCAGCTTTCATAGCCATCTCATAAGCTTTCATAAGCGTCCTATAAGATGTTCGTGAAGCTCCGTCACAAGTCCGTCGCCATGCTCGCTCTAGCTGTCTGAGATCCCGCTTCATTTTCCGGAGCTCCTCAGTAAACCAAGGGGCCCAGTTTCGACGGGGTTGCAGAGGGCGCTTAGACACGATCTCAGCGATGGCTGTCAAGAGCCAGTTATTCCAGTCCTCGACAAGGTCATCTAATGAGTCGCCAGGAGGAGCAGGGTCCTGCAAGGCCTGATGGAATCTATCAGGATCCATCAGCCTTTGTGGGCGAGCCCAAATAGGCTCGCCACCCAAGCAGGGGAGGAGTGGGAAGTCAATCTTGGCTTTCAGAGTGTAGTGATCAGACCATGGCACTTCGACAGGGGGGAGCATGATCACATCTATGCCAGCACCAAAGATCAGATCCGGCGTGTGGCCTGCTTGATGAGTGGGGCCTAAAACAAACTGGGAGAGCCCTAGTGTCGCCATGGAAGACACCAGGTCCAGAGCCTGTGAGGAGGGAGTGGCATCGGCATGGACGTTGAAGTCTCCCAAAACCAGTAGGCTTGGGAACTCCAAGGCCCAGCCCACCGTCACCTCCAGCAGGTCTGACAGAGTGGCTGCCGGTGTGCTGGGTGGTCGGTACACCAGCCAGACAGCCAAGCTCTCCCTGGTGCCCCACACGAGGCCAACAGAGAAGACAGAGAAATACTACTGGGTGACAGAGAGAAAGTGGAAATGCTTAACACAGACTTTGCCTCTGTCTTTCCCCCAAAGGAAAGCAGTGCCCAACCTGGTGGTAACGGAATAAACAATGCAAGGAGGGAGCTGCAGCCCAAGATAAGAAAAGAAGTAGTAGGGGAACACCTGGCTACTTTAAATGAATTCAGATCTCCAGGGCCTGATGAGCTGCACCCAAGGATGCTAAAGGAGCTTCCTGATGTACTCACAGAGCCTCTGCCTATGATCTTTGAGAATTCTTGGAGAACAGGGGAGGTCCCTGCAGACTGGAGGCGGGCAAGTCTTGTCCCCATTTTCAAAAAAAAAGGGGGGGGGGAGGAAGAGCCAGGTAACTACCAACCTGTGAGCTTGACATTGATACCAGAAAAGGTACTAGAACAGATTATTAAACAGTCTGTGAGCGCTTAGAAAAGGATACTATGATTACTAAGACCCAACAGAGGTTTCTCAAAAATAAGCCATGCCAGATGAATCTCATTTCTTTTTCAATTAAGTTACAAGTTTGGTGGACCAGGGGGATGCTGTGGATGTAGTGTATCTTAATTTCAGTAAGGCTTTAGACAAAGTCCCTCATGACATTCTTGCAGAGAAGCAGGTAAAATGTGGGCTGGACAACATAACAAGTGCACATATGCAGGAAGAACCAGATGCCCAAATATAAGACAGGGGACACCTGGTTTGCCAGTTGTACATGTGAGAAGGATCCAGGGGGTCTTGATCGACCACAAGCTTAACATGAGTCAACATTGTGATACAGCAGTGAAAAAGCGAATGCTATTCTAGGCTACATCAACGGAAGTCTAATGTCCAGATCAGGGAAGTAATAGTCCCACTCTATTCTGCCTTTGTCAGATCACACCTGGAATACTGTATCCAGTTCTGGGCACCGTAACTTTAAAAGGATGTGGACAAGCTGGAATGTGTGCAGAGGAGGACAGAGGGCAACCAAGATGATCAAGGGTCTGGAAACCAAGCCTTATGAGGAGCACTTGAAGGAACTGGGTATGTTTAGCCTGGAAAAGAGGAGACTGAGAGGAGATATGATAGCCATCTTTAAATATCTCAAGGGCTGTTGCATGGAAGAGGGAACAAGCTTCTTTCCTCCTGCTCTGGAAGGTATGACTCAAATCAATGGCTTCAAATTATAAGAAGTGAGATTCTAACTAAAAACAGGAAAAACTTTCTGATAATAAGGGCTGTTCAACTGTGGAATGGTCTCCCTCAGAAGATTGTGGATTCTTTCTTCTTGGAGGTTTTTAAGCAGAGGTTGGATGGCCATTGTCATGGATGCTTTAGTTGAGATTCCTGCATTTTAGGGGTTGGACTAGATGACCCTTGGGGTCCCTTCCAAATCTATAATTCTATGACTCCTCCATGAGAACACCCACCTACTCCATTCTGTGCACTCATGGGGGGGGGGGGGCTCCTCTGCCTTTAGGGTTGCCAAGTCAGCCGCAGCACAGACCCTGAGATCTCAAGGCCTAAACCGGATTTTTACTTCTTGAAATATGGCAACCCTATTTGCAGTCAGCTCTTGCTGGGCTAAAGCTTGCAGGCTGCAAGCACAGCCTTCTTAAGATATATATTGTAATAAATAATATACAGATGCGTTTATTAAAGGAGCATATAGTGCTGTCATTCTGGGAAGATAGTCCATCTAGGAGAGGGAAAACGGAGAAGAAAAGGCTAAGGAGTAAAACCTACCCAAATCCGGAGCGCAGTCCCTAATAGGGTTTGATGGCGCCTCTTTGGAGCGCCACTGTCCCGCCTTGCCCCACATACCTGGGAGGCCGCGGGCTCTCCGCGACTCCGCCCCACCCGGGCTTCTAGCCGGCCGCGGGCAGGAGCCGGTTCTGCGCAGAGTTGCCTGCCTGCCAAGCGGAGAGGGCGCCCGTGATTTAGGATGCGACGGCTGCCTCGCTCGTCTCCGTGCCCGCAGAATGCTAAACCTCCTACCCGTCTCCATTCGGGCGGAAGCTTTGCGCCCAGAAGCTCCGCTTTCCAGAGCGCCGGTCTTTCCCCCGCCCCGCAGCTGGCACGAACCAGCCCCGGAACCTGCCAGCAGCATCGGAAGCCGGCGCCTTTCCCGCAGGTCGGGGCCAGGTGCTGCTGCTGCTGCAAAGGCGCAAACGTCCAGCAGCCGTCAAGCACAGCCGCTCTCACTGCGTGCAGACAGGTGCCTGCCCTGGGAACGCAGGCGAGGCTGTCCGTCGCCCGGCCGACTTTTGCCCGGCCTGCCAGCCAATCCCCCGTCCAGCGCTGCGCAAAAGCACCCTGGGCTCAGCCCCTCCCTGCATCCTTGGCCCTGCAGCTCGCCCTATAGAGAAGGTCTCTCCCTCTGGGGCACCAGCTCTTGGAAGCAAGGCCCACCACCCTGAATGAGGCTTACTTCCGAGGAGACATGTATAGGGTTGTACTGTAAGGTTGATTTCCTTCTTTCACTACTGAGATGCCTGGACATGTCTTTCATTCCAATTTTAAAATCGGCCTTTGAATGTTTTGAATTTCCCTGTCTAGACTTCAGATGTTTGCACAGCATCAGTTCAGCTGCCCTTTCAGCTTAGCTGTGTGTTGACTGACAGGCAAGGTTTCTTCGAAGAATTTCACAGAATTGTAGAGTTGGAAGGAATCCTGAGGCTCATCTAGTCCAACCCCCTGCAATGCAGGAACCTTTTGCTCAATGTGGGGCTCAGACCTACAACCCTGAGATGAATGGGCTCATGCTCTATCAACTGAGCTATTGCCAAAATGGCTTCGTGGCAAACTGATGAGCCGTTCCAGAGAAGGGATGCAGCAGGTAGGGAGGGCATCTGCTTTGCTGCAAAGAAGGTACCAGGTTCAGTCTTTGGTGCCTCCAGGTCCCCTGGCTGAAACCCTGGAGAGCTGCTGTCAGTAAACAATGCTGTGCTGGCAAAGCAACCTCCCTGGGTCCAGCCATTAGAGGAGACAAATAGGAAGATGGAGAGGGAGGAAGCCACAAAGCAGTCAGTAGAAGTTGCTCTTCAGAATAGTTTAAGAGGCACTTGCCACAGCCCAATATCCTTTACTGGCCAAGAGATGCCACCCCAAGAGCAGAGCCAGCCCTAGACATTTTGGCATCTGAGGTGAACCACAAAATGGTGCCCTCCCCACCAGGGAAGACGAGGTGAGTGAAGATCTACATTTGGAATGGGGGTGGCAAATCAACCTTACCCTACAGTTGAAGCAGCCACTGGGGGGGGGCACGGAAAGGGGGCTGCTCTGAATCACGTTGGGTGGGTACAGACCCTAGGAGACCCCAGAGGGTGGGAAGAGATCAGCCGTGCTTCCTATTTGCTGAGAGGCCACAGTAGAGGTGGTATGGGGGACTGCTGAGGAGGTGGCAGATCTGGCCTCCACAGTGCACTGGCATCACTGCTACCGTGGCTGGACTTGCAGGCAATGCATTTCTTGGAGGCCAGATCTGCTGCCCCTGTGGATCCTGCCATCCGAGGTGGTTGACTCACCTTACCTCATGGGTGGGCCAGCCCTACCCGTGAGAGTCATAGCCCAGCAGGGATATGCTGGAGGGTATTCTGTGGAGGGACCAAAGTCCTCAGCCCGTTAGCCCCAGAGCAGCTCCCACCCCCTGCCTGAGTGCCTCACAGGGCCTTTTTGGGATGGTTTCTAGCTGCTTTCCTCTGTGCTGGGACATGAGAGCCATCCTCGGCCATGGATGGTTTGCCTTGAATTGATACAAGATCCTGGAGACATTATTGATCCTTGTAGGTTGTCAGTAAGGGAAAAGTTGTAATTGCTGCTGTAGTTCCATTGTAACAGGCCACTCCGAAGGGAAATTAAAGTTTTGGAGCTAATGGGGTTGTATGATCTTTCAACCTTTGATGAATTGAATTCAGCATTGCCTTTTGCAGAATACTGATTTGCAGCACATGGAATTTGTGGGGCGGAGGGGGGCCTTTAAAAACAAACAAACAAAAAAAAAACTTTTCACTCCTGACGCTGCTTCCATTTTCCTTGCCCCACTTCTAAAGGATCTAGTCCCGAGACCCAGGAGGCGCAGATTGCAGCTCATCCAACAACATGGCTACAGTATTATTATTGACTCTTACTATCAGTTTTTGTATTTCTGTGAAATACCAAAGGCAGCTTACAGCCAGAGTAAAAATACACTTATGTTTGTACAAAAGAAAACAACAATATGACAGGGAGCATGAAGAAAAACAGCCCAAGAACTAAAAGGCAATAAAGACGAGAAAGAAATGGAGGCATTAGGCCTCTGAATCATAGAATCATAGAATCGTAGAGTTGGAAGAGACCACAAGGGCCATGGAGTCCAACCCCCTGCCAAGCAGGAAACACCATCAGAGCACTCCTGACATATGGTTGTCAAGCCTCTGCTTAAAGACCTCCAAAGAAGGAGACTCCACCACACTCCTTGGCAGCAAATTCCACTGTCGAACAGCTCTTACTGTCAGGAAGTTCTTCCTAATGTTTAGGTGGAATCTTCTTTCTTGTAGTTTGGATCCATTGCTCCGTGTCCGCTTCTCTGGAGCAGCAGAAAACAACCTTTCTCCCTCCTCTATGTGACATCCTTTTATATATTTGAACATGGCTATCATATCACCCCTTAACCTCCTCTTCTCCAGGCTAAACATGCCCAGCTCCCTTAGCCGTTCCTCATAAGGCATCGTTTCCAGGCCTTTGACCATTTTGGTTGCCCTCCTCTGGACACGTTCCAGTTTGTCAGTGTCCTTCTTGAACTGTGGTGCCCAGAACTGGACACAGTACTCCAGGTGAGGTCTGACCAGAGCAGAATACAGTGGCACTATAACTTCCCTTGATCTAGATGCTATACTCCTATTGATGCAGCCCAGAATTGCATTGGCTTTTTTAGCTGCCGCGTCACACTGTTGGCTCATGTCAAGTTTGTGGTCAACCAAGACACCTAGATCCTTTTCACATGTACTGTTCTCAAGCCAGGTGTCACCCATCTTGTATTTGTGCCTCTCATTTTTTTTGCCCAAGTGCAATACTTTACATTTCTCCCTTTTAAAATTCATCTTGTTTGTTTTGGCCCAGTTCTCTAATCTGTCAAGGTTGTTTTGAAGTGTGATCCTGTCCTCTGGGGTGTTAGCCACCCCTCCCAGTTTGGTGTCATCTGCAAATTTGATCAGGATGCCCTTGAGTCCATCTGAATGACGGTCTGTTGCACTCAGGCCCAGCTTGCAGGCTTCCCATTGGAGCATCTGATCGGCCAATGTGAGAACACAATACTGGACTAGTTGGGCCCCTTTGGCCTGATCCCGCAGGCTCATCTTATGTTCTTAGAGAGGCTGGCACAGATACCCCTTCCCACCCCCTCCATTCATTAGTGGGGCAGGAGGTCTTGATCAGCTGCCTCCTTTGGTCTGTTGCCTTCCAGCTCAGGTCATCAGCACCCAAGGCAAGGAAAGCAAAGCCATGCTCATCCCTGGCACGAGGGAAAGTGAATGCGTGAGAGCAAACTGGGAAACTTCCCAGAGCAATCTGAAACCTGGCATTCCAGCCTCTCCCAGTGTTGGAGCTGAACTGTAGGCAGCAGCTGAATGAGATCGAGAGATCACATACCTCGTCCGTCCATTGATCCATCTAGCTCAGCAGAGTTTCAGGCACAAAATGGTCTCATTCCCAGCCCTGCCCAGAAATGCCATTGGGGATTGGATCTGGGAACTTTTGCGTGCAGAGCAGGTGCTCTGCTGACAAGCTGCACCCCACCCCCATATAGACAGCTGCCTTTTGCAGATCAGTACCTTGCATTGTCCACACACTTGCTCTCCGTGGTTCTAGGCAGAAAAGGCCAGGGCTACCAGACGCTGATGAGGGACGCGGGTGGCGCTGTGGGTAAAAGCCTCAGCGCCTAGGGCTTGCTGATTGAAAGGTCGGCGGTTCGAATCCCCGCGGCGGGGTGCGCTCCCGTTGTTCGGTCCCAGCGCCTGCCAACCTAGCAGTTCGAAAGCACTCCCGGGTGCAAGTAGATAAATAGGGACCGCTTACTAGCGGGAAGGTAAACGGCGTTTCCGTGTGCGGCTCTGGCTCGCCAGAGCAGCGATGTCACGCTGGCCACGTGACCCGGAAGTGTCTTTGGACAGCGCTGGCCCTTGGCCTCTTTGAGTGAGATGGGCGCACAACCCTAGAGTCTGTCAAGACTGGCCCGTACGGGCAGGGGTACCTTTACCTTTACCAGACGCTGAGGATTGAAACTGGGACTTTCTGCTTGCCAGGCATGTACTGTCATCTGCTAGTGAACCCTGGTCCACATCTGGAATCTGAGCCAAAGACGTCAAGGGGAAAGGGATCAAGGCCAGGAAGACAATCATTGCCCAGGCAAAGCCTCTGCAGATCTTCCTGTCAAGAAGAGCCATTGGTCGGGGGGGGGGGGCAGTGGTTGAGAAGCACCAGTCCCTGGAAACTCTTTCCTGCTGGCTTCCCCCACAGGACAAGCAGGCACAGGCCTTGGTTTGTGTGGAGCAGCATCTTCAAAGACCTGCTGCTTTAATTTCTTTCCACCTTGCATTATTTTATGGTTCCATTCATGCTTCTTGTCTTCTTCAGTTGTTGTGTGACACCCCCCAAGCATATTTATATTGAAGGGCAGCACAGAAATTTGTTAATAAATGAGCAAAAGCTCTCTTCTCCTGGTGCTCCAACTCTCCCTTCCTTCCAAGCTGGCTCCTGTGTTTACTTACAGATTCTCCCCTCTTCCCAATGGTGCTTCCAAGCTGCCATTGAACTCAGCATCTTGGGGTGTGGAGTTGGTGGGGAAGTGGGGCTTTGCCCACAGTGAAGCTCAATGCAGCTTGCCAGGGCATCTGAGGGGAATCATCTATTCCTGCGGGTGGCAGTGGCCAACCCTTTGGAGTCGTCCCCCCCAGGCTGTATGCTTTGCAAATGACAGCCCTCCCTTGCTGGTGTTCCATCTCCCCCAGCTCCAGTTCCAGTCCTGCCTCATGAAGGCTTATGGAATATTATCCCCTGTAATTAGCTGTTTGCAGCCACCCCAGATGAAGCAGAAAGGAGAAAGCCACAAGGAGGGAACCTTCGCCCTTCACTGGCCTTCCTGTGATGACACCCCCATTAGGTGATGCTGCTGCAGCTTGCAAACTGGAGGAGGGGGCTTCCTTGCGATCCCCCGCCAGGTCAGTTGAGACACCCCAACTCCTAAATCCCTGCTGAGGACAGCAGGCAATTTAGACCTGAGAGCAGCAGCTAATTAAATCAATATGAGATAATGAACAGCAATTAGAAGTCCAGCTAGGCACATCTTCTCTTGTAAATACTGTTTCTCTCCCAACGGGAATCTCTTTTTTAATAATCTGTTTGCGTTTCATTTCCAGGAGCAGCAATTCCCCAAAGAAGCAATTTGGGGGAAAGTGATTTGTTTGTCTGTATAATTGCCAAAGAATTTAGTTAGACTTGTTTGTTTGAGGCTTCTCCTCCCAGTGCCTCCCCCCCCCTGCCCCCTGCTGCTGCAGCTCCTGATACTTTGGGACAAAAACAAATCTATTCCCGTCCTTGCTGTGACTTGTGGCAAGAGTTCAGGAGCAACACCAGCCTGAGCTCTGACTTGGATGAGATTCACTAGCCAGATTCACTAGCCGCAAAGCATGGGAGGTAGAGGTCAGGACCCCCCAGCTCACCTCGACTCAAGTGCCGATGGGTCAGCCCAGTCCATAAATCCAAGGGCACAGGAGGATTCATGCCCCGGCACTGTGACCACACCTCAGCCCATCAAATCAGGGGCTCTGGAGCAGGCATAGGCAGACTTGGCCCTCCAGAGGTTTTGGGACTACAACTCCCATCATCCCTAGCTAATAGGGCGAGTGGTCAGGGGTGATGGGAATTGTAGTCCCAAAACATCTGAAGGGCCGAGTTTGCCTACGCCTGCTCTGAGGCCTGAGACCCCCGAGATTGGTCCTCTGAGCCTGCACCCACTTACAGGAGGAACTGATCCCCTTTACACCAGGAGCACGCTTCTGCAAGTCACCCCATCAGGTCAGGCATTGCGTCTGGAGGGACATGTCAGAATGGAAGAGGAGAACTGTCTCTTTAAGGCCTTCCATCCCTCAGTGAAGAGGCAGAGACTGGTGTGTGTGACCCAGCCTGAGGGCATAAAACCTGCCACTTCGCTCTGAAACTTTTCCAGAGCAAGTTGCATTGTGAACTGTGATGCTGTCCTTCTGGTGCTGCTTCCTGGGAATCTAGGAAGTGGTTTTATACAGACATTGGTTCATCTACCTCAGTAATGTCTACATGAACTGACTATGGCTCTTCAGGGTTCCAGGCAGGAGACATTCCCAGCCCCCTGGGATCCAACCTGGGACCTTCTGCATGCCAAGCATGTGCTCTCCTGCTGAGCCACAGCCGTTCCTGTTATGGCGACAGAGAGCACGGCTGCTCTTCCTTCTCCTTTGCCTGCAGGGCTCCAGGCCTTCGCCTCTGGCTTCCACAGGGGGGTGTCGCTCACAGCTTCCCAAGCTGAGCCCTTGCTGCGCATCTTATTAAATTGCAATAACCTTTCAAATTAAGCCAAGCACCTTGTTTATTAGCAGTTAAATGCTTCCGTGAGCCTCTGAGCTACAGCGGGACAGAGGACACTTTGTATACGGCTCCTTAATTGGATAACTATCGCCTCTTTAGTGCGGAGCCAATTAAACAGCAAATAGGTTATAGTCCTTGTACAAGTTACATATGGCCTTGTAGGCTTCCTATGGACTCTCTGCTTCTTTTCACCCCAGTTCTCCTCAGCAAGGAAACCAGGTGCTGCGTGCGGATGGGTAGGGTGGCACCAGTTCACTTGTGACATCAGGCTGGGGGGGGGGGAGGTGGTCTTCAAAGGTTAAATTTGGTTCAGGATTCTTCCAAGGAAATGTGTCCCTCATTTTAGCCAGCCTTGGAGCAGAGCCCTTACTGGCAGATATTGGGACCTCCTCAAAGTGTTTTAGGAGGAGCATACCAGTGCAAGTAGATAAATAGGTACCACTGCAGCGGGAAGGTAAGTGGCATTTCTGTGCGCTGCTCTGGTTCACCAGAAGCGGCTTAGTCATGCTGGCCACATAACCCGGAAAGCTGTCTGTGGACAAACACCGCTCCCTCAGCCTGAAGTAAGATGAGCTCTCCACCCCATAGTCACCTTTGACGGGACTTAACCATCCAGGGGTCCTTTACCTTTAGACAGTGCTTTTTTTCTTAATTTTTTTTTAGGGGTACTCTCATTTTGACCCAAGAAAATCACCATTTTATAGTTCAAATCAGGAAAAATAAATACAGTAAATGGACAAAAGTACAAAGATTCACAAAATGTTTAGGGGTATGCGTACCCCTGCGTCCCTCCAGAAAATAAGCACTGCCTTTAGGAGGAGCAACTGTTTAGATAAATATTTTGAAAATGGTTTGTCTCCTTGTTTGCTCTATATCTTAAGATATGATAACCAAATTTGGTTTGATCGTTCTGAAATGAAAGAACAGAATTTTGTTTATGTTTGGATACCAACAGACCCAATTTTGAACAAAGATGGCAGACCAAACTGTGCTGGTTTGGACACTTCCTAAGATACCATACCTGCCATGCTGGAGGAATTTTCTGAAAATGAGAACCTGGCACTCCCCAAACAAACTGCAGTGAGACAGAGCAGTGGGTCCAGGGCCTTCAGGGTTCATAGCACCTCAGACTCCTCCAGAAGACACAGAATCGGAGGTGGAGGCTGAGTCACCCCTGAGTCTGGGGGAGTACCAGGGCATAAAGGGGCAGACCCAATCAGATGCCTGGCTGAAAAACAAGGACTCCCTGGGAGTAAGGGGCTACTCATAAGGAAGCTACTCCTTCTGCATAGACCAGGCATCCCCCAAACGCGACCCTCCAGATGTTTTGGGACTACAACTCCCATCATCCCTAGCTAACATGACCAGTGGTTAGGGATGATGGGAATTGCAGTCCCAAAACATCTGGAGGGCCAAGTTTGGCCACCACTGGTCTAAAGGAATCAGGGAAAGCCAACAGAGCAAGCACAGGTGGGGACCAATCCATGCAATAGCCAGGATGGAGTTTGGGGTGCTTGGCATAGACCAAACTCCTCAGGCAATCCTGATGGCTTGCAGTTGTGTTCTGGGTGGGGCTTTGAAGGCTCATGATTAAAAGTCTCTACCAGGCACCCCAGAGAGGAGACAGGTTTCCAGGAGGTTGTGCTGGATGGAGCCGCAATGACTATGTAGTCATAGCAGTAATAATAATAGTAATCTGAGGCTTGATTTGCATGGGCTAGAGCACTTGTTTCAGAAACCCAATTTCAACTGGCAGAGATATGAGACCCAAGGGATCTCTCAGCCTTGCAATGCTGTATCAGTAACAGGTATTTATGAGGCTAGAAGCTCATATTTAGGTCAACAATGACTGTATTCCTTGCCTCCATGTGCCAAATAAGGGTTTCATTGTGCATATTGATATCGGCTCTTGCCACCCCACCTGTAGGTGACGGCCAGAGAACAGAACAGACCTTCTGGTTGCTGTATTATCTCAACCTCAGAAATTGCATCATATTTTTAAAAAAGAGGGTCAGGGGTGGGGGTGGGGGAAAGAGAAATTGCATCATAAATACTTATCATGCCTAAAAAGGTATCCTGATCCTTCTGCTTATTTTAGTCCAATAATGTGCTCCACACAGTTGTTTGTCTTGTGTGTGTGTGTGTTGTGTTTATTGAGTTTACAAAAACAATCACCCTGACAAAATTTCTGCTACATTTGCATGACAAGGAACTGCATTCTCACTTGGGATGGACTATGAGGTTTCCTGTGGGGAAGGCTGGGGGAGTGTACAGTAATCCCTAAACTTATATAAGTCTGATTCCAGCCCGACTGGATGTCTGTACAACCAGGATTCCTGCAACAACCATTTGCCTAACATTGGGGAAGGAACAGAACAGCCTGCAGAGGGAAGACAGATGCCATTTCCATGCAAACGTGCAAAGGAGGATCATACTCGCAAAATGCTGTTGTGGTCCAATTGTCCAAATGTCTAGGATATGTCTCATCCTATCCTATCTGACAGGGTTGTTATTGGGATAAAAGGGCAGAGGAAGACTACACAATATTTATTTAAGAAATGTATACCCCACGTTTCACCATATGTCTCAAAACAGCTTAAAGAAATAATAAAACAAACTGGGGGCTGCACCCCTTCTCTCTTCAGTCACTCACCCCACCTGTCCCTCACCCCCTACCAACCCCTCTCCCTTTACACCTTGCCACACCTCTACAGCTCTCCTGCCCACTTGCTTCAACCGCTAGTTCCCACCTCCCCTCCCCTGGGCTGCCCACCTGTCCCCTCTCAGGGCTCTGGATCCCTCCTTGCCTTGCCTGGGCCGCTTGCCAAGGCCACCCGCCTGCTCTGACCCTGTTTCCATCCTCCTGTTTCCTCCTCCTCCCTTTTCCTGGACCTGCCTCTCCATCCTTTGGATCCCTCCCCAACTTTTCTGGCTCTCCACACTGTAGTTTGCAGTGCCCCCTATCTGCGGCCAAGAGAGATGCAGCATCCCAACATCCTTAGGATTTTATTGATGAGAGGGACAATAGGTGAAATTTAAAATACACACCCAAAGCACCTTATGCAGGTTACCTTGAGGTCCTTAGAGGAAGTGTGGAGTATAAAATGTACTATAAATAAATTTCTCAGTGACTTCCTTCTTCCAAATCACCAAGACCCTCTTGCAACTTCCCTCTTGCCTCAACCCCACAGCCCTTATTCACAGGTATTCTTTCCCAAAATACAAGGGCAAAACTTTTTTCTTGTAAGGAGAACTTTGAAAGCAGCCCCAGTTTCACTCATCTCTGCTCCACATAATCTTGCAAGGCAAGTTGTAAAGGAGCTCTTAGAATGCACCTCAGAATATTAGTAACTCTTCAGTTGCTGCTTAATTTTTTAGAATAATAATAGTAATAAAGTTTCAGATATCAAAAACAGTTGTGTAATGGTGGTGCACTATTATAGCAAACTTAGGGCCATTCTTTAGAGCAAAATAAACACAGGGGTTCTTCTAGAAGCAGTTGCAGCACCCAATGAAAGTGGTGCCATCTGAAGGACACCTGCCAGTTCAAAAGGACTGATGAATATTTCCAAAGGCACGTTTGGGTGAGCGAATGAAGCTCCAGGATCTTTGCTTGCTGGTGAGGAAAGAATGGGACTAGCACCAGGACCCCATTCACAAGACCAGAGCCAAGGAAATGCTGCCCTCAGCTTCTGCACCAGAGGAGGAGAGAGGCAGCAAGAGCTCTTGTGAGATGGGAAGAAGCCTAAGTGGGGAAGCAGAGGGGAGGCTGAGGGCTAGGAGCCAAGGGAGATCCCTCGTCGGATTTCTCAATGGTGTAAAGCAGTGGTGGCCAAACGTGGCCCTCCACCTGTTTTTGGACTACAACTCCCATCATCCCTAGCTAACAGGACCAGTGGTCAGGGATGATGGGAATTGTAGTCCCAAAACAAGTGGAGGGCCAAGTTTGGCCACCACTGGTCTAAAGGAATCAGGGAAAGCCAACAGACAAGCACAGGTGGGGACCAATCCATGCAATAGCCAGGATGGAGCTGCAGAGGAAATCAGATGGAAGACTTGAAATCCTGAAAGGGGGGGGGGTGTGTGTCTTGAAGCGTGTTGGCCAGGCCTGCTTTGCCCCCCTAGTGAGAAATCCAGCTCCCTCCTCTCTCCCCTCCCCACATCATTCCCACCCCTGCATTGCGCCCTGCAGAGAGACACCGACTGCCAGGCGTATTGTTCTTTCAATGACGCCAAGAGACAAAATCTACATTCAGTGAATCAACAAGGCCATCTCGGAAGAGGCCAAGAGGGAAATAGCGGGCCCCTCCTCCAGCCTAATGGGACTTATCAATTATTATCTCCGACCATATTTCTTTGAGGGGTGATTGTTTCACGCGGACTGACATCTCATATAGCTTTAAATTACTCACAACCAGGACGGCTTACAAGATAGCAGTAAAATCAGGAGAGGATTGGCCAATGTAATTATAGTATGGAAATGATGTTGATCGTTCAAGCAGGGAGCAGACCTTGAATCGAAAGGAAGGGAAAAGACAACCCCCCCTGTGCATTCTTCCTCTCCCCCCCCCCCCGCCCCATTCTTTGCTGCAAATGGTGCACCTGAGTAGGTTGGATCTTTGACAGGAACTGAGCCACTGAGATGGAAATGTGAAAGCTGGGCCTGGCACTCCATCAACTGCCTTCCGTTTTTTGGCCAATTAATTGATTCGTTAACCAATTAAAATGAATGCTGGGGAATCTTAGAGCAGCCAGCATGAGGAGAACAACTGCCTTTATTTTTTTCCCTCTTGACTTAGCTGTGTGGGCAAATCACGGGTGGTTTGGAAATGCAGACAAGGTTGCATTGCTGGAATCAAGAGAGGCACCGAGATTGTGTGCAGCAGTGACGTCAGCAGTCTGGGCAAGCCTGTCAAAATCCTAGGAAGGGCTTCCATCCTTTCATAAAACACATTGCCACTGACTGCTGCTTTTTAAACCTCCCTGTTCCATTTGCTCCTGGACACGCGCCCCTCCCCCCTTCTTGGCCTTCTTAGCTGTGTCCAGGATTTCACCCCATGTATCTTCTGGCTTCCCCTTTCCCTGAGCTTTTCTTCTCTGCTTTCTACCTTCTTCTCTCTCCCTCTTAGTTCAGTGTCTTCCTCCCTACACCTCCAGAACTTTCTCCTCTCCTGTTCCCTCCACAGCCCCCCCTCCCATGCCCTCCCTGCCCCACAACAACCCTTGAGAATAATATGCTGGGGTGAGCTAGCAGGCAAAAAATGGCAGCCCATTTGGCCAATTTTGCACACACAGCTAAACTGACAAAGTTTCCTCCTGTTCTGATTAAAACCTAACCTAATTCAGTTGAAAGTTTTCCTTTGAAACAATGCATAAGAACATAAGAAGAGCCTGCTGCATCAGGCCAATGGGCCACTAGTCCAGCATCCTGTTTTCATGGTGGCCAACTAGATGGCCCAATGGGAAGCCCACAGGAGCCGAGCACAAGAGACCCCTCCCCTCCTTTGGTTTCCAGCAGCTGGGATTCAGAAGCATCACTGCCTCTGACCGGAGGCAGAGTACAGACATCATGGCTGCTAACCCTTGCTAAGCTTTCTCCATGAATTTGTCATATTGTCTTTTGAAGCCATCTAGGTTAGTGGCCATCTCTGCCTCCTGTGGGAGAGAACTCCATAGTTTAACTAAGTGCTGCACGACAAAGGACTTTCTTTTATTTGTTCCGAATGTTCAAATATTCAGTTTCATTGGAGTTCTCATGTTGTGAGAGAGTTTTTCAGCCCAGTTCTAGTCAAGAAGTTGATATTAGAGTCTGTGCTTCCTTGCTGCAAACCTGCACAGGTCTGTTAATTGCCCCAACAACCTGGCAAGGGACATGGCAGCCAACAGGAGCTGTGGGCTCTGGCAGTGAGATGCAGTCCCGGAGGGCAGGCTGGATGGAAGACTCCATCCAGTTTGGTTCCTCTGAGTTTCTCCTTTTTCCAGTCTTAAATTCAGTTCTATCTCTGCAGAAACTTGTGATCTCAAAACATCCTTGTGAAAACCTGCCAGCATGTTAGTGTGAGTGTCACCCGAGGAACACATATTTCTCTGCACTCTTTTCAGGAGCATGCAATTTCCCCTATTGCAAGGTATTTTTGTACACATTGTTCAGTTGGAGAACTGCACTGAAAAAATTGGAGAAGTATGCGTTTTGCAGGATAGCTGTCTTTGGTTTGAGAAGTGTGAATTAGGGAGTTCCTTGTTAAAGTGCAAACGAAATTGAATGTCTCCTTCTCTTCCTGGTGGTGGAGGAAGGAGCCGCTGGGATGCTTCTCAGCTGCCCTTCAGTGCTGCTGTGGCCATCGTTCAGGAGTGCAGCACCTGCATGCAGAAGGTCCCAGGCCGCAGTCCGACCCTGGAGAGCCATTGCCAGTCAGCATAGATGGTTCTCAGCCAGATGGACGAGCCTGGCATCAACAGCTTCCTGTATTCCTATTTAGACTCATGAAGAGAGGAATCTGCATCCTTAGGGGAGGGATGGTAGCTCAGTAGTAGAGCGCCTGCTTGGCTTGCAGAAGATCCCCAGTCCAGTCCCTAGCATCTCCAAGCTGCGCTCTGAGAAATCTTTCTCTGAAGTCCTGGACAGCCGCTGCCAGACAGTGCAGACCATGCTGGGTTCAGCAGGAGGCAGATTCTTAGGTTCCAGAGCCTAAGGAAAAATGTGAGGAGCCTGAAGTGGATGGCGGCCATCAATTAGTGGAAGACAAGAGACAGTGGCTGAGCCCCTCCTCCTCCTCCTCCTTGGCAGCCGATCTGCTCTGCACTTTCTAAGCAGTCTGCATGCAGGTCTTGCAGTTCAACAGGCAAGGAAGGATTTCCAGACTCTTAAAAAATCAGTTCTTGACAATGCTATTAAAAAATACCTTCCGGCTCTTTTAAGGCAGGGGGAAGGAAATTGAGAAATGAATTTGGCTCAGAGAAAGCTTTGCTGAAAGACATGAGGTTGAGAGAGAGAGAGCGAGAGAGAGAGGAAAGAAGGGGAAATGGAATTGGAAAGGATTAGGATTAACTAAAGACATAGTGAGTAGGAAGAGGAGAGTCAGGCAGATCCAAATGATGGAGGAAATATTTAATAAAGATGCCTGTGACACAGCACTCTGGGCCTGGGTCTTAATTGCCAGCAAGGCAGAACTCTGGCAAGGGGAGGCCATGAGAGCAGCCAAGAGCATACAGAGCTCGGCCGCAGGGAAGCTCCCTTGCCCATAGCCTCCACACACCTGTCTTCTGAATGACACACAGTCCCCAAGAATCCTTGCACAGGGACCATTTCTATCTCTCTCTGTCTCTGGGTAGGATATCAAATGCATCCCATGGCACAAAGAACCAGAGCCAATGTCACATAATGGGCCCAGTGTGGGCCCCGTACCATGGAGACCCTGTTCAAATCCTTCCTTCAGCACTGAAACAAAGTGGGTGACCTAGAAGCATAGAATCATAGAATTGTAGAGTTGGAAGGGACCCAAGGGTCATCTAGTCCAACCCCCTGCAATCCAGGAATCTCAGCTAAAGCATCTGTGGCAGATGGTCATCCAACCTTCTCTCCATGCAACCCTCTGTCACACAGGGTTGTTGTGAAGGAGACTCACATCTCGTCCAACCCCTTGAAATGCAGAAATCATGGCTTAAGAATCCCTGACAGGTGGCTGTCCAACCTCTGCTTAAAAACCTCCAAGGAAGGAGAGTTCTCCACCTTTTGAGGGACCTCTGGAAGCAGCACTGCTGTAACCACTGATACTTCCCAGCAAGGCTTCACCTTTACAGTGGACAGCCTGCATTTTCTAGATGGAATTAAGCCCCACACATTTCCCTTATGAACTGTGCTGAAAAGACAGAACAAGGTTTGCCATGTAAAACATACCAGGTGGACAACTTGATGGGAGAGATGCATAACAGCAACAACAGCAGCAGCGGCAGCAGCAGCAGCAATAACAACCATAGGCTTGTCTGCCTACTTTTGCCTTCAGCAATGCTGCTACATCTGCATGTTTTGATGTCATCACAGGGGAGGGACCATAGCTCAGTGGTGGTGCATCTGTTTTGCATAAGAGATCCTCCAGCAGCATCTCCGGGCACAGTTGATAAAAGACCCTCTGAAATCCAGGGTCTCAGCAGTACTGAGACAGAGGGCACAGGAACCACCATGGATCAGGCCAATGGTGCATCTGGCCCAGCATCCTGTTCTCCTAGTCGCCAGCCAGATGGCTGTGGGAAATCCACAAGCAGGACCCCCTGGAACAGCATTCTGCCCACCTGTGACTCCAGCACAATGCCTCTGACAGTGTGGGCAGAACATACCCAGCTCCTTTGAACCTTCTTCATAAGACTTGGCTTCTAGACCTTGTTTTGTCCATCCTGCATCTTCCAGTGTTCAGCTTGTGGGATGTGAAACATAAGAGCAGTCAAGTACAACATCCCTAGAGTGGATATAAAAGGGGATGTCTGGACCAGCCAGTTGGAACTTCCTGTTCTCCTGTCTGGGACAGACTTCCTCTGCATGTGACTAGAGATGGGCGTGACCTCACCTGCCCAGGTAACAAAAGAGCAGGACTGGTCAGCCATCTCTTTCTCTCTGACTACATTCATCTGCTTAGCCTCCCTTGGCTTCCAGCCAAGAGAAGACAAAGGGACTGTCTCCTTATGGGATAGTTTCCAGGTGTGTATAACTTTTCTAAGCCTTCTGGGATCCAATTGTGAACAGAATGTGTGAGTAAACTCTTTTTATACTTTTATAGAAGACTGTGTCGTGTCTTATCTTTTTATGAGGGACTAAATTTATTCTAGAGGCTTTAGTGAGCCTGAGCAAATGCATCCAGTATAAGTTTAAAAAGGGGAATGTTACTCTGCTAAATTGTGGAACTTGTTAACACAAGTTGGAAAAGGATACCATCAAACAATATATCCTCTCCTGCATCCCTGAACATTCCCACACAACTTCTCTGTGTGTCTTGATATTATGAAAGGGGAGGAAAGCTTTTCGCTATCCACTGTCTCCATGCCATGCATAAGCTTATGTCACGTCTCTCTTGCTTGGCTTTTCTCTAAGCTAGAGCTTTTCAACCTTGCTGAGTCCATGGCTCCCTTGACCAACCACATTCTTTCTGAGGCTCCCCTGTGGGACATGGGGAATCCACACTTACATAGGAATTCAATTCTGGGCCACCAGCTGAGTCACCTGAACTCATCTAAATGGAGTTTTCCCTGTTCTACTCCACCCAGCCCCTGCTTTGTTTCCTATTTTTGGCACTGTTTTTGGTGCACACAAATGGGGATTCCCCTGTTTTGCTTTATACTAGTGCTTGCCAAACTAAAGAATCTTTCCATATTGCTGGGATCTGGGTGCACGAAATTCTGGAAGCAGAAGGAATAAAATAGCAGGAAACGTTAGGCCCAAACAGACATCAGTTGGCCATAATTACTGGCAGTCACATGAAAATGCCATCAGTGTTGACACCTGCCTTGATTTTACAGTTTTATATCCCCCCCCCAATTGTTTTATTTATTGCAAGATCTTTTGTTGGGCAGCATGCAAATAATGGCAGTAAATAAATGTGTGTGTGTGGGGGGGTTACTTTTATTTATGGCTTGAGGCAACCCTAGAGAGAACCAGCCTTTGTGGCTTTGGGGTTGCTGCTATTATTACCTGAGTTTGGGCTCTGGAGTAAATTAAATGACTTGCAGATGCCTCCGTCTCTGTCTAAATGTGTGACTTTGCAATCAAGCAAAGAGTTCTGGTTGCTCCATTTTGAAGAGTTGGAAACACTGAAGTAAAGCGAGAATGGTCAAACCAACCAGGGGGCCTGGGGCAACTTCAGGGCTTCAGATCTTCCACTCTGCTTTGAAGCTCACTGGGTGTGACTTTGGGGACCGGTCACTGCCTCTCAGCCTGATCTACCTTGCAGGGTTGTTGTGTGGATAGAATGGGGAGGTGCGGGGGGAAGAACCATGTCACCACCTTGAGCTCCCTGTAGAAAAGGTGGGACAAAATGGTAGCACACACGCAGTAGCCTTCAGGCAAGACAAAACTATGCAGGACCTTTTCCTGCACAAGCCCCTTTCAAATCAACTGAAGCAGTGCCACTGCTCTGCAGGGCTGAGCGCACTCGCTCAACATGGCAGCCGTGCTTCCCGGGAACATTCCCCAAGTCTCCCCTGGGAGCTGCGGCTCACTGGTTGAAAGTCATTGCTCTAAGTCCCAAGTGCTGCAGCCCTTTCTGCAAGGACAGCTGCTTGGTTGTCCTTTTCTGACCAAGGAGATAAAGAGTTGTCTTCTGTGATTCCTGATTGGCCAGAATCCTGCAACTGGCATGAAGGATAATGTTGGTGGTCTTTGGTTTGAATTGTGCCAAACCCAGCAGGAACAGCTGGAGGGGGGCGGAGCAGAAAAAATACATGGCTGGGGAGGTGCTGTTGTAGAAGGCACCTACCAAATGAAATACGGTGGTACCTTGAGTTAAGAACAACTTAGTTTATGAACAACTTGGATTAAGAACGCTGCAAACCTGGACCAAGATGGAAACTGGAAATTAAGAGATTATGAGGAAATAAAAGATCATTTTCAGAGTTGGCTGCACTATCGACAACTACATGAAACATATACAGAAGACAACAAGAAAGGATTTAGCTACGTGATATCCAGATTCCAAAGGGAAGTCTTAGAAGGGAAAGCAAAGCTGCTAGTATTTTGCTAGAATGGGAGACGAAAGATGAAAAGGTGAAATCAGTCATGATTAAATGGGCACAAGACATAGGTCATAACATGATGCTCGAAGATTGGGAAAGGCTATGGAAAACTGACTTAAAATTTACAGACTGCTCCTTGTTGAAAGAAAATTATATGAAAACGATGTACAGATGGTAATATAACACCAGTGCAGTTAGGAAGAATGTATAAAACCAGTTCAAATATGTGTTGGAAATGTAAAGAAAAAGAAGGGACCTTTTATCATATATGGTGGGATTGTAGCAAAATTAAAAAAAAAAAAAAAGGAAATGATATATAATGAGTTGAAGAAAATGTTCCAATTAACATTTGTTAAAAAAACCTGAAGCATTTTTGTTAGGGATTGTAGGAAAAGACCTGCCAAGGAAACTGAAAAACATCTTCATGTATGTGACAACAGCCGAAAGAGTCTTAATAGCCCAAGGATGGAAGAATGAAGAAATCCCGACTAAAGAACTGTGGCAAGAGAAACTGATGGACTATGCAGAATTGGCAAAACTGACACATAAATTATGTGACAAGGATAACTGTGACTTTAAAGATGAATGGGAACCCTTTACAAAGTATTCAAAGAAACAACAAAGTGACCTGGACTCCTTAGCAGGTTTTGAATAAACATTCACAAACTTTTTATAGACAACATTTAGATAGATAAATTAAGGATCTATACAATTTTGTAACTTGCAGAGAATAACATATGTTGATAAACCAGAGAAAGGAGCTGAGGGAAGTCTGGGGAGGGGAGGGAGGGTGGGTTATATTTTAGGGAGGGGGGAGGGGAAAAATAGGGGGGGTAAGGATGATATGTTTTTTGATAAAATGTTATGTTGAAATTCCTAATAAAAATATTTTTAAAAAAGAAGAACGCTGAAAATCTGGAAGTAGGTGTTTTTGTTTGTGAACTTTGCCTTGGAATAAGAACATGTTTTGTTTCCTGTTGAGAGTGTTTCATTTGTAAATTGAGTCCCCCACTGCTATGGGAAATAACACTTTGGTTTAAGAAAAGACTTCCGGAATGGATTAAGTTCATAAACCAAGGTACCACTATAACTACCTTGCCAAAATTAGTTTGCCCAGCATTAAGAGATGAGGGTTTCCATCTCTTCCTTCTTCCTGGACCTGCCATCTCTGCCACATCCTTTTGTGAGAGGCATAAGCCCCAAGCAGCACATTGAACATTTCAGAAGATCAATATTCCTGCAGCAACATACCTTGAAGTGAGGCACTTGTGCCACTGCTGAGCAGCCCTGGAGAGTCAAGCATGATGGCATGGGCTTGAGAGAGAGAGCACCACTTGTCACATGCCATATATAAATAATACAATTGTTGTTGTTGTTGTTGTTGTTGTTGTTGTTGTTGTTGTTATTACAGACCCCCCCCCATGAGTTGCATGTCCCAACTCCTCCTGACACTCCTGGCCCTGGAAGGTCAAACCCAGCTGCAGCTACAACAACCCAAACCTCCACAAAGTCCTACTGGGTGCAAATTGTCATCTTATCAGGCTGAGTGGATAAATGGGCTGCTGGGGGAAAGTCTCTGCCCCCTGAATAATATTTGGAAAAACGTTCTCCCCAACTTGACCATTCATTAATTTGGGGTGCAACTATTGTAACCCTGTGATCCTTGGATGAAGGGTGGCATTGGAATTAAACAATTAACTAAAAAACCCCATCAAAAAACCCGATGGATCCAGTGTTGATACCCTTTAGCTGAAGAAAGCCATGGACTTCCCCTTTCCAGTCCTCAACTCTGATTTTTTTTTAATAATTTTTTTTATTAGGTATTTTATACTTATATCAAGAAAGACAATAAAGAATAATAAAAGAAAAAAAAACAATACACAAATTCAACAAACAATACATCCACAATAGAAACTGAAATAAAAACAATATAACAATACAACATAAAAAACAAAACAAAAACAAAAGTAAAAACACACATCCAGATTTTATATCCACATCTTTCATTAGCTTATTTCCTCGACTTCCTCACACCTCCCTTTTTTTGTATTCTAGTTCAAATTATCTAATTCAACAAATCCTTTCCCTCTTCTTCAATTTAATCTTTAATTTATCATAATACAATTTAATTTTCAATTTCCCAATTTAACGCATTAACACTTACTGTTCATATCGTTCTTAATATTCCTTCTGCTAAAACCGTATAGCTTCATTCCAATATACTTCTAACATTCATTAATTTTACAATATTTTTGTAAATATACTTTAATTTTTTTCCAATCTTCTTCCATCGACTCTTCTCCCTGGTCTCGGATTCTGCCGGTCATTTCCGCCATTTCCATATAGTCCATCAGTTTCATCTGCCATTCTTACAGAGTGGGTAGTTCTTGTGTCTTCCAGTACTTTGCGATGAGTATTCTTGCTGCTGTTGTGGCGTACATAAAAAAAGGTTCTATCTTTCTTTGACACCAATTGGCCGACCATGCCCAGGAGAAAGGCCTCTGGTTTCTTCAGAAAGGTATATTTAAATACCTTTTTCATTTCATTATATATCATCTCCCGGGTCTTAATCCTTGGGCACGTCCACCAAAGGTGAAAGAAAGTCCCTTCCACTTCTTTACATTTCCAGCATTTATTGTCAGACAAATGGTAAATTTTTGCAAGCTTGACTGGTGTTAGGTACCACCTATACATCATTTTCATTAAATTCTCCTTTAAGGCATTACATGCCGTAAATTTCATACCGGTGTTCCATAACTGTTCCCAGTCAACCATCATAATATTATGTCCGACATCCTGTGCCCATTTAATCATAACAGATTTCACCATTTCATCTTGGGTATTCCATTTCAATAGCAAGTTATACATTCTTGACAAATTTTTAACTTTGGGTTCTAACAATTCTGTTTCCAACTTTGATTTTTCCACCTGGAAGCCTAATTTTTTGTCCAATTTATATGCCTCCATTATTTGATAATAATGGAGCCAATCTCTCACTCTATTCTTTAATTTTTCAAAGCTCTGCAGTTTTAGCCTGTCTCCCTCTTGCTCCAAAACGTCACAATATTTCGGCCACTTGGCCTCCATATTGAGTTTTTTCAATGCTTTCGCTTCCATTGGTGACAACCATCTTGGGGTTTTACTTTCTAACAAATCTTTGTACCTTATCCAAATGTTAAACAGTGCTTTCCTAACAATATGGTTCTTGAATACCCTATGGACCTTGGCCTTATCATACCAGAGATAAGCATGCCAACCAAATACATTGTTAAAACCTTCCAAATCCAGAACATCAGTGTTTTCAAGAAGCATCCATTCTTTCAGCCAGCAAAATGCGGCTGATTCATAATAGAGTTTAAGGTCTGGCAGGGCAAATCCATCTCTTTCTTTAGCATCTGTTAATAACTTAAATTTTATTCGAGGCTTCTTGCCCTGCCAGACGAATTTAGAGATATCTCTCTGCCACTTCTTGAAACAATCCATTTTATCCACAATTTGCAATGTTTGGAATAAGAACAGCATCCTTGGCAATACATTCATCTTTATAACAGCAATTCGGCCTAGCCATGAAAGTTTCAAGTTTGACCATATTTCTAGATCTTTTTTCACTTCAGACCAACATTTTTCATAATTATCTTTAAATAAGTTGACATTCTTAGAGGTCATGTTAACCCCTAAATATTTCACTTTCTTAACCAATAATAGTCCTGTCTCCTTCTGGAACTTATCTCTCTCCATTGCAGTTAAGTTTTTCCCCAATACTTTTGTTTTCATTTTATTTAACTTAAAACCTGCTACCTGACCAAAATCTTGGATTAATTTCAATGCTCTTTTGGTACTAATCTCCAGCTCCTGTAAAGTTAATACCAAGTCATCAGCAAATGCTTTTAATTTGTACTGTTTAGCCCCCACCTGTATCCCTTCAACCTGCTGGTCCCTTCTTATCATATTCAGCAAAACCTCCAGGACCGATATAAAGAGCAATGGAGAGATTGGGCACCCTTGTCGCGTTCCTTTCTCAATCTTAAATTCCTCCGTCACCACATTGTTCACAATTAATTTGGCCTTCTGTTCTGTATAGATTGCACCTATACCATTTCCAAATCTTTCACCAACCCCCATCCCCTGTAAATTCTTTTTCATAAAACTCCAAGAAATGTTGTCAAAGGCTTTCTCCGCATCCACAAATATCAGAACTGCTTTAGTATTTATGTTCTCCTGTAATTTATCAATAATATTAATTAAGTTCCTCGTGTTGTCCTTCAAATGTCTGCCTGGGAGAAAGCCCGCTTGATCTTTATGAATTACTTCTGCTAGTACCTTTTTTAGTCTTTTAGCCAATATATCTGCAATCCAGTCCTCAACTCTGGAAGGGGCCTAAGTGTCCAGGCTCGCTCCCTTTGGACTCAGAATGTAAACCATTACTATGACTGGAGGCTTTGAAAAGTTTTTGGATGACATCAGTGCCACATCCAGGCATCGGTCAACAGATTGCACACAGGTAAAGCACAGCAGAATAGTGCAGTACATGGCTAGGCTTAGCTAAGGCATTGATCCAACAATTGGCATGCCCCTTGTGCCCCACTTTTGAAGAGTGGGGCTGGCAGGTTACATCCTGACCGTCAAGACTGGACAAGCAGGTGTGTTCCCCCCACCCCCACCCCTCGAGGCTGGACATGCAAGTCTTTATACTAGCACTGAAGCTGTCATCTTCGTGTCTCTGAAGATGGAGGCAGAGTCAGTGGAATTGATTTGCTGCTGGATTTGTTCCTGGGAGCCTCCCCTGCAAGCTCACTCACAGGGGAAGGTACCAGAGCTGCCTCAGCCCCCATTGGTGTGGTGTTTGAGGTGTCCAGTATCACAGAGGTGGATTGCTCTTCTCACTGGTCACTAGGCATTTCCCTGGGTCCAGATCTCCACCTTCCAATCTGCTGGAACCTTCTCCTGGACTGGGCTCTTACTGGAGCCCAGGTTTGCATCCCCTAACCCACTGGTACCTTCCCCTGGGTCAGCCTCTTCCAACTCTCCAAACTCCTCCAGTTCCTCATCATCACCTGACCACCCTCCTCACAATGAATCCACCTGACGTGACCTCTAACCTGACCCTGGGCCTCTGCTGTAATTCTACTATCCTAGCACTTCTGACAGGTTGTCACTCAGCCTCTGAGGCCACTGCTTCCTCCATCCACCAGTGCCAACTAACAACAGAACAGAACCAGATAGATGGTTCTGTTAGAGATTTACAGTGCCTGCTGTTGCTGTAAAGACATGCAGGAGAGGCATGTTTTGTTGGAAGAAGTCTGGTTGTGCTGCTGCAGATGCGCCCAGGGGCGGAGGAAGGGGGGTGCGGTGGGGGTGGACCACCCTGGATGTCATCACTGAGGTGACAAAATGCCAGGCAGCACTCACCGTGGGGCCTCCAGCATGCCCAAGCCACCCTTCTCTCCTGGGCTTGGTGACGCTGTGGCTTGGGCGCCCGCAGGCTCCGCGCTGCCCCAAATGGTCCACCCGCCACCTTCCCCTCAGATGTAGGGTGGCTGAGTGGGAGGAGGCAGGCAGATTCCTCGGAGGCCCCGCGGAGCATCCTGCCCCGGGTGGCCCCACCCCTGCAGATGGCACTTGCGCTGCCCTAGGCGCCTGATCGGCTTGCTCTGCCACTGGATGCGCCAGGGCCTTTCTTCTCTCTGTACTTCTCCCTGTGGTCATTCTGGTCACTGCTGTGGGTACATGACCTGACAGTCTCCAGGCACTGTGGTCATCTGGAAGAGATTCCCACCTGACAGGGTTGATGCTGCCAGCCTTTATGTTATGTCTGCAGACATCTTTGTGAGGCAGAGTTGGTCTGCCAATGGGCTGGTGGATATTTCAGATGAAGACACAAACGATGCCCTTTCCGGCTTAGATCTCTTTCTGTAAAATGACAGTCATCACAACATAACCCCCACCCACCCTATTTTGGGGTGAAGAATGAGTTGGATGATAATGTTAAAAACCAGTAAAATAACACCTGTGGAGTGTGTGTGTGTGTGTGTGTGTGTGTGTGTGTTTTAGAGCTAAGGGGATGGGAAAATAATAAGCAAAGCCTGACTCCTGGAGTGCAGTTTGGCCATGTCTGCTTTATTACTACCCCCACCCCCGAGTCTCTCTGTGTGGCATATAATTGTAAAATGATGGAAATCACCTGTGACTTGACCTTCATTCATGATGGATGGTGAGCTCATGCAGATCATCCGCCAAGCGCTCTCGTTCCAAAGGTGCTGGCTGCATCCAGGATGAGTTGGAGGCAGGAGGGTGCCTCTGAGGTGCCAATCCAGGCCTCCCTGGCCCCTGACTGATTCTCAGGCAGTGGAGGGAGGAGGTGGGCACAGGCTCTGCTGACGGTCCCAAGCAAAACCTTTTTCTCCCAGTCATTTGAGATCTGATAGCCTATCATTGCTTTGTGGGGGGCAGTGGTGACAAGGGGAGGGGCTGTGTGTTGTTTTGAGCTGATTAATCTTATGGTGATGATGTTTATGTTGCAGGAGATAGAGGGTTTCTTTTTAGGAGCTATTGATATGAAGATGGCTTCTAGTGGGTTGTGGTTGTTGTGCTTTTAACCTTTGTTAACTCAGGTACTTGATGTGTATTTCATTGGACATCCCCTTGAGATATTTGTGTAAGGTAATTGATAAGTTTAATTAATAATAATTACAGCAGGATCAGCAGCAACAACCCAGCGTGGTGCCAGCTCTGCTGGTGCTGAGAATGTAGTGCAATAGAAAATGTTGTGTTTTATTTTTAGTGGGAAAGATGCCATTGGGTGTGGGGGGCAGGTTTACCCATAAAGGGAATTAGAGCTGGAAAACAGCTACTGGTAACGATCTGGGGCTGAATCAGCATAACAGAAATACAACCCAAAATGGCTACACACTGGCCTGGGAGAGTGGCTGACAAACTCCAGTAGCCAAAGGAGGCTCAGTTCTAGCACAGCTACACGATGCTCAGAAATAAGTCAGCAAGGAAAACAGGGCTTATGCAGCAAGTCTTTAAGCAGAGGTTGGATGGCCACCTGCCATGGATGCTTTAGCTGAGATGCCTGCTTTGCAGGGGGTGGACTAGAGGACCCTGGGGTCCCTTCCAACTCTACAATTCTATGAGTCTATGAACTCCTGCAAAAATTCTTTGTTTCCCATAAACAAAAAAATTGCTCAGTGTGGCCTTTGGGAAAGAAATGTTCTTGAACTCGTGAACACAGTTGTAAAAACATATCCACAGAATTCAGTCCAAAAGAGATACTTTGCCTCACAGTGCAGAGCAGACACAGCTTACCCCTTTCAAGGCCACTTGCTCAGCATCATCAGCAGATTGGTTCTGGGGACATTGGCTCTTCTCAACATGTTAGCCAGAATCATTTTGTTGTCTTAAGCATCTTGATCTGACCAAATGGTGTGTCTGGGAAATGGGAAGACAGGTGGGAGGATCTGGGTGTTTGGATGCAGCTCCTCATAGCCTTCCTTTGTGCCCAGTTGTGGGGCCCATTGGAGCCCCCCCCCCCCTCCAGCAGCCCTCAGATCTGAGTACAGCAAGCTTGAATGGGAGCTGGGGGCTTGGATGCCCCCTTTGTGGACCATCTAGAAGCAGTGTGCATGATAAGGCCCAGACATGGAAACATGTATAGTTTATTCAGGATGCACCCAGAATCCATCCTTTTTAGGGGCTGCTTTTTAGCACAGAGTTTGCCCCCCCCCCAGGGGGAAAGCGCCAGATTTGGGGGGAAGAAGGATCAGGAAGCTCTCTTGGCCTTGGCACTCTCCTTCCAATCGCTGGATTTTCATATATTTGAAAACCTAATATAAACAACAGAGAGGGAAATTTGCATTTGGGGCAGCAAGGAATGAAAAATGGAGGCGGCATAATGTATTGCTGCTCGAAGAAGAGGGATGACAGTGGTAAAGCCGCGCACACGCGTCAGGCCCCAATCGGCTTGTGGCAAACTCATTTCCTGGCAGAATATAAGGTTTCATCTGCTGGAACATTTAATAGGCATCAAAGAAAGATCGCTTCCCCTCCCCTCCTGCAGATTGAGAGCCTTCGCTCCGGCTTTATTTCCACCATTTTATTAAACCCTTTATATAGTTTTAATATAATACACACCATTCCTCAGGAAATATATCAGTTCTTATGCACTTCTAGGGTTCCCAGAGTTTCTAATGGTTATGTATGTTCCATCTGTATTTTTTGGAGAGACGCTCCGTATGTGACATGATAAAAAAATATGTGCCAGAAGATCAACTTCTACACCTTGCGACTTGAAGGAGAAGGAGAACTTTACAGGGTGCAGATAATTTCTGGAATTTGGGTAGAGGCAGGCAGCAGGGAGAGTGGTCAGCCTGAGAACGCCCTGAAGGCCCCTGAAGTCTTTTTGGCCCCCTCTCACGCCATTCCACTAATCATTTGAACTACATCTAGGATTGGTCCCCCTCTTTTTGTAGTGGGAGACCAATCCTAGGTCTCCCAGGCTGGAGCTGTGTCAAGAGCCCTTTCTGGGTGGGTCCCATGCCAGCCCCTTTGGTGAGCTGTCAAGTTCTGTTGGGGCAGAGCTGGGATTAGCTTCCGAGGGAGTCCAAAGACCTCCTGCTCTGTCTCACCATTACATCAAATGTGAGTTGATATACTTTATGCCAGCTTTATTGTTGGCATAACATTATGCCAGCCTCTTAACTGGCCCAATGATATTGTATGTTTTGGGACACCAGCCTGGGTGATTCCCCGATTACTTTCCCATTCCTGGGTTCCTGTATCTGTGAGAACAAGTTTTCCCAACTAGCCTCTTTGTCTAGGCAATGGCATTGGCTGACTAGTTAAGCACCTTAATTAGCAGAAGCAAAGCAATTGCTCTGTGCCCTAGAGCAAATGCCTGGGCCTTTCCTTCATCTCCCTCACTGAGCTGCTAGGCAGGGGAACAGCAGAGCAGTGTGGGGGAGCTGAGCTGGAAGCAGGCTGGAAGATGTAGACACAGAGACCTGCTTGCTCTGTGCTGGATTCAAAGCTGCGACTTATACAGAAGCGAGGTCTGCTGGGGTGTTCATGCTGTGAGCCCCTCCATCCTGCGCTCAGGTGGTATAGATGAGTAAATAAAACCACATATCCTGAAGACACTACAGTCCC
Organism: Podarcis tiliguerta; assembly: GCF_965153285.1. Lineage (NCBI taxonomy): Eukaryota > Metazoa > Chordata > Lepidosauria > Squamata > Lacertidae > Podarcis > Podarcis tiliguerta. The sequence continues at coordinate 41,615,298 of NC_139549.1, forward strand.
CACTGACCTTCATGCCAAGGACACCGAAGCTGGGCAATCACCACTCAAGAGATCAGGGTGGCTTGTATCAATATTAAGAACATCAGAAAAATCCAGCAGCAGGTGGGTAATCTTCATCATCATCATAATTTTTTTATCTATACCCCACCCATCTGACTGGGTTTCCTCAGCCACTCTGGGAGGCTCACAGCATATATCAGAACATACTAAAACATCAAACATTAAAACCTTCCCAATACAGGGCTGCCTTCAGATGTCAGATAGTTGTTTATTTCCTTGACATCTGATGGGAGGGCGTTCCACAGGGCAGGTGCCACTACCAAGAAAGCCTTCTGCCTGGTTCCCTGTATCTTTGCTTCTCGCAGTGAGGGAACCAGCAGAAGACTCTCAGAGCTGGACCTCGGTGTCCAGGCTGGACGATGGAGGAGGAGACGCTCCTTCAGGTCATATACCTTCTGAAGCCATCCAGGCTCCTGGCTATTATTCCATCCTCTGGTGGCAAATGCCACAGTTTAACTATGTGATGTGCAAATAAGTCTTTCCTGTTCCTTCCCTGCCACAACCCACTCAGCCCCTGCTCTGGTGTTGACTTTCTGGGAACAAGGCTCCTCGATTTTAAACTTAAAAACTCTTCATCTAGGTGTCCCTGGAGGGGTGGAAGGGGAGCCTTGCTGCTCCCCATGCAGCAAGTTCCCCTGGGAGCTTGGTGGCATCCTGTGACTGCTAAGGCAGAAATCTCTGTTCCCTATAACCCCCACTCAGAGCAATGGGATGCCCTCAAGTCCTGGCGGTGCTGTGCAGAACGGGCTTCCCCTCTTTGCGTTCAGTGGCAGCAAAGAGTCCTGAGCATGATCCAGTCCATCTGGTGGGTGGCTGGGTGATGACTTTTTTTAAAGCTTAAAAGAAAGAAATGTTGCTATGAGTTTGAGAGTCAGTCAGGATGATTCCTTGGGGGAACTTTCATAACTGTGATCCTGTATCTGTGAGGCTGGAATGTATGATAGGGAGCCTGGCAGACCAGCCAAACTGGTCCCTTTCTCAAGGCAATGACCTGAGTTGCTCAGCCATCTGCATCTTAGAAGAGTGAGCTCCCTTGCCACAGAAACAAAGGGGTGGGTCTTTCCAGAGGTGGACTTAGGGCAGCATGACTGGTTATCCTGCACAGGGCACAGGGGCAAAGGTCCACCCCTGGCCTTTCCCCCACCTCACTCTCACTTTTTGTGGGAGAGCAGAAAGGGAGATGCAGAGAGATGTCTTGCTCCGTGCTGAGCCTAAACTGGACTTTGGGGCTCCCCTGGAACCCTAGCTGGGAGGCAAGAGCTACTGGGGTGTTAAGGCTGTGGGCTCCTGCATCCCACATGGAGATTGTATATATATATGTGTGTGTGTATGTGTAAATAAAACCATACATCCTGTGCTATTTTTCTGGAAAAAGAGGTGCCAGACCTCACCATGAACTCCTCCTAGAATGGCAACGGTGCACACCTGAGAGTTCCTGTGAGTTCCAGCTGAAAAAAGTCCTGCATACATCCTAAAGATACCACAGTCTCCGTTGACTTTCATTCCAAGAGTCTCTTGCTGCGTGGAGACTGGGGTGGCACTCCTGGCGCTGGCCTTCTCTCGGCATAAATGAATTCAGTAGCAATTCTGCCTGACCCAGTGGACTGAACTCAAGGAGAGCATCACTGTGGGGGACAAGAATTAGTAGCAATAATAAGAAATAACAGCAAAGCAACAACATCGTAACAACACCTCTCCTTAAGAAATCTTTATGTACTTCATGCAGATGGTATGTTTAGCTTGGATAAGAGGAGACAGAGAGGAGATGTGATAGATAGACATTGAAATATGTAAAAGGCTGTCACATAGTGGTTGGAGCAAGCTTGTTATTGCCTGCTCTGGAAGCTAGGATCCGAACCAAAAGATTCAAGTTATAAGAAAGGAGACTCCAACAGCAGGAAGAGCTGGTTATAAAAATGGCACACACAAAACCATTAAAGAAGAACAAATTTGATTTAAATCATAAAATAAAAACAGCAAAACTCTGTCGCAGAACCAGAGGGGCAGCAGATGACTGGTATTTTATGCATCTGAAGTTTCTTGTGTACCACTTAAGAGGTGAAGAGGTGTTATGTATTGAAGTTCTCCCCCTGGCCACCAGGAGTATCGTGTATATAGTTTTCACTCAGGTCCATGTCAGTTACTTTAGGTGGGAAACCCTGGGTTGTGGTTGCTACAATGTTGACAGCCGGCTGCCTATAAAAGCAGGCCGGCTGAGCTGTTTGCTGTTCAGTTCTGTTCCAGCTTACAAATAAAGAGCTGCTTTGGAGAAATCGCTGCGTCGTCTGATATGTTCACCCACAATTTAACAAGTGGTGTACTGTACAAGCATATATATTTGTAGCCTAGATAGTTCAGTTGGTTGGAGCATGGTGCTTCTAATACCCAGGTTGCAGGTTTGATCTCTGTATGGGGCAGCTCCATGTTCCAGCATTGCAGGGGGTTGGACTAGATGATCCTTAGGGTTCCTTCCAACTCTACAATTCTATAACGCTATCATGCTATATCGATAAATGTTCTTAAATAACAATGATTTTTTAAAAAGAAACGCATCTCGCTATGGGGTAAGCAGCTTTCCGAACTTTGCTGAAATGGTTTATAAATATTCTCAGCAATGAAATTCTTGGTAATGAGTTGGGGGCTCTTCCTGATTCTTCTTGTGCTTGAGTAGCACAGCTTCCCACCCTGAGCCCTTTCCTTCCAGTTTTCACAGGCTGGGAGAAAATGTTGGAAATGAAGGCCACTCCCCCGCCCCCCCCCCCCCGCTTTCTGCATTTTCCTCTGGAGCGTCCTCCTGGAGTTGCCAAGCAGATGAGAAGTGCAGCAGAATGAAGCCCTCTCTCAAGGAGGGTCGCCCAGCCAAGATCCTGCTTGCCCAGCTCCTTCGCAGGTCCGGCTTGGTCTCCCCCTCCCTCTCCCATTTCCACCTGCTTAATTCCTCTGCGTCTGCCTCTCGCTCACATCCTGCCAGCAACCATCATGTCCCCCCCCCACGGCATTTCCTTAATCACCTTTGGACTCATTTTCTCCCCCTCCTCTCTGTCCCGAGGAGAAACATTTTTTACAAAAATCATCTGCAGAAGTTTAACTGTTTAAAAAACCCATGGCTTGATGATAAACGTTAAGAAACCCTGTCCTTTTATTGGAATGTGCTGCCTTTCAAATGTTTAACAGATTTGTAAAAATAATTTCTCTGAAAGGTTACAGTTCTGCTGAATCCCATTAGGAAGAGGCTCCTCTAAATCATGGCGCCCAGAGAGAGGGAGGGGAAAGGGAGGCCTGCCAGAATCACCATCACTTCCCATTCCATGCTGCACCACATCTGGGGTCTCGGTTCCAGCTGTGCACACTTTAGGGCAGCTTCCAGGGTGACACACAACCAGCCCCCTGTCCCTGCCCTGCAGCAAGGAGGAGGAGCTGCTCTGCTCTGAGGCATGAAATGGCAGGAGGAAAGGCTCTGGGGTGGCATGCCAGAGGTGCTGAGACCGAGGTGCAGAATTGTCCCTCTCTCCCTCCTCTCCCCCTCACACTGGCCTGTCGCACGCCTGGCGGAAAAGATTGTATTTATCACCTGTCAGGCTTTGGCACTGCTGAGTTACGTGGAGCAGGACAGCATAAAATTATCATACACAAGCATGAAATTACAAAATCGCTCGGAACTGAACAACAAAATTATTTCATTTCGGAGGGAGGTCCTTCCATTTTTTAGCCCTGACACCTCGGCTGCCAAACTTTGAATGGGAATGGAGAGTGAGGAGCAGGAAGAATATAGACACCAATAACAAGCCAAGGCATGTAAACTAGCCATGCAAATACCCTGCATTAATGGCCCCTGAAAACTCCCACCGGAGATGTGTAACTAAATAAACGTCACATGTCCCAATAACTCAACTTTCCTCATACGCTGTGAAATGAATTATGCCGCAATTGGAGGCCGGCAGTGGGATTCCCGTATGGCTGGTGTTGCTGCAGATTACATGTGTTTCTTGATAGTCCTCTCCCGGTCCTTGTTATCGGAAAGAGGTAAGCGCAGCCGAAGTCTCAGCGCTGGTATCGATCTGGAGCTGCAGAGGGAGTGTAGAACAAGAGCAGGCTGTGGTTTGTGGGGCAGCAGGGCTGGGCTTTGGGTGAAGAGCCAGGATGAGCCCCTCTCCCGCCCAGTCACAAGAAGCACCAAGGCCCTGCTTTCACAGTGCCTGGGGCTGAGTCAGAGCAAAGAATCCACCACAACCCTAAGGACAAAGATGTCAAATCAGTAATGATACAATGGGCACAAGACATTGGGCATAATATTCAGTTTTCATCTTGGGAAAAAGTATGGAGGGAAGACATAAAATTTACAGTGTGCTCTGCGTTGAAGGAAAACTAAGGTATATGAAACTGATGTATTGGTGGTACTTAACACCTGTAAAATTAGCGAAAATGTATAGAACTACTTCCAATGTTTGCTGGAAATGTAAGGAGAAGGAAGGCACCTTCTACCAGATGTGGTGGACATGCAAGGTAACTAAAGCATTCTGGGAAATGATTTACAATGAGTTGAAAAAAATGTTTAAATTAACATTTGTGAAAAAGAGAGAGGCTTTTTTGTTAGGCATTTTAGGTTCAGAGATTCCGAAGGAGCAGAAACAACTATTCATGTACACGACAACAGTAACGAGAAAACTACTGGCCCAGAGATGGAAAGAAGACAAAAGTTCCAGCCAGAGAGGAATGGCTGATGAAGATGATGGACGAAACTGACTGAGAGAATCAGAAACCAGGAAGAGAAGAATTTTAAGAAGGAATGGGAAAAATTTATAGTGTATTTAAGAGAACACTGTAAACAACTTTGGCAGGATTTGAGTAATGCTTGTAATGTACCAAAAACCATGGAAAATGGATTACTATTTTTTTTAACAAATTAAAGAAAATAAGATAAGCAGTTGGGGGGAAAAGATTGATAATGGTAAGCATGGAAAGGCGGAGGAAGGTCAAAGGATTCGGAGAATCCTAAATGAAGAGGTGAATGATGTGTTTGAACAGGGAGCTCCCTGTCTCTTGAGTCTGACACTCTCTCTCAGCCCAGCCTACCCCACAGGGATGTTGTAGGAATTAAATGAGGACAGGGAGAACCACCTTGAGCTCCTTGGAGAAAATGGTATGCAAATAAATCTACCAAGGTGGTGTACATGCTCCTTCCCCCTATCTTCTTATCCGTACAACAACCCTGTAAGGACTGCGAGGCAGAGTCTGGCCCAAGGTCACCCAGTGAGCTTCATGGCTGAGTGGGGAATTGAGCTCTGGTCTCTCCCAGGACATAGACCGACACTCTAACCACTGCACTACCTAGCCAGCCCTGTCCTCTGGGCACTTCTAGCTGCAGACCATGCGAAAGAGCCCAGGTTCGCTCTCCAGTAGCATCTTCAGGCAAAGCTGGGGAAAGACTCCTGCCTGAAATCTTGATGCCTCTGCCCATCAGAGCTGAGCCAGGAAGTTGCCCAACGGTGCCCTGACTTGGAATAGGGCAGCTTCCCATGTCCCTATAGCTAGTCCTAGAGATGACTGCCAGGGCACTTGCTCACACACCTACTTGGGGCTAGTGGTAGAAAAAGCACACAAGGGAGGAATCAGCAACTGTTCCCCATTTTCATTCTCTTTTAAAATATGATAAGGAGTTTTGCAGTGGTGAAAAAGGTAGCTCAGGAACAGCATGAGGATCAAAGGAACTCCCAGGGGGCTTCCTACCTCGCCTTGGCACCCCACCCCACAGGCTTCAATGCTGCCCCCCTCAATGCTGTCTTTGTCACCTGGAACTAATTATATCAGTAAGATAGTCTTTATGTCTAATTAATACCAGAGAAATGCTTCTGCATATAATGAGTAGCCTTGGGCAATGGCCTCTGCACCCCCCCCCCCAAAAAAAACCCCCCAATTTCCTTGGGCATATCTTGAGATGACCCTCATTGGATCACAGCAGTAAGGTCACCTCTTTGCAGAATGACTCTCAAGTCTCAACTGCCTGGAAGGAATTTGCAACCTGCCTCTGCACCTCTTTCAGCCAGGCCACTTTCCTTATACTCCTTGACAAAGGGAGAGGAGCTGGGAACGGCTTCCAGGTGTGAAGGGAGTGAAAGGAGATGCAGGCCACGTGGCAAAGTGTTGCACTTGCATTCACTCTTCAAATGTGCATGTGGATCTGTGGAGGAAACCATAAAAGGAGGAGCCACCTTGAGGTTTCAGGGGCTGTTTCTACAATTGTCTAATTGGGGAAATGTTTTATTTGGTGCTCTTGTTGGCCTGCTTGTGGGCTTCCTAGAGGCATCGGTTGGCCCCTGTGGGAAGGGCCAGAGAAAGTTAATCCTGTAGGGCTCTATGTTACACACAAAGAAGTGGGTTGCTAATTGTAAGTTTCTCTTTGGCTTCTGCAGTGCCAAATAACACCTTCTGATTGTTTTGTTTATGGACCAATTCACAGGAAAAAACTGAATCTGAGTAAGGAGATGCTTTGGAAATTGGATGAAGTGGCATCCCCTGTGCCAATGCCTTTTGAAGTGTGCACTGAGGATGTCTGGCACCAGCTCAGCAGCAAGACTGCTGCACTCAGAACAGGCAGATCCAGATGCAAATCATCTCTTGGCCATGAAGCTCCCTGGGCGACCCTCAGATAGTCACAGTCTCTCAACCTGACCTACCTCACAGGGTTGTTGTGAGGATAAAAGGGGGAAGAGACCGTAACCATGCCTTGAGCTCTTGGGAAGCTCAAGCGGGATATAAATGTCATGAGTAAATAGGAGACAGGCTGGCTTCAGCTACACTGTGTGGAGTATAATCAGCTTGCCAGGAACCCAGATGAGGATGTGACTCTGTGTGATGATGTCTCACAGAAAGCAAAGTCCCTTTCCTTGCTCCAAAGGCACCTTGGGAACAACTGGCCTGGCCACGGGAGGGTCTCAGCTTTTTGGTTTTGTATGTCTAAGGCAGAGGAAGAGTTCTGCAGAACTCAAAAGCTGAGAATAAATGAAGAAACCATGAGGCTCAGGACCACAACACCTCAAGGGCCGCCTCTCCCCATATGAACCAACTGATACTCTGCAATCCCTGTCTGAGGCCCCCCTCCTTGTGCCCCCCCCACGAGAGGACTGGAGGGTGGAAACACGAGAACAGGGCCTTTTCTATGGTGGCTCCCTACATGCAAAATGTTCTCCATGGGAAGGGTTGCCTGGCACCATCATTATATATCTTGAGGCACCAGGCAAAAGCATTTCTTTTCTGCCAGGCCTTTGGCTTTTAATTATCTGTGGCCTCCTTGAGTGGTATTTTAATTTTGCATTTTAAAATTATAAATGCCTTTCAGATTTTTCTCTGTTTTGCTTTCTGCTGCTTTCAGTGCATGCATCCACTTGCTTGCTTGTTGTGGGTTGCTTTGAATTGCTTGGGGGGGGGGCACCAATAAGCTTAATAAATAAGAATAAGAATAATGGAACTGGTTGAGGTGGGAACTCTGTCACTGCAGCCTGCTAAAAGCTTCTTGTCCGTGGGACTCACAGAGAGCTGCTGAGAGCTTGCCTAGCCCTGGAATGGGCATCCTAACCCGGGGAGCTGCCTTGACACTGGTCCAGCCCACAAGGGGTCGCCTCCTCCTGCCGCCATCACTGCCCCTTCTAGAAGGTCCCCATCCAACTTCAGAGGAGCCATGGCAGCAGCTCCACCAGCCAAGAGAAGGGTAGGGCAGCAAGAGCTAGCACCCAGGTGGCTCCTTCTTGGGAGGCAGAGAATACACTCCCCCTACCAAGCCAACCCTTTGGGGTGAGGATACCATGGGGCTGGCCCACCAAAGGTGATCTTGGGGTGCCATTGCAAAGTGGGTAGCAAGAGACCCCCCTGACTTCTCTCTCCCTAACCCCATCAACCCCGGGGGCAGGAGGGGGGGAAGCCCACTATCAAAGTGATTGACCTTGGGGTGCTGAAAGCAGCTGTCTTGAAAGGGGAGGCAGAAGCCACGGAGGAGAGTTGGGGAAGGCCCAGGCAAGCCAGAGTTACTGCACTTGTGGCTGCCTTGTGAGCAACTGGGGCTTGTGGTTGGCCTCTGCCCTCATGGGGGATGGGGCCCCTCAAGTGTTCCTCCCCCAGCTGCTCTCCAGGATTCCAGGCTGGGGTTTGAATCTTGGCCCTTTGCACACAAAGCAGATCCTCTGCCGCTGAGCTATTATGGCCATTCCCCCAAACGGCTGTTCACCCTTTGGGCCCCAGTTCCCCATCTGTAAAATGGGAACAATCACAGCTCACAGTGATGCTTGGTTAGCAAACATAATGATGAATGTTTACCACACACTTTGCAGGACTGTGGTGTTGGACTCGGACCTGGAAGACCAGGGTTCAAATCCACACTTGGCCACAGAGTTTGCAGTCACAGCCTCGCAGGGTTGTTGTGGGAATTGAATGAGGAGGGGGAGGACCATGGATGCTGCCCTGAGGTCCTCGAGGGAAAAGGTGGGATAGAAATGCAACAAATAAATAAAACAATAATAAATGATAGCAGCTACCCGCCCCAAAGGATCGTTCAGCGTGCAAACGAAAGACGACGGGAGAGGCGGGAAAGAGTTAATCGCTTGCATTGCCAGACTGCAAATTCTTAGCCATTCTCCCACATGCAGCCAAAAAACAGCTTGACATTTTCCATCCTTCACGAGAAAGACAAAGGCGTGAAGATATTCCCATGATTCCTTTCTGCATGCCTAACTATGAGCTCAGGTGCACCAGCATTTGCCCTGGACCGGCCTCATCAACATGAAGGGCGAACTCATCGCTTCTGCATCTTTCCTCGCCACGGCTTGATTAATTGGCTCGCAAGGACGCCTGCGGAATACCTAATGCCTGCGCGCCCATCCCTCGCCTTTCTTCACAGCCTCGCACGCCATTTACATATACTTTATATTCCATAATTTTCACACACGCACACACACACACACACACACACACACACACACGGGAGCCCATCTCAGTAATTTGATGTAATGACGGCATGTCACCAAAAAAAGAGGAATTAGAAAAATCTGTAGGTACTTAATTTATTCTTGGGCTGGTTGTTGCCCCCCTTCTCTCTCCTCTCTCTCTCTCTCTCTCTCTCTCTCTCTCTCCAAGAATATCTCTCTGAGAAAGACATTAATATTCATGCACAAGAGGGAAAGAGAGAGGGGGAAGGAGGAGGAGGAGGAGGAGGAGGAAAGAGTTCACACTCCGAAAGAAATTTTCTGCATTTTAGCCTTAAATTAAAGGCCTTTCCAGAGAAACAATATTTAACTAATAATGCTTAGAGGCAAAATGAATGGAAGTAGTCTCTATTTTTAACCCACCCATGTAAGGTTGCCTGTATCACTTGCTAGACATGGCCCTGGCAGGGGAAGGAAGGAAGAAAGGAGAGCTGAGGCGAGCTGCGCTTCTTGAAAGGGATTCAAAAGAGCAGGAGAGGAAATTAAAGCCTCCTTAAATTATGCTAGCTGCGGTGCTTTAGTCTGCTGCTATTTCAATAAGAGTTGGTGCCTTTTTCAAGCACCCTCCAAAGGTGCTTCTGAGGTGTGGGGATCCCATTAGCTCTCCTGCATGTCAGATCTGAATGAGAACTTTGCGGGGGGGGGGGGCGGAATCCATATTAACCCGTAGAGAGTCTACAAGGGGGAATGGGACCAGCGGCTGAAGAGTGAGCGAGTTGAGGAACCCTAGCAAGCCTGACAAAGACATGCTCTGTCCCTTTGGCTCAGCCTAAAGGATTATTTCCCAGGAAAGCGTGCACACACACACACACACACACACACACGGCTTTTTCCAAGGAGAAAGGCACACGCCCCATCTCTATTTGTTGACTTATTTAGAGCCTGTTTTTCAAGTCATGTAGACTCTCCCAATGCGGGTAACAATAAGATAACATTTAAAAAACCCCGCAACACTTTAAAACACCATCATAAAAACAGCAGGAAGTAAAAGGCAGCAAAAAACGAACGAACCCATAGACACAATGAAAACCAGTAGATGAAAGAGAGGTTTAAAACCATTTGGTGCGAAAGCCAACCAGCCAGTGCCCAGTTAAAACCATTGCAGAAATACAATAAAGACACGCTTAGCCTCCTGCCTGGATCTTAGCTCTGAGCTCTCGGGGGGGGGGGGGCGTCTTCTGCAGCCCCATCTCTCCCGCTGGAGGGGCCTCCTCTCCTGCTGCAGCCTGATGCCCCTACGAAGGAAGATATTGGGGAGGGGGAACAGTGTCCGGCAGCCAGGCCCAGGCCCCCCAGGGAGATGGGGAGGAAGCCTATGGTGCTGATGTCAGGAGAGTGCTGGACTCAGCTCCTGCCCCCCTCCCTCAACCCCCCCCCCCACTCCACCCCGTTCTCTGGCCTGAAAACCAGAGAATGCCAAACCCAGTATGCTTGAAGAATTCCCATTTTTTTAAAGCCAAAAACAAAGCAAAGTGGGAAACAGTAGTAGGGACCGTCTTTTTAGGTCCATAGTTTCCAAGCTGAATTAATCAGACTAAAGTCAGAGTTGGGAACTGGACTGAGAGTTGTTCCTGAGGTGGGTTTACTGTGGGACAAGTCAGAATACCCAGTTTCTATTGTCTCTCCCCACCCCACCCCAAGTTCCTTGCCCCCTTCCAAAGCCTCCCAAAGGCTACTCTTGAGGAGTGAGGGGGACCCTCTGGAACCCAAGAGGCTTGGGTGTGTGGCAAGAAATGGACAGAAAAGCTTAGCTCAGTTTTGCTAGGGCTCCATCACAGGTCCAGCCTGCACTGTTTTGCAGGAATTCGTGAAAACTCCTTATTTAAGTTGTACACGTTTTGTACAGTTTCTTACATAAAATACGCAGTTTGTCACACACACAGAGAGGGAGAGCATACTTGGTTTTCGCATACTGAAACTGCCTTGCGAAATCTGGAGGCATGCATAATCCAACTGGGAGTTTCATGTGTATCCACAAGCAAATCCAGGAGCCTCCTATTGGGTTGGTTCTCTTCCGTGAGAAGTGGATGAATGACCCCCCCCCCGCCATATCCCTCTGTGCAGGCGGTATGTGGGGGGAGTGAAAACCCAGGTGTCTTACTCTGTGCAACTGGGAGCGCAGCTGGGAGTTCTTCATGCTTGAGTCCCACTGAATCAGTAGGACAAGTCGGTCATGACCAACTGAGTCTCTAGACCCAACCAAATGGAAAGAGGAGAAGTATAGAGAGTTGCTAATGCTGAGCTGGTTTTTCCCCATTTGTTCCATTACCTTCTGACTCTGCAACACCCAACAACAGTATCCAAAACAGTTGCATGATGAACAGGGGACCAAGTGGGCATCCAGAACAGTCCCCTTCCAAAGGCGGGACCAGATGCCTGCAACATGCCCCTCCCCAGCACTTGACCTCCAAGCAACAAAGGGCAAGCAGGTGCCTGGACAACATCTAATGTTAGATGACTCAAGTGAGTGAGCCAAGCCAGAAGCTACCACAGAAGGCAAAATGACCCAAGCTCTCCATGCCTGGCAAAGATTTTAATTCTTTAGAGGCCAGCTTCATGTTGTGAATATGTATAGTCAAAGCTTTCTTCTTTCCTTCTTTCCAAACCTTTTTTTTTTATATAAATAATTTTTATTCAATTTCCAATAAATGTTTTATCCAAATTTAACATTTGCTTTAACATAAACCTCTTTTTGACTTCCATCAGCCTATCTGATAATTCTCCATAGTCTCACTACATCTCACATTTCTTGCATTTATATTGCACTTTATCACTCTTAATCTTAACCTTTCTTTTAACAACATTTCTATCAATCTTTTTCACAAAGCTTCTTGAAAACCAACAAGTGTTAGTTGTTCCTCACATTCGTTTTTGATGTATTCTGTAAGTTTACTCCAGTCCTCGGAAAATCTCTGATCGCGTTGGTTCCTTATTTTTCCAGTCAATTTGTCCATCTCTGCATACTCCATCAACTTCATTCTCCATTCTTCCTTGGTCGGCATTTCTTCCTTCTTCCATTTCTGGGCCATCAAAATTCTTGCTGCTGCCTTCTTTCCAAACCTTTCAAGGCATCCTCTGATAATGACAGAGAGGTAGTTTGGCACTGGAGGGGCACATCGGTTTTGTCCCACCACAAAAGCTAAGGTTGAGCAATGAGGTTGAAACACAGTTTATGTGGAGCAGCTTTCAAATTAAAAATAAATAGGCCACCATGCATGATGAAAGGAATCTTAGTCCATCTAGAGTAATTTGGAAGGAAAGGGGCACCCCTTATTTGTGTTTGGAGTGTGCTTGCCTGATGGGGTGATGTGAACAAGCTCCATCTGAGAACAGGCTTTCTTTTCCCTCTAAGTGCGAAGGACGTCTTCTGAGATGGTGCCTTGCTACCTGCAGCTTTGATCAGTACTTGTATTGAAAACATGTTTTTGGACCCAACCACCCATCACTCAGCCAGAATTTAAAATCACCCAAAGTTCCACTGGAAAAGTAACTAAAATCACATTCAGTTCACCAGGAAACTATAGAAAAGACTTTCAGATGTAATTTAAATATTTTTGAATTAATTAGTTGATCTGAATTAGTTCATACCAAAGAACAAAATGATGCTTAATAAAAGCAAAATAAATAAATTTGTTGTTCATTAAACTACAGAAAGGGAAAAGAAAGGCATTGTAATACATTGATGAATAGAAGAGAGGCAGGAAGAAATACATAATCTGGGTAAGCTAATATCTTTCTAGTCTCTCATTTCCATACAATGCATTCCAAGCATCCACAAAACAGTCCCATCTCTCTGTGCATGTTATATGCCATGATGCTATAATGTATACCTTATATTTTATGCAAACAGCTTAGCCATTTCTACATTTAAGCAGAATACAATTTCAGTTCCAAAAGAAAGCATTCTGTTGCTTTCACAATGACTTATATGTTTACCTGGAAGAACATCACACCCAACAATCTGAAGGCGGAGGGCCACATTTCAGGGGACCCATAACTGGAACAGAGGTGCAGCGCAGGAGACGGCACACGAGGCGTCAGCTGTGGGATCCCTGGGAGACAGAGGCCCCGGAGGAATTCTGGGCCCTTGCCAGCGGTCCTGATGGAGGGAGATCACACAGGCTCCACAGCCAGAAACTGGGGGGATTGGAAGTGGCAGCTTGGGATGGCAAAGGAGTTCTGTTCACTTTGTACTTCAAGGCAAACTTAGCCAATTCACACTTTCCAAACCAGTCTGTCAAGTGAAACACAGACCCAGGCCTCAAAGATTGCACTTCTTTATAATTTTGCAGCGCAGTTCTCCAGCCCAGTTATGTCTACAAAAATGCATAAATTAGTGAGAATATCATGCAAAAATCTGAGAGGAAATGGCTTTGCAAAAATGTACATGTTAGTCAAAACCGCATACAAATACATGCATATTAGGAGAAATTCACAATTAAATCTTGATGAATTTTCATGAGAATATTTTTTTAAAAAATCCAAATTGTTCTGGAAGTGTGTGGAACTGACTTGAAAACTGGGGAAACGAGAAGACTGGAGAACCAAAATCGACAGGTGTCTCCATCCTTAGTGTCGGCAAACACTCCAGGGAGATTCCAGGCATCACCACAAGGGGGCGATGAGGACTGAGGAGGAGCGGCTTGGACCAGGCCAGAGCAAAGAGGGGTGCTGGGCACCATTTCTGCAATGGGGTGGAGCAACTCACAGTTTCCTTGTGCCCTGTATATCAAAACCACTACACACGCATCTGTTTCTTTCATCCTTGATTTTTTCTTTCAGTCAGCACAGAAGGACTGTCCTAATCAGGGTAGGGAGGGTGCAGGCTGCACATCTCACCTCTGGCCCCATCCCAAAGGTGAAGGGGGAAGAGTTAAATGGAGCAAGAGAGGGTTTGTTTTCCGAGCAGAGACCCCAGCAAGGCTGCAGAAGAGCCAAGAGCTTCCCCTTGGTGCGAATTTGGGCTTGGCATGCAAGAGAGGGAGGGAGGGAGGGAGGGAGGGACACGGTGAGGCTTTTTAAATTGGTCTCTTGATAGTTTATGAAATAACTTTTTTTCCTAAAGTACTTCTTGATATTTTTATGTTTACCTATTTGAAACTTCAGTTCAGCCTCATAAAAAATACATGAGAAGTAAGTAAGTGGTTCCCGCAGATGTTTTATACATGATTTGAGAAACGGATCTGATCTGCGTAGAGGTGAGAGATAAATATTTCATCGCTTGTCATGGACGGACTGCCGGCCGACCAGCTCCAGACAGCAGGGAAAGGACAGGTGGAAACAGAAGCCAGAGGCGGGACACACACACACACACACACACACACACACACACAAGCATTTCCCCCCTAGATGCTCCCCTGGAAAGGCCGGGTGAAGATGTCTCTGGTTTAGCTCTTGCCGCCGTCCTTGAGAATGGTGTGTCAAGCGTCAAATCCTGCAAAAGAGCATTAGTGCTGGCATCATCCTGATTTTTATTGCTGTGGGGTTTGCTGAGTTTGGGGGATGGAGGAGAGGAAGAAGAAAACACCAAGTGTGGTGTGGGAGGAGGGGGAGCAGGAGCAGAGAGAGACCAAAAAGCCAGAAGGATAGAGCAAGAGACAGTGGAGAGGGAGCCTGGAAGGCTGTTGGGATCCCTGTGGAGTCTCCATTTCCCAAATGTAAAATGCATTTACTTAAAAGCTTATTTCACCTGCAACTTTACAGATCCCAGGACAGCAGTACGCAATAGACACAAATAAAAATTAAACATGCCACAGAAATTTCATTATGTTGAAATAAATAAGACATATTAGACCAAAAACAAGAGTAGACTGAAATGACCAGCTTTAAACTACCTGGGGTAACAGGGAAGTTTTGACTCGATGCTGAAATGATTGTAAAGTTCGCACCAGCTGTGCCTCTGCAGGGAAGCATTTGGAAGGAGCCACCACCGAGAAGTCACACTTCCTCCCTTGGAAGAGGTGTGTGAAGAGCCTTCTCTGAAGGTTGTAGGACACCCAGGGAGGTTGCCATAGGGGTGGGGTGGAGGAGAGGAAGGGAGCTTTGCTTTAGTGTGAATGGATATTTAATATCTTAGTTTTTGAAAAAGAGAAGTGGCCAATAAACTCACAAAGAAATAAACAACCTATTTTGAAAACGGACTGATGGATGGCAGACACCAACATCCAGAGGCATGGAACGGTTTGCGGGGAAGATATTGGCCATGGAAGAATCCTAAAAGTAAACAACATTTGAAACAGAAAAGCCGTCATTCATGGTTTAGAGAAGAAAAGTTGTGACTTCGGGGAAATAAACCGGATGCTCTTGTCCTCTTAGGCACATTTTGTGGGAATGTTAAGGAAGGTAGGAGAGGATATATTGTTTTGATATTATTCCTCCTCACTCACTCTAGTGAGTAAACAGCAGAGCACATTCCCTTTGCAACTTATTGGAAGCAAGTTGATGATTCGTTGTTGTTGTTTAGTTGTGTCCAACTCTTCATGACCCCATGATGATTCGTTAGAATCCTATAATTAAGCAATCCAGTCTGGCTTGTTCCTGGTAAGTTTCCCCTTTATTTCCCTCTTAAAATAATAATAACACAACACAGTCTTCTTTAAAAGTAAGAATCAAGTTTTACTCACATTCAGTTCACAGCAGTAACTCTGAAGGCAGGCTCTACCTTGTGGCTACAGCGAAAAGAAGCCTGGGCTACATCTCAGACTTTCTGCCTGTGGGCTCCATCCTATGTGAAGGTTGAGCCATGCGCTGGCTAAGAGCCAGGAGAGCAAGAGACCAAGAGAGAGATGGTTGCGTGGCCAGCCCTTGATGTGGTCAGCTAGGGTCATGCCCATCTACCTGGTCACACACAAGGGGAGGAAGCTCCAGAGCAGGGACGACAGGAAGTCCTCCCTGTCTGGAGCCACATTCCCCTCTGTGTCCATTCTAGGCAACAGGAAAATGTTGTACTCGACTGCTCTAGTAATAACACACCCCACCCATTTTGTGACGCTGAAGCTGTCTCTGGATTGTGTCTAGGCTCAGCTAGTCTCTCCAGACACAATTTTGTTTTAAAATGCCTGGCTTGCTAAGGTGAGCGCCAGAAGCCAAGAGACTCCACTCTCCAAGACTTACAAACCCCAGACCAGAATTCCTTCCCCAACTGACTGCATCTCACAGGCTCATGTCCAAAGCCGAAAGAATGCAGAGAGAAGGACTTCTCTACGATGTCCATGCTCTTCCCAGTTATCTGGTACACCTTCTCAATTTGAAGTTAGAGCTTTTAAAAGTTGAATTGCACTGATTCATGGAGTCAACTTGCAGCACTAAGGAAGCCTGGCAGGCTCCATCCCATTAGAGGTATTTCCCACAAGGTAGGATGATTCTGATGCAGCAACTGCCCTGCCCCTCGCTCTGGCATCATCTTGCCTTTCGCTGCCCATGTCTCTGGGCCCCTCGCTGCCATGCCTCTCAGCCCAGGGAGCTCTTCTGCCTCCCCACACCTAGGCCCAGTCTTAGAAGGAAGACCAGGTTCAAATTCTGCCTCTGGATGCGGCTTCATAGACTAGCAAGACATGCAGAACAGGGCTCTACTTCAGCTAGGACAGTCGGGCTGTGAGACCGGAGAGATATTGCAGCAACATCACAACTTATTTATTCCACTGTTGTATGTGGTTTCTCACTCTGGCTGCATAATATAATGTGAAGTTTCTCTCTGTGTGTTTTTCAAAGATACAGTTATATTCTATTCTTCTTCCGTCTCCAAGGATTTTTTTTGTTTCTGGTTATTTTTTAGGTTTGCAAAAACATGTGGTCACCCCTGCCAAGGTGTCAGGGGCAGGGGCACTAGAAGGGAGCCACAGGTATCATCCAGACTGATCCCCCAAACATATAATTATATACCGGTAATAAAGCAAGATGAGATCACTAAGATGACAAGAAGGGTCCATCTTGAAAACATACACTGCCAGAAAACTTACGGAGCCCAGTTTCCTCACCTGGAGCCTCTGAAATCCCCGTCTGATGCCCAAAGGGTTAGGAGCAGAGCTGACTTCTCTTGGAAGTTCAGCATGGTGGTTTCATCACTGAGAAAGCTCTGCCCTGAGTTTAGGCACCGGGCACAGAGAAGGGAAGCCATGGGGCAAGGAAGGGCGTGGGGAAGCAGAGTTCGTGGCTGCCCTATGGGGTTGACATGACAGGGATGGGGGAGGAGTGGGACCTGATCCCAGATCACCAACATGCTAGGCCAGCTCATTAGATGCTTGAACCACTACAGGGTTTTCACAGTGCCTGGTTACTCTTGGCTCTTCCACCTTCCAAAGAGCCAAGTATTTTTAAATGCACATGGTCTGGGAGAATGGAGTTGGCAGGAGCAGGAGAGGCTTGTCAGCTGCAGGCGGAAGCTGAGTGGGGTGGGGTGGGGGGAGGAGAAAGAGAGAGGGAGGGAGGGAAGGAGAAAATCCCCATACCACCCTCTCCATCTCTGGCAACCAGGAGAAGGGAGTGGAAATCTGTTCTGCAATCAGCCACCAAGCCTGCCTGGCTGTGCCAGCCTGGCCCTCCCTGCCAACTGGCAGCACAATGGGCTTGTCTACTTTTCGGCACCAGGTGCATGTCCAAAAGAAGCCAGCCTGCCAGTGAGCGGAAGGTGCCAAGGACCTGCCCAGGGGAACACAATGTGGCAGCCCAGAGGTGCCAGACATTGGCCGAAGGGTGCCAGCTGGCTGCCTGCAGGGACTTGTGAGTCAGACTGCCCATCTGCTTGGCTTGGTCTGTGGGAAGGCAGCCCAGGCAAAGCTGTCTGCTAGGCTGTGCCAGGGGGCTCCGCCAGCTGCTCCATTGGTCGCCATGAAGCCATCCAAAGCCACCAGACACTTGCGTAGCTTGGGCTGAGCTGGCATGGAGGCAGCTTGGGAGAGGGGGCCCGGCAGAAGACACAGGAGAGAAGGTGGCAGAGGCTCAGCAGGAGGCTTCTTGCATCATTCAGGCAGACCCGAGATCTCCTGGATCCACAGAGCTGCTCTGCTTTCCTTCCTGGCCTGGTGGCTTGCCTTCTTTTGAAGAGCGGCCCTGTGCCTGGAACATTGGTGGGTTTTCCTCACCATCAGCAGCAAATCTGGCAAAGCAGGGGAAGGGGGTGTATTTTGCAGCCAGCCCTCAGCCTTCAAGCCCCAGGGTGTGTTGCAAAGTGCCCAGCGGCAGGAGCGGCTCTATTGCAAACCACAACAAGCGGGGTAGATCAGTAGTGCTTGGCTGTGGGTCAGATGCACTTGGTGGGGCTGGTGGTGTCTCACCGAAGAACATGGCGATGGGCAGCTGGCGCTTTTGTCTTTTCCGCAGGTCAGGATGCACTTGGTCATAGAATCATAGAATAGAATCATAGAATCATAGAATCATAGAAGAGTTGGAAGAGACCACAAGGGCCATCGAGTCCAACCCCCTGCCAAGCAGGAAACACCATCAGAGCACTCCTGACATATGGTTGTCAAGCCTCTGCTTAAAGACCTCCAAAGAAGGAGACTCCACCACACTCCTTGGCAGCAAATTCCACTGTCAAACAGCTCTTACTGTCAGGAAGTTCTTCCTAATGTTTAGGTGGAATCTTCTTTCTTGTAGTTTGGATCCATTGCTCCATGTCCGCTTCTCTGGAGCAGCAGAAAACAACCTTTCTCCCTCCTCTAGGTGACATCCTTTTATATATTTGAACATGGCTATCACCCCTTAACCTCCTCTTCTCCAGGCTAAACATGCCCAGCTCCCTTAGCCGTTCCTCATAAGGCATCGTTTCCAGGCCTTTGACCATTTTGGTTGCCCTCCTCTGGACACGTTCCAGTTTGTCAGTGTCCTTCTTGAACTGTGGTGCCCAGAACTGGACACAGTACTCCAGGTGAGGTCTGACCAGAGCAGAATACAGTGGCACTATTGATCTAGATGCTATACTCCTATTGATGCAGCCCAGAATTGCATTGGCTTTTTTAGCTGCCGCATCACACTGTTGGCTCATGTCAAGTTTGTGGTCAACCAAGACTCCTAGATCCTTTTCACATGTACTGCTCTCAAGCCAGGTGTCACCCATCTTGTATTTGTGCCTCTCATTTTTTTTGCCCAAGTACAATACTTTACATTTCTCCCTGTTAAAATTCATCTTGTTTGTTTTGGCCCAGTTCTCTAATCTTTCAAGGTCGTTTTGAAGTGTGATCCTGTCCTCTGGGGTGTTAGCCACCCCTCTCAGTTTGGTGTCATCTGCAAATTTGATCAGGATGCCCTTGAGTCCATCATCCAAGTCGTTGATAAAGATGTTGAATAAGACCGGGCCCAAGACAGAACCCTGTGGCACCCCACTAGTCACTCTTCTCCAGGATGAAGAGGAACCATTGATGAGCACCCTTTGGGTCCGGTCAGTCAGCCAGTTACAAATCCACTGAGTGGTAGCATAGTCAAGACCGCATTTTACCAGCTTCTTTACAAGAATATCATGGGGCACCTTGTCAAATGCCTTGCTGAAATCAAGGTAGGCTACATCCACTGCGTTCCCTTCATCTACCAGGCTTGTAATTCTGTCAAATTGTAATTCTGGTGTCTCCTCAGCTGGTCAGGGCATGCTTGGGCACCCTCCTGGTCCACGGATGCAGCTTCAACATGGTCGCCAATGTGCTTCAGATTGACACACCATTTGAAGCGGCTCAGAACTCCTTTGCAGGCTGCTTGAAGCGTGCACACAGCCTGAGAGTCTTCTTGCACAAGGTGCTGCCATCAATGGGGATACGCTGGAGAGTCATGTCCTCTAGCCACAGGTTCAGGGCCTCATGTGCCTTCCCCATGGCCTCGTCTCGCACGTACCTGGGGACCTTGGCAGTTGCAGGTGTACTCGCTGCTGCTGATGCCCAGATTTATTTCTCCCACATCTTAGTGGCACCTGTGCTGGATTCATTCCTGCCAAACTTGTGTGCCACAGCACAAACGCTCATGCCATCCTGTAAACAGTCCAGCACTTCCAACTTGTCCTCCAGTCTGGGCACCACTTGCTGCCTTTTGGGTTTGTCATCACCTGAGGAAGATGACGATGCGTGTGTCATCTCAAATAATGGCTAAAAAAAACCCTCCTCCAAAAACTCCCCAAACTCTGCCAAACTCCAGCACAATCGCTCTGTCCCAACCTCCTTCCTCAAACCCCAACTCTCCAGAGGGCTCTTGGGACTGCAGTTCCAACATATATAAAAGCATAATAAAACATTAAAAGCTTCCCTCTACATGGCTGCCTTCAGATGTCTCCTAAAGGTTGTATAGTTACTTATTTCCTTGGCTCTGGGGTCGCATAACTCCATATTCTCCATAATTTATCCAGTTAAAATTGGGATATCCTAAGGAAAAGCGTGACATTCCAGGACCAAATCAGAAACCAGGACGGCCTCTGTAAATCTGGGACTGTCCCTGGAAAAGAGGGGCACTTGGGAGGGTCTGTCTTCCGTGCACACTTCCCCCCAATAGATGCATCTTTGTATACCTTGGTTGGTTGGAGAACTGCATCCCAAAATGTGGATGAGTGTGAATTTCAAAGGACGGCTCTGTGTTTTGGTTCTCATATTGTTTTGGAAAGTGTGGATTTGATTTATTTTTACTTATTTATTAAATTTATATACTGCCTTTCATCAAAAGATCCCTGGGGTAGTTCCTATGTGATAGATTCTGCTTGAAATGCCTCATCCTTAATTGAGTTTCCACACCTGGCTGGAACCCTGAGAGAGCAGGCGGCAGCAGGGGTGTGGGGCACAGCGGCAGCTGGAGGGGGGAGCATGTCGTCGATGGAGAGGGTTTCATTGCAAGGGAATATGGCTCTTTTGCAGAGGCTTTGCCCGCGGTTCCTGAGCCTGGCTGCAGGAGGGAAGGAAAGGGAGGCCTGCTGCTAAGGGCAAGGTGGCTGATGCAGCCTCCGCGGCAGGACATGCCTGATCCAAGCCTTCCCTTCCTCTCCTGTTAGCAGCAGACTGGCCAAGCTAAGAAGCAGCTAATGAGGAGGAGAGTTGCTGTTCTGCTTTGGAAGTGCCTGTGTGCTCCTGGGGCTGCCCATCTCTCTCGCTGGTCTCGGCTAGGTGGAGACAAAGCAGTGAGGAGCTGAACATTTGCGCTTTTGCAGATTCAGAAATTATGGCCCGCCTGCACGTATCTTTTGCAAAGAGAACTCTCTGATGCCTTATTATTTTTCTAGTGCTTACTGACTCCAATTCATTTACATTGTTTCCTCGTTTGTTGTCTTTCAGTTAGGAACGGGGAAGAGTGAGGGACCCAGCAGAACCACAGCAGCATCATTTCACCAGGCTCCTTTCCTCTGAATTCCCGCAGGGGTCCAGGCAGGAAAAACCCTTCAGGTGTCACTTTTTTTTGGAAGGGTGTACCTTGAGCTTCCAGTCCATATTGCCACCTGCATTCCAGACAATCTGTGTGTTCTCTTGACCTGTGACCAGAAACAGCTGTACTTTGCATTTGCATAAGAATCAGAGTAACAGGATCTGCAGCCTGCTAGGCTCCAGTTTTTCTCCTTCTCCTTCTCAGAGAACTTCCAGAATATACCTGGCATTAGCAGGTGGTGCCCACCCAATCTTGGGTGGTGTCCCGTACTTAAGGCTTCCTTTCTGGGGTGTGTCATGGACAACCTGCACAAGTCCTCTTGAAATGTACAAGACGTCCAAAGGTTGCCACCAGAGAATGAGATCCCAGAGGCAGTGCTGTGTAGTGGTTAGAGTGTCAGACTAGGACCTGGGAGAGGGCAGGGTTCAAATCCCTGCCTCCTGGGTGACCTTGGGCCAGCCACTGCCCCTCCCCACATGACCTACCTCTCAGGGTTGTTGTTGAGATTAAATAAGAGGGGGAGAACTAGGCACGCCAGCTTGAACTGCCGAGGATAAAAGTGGGATATAAATAAAGAAATGGATCCGTGTCAAGGTGAGGCCAATTTGGGTGCTTCTGGCCCAGGGACATGGAGGGGCCTTGAGCCCCCCGGAGCTGCTGCATCAAGGCACCCACCTTCCCTCCCCCTTGCTTCCCTCCTGCCGCGAGGACACAGCAGAGGAAAGGGCAGCACAAAGGCTGCCTCACTCACTGTCTGTGAAGGTCTTAAAAGAAATTATAGCCTGCATAAAAATATTCACTTTGCTGGAGGGCCTTAAAGTATTCCCCTGAGCACCAGAGAGTGACTGGAAGTATATTATTCTGCACTTAAGGTTACTGTGGTAACCCAAGGTCAAACGCTGCCAGGCCGCCACCAGTCCAGGCAGAATAGAGCTGCTTTAGCACGAACAATAACACTGCTAGAATAAACGGGGGGGGGGGGGGGTTATCTATTGGAATTTAACTGGCTATTCAATTTAGACTGGGATTGTTTTGTGTGTGGCAGAAGGGTGGGTGGGAGAGTTTAACAGAGCAGAATCTCATTTATAATCCAACGTTGTGGCTGTCATTTTAGTTAGTGGGAGGCTGACCATAATTGAATTGGAGGCGGGGGCTCATGAGGATTTAGCCCCCAAACCTGCTTCCACGGCCTCTGCTCAAACTAGAGACAATTATTAATAATCCCCCGTCACCAGGGCAGAATCATCCCCATAAGACCCCTGGAGACGAGTGTGGCAGCAGGGGTGGAAGGGGTGGTTTTTAGCAGCTGTGAGCCCCTGAGCCTCATGGAGAGTGTTTGCAAAGCCCTAAGGTGCCCAGATGCCAAGGAAGCCGAGTCCCAAATAAGAGCAAGGGGTCAGGCTTCCATTTATTTACACATAAATACATACATACCTGCTGAGTGTTCAAAGTCCCTCGTGGTATTTTGCAACCCCTACAACAACCCTTTAAAGTAGGCTTGGCATTATCATGGGGCTGCAGCTGAGGCAGCATTCCTTGCCCAGAGCCCCCTTGGTCAGATGAAATGAAGACACAAGGGCTGGGGCAGGTCAAGTGCAGAGCTGGGAGAGCCAAGTTCAAAATTCCCCCTCAGCCAGGAAGCTTGCTGGGTGGCCTTGGGCCAGTGCCTGCCTCTCAGCCAAGCCTACCTCACAGGGCTGTTGTGAGGATAAAGCAGGGAGGGGGGTGACCATGTCTGCCGCCACCTTGAGCTCATTGGAGGAAGTAAACCACCCCCACCCCAGTGTGAAGGAAGTACACAGAGAGAACCTTCTCTCCCTCTGCCCTGATAAGAGACCTCACCATTCAATGAGATTACACAATGCATGGAACTCCCGGCCACTGGTCCTCTCCTTCTGGGACAGCGGCTGCCCTTTCTGGAGCCTCCAGTTTCAGAGGCAGGTGGTGGACCTCCTTTGAGAAGCATCTGCCAGAGGCCAACTGCAATGGGTTAGAGTGAGAGTTGCCTCGCCAGCCCCTTTTGGAAGCTGTGAGCAGGCTCATCTCCTCTTCTGGTGGGGACATTGTGGCTGCTGTCATCTGACATACTGCCCTAAGCGCTTTGGTTCAAAAGTCTCCACTTTACCTGGGAAAGGTTGGTCCCAAAGGCTGCCTGCCTGCCTGCCTGCCTGCCTGCTCTCCAGCCACGAGGAGCCTGGGAGCCTCCACTCCTGGTTCACTTCCAAAGAGGGGTGCACCTGTTGGTGGGCAGCCTGGCGCTCCTGCCCCGCCTCCTGAGGCAAGGCTCCCCTGCCTGCCTGCAGGATGTTCCTCGGGCTCTCCTGAAGGACGAGCCCCAGCAGGCACCCTCTTCTCCAATCGTAGTTAGTTTGAGTGTCTCTTGGAGACATGGAGAGACCAAAAGGGCCCCAGTGGACAAACAGCAGCGCCCCCTCTTCATTGCAGGACAATCAGACAAGTGGCCTTGCTGGTCACCTGTGTGCCCTGCCAGATACAACAACAATAGCATCATCATCAACAACAAACCAGCCTTGCAAGGAGCTGAGCCAAGACTTCCCTCTGACAGCAATTTGCTTCTCCTGCTTGGTGCCTCAGGAAGATGTCAGGCAGGGCTACAGCGCTCCCCCTCTCACTGCTTCCCTTGATTTGAAGCTCCCATAAATTCAGAATCTTTTCCCTCCAAGGAGCTAATTATATAATTTCAATGTTTACTCTATGCAGATGTCTCCATTGCGATGGGGCCCCAGGGAAAGGGGAGGCTGCAGCAAGGCAGCTGAGCCCTGTGCCTTCATTGCTCCTAGCTGCTCTCCCTGCCACGCTTGCGCCATGCAGGGCTGGCTAATTTGTGTGGACCCCCCTCTAGTGCCCTGGGAGGAAGACCGGAGCCCTCCTGCCCAGCCTGTGGAGATGGGTCCTGGTCACTCAGAGCTCGGGGAATGGCACTCTGTGTGGCACTTCAGGGGCACTGAAGTTGATGGTGCTTCTGTTGGGGTCTTTAAGAGGAGGAGAAGCAGTAAATGGGTTGGAGGAAATAGGAAGGGCTTTAAGGCCAATGGCACCTTGAAGGCTTCTCTTTCCTCCTTTTGGCCCTAAACTACCAAGGGCCACTCAGGGATCTCACTTCTGCTTCTTACTGCTCCTTGGCAGGGATGGCACCCAGGGGGCCAGGCAGCCTGGTGGGTGCCAATTTTTTCGCTCTTTCCTAGCAGGCCTTAGATGGCCCACTCCCACCATCACTATTGGACTCCAAATCCTATCTGCTAGCCTGGCCCAGTGGTCAGGGCTGGTGATGGCAGATCCTCCAAGTGCCCCTATTTTCCAGGGGCATCCCTGATTTAAAGAAGCCGCCCTGGTTTCTGATTTGATCCTGGAATGTCCCACTTTCCCTTAGGCTGTCCCTATTTTCACTGGAGAAAAGTTGGAGGGTATGAAGTTATCCAGCCGCCAAGCCATCTGAAGGCAATCCTGTCTAGGCAAGTTCTTTTCTAAATGTTTAACCTTTTATTATGTTTTATATGTGTTGGAAGCTACCCAGAGTGGCTGGGACAACCCAGTAAGATGTGTGGGGGCTATAAATAATATTATGGAATAGGACGTCCCTATTTTCATTGGAGATATGTTGGAGAGTATGAGATCCACACATTCTTTTTGACAGCAGCAGCCTCTTCAAAGCAGGGTGGTCCCGGTTTTTGCCCTGAGAAAGGCCCTGTAGAGGGGGCCAGCCTCCCCACCTCCAAAGTTCACCACTGGGCGGACCGCAGGCTGTCCCTTTAACCACTGCTAAATTGTTTTCTGACAGGCTTTGCAGCAATTTCATCCCCTGACATTTGATTTACATATGATCTTTAAGCAGTAAAACGCCAGTGCTGTAATAGCTATTTGGTTAATATTCAAATCACTCAGTGATGTCACCCGCCTTGATAGGTCATTCCGCTGCCGCTTGATAAAAAAGCGTGCAAAAATAAATAAATGTATAACTAATGAAATAAACTGATTAAGAGGAGAAATCAATCGTTTTACTGCTGTAGTGAAGATCTAGTAGTTAATTTAGCAGGGATCTGCAAGGGTGCCCATTAACAGAGCAGGCTCTCATCTCGTCTAATTGGCGCAGGGCTAAATGAAATACCGGCCTTCCCGGTGCCTCCGAAGGGCTGCCTCATTCCCTGGGCTCTTCCGATGCAGCTCTTTGCAGCACAGGGGGGAGGGCTGGTTTCTCCTCCTCAGAAAGTGGACTTTTGCTGAGGGTCAGCCCCAGAAGCCTCCTGCAATTAGTGAGTCTAACAAGTGAGGCAGTCTCTGGGAATTATTTGGGTTTCTTCATGGCGACTGAAAGCCCACAGCTTTTCACACTGCCAGTGTTTTGGTTTTGCGTTTGTAATCGGGGGAGCATCCCAGAACTAGTAAAAAAGCAGAATAAACCCGCCACTTGTGCAGAAAACACCCACTGCCACAAAATACCCGTCTGCAGCATGCCCAAGTGCCCTGATTTTCCAGGGACAGTCCCGGAATTACAAAAGCTGCCCCTGTTTTGTTTGACGCTGGAACAGCACCCCTCCCCCCCCCCCCGTTTTCCCTTTTCCTCCCCTCCATGACTCAGAGAACAATTAAAAGTGTGTGTGTGGGGGGGGGGTGAGTCCTGCTTCTACAGAAAATAAAATACCGGAACCCTGCACCAAATGAAGGAAACGGTGAATCTGGCATACAAAGCCCTTCCTGTAATTTTGAAGGAAGATGTCAGCAATCCACTTTAAATTCTTTCATTGCAATGCTTCAGCAGCAAGCCATTTCTTAGGAAACATGTGGATTGTTTATTCCTTTATTGTAAATGGAGCCTGACAATCTACTCAGAAGTAAGACCCACTAGATAGTCAGACACATCCAAGGCAGTGATTTTTTCAATTTGTTCTGCCCCAAAGTAGAAAAGGGAAAAATACAATAGCACTCTATTAAATGGAGCTTACTCCCAGGTAATTGGGTAAAGCCTGCGCAGCCTTACACTGCAATCCTAAGCATTTTTACTTAGAACGAAGTCCCACCGAGTTCAACAGGATTTACTCTCTGGTATGTTCCTGATCATTCTCACAGTTGTTGTTGTTGACGACTCAGGGCAGCTTACAGCTAAAATTTATTTCATTCCATTTATCTGTTGAAAGTGTTTCACATTATCCCTTCCCTCCAACCCTTTTTCTTCACAACAATCCTGTGAGGTAGGTTCGGCTGAGAGGTTGCACTTGGCTCAAGATGACCGATGTCGATGTGCAGATGACGCCTATGTGGGGGGAGATCAAACGCGGGAGAAGCATCCTGATATAGAATAGGGTGCCTCTATTTTCCTCTGAGAAATGCGGGAGGGTATGAGAACGTGGGGTGCCCAGACTTGCCCAAGTGACACGGAGGGGCATGGAAGCAAAAGCCCCCTCCCACCCGTGCCCCCCAGGAAGCTGGTATTCAGAGGTACACTGCCCCTGGATTGGGAGGCTTCACAGAGCCAGCATAACAAGCTACCAATTATGTGAGAAAGGAAGTGCGTGTGTGTTGTGGGCAACGGCATCTCTCTGGCTTTGGAAGGGGTTGAGACAAATCCATGGTGGTGAGAAGGCCACCCCTTGCTGCTAGTCATGATGGCTGCATGTGACTGCAAGGATCAGTGCCAGCCTTCCTCCAAATGCGGGTTGCTGCAAATCACCGGGGGGGGGGGGAGTATGCTGCTGCTGCTGCTGGCACTGTCTCAGGCCCTGCTTGTGGGCATCTGGCTGCACACTGTGAGACAGGATTATGGGCTAGATGGCCCCCCTCTGGCCTGATCCAGCTGCTGCTTCAGGGCTCTTATGGTGTAAGAATGCAGCTCCTCCACCTCTTTGGAAGGTTGTCATCCTTGCAGCACAGTTGCTGACTTCCCTGCCCAGCAGCCATGAAGCTGTCTGAGTGACCATGGGCCAGTCACCATCTCCTAGCCGAGGCCTACCTCACAGGGTTGTTGTGGGGGTAATATGGAGGGGGGAGCACCACACATGCCACCTCCAGCTCCTTGGGGAAAAGAAGGTTGGATATAAAAGCAAAAGTAAAAACAAACAATTAAACAATAGGTGGGGCTGTTCTGTGGACCATCAGGAAGGAAGGAAGGAAGGAAGGAAGGAAGGAAGGAAGGAAGAAAGAAAGAAAGAAAGAAAGAAAGAAAGAAAGAAAGAAAGAAATTCCTGTTCCAACCTTGATACTGTTATGAGTTTGGAGTGGGGTGGGCTGTACGCCTAAGACCAGGGGTCAGCAAACATTTTCAGCAGGGGGCCGGTCCACTGTCCCTCAGACCTTGTGGGGGGCTGGACTATATTTTGGGGGGGAAATAACCCAGAGATGCATTTTAAATAAAAGCACACATTCTACTCATGTAAAAACACACTGATTCCCGGACCGTCCGTGGGCTGGGTTGAGAAGGTGATTGGGCCGCATCCGGCCCCTGGGCCTTAGTTTGCCTACCCATGCCTAAGACCTTCTAATTCCTGGATCCAGCAAGTGTTAAAGTCTAAGCAAGGATTCAAACTGTTGAAATAGCCAGACAACTTTCAAAGTCGAGTGGAGATATGTGAGCTGGAAGCCAGAAGCAAAGCTGGCAGGCTGGGAAGCCAGAGAGACAGAGCCATGCCTGGTTTCTGCTTGAATCCAAGACTGTAGTGATGGGAGAAGCAATACCCTTTTGGGGTTCCAAGACTGTGAGCTCCTCCATCTTAGGCTCAGGTTGCATATACGTGTAAATAAGACATATGTCCGAAAGACACCACCATCTCCGCTGTCCCTGGGTCAGCTCCTGGAATCCCCGGATTCTTGCATCGCTTGGAGAGGGGGGTGGTGCACAACAACACTCTTGAATTTCTCTCTCTTGAATTTGCTCTGGAGAGCAAAAAGGCTGTGGTATTTTCCAGGAATTTCTCTGCTCCTTTGAGAATATGTCTCAGCCAAGTCCCACGGTTCTGGCAGGCGGAGGCCCAACCCTCACATCAGATATTTATTCTAGACCTGGAGGGGAAGATATTGAAGAGGGGTGGGGGTGGGGAGTGATCTATCCAAACGCTTTGCATAAAAAAGTGATCAATGCAAATTCCACCTCTGAAATGGCATCAGCAGATGGGATCAACCCATCTCCAGTCACTGCCGCTGGCTGTGCAGATGGTAATTATGGGGTGTGTGTACATAGTCAGGCTTCAATGGGTGTGGAAAAGGCAATGCTGAGAAGAAGGCGTTGGGGTGCCCCCAGCCCCAGTTGGGCCCTCCTTGGGGCTCAGAAGCCTTGTGCACTCAGCCCCCAATGGGCATGAAGGTCAGAGCCTGGGTTCAACCACAGACGCCTTCTTGACTCAGATGGGCAGTGGCTCTCTAGGGTCTTGGGAAGAAAGGGACCTACTCTCTCAGCTGCCAACTGACTGGGCCATTCTGCATGGGAGATGCCACCGGCTGAGCCCCAGAAGGCCTCCTGCAGGCAGAGCAGGTGTGCAGGTGTGCAGGTGCGCAGGTGGTCGACCACAGCCCAGGAACAGGAGGCACCAAAGGACTAACTTGGACATAACAACCCTAATAGCTCCCACCAGGGCTTTCGGGGGTGTGTGCAAGGGGGACATGCCCCATTGCTCTTCCCTTGGCAAAGCCTTCTCTTCCCGCAAACCAGAGCCGAGGATGGCACTTTGACCCTGGCTTGCGATGCCTGATTCAGCCTGGCTTAGAGGTCATGGCAAGCCGTGGAGGGGATGAGGGAACCCCAAGAAGATGCCTAAGAGCCCAATCCAAAGATGCCAAACCCCAGCATGGTCTTGCATCGGAACTGGGCCAAATAAGCTGCATGGAGGAAGGCCAGTTTTCTGAGGAACCACCACCACCAGGGCTCTGACACACTCAAAGTTGAGGTTGCAGTTGCCATTTTCAATTCATATCCATAGCCATTTCCTTCCCCCTGCTTCAGTCTTGGTTCATGGCACAGACTGATGCTCCGTGGATGTGGTAGAAAGAGCCCACAGCTAAGTGGCGGAGCATGCAAAACATCTCAGATCTTCATAAGGCTTGGTTTGCGGACCCTTCATCATCCTGGCTTATCCTCCTCTGCACACCTTCCAGCTGGTCAATATCCTTCTTTAAACTCTGGTGCCCAGAACTGGACACAGCACTCCAGATGGATGAATGTCAGTCATCATAAATGAGGTGCTGGAAGGGCCTCAGGTGGCAAGAAACTGTGTTAGACTGACCTTCAGCCTCAGGAAGATTCCTGCATGTTTCTCGCTGTTCTTCGCTGCTTGAAAGAAGCCGGAGAGCCTGCACTGAGAGTCAGGGTGCTGCAATAGTCCTTAGCAGTTTGGACCAGAACCTGGGAGAGCAGGGTTCAAATCTCCCCCACTCGGCCATGAAGCTCCCTGGGTGACCCAGGGCCAGCCAGGGCCTCTCAGCCTGGTCTACCTCACAGGGCTGTTGTGAGAGAACCACGTACACTTTCTTGGGAAAATACTGGGATATAAATGCAATCAATCAATCAATCAATCATTTTTTAAAAAATGGGTTTCCTACCCATTGCACCCACATGGATGCCCATCTACCTTGCTATGGGTCACTGAATTCTTGCTACCCAGTCAAGGGCATCCCATTTGGTTCTGACTGTCAACACACCTCCAGTTTGTCTTTGCCCATATGCCGCTTTGGAAAGTCCCCTGGTCAGAACTTGGTCACTGGGCCCCTCTTCCCGGAGCAGCAAGCGGAGGATCCTACCCCAAGGAAAGGGCTCTTACTCTACCCTCTTTTGGGGTGGGTGTAGATGGGTGTGGCTCCCCTCTTCACGCACCCATCCACCTGGCCCACCAGGAGCTCCTTAGACATTGGCAGCAGCACAAAAGAGACAGGAGACCCATGACCACACGGACATTCTTCACCACCCAAGGTTGTCTGCCTGCACTCACATCATTATGCTAATAGGCTTGTTTTTGGTGAGGTTCCCCCTCCCTCTTTCCCGTTTAAGAAGTCAGCTTGGAGAAGAAACTGCCGGTACAATGTTAATTGGGGCTGAGTAATTAGACAGAGATAGTTAGTGATCTCTCCAACGTCATGAGCACTGAGTGCTTTGCTTTAGTGCCATAATAATTACTCGTGCTGCGGCATTTGACAAAGGGAATCCATGCAATGCTGAACAGTTCCCCTGGGGGAGCAGGAGGGAGGGAGGGCAGGGGGCAGGCAAGGAGGATGGGGGGCTGGAGGGTTGAGGTGGCCTCTGTACTGCCCTCAGACCAGGGAGAGGAGGACCTGCCTCTGAAGATGAGAGAGGAGGCTGGAGCAAGAGCCAGACCACTGGGGCGCCTAATCCAAAGCACAAGGAGGGCACCTGCGGAGGTTACTGAGCACATGCTATGGGGCACTGTCTTCTTGGCTGCCACTGTCTTAGAACATCCCAAGACAAAGTATGGACCATAGGAAAAGATCCAGGGAGCAGGCAAAAATCAAACTTTGGGTTTAATTGCTTTGGGTTTTGTTTTGTTTTTGTTTGCTAATGCTCTGAACAGCAACCCAGAAGCAAACTGGTCCACCTACAGCCACGAGGTTGAAGAGAAGTGTTCAACTAAGCTCTTCTCAGAGTAGACCCATTGAAATAGTTGGACCTAAGCTGGTCCAGTCCATAACTGAGTATGGCTAATACAACCTAAGGCGGGGAGAGCCAGAGCCCCTGGCAGTGGGACCCGGTCAGCCACCGTGCTGCTTGCCAGAGGAAGGGAGCTATGAATCTTTCATTTTATTTTTTAAATTAAACAACTGCTGCCCTAAAACGGGCTCTGTGGGAGGAACATAGGGAGCTGCCTTGTGCTGAGTCAGGCCATCCAGCTCAGAAACAGTTGGCAGTCATGGCTCTCCTGGGTTTCCGGCAGATGACCTTCACAACCCTACCTGGAGACACTCCCAGGATTGGAACCTGGGACCTTCTGCATGCAAAAGCATTTACTCTACCACTAAGCTTTGGGGGGATAATTTACCAACTGCATTCATTACATAACTTTTGTCCCTTCTTGGAAAGCCTTGTGCCGAGTGATGGTTGTGTAAGCCCAGGGCTCACAGCAGCTGCTGTCCCTTGAAGACAACTCAGAACCTTCAGCCGGTAGAAAATCATGCTTGGATGTGAGGAAGGTTTGCCTAGCCTGCTTCTGGGCCTGGTTTAGAGTGCTGGTTCTAGCTTTAAAAAAGCTCATTGCAGCCTAGCAGCAATATCTTCTTCCATGGACATCTGCTGAAGGGAGAGCCATGGTCAGTTGTGCCCCGATAAGCCATAGCCCCACGTCTCCCAGCTTTCTTTCTATTTTAAAAATGAAGTCTCTAGAATGTGACTTACAAAGCAAAACCTGCAGGCACTGCTCTCCTTTGCTTTGTGGGGAACAAGCCTGCCTCCCCTTCCATGCTTTGACTAATGAAGAGTTGACTTGCATATAATAAAGCACCTCTAGCCTATGTGACAAACACAAGTTCCAGGTGACACCCTCGACTTGAAGCCTGGTCCAGAGGCAGAAGTGGTCTGGTTTTTCAGAAGCTCTAATCATCAGATGCCGACGGATAAGAAGGCCTCTGTGTGTGGTGGGTCTGGGTCTCCTTTTGCAGGCGGGACAATAGGGGTTTGGGCCCTTTCCTCTTGCTCTCGAGGTGGCTCCCGCTGCCTCAAGGGAAGGGTGCTAGGCAAGCAACTGGGTGCTGGGCTTTCTGACAGTTCCTCCGTTTTTTCTGACTGACATTTCAATTTAGACAAGGAAGGTTTTCAATTTCTAAAGTACATTTTCATCAAAAAATCATCGCAGCTCACGCTGTGCCTTTGTTTGGATTGGTATTAATCTTAATCAAGGGAATAATCCATTCCGCCTTCCCTGCATCTTCCCCGGTGGTGCCTCATCCTGTCTGAATGAGGGGGCCAAGGGGTGAAGGCTGGGTGTGAGGCTGAGCCACCTGTGACTTTGGGCAGAGAAGGACTTCTGGAGGAGACGGCCGATTCAGCACAGGACTCAGCCTGTTTGTCTGTCTGTCCTTCCTGGAAATGTAAACACGCAGCTAATTGACTTTGTTCCACATTTACATTGCAAGTCTGAAGGAGAGGAATCTCCCTGCAGCCTCATTATGCAAATAGAACAAGCGCTATAGTGTACAGGCTGCGGATGGAATATGCAAATGGCTAATGATGGAAGGGAGCTTAGCTGAGAACGATGGCGCTGGTGGCACTAATGGGGGCGGGGCGGGGGGGTTATGCTTCTGGTATTGGGGGTTGGTTTCCATCCAGAGGAGGCAGGAGACCTTTTCCCCAGTCCCTCCTTACTGGCAAGCGAAAAGATGCTTTGAGGAACTCCTAGGCAAACGGAGTGGAAAACGTAGATGTCAAAACAGGGGCAGCTGATCTCCAGGTGGCCTTGAACTGCCACTCCCATCACCCTTGAGCATTCATTGGACATGATGATGGGGGCTGATGGGGGTCATAGTCAGCTTTTTCCACAGCCAGAACTTGCTGGAACTGAATTCCGGCACCTGTCAGGTGAGTTCTGGCACCTCTTTTTCTAGAAAAACAGCACTGGTCGTAGTTCAGAAGCTTCTATAGGGCTGCAGGGGAGGCACCCTCGCTATGCAAGGCAAGTAAAATGCTGAGAGCAGGCAGAGTGGATAGGATGAATCTGCCGTGTTGATATTTTGAAGGAATATGTGAAGCAATGGCAGCAGATTGGCTTCCCAGCTGCAGTTAACTCCTTTGCCGACAATTATTATATATCCCAGTCAATTGCAGTGGTTGGCCGGACTGTGGACAGAGAGACTGCACTGAACTCTGCGCAACAGGATTGCCCCATCCGTGAGGAATCATAGAATCATAGAATCATAGAGTTGGAAGAGACCACAAGGGCCATGGAGTCCAACCCCCTGCCAAGCAGGAAACACCATCAGAGCACTCCTGACATATGGTTGTCAAGCCTCTGCTTAAAGACCTCCAAAGAAGGAGACTCCACCACACTCCTTGGCAGCAAATTCCACTGTTGAACAGCTCTTACTGTCAGGAAGTTCTTCCTAATGTTTAGGTGGTATCTTCTTTCTTGTAGTTTGGATCCATTGCTCCGTGTCCGCTTCTCTGGAGCAGCAGAAAACAACCTTTCTCCCTCCTCTAGGTGACATCCTTTTATATATTTGAACATGGCTATCATATCACCCCTTAACCTCCTCTTCTCCAGGCTAAACATGCCCAGCTCCCTTAGCCGTTCCTCATAAGGCATCGTTTCCAGGCCTTTGACCATTTTGGTTGCCCTCCTCTGGACACGTTCCAGTTTGTCAGTGTCCTTCTTGAACTGTGGTGCCCAGAACTGGACACAGTACTCCAGGTGAGGTCTGACCAGAGCAGAATACAGTGGCACTATTACTCCCCTTGATCTAGATGCTATACTCCTATTGATGCAGCCCAGAATTGCATTGGCTTTTTTAGCTGCCGCGTCACACTGTTGGCTCATGTCAAGTTTGTGGTCAACCAAGACTCCTAGATCCTTTTCACATGTACTGCTCTCAAGCCAGTTGTCACCCATCTTGTATTTGTGCCTCTTATTTTTTTGCCCAAGTGCAATACTTTACATTTCTCCCTGTTAAAATTCATCTTGTTTGTTTTGGCCCAGTTCTCTAATCTGTCAAGGTCGTTTTGAAGTGTGATCCTGTCCTCTGGGGTGTTAGCCACCCCTCCCAGTTTGGGGTCATCTGCAAATTTGATCAGGATGCCCTTGAGTCCATCATCCAAGTTGTTGATAAAGATGTTGAATAAGACCGGGCCCAAGACAGAACCCTGTGGCACCCCACTAGTCACTCTTCTCCAGGATGAAGAGGAACCATTGATGAGCACCCTTTGGGTCTGGTCAGTCAGCCAGTTACAAATCCACTGAGTGGTAGCATAGTCAAGACCGCATTTTACCAGCTTCTTTACAAGAATATCATGGGGCACCTTGTCAAATGCCTTGCTGAAATCAAGGTAGGCTACATCCACTGCGTTCCCTTCATCTACCAGGCTATGTGTATGTTCACCTTTGGGGTGGGGGTGGGGTGGAAAGATTCTTCACTGTCCGAGCAGCCAGTTCTGCTTCCCTATTTCTACAGGGGAAGTGTGGACTACTGGTGATACTAAGCTGAGCATCAAAGTCTACTGCACAGCACTCAAAAGCAATGCCAGGTTATTGTGCTTTGGTGTCTGTCAGCAAACTGTGCCACAGAGCACAAATGCAATCACTCGTTCCACAGTCATGCTCTGTAGTTTTGCTGAGCCCAAGGAGTGGGAATAGGAGTCAATGACAACAAGAGAAACAGTCTTTCCCATTAAGCTGACCAGCTGCCAACATTTGCCAGGGATGCTCTGGTAACCCCGTTGCACTACAAGGCTATACCGGGACTATTTGGGGCTGAGCCTGCGCTTGGTGTTTGGCTACCCAGCTCTGTGTGGCTTCTATTCCTCAAGGGCCGACAAATGGTCTGACCAGCTTGGGCTCAACATTTTGTAGTGCCCTGGTGAGCTTGCTGGCTCTTTTCTCAAACACGCTGCTGTGAGGCTGGTGGAAGCATCATTCTTGTTTGAAAAAAACAGTAAATTCTTGACCATATGAAGACTGAGTTTCTCCTATTAGTCACCTTGGAGACTGAGTTTTACCTTTTTGCACAAAGGACAAGCAAATCTGCTTCCAGAATCGCTGATAAGGGTATCCCCATCAGGAATGGCATTCGTATGACTTCTTGTTCATAGTGTAATTGATCCGGAGCATCAGACCAACACCAGGAAGACTCAGGTTCCAACTGCCACTCAGCCATGAAGCAAACTGGGCTAAACACCTTCTCTTAGCCTAAACCCATCTCACTAGGATGTTGTTGGCATGACAGTGAGCACTCCTCTAAGCCATATAGCATTTGCGACACCTGAAGCTGGAAGACCTCTGAGGCAGAGGAGATCCCAAAGGGAGAACTCTCAGAGCAACTCACAAAGAGGATGAAGAAAGTTGTTGATTTAAATAGTTCCTCAGCTAAGGGAGTCTGCCAGAATCCTGCTCCAGCATCCAGTGTGAGAACTTTGACTTATGCTGATTGTACCCAGAATGTGTCCTACAGCAGACAGAATATGCCTTTGACTTTCTTTTGATTTCTGTTGCCTCTGCTCTGCAACATGTAGAATATCTACACCTAGTATCAGTGGCAGATCTTGGGGTCTCAATTTCAGCAGCGCCCTGTACAAAGACAATATTTGGCGCTCCTAGCTCTCGCCTTCCATTCTACATAATAGTTGTGGCGCCCCCTGCAGTGGCCCAGAGGCTCTGTGCCCAGTGCAACTGAACAAGCCTCTGCTATTATTTGCTGACTAGGCATAAAAGCATTTTTACTGAACTCAAGATACACTATGTCCACAGCATTCCCCTGGTCCACCTAGCTGGTAGCACTATCAAAAAAAAGGAGGAAAACAGAGATATTTACCTGGCATGAATAGTTTTTGAGAGCCCTGTGCTGGGTCTTACTAATCACAGTATCCTTTTCTAAAGGCTCACAAACTGACTGTTGAATGATTTGTTCTAGGACCTTTTCTGATACCAGGCGCCCCCAAGTTGATCCGCATTGCTGCTTTTCTTTATATTCCATGTAAGGACTTTGTTTCCCAACAAGTTCTGTAAATGAACTTCTATAAGGGTTGCTGGATGGTTGGGATTGGGCAAAAACCTCTGACATTGTTTTTTATGGCCCTTGTGATTGGAGGGGGCAGGGGGGGGGGAGAAAAACCTGTTTGCTCTGCGGGCAAGCTCACAGAACTCTGATAGAATGAGAGAGAAGGCAGTTCCTGGTTGCTTATCATCTTTAAAAATTAAACTAGGAGTGCCTAATTCAGATTACTTGGAGGGTAAAGCTCTACCCCCGCTTCATGGATCACTGCCTTGCCGTGGCGAAGGGGCTTGAATAACTCAGAGAAGCTATGAGCTATGCCATGCAGGGCCACCCAAGATGGACAGGTCATAGTGGAGAGTTTTGACCAAATGTGATCCACCTGGAGCAGGAACCGGCAAGCCACTCCAGTATCCCTGCCAAGAAAACTCCATGGACAAGTAGATTCAGAGCTGATGAAGCGGCTGGGCCAAAGCCGAAAGGACGCTCAGTTGCAGATATGCCTGGAAGTGAAAGGAAAGTCCAATGCTGTAAAGAAAAATATTGCATAGGAACCCGAAATGTAAGAACCATGAACCTTGGTAAGTTGGATGTGGTCAAAAATGAGATGGCAAGAATAAATATTGACACCCTGGGCATCAGTGAGCTAAAATGGACGGGAATGGGCGAATTCAGTTCGGATGACCATCATATCTACTACTGTGGGCAAGAAACCCATAAAAGAAATGGAGTGGCCCTCATAGTCAACAAAAGAGTGACAAAAGCTGGACTGACTGGGATGCAATCTCAAAAATGATAGAATGATCTCGATATGAATCCAAGGCAGACCTTTTAACATCACAGTAATCCAAGTTTATGCACCAACCACTGGTGCTGAAGAAACTGAAACTGACCAATTCTATGAAGACTTACAACACCTTATAGAAATGACACCAAAGAAGGATGTTCTTCTCATTATAGGGGATTGGAATGCTAAAGTAGGGAGTCAAGAGATAAAAGGAACAACTGGCAAGTTTGGCCTTGGAGTTCAAAACGAAGCAGGGCAAAGGCTAATAGAGTTCTGTCAAGAAAACAAGCTGGTCATCACAAACACGCTTTTCCAACAACACAAGAGACGACTCTACACATGGACATCACCAGATGGGCAGCATCGAAATCAGACTGATTATATTCTCTGCAGCCAAAGATGGAGAAGCTCTATACAGTCAGCAAAAACAAGACCTGGAGCTGACTGTGGCTCAGATCATCAGCTTCTTATAGCAAAATTCAAGCTTAAACTGAAGAAAGTAGGAAAAACCACTGGGCCGGTAAGATACAATCTAAATCAAATCCCTTATGAATACACAGTGGAAGTGAGGAACAGGTTCAAGGATTTAGATTTGCTGGACAGAGTGCCTGAAGAACTATGGATGGAGGCTCGCAACATTATACAGGAGGCAGCAACGAAAACCATCCCAATGAAAAGGAAATGAAAGAAAGCAAAGTGGCTGTCCAACAAGGCCTTACAAATAGCGGGGGAGAGAAGGCAAGCAAAATGCGAGGGAGATAGTGAAAGATACAGGAAATTGAATGCAGAGTTCCAAAAAATAGCAAGGAGAGACAAGAAGGCCTTCTTAAACAAGCAATGCAAAGAAATAGAGGAAAACAACAGAATGGGAAAAACCAGAGATCTGTTCAAGAAAATTGGAGATATGAAAGGAACATTTCGTACAAAGATTACCATAATAAAAGACAAAAGTGGAAAGGACCTAACAGAAGCAGAAGACATCAAGAAGAGGTGGCAAGAATACACAGAGGAATTATACCAGAAAGATATGGATGCCTCGTACACCCCAGGTAGTGTGTTTGCTGACCTTGAGCCAGACATCCTGGAGAGTGAAGTCCAATGGGCCTTAGAAAGCATTGCAAATAACAAGGCCAGTGGAAGTGATGATATTCCAGCTGAACTAATTAAAATTTTAAAAGATGATGCTGTTAAGGTGCTACACTCAATATGCCAGCAAGTTTGGAAAACTCAGCAGAGGCCAGAGGATTGGAGAAGATCAGTCTACATCCCAATCCCAAAGAAGGGCAATGCCAAAGAATGCTCCAACTACTGCACAATTGATCTCATTTCACATGCTAGCAAGGTTATGCTTAAAATTCTACAAGGAAGGCTCAAGCAGTATGTGGACCGAGAACTCCCAGGAGTGCAAGCTGGATTTAGAAGGGGCAGAGGAACCAGAGACCAAATTGCAAACATGCGCTGGATTATGGAGAAAGCTAGAGAGTTCCAGAAAGACATCTACTTCTGCTTCATTGACTATGCAAAAGCCTTTGACTGTGTTGACCACAGCAAACTATGGCAAGTTCTTAAAGAAATGGGAGTGCCTGATCACCTCATCTGTCTCCTGAGAAATCTCTATGTGGGACAAGAAGCTACAGTTAGAACTGGATATGGAACAACTGACTGGTTCAAAATTGGGAAAGGAGGTTGTCTCCAATGGAAGCCAAAGCTTTAAAGAGACTCAATATGGAGGCCAACTGGCCAAAGTATTGGGAGATCTTAGAACAAGACGGAGATAAATTGAAACTACAGAGTTTTGACAAATTAAAAAGCAAAGTCCGAGATTGGCTTCATTATTACCAAATAATGGAGGCATTCAAAATGGATAGAAAAATTGGCTTCCAGGTGGGAAAATCAAAATTGGAAACAGAATTGTTAGAACCCAAAACAAAAATATTGTCTAGAATGTATAATTTGCTGCTGAAATGGAATACACAGGATGAGGAAGTGAAATCAGCTATGATCAAATGGGCACAAGATGTTGGTCATAACATAATGTTTGCTGACTGGGAAAGGTTGTGGACCACTGGAACAAAGTTTACGGCATGTAATGCCTTAAGAGAGAATATAATGAAAATGATTTACAGATGGTACATGACACCAGTCAAGCTAGCAAAAATGTATCATATGCCTGACAATAAATGTTGGAAATGTAAAGAATCTGAAGGTACTTTCTTTCACCTTTGGTGGACGTGCCCAAGGATTAAGGCCTTCTGGGAGATGATTTATAATGAACTGAAAAAAGTGCTTAAATACACATTTAGAAAGAACCCAGAAGCCTTTCTCCTAGGTATGGTAAACCAACAGGTTCAGGTGAAGGACAGGACATTTTTTATGTACGCTACAACAGCAGCAAGAATACTCATCGCACAGTATTGGAAGACGCAAGATTTACCCACGCTGGAAGAATGGCAGATGAAGCTTATCGATTATATGGAACTAGCAGAATTGACTGGCAGAATCAGAGACCAGGGAGAAGAGACGGTGAAGGAAGATTGGAGGAAGTTTAAAGACTATTTACAGAAGCATTATAAGATAAAGAATGTTTGAGGACATCAGATTGAATTTAAAAGCATATTAGCATAAAAATTTAATGATTAAGAAAGACTAATGTTTGAAGACATATGGAAATGCAATTATGTTAAGATAGTAAGATTAAGTTGAACCAAAGATATGCCAGAGGGAAAGTATTTACTGTCAGAATATAAGATCTAGAATACAGAGTGGGAAGGTCTGGGGAAGTCGCAGATCCAAGTTAATGTTGAAAAATACAAAGACACAATAATTGTTTTTAACTTTTTTCTTTTATTTTTTCTTTCTTTTTTTGTACACTGTACTTTATATTGTTTGTATGTTTTTTTTTTTACCTTTTGTCTTGTACTTGTTTGTTTGTATTCTTTGTTTATTGGTTGTGAAAAATAAAAATATTATATATATATATATAAAAACAAAATTGGGAAAGGAGTACGGCAAGGCTGTATATTGTCTCCCTGCTTATTTAACTTATATGCAGAATTCATCATGCGAAAGGCTGGGCTGGATGAATCCCAAGCTGGATTCAGATATGCAGATAACACAACCTTGATGGCAGAAAGTGAGGAGGAATTAAAGAACCTTTTAATGAGGGTGAAAGAGGAGAGTGCAAAATATGGTCTGAAACTCAACATCAAAAAAACGAAGATCATGGCCACTGGGCCCATCACCTCCTGGCAAATAGAAGTGGAAGAAATGGAGGCAGTGAGAGATTTTACTTTCTTGGGCTTCATGATCACTGCAGATGGTGACAGCAGTCACAAAATTAAAAGACGCCTGCTCCTTGGGAGAAAGGCGATGGCAAACCTAGACAGCATATTAAAAAGCAGAGACATCACCTTGCCAACAAAGGTCTGTATAGTTAAAGCTATGTTTTTCCCGGTAGTGATGTATGGAAGTGAGAGCTGGACCATAAAGAAGGCTGATCGCCAAAGAATTGATGCTTTTGAATTGTGGTGTTGGAGGAGACTCTTGAGAGTCCCATGGACTGCATGAAGATCAAACCTATCCATTCTTCAGGAAATCAGCCCTGAGTGCTCACTGGAAGGACAGATCCTGAAGCTGAGGCTCCAGTTCTTTGGCCACCTCATGAGAAGAGAAGACTCCCTGGAAAAGACCCTGATGTTGGGAAAGACTGAGGGCACTAGGACAAGGGGACGACAGAGGACGAGATGGTGGGACAGTGTTCTCGAAGCGACCAGCATGAGTTTGACCAAACTGCGGGAGGCAGTGGAAGACAGGAGTGCCTGGCGTGCTCTGGTCCAGGGGGTCACGAAGAGTCGGACACGACTAAACGACTAAACAACAACAAAGCTCTACCCATTGTTGTTGTTGTTAATCTACCTTTTACTCCAAGGTCCCAGGGTGGGTTACAACAATTAAAACACAATATTTAAAAACAATTTAAAACAATTTACTGTCACAGAAATAAGGTGGGTCCTAAAAATATGCTCAAGCAGGCAAATGCATAATTTTGCAGTCACCTCTCATGGGTTTGGGGAGATTTGGCTTCAAGTCCCTTTTTTAGCTTTAAGAATTCAGAGTAGCCCTGGCCCAGTCACTGTTTCCGAGACCAGTAAACCTCACAGAACTGTTTGGGGGATAAATAGTGGGGCGAGGGGGGAATAAACCATTTCTGCAGCACCTGCTCACAACAACTTGCCATGGTTTAAGCTGCGTTTCCGGCAGTCATAGCAGTTTGTTTCTCTCCTCCACCCTACATGCCATTCTTCATCCTTCGACTATCCCTGCTACCTATTCCACAGACTTTAAAAATCACTGCTGCTTTCCATTCCTCGTCATTTTCCTTTGGCTGCAAATCCTGGTAAATTCCCAATTAAGTGCCCAGTAGGCTGGTGGCTCCTACAAAAAGCATTCTTTTTTAAAGGAATTCCTAGCTGGGTGTGGTAGGATTGTCTCTTGTCTTTATGCACTGTTGTGTATAAAGTGTTTTGCAAGTGTCTAATTTGCCATATCACTAGGGATCGGAAACTTTTTTTGTTGTTCTTTTTTTATAATATTTTTATTAAGTCTTTTACATAGAAAAAAGAAAAAGAGAAAAACAAAATACAAAGATAAAAAGAAAAACAAATAAAAACAATTCCATTTTCATAGTATTTCTTACATTTGCTTATTTCCCAGACTTCCCCACACCTCCCCTCACTGTATTCCAATTCAGATGTTTAATCAGCAAATCCCTTCCCTCTATCTTATCTTATCTTAATCTTTATCTTAATATATTAAACCATTAATTCTTCATCTTTTGACCTTCAAATTTTCCATACCCCTTCACCACATTATTACTAATAACCTTTTAACCTCCCTCCGATGTCATTCTAACATTCATTAATTTTGTAGTATTTCTGTAAATAGTCTTTGAATTTCTTCCAATCTTCCTCCACCGTCTCTTCTCCCTGGTCTCGGATTCTGCCAGTCATTTCTGCCAATTCCATGTAGTCCATCACCTTCATCTGCCATTCTTCAAGAGTGGGTAGTTCTTGTGTCTTCCAATACTTCGCGATAAGTATTCTTGCTGCTGCTGTGGCATACATAAAAAAAGTTCTATCCTTCTTTAACACCAATTGGCTGACCATGCCCAGGAGAAAGGCCTCTGGTTTCTTCGGAAAGGTATATTTAAACACCTTTTTCATTTCATTATAGATCATTTCCCAGAAGGTCTTAATCCTTGGGCACGTCCACCAAAGGTGAAAGAAAGTGCCTTCCGTTTCTTTGCATTTCCAACATTTATTGTCGGGCAAATGGTAGATTTTTGCAAGCTTGACTGGTGTCATGTATCACCTGTATATCATTTTCATAATATTCTCTCTTAAGGCATTACATGCCGTAAATTTCATACCTGTGGTCCATAACTGTTCCCAGTCAGCCATCATTATGTTATGTCCAACATCTTGTGCCCATTTAATCATAGCAGATTTTACTGTTTCATCCTGAGTATTCCATTTCAACAGCAAGTTATACATTCTTGACAAGATCTTAGTTTTGGGTTCTAGCAGTTCTATTTCCAGTTTTGATTTTTCCACCTGGAAGCCAATTTTCCTATCCAATTTGTATGCCTCCATTATCTGATAATAATGAAGCCAGTCTCGCACTTTATTTTTTAATTTTTCAAAACTCTGCAATTTTAATTTATCTCCCTCCTGTTCCAAAATTTCCCAATATTTCGGCCATTTGGCCTCCATATTGAGTTTTTTTTAGAGCTTTCGCTTCCATTGGTGACAGCCACCTTGGGGTTTTATTTTCAAGTAGATCCTTATACCTTATCCAAACATTAAACAGTGCTTTCCTGACAATATGGTTTTTAAACATTCTGTGCACTCTGACCTTTTCATACCATAGATATGCATGCCAACCAAAAACATTATTGAATCCTTCTAAATCCAAAATGTCTGTGTTTTCAAGAAGCAGCCATTCTTTCAACCAGCAGAAGGCCGCTGATTCATAATAAAGTTTTAAGTCTGGCAGGGCAAAGCCTCCTCTTTCTTTTGCATCAGTTAGTATTTTAAATTTTATTCTTGGCTTTTTGCCCTGCCAGAGAAATCTGGAAATATCTTTCTGCCACTTCTTGAAACAGTCCATTTTGTCAATAATTTGCATAGGGATTGAAAACTTGTTGGTTGCAGCAATGCTTGATTTAGTGTGAAATTGATCAGGGAGGGCAGCATGAGCAGCCCCCCCCCATCCGAAAAATGCGCCCAGGGCAATCACCCCGCAGCTCCCCCATGCTATGCCCCTGGCCCCACCCACCTGTCAAAGGTGGCCCACCCCATCTAGCTGTGCCGAAGTTTCACTCTTTCTGTTGTGCTTTCCTCATAGTGGAGCAAAAGCAAAAGCAAAAGCAGGCAAGGGCCCTGGGCGCGGAGACGCTGGCTTGGCGGGGTGTCACCCTCCTGAGTCTCACCCTTCTCCCTGCTGCCCTTGCTCCCTTCGCAGCCCAGCAAAACTCTCCCTTGCCTTGGCCCCCTCGCAGTCTTCCCTTTGTCTCCCGGAAGCAGCCCAGGCCTTGCTCCAGACACCTCTAGCTCTCGCTGCTTGCTGCTGTTTTCCTGCCCTCCCAGAGAGCTGTTTTATCCACCTTATTTGTTGCATTTTTTAAGAAGCATCTCATTAAAAGAACTCCATGTGGCTGATATTGCTAAATTTAAACAAGTGCGTAACATGACTAAGTACAGGACTTGCTAATGGCTCCGCGCAAGATTGTCATACAGCAGCAACACAAAAGGCAGCCACTCTTGTTCTCACCCCCTCCTTATGTTTAATACATCAGGTCCTCTATCTTTTCATCAGCACTCACAGGCAGATTTTCTCAGCATGGGAACTGCCGTGAAAATGGGGAAGATTGGACAGAAAACTTCCTCTCTCTCTCTCTGCCTCACTAGCTTGATTAATTTTGCTCACTTTGATTTTAATAATCTCATTTTATTAATACCCTGAAGGCAAAAGAAAAGAGAAAAGATATACCCTTTTAATCCCCCCCACCTGGATTTTTGTTTTGTATTTGATTTAATTGGCACTGCACACACACACTTGCCTTTTGCTGCTTGGGCCAAAAAGAGGCAGAGGGTTTTGTTCTTTATGGGCAGAGAGATCCTAAGCTCACATTA
The DNA here is from genome assembly GCF_965153285.1 of Podarcis tiliguerta. Taxonomy (NCBI): domain Eukaryota; kingdom Metazoa; phylum Chordata; class Lepidosauria; order Squamata; family Lacertidae; genus Podarcis; species Podarcis tiliguerta. The sequence continues at coordinate 41,659,280 of NC_139549.1, forward strand.
TTTCCTGGGCTGCGAATGCACCACCATGACATGAGTGGAACAGACGCCCTCCCACCTACAAATTGATTTATTAGTTATTTTTTATCAATTAAAATATCTATAGCCCACCCTTATCTATACAGATACTTGGGTATGGTGCAGAAGAACACAAAATCATAAAGCATACACCAATAAAATTTGGAACAATAAAGGAAGATTAAAAACAGCAACAGTCCTGAGCAGGCTAAGCAGCCACCTGCAGAAAAGGGGGGCATTTGTTAATAGTGAAATTCTGCAGTGGCAATCCCATTCCTTCTGATGGTGTGGCACAGCACGACTTGCATGGGACTGGGACAAAACCACACAGCTAAATCATCGGTCCGTGTGGCCTATAAAATGCACTGGGCATGAAGCACTTGGGTAGGACCTGGACCCCCTAACCTTTACAGAAAATGAAACATCACCCATATTCTTCAAGGGGATTCAGCTGCTAATATCACAATGCCTTGATTCAGGGGCAGACTTTGGTCTTTCAAATTTCAGCGGCACACTAGGTGAGGCTAAAATCCCCCCCCCCCGACTGTCTCTTGCCTTCTGTTCTGCTCAGTTCACTACAGCATAGTGGCAACACCCTGTGCCCCCCCCCCCCCCGACTTGGCGCTCTGTGCAGTAGTACAGAGGCTGAATGCGCCTCTGCTTCATTCAAATGGTGTAGCGGCCCTTGGAACACAGCTGCAGGCAGTAATGCTTCTGCGCATCAGTCACTGCTGGAGCACCCAAAGGCTCACCTCCCACTTGTGGGCTTCCCAGAAGAAGCATCTAGGTGGCCACGGTGACACCAGGATGCTGGCCTAGATGGGCCCCCTGTGACCTGATCCAGCTGCTGCAGTGCTCTTCTTGGGAACAAGAAATGCTGCAATATTTAAATCATTTATTAGATTTATTTATTAGATTTATATACCACCCTTTGTCAAAAGATCTCAGGGTGGTCCACAAGATAAAAATACAAGATAAAAGCATACAAAAAACAGTTAAAACAGAAACAACCAAACAATAATCCCCTTCCTTCCCACAAGCTCATTTCAAAGGCTGTTGAATATTAATCAACCAGAGGCCTCGTTGAAGAGAAACTTTTTCACCTGGTGCTTAAGGATGTATAACGAAGGTGGCAGGTCAGCCTCCCCGGGGAGCGCATTCCAGAAGGGGGGAACCACTAGAGAGAAGGCCCGTTCTCGTGTTGCCACCCTCTGGACCTCTCGTGGCGGAGGCACACAAATGAGGTCTGCCTGGATGCTCAGCAGATTTTGTGATACAAAAATGACAACACATATCTCCTGGTGAGAATTAGCAAAAAGAGTCTATCGCAGAGATGAAGCAAGGCTCTCTATCTGCTGGGTCCAAAGTTTTGCTATCACTGGCACCATCACAATAAGAACCTTTTCTGTTTTAAAACTAGAACCGGGCAGGACATGCATGTGGAGCCCCCACAAAACAATTCAAAGGGGAACTTCTTCTTCTGACTGGGGTTGTTCCTTCACTCGGCATCTTAGTGGTTCTGTTTGATTCCCTGTTATGAAATACAGCCCTCCAAAGGACCCTCCCTATTGGAGAAACCATAAAATGAAAAATCTTTCCAAATGCCACTCTTTGGAGCCCATTATTTAGGGTCTGTGGTGCGCTGCCGTACATCACGAGCATGACATGTCCATAATGCGGCTCCCTCCATAACAGCAGAAGGCACAGAGCTCAGCTTTCTGCAATTGCCTGTCAGGGAAATCGAAGGCGACAGGTGTGAGATACTAGGCAGGCCGAGGTGCACACGACTCTCCTGCTCAGATTGGTTTTCTTCGCAGTCATTTCACCAGGGTGTGTGTGTGTGTGTGTATGTGTGTGTACATTTTAAGGATTTTTTTGCAGCTTCTGAAATGCCAGGGGAAAGGAGATCTGTTGACCCAAAATCTTCCACCTGCACAAATTTTACAAACACTTCCAGCCTGACTGAGATGAGAACATTTGCAGAAATGGAGTCCTTAGGCACCCTCATGCCCTTCCCTATTCTCTCCGAACTGAGCCTTGTGTCCTCACCAGTCTTCTGCTGGTGGTTAATATTATCATTAACAACATTTGTCTACTAGTTTATAAAACGACAACAAAACGTCTCCGAGTGGCTTAAGAACAAGATAAAATACAATCAGGTAAATTCAACTGAAAGCCAATTTCAAAAGAAAAGAAGGATTGACAAAGAAACATTTCCCATAATGTCTATTTGACAATGCATGAGAAGGACAAATCCTGCCCCACCTCACAGGAGAGGCTACAATCATGCACAAGCCTGATCTCAAAACTTAACCACCCAAAGTTTGGGTAGGTAAAAATGACATAGCCTGGTGTGTAAAAAACGGGTAAAGCTGGGAAGAGGAGGGGAGTATCACTGGAACAACCCATTCTCACATGACCATACACCTGCTCCTCTGCTGGATGAGGCCCGTGGAGAAGGGTCTCTGATATGTGGGGAGAGGCAGCCCTTCATAGAATCATAGAATCATAGAGTTGGAAGAGACCACAAGGGCCATCGAGTCCAACCCCCTGCCAAGCAGGAAACACCATCAGAGCACTCCTGACATATGGTTATCAAGCCTCTGCTTAAAGACCTCCAAAGAAGGAGACTCCACCACACTCCTTGGCAGCAAATTCCACTGTCGAATGGCTCTTACTGTCAGGAAGTTCTTCCTAATGTTTAGATGGAATCTTCTTTCTTGTAGTTTGGATCCATTGCTCCGTGTCCGCTTCTCTGGAGCAGCAGAAAACAACCTTTCTCCCTCCTCTAGGTGACATCCTTTTATATATTTGAACATGGCTATCATATCAGCCCTTAACCTCCTCTTCTCCAGGCTAAACATGCCCAGCTCCCTTAGCCGCTCCTCATAAGGCATCGTTTCCAGGCCTTTGACCATTTGGGTTGCCCTCCTCTGGACACGTTCCATTTTGTCAGTGTCCTTCTTGAACTGTGGTGCCCAGAACTGGACACAGTACTCCAGGTGAGGTCTGACCAGAGCAGAATACAGTGGCACTATTACTTCCCTTGATCTAGATGCTATACTCCTATTGATGCAGCCCAGAATTGCATTGGCTTTTTTAGCTGCCGCGTCACACTGTTGGCTCATGTCAAGTTTGTGGTCAACCAAGACTCCTAGATCCTTTTCACATGTACTGCTCTCAAGCCAGGTGTCACCCATCTTGTATTTGCGCCTCTCATTTTTTTTGCCCAAGTGCAATACTTTACATTTCTCCCTGTTAAAGTTCATCTTGTTTGTTTTGGCCCAGTTCTCTAATCTGTCAAGTTCGTTTTGAAGTGTGATCCTGTCCTTTGGGGTGTTAGCCACCCCTCCCAGTTTGGTGTCATCTGCAAATTTGATCAGGATGCCCTTGAGTCCATCATCCAAGTCGTTGATAAAGATGTTGAATAAGACCGGGCCCAAGACAGAACCCTGTGGCACCCCACTAGTCACTCTTCTCCAGGATGAAGAGGAACCATTGATGAGCACCCTTTGGGTCTGGTCAGTCAGCCAGTTACAAATCCACTGAGTGGTAGCATAGTCAAGACCATATTTTACCTGCTTCTTTACAAGAATATCATGGGGCACCTTGTCAAATGCCTTGCTGAAATCAAGGTAGATGAGGGAGATGAGCTGCGTAACAATTTACGGGTCAAAGCCAACACTTTTAACTGAGCCGGGAAACTAATTGGCAGCCAGTGCAGTCGGCCCAGAATTGTTGCAACATTCCCAGACCTCCTGGTCTGAGTCAGCAATCCTGGCTGCTGGATTCTGCACTAACTACACTTCCTGAACCATCTTCAAAGGCCCCGTACATGATACACTGCAGGACTCTAAGCTAGAGGTTGCCCCAGTGGAGGCAACAGGAGCTTGGCTACTAGATCCAGAAGTTTCCCTGCCCCCAAACCTGTGCACCTGCTCTTTAGGCACAGTGCAACCCCTTCCCCTATTAAGAAAGTTTTGGTGCTTTCTTAGCCATAATGCCTTGGAAACAGCAGGTGCCTCCTGCTCCAAACTCTCTCCCTCTTTCCTTCTGGGGGAGGAGGTTGTCCAAATACCTCCTGTAGACTTAGATCTTATGACAGCTGTCAGTTGATGATTTGGTTGAAAGACATAATGCACCAAATAATTATTTTTTTCATTGGCTGGTTAATAATCAGTTAAATTTAAATGAGGGAGTGGAGACTTCCCTGTTTTCTGTTTTCCTTTTCTCTGTTAAACTCTGGCTTCTGCTCCTCTAAAAGTTCAGTTTCATGTGGGAGGGTTTCTAAAATTAATTTTGCAATTGGCGCACTCATACCAGGCCACGCAACCCTCACACATCACTTTAGAACAAGGCCATTTAATTTGCATCTCCAAAATCGGGGAACATTTTAGAAGTGATCCTCATTGCAATCTATTTTTGCATTTCCAAAAGCATTTTAAGATACCAAGATAGAGAAAAAACTACCACTGGCTATTTGCAGGGGAAAATGTCGACTTGGTGCTGTTACTGCTTTTCATTCCATGTTACAGTAACACACCAGGAGCAAAATAGCCACACGCAAAATTAAACACGGGGTTCCTAAATTTGCAGCTATACCAATCGAACAATTGCCCTCATCCAGTAAGCTGCACCCCCCACTGCTGAACTAATCAACCACAGCTTTAGTTGATTAATCTGGTGCTTAAGCTGATGAAAACACAAAGCCCTAATTCTTACCAGATGGACTGAGCCCAATTTGGGGGGGGGGGAGAAAGGAGAGGAGTTTCCTGGGTTCCCTCCTAACTTCCCCTGCTGACAGACCCTGACAAAGCTCCCCAAGAGTCACTTAATGTTGGGTCAGGTCCTCCCAAGCCGTGCATTCGGGGCCTCCCCCTGCCTCACTTCCCCATCTGCTCTCTCACCCCACATTCCATTTGTCACAGCCCCCCTCATTGCTCAGGAATGTCCATGGCAGCCTCAGCCCCTTGGCTCCCTCCAAGAGCTGCAGCACAAAGGAACGAGCAGAGGAGGTGCGGCATCAGCCCTTCCCTCCGTCATCCTGGCAATTCCCTTCCTGTCAACATCAAGGTAATTGGAATCTTCCTGATCAATGGTCCAGCTCTCTCTGAGCTTGTCTAAGCAGCTGTCCAGATGTGCAAGCATTTTCTGACTTGTCAACTCATTGTGTGCTTGTGTGCGTGTGTTGGGGCTCAACAATCACTTATTCTGCACCCCCTCTTATTTCCCCCCTTGTCCTGTTTTGAGTTGAACTTGGCACCCAGTGCGGCCAAAGATGCTCAGAGAAGGGGCATCGCCTGGTAAGAAGAGCCACAGACCTTATTTCATGGCTGTTACAAAGAGACAAGCAGGAAGAATAAGATCCGTGGGCAAAGGAGCCCCTCAAGCAGAATCCCACCTTGAAGCAAGCACGGATCACACAACAAATTCAAAAGGCAATAAGTTTCCCCACAGATGAAATGATTGGATTTCAAAGCAGGCAAAAGACCAGATCCAAGGCCTCGAGTTCCTCATCAGGAGAGAACAAAACCCAGATTTCAAGAGTGCATTCATCAGAATCTCAAAGGATAGAGTTGTTCCTGGATCAAGAATGAATGCTGCATGAAATTCCAATCTGTCCAGGAAAAAAATCCGGGGGGGGGGGGGGGGACGACGGGACCTACGGAAATTTGCCCAGAAAAGCAAACATTAAAAAGAACTTACAAGATGGTCCAAGGACCACTGTCCACTTCTTTAGTGTGTGTTCTTGGCCCCCTTTTTCACCATTCCAGGAGTGCTTCTGCACAAAACAAGGCTCTCTGCATGTAGAAAAGTAGGCAGTCAGGGAAACTATTTTAGCCTAGGCTTCTTCCTAATATGCCACCATAAAAAATAAGATTTTTAAGAATAAAAAACAGATTTCTGAAAAAAGGAAAATAACAGTAGCACAATGAGAACGAAGCTTAAAGCGAAGAACAAACAGCCCAAAGACAGCAGTTAATGACAACGTGGCATGAGGGGACGATGCAGGTCAGGAAGCTGCAGAGCAAATTGTATAATACATCAAAGTGGACCAAAGTTAGGGTTTCAAGAAGCACTGTGAAATTTGAGATATATTGTTAAAAAGAAATAGATAGGGAGAGGGAAGACTAATGGCAATATTAAACATAAGAAACGTGTAATTGAGAGATAAATACGGATGATTGTCAGAGAAGCTGAAGGAAGTCCCAAATGAGATAAATTCGTGAAAATTTGGATAAAAATTGTGTATTTATGCAGAAAATTAATAAAAATTATTATAAAAAACAACAACAAAGTGGACCAAAATTAAAGAACAGAACCATTAAAATGCTGGAAGCAAACGCAGTATAGAAAAACACAGGGAAGGAATTGCCACCCAAGTCAATGGAGGGGCATTTTCCTTTCCTTTTGGTGCCTCTGTGTAACCCAGGAAGAAATTGCCCCGGCGGTGGATCCTAGGTTGATCCATATGCAATAATTCCTGTTCCTTAGATACGCCACCTTTCTTCATATGCTAAGAGGATTTCTTTTGTTTTCATTGCGGGGGGGGGGGCGGGGCGGGGTATAAAAAATGCCAGACGACATGAAGGGGAGCCTCTAGCGAAAGGCTTCATCCCGACCTGACTGTTCTGGAGCCGTTTCCCGGGCCGTCCATGAGCTCTTTCGTCCTGCAGAGGGGAGTGCGGCACAGCCGAGGGGGCAAATTCCTACCCAAAGCAACCAAGGCTGGTGGCAGCAGAGGAGGAGGATCCCCGGGAACAGAGAGCAGGAGAATGTGCTTTGCCTGCTCCTTCCTTATCTGCAGCCCTCAAGGGAAAGGGCTGCGTTTCCTGGCTGCAGTTTGGAGACACAAATGCACCCCTGCTCACTTATCCAGAGGGTCCTCCTAGATGATCTCCTGGTGTCTCTGGAGCATAACAGCTGCAACTCCCCCCCCCCCACGCCGCCCACAACATTTATGAATGAGAAACAGAGCAAAGGTTTGGAGCACATGCTGCCGTGTCGAAGCATTTCGGAGAAGCTGGATGAAAAGAAGATCAGTGTAAAAGTGCTCAAACCAAAGCAGGAGGGGGCTCAAATTCCTAGACACCAGCATCACCACTTTCAAAGCCAGCTTTCTTTCACTCACAAATGGGACAGCCCACGCGTCCAATTCCTAGGAGCTGCTGCTGCTGCTGCTGGCAGTTTCCAACTTGTAGGCACTTTCACATTTTTCCCCAGTCTGGTTCAAGTCCTGCTTGCCTGGGAAACTGTAGGCATGTTCTACTGGGAGGATGAAGAAATAGGGGAGGGAGAGACAGATTAAGAGATCTGAGCAATTAAGCTCTCCCTGCCTCCAGACAACAATTTATTCACAAATTAGATCTGTCTCTGAAGCGGGGCTTCATCTCCCCCACCCGCCCCCTTGCACCCACTTCTGCATAATGCCCACGTTTCCTTCAGCGCACGCCCAGTCACACAGTGGCCATGCATCTCAGGGCTTGAGCCCATTTTTATTTCTCTGGCGTGACGCGGCCAGGCCTGCAGGCCAGGTACCTTATCTTTGTCTTTAAATAAATATGCTTTTGTCAGGTTTATGAAAAATAATCTAGCGTGTTATTTTTCATAAGCCTTGACTGATCTCTCCATTTCCCTTTGGTTCAGCCGAGGCCATAAACATGACCTGCTCTGAATGATTTCACCCCCCCCCCCGCCATGACACCCTCCCCTTGAGTGGAGGGAGGGGGAGAGGAACTCAGCAGGGGCCCTGACCAAGGACCTGACTGATTATTGACAAATTAAAAATATAAGCTATTGACCGGATGCTGGGATAGAGTCCCTGAGCTGGTGTCCGGAATCTAAATGAGGTTATTGAAGCTGCACCGATCGATGCTGCAGCTACACACCCACCCACCCACCCTCTGCCACAGTGATGAGCCGCCACATGAATAATGCAGTGCTGAGCATGTCAGGGGCTTAAGCAAACAGCTCTGCACGTTAATGGGCAGGCCCCACAATGCGGCCAGAAACAGAAGCATTATTGGGAAGCAGGGAGAGGAGGCTGGGGTGCTGCTGCTTTCAGTCATCCGAGGGTGAGCTGTGGTGGTGACCCACTGAAACACACACTGCACATGCTCAGCGGCACTCCCTTTCTTCTTACCATCACCATGGCAGCAAAACAATGAAAGAAGGTGTGTGTGTGTGTGTGTGTGTGTGTGTGTACATAATGGTCCTGGCACCTTGGGGGAAAGGATGGATAAATAAATAATAATAACTTCTTACTCTAACACCTGTCTTGCTACCTATCACTTGACCACCTTAGAAAGCAGTGAAGCTGTGTGTGCTTTTGGTACATTTCCCAGAACTTCACCTAACCCACCCAAGCTGTTCACCTCAGCACAGCTTCATTAGTGTCAGATTCAGTTCTGTTTGTGTTCACCCCGGGACGCTGTCTTTACCCCATGTCTGCTCTCTGCATCCTTGTGACATCACCTTACAGCACAATCCTAAACACGTCCCACTGAATTAATGGGACGCAGGTGGCGCTCTAACCATTATGCAACACTGCAGCAGGATCTTCCCGGAGCACAACAAGACCAAGGGCGGCAGGGTGGAAGTGTCTCCCCCCTGCACTGTGGTGAGCACCCTATTGCACTATTTGCCCATGGGTAAGCATCTCCTGAGGGACGCAGGTGGCACTGTGGGTTAAACCACAGAGCCTAGGGCTTGCTGATCAGAAGGTTGGCGGTTCGAATCCCCGCGGCTGGATGAGCTCCCATTGCTCGGTCCCTGCTCCTGCCAACCTAGCAGTTCGAAAGCACGTCAAAGTGCAAGTAGATAAATAGGTACCACTCTGGCGGGAAAGTAAACGGTGTTTCCGTGCACTGCTCTGGTTCGCCAGAAGCGGCTTAGTCATGTTGGCCACATGACCCGAAAGCTGTACGCCGGCTCCCTCGGCCAATAAAGCAAGATGAGCGCCGCAACCCCAGAGTCGGCCACGACTGGACCTAATGGTCAGGGGTCCCTTTACCTTTACCTTTTTACTCCTAGGTAAGTGGCTTTAGGATTGCAGCCTTGGTATGTTTACTCAAAAGCAAATCCCAACCTCATGTGCAGAGGATAAGTTTGTCCATGGCAACAGATGTCATGAGTCCTGTGCAGAATCTTGGTGGGATTAGTCAGAGGGGGAGGAGGATGGGAATGAGGAACTGAAGGAACTGGATGCTGGTCAGGAAGGACTGATATAGATCCAGGGGACGGGGAAGGCCACCTCAGATACCCTGAGCCTTGTCCCAGCAGACTGGCGTGACTGTGGCTGCACTTCCTGCCAGAGAAAAACCTGCCCATCTCCTGCATGGTGCCTGGGGACAGATCAGACATTGATCCAGCCCCATCAGCTTCATCGCCAAGGACATGGAGATGATTGCACTGGCGTGAACAGACTCAGCAGACCCAGCCTGCCCAGAGGAGTGCCCGCTGGCTTTCCCAGTCTTATGGCTCGGGATGCCAGGCACACAAATAACTGTGCCCACCCTTCAAAAGCAGAAGCTTGGGGGTGCATCAAGTGTCGGGATAACATCTGAGTTTACCCCTGGTCCTGCGTAGACCACTGTGACATTTGTTCATCTGATTGCTTTGTTATTGCTGCAGGCCACCCCCAGTCTCTGAGTAGTGCAAGACTCCAGGGGGTTCTGGGCGCTTTACCCAGGGAGGGTCTGTGTTTCCTTTTGGAAAATGAGGCACGGAGCAGACTGTAGGGTCTTCATGATATCTGGGTTATTTACACATCTATATGCAACCTGAACCTATTGCGGGGTTCATGGTATCATCACTCCGAGAAGATCTTGCTTTCTCCATAATCACAGCCAAGGATCAGAGATTCAACATTGTGCTCTGCCTGCTGCTTTGCATTTGCCTGTCACATAACTCTCAGCTTCTAACCCACATTGCTTCTAACTCTAACCTCTCTAAGCTCTGGCTTTCTCTTCCAACCAACTCTGAGCTAAGGGAGGGGCCTCAACCCTTTGCCATCTCACATGAGTCCCTGTGATGCTTTGTCCTCTTAATGCCTCATCACCACAAGTCTGGCTTAATTTGTTTTTAATTAACACTTGGCTTAATTAAAAGATTAGCAGTGTCTAGCACACAGCTTAATACACTCAGGCTTTGGCCCTCACTGGTGGATGCAATACTTAACTCCCAACTCACTTTTTTGGTGTTAGAATTCAATCGATGCTCATCTAGCACCCAGACTGCTGCTGCCGCTTTGCCGGTGAGTCTTGGGGAGGGCTCTTTCCCCTGCAAGCCCACTCTCCATCTTGGGCCTGGGGACGGGCCCCATACCCCACCTCAGCACTTAAGGCTCCAGGGAGGCCTCGGGACACTGCTGCTGCCGCTTTGCCGGTGAGTCTTGGGGAGGACTGCTCCCCCTGCAAGCCCATTCTCCATCTTGGGCCTGGGGGCGGGCCCCAGACTCCACCTCAGCATATAAGGCTCCCAGGAGGCCTCGGGACACTGCTGCTGCCGCTTCGCCGTGAGTTGTGGGGAGGGCTCTTTCCCCTGCAAGCCCACTCTCCATCTTGGGCCTGGGGACGGGCCCCAGACTCCACCTCAGCATATAAGGCTCCCAGGAGGCCTCGGGACACTGCTGCTGCCGCTTCGCCGTGAGTTGTGGGGAGGGCTCTTTCCCCTGCAAGCCCACTCTCCATCTTGGGCCTGGGGACGGGCCCCAGACTCCACCTCAGCATATAAGGCTCCCAGGAGGCCTCGGGACACTGCTGCTGCCGCTTCGCCGTGAGTTGTGGGGAGGGCTCTTTCCCCTGCAAGCCCACTCTCCATCTTGGGCCTGGGGACGGGCCCCAGACTCCACCTCAGCATATAAGGCTCCCAGGAGGCCTCGGGACACTGCTGCTGCCGCTTCGCCGTGAGTTGTGGGGAGGGCTCTTTCCCCTGCAAGCCCACTCTCCATCTTGGGCCTGGGGACGGGCCCCAGACTCCACCTCAGCATATAAGGCTCCCAGGAGGCCTCGGGACACTGCTGCTGCCGCTTTGCCGGTGAGTCTTGGGGAGGACTGCTCCCCCTGCAAGCCCATTCTCCATCTTGGGCCTGGGGGCGGGCCCCAGACTCCACCTCAGCATATAAGGCTCCCAGGAGGCCTCGGGACACTGCTGCTGCCGCTTCGCCGTGAGTTGTGGGGAGGGCTCTTTCCCCTGCAAGCCCACTCTCCATCTTGGGCCTGGGGACGGGCCCCAGACTCCACCTCAGCATATAAGGCTCCCAGGAGGCCTCGGGACACTGCTGCTGCCGCTTCGCCGTGAGTTGTGGGGAGGGCTCTTTCCCCTGCAAGCCCACTCTCCATCTTGGGCCTGGGGACGGGCCCCAGACTCCACCTCAGCATATAAGGCTCCCAGGAGGCCTCGGGACACTGCTGCTGCCGCTTCGCCGTGAGTTGTGGGGAGGGCTCTTTCCCCTGCAAGCCCACTCTCCATCTTGGGCCTGGGGACGGGCCCCAGACTCCACCTCAGCATATAAGGCTCCCAGGAGGCCTCGGGACACTGCTGCTGCCGCTTCGCCGTGAGTTGTGGGGAGGGCTCTTTCCCCTGCAAGCCCACTCTCCATCTTGGGCCTGGGGACGGGCCCCAGACTCCACCTCAGCATATAAGGCTCCCAGGAGGCCTCGGGACACTGCTGCTGCCGCTTCGCCGTGAGTTGTGGGGAGGGCTCTTTCCCCTGCAAGCCCACTCTCCATCTTGGGCCTGGGGACGGGCCCCAGACTCCACCTCAGCATATAAGGCTCCCAGGAGGCCTCGGGACACTGCTGCTGCCGCTTCGCCGTGAGTTGTGGGGAGGGCTCTTTCCCCTGCAAGCCCACTCTCCATCTTGGGCCTGGGGACGGGCCCCAGACTCCACCTCAGCATATAAGGCTCCAGGGAGGTCTCGGGACACTGCTGCTGCCGCTTCGCCATGAGTTTGTGGGGAGGGCTCTTCCCCCAGCAAGCCCACTTTACTAGGCCAGGGGGCGGGGCCCACATTCACCATCGCCACAACTGTAAGGACACTGGTGCTGCAGCAGCAAATGTTTAAAATGTTTTTATATATTTTAAAAGGGTTTTTAGTTTTTTACTTTGTTGTACCACCATAAACGGTGGTTTTTATCCATGTATTTTTATTTTGTTTTGTGTTATTTTGGGGTGGGGTGGGATGGTTGTTGAGTGGGGTGGGGATTGGTTTTGTTTTAGTGTAACTGTTTTGCCTGTTTGCTTGCTTTTATATTTTGTAAATCGAGGAGAGTATGAGGCTTGGGATTCCTACTGTGGAGGGGCGAGGGAGGTATGGCGGTGGGGGCAGATGTTATAGGCGAAGGGGATCGAGATACGGATATGCTCGTACCCCTTCCAATCTGCGCCCCATCCCGAGAGACGAGGGTAGGGTGAACAAGGATCACTCACCTCCGTCACTGGTGTTGTGCAGTGCCAGGTCTATAGGCAACAAAACCGCCACCCTGCGAGATTTCTTCATCTCGCAGGGGGTCGACCTGGCTTGTGTGACGGAGACCTGGGTGCGCGAAGGGGATACTGTTACCTTACGACAGATGGCGCCCCCGGGTTTCTCCGTCCTCCACCAGTCACGGACTGTGGGCCGGGGGGGAGGGGTGGCATTATTAATCCGGGAAAATTGTTCTTTCAGGGCTCTACCATCGCCATCGATCCCCGGCATTGAATGTGTTGGCCTAGTGTGGGGCTCCGAGGTGAGCTTGGCTGTCTGGCTGGTGTACCGGCCACCTAGCGCACCAGCAGCCACCCTGTCAGGCCTGCTGGAGGCTGTGGCCGGCTGGGCCTTGGAGTTTCCTAACCTATTGGTATTGGGGGACTTCAACATCCATGCTGATGCCACTCCCTCCTCACAGGCTCTGGACCTGGTGTCTTCCATGGCGACACTAGGGCTCTCCCAGTTTGTTTCGGGCCCCACACATCAAGCAGGCCACACGCTGGATTTGATCTTTGGGGCCGGTATAGATGTGATCATGTTTCCTTCGATGAAGGTGCCATGGTCTGATCACTACGCTCTGAAAGCCAGGATTGATGTTCCACCCCCACCCCGCTTAGGTGGCGAGCCGATTTGGGCTCGCCCGCAGAGGCTGATGGACCCTGATAGATTCCGCCAAGCCTTGCGGGACCTTGCTCCCCCTGGCGACTCATTGACTGAGCTTGTTGAGGGCTGGAATACCCAGCTCCTGGCAGCCATCGATGAGATCGCACCTAAGCGCCCTCTGCGACCCCGCAGAAACCGGGCTCCCTGGTTTACCGAGGAGCTCCGGAAAATGAAGCGGGACCTCAGACGGCTAGAGCGAGTATGGCGGGGTGCCCGTGACAGAGCTTCAAGAACATCTTATAGGGTTTTTATGAAAACCTATGAGATGGCAGTGAAGGCCGCTAAGAAGTCCTACTTCTCGGCCTCCATTGCATCCGCTAGCTCTCGCCCGGCGCAATTATTTAGTATAATTCGGTCTTTAACATCCCTTGAAGGACAGCCAAATTTAAATAATAATTTGACACACAGCTGTGAGGCATTTGCGAGCTTCTTTGCGGAGAAGGTCCTGTTGCTCCGCCATGACCTCCCTGCCAATTTGGATACAATAAAGGAACTGGAGGCCCCTCGACTGTCCTCGGGTCCAGTATTGGACCACTTTGACCGGATATCCCCAGCCGATGTGGACAGACTCCTCCGAGCTGGAAAGCCCACTACTTGTCCTCTCGACCCGTGCCCGTCCTGGCTGATTAGAGCGTGTCCAGACGAGGTGCGGGCCCCCCTGGGGGATATCATCAATTTGTCCCTTGGCACCGGGACATTCCCAGGGGAACTGAAGGAGGAAGTGGTGCGCCCGCTCTTAAAGAAAACATCATTAGATCCCTTAGATCTATCCAATTACCGCCCGGTTTCGAATCTTCCATTCCTGGGTAAGGTGATTGAGAGAGCGGTTGCTGAACAGCTTGGTAGGTTTCTGGATGAAACATCGGCTCTGGATCCATTCCAGTCCGGCTTCCGCGCTGGGCATGGGACCGAGACGGCTCTGGTCGCCCTAACAGATGATCTCCGCAGGCAGCTGGATCAAGGCGGGTCGGGGCTGCTGATTCTTCTAGACCTGTCAGCAGCCTTCGACATGGTCGATCACGAACTCCTGGACCACCGCCTTGCCGACGTGGGGATCCAGGGCACAGTCCTTCAATGGCTGCGCTCGTTTCTCTCCGGTCGGGGACAGAGGGTGGCGCTTGGGGGGGAATTGTCATCCCGCCACTCCTTGGTGTGTGGAGTGCCCCAGGGTGCGATACTCTCCCCGATGCTTTTTAACATCTTTATGCGCCCCCTCGCCCAGCTTGTCCGGAGTTTTGGGCTGGGCTGCCATCAGTATGCTGATGACACCCAACTCTATCTGTTGATGGATGGCCACCCTGACTCGGCCCCAGACACACTGACCAGATGCTTGGAAGCTGTGGCTGGATGGTTACGTGGGAGCCGGTTGAAGTTAAATCCTTCGAAGACAGAGGTCCTCTGGCTGGGACGGGACGATATGGGATTGAGGGGGCAACTCCCATCTCTAGCGGGGGTGCAATTAGTGCCAGCACCGTCCGTTAAGAGTTTGGGTGTAATCTTCGACACCTCCCTCTCCATGGAGGCGCAGATTGCAGCTATAACAAAGGCGGCATTTTTTCATCTCCGCCAAGCTAAGCAGTTGGCTCCTTACCTCTCTCGCCCTGACCTAGCCACTGTGATCCATGCGACGGTCACCTCCAGACTGGATTATTGTAACTCGCTCTACGTGGGGCTGCCCTTGAGACTGACCCAGAAACTCCAGAGGGTGCAGAATGCCGCAGCGAGACTCCTTACAGGGTCTTCACTGCGAGATCACATTCATCCGGTGCTATACCAGCTGCACTGGCTCCCGGTGGAGTACAGGATCAGGTTTAAGGTGCTGGTTTTAACCTTTAAAGCCCTATACGGCCTAGGACCCTCGTACCTACGGGACCGCCTCTCCTGGTATGCCCCACAGAGAAACCTACGCTCATCAAATAAAAACATCCTGAAGGTCCCAGGTCTCAGTGAGGTTAGGCTGGCCTCAACTAGAGCCAGGGCTTTCTCGGCTGCGGCTCCAATCTGGTGGAACGCTCTGTCACAAGAGACCAGGGCCCTGCGGGACCTGACATCTTTCCGCAGAGCCTGCAAGACAGAGTTGTTCCACCAGGCCTTTGGTCAGGTCCCAGCCTGACTCCCTCCTCTGGCAACCTGCACAGAATTTTGCTCAACGGTTGCCATTAATTTGACCTTAATTAATTTTTATAATGGAATGTTTTTAGAATGTTTGATTATTTGATTGTTTGATTATTTAATTGTTGTTAGCCGCCCTGAGCCCGGCTTCGGCTGGGGAGGGCGGGATATAAATAAAATTTATTATTATTATTATTATTATTAGTTTTGATTAAATTCAAACACCTGCTGGACATAGGAATATAGGGTGTCTTGCACCCACAAGCTCTTAACAGTATCATGCTGGGAAGTGAGGTGCAGAGAGTGTCTTAGGAGGACAGGCTCCTAAGCATGTCTACTCAGAAGCAAGTCCCTTTGAATTCAACTGCACTTACTCCCAGGTATGTGGGTTTAGGACTACAACCTAAGTCTGTTTACTGGGGACATGAAGCGACATTGCACTTCAGGGGCCTGGGAACCTCTTTATTACGGCATTTATACTGTATCCCTTTCCGACCCCCTGCACAACTTACTGAAACATGTCAGAATTTCCTGGCATTTCCCACTTCCCCTTAAAATCTCAAGAACTGCCAGAAAGCATCAACATTCCCCCAATTTTTTCAGACATCTTCCACATTAATATGTGTCAGCCAGCAGAGAGAGAAGAGAGTATGGAACACAAAGCACGAGAGAGAGCCAGTGAGGCAGAACAGTTAATTATTATTATTATTGCTATTGTTATTTGCTGTTATTAATTAATCCTTCCTGCTTTCCTCTATCTACTCCAGCAGTGTCTGGCTCCCCCCCCCCCCCCCCCGCTCCTCTCAGCATGAGGCCTCATCCAGGTCTGTCCCAAACAAACTGCAAAGGGAACCTGTTTTATGACCAGGCTGGTTTTCCATTATGTTTGTAAAAGGAAGAGAGGAAGTGCCGCCCCCCCCCGCCCCCGAGTGAGATCACTGGTCCAACTACCTCTGGATTGCCTACACTGACTGCCTACACAGAAATGGCTCCCCAGAGTTTCAGGCCAGGAGTCTTCCCCAGCAGGGCGATCAAGCCTTCTGCATGTGTGAAGCAGGTGCTGTACTGTTGAGTGACACCCACAGTTTGACCCCCCCCCCCCAGCAGCTTCGCTGGCACGCTTGGGTGACATGCAAGTGACAGGCCCTGAATCACAGAGAGAACTTCATGGCTGAGGTGGGATTTGAACCCACATCTTCTTGGTTTAAGGCCATTCCTCTGCATGAGCTGGACGGGAATCTGTTTAGTCCCAGCGGGGCTGCCCAAGACATTTAGATGCCTGAGGCAATGCACAGCAATGCCTCCCCTCCGGTCTGTGGCCATAAACAAACACTTAGGATTTTAGGGAGAGATTTAAAACACACAAATACCTCAAAAACTGCCTCACAGATCTTCCCATCGCAAAGGCTGATGAGCTTCTTGTCTCAACCTGCTCAGCTTCCAGTTCCTCTAGGCTGGAGAAGCAGCACCCTCAGGGGTGTCCTGTCTGGCCGAGACCCTCGCCTGCATTGGTTTCACCTGCCAGGAAGTGTTGCCTCTTCCATTCTTTGGCAGCAAACCTCCTTCTCCCACCTCGTTTGCTGGCAAGAGCTCTCTGAAGTGCGCAGCCGAATCCCGCTGCCCTCCTTGAGAACTCACGGGGAAGGGAGGCGGCAGATTGCTTGGATGGCATCAGATGGGCACAGATGGCGCCATCTGCAAGGAGATCTCATTAGCTGCGCAACAAGAGCTCTTGGTGGCTGTCCAGGGGGGAAGACTGCCAGGGCCACCACCGCTGGCTTCGGGGTTTATCTCCCTCCGGCAGCTGGTAAGAACTCGGCCGGTTGGCTCTGCCGGGGCCTTCCTGGGGGTGAAGGCCTTGCCAAAAGAAGCTGACCCCCGAAAACCTCTTGGCTACCTGCAAAAGGTACACTGCCTACACTTCCAGGATAGGATACCCAGGACACTGTTGGTATTTCTTGTAATTTCCAATTTTTGGCTAGCAAAATTCTAGCTGCAGTTGTGGCGTACAAAAACAGTCTAATATCTTTCTTGGGCAGTTCCAAACCTATTATTCCAAGTAGAAAGGCTTCTGGTTTCTTAATAAATGTATATTTCAACATTTTTCCCCAATTCATTATAAATCTTTCCCCAGAAGTCTTTCACCTTGGGACACGTCCACCACATATGGTAAAAGGTACCTTCTTTTTCTTTACATCTCCAACATAAATTATCACTCTTACGGTAAATCTTTGCTAGTTTTACTGGGGTTAAGTACCATCTATACATCATTTTCATAATATTTTCCTTTAACATCGTACATGCGATAAGCTTAACCCCTTTCTTCCACAACCTTTCCCAATCTTCAAACATTATATTGTGTCCAACATCTCTTGCCCAATCTATCATCACAGATTTGACTTGTTCATCCTTTGTGTGCCCATCTTCTGCCAACATCTGGCAGAAGGCTAGCCGGTGAAGATGGAGAATCAAAAGAATGCAGAACCAAAAGATGCACATTTTTTTGGTCTCCGTGGACTGAAATCCCAAGATACCCTAAGATGGAATCAGAAGCCAGGGTGGCTTCTGTAATTCCAGGATGCCCTGGTTAAAATGGGACAGTTATGCAGTGTGTGTGTGCGTGTGCTTAATTGTTTTTAGTGATTTCCACTGTTTTTCAGCTATTCCTATTTTTATCTGTAAGGTGAATTGAGTCCCTTCCAGGGGGATAAGATGAGGAATAAAAAAAATTAGTATAATAATGATACAGGTATAGATACATAGATATATAGGATATATATAGGATATATGAGCAAACAGCCGCCCAGTGGAGAAGTACACGGGGGCTGAGAGGTCAAGAGTCTCCATTCCGCTCAGGAGGCTTTGCCCTGCCAGACTTGAAATTATATTATGAAGTGTCATGCCTCTGTTGGTTGAAGGAATGGATGAAATTAGAAAATACAGAATTGTTAGATTTGGAAGGTTTTGATAATAGATTTGGGTGGCATGCATATTTGTGGTATGATAAGAAACGTGTACATAAAGGTTTTGAAAATCATGTAATACGAAGGTCTCTTATAGAAGTCTGGGAGAGGTATAAAAATTTATTGGAGCCAAAAACTCCATATTGGTTATCGCCATTGGAGGCAATGAGTGTAAAGAAAATTAATATGAGGAGGGGTTGGGCAACATATGAGAAGCTAATTGAAAGAGAAAGAAGTAAATGGGAAATAAGACCATTTGAAGAGGTTAAAGAATATTTTAATGATTGGCTGCATTATTTTCAAATTAATGAAATGTTTAAGAAAGATATGCTACAAAGAGGTTTTGCTGATAAAGAGTCTAAATTTCAGAAAAAATATTGAATAATGAATTCAAAAGTTTAGCAAGAATGTATAAATTATTGTTGGAATGGTATACAAAGGATGAAGAGGTGAAATCGGTTATGATTGACTGGGCTAAAGATTTTGGATATAATATACAAATAGATGATTGGTTAAAATTGTGGAAAGATGGAATAAGATTTACGGCGTGCACTGCTATAAAAGAAAATGTAATGAAGATGATGTATCGATGGTATATGACACCTGTAAAACTGGCAAAGATGTATAAGATAAGTAATAAATGTTGGAAATGTAGAGAAAAGGAAGGAACGTTTTACCATATGTGGTGGGACTGTAAAAAGGTTAAAAACTTTTGGGAAATGATTTATAATGAATTGAAGAAAGTATTGAAATATACATTTGTAAAGAAACCAGAAGCGTTTTTACTAGGAATAATAGGTAATGAGACAGATAAGAAAGATAGGAAGATATTTTTATATGCAGTGTCAACAGCTAGAACTTTGATGGCCCAAAAGTGGAAACAAGAAGAGTTACCTACGATTGAAGAATGGAGAATGAAAATGATGGATTATGCGGAACTCGATAGACTAACAGGAAGGATCCGGAACCGACGTGATCAAAGATTTACAGAAGATTGGATGAAATTTATTGAATATATGCAAAAATTAAGTGATAATCAGATAACGTTTGTAAGTTTTAAGGAAGCTCTGTGAAGAGAAAAGGTAGGAATATTGTTAGATTGTAAAAAATTAATTAATAATATGGTGGTGTTATTTAAATTTAAGAAATGTGGAGAAAGTAAGTACTAGGAAGGTTTTTCAGGCGGGAGGAGGGAAGTCAATAAGGAGGAATTTGGATGTAAAAAAGATGTTTTGGATGTATGATTTGTTATGGAAAAAGAAAAAAAAATATTTTTTTTTAAAAAAGAGTCTCCATTCCGCTCAGAAGAGAATGCTCTGCTGTCTCCGCACTGCAGCTGAGAGTTCGCACATTCTTGCCGTGTTGGATGCGAACGGTGCGGTCTGGCAAAGGCAGCAGAGGACGAACATGTGGGAATGCAATCAGAAAGCTAGGAAGGAAACATTGAGACCCCCCACTTCTTTTCCCTTCCTACTGAGATTGCTCACTGAGGGTTAAATCCAGACACAAGTGCTTTTCTTCAAGAACAAACTCCAGCTTCGGATGTGCACACCAAGCCCCAGAGTCCTTCTCTCCAGGGAATCAGCCAATCAGAGAGCTGCCTGCATGTTGGAAAATATTTATGTCACCTCCCCGGCAGCGAGCCGGCTCCGTGGGTTCCTGGTACTTTCTGATCGACAGGGTCAGCTCCCAGCAGCTGTTTCAGAGGCAGGAATGAGTCCAACAGCTGTGCACAGTGCGAGAAACTGCCAGTGATGGTGCCATCTTGCATTACCACAGGAATCCTTTCTGACCCCAGGAATGGGAATTTGCACACACGCTCGGCACACAGCGCTCCCCAGGGAAGCTCAGCTCACTCGCAGCCACAGTTTTACGTACAGGTAAAGTGGCAGCAACTTTGGAGTTGGGAACAGGGAAGGTTCTGCACAACTCTGCATGGAGAGCTTTTTGCGACCGTTTTCTGAGATGCTGCATTTTTTGCACAGGCATTTTGCCATCACTTACCATCAAATGGTTGTGTGAGAGATGGATGAATTTGCCAGTTTCGGGTTTACACAGCTTCTCATTTTTCCAAGGTTAGGTTCCATTCTCCACATTTCCTTATCAATTTTTTAAAAATGCCTTATGAAAATTGTCAGTATTTCAGCATTATTTCCCCTAAAATACTCATTTTAATGCAGTTTCACCTAACACACTTTTCTACAAGCCACTTTCCTTAAAAAAGGAATTACTGCATTTTCATTGACATACGCATTTTAGCTCACATTTCCCCCCAATAAGTGCATTTCTGTAAAGAAATGTTGTTTTGCTGGGAGAACTGCATGAAACCTGTCTCCCAAAGCCAGGAGTTGAAGAGGCAGAGGAGCCCGAGTGCTTGAACTTCCTTCCCTTTAGTGGAAGAGCCGAGAGGTTTTCCATGCCACCCATGGCTCCCACCCTAGAGTCTAGGTACACAAAGCGCAGATTAGCATTCCTTTTGCCACTCTGTGCTCATCCAACTGTGTAGGACACTCAGCAGAGTGTGCTTATTTTTAGGCAGATCCACATCGCTCTTGGTGGCTGCCATCTTGGTTTACTTGTGGCTGCCCATTGGAACTGGCAGGGCGGAAAGCTGCAAGGCCAACAGGAGGGGGATGGGCAAGCCGGCTCATTCCAGCTTTACTCCCTGCCTTGGTAGGAGGGTGGTGGACCAGCTCCCACAATTCTCACAAAGCTGGATTGCCCCAATTAAAATCCAGACATTCTTCCCATTAGCATCAAGCCACACTAGGCTGGCTGAAATCCAGGCCCTCTTCTATTGAGCCAGCTTGCTTGAAAGAGACGGACGCCAGGCTGCAAGGGGCAACAAGGCAGAGCGTTCCGCCTGCAGCCAATGGGCCCTCCGGGTCCTTGCTCCACACCCAATGGCTCCTTTTGTCGTGAATTAAAGCTGATATGTAGAATGACACGGCAAACAGCTTGATGGCAAGGTGTTGTTGTGAAGTTAAGGGGCAAGTCTTAAGTAATATTCTGCTTTTTTATTATTAAAAGCTGCCACTGTGGATCCAGAGCCAGGGAAAGGTTTAAGTGCCATGCAGCTACTAACGGATTCATTAAACTCGCTCCAGAGCAGCTATAAAAAATCAATTTAGTTCACTGGGCGGATTGAACTGCTGCCAATGGCAGAGATGGGCTCCTGCCTGAGCGCACACCAACTCTCCTTCCTCCGCCCAGTGCAACCCAGTGCAGCTCAGACAACGGCAGGGGCTGCAGATGAACGGTGCTGGGCTGGAGGGGGTGGGTGGGTGGTGTCTTTAAGTCCCGCCTTGGCCCATGCTGGTGGCAGTGGGGTGGGGGGGGGTGCAAATGAAGCTGGCAAACCTTTGCCATTGAACGCTGTCTTGGTTCTCCTTTCCAGCCTGAGCTGCGAATTAGGAGGTCTCTGGATTCGAATCCACACCAGCCAGGAACTCCCTCGGGGGCTCCAGGGAAGCCACACACAACTCCTTCTCTGCCTCCATCGCCCCCACATGGGGCAGGATACAGACCTCACCTTGTAGAATTGTCCTAATGATGGCAATGGCATAATGCACATGAAGCAGTTCAAACAGTACATTTATTTTAATAAAAACTAATTAATTAATTATTAGGCCAAGAGATTCTATGTAGAATCTCTCTCCCCCTCTCTCTCCCTCTCCCTCTCTCTCCCTCTCTCTCGCTCTCTCTCTCTATGTGTGTATGGTTAATTTACAGTCGTACCTTGGAAGTCGAACGGAATCGGTTCCAGAAGTCCGTTGGACTTCCAATGCCCCTTCGGACGTTCAGCTTCCAAAAGACCATTCAAAATCTGGAACAGACACCTCTGGGTTTCGATTGGGAGTCAAAACGTTTGGGAACTAGGCTGTTCATAAACCAAGGTATGACTGCCTAATGATTAGTATTATTTACAGATGTGATATATTCCTATCAAGGGTGGTAA
Organism: Podarcis tiliguerta; assembly: GCF_965153285.1. NCBI lineage: Eukaryota > Metazoa > Chordata > Lepidosauria > Squamata > Lacertidae > Podarcis > Podarcis tiliguerta. Next base: position 41,681,463 of record NC_139549.1, read on the forward strand.
AATGTTGGAATGGATGTTATGTCAGCATCTCCTGGCAGGTAGGCCTGCTTCATTGTTCCCATTGCAGGTGGGGGGAGACTGAGGCTGCAGAGCTGGAAAAAGTTCAGGAGAAGGCAATGCAGCTGATCAAGGGCTGGAGCAAAAGTCTCTGCAAAGGAGGCTGGCAACATTTAGGGCTCTTTAGTTTAGAGAAAAGGCAGGTGGGATGTGGGAATTAGAGAGCTGCATAAAACTATGTAGCGTGTAGAGAAATTGACATGGATGGTTCCTCTCTCCATCTCTCATATAAAAGTAGAAGCCGGCTGAATGTCAGAAGATTTGGGAGAAGGAAAAGGAAGGTCCTTCTCCACGGCAGCGCCTATGGGACTCACCACCACAAGATGTAGACCCTCACAGGCTCTCTTGGGAGGTGATGGACCCTTCTTCATTGGAGGTGTTTGAACAGAGGTCGAATGGCTGCTTGCCAGGGATTCTCTTGCTGTGTTGCCTGCATTGCAGAGGGTGGAAGGGACAAACCTTGGGATCTCCTCCAACTCCACCATGGAATGATTATATGTAGAGTGATGGCCACGGTGGGGCAGATTTAAGAAAGGGGCCAAGGCGGATTAATTGAGGAGGAGGCTTCTGCCAGTGCTGCAGCTGCTATTCCTCTGGACCGGGGCTGCTGGGAGCTCTGGTGAGGAGAGGAGGAGGACTGCTGCTGCCACTGCCCTCGAGTTCTGCTTCTTTGCTTCTCATTGGGGCACCAGGTTGGGCCCCCCAGGGGGGGACAGGATGCTGGGCTCCTGTTGCAGGGCTCTTCTTATCTGGAGACGGTGGCATGTCTTCCATCACCTAATTGGTGGCAGGGGACCTGCCCTGGAGTGGCACCTCAGGATTGGATCAGGCACCAAGCTTGCAGAGGCTGGAGCATGATTCCAGCCCAACATAGGGCAGGCTTGGGCACTTCCAAAGCCCTTCAAGTCAACCAGAACCTTTGGGACCCTCTTGGTGAGCTGCCCTGTCACTCAAACAGGCATAGGCAAACTTGGCCCTCCAGATGTTTTGGGACTACAATTCCCATCATCCCTGAGCACTGGTCCTGTTAGCTAGGGATCATGGGAGTCGTAGTCCCAAAACATCTGGAGGGCCAAGTTTGCCTATGCCTGCACTAAAAGGTCTGTGGCTAATCCAGCTTTTCCCTTTTAAGAAGCTCTCTGGTCTTATCTGCCTGGATTTGAGAAGTGTTGCTTAAGTGGCAGAGAAAGGTTCACATTCAAAGATATTCAAGGGCTCCATAATGAGATTCTCTGAAAACATTAAACGAGATGGTGGGGAAGGAAGGAGAGCCTCGTGTGAAATGCAAATGCTCCTCACTGGAAGCTGCTCTCAACTCAGCTGCTCTTTTCATCTCCTGATGCAGATTTGGAGAGGCTTGGAAGTTTGCTCTGCAGCTCCACCAGGGCTTGGGATTTCACTGGATGGAGCGGCTGAGAAGCTGCTGGGGGCCAGTCATCAACGCAGCGTCCTCACAGTGGCACCAGCCTCATGGTTGCCCTGATCACTGGAGGAGAGAGTGGGAGAGGAAATAAAAGGATGAAAGAAGAGTGGAGGGTGCAAGGAGATTCAGGGAAAGAAGTGAGCTCTCTGAAACATCACTCTTCTCCTCCTCTTCCTCCTCCACCCTGGACCAAACTTTGGGAAGCATCTCAGTAAAAGCGGAGGGGAACGGGAAGCCCAATGCCCTCGCTGCTTTTGCAGGTCAAGGTGGGAGGGAAGCTCCACAGAAGGGTGGTAGAGCTGAGGGATAGAACAAATGCCAAGCCCAAGGGCAAAGAGCCCACCTCTTCACCTGACCTTTCCTATCTCAGGCTTGAGGGCGGACAACCTCCAGGTCAAAGAGATTCCTGGAGAGCAGGGCTGGGCCTGGGCTCAGTGGCTGAGCACCTGCCTTGCATGAAGAAGGCCCTTGGTTCGTTCCCCAATGGCAGCCCTCTGGGTAGGCATGGGAATGTCTCTTGCCTGACTGCTGCCAGTTGTGTAGGCAGAGTTAAGCTAAATGGACCAGTGGTCTGGCTCTGTGTAAGGCAAGCTTCCTGTGATCCTGAGTGCAGCAGTCTCTCCCAAGGGCCCTTCCCCCCCAAGCATCTTAAGTTTGTGGAGTTTTGTAATTGGCTGTCCATTGGTCCTGGGCATTGTCCCAGGGGGTTGTGTCACTCCTCAAGGAGCCCAAGTCAGCCGTCTGCCGAGTGGCTCAGGAGCAGCTGAGCGTGGGCTGGTTTTGCGATGTGTTGAGGGCTTTCAAGGCCCTTGTAATGTGGAGCTCTTAAGAAGCACTTGGAGGAGGGAACGTCTGCAGCCGCCACCATGTTCAGAGGGAGTGCAGGACCACTCACTACGTTAAAACCATCCCTGCGGCCTTATAAACCCCCTTTACGGCATTCCTTGGTTTCCTTTTATAGAGGTTGTTAGTCACCCGGCTTTATGCAATTATAGGTTTATAGTAATGGCTGGTGTTCCTGCTCGTCTGGCGGGTGTGGAGAGTGGCAAAGGTTTAAGTGGGAGCTTAAATGCCTTTACGAGGCCATAGAAGGATTTGTGTCTTTATGAGCCTGTTTGCCGTGGAAAGCTCCCTGGTTTTTGCTTCCTGCCGAGAAAGTTCTGTGGAGTTTGGGGTATTTAAGGCCAGGGATTTGCTTCTGGAGCTTCCCTGCTCATCACCGGTTTCTCCTGCCTCTGCCAGCAGCAGCTCAGGCTTTGCTGAATGCACCAGAACCAGCTCAGAATGGAGCAATCGGGGAGGCAGCTGCTGCAGGTTCCCCTGAAACGAAAGGGGGACCAGAGTGGTGACTCTGCGTAGGCCAGGAGGGTTCTTTGCTGGACTCTGCCCAAAAGATGGCTTTCAAGCTGAAACAAGGGCAAAGAGGAGCACTGTATGTTGAGGGCCATCACACCAGATTCCTTACAGAAAGATGTGAGACCAACTTATTCCTCGCAGGTTGCCTGATGGGGCAAATCCAACACTGGACCCGCCAGTGTCAAGCCTTGCAAGGACTGGACGCTCTCTTTTTTTTCTGAGCCACCGGCAGGTGAGATGAGAAATGTTCAGGTGGAGGACAGAGGGCCTGGATTCCTCTGGCATCCATTGTTCCTTCCCCAACGCAAACACGCCCCCCCCCCCTTATATATAATGGATGCCTCCAGTTTTGTGTTCTCATGAAAGCTCTCCATTTTTTAAACAGAGCAATGACTACTACTAAAAGATGAATTTTTTATACATTTCCTTTGTTATTTTGAATTTTTTATAAACTTCATACCCTTAAGGAATGTTTTTTTACAGCTGACTATAAAGTATGTTAATTTCATACAGAAAGGGAAATGCAGGCTTGTTCTTTGTTAAACACACTCCACAGCTAGGCACACATGTATAAATTCTCTTTCTCTCTCACACACAAGCACATACTCTGGAAATATGCTGGTACCCAAATAATATATGAAAGCATCCAACTGAATCCATCATGTGTGTCGTTTTATGGGAACACACAGCTGGGAGGAGGCACAACAACTTCCTAGCAGATACCCCAATTCAGCAACTCTTTGCTGGAAGCTGCATAGAAGGAACATTTCTGCTCATCAGAGCTTCTCTGCTCCATGGGATGGTGTTGAAATGCAAGTGGAAGGCATGGATTGGGTCCAAAATCCTTCCCATCCCAATTCCTCCACTGATTCTGCCGTTCCAAACTACCTGGTCCCTGACCCAAAGATGGAACCCACACTTTGGGAAGTTTCCAACACTGGTACATTTTGTAAGGTCCATGTTTTTGTTTCGGAGGCTGAGGCATGTGCCACAGATTGTCACAGTGCCCTCTTCGTTCAGTCCCCTCCTCTCCCCCTTGATGCACAGGTGAGCATGGATAAAGAGCCCCCAAGATGCTGTCTTAATGTGATTGTAGGCATCAAACAATAAAGGAAATGGGCAGCAGTGGGGGTAGGGTGGGGTGGGGTGGGAATCCACTCCTCCCAGGGAACCCCATTCAGGCGAATCTGGATCAAGACAGGGAGGTCGCAGGTTGGGCTCCGTTGGGGCCCTTACTCACCCATTCACACCCCCACCACAGTTCCTTGCTAAGTCACCTCATGTCGACACCAGCACATCCCTGCAGTATTCCTTCCCAGGAATGAGCCCTTGAGTTTGGGGCCTTTGCTGCCAACTCTTTGGGCTTGTACAGAGACGCTCCTGGCAAGTGAGCCAAGAGCAAGAACACTGCCCTTGCAGGAAATATCTCTGCCTTGAAGGGGTCTCTCCTGCGGGATGTGAAACACAAGAACAGTCCAGTACAACATTCCTAGAGTGAACATGTTTGCACTTGGGGGGAATGTTTGTCCAGCCAGCAGGAAAACTTCCTGTTTCCTTCTGGGCTGGGACAGACTTCCTCTGCATGTGACTAGAGGTGGGCCTCTAGTCACCTGTGCAGGTAACGACAAAAGCACAGGGCAGGGCAGCCATCTCTCTCTCTTTCACCACATGCATCGAAGAAGCAACATCTGCTTAGCCAAAGATGCCCTCTTGTCTTCCAGCGAAGAGAGGACAAAGGGACTGTCTTCTTATGGAATAGTTTCCAAGTGTATGTTACTTTTCTAAGCTAAGTCTGCCTTCTGGGATCCGATTGTGAACAGAATATGAGTAAACTCTTTTTATACTTTTGTAGAAGACTGTGTTGTGTCTTAGCTTTTATGAGGGAATAAGGGGGAAATACCAGAACAGTTTTTCCAGAGGCTTTAGCGAGCCTGAGCAAAACGCATCCGCTGCAAATTTACTCGGCTGAAATTGTGGAACTTGTTAACACAAGCTGGATAAGGATCTAATCAGACAATATATCCTCTCCTGCATCCCTGAACATCCCCACATCTCCTTCTCCTCCCTTCTCTCCACCATCCTCCTCATCCTGGCAAGTCCCTTTCCTTCCTAAGAGATGCCAGCCTGACTTTGGCTTCTGCACTTCTGCTGATACACACTCCTGAGCCGATGGAGCCGGGGGCTTGTCCAGGGCAGGGCAGGGCCCTCTGCCTTGGCAGCCGCCTCCTCTCCATCCTGCTGCTGCTTTACTGGTTTTTTTATTTTATTTTAAGGGTGCTTTCTTTTTGGTCCACTGCAGGATCATGGCTAAGGATGAGTGAAACTGTTTCTTCCTGGCCACTGTCACTTTCCCGTGAGTCCATAATTTTTCAAGTACAAAAATTCACATTCAAATACAAATATTTTCCCATAGCTACCCTCTCTCAAAGTATACATTTCTAAATGTATTTCGCCTCCAAAACACATATTCTATACTTATTTTGATATGGATTGGGACAGAGGGTTTAGCCAAGAACCGTACTGGAACATTTGCTAAGTGAGAAAGGTGCTGGATCACTAAATTTCAACCTGCACTTTAGTCGGGAGGTGATAAAGGGATGTTTGAGTGTTTTGGAACCCACAAAGATCACATTTCAGAAGCATCGCTAATCAAGACTAGACTGGTAAGCAAGCGTTGGGAGCAACCAAATACTGGAATGCATAAAGTCTTTTTGGATTTTGCAGCAGAAAAAAGAATGGGAGAATATTATTATTATTATTTATTAAATTTGTAAATCATCTATCAACCATAGATCTCAGGGCGGCTCATAGCTGAAAAATACAAGATAAAAGCCACCCAGGAACTTGCCAGTGTCAACACCAGCAGGGACCCAAGCAGGAATGGTACCCAGGGCCAGCCTGGGGTCAGGGAGGGTCAAACAAAGCTCAAACAAGGGCTCAGGGCAGCTCGAGGTTGTGCTTGAGTCAGGCAAAAGATTCAGAGCAGGTAGCCAGCAGGGTCAAAGCACAGTGCTGCTGGTACAAAGATGTTCCAGCAACACTTCCATCCAGGTACTGGGATTTTTTTGAAGTGGGGCTGCTAGAACCACATCCCTGAGGAGGCTACTCTTGTGTTTGGGTCCTGCTTGCAGGTTTCAGATGATAGGCATCTGGTTGGCCATTATGAAACTAGGAAGCTGGACTAAATGGGCCATTGGATTGATCCAGTAGGTTCTCCTTGTGTTCTGCCAGCTGCCTTCATCCAGAGGTCTCCTTTACAGGAGAGTCTTACTCCTGAGGAGCTCTTGCCTGCAGTTGGGCACGTCTTCTGATGGAGTGGGTTTGGCATTTGAGGTGCTGCCTTTCCCTCCAATTCAGGGACAGCCCCTCTTCAGCATCATCTAAGGATCCTGGCTCCTCACCCCCAAACTGAGCTTGATCCAGGTCTTGCTTCGATCCTGGGGCCTCCAGGTCATCCTCTGATGAGGCGTCCCCTGGCTGAGGCACGCCACCCCTCCCACATGGTGGACACTTCTGTGGCTTCCACATTTGTTGTTGTTTAGTCGTTTAGTCATGTCCGACTCTTCGTGACCCCATGGACCAGAGCACGCCAGGCTCCTGCCTTCCACTGCCTCCCGCAGTTTGGTCACTTTTCTGGAACTAGAATTTAAAATGGGAACCCCCCACAGACAGGACTTTGCTATGATGTTATCTGGCCAAGAATGCCTTTTCCCATGGCCAAGGTCCTTCTAGAATGTTGCAACAAAAGTCCTTTCCAATGTTAATTAAAGGCTTTCTGGTTTGGCTTGTTCTATTTGTTTCTGGTCAGCGCTGCTGGTGCCTTCGTGTTGAAATGCCCCCAATTAGACAACTTTTGTTCCCCAACCCGGAGGAGGGAATCATTCCTGGTTTCCTTGCATTTAACAGAATGATTTGGTGATGTCATCTAAATACTTTGTAAACAGTGAGTGAGCAAAGAAAACAAAAGAGGAACATGTTTGTGTGGAAGAGGATGGAGCACCCTAAGCTGCTGTGAAGCAGAGAGAAGAGGCAGGCTGCTGGGGGACAAGGAAGGGGCCTGGACGTGTGGGGCTTGTCCGCAGTCACACCAAAGGAGAACCAACCCCCTGCTAATTCTTAGCAGAGCCTTTCATAGCAGAAAGCCAACCGGTGCTGCTCTCCACAGTCCCAAGTTGCAGTGATAGAAGGAACCGCACCTGGAGAACATACTTTGCTGCAGCTGCAAAAGCTGTGAGGGCAGAAGGAGAATGGTTTGCATTGCCCAAAATTCAAGGCCTCTGCTGGAGCGCTGAGGCAGCTCTAAGATAACAGACCAAGAATCTGATGGCACTTCCTTTAAAAGGCACGTGGGCTGGTGGCAGAAGGAGTTTAGGTGGCTCACCTAAGCATACTACAAATTTGCTAGTCCTTAATGGCCGTGGATTGCTGCCTGCAGAGGCCTGGGCAGAATTCTCCTGAAACCTTGGAAGAGAAAAAAGGAGGGTCCCACCTCCAATCAGTGATACCCCCCCCCCCCTTCTTCCTAGGTCTCTAACCTTCACTAATAGGCAGCAGGAAGCAGACTGGGTGAAAGAGCTGCCTTCTCCAGTCACCCCTTCTCATTGCAGGCCTGAGTGTGTAATGCAAGCCTGTCTTAGCATGCTCTTCTTTAGGTCTCCAAATCAGAGCAGAAAATATTTTGAGGTGCAAAATAGCTCTATGCCCCATATCCAATACCATAAAAACTTATTTCTCTCTGGGGTTTTTCCTTTTCTTTTATCTTCTGTTTGCATAATAGCTGAGATTCAGCCCCCTGAAATTTCTGGACTATCCATAATATCTGTGAATCTATCCGTGCTAAATGGAGAGGCCGGCTGTCTCCTCCTGCTGGCTGCGGCTGCTGCTTGGTTCTGTCTCTCCCCTCCTCTCCCCTACTTCATAAACTACAACCAGCTTGTGGTGGAGGAAGAGATAAACAATGCCCCCCCCCTCTTTGTACAAGTAACCAGCGAAGCTGTGACATGTCCTCAGGTGAAGGCTGCTTGTCTGAAGCTATAAAATGCTAGAGCAAGCGGAGGGCAATCAGGGGTGACAAAAGGCCCAGCCGTTCTCCCTTGTAAAACACCAGAGTAAAGACAGAGACGACACAAAACATGAATCGGTGCACAAATAGCTGGCCTGCTCCTCTTTGGTGTTTGCTGTGGCCCGGCAGATTCTCTGGGATTCTTCTACCAGGTGGTGGTGGCATTTCCTGGGGTTGACCTCGTTGGAAGTTTGGGTGCAACTCAGCTTGCAGAAAAGGGTTCAAATAACTAGAGAGAGGGGCTTCCTATTCCTGGGCTAGTCCTTCTTCTTTAACCTCTGTGCTGACCTCCTAATCCTTTAAAGTTTAGGCTGATAGGTTGCATCTAGTTTACAATTTCTTCTTCACATATTTTCTGGACCATGAGTACCAAGGTCACATTGGAGGTATCTTCTAAGGAGAAAAGGGGCAAGCCTGCCTTTTTTCTTTCTCCAGATTAGTTCGCTAGGACTTCCAATCAAGAATGTACTACTCTTAATAAACCTAAACTTTCTTATTTTATACCAATTCTCAGTCTGAATGTCTTCCAACGAAAAGTGTGCTCCAAGCAAGGATTGATTTTCCTAAAGTTAACTTCTACTGTTGCCTACAAAAACGATATGCCAACAGAACGCTGCTCTTTGGTTCTCCAAGATGCAGGACCTTCTCCCAAGCCCCTCCTTGTTCCCCGAGCAGGTGTGATTCCCAGTGAGGTGGGATCACCCCTGTAACCAGCCCAGGAATAAGAAGGCGCAACCATTAGAAGGGAAAAACAGTACCAAAGTAGCAACACATCAGAGAGAGAGAAAAGTGAGCATTTTCAGAGTTTAGAGATCCAGGAGAAATATAATTGCCTCCCTGCCCCCCAGCTACTTTTAACCTGAAACGTGAAATGGGAGAAAATTTGGAGAAATTGGAGCTATCATGTTAGCTGTCTGTTCCTTTACAACTGACCCTCCAGGTGTCCCTATTTTCCAGGGACGTCCCTGATTTAGAGAAGCTGTCCTGGTTTCTGGTTTGATCCCGGAATGTCCTGCTTTTCCTAAGGATATTCCTATTTTCATTGGAAAAATGTTGGAGGGTATGGAGTTATCTGACCCCCAATCCGCCTGAAGGCAATCCTGTATAGGGAAGTGTTTTTTCATGTTTAATGTTTTATTAAAGTGGCTGTGGAAACCCAGCCAGATGGGCAGGGTATAAATGATAAATTATTATTATTATTATTATTATTATTATTATTATTATTATTATATATGTTGGAAGTTGCCCAGAGTGGCTGGGGCAACCCAGTAAGATGTGTGGGGTGTAAACAGTAAAATTATCATTATGGAATGGGATGTCCCTATTTTCATTGGAGAAATGTTGGAGGGTATGTTACAGGATGGCTATCTGAATACATACTAGAGAAACAACTCCCTTTAAACTAAAGGCTGACTTGTCTTCTTCAGCAAATGTTCTAAACTGAAAAGTGCCTTATTTTTTTAGCAGTGCAAATTGAAGCTGAAGTGTGGCATGTTTTGGAAATGTGTAATGAACTTCTGCATCTTCAGCATTTTCTTCCATTATCCTCTTGGAGACCACCTGAAAGGGAACGAGGACCACAGCAGGGCCAAAGGTTTTAAGACCACTGTTACAAAGCACCTGCCATGATGCATCTGTTTGTAAGAAATAAACATTCCTAGAGGTAAATGGACAGACGGAAAGAAGGAAGGATAATTCATTCATTTATAGAAAAACTGGCATTTTTGAGCGAGTTCATCAGTGCTCACCAGTTGCAACAGAAAACCTGAAAACCAATTTGTACATGGGAGGGTACAAAGAACCCAGGAAAATTAGCCTGGCTGTATAAAGAACTCTGGAAGTGAGAGCTGGACCTTAAAGAAGGCTGATCGCCGAAGAATTGACGCTTTTGAATTATGGTGCTGGAGGAGACTCTTGAGAGTCCCATGGACTGCAAGAAGATCAAACGCATCCATTCTTAAGGAAATCAGCCCTGAGTGCTCACTGGAAGGACAGATCCTGAAGCTGAGGCTCCAAGACTTTGGCCACCTCATGAGAAGAGAAGACTCACTGGAAAAGACCCTGATGTTGGGAAAGATCAAGGAGAAGGGGACGACAGAGGACGAGATGGTTAGACAGTGTTCTCGAAGCTACAAACATGAATCTGACCAAACTGCAGGTGGCAGTGGAAGACAGGAGTGCCTGGCGTGCTCTGGTCCATGGGGTCACGAAGAGTCGGACACAACTGAACGACTAAACAACAACAACATAAAGAACTCTCTTTGATCCCAGGAAAGAATTGTACTTGGGAAATGATATTCTATTGGTTATAAAGCCATGCCATGCCAATAACTGATTAAAGCTAAGCAACAAGACACCTCTCCATCCTGGCAAACTGTGCTAATCCTGAATAAATCCAAGAACATAGGAGGCTGCCATACACTGAATCAGAACATGGATCCATTGAGCTCAGGATCCTTGAGACTAGAGAAAGCCATCCAGCTGCCTCCCAGCTGCCTTCTGAATCCCAGTCGCTGGGAATCACAAGTGCAGAGAAAGCTGCTGCCCTCAGCAGGTATCTGTTGGGCCCCTGTGAGAACAGGGTGTTGGGCGATGAGCCCCTTTGGCCTGATCCTGCAGGCTCTTCTCGTGCTCTTTGGCTGAACTACACCTCAGTTTGTGACTATCGGCCATGCTGAGCATAAGAGCACAGGAACCCACAGAGGCCGGCCAGATGGGGACCCGAGTGCAAGAGCAGGCTGCCCTCCCCTTCCAGCAACTGGGGCTCAGAAGCATAACTGGAGACACAGCAGAGCCATTGCTGCTAGTAGATGTTGATAACCTTATGCACCATGAATTTGTCCAATCTTCTTTTAAAGCCATCAGGGTTGGTGGTTATCACTGCCTCCTGTGTTCTGCATTTTATCTATGTGCTATGTGAAGTTCTTTCTCTAGTCTGTTCTGAATCTTCCAACGTTCAGCTTCACTGGATGTCCATAAATTCAGATTTTTTTCAGAATACTGGTTTGCATGGGAGGTAAAATACAAAACAGGAACAATCAATTGCACATTTATTCAAAACCAACTAAAATTATTTAGTTTAATTAATTCAACAAAACTGATTAACTTGATCCAGTGACACCAACTTTTCAAAGCCTGACAGCCACAAAGGTGCCTCCCTGGAAAAGCTCAGAGTCTTCTGAAGCAGCCAAGTAGCTCATCACGGAGGAGCGCAACACCTTTTAATCTTCCCCTGCTTTGATGATCTACATGAGAATGAGTTTTGTTCAATCCCTTATCGGTGGCATTTTTCTCCATCTCTCATCATCCGAGGTGGGTTTCAGGTGATAAAATATTCTCTGTCCCACCCACCTCCCTGTTGTGATTACTCCGTAACACGCACTCGCTCACTTCCCATTAAGAAATGCTTTCCCGTATGTCGCACACACCCTTCTAGTCATCAGAGGATACGGGGTGTGTGTGTGTGTCTTAATTTGCACACCAACCAGCGCTGTGCTGCTGAAAGGTGGTATAAGGAACATTATAAATAAATTAAGGGTGCAGTAGAATTACAGGCCACATATATTTGTGCAATTGATTATCCCAAGCTTCTGCATGGAATATTGATTCTCCAGCATGCCGAGAGAGACCTGAGGTTGGCTGAATCATTTGACCCCCACCTGACTCTGTGTCTGACTGACACAGGAAGGGGGGCATAATCTGGATCCCAAAGCAGGGAACCCTGAACGGACAGCGCTGGATTCATTGCTGGAGTGACCCTGGCATCTAAGGATGTCAGTCACAAGAGGTGTGAGAGGAAAACCAAGACAAGGCAGACAGTCTCATCTAGTTGTGTTGGGTGGATGGTGGGCATTATTAAATTTATTTATTTATTACATTTATTAGTCTTTGTCACCCAGAGGGTCTCCAAGTGACTTACACTGAAAAACAATCTATATATACATACATAAATAAATACCATAGAGATGTGTGTGTGGGAGTGGGGTGGGATCTTATAACATATTAATATTCCATACAACATATGGGGAAGAAAAACAAACCCTCAGTCTCCCATCACAGTAAAAATAAAAAATTAGCATTATGCAGACAATAAACAGAATGAGACTCTTATCCACTAATTCATAGAATCCTAGAATTGTAGAGTTGGACGGGACCCTGAGGGTCATCTTTATATATATATATATATATATGCCATTATCAATCTTTTTTCAACTGCTTCACTTATTTTCTCTATTTTTCTTAAATAATCCATTTTTACCTTAGTTTTTAATACATTACAAGCGTTAATCAAATCCTGCCAAAGTTTTTAGTTTTTTAATTTTTTAGTTTTTAATTTTGCAGTGTTCTCTTAAACATTGCAAAATTTCCCCATTCCTTCTTAAAGTTCTTCTCTTCCCTGTCATTTTCACCATTTTGGTATAGTCTATCATCTTCATCAGCCATTCGTCTCTGGCCCGTACTTTATCTTCTTTCCATCTTGGGCCAGTAGTATCTGTGCTGCTGTCATTGCGTACATAAATAATAGTTTCTGCTTCTTTGGTATCTCTGCACCTAAAATTCGTAATAAAATTCCACAAATGTTATTTTAAACATTTTTTCCTAACTCATTATAAATCATTTCTCATAATAGCTGCTCTGAGCCCGGCCTTGGTCAGGGAGGGCGGGGTATAAATAAATTATTATTATTATTATTATTATTATTATTATTATTATTATTATTATTATTATTATTATTATGCTTTAGTTACCTTGCACGTCCACCACATGTGGTAGAAGGTGCCATTTCCAGCATACATTTGAGGCAGTTCTATACATCTTTGCTAATGTTATAGGTGTTAAATACCGCCGATACATCATTTTCATGTAGTTCTCCTTCAACGCACAGCATGCTGAAAATTTTAAGTCCTCCATCCATAACTTTTCCCAAGATGGTAACTAGATATTGTGCCCAATATCTTGTGCCCATTGTATTATTCAAGCAATTAAATAGGTAGATTTAAAACTGTTAACTCCCTGGAAGTTGGCCCTGAATTAATTAGCGCGAGGAGAGAGGCAGGGAAGCAGGCAGGATATGCAGCATTTTAAATACAAGTACAATGAAGCCCCCTTACCCGCCTCTCTCACACAGAAGGGAATGCCTCTTCTTAGCTGATGTTCTGCTGCAACAGCGAAGCTTCTTGCTCCAGAATGCTTTTGTCCACAGGTAAATGTATGCAAATTAAAGAGACTACTTAGGATGTAGTTGTTTATGGCACATTTCTGATTATTTGTGCTCTTGATGGTGCTGGGACAGTTATACGTGGTCCCACTTTCAATTCTGTTTTTGTGCCGGCAAAAGTTGTTGGGGTGGATGACCTGCTTCATTTCCAGTCAGTGCCTTGTCCCACAATTTCCTCCTGAAATCCAGTGGCGTAGCGTGGGTTATCAGCACCCGGGGCAAGGCAAGTAATTTGCGCCCCCTAACCCGTGGAGCCAGGTAGGGGCAGAGAGCTGCGAGTGCGAGCGCGCGCCCCCCAGATGCTGCGCCCGGTGCAGCGGCACCCCCTGCACCCCCCGCGCTACGCCACTGCTGAAATCTGACTTTTCCTATCACAAATGTTTCGTGGTGCCCATGCTTAAATCTAGGTCCAGGAGGATCTATGAGTTCCTGAGGCCAGTCTGCTGGCCTCATACTGCCTGCCAGTCAAGAAGAAGAAGAAGAAGAAGAAGAAGAAGAAGAAGAAGAAGAAGAAGAAGAAGAAGAAGAAGAAGAAGAAGAGGAAGAAGAAGCTGGCTCCCAGAGTGCCATGTGGCTGCTGCTTCATGACCAGAATTCAGGGCTCATACCAGAGACTGCACAAAATTAATACTGACTGGGGACCTCTACTTTTGAGGATCCAGTTGTCTCTTGGAGTGCCCCCCCCCCCAGATCTGCTCAACACCCTTGAAATACAACCTGATGTTGCTTCTCAAATCTCTGTTCCTCTAAGGAGTGATTCTACCTAGGGATTCACCGAACGAGAACGGACAGATCTGCTTCTGTGAGCTGAGGCAAGCGCTCGCCTTCACACCTCTTGCTCTTAATGTAGCTTAAATGCTAATTGTTCCAGCCAATGAATATGTATGTAGCTGCCCAATTCCACCATCTATAATTCAAAGCTCATTGGCGTGAACAGAAATCCACCTGACCTTTACTATGAAATGGATGTGGGGCCAAGGGAAATGGGGGGTTATTCAATTACAAACATATCATAAAAGACAATGATGAGTGCTGATATTTCCCCCACCCCTCAGCTTGGCCCCACCCTTCTCACAGCTGTGGAGAGGAAGAAGGCTGGGCTGCCTCCCTGATGGGCTAGGATTTCCACACCTGGTATTTTTTACCTGGGCGGCCTCTCTAACAAGCAGTCCCACCATGAGCCTTCTGAGGTGCAATAAGTCCATTGAGCAAGGAGGATGGTACCCTGCGTATCTCTGAACATCTGAATCAGTCTTCATTTTTTTCTCTTTAGTCATTGCAAATCCTATCATGCCTGCTTAGGGCTGCATCTCAGGAAAATTATATTCCCACCCACTCATCTTTCATCTGTATGCCTCTCTCTAGATGTTTGGGCTACAACACTCATCAGACCCAGCCTGCACAACTGGATGATCTGTAGGAACCATCTGATGAGAGTTGGAGTCCAAAACACTTAGTGGACATCAGGTTGGTAAAGGCTGTACTAAGGCCTCTCTTTGCCCCTGCAGCCCACTAATGTTTACTTCTTCAGTTTGCACACCGCTTTCTGCTGCACTTGCCCTCAAACCACCAACCTTTCCTGCTCACGCTGATCAAGCCAAGCTGCTTGTGCTTTGCAATGCCAGATGACAGGGAAGAAGGTTCTGTAAACTGCTGCTTTTTGGCCAGAAATTGCCTGCAACCTCACCACTGGCTCCGTTATCTGTCTTTAAATCCCCCCTGTAACTTAGGAGGTACTGAACAAGCTTCTGCAGCGATAAAGCTGATAGGGGTTGTTGTAATGGAATTTATTATTTTCAAGTTACAAGGCTCATTGCATCTTGATTGAAGCAATCATTGTGTTTTGCAATTCAGATGATCTGTAGATAAAGAGCCCATCTTTGAGTAAAATCAGAGTAAATGTGCAAGTGCACATTTGTTGGAGAACTTTGCTCCTCCCAATCCCATCAAGAGTGCAGTGCCCCTGGACTCACTGGGGAAATGAGAGATGAGCTCCTGTAAGAGCTATACCAGCTGCACTGGCTCCCGGTGGAGTACGGGATCAGGTTTAAGGTGCTGGTTTTAACCTTTAAAGCCCTATACGGCCTAGGACCCTCGTACCTACAGGACCGCCTCTCCTGGTATGTCCCACGGAGGACCTTATGGTCTTCAAATAAAAACATCTTAGAGAGCCTGGGCCACAGAGAGGTTAGGCTGGCCTCGACCAGAGCCAGGGCTTTTTCGCTCTGTCACAAGAGACCAGGCCCTGTGGGACTTGACATCTTTCCACAGGGCCTGCAAAACGGAGCTGTTCCACCAGGCCTTTGGCCAAGGCACAGTCTGATCCGCTCTCTCCTTTTGTAATCCTCATAGAACTCTAACCCAATGGTTGCCATTAATTTGATTCTGAATTGATTTTAGAATGTATTTTAATTAATTGACTGTGTGATTTTATGTACACTGTGCTATTTTTACTTGTTGTTAGCCGCTCTGACCCCGGCTTTGACCTGGGAGGGCGGGATACAAATAAATTATTATTATTATTATTATTATTATTATTATTATTATTACAGTCATACCTCAGGTTACAGGCGCTTCAGGTTGCGTTTTTTCGGGTTATGGACCGCCGAAACCTGGAAGAACCAGATCAGGTTACTTCCGGGTTTTGGTGGTCACGCATGCACAGAAGCATTAAATCACGCTTTGCGCATGTGCAGAAGCACTGAATCGCAACCCGCACGTGCACAGATGCGCCGCTGCGGGTTGCGAACCTGCATCCTGCACGGATCACTTTCTCAACCCAATTGTCCACTGTATTATTATTATTATTAAGAGGAGGGATGCCGCACAAGAATACCTGAGCATCCTGTCCTGCCAAATTCTTGGAAGGTGCACTGAGCCGAGAGTAGCCCTCCCACCTGCATCATTGGCCTGATTTGCCGGCAGCCTTTGTGCAGCCTTCCAGAGAGCAAAGAAAGAATCCTCAGCCAAGTCCTTCCGCAAGGCTGGCTAAGCAGCTAGGCTCCTGTTTCCGTGGAGAACCTGCAAGAGAGATTGGGAATCTGAGACTCGGATAACGTGAGGCCAGGATTTCTAACCATGTTCAGGATTTTTCCTGGGGTGAACAGCCCAGCCAATCTCTCAAATGGGGGTGAGGAACCTTTTCAGCTCAGCAGGCAAACGCTTTATCTACCCCCACCCAATGGACCAGCCTTGACAGGTGAGCAACAGCACCTGATTTGACATCGAAATGTGCAAGCCGCCAATTCAGCCATGTCTCTCTATGGTACTGGGTGTGGAGGAGGTGGGCATGTTCTAGGGGGAACGGCCTCATGGGCCAAACTGGGGCTGCTGGACACGGTTTCCCCACCCCTGCTCTGAAAGGTTATCCAGCCTTTAAAATGCAGGGAAGTTACACAGAATTCTTCTCTGGGCTTCAGTGCCCAGAAAGAAAGCCATGAACGTTCACAAGATGGAGCTGAGAGCTGCCTCATCCAGGATGCTCTGGAGCAGAGGAAGAAGAGGACAGAGATTTAACACTGAGATCACCATTCCCTTTGGCTAGCAAGGGAGCTCTAGGAGGACGTGGACTAGACAGGTCCTCCGAAACAAAAAGCAGAGCGTGGAAAGCCTGCGGCCAGGGGCCCACCCATGAGGCAAGGTGAGGTGAGCCCCTCAGGCGGCAGGATCCACACAGGCAGCAGATCCTGATGTTGATCTTTCTTCGCTGCTTATTCCTGATGTAGATCTTCACTAACCCCTTCTTCCCTGGTAAGGAAACATAGAATTGTAAAGTTGGAAGGGACCCCAAGGGTCATCTAGTCCAGCCCCCTGCAATGCAGGAATCACATCTAAAGTACCCATGACAGGTGGCCATCCAGCCACCTTAAGAACCACCAATGAAGGAGAGAGAGTGTGTGGGCTCATGCTTGCTCTTCCAATGGGCCCTTAGTACATTAGAGGCCCTGGGATATATGCAATTCTTATTTTTGGAGGGGGGGGGTGTTCTCTAGGGTTGCCATATTTTCTCCACCAAAATGCCTGCAGCTTTAACAAGTGCCCAGGAGGAAGAAAACCAAGAGAGGCAGAGGTAGGGGGCTCAGCTTCTATCCGGTAGTTATCAAAAGCCACAGACAAAATCCATCCACATTGGTGATGTTGGTGATACTCTGCAGGTCAAGGGGGCTGGCACCCTCCCCCCAAAGGGTGTTCATGGATATGCATTCAAAGCCACTCTTAGCTCTGGGGTTCTTTCAAAATTGACTGCATGGGCTCTGGGCCTTTGCATGTTGCAAAAACCATGTACAGTACAGTATGTAGTTTTAAAATAACCTCACATTTCACTAAAATTCAGTGTCTTTTCCTCTGCTGATTCATCCAAGAGATTCCCCCCCCCCCCCGCTTACACACACACACTCACTGCCAGCATCCCACAGCACCCAGAATAGCACAATGCAGTGGTTCCTTCCTCCCTGTTGCTGACCCCATAGTGAGAAAGTATGGGGGACTGAAAAGAGAGAAGGGTTTGGAGGAGGCTCCTTCAAAGAGATGCCACCCTGGTGAATGACAGGCTCTGGGAGAGAGGGGGGGAGGGGCCCGCACTGGGCTTGTTCCTCGGTTCATTTCGTTATTGATGACTTCTTTCCTTTCATTGTTTATTCATTAAAATCACAGAGGTTTTCATTATTCACAATCACATCCATTTTCATTCCCTGTTGGTGTTTTGCTTGTTCGCTTCCTCTGAAGCACCATTTTAGTTTGCGGCTACTTGTGTTCTTATCAGCACCACTGTGCTGGTTCCTGGGACTCCCCTTTTATTTTCCCAGAATGCCCCGAAGGATGTCTTTTCCTTGCCCATTTTGATGGGTGGGGTGGGGGGATGAGGAGCCAAACTGCTGCCCCCTGTTTTCCTGTGAGCAACGTCCAGGAGCCTTTGGTGTGGTGGCTGGAGGGCTGGACTGGACCTGGGAGACCCCAGAGTTCCAGTCCCTCCCCAGCCATGAAGCTCCCTGGGTGGTGAGCTTGGGCCAGGCGCTGTTTCTCTTGGCCTAGCCCACCTCACAGGGTTGTTGTGAAGATTGCACGAAGAGGGGGAGAGGCATGCACACCGCCCTGAGGTCCTTGGAGAAAAAAGGTGGTATAAAAATGGAATAAATAAATAATAGTAATCAACAGAGTACCTACTTGGCCATGAAGCTCTTACTGGGTGACCTTGGGAGGCGGGTCTGGGTGTGTGGTTGGTTGGTTTATTCTTGTTCTTCACAGAATTGTAGAGCTGGAAGGGACCACACAAGGGTCATCTAGTCCAGCCCCCTGCAGTGCAGGGATCTTTCACCCAACAGGGGGCTCGAACCCCGGACCCTGAGATTAAGAGTCTCGTGTTCTACCAACTGAGCTATCCATCTGACTTTTTGTTTTCATTAAGTATTTTGTGTTTTTATCTTGCATTTTTATGCTGTGAGCCACTCTGAGATCTACAGAGGAAGGACTGTATATCAATTTAATAAATAGGAAAATAATAAAAAATGATCTCATCCTAACCTAACTAACCAGTGGTATAAATGCAATAAATAAAATAAATATTTCTAAATTTGCATCTCTCTCTCTAAATTAGCACATACTAATGTTATGAGCCAGTGTGGTGTAGTGGTTAAGAGCAGTGGACTCGTAATCTGGTGAACCGGGTTCGCATCTCTGCTCCTCCACCTGCAGCTGCTGGGTGACCTTGGGCCAGTCACACTTCTCTGAAGTCTCTCAGCCCCACTCACCTCACAGAGTGTTTGTTGTGGGGGAGGAAGGGAAAGGAGAATGATAGCCGCTTTGAGACTCCTTCGGGTAGTGGTAAAGCGGGATATCAAATCCAAACTCTTCTTCTTATTATTCTTATGCAAACCCGAACCTCCTTTCTCCCCTCTCTCTTGAACAAATTGTGGGAATGTTGTGGATAGTAGGAGAGGATATACTGATTAAATATTATCCTTCCTCGATCACGCTAGTGAGTCATACATATATAGCGGAGCTCATTCCCCTTTACACAGCAAGAAGCTAGTTGCAGATTCGTTTGAATCTCTTTAGTTAAGCAATCCAATCTGGCATGCCCAGTATATTCCCCTTTGATTCCCTCCTAAAAGAATAAAGACACAAGAGTCTTCCTTATAAAAAATGAAAAATTTACTCACATTCAGTTTACAGTTGGAAGGCAGGCTTTAGCTTGTAGTTACAGATACAGTGTGGCTGACATCCTTGTAAGGATGGGCCCATGTGCTGCTGGCAGAGAGCCAGCAGTGCAGTCCAAGAGAAGAAATGGCATCAAAAGAGGAGGATGGCTGCGTGACTGGACCTTTTGCAAGGGTCATGCCCACCTAGCTGGTTGCATGCAGGGGGAGGATGCTCCAGACCAGGTGGAACAGGAAATTCTACCTTGGCTGGAGTAACACTGTGTCCACTCTAGGGAAACAAGGAATGTCCCAATTGATTACATCCCACATAAAGGTAACGGTAAAGGGACCCCTGACCATTAGCTCCAGTCGTGGCCGACTCTGGGGTTGCGGCGCTCATCTTGCTTTAGTGGTCGAGGGAGCCAGCGTACAGCTTCTGGGTCATGTGGCCAGCATGACTAGTGAACCAGAGCAGCACACGGAAATGCCGTTTATCTTCCTGCTGGAGCGGTACCTATTTATCTACTTGCACTTTGACGTGCTTTAGAACTGCTAGGTGGGCAGGAGCAGGGACTTAGCAACAGAAGCTCACCCCATCATGGGGATTCGAACCGCTGACCTTCTGATCGGCAAGTCCTAGGCTCTGTGGTTTAACCCACAGCACCACCCGCATCCCACATCGCACATAAATGAAAGTTAAACCAAATGGGCTCAATTCAGGTCAGTCTTGGGATTGTTCCTAACCCTCTGCTCACACCTCCTCTGGATCCAGTTCCACCAGCAGCTGCACCTGTCCTAGGACCAGGGGGATAGTGACCTTGGCCTGCTCTGCCTCCTTCTGGCTGGGGGCAGCTGGCTGGTAGGTGACCCTTCCTGGGCTGATGCCACAGAGCTATTCAAGGGGGACAAAGGGAGGGGATGCTTTCAGCTCCACTAGCCTCTCCTTTCATCCTGCCTGCTGAATGCACCTTGAAAAGCTAGTCAGGGAGGGCATCCCCTCCAACATTTCTCCAATGAAAATAGAGGTGTCCCATTCCATAAGTTTACTATTTATATCCCGAACATCTTACTGGGTTGACCCGGCCACTCTGGGCAGCTTCCAACATATATAAAATAATAAAACATTAACCTTTTTTTTTAAACCCTTCCCTATTTAGGATTGCCTTCAAATGACTTGGGGGTTGGATAATTCCATACCCTTCAATATTTCTCCAAAGAAAATAGGGTCATTTTAAGGGAAAGTGGGACATTCTGGAATCACATCAGAAACCAGACAGCTTCTCTAAATCAGAGACATCCCTGGAAAATAGGGGGCCTTGGAGGGTGAGCCAGCCCAGCTGGGTGTTGCCTTTGCAAGGGCTTCCCTGTCTTGGAAGCAACACAGGACAGACCTCATGACATCCTGGTGGCCCTTTCATCCTGCACAGATCTCTTGGCTTGTGGACTGCAAATATCTACCTTTTAAATAGTTGTGGTTGTTTTTTAAGGGGCCCTACCTTAAGGTTCCTGAAAATTCAATAAGCTCCATGTAGTTTCGTGTTTAGTTGCACTTCTAACTAAACCAGGGGTCAGCAAACTTTTTCAGCTGGGGGCCAGTCCACTGTCCCTCAGACCTTGTGGGGGGCCGAACTATATTTTCTGGGAAAGGGGAGAATGATTTTCACCTGCCCGCAAAGAGGCCTTAAGATATTTCACTTTACCTGTCCCAGTTGTCCTCCCAATAGCCACAGTTGGGCTTCTCCAGCCAGCCAGGCGCTGTGGCAGGGAGGAGGCTGCGCTGGCCAGCAAAGACAGAAGCAGCAGCCCCGCTGGAGGAACAGCAGACAGAGGTTGGGGAGCCGGGGCATCGCTGGAGTTTTTACCCACCACCTGCTGCTGCTGCTTCTTGAGAGGCACCGCGGAGAAGAAGACAGAGCCGCCTGCCAACCCGCGACAAAGAAAGCGCGCAAGGAAGCGGCACAGAAAAGGGGCACGGAGCAGGAAGGAAGGGCGGACTGGGGGAGGAGGACCAGGATGGAAACACAGCAGCAGCCGGTGTCACATGCCCCCTTCACAGCGCCGCCCTGCTCAGGCAGGCAGGTGACTCCTGCCGTCGATGGCGCCCAGCGTGGGACAAGATTGCTCCGTCCCTGAGGAGAAAAGCACTGCCTTGCGAGGGAGAGGGAAAGAACGTGTGAGCGCTGGTGAGCCACGCAGCGATTCCTGGACAGTCCGCAGGCCGGATCTAGAATGCAACTGGGCCTGATCCAGCCCGTGGGCCTTAGTTTGCCGACCCAGCAACTAAACTGTCCCTCCTCAGTGCCTGAACAGCCTTCCTGTTGGAGGCCACCTGAAGAGTTGGCAATCCAGCCCATGAAAGTTGTTGAGAAATCAATCGCAGAACAGTCATTTCTCCAAATCTGGAAGGCCTGATACTTGCATGCCCACTGCCCTGAGGGGAAGTTTGGTGACAATCTCAAGTTCCAAAACTGGGAGGAAAGTGTGTGTGGGAGAGGGAGGGAGGGAGGAGTGCTGAGCGCCTGGGCTGTTCAAGGCAGGGCTGCCAAGGGCTGGCATCTTGCCTGCCTCTTTCCAGGTAATTCTGCATCAAGGGAGACTCAATTAAGGCGTTTGCAGTGGGGGCCTGGAGATGGCAGCAACATATAATCACAAACAGAAAGGACTTTGCCCGTGATGATTAAATATTCTCTCCCCCCTTTTTATCAGTGCAACACAGAGGATGACTTTGTCCTTGATGGTCTTGTTTTTGATTCAGCCCCTTCCCACCCCCTTGGAAGAAAGTAAAAAGAGGAAGAACCTGAGGCCTCTGGCTGTAGCAACTTCACCGCCCAGGGATTAACTGATTCCTTTGCTCAGTGGCTCCCAAAGTGGGCAGTACGACCCCCTGGGGGGCAGTGGGATTCCCTAGGGTAGAAGTGGCGATAAGAGAAAAGGGGGCAGCAGGGGGGTCACTGAGGTGTAAATGACTGTCAGCTGTCAAAACTTTGGTGTCACTTGATCACGTTCATCAATTTTGTTGAATTAATTAAACTAAATAGTTCGAATTGGATTTTAAATAAATGGGCAATTGGTTGTTACTGTTTTGAATTTTATTGTGTTGTTATCTCCCTTAGTGGGTTCTGCAAACTGCTATTCTGATTAATGCTTTTTATAAGGTAGGGGACACTGGAGATGTGCTTGTGGAAAGACCTATACTGTATTGGCTCCCAGTACGTTTCCGAGCACAATTCAAAGTGTTGGTGCTGACCTTTAAAGTCCTAAGTGGCCTTGGCCCAGTGTACCTGAAGGAGCGTCTCCACCCCCATCACTCAGCCTGGACACTGAGGTCCAGCGCCCAGGGTTTTCTGCTGGTTCCCTCCCTGAGAGAAGCAAGCTTACAGGGAACCAGGCAGAGGGCCTACTCAGTAGTGGCGCCCCCCCTGGGCAACGTCCTTCTGTCAGATGACAAGGATATAAAGAACTACAAAACTTTTAGAAGACATTTGAAGGCAGCCATGTTTGGGGAAGTTTTTTAAGGTTTCATTTTTACTATGCTTTTATAAATGGCGGAAGCTGCCCAGAGTGGCCAGTCAGATGGTGGCATATAAAATAACAACAACAACAACAACAACCTGAAACAGCCACTTGCATCACCCCCCCATCCTCACCCCCCCCCCCCGAATTCAGAGTGCTTCCTTGCCAAATGACTGGTTATTAATGCCCCCCTCAAGCAGCTCGACTCTGCCTGCGTGCCTTCAATTAGAGATTCATGGGGGTAATCAGCAACTGGAAATCTCCCCTGTAACGGTAACTGGAGCCTGGCATCCAAATAAAGCGAGCCCCATTAAGGAAGGATTGTGGTCACTGGGGTGGATCTAGTGCGCTAATAGCCCAGCTAACAGCAATTAAGTCAATTAACCGTTCAAAGGCAGCCTGTTCCAGCCCCCCCTGCCCCCCACCACGCATCTGCGGGAACGTATTTATGGCGCAAGCGGCTGTGAGTCATCCGTAATTCTGCGGCGAGAGGGAAAAATTAACAACTGCAGCAAAGGAGAGCAGCGAATCGCTGCCTCGGCTCCATTTCCCAGTCACTGAGGAGGATTCCTTTTTCCTTTTTCCTTTGCAGTGCGGGGACATCACTGTGCGGGCTGTTTGGCGAGGCAAAGGAGCAAAGCTGGCCCAGCCAGCCAGCCATGGCTGCTTCTTTCCTCCCCATCCAAGGGGCAAGCTGGAGGGCTCTGTTCTGCTGGGCCTTGAACCAGGTTAAACCAAAGGAATCTGCTGGGTTGGGTACCTCTTCATCCGGCTTCCTGCAGTGGCCAAGGGGGCCCTCCCTGCAGAGCAGGAGCCTTCTTCCAGGCTTGCTCCCCAGCTGCTGGTGCTCAGAGATTGCCTCAGATGCTGGAGGTAGAACACAGCCACCTTCCCGCTCCTTGCGTGCCAACCCAATGTCAGGGCTTGTGGCGGCAATTTTCACCCACAACAGTGCCATCCCATCTCCATGGAATGCGTCTCACTTGAGGCCTTAGTGGTGGGGAGGGCCTTTCCTCAGCTTCGGCCGGTGGCCCAGCTACACCCCTATTTGGACAGGGCAGCCAAACTACTGTTATCTATGCTCTGGTAACCTCTAGGTTGGATTACTGCAATGCATTATACGTAGGGCTGCCTCTGAAGACGGTTCAGAAACATCAGCTGGTGCAGAATTTGGCGGCCAGGTTGCTCACCAAGGCAAGCATATGACACCGATCCTGGTCCAACTGCTCTGGCTGCCAATCAGTTTCCTGGCCTAATTCAAAATGCTGGTTTTGACCTGTTGTTGTTGTTTAGTCGTTTAGTCGTGTCCCCCTGGACCAGAGCACGCCAGGCACTCCTGTCTTCTACTGCCTCCCGCAGTTTGGTCAAACTCATGCTGGTAGCTTCGAGAACACTATCCAACCATCTCATCCTTCTTCTCTTCTCATGAAGTGGCCAAAGTCTTGGAGCCTCAGCTTCAGGATCTGTCCTTCCAGTGAGCACTCAGGGCTGATTTCCTTAAGAATGGATAGGTTTGATCTTCTTGCAGTCCATGGGACTCTCAAGAGTTTCCTCCAGCACCATAATTCAAAAGCGTCAATTTTTCGGCGATCAGCCTTCTTTATGGTCCAGCTCTCACTTCCATACATCACTACTGGGAAAACCATAGCTTTTACTATACGGACCTTTGTTGGCAAGGTGATGTCTCTACTTTTTAAGATGCTGTCTAGGTTTGTCATCGCTTTTCTCCCAAGAAGCAGGCATCTTTTAATTTCGTGGCTGCTGTCACCATCTGCAGTGATCATGGAGCCCAAGAAAGTAAAATCTCTCACTGCCTCCATTTCTTCCCCTTCTATTTGCCAGGAGGTGATGGGCCCAGTGGCCATGATCTTCGTTTTTTTGATGTTGAGTTTCAGACCATATTTTTGAGCTCTCCTCTTTCACCCTCAATAAAAGGTTCTTTAATTCCTCCTCACTTTCTGCCATCAAGGTTGTGTCATCCGCATATCTGAGGTTGTTGATATATTTGTAGATTTTGAACTACAAAGCCTTAAATGGCTCAGGACAGCAATTCCTCAAGGACCACCTCTCCCCATATGGACCAACCCAGACCCTGCATTCATCCTCTGAGGCCCTTCCTCGTGTGCCTCCCCAGGAGAGGTCCGGAGGGTGGCAACACGAGAACAGGCCTTCTCTGCAGTGGCTCCCCGTCTGGCAAAAACGTTCCTTTTCAACCAGGCCTTTGCCTGACTTGATCTACATCCTATACCCTTTTTAAAAATGCTGGCTCTTTTGGAGGTTTTTTTGTTGGGTTGTTGGTTTTGTTTTGATTTTATGTATTTGATATTTTATGTGAACCGTCCTGAGACCTTCGGGTATAGGGTGGTATAGAAATTAAATTATTATTATTATTATTATTATTATTATTATTATTATTATTATTTCCTGCCTTAGCCCCAAGGAGCTCAGGGAAGTTTTTAATATGTGACATTTTAGTGTATTTTTCATCTTTGTTGGAAGCCGCCCAGAGTGGCTGGGGAAACCCAGCCAGATGGGCGGGGTACAAATAATAAATTCTGTTGTTGTTGTTGTTGTTGTTGTTGTTATTATTATTATTATTATTATTATTATTATTATTATTATTGTGGCATAATAGTGCCCCCCTTGCCCCAAATAAGGTCCCGTCCAGACTTCTCCACAAAATCCACATTTCAGGTCATTGATTGGTTCCCCTGGCAGACCATACCTGAGCACCTTATATTTGGTTGTGATTTTAACCTGGGGTCTCCACACCTTCTCCCTTCCCCCCACCATTTGCTGTTTTATGCACACTCACCTCCGTGGAAGCTGCTCCACATCCAAAACACCCTCATCAAAAAACCAAGAAAAATCCAGACAAAAGCATCCAAGGAAAGCTGGCAGGAGCCCTTTTCGGCAGAGCAGAGGTCCATTTTGGATTTTCTAAGGATGGGGAAACTCCATAAGAGATTTGGAATGCCAGCTTCCCCAGTGAACGTTGCATGGATGTGTGTGTGGGGGGGGGATTAAAGGGTGCACAAGGAGCACATACCAATTCCACATTAAGAGGTGGTGCGGATGCGCCCCACAGGCAGAGCTTCATGGCTGTCAGGATTTTACCCTCAGAACATGTTCACTTTAGCAACCCCCCACTGCTTCATTTTGCACAGTTGGGCACCCCAGCTCCTGATTACTGGATGGTTTTCCCATGCCTGCAATTGCCTGAGCTCCTACCCCACCTGCGCATGGGCAGCAGCTGCCTCCGATGGACCCCCCCAGTTTAACTGCAACCATAGGAGCCAACTCCTGGTGACTTAGGTCCCTTCAGTCCCCCCATTAAATATTTGAGGGGCCCGGGGCCCTGCAAAGCCAATGGGCATTGCCATTCCAATGGTTCATGTGTGCCTCATCTTGTGATCGGTTATGCAAGGTGGGGCTTACCTGTCTCTCTCCCCATAATTTATTCAAATAGGCACCCCTGGCTGCGACTCCCATTTTCAAACAGATGGAAGCTGCTCTGCGGCAAAATGTATCCAATAGCAGTACTTCTCATGAATCTACAGGATCTAGCTGGATGGGGGCTATTGTGCTGGGAGTGCCCTGGAGCTGCTGCCAAACATTATGTGTGCACAACCCTGGTCTCCGGGGTCCTGGACTGACCTCCCCCCATAGCTCCCACTGGCTCCCTCCCTTGTGCTAAGTTGCCTTTCCTTTCCTGTCTCTTGGCCTCTATTTCACCCCCCAGCTGTGCCAACCCCCCAGTCTTGTGAGTGAGGAAGACAGGAGCCCTCCTCTCCAATTTTGTCACGCCGTGCTCCACTTCACCTCCCTCTTCAGCCACATTTCTCCCCAATTCCAACACCTGCAAGGTGATTCAAAGGCACCGATCCTTCCTGACTTGCCTGGCTCCCTTACCCAGGTACAAAATGTTTAAAAAATCTCTCGCTGTACAGGGGCAACTGGGGCAAGTGTTGCCTGGGGTTGCCATACGGAACCAAAATCAGAGGGCTGTCCATCCATAATGACCTTTGCAAAAGAGCACCCCTGACCAAGGGGGGCAGGCAGGCTGGGTTACAGGCTGGCCCAGCTTGGCCTGCAGGTGCTAAGACATTTAACTCATCCTTGTATATTTATAAGATACAGGCTGCAGCTCTTCTGGTAAACAAGAGCAGAGCAGCAGCACCTGAGAACCCCTCCCCAGGTCACAGGGATGCTCTTGGGACTGCATTTCCACCTCCTCTCCCAGAGTGCTCAGTGGAGACCCACACCCTGTTTGGTTGGTGCTGGGCACCCAAGAAAAGGCAAATGGGGCGATTTGAAGAAAGAGGCGAAGGCGTCTTGTGAGATTTCAGTGAGGTCTCACCGGAAGCCAGCCCCAAGCCAGCTTCTCTGCCAGCAGTAGAAGCAGAAGGGAGGGCATGGCACCCGCTCAGAAATTGAGCTAAGTGTGAGAAAGACCGACTCTGCAGATGAGAGCTGGCTCACAGAGTCAAGAAAGGCGAGTTCGACCCCCCTTCTCAATGAAGACACTGTTAGCTCTCAAGAAGCAGGAGAGTTGGAAGGCAGCCAGAGCGTTGCTAGGCAATCAGCCGACAAGCAGAGGTCTGAGACTGTGTCAAGTGGAAGTGGGGAGGGCAAAGGCCAGCCTCTCAGTCCCTCTTCTAGGAGACTGGATAAGATCAGAGGGCAATGGAAGGGCAAGAGGGGAAAGGTGGGAGTTTGATGTCCTTCCTGCTGTGGGAGGGGCGAAGCTTCAGACTGACCAACTATCATCAATGCGAGGAGGCAAGAAGCTGTGCTCTGGATGCGTTTTGTTGTAAATAAAAGTACATAAAACTACCAGAGAGTTATTACTTCTTATCAGGGCTTGCTTGCCTGTCAGAGATCATTACACCTTATACGCCTCCTTCCTGCAACTCCTGCAGCCCAGCTGGTGCCAAATGTACTGTTCTGCTTTCCATTGGACCAAACCAGTGAGGCCAAGAAGGGGTTACTGTTGTCTGGGCAGCCCAGGACCTCCAGATACACTGCCCAGGCTGGCGCCCTGGAGACGTCAACAAAGCAAAAACAACGCTGGAGGCAGCAGTCATGAGCTACTGGTTTCTGCAGCCACAGCTGGTGCTGTGATTCTCCAGCAGTTTGACTTCACCCCCAGAAACACACTCTATTATCTCCTGAGACTGACGGGTACCAACATGTTCCCCTCCCTAAGCTACGATTCCCATGACTGTTTCAAGTGGCATCATAGCGCTTCAGATATATCGTGCGAATGTGGCCTGAGGCTTTGGCCTGGCCTGGTTGGGCAGCTGCAGCAGCTCAGAGGCAACTGCTTCTTTTCTGCAGCCTTCCTTCCTTCCTTCCTTCCTTCCTTCCTTCCTTCCTTCCTTCCTTCCCCTGAAAGGTAGATGTTCCAAAGTTTTCAAGCTTCCCTTTTAATGAATCCTGTTAAAGTTAACCTAGCCATATAATATCCAGGAGAAATCACCCATAAATATAAGTAAATAGAGATGGTGGAGATAAATAACAATGGCTCCGCATGTGCAGGGCGATAATGCGCTCTATTTACAGCGGGACCCATAAAGGTCCGGGGAGAGGAGATGCGATCCTTTAATGGCTAACTTTGTCCATGAAGGCGGCGGCAGCACTCAGCCTTCGCCAGCTAAAGATGCAGTGACACACAACGCTTACAGATAATTAAATATTGATTTTTTGTTTTCTAATCCTATATAAAAATTGTCCTGGGTCTCCCAATGGTAGTTTCATCTCGCCAGGACACATGGAGAGCTATTAACCCTACTTGGTTTCAAGCTGTTGTAGGACAAATAATAAAGAGGGGAGGGCTGGCGCAGCGGGGGGGGGGGGGAGAAGGAACCCTTTGAGGGGAGCCTCAGTGGGGCAGCTGCCTCAACATCCTTTTCCCACCTCAGCCAGTGGAAGCGCTGCCAAGTACCTCTGGCAGAGGGAAGGAGGTGGGGCTTGCTGGGCCTCCCTGCCCCTCTTTGCCAGAGAGGTCCAGCTTGTGGCAGGTGACACTCAGCCTCTTGCTCATCACCCAGAGAGCCAAGTGTAGAGAGGCTCGCTCCAGTTGGTGGAGTTGCGCTCTGACTGGGCTGCCCTTGAAGACTGTTTCCATCTGGCGCAGGACACTAATTGCTGCTGAGGTGGCACCCAGTGTTATACCAGTTGCGCTGATTACTGATGTGGCTTCAGGCCCAGTTCAAAATGTTGCTGTTAACTGTTAAAGCCTTAAACAGTTTGGGGACCCAGTAATCCGAAGAGCCATGGCCTGGCTTGTCAGCCTGCCTGTGAAGTTAATCTGGCCAGCAGCCATGATGGCAATAGAGCTTTTTTTTGTCCTTTCTCCCAAACTGTCAGCCCCTCTCTCTTCAGAGGTGTGCATGGCCTCTGCAAACTGTGCGGGTTTTAAAGGTTCGTCATTTTCTTTTCTTTTTTTACAAATAATTTTTATTAGTTTACATCAAAATAAAACAAAACATACATTATTTTCACATTCAGATATTCATAGTCTTTCTTTTTTGGACTTCCTTCAGCTTTTCCATAAATCTTTCGTAGTCTTTATTAGTTTACGCATTTCTTTTACTTTATATTGTCATTATTTAAATCTTTCCCCCTTCATTTCCTTTTAACAATATCTCTCACTTTTTCACAGTGCTCTTTTGAAACCTTCTAGCGTTATTTGACCCTCACTTATACTTTCCAGATAATCAACAAATTTTCCCCAGTTTTCTGTAAACTTTTGGTCTCTTAGATATCTAATCTTTTCTGTCATCTTATCCAATTCAGCATAGTCTAACAACTTTGCTCTCCAGTCTTCCATTGTCGGTATTTCTTGTTGTTTCCAGTTCTGTGCCAGTAACATCCTTGCAGCCATCGTTGCATACTGGAAAAACTTACTGTCCTTTCTTTTAATCTCTTTTCCTGTAATACCTAACAGAAAGGCTTCTGGTTTCTTTGTAAACGTATACTTTAAAATCTTTTTCAACTCATTGTATATCATTTCCCAAAAACCTTTCACTCCTTTGCATTCCCACCACATATGATAAAATGTACCATCTTTTTCTTTACATTTCCAACACTTATTACAGGTCTTGTACATTTTTGCTAATTTTACAGGTGTAATGTACCACCTGTAAAACATTTTCATAACATTCTCTTTCAGTGCCATACATGCGGTGAACTTTAAATTCTCCTTCCAAAGTTTTTCCCAGTCTTCAAATTGTATATTATAACCTATGTCTCTGGCCCAATGTATCATGACCGACTTTACTTCCTCATCTTTCAAATTCCACACCAATAGCAAATTATACATTTTCGACAAGTTTTTAACCTCCTTATTCACTATCTCTGACTGGAATTGCTGGTTGAAAGAATGGATAAAACTAGACAATAAGGAACTTTTAGACTTAGAAGGATACGATAATAGATTTGGATGGCATGCGTACTTATGGAAGGATAAAAAGAAGGTACATAAAGGCTTTGGGGACCACATCTTTCGAGGTCCATTAATTGAAGTTTGGGATAGGTATAAAAACCTATTAGAACCTAAATTACCACACTGGTTATCACCACTAGAAGTTATGAGTGTAAAGAAAACCAATATGAGAAGTGATTGGGCAACATATAGTCAATTGTTGTCCAAAGAGGATGGAAAGTGGAAAGTGAAACCATATGAACAAGTTAAAAAATATGTATATGATTGGTTGCACTATTACCAAATAAATGAAATGTTTAGGAAGGATGTTAAAGAATATGGCTATGCAGATAAAGAAAGGTTCATCATTTTCAAACTGCCTTTTCCTAAAGAAGGCTTTTCCTACAGACATTTGTTTGTTTCAGAATTTATAAACTACGTATGGTTCTGTTTCATTGTTCTGTTGGGTCTCATCCACACCTCCACTGCTGCTTCCCCCCAGGAAAACCAGCTGTTTACTGCTGAATTGGACTGACATTTCCTCTACTTCAATGGTAAACCATGGGAATTCCTGGGGATATTTGGTGGGACAATTGGAAAAGCACTTGGACCCCTGCTTTCTAGGAATGGGATGAGCAGAAGTGTGGACAAGCCCTTCATCCTTGTGACTGTTTGAAATTGTTAATGCTGATGCCTTTGTTGGTTTTGGATATTTTAGGCTGTTGCATTTATTGTGTTGTGAGCTGTCTTAGGTGGACTGTGACCAGAAAGGAGGCATAGAAATTGTTGGAGTGCTGCAGTGCATCAGAGACTTTGGGGTCTGCATGGAGGAAAGCAGAGAGAGGGAGAGGAACCTCCAGACTTCCTAGGTTGCCCTTTAAGCTGTGCTGGCTGACCTTCACTCAGGGGCTACTCACAGGATTGCCTTCTTCATTTCCTTTATCCTCCTTCATCATCCTCACTGTGGGAGAGGAAGCCTCTGTCTCTCCTGCTGAGAACAAACAGCAGGCAAGGGCTCTTTGTAGCTCCACCTCAGACAGAACTAGCATCTTTCCTACCAAGCAGGCATTTCCTTACTAAACTCAGCTTTCCTATTCTCCTTAACTTAGAGTCTCAGTGCACTTGTAAAGTGCACTGGGTAAAGTATGCTGTTCCAGCAAGGATTCAGGGCTTAGCTCTGCTTTCAATCTGCATGTTAACTTTGTACACATATGCCAAGATAAATAATATACAAGGTACCATGTTTATTAGACTGCTCCACCCACAGCCACCAAAGCTGCTTGCCTCAATCATCAGGCTCCCCCAGGCTACCTGTTTATGGAGAATTTATCCTTCTTCACTTACACGGAGGTTAGACTATGCCCTCTTGTCTTTACTGAGCATCCATTCCGATTTGTTTGCAGGGAGGCTACACAGCAATGAGCATTCATTCTGATTGGCTTGTGATCCACATAGGACTTCCTGGGGAACCATTTGTTCCTTCCACACGGTGCAGTGCATTTTCCATTGCTTTCCGAACAGCAAAAAATCTGTTTCTTTTTCACAGAGGATCTGCTCTGCTAGGGTGGCACTCTAAACTGCTCTCCTTATATGTGCGAGAATCCCTCACACAAAATACTGACAGTCTGGAGGCATCCATCAGCTTTTTCTACTGAGAAGACCCTCTGAAGGACTGTTGGGAAGTTTTGGGGGTGCTTTCTCTGCTTCCTGTGCTTCCCATGGCAGCGATCAGGAAACCATGGAGCCCGTCTTTGGGAGGAATGGAGAAGGTCAAAACAAGAGCCCTGCAGCTAGATCAGATCGAAGGCCTATCTGATCCCAGGATCCTGTTTCTCACAGTGACCCAATGGAAGCTGATCATCTGGGCCCTGTGAGGCCTGAGGTACAGTCAACTTCAGCAAACAGGAGAGCAGCCATGATGGATCAAAATGGATGCCAAGAGTGTGTGTGTGTGTGTGTGTGTGTTTAATTCCATGCTGCTTTGAGCTTCAGTGCATTTCTGCCCCATCCCATGAGACTGATGGCATCTTGGATGATGGAAACCTCCAGGACAACTTAAAGGCAGCATCTTCCCATTGCCATACAGAGATGCTACAGAACCTGAAAATAGATCTCGGCCTCTGCCGACTCATAAGGAGATTTAGCTCTCTTGGAAGAAATAAATGTTGACATGCATAAAGATGATCTGAGGAAAGGATAGATAGACTGCAGGGGTCCCAGTTCCACTTTCCTCCAGATTATGGGCTTCTATAGCCCACTTTTTAGGTAAGGAATGAAACTGACACAAGCGGATGAAAATTCCATCCTCCTCACCTGATTCCTAGTCAATGCAAATGCTAAGAGGAATGTGTTAAGAGAAAGATTCTGTTTTGTTCTTTCTGCTGCCTATCCAGCTCTGCTTCTCACTCTATCACTCAGCTGCAGAGGGCAGGGCCCTCTTAGCCCATGGGCTCTGGCTTGGTGACTGCATTTCATTCCAAAATGCTACGGCACTCTTTATTTGAAGATTTTTGGAGGCTCCCCTGTCAGTCTGTTCATTCAGAAGCTAAACAGGCAGCAATAATACTTGGGGGAGACTCTGCCCCTCTCCCAAAGCCAGCCCCTCCCAGTGCAAGGGCAGAGAAGCCTTCTTGAGCAACTGTACTGGCCAGCAGCACCAGGCAAGGGAAATGCAGGAATATTGTCTATTCCCCCTCCCCCCAAAGGTATGTTTTGGATTGCCTTGTGGAGCTGGGCTATGTAATGCTGTGTGATTTACTAGGCTTCTTCCAAAGTCTGAGAAATGGTGAGGGGAGAGGAAGCTCCTTGTTTAGTGAATGGGGGGGGGGGCTTTGGGGGTGTCAATTGTTCTATCCCTTGCTGTGTGCACACAGCACTTGCTGCCTGTTTCAAAATGAGCAACTTGGAGACAAGACCTTTGCTTGAGGCAATTGTTTTCCCAGCTGTGGTAAAGTGCAGCCTGAGCAATAGGCGCCCAAGGATGTTATTTTAATGCCTAGTTGTTGCTTGTGTTTCAGAACGTGGGTGATTATGGGAGGGGAAACCTTTGCAAATGGGTCCCTGTTCTGATGCTTCCTGTACCAAAATACTTGGCATGTTCAACACCCACAGGGAAGGCGCACATGTATGCTCAGTCATCACACCATATGTGTTGGGGAAGAGGCAGCTGGTGGGTCTTTGTGAGCAGTAGCCTCATCAATCCATAGAACCATAGGACTGTAGGGTTGGAAGGAACCCCAAGAGTCATCTAGTCTAACCCTCTTCAATGCAGAAATCACAGCTAAATAATCCCTGACAGGTGGCCCTCCATCCTCCGCTTACAACCTCCACTGAAGGAGGGTCAACCACTTTCTGAGGTCCTACCCTCTGAAGCAAGAGAACACAAGCATGCTCCATCTTCCATGTGACCTGGAAGGAGGCCATCTGATCTGGGAAGAAGGTGGCTTCCAGTCCTGTGCCATGATATGGTGGTCGCCACCTGCATCTCTCCTGGAAGACATTAAGGGAAGCTCTCTCCCCTCTTTCTTCCTGCATATGTCAGAGAACTTCTCCAGCTCTACTTTGAGCTAAGTTATCTATGGCCAAGAAGGGACAATTCTATAAATCCGCCTAACATGTTGCATTCACCTCCTCCAAGCAGCAAGAGGCAAAAGGAATGAGTTTGATAGAAAAGCACATTGGCAGTTCACCATCTTTCAATCAATGCTCACATAAAAAGCCTTCACTCTCTCTCCCAGTCTAAATCTGGAGGTGGTTTTATAAAGTCTTGCTGGTACCTACTCTTCAACTTTTAAACTGCTGGGTAACTTGTGAAAATATTTTTAAACAACACCTTACAAGTGGTTTCAAAAATTAGTCACCGGGCCAGGAAGGAATCTGGGCAACATCAAGTTTGTGGGCTTTGCTCAAGCTGTTGTTACTCTGAAGGAAGCAGGAGAAATTGTGTTGTGCAACAGTTGGAGACAATCTCAGAAAGCAAAGCACACTCCACAGTGTCCAGCCATGGAGATGGTTAGCTGATCAGGCAAGGTGGGCAGGGGAGGATGCTTTGGGACAAGCAGAAGCATCGGGGAGAAGAGAAATTTCAGGGAAGTTCAAAGTTAGCAGGTCTTCAGTACTGTCTTCAGACGGTAGGTTTAGATTCCAGCATTTGACATTAACATTTTGGCATCAAAATCTGATAGAATCAGTTGCTTCTGGGTTGCTTCACCCATTTTTCAAGAGATGGGTGACAGTTTAAGGGGACAGTTAAATAAGTGATAGAAGTAGAACAAAATTCACTAAATGCAGTTGCATGATCAGCTGTCAGGAAACTGTGCATCAGGTGTTGAATTCTATTGAATGTTAGCTCTCAAGATACTGTCAAATACCAACTGGGACCTGTCAGATACAGTGGTACCTTGGTTCTCAAACTTAATCTGTTCTCGAAGTCCGTTCCAAAACCAAAGCGTTCCAAAACCAAGGTGTCCTTTTCCATAGAAAGTAATATAAAATGGATGAATCCGTTCCAGACTTTTAAAAACCCCTAAAGCAGCAATTTAACATGAATTTTACTAGCTAACAAGACCATTGATCCATAAAATGAAAGCAATAATTAATTCTATAAAATAAATAAGACAGTATTGTAGATAATGAAAATTAAAATTATTATTTTTTCTTACCTGCACTGATGATAGTCATTGTTTGGATGGGGGGCTTTTATCTATTTCCACAGTCACACAATCAGTCAGTTGCTGAACTGGATTCCACACAATCACAAAAACAAATTAACTGAAAAAGCCTCAAAAACAAAAACGCAAAATAAATAGCAAAAACAAAAGCACCAAACTTAATCCATTCCGGAAGTCCGTTTGAGTTTCAAAATGTTAGGAAACCAGGGAGCAGCTTCTGATTGGTGCAGGTGCCCTGGAAGCAATAGCCAACAGCCACGTCAGACATTCGGCTTCTGAAAAATGTTCAAAAACTGGAACACTACCTGGTTTTCGGCGTTGGAGAACCAAGATACTGTACTGTCTTGTGCTGAAGGGAAGTGCCTGATGTCAGATATGAAATACCTAGAGAATCATCATCATCAAAGTCTGCACAAAAGAACCGGAAGTAAGTGGCATGTGGGGGG
This sequence comes from Podarcis tiliguerta, assembly GCF_965153285.1. Classification (NCBI taxonomy): domain Eukaryota; kingdom Metazoa; phylum Chordata; class Lepidosauria; order Squamata; family Lacertidae; genus Podarcis; species Podarcis tiliguerta. Next base: position 41,716,774 of record NC_139549.1, read on the forward strand.
GGGGGGTTAAGTGTTGCTGCAACAAAGAACCTTTTCTCTCTAGGGCTCACCCAGTCTACTTGAGCAAGCCCAATTTTTCAGTTTTGAGTGTTCCAGAGGATGCAGGCTTGTTGGCTCCCATTGGGGCCCCTGAGATGCTGCCAGTTCCCTTCAGGCTGCCCTGTGTCTGGAGGGGTTCCACGAGCGCAACAGTTTCCTTCCCAGCTGGCTTCCGTCTTCATAGCACAAGTGCCTGTGGGGGGCTGAAATAACAGCCCTACTAACAGTTACAACTTCACAGCAGTCTCCCTCCCCTGATGTGCATTTTATATATCATTACAATCACAGAATAATTACATGCAGGCCATTAGGAAATAAATGTGAAAACGCAGCCAGCAGGGCACGGGAGGTTGGAGCAGCCGATTACCGTGTTTGCTCTGCTTCTTTTCGTAGAAGCCTGTGAAAAAGTCCTCAGATGTGGATGCAGATTCCTTGGCAACAAGACCCAAGGGACTGCTCACTGTGAAGAACCAGGGCTCTAGGACCCAGAAGCCCAGCAGCAGCAGCAGCAGCAGCAGCAGTGAGGTTCCTTATTTCCTGTGTTGCCCAGTGTGTCCACTTGCCAGAAGGGGGCGCTGTTTGTCTGCTACCTGCTGCACTTCAGCGCCACCATTACAGGTGGCCGAGTGCAGAATAGCAGAAAGACACCCCCCCATCTTTGCCTATATATTTCCACCTCATGCTTCACTCTCTGGCCCAGTAGCCAACATAATTCTGTAGCCCTGCAATTTTATCTCAAGCAGCCTCATCCTAAACTCAGAGCCAATATAAAATGATTCTGCTGAAATGAATTGGGCTATGCCAAAATGGGGTGGGGCGACAAGGAAGCATCTCATGAGCGTCCATAAGAATTTCCTTTCCCTCAGCAGGAGGCAAATCTACGCTGCATCTGGGTTTGTGACCTGAACCAGTGGGACAGAACAGGGGTGGTACCAATGCACTATCCACCCCCCCTCACTGCAGCCTCCCTGACTCTGTTGGCAGAGGCAATCTTGGGTGTGGTGATGGGAGACTCCAACGTTCACGCTCAGGTGACCTGCCCAGACTTTGTTCCAGACTTCATGGCTTCCATGGGGCTGTCCCAATACATTGTGGTCCCAACCCCTGTGGTCGGACATGCTCTATACCTGGCTTTTGCAACAGAGCAGATTGGACACATTGTGCTGATAGGGCTTATTGTGAACCCACTGTCATGGAGGAATCATTCTCTGGTGAGATTTTAGCTGGTTGTGTGACCTTTCCCCTCCGCAAGGAAGGGGGGGGGGGGACTCACTGAGATCCTCCACCTCCAGAAGGTGACAGAATCAGTTTGGAGTGAGACAAAAATGGAACCAAACATCTCAGAAACTCCTGAAAAAATGAGAAATTCTCTGGGGGTTTTTCAGCTGACATGGCTGGAATTCATGGGTTATGAGTTCAAGCCCCACCTTGGGCAAAAGATTCCTGCATTGCAGGGGATTGGATTGGTGACCCTCATGGCCCCTTCCAACTCTGTGATTCTGTGATTTGTGGCAGGAGCACCAACTGACTCACATGGAGAGATGGGGGCGAATCCCCAAGATTGAAGGGCCTGGTGCACATTTTGCATGTGTGAGGTCACGTGCATTACACATGCACAATGTCATGTTGTCTGGAGGAGGCCAAGTGCTCTGGAGGAGCCAGTCGCTAAAGTTGTGACGTGAGACTCATGGCACATGTGACACCATGCTCACACAATATGTGCTGGCCCCCCCAACATTGAGGGGGCTCACCCCCTTTCCAATAAATACTGAGAGGGTCCCCTAGAGTTGGCATGCCTGACCTGGGATTAAGAGTCTCAGGCTCTACCGACCAGTCGCTCCACCTGGCATTTTAAAACAAATCTTCCTTTTCACACTTCCACAAACGATACACTGATTGAAATGTAGCTGTCCTTCAAATTCTGCCCTTCTTAAAATTTGGTCATGCACTTCTCCAACCAAAAGGTTTTGGGGGAGCTTCCAGTAAATATTCTGAGTAGCTCAAAAGCCCCCTTTTGCATGCCATAAACTTTCTGTCCCAAGAGATGGCAGGGGCTCTCAGCAGCTCCTTCTTCTGAACCTCACCTGCCCCACATGGATGCAAAGGGCTCATTCCTTTGCGTGGTGGTGGGGAAACCTAGATGTGAAAACCCCATCTAAAACCTTCCTGGTTCCAATGAAAGAGGGGTTTCTTGGTATGGAAAGAGGGTTGGGTATTGGGAAGAATCCACCCGGAACCTCTGTTTGTTTCTGTAGTTCTGCTGGAGAGAAGAGAGAGGAAAAGAAAGGACTTCCCCTAAACCACAAGGCCTCTGTCTGGGCTGCTCCTTCGGAGTTCCTTTCCTTTTTTGAAGCTAGCAGGGGGCCAAAATATCTTCCGGAAGAGAAACACAAGCCCTTCATCATAGGACCAGCAAAAGTAAAAGATCTCCCTCCCTCTTTTTTCTCCCTTTCTTCTTTCTTCCTTTTGGGTTAAATGTGTGCAAACTGCTCTCTGCCCTTTCAGAATCCTTTTCTCTCTCTCTGAAAAGTTGCTTTCAGGAAGTCAAAACAAAGAGTTGGGTTTGTTTGCTTTTTTAACAAAAAGGAGGACCAGGGAGCCCGCGGCACCTGACTCTCAAGGTCAGGGGGTCACCTGCCCAGCGCTTGACGCCTGAGACTCGCTTGCGCTCGGGATCCCACACGGCACCATGTGCCTTCTGCTGATAAGAGTATGGGCCACGTAACCTTGTGCCACGTGACTGGGAAAGAGAACGAGAGCAAGAGAGATGGGGCTAGGGCGAAGAAAGAGAGGAATCGTCTATTCTTGTGAGCTGTGAAAGGGAACCGCGGCTGCCGCGATGGCGATGGAGTCTGCTTCTGAGGAGGAAGGAGATAAGAGGAGGGAGCCGTCAGCCACTGAGAGCCTTTCTTTAAAAAAGAGAAGGTCGTGGGCCAGCCTGATGGCAAGAATGCTGCCCTCTGATATTTTAAAAGGCTACAAGGAGGATTAAACATGTAATTCCAAATTCAGATGTGCGTTTCCACTTCGGCATCGTGAGTGGCATAAAGGAACAGTTCATATATCTGAGGGGGAAAGCTCTTCTATTACTTTCCAGGCCTCTCATTCAGAGCTGCTTGTTCAAAACCCCAAAAGCAAAACACAAAATCCAAATTTGAGGGTGTTTCTGTTGGGAGGTTCTCCAGAATTCCCTCCCTATCAGGAAAGGAAGAATTTGAGTGGAGATTTCTCTCTTTTTTGGCAGGGGGAAGGAGCAGGTCAGGACTTTCCTGTGGCTCAAACGGAGGAGGCAACTTCAGAGAGAAGCCAGTGATCCCACAAAGCACATCTAGCTGTGGCGTTGCCGTGTTGGACACCTCCCATGGTTCTGCACAAACTGGTGTCAAGATCACTGCAGAGCCAAGCGATGTGGCTGAAAAGCTCCCTCCAGAGCAGGCTTCTGAGGGATCTGGGAAAACTCCCTGAAGGACCAGAGCTTCACTGGAGGCAAAGAATGAGCTTTCTTCACTGCCTTCACCACCACGAGGCTGACAGAATGGTATGCTCTAAAGATTGCTTGGTCGACTTTGGCATGAGACTTGCACCATTTGTAGGCTACTTAAAATCTGTACTGCTTCACTACTCACAAGTTCCTGGTACGGCCATATTTGGACACCCCCCCCCCCCAATTCTGGATGCCTCACTTCAAAAGGGGTGTTGTAGAGTTGGGGAAAGCCCAGAAAAGGGCAACCCAAACAATGTAGGGGTGGAGCAACTCTATGAAGAAAGGCTGTAGCATTTGGGATGTTTTCGTTTAGAGAAAAGAATACTAAATCATACTAAACTCCAGTGCTATAATACAGTGAAGAGGAATGTTGGAAGATTCAGTCCAGATGCAGGAAAGTCCTTCTTGCCTTGTAGAGGTTGGGTGAGATGGCCCTGGGGGTCCCTTCCAACTCTAGGATTCATGCAGAGCAGAATTAAACGATGGAACTCACTTTGATGGGAGGCAGTGACGACCACCAGCTTCAATGGCTTTAGAAGTGGGTTGGACATGTTCACAGGGAGAAATCTACTACTGGCTAGTAGCCACACTGGCTCTGCTCTGCCTCCAAGGCTTTAGGCAGCCATGCTTTTGAATGCCAGTTGCTGGAAACTGCAGGAGGGGCAAGGGCTCTTGTGCCAGGGTCCTGCTTGTAGGTGACCCCCTGGCATCTGGTTGGCCATGTGAGAAGAGGATGCTGGACTAGATGTTGTGCCTTTGGCCTGATCCAGCATGGCTCTTCCTATGTTCTAATGTTGTTACATCAGGCAGGAGCACAGGCTCTGCAGCATCAGAGGAAACACTCAGGAATGGTTATGATAATGGCCCCTTTCAGGGCCTCAAGGACTGTATAGAAACACAAGATATCTCAAGATATAGAAACACAAGATATCCCGCTGTCACCGCGCCGCCGGAGCACAATTTCTGTTCTCATCCTGAAGCAAAGTTCTTTTTTTTAAAATGATATTTATTAAAGGTTTTATAGTTACAGAAGAAAAGAAAAAGACAATATATATAAACAAAGAAAATAAAGAAATTAAGAGATAATACATCAAAAATAAAAGAAAGAAAGAAAAAAACAATACATCCACACAACAAGAAAAAGCAAAAACATTTAAAAACACATCCATTTTTCATATCTTTATCTTTCAATGACTTATTTCCTCGACCTCCTCCCACCTCCCATTTTTGTATTCCAGTTAATAATTAAATCAGCAAATCCTTTCCATCTTTCACTGCTTTCTATCGTTTAATTATCTTAATTTATTTTAACCTTATCTTACCATCAAAATCTTAAAATTTATCTATACTTAAATCCTTATCATATTTCTACTAAAGTCATATAATTTCATTCCACCATTTCCCAACATTCCTTAATTATGCTATATTACTCTGAATAAAATTTTAAAAATTTCCAATCTTCTTCCACCGTCTCTTCTCCCTGGTCTCGGATTTTGTCAGTCTTTTCTATCAGTTCCATATAGTCCATCAACCTGGTGCTCTTCTATCCAAGGCTCTTAACTCTTCTCCCTGCCCTGTCTGCAGATTTCTTTTGATGCCAAAATTAAGTCCCAAAGGGCTTCCTTCTTAGCAGCTCCTTGATTTCATCTCGACAAGTTTGCCCATACTCCATATTCAAAGCTGTAATCCAAAAGATGCTCCAGGACATACTCCAAAGGCCCTTTGAGGCTAAAGAGCTCCGCATTTCCAATCTCTCCCTCAGTGCCTCCCTCCATAGGGAAATCTGCCCATCTTCCCTTCTTCAGTCCAAGCGGGGCACCGTCTCTCCGATTCTGACTCTCAAGCTCCATCACCTCTGAGTTCAGCTTATGTCCATCAATTTGTTCCTGTGGGGTCAAAACCTCCACTTGAGTTTCTTGAGATGCAGAAGCAGTTTGTTCCATCTTCTTCTCCAGAGCTTGCCATTTCAAAATGGGTTCCTGAGTCACATCCCGAGTAGTTCCTGTAAAGATGTTCACTTTTTGTTCCAAATCAGTTACACTTTGTCCCAAATTGTCAATTTTCTTTGCCGTCAAGTCCATCTTCTCATGTAGTTGTTCCAACAGAGCATTTATTTTGTAAAATGCATTCACTAGAACTTCTTGTTTTGCCATTCTTATCCAGGGTCTTGTCCAAGGTCACTTATTTCACAGCCTTTTAGTTCTTAGTGGAAAATTCCACTTCGCTGTTGCAACAGTTTCAAAGGCTCCCTCTGTAGGAAACAATTTCTATTTGTATCTGTCCTTGTTATTCCATGTCCAAATCCAGTATCAAAGTTACTGTTCAACTCTTCTCCTTTTTAAGTGCCAAAAGAACAATAAAAAGGATATATATCTCTTATTCAACTGTCCATCAGGATGTATTCCATTCCCAGTTATTAATTTTCTCAGATCGTCAAACTTTTTGACAGCCCGATCCCAGGCTCGAAACAGTGGTAAATTATCTCGTCTCACTCACTCTCCTGCAGGTTTAAACAATCCACAAAGAATTCCCCCCTCTTCTCCTGCTTCCAAGGGGGGGTTCGATATCTTAAATGATGAAAGTTTAATATTTTACAAAATACTTTCCCCAGGCTTTAGCTTGCGACGTCTTTGCTTTGATCTGTTTACAAAACAGAAGGCGGACTTCCTGTTTAGACCTTCCCGTTTCAATGCCAGATTACGATGTTTAAAAAATCCAATTTTCTGTTTTACTTACAAGTAGTTACTTAGAGTCCAAATGTCCACAGGAAAAGTCGGCGCTTTCTGGCAACAGCTGCAGCAAAGTTCTTAACCCGAGGTACTATTTCTGGGTTAGTGGAGTTTGTAATCTGAAGCGTCAGTAACCTCTGAAGTGTCTGTAACCCGAGGTACCACTGTAATTATTTCCATTTGGTTTAAGTCTCAGTCAAGAGAAACCTATTCCATGCCGTGTTTCTAAGGCCCAGTGTGACTTTGCTGAGTTCAGGAGAGGATATGATCCCGCCCAACAGCCCTTAGAGGAACACAAATGGGGGGCGGGTGATGGAGGCAGCCACTCCCTTCCTTGCTTCTGCATTTTACACATTTTATCCATGAGCATGGCTAATCCTTTCAACAGTCCACCAGTGAACAGCCTCACCATTATCTTGTGGTGAGCAGTTCCAGGGGATGGCTGAGTCCCACGTTTCTCTTTCCAGCCCGTCTTGGCTGGCTATTCTTGGACCAGCAGCAGCAGCAGCAGCATCTTGTTCAGATCTTAACCTTGTTCTAGGTTTCCTTCTCCTCACAGAGTCTGAGTGAGAGGCTCAGCACTGGGACTCAGGTAGACTTGTGTTGTGCTGAGCTGCTCAGAATGAAGAGCCAGGTGGGCCCTTATTGGCTCCTCCCATCAGCTGGTTCTGCTGGTTCTGAAAGCTGCAGTACATCCTCTGGCCAGCTGCAATGGTGGTGCTGTAGAGCCGCAGGCATACCCTCCTCCTGCGAAGTGCCACAATGTCAGAGGACGTCAGGTGACTCCATCACCCCAATCGCATCCCTGGAGCCTCCAGTTCAAGACCTCACAGGCCAGCCTCCTTCCCTCCTTCCCTCCTGCTTAACCCAACAGCATTTTCAGAACCAAATCCACCATTTCTCCAGCAATTTGCATTTTTCCTGGAAAACTCTCCTGTTTTTGCACTACAAATTGCACCGATTGTCTCCTCATTCCTCCTCTTCTTCTATTGGTGTCTTTTGATTACAAGTCTCCTTGGAAGAGACACTAATTGTTACTTCCCCACAATGCTTGTAATTATGCCTATTACATTTTGATTCATTTCCATACGTCAACACCATTACGGAGGGGGTGTGAATTGTCATCGTGGGGTGGGGGGAAGTGTGGGTTTTTTAATTTTTTATAAGCGGGTATTGTCTGCATGTGCGCACACACAGGCACTCAGAAAAGAGAAAGAAAGTCAGCATGAAGCGTGAGTGAATCCTTCTTTGTTGAAATTGAAAATAAGATTATAAATAAAAGTCTTTCTGTGACACCCGCAAAATGGACACTTTAAAATAAATTGCCACTGTTGATCAAGAAGATTGCTAGCTACCTTTTACACTAATGAGGTAAATCGTCTTCCAGCCCCTAATAGCAATATGTTGGAGTGTGTCATTTCGATGCCTGCCGCCTTAATAAAGTCTGACCTGACGATTCCCCTGCTGTCAGAGCCATTGTCCTCCCAGACACATAGCTGAAGTTTAGCTGCTCATCAAATAGGGAGGAGGAGGAGCCACAGGCGGCGGGGGGGGGGGGGATCGAAGGCATCAAACACCCAAGGCAGGGGATAATAACAGCACCCAGGCCCCTTGCCTTTAAGGGGTGGAGGCTTCTCATAGCCCCTTTGAGAAGCCACATAGCTGCCCAGGCTCTCTGCCACATGGGAACAGGAGAGCAGCCATGACTTTGCAGTTCTCGAGGCGCAAGCACATGGTAGCAGGTCCCACTGAGAATATCAGCATAGCTTTCAAATTTAAAAATTGAATAATGCAAATATAGAAAACATGTGGTTTGTCTCCTTTTCACAAAGGTGGGCCTTCTTTCCTCTCGTCTCCAGATTTCAACCAACAACTAAAAATTAAAATCTGGAGGATGCTCAGGGGAACATAGTTCAGGGGTCCAGCACTTTTCTTGCACACGGAAGGCCACACACTGAATCCCAACACCATCTTCAGGTAGTGATGGCAATGTCCTCTGCCTGAAGCCCTGGAGGTGACCATCGATGATCAACTCTTCTGGGGCACAGTCATTGAGAGTACCCTTGTTCCACCATAGAGAATATATGGTATTGTATCTCCACCCTTTCTGATGGAGATGGAACATGTTGCAGAGCTTTCAGTGGTGTGTATGGGCAGATCCATAGAGGAGAAGACAACCAGTGGGATATCACAGCCGTCAGACACTTTAGGGCTTAGTTCCTTACATCCACCTCCCATCTTGCTTGCTTCCATCCTGGAACCCAAAGCGACATTCATGGGAGGTTCCCATACCTGCTTAGCATCAGCCATGGAGCGGACTCATATGGCTTCAGACCAGGCCCTAGAATTAGAGAGAGACTAGAGAGGGGAGGTCTTGGCACATAAGCTGTGGGGGTTGGGTCAAAGGTTGTCAAACTGGGGTCAGCATGATGACTCCTGGGAGGTACACATGCCAGTGCAAAGTACTTGTTGCAACCACTACAATCACTACCTCAAAACCATGAGACCTAGATTCAGACGGAAAAGATTAGCAGCACAGCCTATGATGATGTCACTTCAACCTCAACCACATGCCATGCAAAACAAGATGTTCAGCTATCCAGCAAGCAGGTATGCATTGCATCAAGACACTCTTGCACTCAACAACCCATCTTAGTGGGTGGTAGGAAGGAGAAGGAGCGAGTGAAATGAAATAAAATACGCCAGCTTTTCTTGTCCAATTATGGCCGGTTGACCTGCCAGCTATAGAAGGGCAGGGCTGGTTTAGCAGCTCTGAATGTCAAGCTGAGTCTTCAGAACTGCTGAGCCCCTCAGTGAAGTTGCCGCTCCTGCTTGCTTAGCAAGGAAGATGGAGTGCTTGGGACGTGGAAAGTACCCGGCCCCCCTTCTCTCCATCCCCTCTGCAAGAACAGAGGTGCCCGCTTTCTCTCTCTGCCTGGTAATTCCACCAACTTGCCCTGGTCCTTGTGAGGAAGAGATCCCTCTTTTTAGCTATCAATCAACACAAGATAAAAGGGCATCATCTTCCCTCGTCAGGTTCAGTAACAATGCTCTTTAGAAAATTGGGTCCTTTTGCGTCGTTTCCCTGCTTGACACGCCATCCGTCATTAGCTGCATCAGTCAGATCATTTTTATGTCTCAGGCCATAATCCAAGATGATGGGTGATAAGGCATCTTTGCTTGCAAGTGGCTTTGTGTTTTTTCTTCTTCAGAAGAAGAAATGAGATGGATATTATTAGTATGATTATTAGGATGAGTCTTACTTGCAAGAATGGCCACTTTGGGGAGAGATGTTGGCACAAATGAGCTCTTCTCTCTCTCTCTCTCTCTCTCTCTCTCTCTCTCTCTCTCTCTCTCTCTCGGGCTGCCCAGAAAAGTTATGTCCACAACAGGCCATCAGGACCAGTGGTGGAGCTTCATGCTCTGGCACCAGGGGTGGGGTGGAGGCAGAGAGCAGATGGGGACATGGTGTGCATCCCGGGGTGTGGCACACCGCCCGCTGGGGTGTAGCGTCCATCCTGGGGGTGTGGCGCACTGCCTGGGGGGTGTTGGCGCCCAGCGCGGGCAGAGGGCAGCCACGATGGCACCCCACCGGGGACAATGCGCTCCCCCCGCTGCCCTCTTCTTCTGCCGGTGATCAGACAGAAATCAGGAAGTATTTTACTGCTGAAGTTCTTTCCCAAACGCTTTGCCATCCTCATCACAATCATGCAAAGAAACTCACCTCAATCCCTGGTTGCTGCTGCAAGAAGGAGGGGGAGGTGCCTGGTGTGCCCAAGGAGTGATTTGAACCCAAGGCTTCCATTGGCCTACGCTGGGTGGCCAAGTGAATATGCATTCATGGGGGTGAAGGAGATGCAAAGCTGTGGGGAAGGGCCACCTGCCTTGCCTCTGGAGGGGCTCCTGCTAAATTCTTGCTGTGATCTATGTGGGCTGGGGGAGCTACCTAGCAAAGATCCAAAGGGCTTCTCTATAGGTATATCCAGAAGAATTTGAACATATCCAGCGGAGGCCCCTGGATGGCAAACGTCAGTCCAAACGAAATGGCCTTCAGTGCCTTGGAGCAGACCCCAGCAGGACCTCTCCAAACTGAATGAATGAGCAGGAAAGTAGCAGCTGTGGTCCCATGTAAGCAAGTTACTGTTTGCACAGTAGGGCAAAAATAAAAATTATTCCCATCTTAATTTCCCATTACATACATGAGCATAGGTCAGCTTATGGGGTCTAAATTGGCAGTGAGTGTCAGTGGCTGAGCAGGAATGGGACCTCGGGGTCAGATGAAAATGCAGACTCTGAGAAAGGCAGATTCCATGCTAGAGAACATTAGGAAGTGGGTTGAAAATAAAACTGCCCATCTCATTAATGCCTTTATACACATCTATGGCGTGTGGCCACACTTGGAATAACAAATTCAATTCTGTCCACCTCACCTCAAAAAAAGTGTTGCAGAGTTGGAAAAAGTTCAGAAAAGGGCAACCCAAACGCATTTGGGGCGTTTTAGGTTTGAGAAAAATTATGCTGGATGTCCCCCCCCCCCCCATTTTACTAGAGCCTGGGATCATCCATTGAAGCTGAATGTTGAGAGAGTCAGAACAGACAGAAGGGAAGACTTCTTCACGTGCATATAATTGAACCCTGGAACTCACTGCCACAAGGTGTAGTAGTGATGGCCACCAACTTGGCTAGACAAATTCATGGAGACAAAGGCTATCAGTGGATGTGTTCTACCCCAGTGTCAGAGGCTTCCCATGGGGGCGGGGAAAGCTGGTTGGTCACTGTGAGGCGATGGACTAGATGAGCCCCCATTGGCCTACTCCAGCAGGCTCTGCTTCTGTTCCTAGGTAGACTTCAGGAGGAAAGAAGAAGTTCAGTGCTTGCAGAACAGCCCCACCACACTCTGCTTGAAAGCTGCTTTCCAGGGGTACCAACTATAGGGGCCCTGGGGGCCCCAGCATCCAAAATGTTTTTGTTGTGGGTGCTCAGCACCCACGTCCCAGGGCCCCTGACAAAGCACCAGAAGTCATGTCCGAGGCCTCGCAAGACCAAGGAACTTGACTTCTGGTGCCACTGGAAGTCAAGTTTTAAGGCCGTGGGGCACGTGACGTCATGATGTCACATCACAACGTGATGTCATGCTGTCATGGTGCGTGTGCTGGGCACCCATAAACTGGGGCCCAAGTCGGCTCCCCTGCCACTTTTCATTCCTGAGTGGCTGCTTGGCCTTGTGCCTGATGGAGAGATGGAAGAGCTCAGTGGCCAGGAGCAGAAGGCAGAGGAGGAGGCAGACTCAGCTTCATTGCGATGGGAATTCTCAAGGGTGGGTGGGTTAAAAGTGTCCCAGACCAGGAATGGTGCCCTTTAGCGAATAATGCGGATGCCGTGCCATGGCCTCTGTGAGTGTAAAGCAGGAATGAGAGCCTGAGCCTGAAGGCAGCTGCCAGGGGGAGCTAAAAGCCAGTGGGCAAGTCTGTCAGGCAGAGTTAAGTTGCCTTTTTGACTTGCAACACACAGCAGGGGGGAGGGCAAAGTGGGAACTCTCTCCCACAGTGGAGGGCTGGCTTTGGAGCACCTAGCAAACAGATAAGGGAAACATTGCAGATGCTGAGCAACTATAGGGGAATATATGCATTCTTCATTCTGGGAGAACTGGAGACCTTTCCGTACCTACTGGATCATAATCTACTCATATGAAGGAATTCAGGGGGACATGCTAACGTCTTTTCTGTCATACCTTTTTCTTTTTTTGTATTTATGTATTATGTAAATGTTTTATATTTGAATGATTTACATCATGCATGGAATTGTTTTGAGATGTTTTTCTGGTTCATTTATTGACCAGTCTGGGTTTCCATTTCCATTTCTTTCTTTCCATTTCGTATACCAAGGACAAACTTAGTTGGTCTCTAAGGTGCTACTGGACAATTGATTATATATACATATAAGGTGGACTATCTATCTATCATCTATCTATCATCTATCTATCTATCTATCTATCTATCTATCTATCTATCTATCTATCATCTATCTATCTATCATCTATAGTTGTTTAGTCGTTTAGTCGTTTAGTCATGTCCGACTCTTCATACTTCCCTTGTTCTAGATGCTATACTCCTATTGATGCAATTCTGGGCTGCATCAATAGGAGTATAGCATCTAGATCAAGGGAAGTAATAGTGCCACTGTATTCTGCTCTGGTCAGACCTCACCTGGAGTACTGTGTCCAATTCTGGGCACCACAGTTCAAGAAGGACACTGACAAACTGGAACGTGTCCAGAGGAGGGCAACCAAAATGGTCAAAGGCCTGGAAACGATGCCTTATGAGGAACGGCTAAGGGAGCTGGGCATCTTTAGCCTGGAGAAGAGGAGGTTAAGGGGTGATATGATAGCCATGTTCAAATATATAAAAGGATGTCACATAGAGGAGGAAGAAAGGTTGTTTTCTGCTGCTCCAAAGAAGCGGACACGGAGCAATGGATCCAAACTACAAGAAAGAAGATTCCACCTAAACATTAGGAAGAACTTCCTGACAGCAAGAGCTGTTCGACAGTGGAGTTTGCTGCCAAGGAGTGTGGTGGAGTCTCCTTCTTTGGAGGTCTTTAAGCAGAGGCTTGACAACCATATGTCAGGAGTGCTCTGATGGTGTTTCCTGCTTGGCAGGGGTTTGGACTCGATGGCCCTTGTGGTCTTTTGCAACTCTATGATTCTATGATTCTATAATTCTATTATTCGTGACCCCCTGGACCAGAGCACGCCAGGCACTTCTGTCTTCCACTGTCTCCCGCTGTAGCAGGAAACACCCCCCCCCCATCATTCAGTTTGTACAAACTTCACACACGACATACGCTACACTTCTGTTATAAATTCATAGAAAATCAACCATACATCAGATTTGCACTGTTCCACTTTTATTTTACTCCATGAAGGAAAGACTACAAAATAGGGAAGGTTTGATACAGGGCGCCATAATCCCTTCACCATACCAGCACATCCACAGGAGCCCTGCCCAGTTGCTATGCCAACCCTGATGATCCCAGACAGAAGACAATCAAGATCACAAAGAACTTGCATATGGGAGTGGATTCAGCAAAGGACAACGATCAGATCTTCCCTCAGGGGGCAGGAAACTGTGACTACCTTTTGTCTTCAGAAAATGACTCATGGGGAGGGGTAGAAGGGAACCAGCCAGGTGACAGGACACTCAGGTTACCACCACAACTCCTCCCTCAACCCCTCCTTTCTGTAATGTATGCATGATGTTTCTGGGGGTGGGCTTGACCTAGAGGAGGGGAATTTCAAAAGTTTTTATAAGGTCTTGCACACCATTTTTCTGTGTCTTTTCCTCTCTCCTGCGAGTGAGGGGAACACCCTGCTGCAACAGTTCAATAAAGGCCAAGCCTACAGGCTGCTGATTTGCTCCAATTTACTCTGGTTGGTGTCTTTACTTTTTGTCCAAGGGAGCCCTCAGATTTTTCCGGTAACACCGCAGTTTGGTCAGACTCATGCTGGTAGCTTCGAGAACACTGTCCAACCATCTCGTCCTCTGTCGTCCCCTTGTCCTAGTGCCCTCAATCTTTCCCAACATCAGGGTCTTTTCCAGGGAGTCTTCTCTTCTCATGAGGTGATATATCTATATATCTATATATCTATATCTGTATCTATATCTAGATATATATCGACTTTTTCTTCCAAAACTCTCTGTGTTTGCCCCTATGGAGCATACCTGCACAGGGGTCAGGAATGGACAAATTGCTCCCTTTCAGTTTCTCTTAGTGTCTCATTTGTTTTAAGTTCAGTTCCCCACTTCACATTAAAAAAAAAATAATCTTGATGAAAATCATCAGTATTTTAATTTGCATTTCTCCCATATGCAATTATATTTTGTCATCTTGTGTGTTATACAGGTTTGCAAGTAATTTCCCCTAAAATAGTGCACTTTTGTATATTTTTTTCATACTGTGCACACGCGTGCACACACACACACACACACACACACACACATTCTTTTTAATTGTTTTTGAAATTATTTTTAATGCTGTAACCCACCCTGGGACCTTAGGGTGAAGGCCAGGTAATAAATTGTGTATCTGTGTGTGGCTGAATTCCAAAATATGCATTGGTAGGCACACTTTTGACCAATATACACATTTTTGTGCACATTTTTTGAGTTGGAGAACTGCATTGCACAATTCAAACGGGTGCAAATTTTGAAGAGAGCTGTGCTTATATATGAGCTGTATAGACAAGGGAAAGAAAAAACATTTAAGATAGAAGAGTACCTCAGAAGTAGCAATATGCCATACAGTGGTACCTCGGGTTAAGTACTTAATTCATTCTGGAAGTCCATTCTTAACCTGAAACTGTTCTTAACCTGAAGCACCACTTTAGCTAATGGGGCCTCTTGCTGCCGCCGCGATGCCTGAGCCCGATTTCTGTTCTCATCCTGAAGCAAAGTTCTTAACCTGAAGCACAATATCTGGGTTAGCAGAGTCTGTACCTGAAGCGTATGTAACCTGAGGTACCATTGTATTTAAAAGAAGAACAAAGGAACATTCTTAATTCCCAGATAACAATGCAAGAATTACTTGAGGCAATAAAAAGCTCTAAAAATGGCAAGTCTCCAGGCCCGGATGGTTTTACAGCAAAATATTACAAGAAATTAAATGAACAATTAGCGAACCCACTGAAAGATGTCATGAATGAAATATTGAACACAGGCGAAATCCCAGAAACATGGAAACAGGCCTAGGTCAAGGTAAAAGGACCCCTGACCATTAGGTCCAGTCGTGACTGACTCTGGGGTTGCGGCGCTCATCTCGCTTTATTGGTCGAGGGAGCCGGTGTACAGCTTCCAGGTCATGTGGCCAGCAGGACTAAGCCGCTTCTGGAGAACCAGAGCAGGGCACGGAAACGCCGTTTACCTTCCCGCAGGAGCGGTACCTATTTATCTACTTGCACTGCGTGCTTTTGAACTGCTAGGTTGGCAGGAGCAGGGACCGAGTAATGGGAGCTCACCCCGTCATGGGGCTTCAAACCGCCAACCTTCTGATTGGCAAGTTCTAGGCTCTGTAGTTTATGCCGGATACAGCATATTTTTAGAATGGGAGACAAAAGATGAAGAGTTAAAATCAGTTATGATTAAATGGGCACAAAATGTAGGTCACAACATTATGATGGAAGATTGGGAAAAATTATGGAAAACTGATTTAAATTTTACAGATTGTTCCCTATTGAAGGAGAATTACATGAAGATGATGTATAGATGGTACACAACACCAGTGCAGTTAGGGAAAATGTACAAAACTAGTTCAAATATATGTTGGAAGTGTAAGGAAAAGGAAGGGACATTTTATCATATGTGTTGGGAATGTAATGTAATTTTTAAAAAATTGGGAAATGATATACAATGAATTGAAGAAAATGTTCCAGTTAACATTTGTTTAAAAACCAGAGGCATTTTTGTTGGGGATTGTAGGGAAAGACCTGCCAAAAAAGCTGAAAAACATCTTCATGTATGCGACAACGGCCGCGAGAGTTCTGGTAGCACAAGGATGGAAGACTGAAGAAACCCCAACTAAAGAATCATGGCAAGAAAAATTGATGGACTATTGAGAACTGGCAAAATTGACATATAAGCTACGGGACAAGGATAACTGTGACTTTAAAGATGAATGGGAACCCTTTACAAAGTATCTGAAGATGCAACAAAGTGAACTGGACTCCTTGGCTGGCTTTGAATAAACATTCACAAACTTTTTATTGATAATAATCAGCTAAATAGTTTGAGGATCTATACAATTTTGTAATACGCAGAAAATAGCATTTTTAGAGAAATCAAAGACTGGAACTGAGGGAAGTCGGGGGGGCTTGGGGGGGTTACGTGGGAGGGTGGGGGAGGGAGGAAAAATGGGGGGGGGACAAGGATGATATGTTTTTGGATAATATGTCTTGTTTTAATTTTGAATAAAAAATTTAAAAAATGAAGAGAGGTGTGCTTGGTTCAGGAAAGCCACTTCCGGCTTGCCCCAGGACCTTCCTAGAATTCTTCCCAATCGTAGTGGCAGTCCACTTGTGGTCTGAAGTCCTCAGCAATCATAGGGTGTGTTTTCACACTGACAACCAGGCAGTAGTGGCAGTCCTTTCCAGGCAGGCCGCGCGGTCCCCTAGAGTGGGTGTTCTTCTGCGTTCCTTTGTTCTACAGTGTCTGGAGCTTAATATTCACTTCTCCGCCAAATTTGTGCCTGGTGTAAACAATGACATCGCGGACGCTTTATCTCGCTTTCAGATGGACTGCTTCCGCTCGTTAGCACCGGACGCGCAGCCGCTTCCTCAGCCGTTCCCGGAACATCTGTGGAGTCTTGGCGACCTGAGTCTTGGGAACCAGAAGTGATCCAGGGAGTATTGGCCTCATTGGCACCCTCCACTCTAAGATCATATAAGAAGGCCTGGGCAGATTTCTTAAAATTCCGAAGTAAAACCTATGCCGCCAGGAGTAGTACCCCTCCCATCACATCAGAGGTTTTGTCCTACCTAGTATACTTGAGACGCTTAGGTCGCGCCCCCAAAACCCTAAACATACAGGCTGCAGCTATATCGTTCTTTTGCAAGGTGTTATTCTCATCTGACCCATGTGCCGATTTTGTAGTGCGGAGAACCTTGGAGGGTTGGCGTAGGCTGCAGCCCCCAAGCTGCGATACAAGAAGGCTGATATCATTTGACATCCTTATCCAAATTCATAAAAAATTGAGAACCGTCTGCTGGTCAAAGTATGAGGCGCGTTTATTCTCGGCGGCATATTCCATCGCCTTTTTCGGGGCCTTGCGCGTTGGGGAGGTTGTATACAAAGTAGGACAGCGCGCTTCCTCCCGGGGGTTGCTTTTAAGTGACGTGACGCTCTCTCAAGACGACCTGGTTTTGCGGATACGTAGCTCTAAAACTGATCAGTACGGGAGGGGGGCTCTAGTGCGGCTTCTGGCAACCAGGCAATCAGGCCCAGCTAAGGACACCAGGCGCTTCTTATACTTGAGGGCCAATTCAGCAGGACCATTATTGATTCATGCAGATGGCTTACCCCTGACGCGTCACCAGTTCACTCGTGTCATGCGCTTAGCACTGGCTGCATGTGGCCTTCCGCCTGCAGATTTCGCAGCGCACTCCTTTAGGATAGGGGCGGCCACCACAGTGATGCATTTGGGCCTCACTGCGGAGAGGATTAAGGACTTAGGCCGCTGGAAGTCTGATGCTTACAAACGTTATGTTAGAAACAATCTGTGATGGATCACATGGGTTTGACTGACCATAGCCTGTTATTTCAATTTCTTACAGGAAACATGGGGGTACGCGTTTGGATAATCGGGCACAGTATTGTGCATTGGGCCAGGGTCTGCGCCATCAATTCTGGTCTGGGACCATGCCTGGGTTTACCGTCTGAATCATAGAATCATAGAGTTGGAAGAGACCACAAGGGCCATCGAGTCCAACCCCCTGCCAAGCAGGAAACACCATCAGAGCACTCCTGACATATGGTTGTCAAGCCTCTGCTTAAAGACCTCCAAAGAAGGAGACTCCACCACACTCCTTGGCAGCAAATTCCACTGTCGAACAGCTCTTACTGTCAGGAAGTTCTTCCTAATGTTTAGGTGGAATCTTCTTTCTTGTAGTTTGGATCCATTGCTCCGTGTCCGCTTCTCTGGAGCAGCAGAAAACAACCTTTCTCCCTCCTCTATGTGACATCCTTTTATATATTTGAACATGGCTATCATATCCCCCCTTAACCTCCTCTTCTCCAGGCTAAACATGCCCAGCTCCCTTAGCCGTTCCTCATAAGGCATTGTTTCCAGGCCTTTGACCATTTTGGTTGCCCTCCTCTGGACACGTTCCAGTTTGTCAGTGTCCTTCTTGAACTGTGGTGCCCAGAACTGGACACAGTACTCCAGGTGAGGTCTGACCAGAGCAGAATACAGTGGCACTATAACTTCCCTTGATCTAGATGCTATACTCCTATTGATGCAGCCCAGAATTGCATTGGCTTTTTTAGCTGCCGCGTCACACTGTTGGCTCATGTCAAGTTTGTGGTCAACCAAGACTCCTAGATCCTTTTCGCATGTACTGCTCTCAAGCCAGGTGTCACCCATCTTGTATTTGTGCCTCTCATTTTTTTTGCCCAAGTGCAATACTTTACATTTCTCCCTGTTAAAATTCATCTTGTTTGTTTTGGCCCAGTTCTCTAATCTGTCAAGGTCGTTTTGAAGTGTGATCCTGTCCTCTGGGGTGTTAGCCACCCCTCCCAGTTTGGTGTCATCTGCAAATTTGATCAGGATGCCCTTGAGTCCATCATCCAAGTCGTTGATAAAGATGTTGAATAAGACCGGGCCCAAGACAGAACCCTGTGGCACCCCACTAGTCACTCTTCTCCAGGATGAAGAGGAACCATTGATGAGCACCCTTTGGGTCCGCTCAGTCAGCCAGTTACAAATCCACTGAGTGGTAGCATAGTCAAGACCCATTTTACCAGCTTCTTTACAAGAATATCATGGGGCACCTTGTCAAATGCCTTGCTGAAATCAAGGTAGGCTACATCCACTGCGTTCCCTTCATCTACCAGGCTTGTAATTCTGTCAAAAAACGAGATCAGGTTAGTCTGACATGACTTATTTTTCAGAAATCCATGCTGATAATTGGTGATCACAGCATTCCTTTCTAGGTGCTCACAGATTGTTTGCTTGATGATCTGCTCCAGAATCTTCCCTGGTATTGATGTCAGACTGACTGGGCGGTAATTATTTGGGTCCTCTCTTTTCCCCTTTTTGAAAATAGGGACAACATTTGCCCTCCTCCAGTCTGCTGGGACTTCGCCTGTTCTCCAGGAATTCTCAAAGATGATTGCCAGTGGTTCTGAGATCACATCTGCCAGTTCTTTTAATACTCTTGGATGCAGTTCATCTGGCCCTGGAGACTTGAATACATCTAAACTAGCCAAGTATTCTTGTACTATCTCCTTAGTTATTCTGGGCTGTGTTTTCTCTACTGAATCATTTGCTCCAAATTCTTCAGGTCGGGCATTGTTTTCTTTATCGGAGAAGACTGAGGCAAAGAAGGCATTGAGGAGTTCAGCCCTTTCTGTGTCCCCTGTTTGCATTTCACCATCTTCTCCTCTGAGTGACCCCACTGTTTCTTTGTTCTTCCTTTTGCTACGAACATACCCATAAAAGCCTTTTTTGTTGCTTTTAACCTCTCTAGCAAGCCTGAGTTCATTCTGTGCTTTAGCTTTTCTGACTTTGTGTCTACACGTGCTGGCTATTTGTTTGAATTCCTCTTTGGTGGTTTCCCCCCTTTTCCATTTTTTGTACACATCCTTTTTTAATCTTAACTCAGTTAAAAGTTCTTTAGATAGCCACCCTGGCTTCTTTAGGCACCTTCCATGTTTCCGTCTCATTGGTATTGCCTGAAGTTGTGCTTTTACTATCTCCCTCTTAACAAACTCCCAGCCATCATGAACTCCCTTTCCTTTTAGTATTACTGTCCATGGGATCTCACCCAGCACTTCCCTAAGTTTTATGAAGTCGGCTTTCTTAAAGTCAAGAAATTGAGTCCTAGTATGCTTGGCTGCTCCTTTCCGTTGTATAGTAAACTTCAGAAGAGCATGATCACTTGCGCCTAATGATCCTTCCACTTCTACCCCATTAACCAGGTCATCGACATTGGTTAGGACCAGATCTAAAATGGCTGTTCCTCTTGTTGCTTCTCCCACTTTCTGGACAATGAAGTTGTCTGCAAGGCCAGTGAGGAATCTGTTTGACCTTATGCTCTTGGCTGAGTTTGACATCCAACAAATATCCGGGTAATTGAAGTCCCCCATTACTACTATCTCCCTTCCTTTTGCATGCTTGGCCATCTGTTCCAGGAAGGCATCATCTATGTCCTCCGTTTGGCTTGGGGATCTATAGTAAACTCCCACAATGAGGTCACTGTTATTCTTCTCTCCCTTAATTTTGACCCAAATGCTCTCACTTTGGCTTTGAGGTTCTAAATCTTGGATCTCTTCACAAGTATACACATCCCTGACATATAACGCCACTCCTCCTCCTTTCTTGTGTGGTCTGTTTCTCTGAAATAGATTGTATCCCTCCATTTTTACATTCCAATCGTGGGACTTATCCCACCAGGTTTCAGTGATGCCTATTATGTCATATTTAGTTTGCTGTACCAAGAGCTCAAGCTCATCTTGTTTATTTCCCATGCTTTGTGCATTAGTGTACAGACATTGAAGTCCATTAGTCATTCCCCCGTGTCTCTTATTTAAGGATTTTTTCCTCCCACCACTAGGTCTGCTTGCTGGAATTTCTATATCTTGGGTTTCCCAGAGGGGGATGCGCTGGGCCGAGATGTTGCCCGCTGTTAAGGCCAAAGCAGCAAGGGAGGGCCCCCCAGATGCTTTACTCATACAATTGGGGGAGAATGACCTGGCATACAGGAAGGCAGTTGACTTGCAGTGGCATATAATTAGTGATTTTCAGGAGCTCAAGGCCTCCTACCCAAATATCACAATCATTTGGGCCTCGTTGATGGAAAGGCGGGGTGTGGAGAGACAGCAGGTGCCCGATAGCCATGAATAGGGTCAGGAGAGCCTTGGATCGGGCGGTGGTGTGTAGAGTGGCAGCCCTGGGTGGAAAGGTGGTGGAACACCCGGGCATACGTTACAACAACGAGGCCCTCTACTGGTTTGATGGCGTGCATCTGTCTGATGCTGGGAATGACGTTTGGCTGAGGGATGTAGCAAAGGGTATAGGTGATTGGTTTCAGGCATGAGAGGATTGGCGGCGAGCGTTCGCTCGTGTGGCGGTAGGCATTGGTAAGAAGGGGTTCAGAGGATGTGTGCGGGGGGGGGAGGAACACCATCACCTCCCCCCAGTGAACGAAGGGTGGTCCGTTAAAGGATTCCAGGGGGCGTGGCCCTGTCCGAAGCCTATGGAGGTGTGGGCCAAAGGCACGCCCCAGAGCGGTGACGGGGGGGGGGGGGGAGCTCCTAGTTGACGTGCCTCAGCAGGAGACTCCCCCACTATGGTGTTAACCCTTCACCGTGTCTCCAGCAAATGGGCTGGAGCCGGATAGTCGGTAGGACCAATGCCTAAGCCAATGCCTCCCATTCCTGAATTCAATAAAGTTGTGGCCTAATTCGCCCATTTAACCTTATATCATGGTGTCTTGTGTCTTTATTTATCCTGGTGGGGGGCGGGAACTCGCCACGCAAGTGCACATTTTAGGCAGGCTTGCTTTAAAAGACAAACAAAACCAAACTTCCCCCCACTCCTAACACAGATACTCTTTCAACAAAATGAAGCAACTCAGCTCCTGAGAATGTGGGATAGCTCAGTCGATAGAGCATAACTCAACCTCAGGGTTGCGGGTTTGAGCCCCACGTTGGGCAAAAGTTTCCTGCACTGCAGGGGGTGGGACTCGATGACCCTCGTGATCCCTTCCAACTCTACAGTTCTGTGATCCCCTTATTTTCCCAGTCTGGCAAAGCCACTTGCAGCCCGCAGCTGAAAGGGGGCCCGCAGGCAGCAGAAGAGGACCTTCCAAGGGAGCAGATCCTGCGCACAGCCAAGAGCGCCAGGCAGGAGCCCCAGCTGAGCCTGACTTCCAACAAGGAGCGGCTCCTGGTGCTCCTCATCCCTGGCCGCATCCGCAGCCTGCAGGTTAGGGGGGCGGGCTTCTATTTATTTCCTGCCCTCCTCCCGGAAAGGCCCTGATTCACCAGCCCCTGAGAAATGCCTGCCCAGGCAACAATGGGTTTCTGCTTTATGGAGCATCTGATCTGCTGCTCCTCCTTCTCCCTTAAAAAAAATAAAATCCTTGAAAGGGCTTCTATTTATTCTCGGGTGTGATCATCAACGCCCCCAAGACGCGCACACCCTCGGAACACACCACCTTCCGCCATCCGCCTCCTGCTCTTCTTTGTAACAAAATGCAAATCTCTTCCTCCCGCTTTCAGTTAAAAAGGGAGGGGGCCTCGCGATGAGTCAGAGAAGGGCTGGATGTCAAGATGGTGGAGATGCCCAGCGATTATGTATCGAGCAAGAAGGACATTTGCTTATTTACGGGATGGAGAAGCCTCTGCTGAGCAGCCGGGCCTCCCTCCCTTTTTTCCAGGAGAAGGCGGAATCAATTTTTGTAATCGCTTCTGAGCTGAATTCGAGCAAGGAATTTAGTGTAACACTGCTCCCATATATATTTAACATTATTATTCTTGCATTAAGAAATATAACTCCAAGGCCAGAAAAGAAAAGAGGAAGGAAGGAATCAGCTAATATGCACTTCAGAATAAATATCAATCCAGTGCGTAGCTGTCAACCTTCCCTTTTTTTGCGGGAAATTCCCTTTTCCAGCGCCATTTCCCGCTGCTTCCCGCTGCTGTCCTGGATTGTTAGATATCCCGTAGACTGTCCCCGGGACAGGCGAGGCTGCTGATCCCTCATTTTCAAATCTGAAAGTTGACAGCTATGATCCAGTGGGGTTTACAACAAGCAGATACGTCCATTTCAAGCAGTGAATTCCTGTTTTAGTAAACCAAAATTGTTCAGCCTAAATAAGATCTCAGCATCAATTACACATCTCTCTAAAATTAATGGACTCGAAACTATCAGACAAATCAAAAACTTCAGCCCCCTGGGAGTTGGCTTCCATCTGCCTGGTTGTGCCAGCTCCTCTCTGTAGACCCACAAACTCTCCCTCCTCCTCCTCCAGAAAGATGCAGCTCAGCTGTGGAGCCCCCCAGTCGGGCTGCTTGCTGGTGGTCACCTTCCCGTGAGATCTCCATCCTTTTCTTCTCTATCCACTTTTGTGATTTCAAATAGAGCCTGCTTGTGTAAAAAGTGCCTTCAGTTAGGGATGGAGAAAAATTAGTTTCCCATTCACATTTAAAGGTAATCTTACCCAATTTGCAACTCTCTAAAGACCCACCACCCACCCACACAGAACTAAAACACAGAACCACCCTTCAAAATGTGCAATTCAGTTCTCCAGCCAAGTAAAGAGAAAAAAATAGCCTATATGTACTCGGGTTAAAGTGTTCATAAAAATGCATGTGACATACAAAACCACATTATTTTAGGGGAAATTGCTTTGCAAAAATGGGGATATAAGGCCAAGTGGCATATAAACACATGCATATTAGGAGAAAATTGCATTAAACATGGGTGACGTTTTACAGAGACTATTTCTAAAAATTGCAAACTGATGTGGAAATATGGAACTGAACTTAAGATCTGAAAAATGAGAAACAGAGAGAAACTGAAAGTGACAGAATTTCCCTTCCTTGCCTTCAGTGTCAAAAATGAAGAGCCAGGATCCCCATCACGTGACACTAATCATGTGACACTTTCACTAAATATGAGAAGACCTGACCACCTCAAAAGAGCCTCCATGTTTGGGGTGGATAGGGTGTGCCAGCCCCAGGAAGGAGAGCCAGTTTCATCTCCAAACATGTTGGGAGTCAATTTGGATTCAATTTCCTGAAAGTCTCGTGCCTGATTCTTTTCACCGCTCATCTTTCGGCTCTGCAGCTGTTGGCCTCTAGTCCACCCATCTGCAGCCAGTCCAGAAAACTCTCCCACCTGGAATGAGAGCTCTGCAGAATCTGTTTCTTTTTGTAAATAATTTTTATTAGCTTTTCAGATATACAGATAGTTCTCAGCTACATTATATTATCAAACGAATAGTCATTCTTATAATTGTATACAGAATAAACTGTAAAGCAATATAATAACAATTTCTTTAAGCAAACAATACAAAACAAGCCAGAGGTGTATAATAGCTTGGAAATTTATACTTAGGGATGTAAAATGGGCAAATAATCCAGATTCAGTAATCATAATTGAAATCAAAAGCAGAATCATAAAATCCTTCTATGTCAAGGGAAACTGATCCAAACATTCAGTTTACATTATGTTTAATGTTTTAACCAAATCCGCTCATAAGCAAGAGAGGGTTCTGGACCATGTTCCTCCTTACCCACAAATGAGATAAAAACGAACTCAACTGTTACAAAATTATCCTTCTTACTTTGGCCCCTGGTAACTCCTAATTTGCCTGTTAATCTCTCTGAAATCGCTGTTTATGTTCCATGTCACAGTCCAGTTGCAATCATACACTTTGGAATAATTGTGCTGTGAATGCTCTGTATCAAAGGGCCTTAGGAGCACAGGATGGTGCCCTCAGAAGCTGAGCTATGCCACAAATCAGTGACAGAAACATAATCACCGCTATCACAGGTGTTGTCATGCAACCATCAGCATTTGATCATTTGATTATAAAATTTGTATTGGAAGTTGAGGATTATAGTCAAGAGGGTTATACCAGCTGGCCTATACAAAAGCTCCCACCACCAGCACTCATGGCTTAGTGGAGATGCAGGATGCCTGGGCAAGTGATGATGGGGGGTGAGGTTGGGTTAGGAAGCAGGAGGAGGACCTGGGGTGGGCTCAGATTTTTGGAATGGAGGCAGGAGGAGATTTCAAAGGAAGGCAGTTGCACAGATGGAAAGTGAAATACTTTGCAGGCCTCTTCTCTCTCCTCCCCCCCTTCACTTGCTTGTCCTCCGAGGTGTAAATTATACCGACAGATGTACAGTCTGGGAACTTTTCCAGCTTCAATTCTTAAGAAAGGGAGACACCAGAAGCAGCATTTGCCCTGCATTTGCAACAGCCTGTGGAGTGCCGTTGGGTTGGCTGAGGAAATGCGCCCCTGAGCTCACGGGGATTTGGGTTTTGTTTTTAAAAGCCCTGCCGCCAGTTGCCCCAAACACTTTGGAGAGTCTTCTGAGGTGGCCTGTGTCACTGCTGGCAAGGGGCCTGATCTCTTCAGACTGGCTCCTTGACCAGATGGGATGGAGGGCCATAGCACAGAACCTCTCCCTGCAACCTGCCTTATTCTAAAAAAAGACCCAGGTTTCCTCATGGGAGCCTTCTGGGGTCTCCGGTTGTCAAAGCACTTGTGGTCATTGGCTTAGACACTAATAGGAGCAGCTCACGGGAGAGGCAGCCCCCTTGCCAGGATGGCAACCAGGGTGGGGTCTTTTTTTCAGCCCCCCACCCCCTAGGAATCCTTCTGAAAACGTGCTTCTCTTCTCATGGCCATTTGGGCATCTGCGAGGGGGCTCAACAGCCCTTTCAACGCAGCTTCAAAAAAATGGGTAGCAAGCAAAGTTTCCAAAACATATTTTCTCCCCTGTCAAATCTTACACTCCTTCTGGAGGCAGTCCACAGCTTTGACACGCGGCTTGTTTTTCTACTCGGTTACAAAATCCCTTTGGCTTCTAAATGGAGACATTCAGAGAATAGCTCTCTCTAAAAAACCCCAACCATTTCCCCCCTCCTCCTTCAAGGCTAAACTTTCGCTTCATAATCTTTCAAAAAGCAGTTTTCAGAAGGGGTGATCTTTCTTGGAGAACTAGGCCCAGGCTAACAAAATGAGGGAAAATGGAAAGAGATTCACTGGAGGAACCATCCTGGGACGGCGAGATAAAACCCCTGTTTTGATAAGAAATGTGTAAGGTTCATGACTCAGTGGCTGAGCATCTGCCCTGCATGCGGCAGCTCCCAGGGGCTTTTCCTGCTCATCAGTGCAGGCAGAGCCAGGTGGAATCAGCATCAGACAGCTTCCAAAGTTCCTATAAAGTTGCCCCCCCCCATCAGGATTGCAGATACAGCCCATGGAAGGGATCTTGAGAGAAACGGGAAGGGTTTTGGGTAAGAGGCTTCTTATGGTGGCGGTGCTAGGGGGTTCAGTCCATTGGTTGTGCCTGGGCGTTGCCTAAAGTGCAATTCAAAGCAAATCCAGAGTTTCCTGCTCGGGCTGGAATCTCTGAGGAATTTCAAGAGAAAAGACCAATAATGTGAGTGAAATGTCTCTCGAAAGGTCCTGCTCCTCTCGGAGTGCAACTTGGGGCTAATGTGGGTGGAGAGGTGAGTTGGAAGGGCCCCTCAGGGCTATCTAGTCCAGCTCTCTGCGTGAGGCTTTTTCGGGAAGCCTGTGAGATTTCTCCACCCCCCCAAGGACAGCTGGTCTCTTCACCTGCTGCCTCCTTCTCTCCCTCCCTCCCACCTTGCAGAATGCTGGGACTTCCCCACACTTCAGGGCCCTCTGCGTGGCGCCAGGCGGGTCTGTGTGGCAAGACGGCAGCATGCGCCTCTGGTGTGCAAGCTTTGTGGTGAAGGAGCATGCACTGCCTTCCACGCTAAACAGGGACCAGGCTGCCTCCTCAAACTCCATACCAAATCACAAGCAACAGAGCAGAAAACCAAATTATTCTCAGCTGTTACACTGCTTAATTTAATATTTCCAATGAGCTCCTTTGCCTTCTCCTCAAGAATGAAATGCGTATTTGTGCTGTGTCACAAAACATTAGATTTTGTCAAGGCAATTCATTTTTCAATGGTAATTTGTAAAGTGTGCACATACCCCCCCCCCACACACACACGGTCTGGGGAATTTTATAGCTTCTTTCAGAGAAAAGGAAAATAAGAGGCACTGGGTGAGTGATGGATGAGATGGGAGAGGGAAGGCTGGAGACGCAAGCGTCTCAGACTGGGGAGGCCATTGGCCCCTCCCAGCCCAGCTATATCCAAGGACAAGACACGCTGGGGGGGGGGCAATAAATGGCTGGGACACTTGCCACAAGGCACAACACCCCTTGGAGAAAACTTTCAGTTCCCTGCAGCATTTTCACATGGACTTTAATGAGGCATAAAATGGACCAAATGAGATCATCAAGGAATAACAAAACAAATAAAGTCAACTTAGCTACATTTTTTCCTAAGCACACACATTTTATATCATCCAAGGAGGCCACCAAATGCTGGGGGTAAAGACTTATTCCTCCTCCAAGATCCAGCAAGTTTTCTTTCCTCGGCAGAGAGGGAAAGGGGCTCAGAGCTCCCTGTGGATCCCGAGTGTTCAGGGAGGACACAGAGGAATCGGCCCAGAGACGGAGGATGAGTCCACCTCCAGAGCACAGGGGGCTGGGCAGATATCTTTGCCCGCAAGAGTTTACTGGAGCTAAGGTTAGAGTTCAGAAGGCCCATATCCAAATGGCAGGACAGCTGCATTGCATGCAGAAGGTCCTCTGGCATCTGAAGCTTAAAGGATCCCAGAGTGCTGCATAGCAGTGGACCAGAGCCGGCAATGCAGAAGAAGGTGAACCAACGTAAGGCCATTTCCTTTGTTCCAGAGAGAAATGCTCTGTTATTTAGGCAAGGAGCGATTCAGGGAGGGAGGGAGAAAAGCTGCTTTGCATGTAGAATCAGACCCTCCAAGTGTCCCTATTTTCTAGAAATGTCCCTGTTTTAGAGTAGCTGTCCCGGTTTCTGATTTGATCCTGGAATGTCCTACTTTTCCTTAGGATGTCCCGACCTGGCCACAGTGATCCACGCGATGGTCACCTCCAGGTTTGACTACTGCAATTCGCTCTACGCGGGGCTGCCCTTGAAGCTGTCCCAGAAACTGCAGCGGGTGCAGAATGCTGCAGCGAGGCTCCTCATGGGGTCTCTGCCATGGGAGCATATTCACCCAGTGCTTTTCCAGCTGCACTGGCTCCCAGTGGAGTACAGGGTCAGATTTAAGGTGCTGCTTTTGACCTTTAAAGCCCTTCACGGCCTAGGACCCTCATACCTACGGGACCGCCTCTCCCGGTCTGCCCCACGGAGAGCCTCAAGGTCCATAAATAACAACACCCTAGTGGTCCCAGGCCCTAAGGAGGTTAGATTGGCTTCAACCAGAGGCAGGGCCTTTTCAACTCTGGCTCCGGCCTGGTGGAACGCTCTGCCTCATGGGACCAGAGCCCTGCGGGATCTGATTTCTTTCCGCAGGGCCTGTAAGACAGAGTTGTTCCGCCTGGCCTTTGGCTTGGAGCCAATTTGATTCCCTCCCCCCCCTCCTTCTTTTTTCTTTTCCTTCTCCTCCTCCGATGAGGCTACATTTTAATATTTTAATGTTCCATTATTTTAATGTTGTATTTTACTTTTGTTTTTAAGTTGTAATCATTCATCTTGTTTTTATTATTGCTTGTAAGCCGCTCTGAGCCTGGCCCTGGCTGGGGAGGGCAGGGTATAAATAAAATATTATTATTATTATTATTATTATTATTATTATTATTATTATCTTGGAGAAATGTTGGAGGGTCTGGAGTTATCTGACTCCCGAGACGTCTAAAGGCAATCCTGTATAGGGAAGTTTCTTAATGTTTAATTTAATTATGTTTTTATATATGTTGAAAGCTACCCAGAGTGGCTGGGGCAACCCAGTAAGATGTGTGGGGTATAAACAGTAAAATTATCATTATGGAATAGGACGTCCCTGTTTTCAACAGAGAAATGTTGGAGGGTATGGTAGAATGCCACCGCTTCCATCTCTGGCATCTCCGGGCAATATGCCTACGCATTCTACATTAAAAGTATATTCCTTAACACCACCATGGTGCTACAATTTCCAGCACCCTTAGCACACTACAGTTCCCAGGCATCTTTCAGGGAAATTGTGTGCTTTGATTATATGGGAAAGAGTCTCCTTTGTTGGAGATCCTGCCAGTCAAGAGCAGTCCACAGGGCAGAGCTTCCCGGTGCCTGGTGAAGAATTTCCCCTCTCTCTCAGGTGCCAGGCTGCTGGATTTCTCTTGCTGCTGCCCAGCCTCTTTCACTCTGGCTCATTTCTCTTGAGGAAGGACACATCTGGTTCAAACATGATGTGGTGCGTGATCATTCTCCTGAATTGCTGTTTTAATATATTCTGTGTAACTTTTGTATTTTATAAAGATAAAATACTGTAAGTCACTTTGAAGCTCCTCTGTGTAAGGCAGTGAATAAATGAAATAAATAAACCCTGGGCAGGATAGCCCCCCCCCCCCACCGGGTGGTTTTGCTCAGCTCCCTGCTCATTTCTGGAAGGAGCTCTGCTTAGCAGATCATGTCTGGCGCCATCAGAACATGAGAAGAGCCTCCTGGATCAGGCCAGCAGCCTGCCTTGTCCAGCCTCCTGTTCGCACAGCTGCCAACCAGATGTCCCTATGGGAATCTCCCAAGCAGGACTCGAACCCAGAACCCAGAACCGTCTCCCTTCCTGCGCTTTCCAGCAACTGGTGTTCAGAAGTGTTTCTGCCTCTGACTGTGGAGGCAGAGCATGGCCCTCGTGGCCAAGAGCTATTGATAGTCTCCTCCTCCTCCATGAATTTGTCCAATCCTCTTTTAAAACCATCCAAGCTGGTGGCCGTTGCTGCCTCCATAGCTTAACTAAGCGCTGAGCGAAGAAGTCCTTTCTTTGCTCTGTGCAGAATCTTCCAACACTCAGCTTCCTTGGATGTATGTG
The DNA here is from genome assembly GCF_965153285.1 of Podarcis tiliguerta. NCBI lineage: Eukaryota > Metazoa > Chordata > Lepidosauria > Squamata > Lacertidae > Podarcis > Podarcis tiliguerta. Next base: position 41,746,382 of record NC_139549.1, read on the forward strand.
AGTTTTTGAGTTGTGAGAGAGGGAGAAGACCTTCTCTCTCTCCCCTTTCTCCATGATAGGCATCATTTTGCAAATGTCTTCCATGTCGCCTCTTCCTTGCTTCTTCTCTAAACGTAAAAGCCTCAGGCATTGCAACCTTTTCTCATCAGAGGAGGCTGCTAAGAGCCTCTGTCCAGTTTTCTTCTTCTGTGATTTTAACTTTTATGTTTAATCCTATAAAACGCTGATTACAATTCAGTAAAGAAAAGGAAACCTCAATTGCCACATAACGTTTCTTACTCAGTCACCCCATATCTTTCCTCACCTTTCTTCTGTGAAGCCCAAAGGGGAAAGCCTTCCTGGGTCGTTTATTACAGGGCTCTCCCCATGTGGGAAACAGGAGTCGATGCCTTTGGCCCCTCACCCTGGGAAGGCTATAAACAAGGAGAGAAACAGAAAAATACATGTCTGAGAACAGGCAGTGAAATAAGGTTGTAATTGTTCCAATAATGAGCAAAGGCATGACCAATTATTTTCAAGCTCATTAAAGTTGAGCCTTCCCTTTCCCCTAAATATATTGTGAGCTTTGCCATGCTGGAAATTTTCTAGATCTTCATTAACTGCTCTCATTAACCAAAAGGGTGGGCTATTCTGAGATTAATGATGTGTAACATCTGAAAACAGCAATCAGCCCATTGGAGGGCTGGACCAGCAGCTGGGTGTTCCAGCTTTGGATCAGCTCGGGGCAAGGAGTTCCTCTCCACTGGCCTTCTAAGGGCTTCTTGGGCACCTTCTGCCCAGCCGCTGCCTCTCGGTTTCCCCTTCCTCATGGGGAAGATGTCTCCTGCCCACCCATCACCCCAGATGGCTGCAGGGGTGGGGGTGGGGGCAGCAGCACCCAGTACTGAAAGGCCAAGACCCCCCACAGGCAGCTCTGCCTGCTGCGCTCCAGTGCCTGGTTGCCAGCACTGAGTACTGGTTGGGCTTCTGAAAGGGGAATGTGGGGCAGAAAGAGACCATTTCCTCCTTTGCCTCTGGGGGCAAAAGGTCTTGGGCTGGGGCTGCCTGCCCTATCCTCTGTGTGGGCTTCCTGCCTCCCTCCACGTCTTCAGAGGGGCAGCCCCCGCCCCAACTTCTGAAGGGAGCCAAAAGCTCCCATGAACTCACGCAGGGGAGGGGGCAGGCAGTTGTTGCACAAATAATCATTAGCTGGGTTTGTTTGCTTTGCTTAGAAAATATAAAGATTTTCTTTCCAGCTTTGCACTGGGGGAAAGGTTAACGAATTCCCTCAGAGAAGAGAGACTTCCAAGCGGTGGAGGTCACAAATCAATGCCCGAGGTATGATAGGCCAGGCTGGCTGGAGAGCTTCAGCAAGGAGGGAGGGAGAGAGAGAGAGAGAGAGAGAGAGAGAGAAGGAGGCAGTCAGGGGTGGGGTGGGGGTGTCCCCATCACGTGTGCCACATGCAAGCACTTGGCCTCTCTGACTTTCAGGTGGGCTTCAGCCCTTGCATCTTGGGGCCTCCCTGCCTCCACCCACCTCACGGTGTCCAGGGAGTTAAACACCCCCTTTTCCGGTGGGAAAGGGGTGCACTGTGACACAAAGTTGTCGACAAAGCTGCCCATCACTGAACAAAGCGGCATTACAAAGCAGCTCACATCAATAGGGCTAATTAATTGGATTAATGGAAGGGCAGCACAAATTAGGTCTGGCTTGGATAATTTCAATGAAAACTGAATACCAATCCCCAAAGTCGATGAAATCTGGATGAGACAAAATTGAGTTAAAATAGTGGAGACTGCCAGAGTCATTAGCCCACCCAGTCTCTGGAGCAGTTGTTTAATATGCAAGCTATTAATATGCAAATTGACACAAATAAAAAAGTGTGACTTAAAAAAAATCCCTGTGTTGAGCACAGGCATCTGCCTGATATGAAGGGGGATTGGAGTTGACGGGAAAGTGGGGGCTATCAAGTGGCCCTTCAGCCTAGAGAGCCCACTCTGGATGCACAAGTCAACCAGGTGGTGGAAGCAAGCAGATATAGACCGACATTTGTAACTGGATTTCTCTCCACACTTGGACCAGCTTAGCATTTTTATCCCAATGAAGTGCCAACAATTAACGAGCCTAATATGGGTTGTTTTTACAAAATTCTGTCTTCTCTGAATGGAGAAGGAACCCCCAGAGCAGATCTTGCACACCCAAAAGGGCACTAGGGGAAGGAGCATATCCAGAGCTTGAGGTGCCACGTCTTCACCACCCCCTTGGCCTGCTCAGCTATGACACTGCTGGTCCCCCTATTTGTGGGCTCGGGGCTTGATTCTGCTGATCATTCTCACCCCAAATAAGTGTCAACAGGGACAGAGTCAAGCACATGTTAGCTAGCTGCAGAGGAACCCAGGAAGCTGCCTTAGGCGGAGTCCACCTAGCTGAGTATTGTGTGCTCTGGCTGGCAGCAGCTCTCCAGGGTTTCAGGCAGAGAATCTTTCCTAGCCTACCAGGAGATGGTGTTGAGGACTGAACCGGGGACCTTCTGCACGCTGATGCTCTGACACTGCGCATGTGGACAAAGGCCCATCAATACCTGAATGCAGTTTATTATTTTGCAAGCCGGTTCTAAAATGCTAAACTTTTGGATGTGATGTAAATAACATATTTTAATATTTCTCCCTTTAAACTGAATACAGTAGCTGGAATGTGATTCTCTGCTGGAGGGTGAGCTCTGTTTCCTTTGCCACCACTTTCACCCCTGAAAGCAGTCTTTCTCAAACTTGGGTCTCCAGCTGTTGTTGGACTATGACTCCCATCATCCCTGACCACTGGTCCTGCTAGCTAGGGATGGTGGGAGTTGTAGTCCAACAACAGAACCAAGTTTGAGAACCCTGCTTCAAAGCATGCATTGATAGCAGCCTTCCCCAAACTGGTGCCCTCAAGCCTTTTTAGACTGCATTGCATTGCATTGCATTGCATTGCAGGGGGTGGACTAGATGGCCCTTGAGGTCTCTTTCAGCCCTACAATTCTATGATTCTACAACTCCCATCAGCCTTAGCCAATATGTCTAATCATCAGGGAATCAGGGATGATAGGAGTTGTCCAAACCATCTTGAGGGTGGGGAAGGCTGGTTACCTCTTCCTCTCTCCTGACAGGCACCAACCAGGTGGTCTATTTCTTCTTCCTCTGGACCTAGGAACAGCCTGTTGGATCAGGCCCATGGGGACCATCTAGCCCAGCACCCTGTTCTCATGGTGGCCAACCAGGTGCCTGTGGGAGACTCATAAGCAGAACATGAGCACAAGAGCACACATGCAGCCCGGTGTGGATTCCAGCAACTGGTCTTCAGAAACCTTACCATCTCTAGCTGTAGAGGAAAAACACAGCCATCATGTCTAGTAGCCATGAATAAGTAGCAGTAGCCTCTATGAATTGATCCTCCATCCAAGTTGGTAGCCATCACTGCCTCCTGTGGGCATGAGTTCCATAGTTTAATTTTCTTTTATCTGTCCTGAATCTTCATCTGTGGTGCAGTGCAGGACGGACCCCCAAACTGGATCATCAAGTCCTTAAGGTTAAAGTACTTGCCACCGCAGTAGAGTCAAGACTTTTATACTGTGCTCTTAAATGTTCCACACACATTGACATTATTGTAAGCCAGTCGGATAGATGTATTTAAAGGCTGAGCAGTCATTCCAGGACTCTTTAAAACAACCCTGTATAATAAATAATAATAATCAGCCTGAAGACAGGAGTGCCTGGCACTCACAAAGAGTCGGACACGACTAAACAACAACAACAACAACATGGTCAGTCAGGATAATAATTCAGGCTTTAGGCTGAAAGTTACAAACATGTACAAACAGGTTTGCCCCATATGGGAGATAACCTGGGGGAACTGTTGGCTGGCAGTCAGCAGTCCAGTCCAGGTGAATCAGGAAGTTCACAGGACGAAAAAGAAGATCAAAGAGAGGGAGGTGGCTGTGTGACTTGGCCTTTTACCAGGTCTGGAAGGGTCACACCCACCTACTAGTCACATGCAAAAGGAAGGATGCTCCAGGCCAGGAGGAACAGGAAGTTCGACCGGCTGGACCAACATCTCCTCCATGACCACTCTAGCAAAACAGGTAATGTTGTACTTGACCACTCCCAGTGGATTACATCCCACACATGGGAGGTGTGGCATTTGAAGCAGGGTCTTGGCCAGCTCCAGATTGCCCCCCCCCCCTTCAAGTTGCTCCACCCATGAACCCAGGCAGCCCCTCACCCAGCACCAGCACTGACACACTGTAATGACATCTTGGATTGATGATTCTGCGAAGGGCTATTGGGAGAGGGCACAATGTCATTTGCAGGCAGGTATTGATCTCTGTTAGCCTCCCCTCAGAAAGGAAGGAAGAAAAATATTGGCTTATTTACAAAAGGTGTCTTTTTGCTTCTAGCCAGGAGGCAGCCTCAAGATTCACAGCTTTGCACCTAGTCCCTTGGAAAGTGGAGAGGCTGAGGAGGAGGAGCCCAGCTCCATCTTAGAGGGGTGGCTGGAATCGCAGTCCCCCACCCCTTCCCTTCAGCAAAGGGTGGGCTGATCACCTCCAGAGGTGGGGCACTGCCTGCATGGGACTCTATTGGGTAGCTCCTTCTGGTGTGGGGCTGCTCTGTCTTCCTGGAGAAATTGAATTTCTGCACCAGGCTGCTCTTAAAGATCCAAGAGCAGGGTAGCTCTCTCGCCCCACTCCCCTGCCCAAATCTGACTCATCAACTTTTATTTTTTATTTTTGCCACCACCACCAAAATTGGTGGGGTCTTGGAGACCAGAAAAAATGGTTGAGGGAGGCAGATGAGGCTCCATAATTTAGGAATAGGCTCCCCGCCTCCACCCTCGCTTGGAGGAGACAGGCAGGATTTGCTGCTGGGAAGCAAATGCTCCTAGATTCCTTCCTTCCTAGATTCCTTCCATGGTCCTAGTCAGAAGGGGTTGTGGAGGATGGCTGGCATCCTGTCCAAGGCCCTCATCAGCTCAGGGGTCTTGCAGCCACTCCAGCATTCCTGACAGGGGCAGCCCTGCCTGCCCTTTAAGCAAAGGGGGGAAACCCAGAATTGGAGTAGATGGTCCTGGGGGCGGGGGGGCTTTCCAAGTCTACAGTTCCATGATTCTATGATTCTCTCTGGAGATGGCCTGTTCCATCTCTTCCATCTGCTCTCCTGGAATTGGATCCCTGGAATCTGGTGCAGGAGAGAAAAGAGGCCTGTCCACACTGGAGCACTATTTCCCTCTTAATCCACTCCACCACCACCCCATTCAAACTCTCCTCTCCGCCTGCATTCTCCTTCAGGATCTCAAACATCTATGAAATGTAGCTAAAAGGCCAAGAGATAAAGGTCAAGCATTTCAAGCAGAAAGATTCCTCCACTGGTTCTTGCATTCTCCTGGCTGGTTTGTGTCTGGCAGGCTGGGAGGTGGAGGGAAGAGAGGTGGTTTGTACAAAGGAAAATAAAAAAGCTAAGAAGTACCTCCAAAAACATCTGACAGAAGGGAAAATCCCAGCAACAGAAAGGAGAGGAGGATGAAGGCGGCTCCCTGAAGGTCCAGTCCAAGCTGGCAAGTGTCAAAATATCACCAGCTGTTTGCAGAATGCAGAATAAACACATCTGAAATGCCTGTTTGTATGTGAAGAAGACTGGCTGCAGAGCCCTTGCGGCTTTGGGAGTCAGAGGCTTCAGACTCTGGGTTGTGCCAAGTGGCTGGGCCAGAATTTGTGGGTACAGATTAAGCCCCTCTAACAACAAGGCAGTGCCTAGAACGACTACAAAGCTGGCCCACAAGTGTTCAGTCAGGTCAAGACTAAAGACTGCTAATAAGATCAGCGGCTGGACAGAACGGATTGGAGCAGCTGGATTTCAGCAGGACTGAGCTTTCCAAACAGATGGGGAAGCCAAAGAGAACACACAGGAGTGAGATGCAGAGGCAGGAGCCCTCCGCTTAGAAAGAAATAAAAATTAAAAAGGGAAGGAGGAAGGGGGCCCAAACAGCCACCCACTCCAAAGACAGAAAGGCATAAGAGACCGATGGTGACGATGGAGAGGAAGACGGGCTCAGGGCAAGTAACCATCAAAGAAATGCCCCAGGGCCACCAAGCATGCCTCATGCCCCTGGCACTGCCCTGTGGGCACTGGGGCTGCTTGGGCAGCACATATTTAAACTATGGAACTCCCTCCTCCAGGAGGCGGCCAACAATCTAGATGGCCTTAAAGGGATTAGACAAATTCAATGAGGACACTCGTCATTCCAGCTATGCTCTGTGTGCACAGCTGGTGGGAGCAATGCTTCTGGATACAAACATTGGGAGTGGATTTCCAGGCTGTGGGGCATTTGAAGGACTTGGGCTGCTTTCCCTGGGACATCTGTTGGGAAGCCTCTGTGTGGTCATGTTTCATGCTCAGCCAGTGCTCTGCCCTTCTCATGAGTGATGCCATCCGTGGAGTCTTTGGGGGACCTAGTTGCCTTGGGGGAGCAAATCCCCCCCCCCATGAATCTGCAGGGAGGCCCCTTTTAGGGGCTCCACTTACAAGCCCCATTCTCGACCACCTCTCCTGAGCACTCCTGGGCCCCAGAGCTTGGCAGGAAACTCCCTCACAGGGAAAAGCAGCCCAAGTTAGGAAATGTTTCTCCCTCTAATCGGAAGCAGATGTGTTCCCTGCAAGGCTGTCCAAGGGAGAGGATTCCTTGGGTTAGCTAGACCTCCATTCCTTTCATGGGATCCAAGGCCGCCCGTGTCTGGAAACTCTGAGGCAATCCTGAAGCCCTCATTCCTTTTTTAGTGATGGTGAGCACAGGGGGAAATTAAAATAATGGGGCTTTGAGTGGTTTCAGATGATTCTTTAAAAGGCTCGTGTTTAGCATGAGGCCAGCGATACATCTCCATCTGTATCTTGCTGCCTACCTCCAATGCTTTTGCCTGGCCTTCTTGCTTTCCCATAATTGCAAGATGGGCATGTTACACAGGGATGCCCAATATGCCCAGTGGCACAGCACACCCTCTGTGGGCAAGGAAACCACAGGCTCAGCATCTCCAGGCATTTTCTGTGCCTTCGGGGTGGGTGCTGAAAATGACCCCCAAATATTGGATTGGTCTGTGGGGGAGGATCTTAGAACTTCCGGGCTGGAGTGGGCTTATTTTTAAAGGTAAGATGACCAATGGGGTCCTTTGCTTTTGAAAAGCTCATTGCTTTTTTTATTTAAGGGGGGGGGGGGGACGTGCCAGTACTAACCATGAAGTTGTTACAGCAACTGCCACACTTTTAACATTTGAAGGGGGTGCCTGTACTGCGTACCCTTGAGTACCTCCAGAAAAAAGGACTGGTTTTGCTGCTGCTACAAGGATGTTGTATCTGATGGTTTCCATGGAAGAATGAGAAAGGATATACTCAACCTAGATAAAATGGGGTAAGGGGGGGGGGATAGGAAGGGCCTCTCTGCACGAGCTGCAGCAAGTCAGAGGAGACCAGTCTTCCCCAACCTCCTGTCCCCCAGATGTTCTTGACTACAACTCCATAGTCCCTGGATGTTGGTAGAGAGCCAGCGTGGTGTAGTGGTTAAGAGGGTAGACTTGTAATCTGGTGAACTGGGTTCACGTCTCTGCTCCTCCACATGCAGCTGCTGGGTGACCTTGGGCTAGTCACACTTATCTGAAGTCTCTCAGCCCCACTCACCTCACAGAGTGTTTATTGTCGGGGAGGAAGGGAAAGGAGAATGTCAGCCGCTTTGAGACTCCTTCGGGTAGTGATGAAGGGGGTATCAAATCCAAACTCTTCATCTTCTCTTCTAGTGCTGACAGGGACTGATGGATCTGGCTATTACCAGATTACAGGAGGCAGGAGTAGAGGATACTGGCTGGGTGGAGCAGTGGGAAGGGTTGGGAGGTTTGGTCCTTCAGATGTTGCTGAACTACAACTCCCATCAGCCTCAGCAAACCAGGGATGACAGGAGTTATACGGTAATTCAGCAATATTTTGAGGGCCAAAGCTTCCTCATCCCTGGGCAGGCTTTTTTTTCTTGAGGGCCACATTCCCATGAGGGTGGCTCTTGGGGGTCCCCTGCAAGCTGGCAGTGGCTGGAGGCCAAGCCCATGACAGGTGAGCCACAAGCACAAATGTTCTGGATGAACAAATGCCACTGAGGGAAAGCAGAGAGACAAAACAAAAGCAAAGCGGCCATTTACTTTTATCAAATAATATGCTGCCTCTTCCAATTGTTCTAAATCTAAAACTACAAAGAGATATGAGGGGAGAGCGACTTTAGAAAGTCCGGAAAACAAGGAAAAGGCAACAAACAGGAAGGAGATATCTTGGGCAAGAGTGGAACAGCTTCAGGAGGAGTAGAGGGGCCACTTAAAAGGCGCTGGGGGCCGTGAGTTGCCCACTAGTGGTATCAGGCATCCTGGAAGCTTTCTGTTTTAAGGGGCTCAGCCACAGTGAGTGGTAGCTCAAGTCCTTTGGGTGCAGAGATGGTGGGGTCAGCAGGCGTTTCTGGCCGGGAGGATCTGGAAGCTGGTGCAAAGATAGAAATGGGCGCTTTCTCCGTCGGAGACCCTGGCCCCACCCCCGAGAGCCACTGCCAGTCAGAGTCAGATTGGTCCACAGGAACCAGTCCCGATTTTGTGATGAGAGCCACTTTGTCCAACCTTCTGGATATGCAACCTTCTGGACAAAACTCAAGAGCAAGTATGTCTAGCCTTTATTTTATTTTATTTGTATTTATTACATTTATATACCACCTTTATCTTCCAAGGTTCTCAAGGTGGTCTGTATGGTTCCTCTCCTTCCCTATTTCCTCCTCACAACTGAGGAGCGGGTGCAAGGGCACCCAGTGAGCTTCATGGCCGAGGGGGGATTTGAACCCTGATCTCCCAGGTCCAAGTCCAGCACTCTAACCATTATGCCACACTGCAGCAGGATCTTCCCGGAGCACAACAAGACCAAGGGCGGCAGGGTGGAAGTGTCTCCCCCCTGCGCCGTGGTGAGCACCCTCTTGCACTATTTGCCCATGGGTAAGCATCTCCTGAGGGACGCAGGTGGCGCTGTGGGTTAAACCACAGAGCCTAGGGCTTTGCTGATCAGAAGGTTGGCAGTTCAAATCCGTTGCTTGGTCCCTGCTCCTGCCCACCTAGCAGTTTGAAAGCACCTCAAAGTGCAAGTAGATAAATAGGTACCGCTCCAGCGGGAAGATAAACGGCGTTTCCGTGTGCTGCTCTGGTTCACTAGTCATGCTGGCCACATGACCCAGAAGCTGTACGCCGGCTCCCTTGGCCAGTAAAGCGAGGTGAGCGCCGCAACCCCAGAGTCGGCCACGACTGGACCTAATGGTCAGGGTCCCTTTACCTTTACCTTTAAGCACCTCCCATGTCAGAAGTCTAGTCTTGAACAAGGCCGGTCTGTGCCGCCCCCCCCCCCGCCAAATGTGGAGTGGGATAAAATGGGGGAGAGTTCTTGGTAGAAAAGCTGGGGCCAAGATGGGGCTGGCCTCTCCTGGAGCACGCCTGCCTGCCCAGAGGTCTGCTGCCCCATCCTGCCCCCCGTTGCAATCCCGCCCTCCGGGTGCCCCCCTCCCGGGCCAGCAGCATCTTCCTCCTGCCTGGCGCGCTCCCTCTCTTCCTTCCCCTCCTCCGTCCTCCCGAGCGAGGCCTCCCGTGAGTCACCGGCGAGGAATGCGGGAATCCTTCTCGCATTACTTGGTTGCAAAAGCCCTTTAATCCCGTCGCGGGGAGGGGACAGGGCCCCGCCCGGCCGCCCGGCTCCTCCTCCGCCCGCTGCTGCCACTCCGGTCGGGGCAGGTGCGCAGGAGATGTTCCAGGGTCTCCGCCACGCGGGGAAGCGACGCGGGTGACCCTGAACCTCCAGCCAAAGAATGAAAGCCGGGCGAGGGCTGGCGGGGGGGGTGGAGGGGGCTAGGAAGCGCCTCTGGCGGCTGCGGGTGCCAACGGGCTTGGCTGGAGGCACTTGGGGAGCGGAGGGGGGAGCGCCAGGACCCCGCTCCCTCCGACCCCCAGGCCTGCGGGTCTGAGCGGGAGGCGCGCCGGCGCCGGGCGCGGGCAGCATCGAACGACTTGGCTGGTGGAAACCCCAAAGCGCATCTGGGCCACATCCAGATGTCCTGCTCACCCCACCCAACCAAGCTCATCCTATTTCTACATTCATTTGCAGCGCCCCCCGCCCGGACATGTAAATATGCACTTGGACGTGCGTGTTTTAAAATGCATTTTTCTCTCCCTATGTGCAGTTGCGAATGTGCTTTGGATCCGTTGTCTTAGCACTGCCTTGGGACGTTTGGAAAGTGTGCCCCCCCCTTACTTCCTTTTCACTCAGGAGGCCCTGCAGACCAGGCTAGTTTGTCCAGACTTTGCCTCAGTTGGACTCCACAAGTTCGTTTTATTTTATAACATGCATTTTTATACAACATGGTCCCAAAGCAGTTTCCAGCACACAAAAATAAACCACTCCCCTGACAAGATATGTGGTAGCTATAGAGGGTCCACAGGAAGGGCCCCCCAGGCAACCCTAGACTCCAGGGCTGATTTAAATGAGCCCCCCCTCCCGTGTGTTATGACAAGGCAGTGGAAGCCCCTAAGTCATGTGGCTGTTTATCTGGACCCCGAGGGCAGGGAGTTCCACAGTTGTGGCACAGCAGCAAGGGCCGTATCAGCTGATGTGACAGCCCCAGCTGACTGCCTGGAGGCCTTTATAAGTGAGCATCAGCACCTTGAATTGGACCCATAATGCAGAAAGGCATTAGAGGCCAGCTGTACTAGCCACAGTTTCTGGGCTGTCTTCACATAGAGCGCATTACAGTACGAAAAGCAGGATGTTCCTGGAGCATGCAAAACTCTGGCCAAGTGATCTTGATCCAGGAACAGCCATAGCTGGCAAACCAGCAATAGCTGCAAGTGGCCACCTGGGCTTCCTGTGACAATGGTGGATCCAGGGGAAGGACCACCAGACTGCATGCTTGCTTCTTCATTGGGTGGGGAGCAACTATCTAGAACAGGCCAGACACCCAGTTCCCAGACAGAAGAACCACCTGCCAGCAGGAGCACCATTTTATCAGGATTCAACTTCCGTTTCCTGGGCCCTCGTCCAGCCCATGCACTGGTTCAGCAGAGACACAGCTACACAGAAGGTAGGGAGAGAGGAAGAGCTGCACATCACCGGCTGTCCTGCTGATGATAACACTGAGCCCCAACCCCCCCCCAACCCGATGACGGCACCTAGCGGCTTCATCGAGATGTGTGTCCTGGTTGTGGCAAAAGGAGCCACCAGCTCCTTCTGGTCTAAATACCTCTGTCACAAAGGGGATTAAACCTGGTAGACCTACTCTTGCATTGCAGCTTGCACCAGGCCCAGTTCCCATGACCACAGGGAAAGCAAACTTCTGTCCTGCCTTCAGGGGGTGTTAGAGAATTGCTTGGAAATTCTTTCTTTGCTCCTTCTGATATGGGCTGACCTTATCCACACTTAGAATCATAGAATCATAGAGTTGGAAGAGACCACAAGGGCCATCGAGTCCAACCCCCTGCCAAGCAGGAAACACCATCAGAGCACTCCTGACATATGGTTGTCAAGCCTCTGCTTAAAGACCTCCAATGAAGGAGACTCCACCACACTCCTTGGCAGCAAATTCCACTGTCGAACAGCTCTTACTGTCAGGAAGTTCTTCCTAATGTTGAGGTGGAATCTTCTTTCTTGTAGTTTGGATCCATTGCTCCGTGTCTGCTTCTCTGGAGCAGCAGAAAACAACCTTACTCCCTCCTCTATGTGACATCCTTTTATATATTTGAACATGGCTATCATATCACCCCTTAACCTCCTCTTCTCCAGGCTAAACATGCCCAGCTCCCTTAGCCGTTCCTCATAAGGCATCGTTTCCAGGCCTTTGACCATTTTGGTTGCCCTCCTCTGGACACGTTCCAGTTTGTCAGTGTCCTTCTTGAACTGTGGTGCCCAGAACTTCCCAAACTGATGTGCAGATTGGACCTTAAGTTGCCCATTGGCTTTCACACATCCCCAGTGCTCCAACACAACCCCCCCAAACATGCCAAAATACATGTTACAACACTTATTTTGAGAGGAAGGGCATTTACAAAGTGTATTTCAAGAGAAAATGTGTTTAGAAATGTCTGTTTTGATAGAAAGTTCATTTAAAAATACACATTTTAATGTGACTTTTCATGCAGTCTTTTTAAAAGCAAAAAACAAAACAACCAGTCTCAAATTAATGCAGAAATAGGATGGAACAGAGGATTGAACACTTATGGAAAGGCTGTGGACATAGAGAGAGGGGCCAACCTGAGTGACTGCCCCACAACTTAGAAAGAAAAACAGGAAGGCACAATGGTGGCTTTTGGTGGCTAAGTAAGGTGAATCGTGGCCATGGAGAATGAAGTTTTTCAGTTTTCACCATTGTAGAAAGATGTGGGAAGGGGAATCTCTTGGTTCTTTGGAGGTTTTGAAATGGTTCCATTTGTTGCAAAACTACACAGACATTGCTATGCTATTTCGGGAGTTCAGAATGGCTTTCTTTGAGGTCCAGCACACAAACACACACACACTGCTGGGGCCTCCATGGGGGACTGGGAGTGTGTTGCTGCTGTCAAATGGACTGTCATCATATCACTGGCACTGGTAGTGCCCATCACATCACTCGAGGTGTGCCCTGCTGCCATTCTGCCTCCCCCTTGCCTGCTCCATGCCATTCTCCATGCAGGTTTGGCATTCTCTGTTTTTCTAATCTGAGGGCTTTCCTGGCCATCTCTCTCAGAACAAAAGCTGAAAACGTGGCACGCATCTGTAAAGCTGTCCGTGGCCACACACCAAGCAGGGCCCTCCATTGTGCAAACTGCTTGCCTTAAAGGCCACCATTAAAAAAAATAGCACGAACAATATAATGATAAACCATTTCCTGTGCTTCTAGGTACCTGGGAAGGCATAAAAATGTAGAATACGATCCATTAAAAATACAAACGCAACAAATAGTTAAAAGCAAAACAAAGGAACAAAAGAAATGCAAGGAGGTGGGGGGGAAGAGTGAAAAGCAAACCGTAGCCAAAAGGAGGAAAGAAGATGCTCCATGTTAAAATTGGGGGCAATAAAAAGAAGCCCGGCCCATCAAACCCCTGTCTTGTTTGTGGAGAAGACTGTGTTCTCTGTGGAGAGGGACTTTGGCATGGCCACAGCCGAGCCCAACGCCCTGTGCCCCTTGACCTTCCCAGAGGAGCATTTCCTGGGAGCTTCCTGATGAGGCCAGTACACACACACACACACACACAGAGAGAGAGAGAGAGAGAGAGAGAGAGAGAGAGAGAGAGCGCTTTTGCAAAAGAAATGCCATTTCTGGGGAAGGGCTCCAGTTGTTTCCGTCAGAGGAGACAGGATGGAAAAGAGGCCTGCTTGACAGCCCCGAACAAGAGAGGCTTCCCAGCCTGGGCTGCATTATTTGCCATGGCAACGGCCCCATCAACATGCTCTGAGAACAGCAGCATGTTTGGAAAACAAGATGGTGCGCCGGCTCCTCTCTGCCTCTCCTGCCTGGGCGCACGGCACGCGCATCCATCACCAGTGACACCAGGGTGCCCCTCCCCCTTGCATCTCCTGGTGCAAGGAGGAGTAATGCTCTCAATAACCCCACCAGCCACCTGATTTGCTGACGGGGGGTGGGGGGTGGACGTCAGGTGCCGCAGACAGAATGAGCAGCCAAAGGCACAGCCCCAGCCACCTCTGGACACAAATGCAAGCAGGAGAGGCTCTTGGGCCAAGCCAGCTTTCCTCCCCTGGCTTGGCCTCACCCACTGCTCTCCAGGACCACAACCCCTGACATCCCCCTGATCTTTTTTTTTAAAAAAAAACATTTTATTAATTTTCCAATAATAACAAAGCAAAAAAAGAAAAAGAAAGAAAAATAATAATCATAACCAAATTTGTAAACCATTATTTTTTTGTCAACTTCCCTCCACTCCCCCTCCTGATTCCATTACAATATGATTGTTCAGCATGTCCATTAAACCTTATATACTTAACAATCCAATTTAAAAAACTTCTTCATCTTATTACAAGTGACTTTTAGAAGTTATGCTAATGTGATGATCTGTACAGAAGGCTTAGGAAATGTGCATTATACAGTTACCCTTTTTTGTACTAATTTGTCCTGCATAGGTCAATATTTTGTTTAGCCCCTCTTCTTTGTCTTCTTCATCTTCTTTGACCAAGGCTTCTTCCTTTCGTAGGGGCTGGCCATCATGCCCCTGTCTTGGGCTGCACTGGCTGCAGCAGATGGAAGCTGCGCTGGTTCAAAACATCTGAGGCCACAAAGTAGGAGGAGCCTAGATTAAAACACCTTTCCCTTGAAAACAAACAAACCTTTTCTCTTAACCCCCCTTTCTCTTGTTTTTGGGAATCTAGAGCCTCCTTGATCTCCAATAATGGCAACCAATTTGAGCAGATGGACTCGTGGTCCATTTCAGCCGAAGCAGAACTGAATAGATGTCAACTCCTGGAGGTGGCCTGATCAGAGGTGGCCAGAGGCACCTGGGGAGAAGTGGGATTACCTGGGGGGTGGAGAGAGGCTGGGGGGGCAGGACAGGGGGTACAGGAAGTGTAAATAACTATCAGATTTCAAAAAGCTGGCATCACTGGATCAGGTTCCCCAGTTTTGTTGAATTAACTAAACGAAATAGCTCAGTTGGAATAGTCGGGGGGATAGTTTTAACTGGATTTTGAATAAATGTGCAATTAATGGTTAGTGTTTTGAATTATATCAAGTTATTTTATTCCTTAGTGGGTTGTGCAAACCACTATTCTAAATGATATTTTTTAAAGGGTAGGCTAGGGGGCACTGGCTTTATGTGTTTATGGAACTGGGGTGGGGAGTGGAAAAGGTTGGGGAACCCCTTCTCTAATGCAGCCATGTACCACTTTAATTATAGGCAGCCATGTGCTCTCTTGAGTCCAGCATCCCCCTCACTCAGCCAGCAAAGGCAGAGAGCAGCGCTGGCAGGTCTTCTCTTTGTCAGCTCCCCAAGCCCAGGCCCCACCAGCTCAAACTCTGGGGTGCTTTTCCTTCTTGACATGCACACAGCATAGTCCATCAGGAAGGAGTTGGGTTGTTTTTCAAGAAGTGATTCACTCCTTGGGAAAGATGGGAGGGGGGCGGCGGGAATTAAACACAGCTAAGGTTTAGAGTTACAGGGGAAAGACCCAAGATTGCAAGCTAGTTGGGAGAACTCTTGGAGATGCCAAGGCATTGTTGTGCTTTCTTGCACCCTGTCCAAGTTTTCACTCTGAAGACTGCCTTTTCCTAGCCAGACCCACACAGGCTCTCTGGGGATCAGCAGTAACTCTCTCTGCAAGGCTTCTGAGTTCCAGGGTGGCCATGTGTCCTGCATTGTGGAAGAGAGTCCTTTGTTTGAAGGGCTGTCTAGTCCAGATCCAAATAAAGGTAAAGCACCCTAAGAAGGAAGGGTGTGTGTGTGCGTGTGCTTGTGTGTGTGCGTGTTTGTATGTGTGCGTTTGTAGCCCATCCACAGTTAGCATCATCTGGACAATAGGCTGAGCTGCGAGGGCACCCAGCTCACCTGGTTACAAGCTTCTGTGCTGCGTTGAGATGAATTGTATTGCTCCACAAATCACTGCAATTATTTCTAAATGCACATTGATACAGATAAATTAAAGGTAAAGGTAAAGGGACCCGTGACCATTAGGTCGTCGTGACTGACTCTGGGGTTACGGTGCTCATCTCGCTTTACTAGCCGAGGGAGCCGGCGTACAGCTTCTGGGTCATGTGGCCAGCATGACTAAGCCGCTTCTGGCAAACCAGAGCAGTGCACGGGAAACACCGTTTACCTTCCCGCCGGAGCGGTACCTATTTATCTATTTGCACTTTGATGTGCTTTTGAACTGCTAGGTTGGCAGGAGCAGGGACCGAGCAACAGGAGCTCACCCTGTCACGGGGATTCAAACCGCCGACATTCTGATTGGCAAGTCCTAGGCTCTGTGGTTTAACCCACAGTGCCACCCGCGTCCCACAGATAAATTAGCATGTGCAAATTTTATGTCCACTTTTTGATGACCTGGAAGTGGCCCTGTTCTCTTAAGTTCTCTGCAGAAAATTCCGTGTGACTCCACCCAACTCTGCCTCCAAAAAGCATTGCATCTTGTGCTGTCCTTGAAAGACGGGCAGGCAACTGTGGCTGTCCTCTATCTGGCCTTTTTAAAATATTTGGTCACATCCAACATATCTCCTCCATGGCTTAATGTTGCCCCCCAGGATAAACTTCCCTGGTTGCTCCTCCAGGCTGTGCTCTCAGGCTTGGCTTCCAGCATATTGCTGCTGCTCTCCTCCTCAGAGCTCTTTCCAATTTGTCAACATCATTTGTTACTGCAGCAGCACTGAGCACATAGTTAAGCGGTCTAACCACATGGCCACCACAAGCTTGTCAGAAAGGTTAGGGTGCAATTAACCCTTTCACCTCTTGGTCAGTGCTGAAGTGGTCCCCGCCCTCTGCCTCCTTTCCTGGGGCTTCCTCTCCGAAGCCACTGAAAGGACCTTGCGGCGCAGGCATTCCACTAAGCTCTGGTTACACCACCACTGGGCTGGTATCCAGTTGGGCGGAATCCAAAAATGTTTTTAAAAATAAAATGTATCCACACTCTATACTGCAGAGAACTGGTAGAGAGGAGGACAAAAGAACGGAGCATTTCTTGGGGACTATGTTTGAGATGCTTGTTGTGCCACAGCAAGGACTCCATTCAGGGTGCCACAAGGCTCTTTGGGGTTAGCAAGGCTCTTGCTGACAGAGGTGCAGAGGTGACAGAGGTGGACTTTGGTAATCTTTCATAATATGGCACCCTGTGCAAGGCCAAAATTTAGCGCCCCAAAATGGATCTTCTCAGTTATGGAACTTTTCAGTTTTGTGCCTCTTCAGCTCAGCACCTTGTTCGAGGGAACTGCCCGCACCACCCTAAATCCGGCACTGTCAGTGGTGGCGGGTGGTGGGATGGGGATCTTTTTAAAGGGTTTGAAAGATGCCTTGGCTGCTAGCAAAAAAAGAAAGCAAATTGGCAACTAGGCCCAATCCAGACAATAGAAAGGAGAGAACTCCGACCACAGCATGGGGCTTAGTGGCCACAGAGGCACCACAAAGCATTGGGAGGAGAGCCCTCCTTGCCTCTAAGCAGACCAGCCCTGAATCCATGGCAAGTTCCAGGACCAGCATCTGTTAGTGCTCGGGGGGGGGGGGGGCTGTCTTCCGCCTTGCCCCCATCAGCTCTGAAAGGGAAAAGGGAAGCTCTCTCACTCACCAGGCCCTATTTCAGTGGCTCAAAGGAGTTGGCTGCCTCTCTCTTTAAATTGCAGTGCTAATCAGAAACACGTGGTCCATATTGTCAACACTTCATTTAACCACTTCTATAAATTCAGTATTAGTGTTAAAAAGAGTCTGACTTGATGGATGAAATACTTCGACATCTGACGAGGCAGACCCAATAAAAAGTCAAGCTAATAACTCAGAGAAAGCAGGGAGACGCAGGGAGGCTTTAGGCATGCAGCATAGGAAGGGGAGAAAGAAAGAAAGAAAGAAAGAAAGAAAGAAAGAAAGAAAGAAAGAAAGAAAGAAAGAAAGAGGGTGTCCTGCCATTTGCATGCAGTTGAGGAGCAGTAACCAATGAAACCATGACAGGGAAACAGCCGTCCTTGTTGCTCGCTCGGCAGGAATTCACTTTCTCTCCTTTGATCGCTTTTGGCAACGGAAAGTGTCCTGGGAAAGCAGAAATCTGGAGGTTTTGACAACCAAACATTTGTGCAAAATGGTAACTCATCTCCTTTCACAAGCTGATAATTTGTTGTGTTTTTTTTTTAAAGGAACAATTAAAGAATATTGGGTGGGGTAGAAATGGAAGGTTCAGTTTTGCAGCACAAGACGAAGAGGAAGAGGAAGGATGTCCCAGCTGCACCGTCTCCTCTTCCTGTTCTTAGAGCAAGAGGCTGCTGGGCTGGGCTCTGCGTAGACCTGATGCAGTCCTGCCCCACAACTAGGCTTACAACCTACAGAAATAGTTGTCTGAACACAACCTGGAACTATTCTCAGCTCTGCAGCTCATCCCATCTGAGAGTGTATGCAATGATGCTTCGCAAATATCCCTGGAAAATGCCAAGAGCTCAAAATACTGCTCTTTAAGTGGAAAGGGAGGGGCCTTTATTGTTCCACAGCCCACACTGCATATGAGTCAACACAATTCTTGCCTGAATTAAGTAATTTAAAACTAAGAACACCCTTCTCTCTCAGCGCAAATGTGACTGTTGTCAAAGGTTGTCAAAGGTAGGGTACACAGAGAGTGTGATGTGGTACATGTAGGCAAAATGGGGGGGGGTGCATTAGTGTAAGAGGTGGGCAGAAGGCAACAAACCCGGTGCATTGTATTTCAGAACAGCCCCTGCATTGGCCAACACAGCTAAGAATGCATGGTGCTTCACAGACATCCTTGTTGCCTCATTTTCCCCTCTGGGAAATGCCCCTCTCCCCTCAGTCCACCTCTCCTGTGTGTTTGCTTGCTTTTTGGCTCTCCTTTCAGACAGTGAGGGAAAATGCCTTCCTTCAAAGGAGAACAAGATCAGCTGGAGAAGGTTGTCAGTAAAGAAATATATGGATATAGAGGGAGATTTCTATCTGCACCAGGAGACCTGGTGCAAAGATGAAGGGCAGGAGAATTAGCCAAGGAAAAAGGGAAGGGGGCTCCCTCCAGGGGCACATTTTTGCAACCTCCACTTGTGGGGGGGGGACCTCTGAGTTAAGCTGGAGTCACTCAGTTAGCACCCTCAGCTGAGAAAACGTTTGCCACCCAATTAGGGGCGGGGCATGGAAGATGGGCCAATGTCTGGACAAGCAAGGTCTATGTAAACTTTAAGAATTTAATGGTCACAGCCTTGCACTGTTGCCTCTGCTTTAGGGCTTTTGTCTGATGTCATTGTTTTTCTGATTGTTTATTAACTATTACAAGATTTAATTATTTCCCTCAATTCCAAGAGTCGCCTTAAAATTTTGTGGAAAGACAGAGAACAAATTATACTGTAACCCTCCCCTCCCCTGCCCCCTCAAAAAGACTCAGGGTGGGGTTTCAGACTGAAAGAGGAGTGGAAACCTTGCCACCGGGCACTGCCAGGACTCCTGGTGGCATATGAATCTGCATATGCCAAGGTACTTGCATTAGTGCCTCTGGGAAATTGGCATGGTGGCTGCCTGGATCCATCCCACCCGTTCTCCAGATTGCTCAGCCACCCTAAAAGCAAAGGAAAATTAGAAAATTAGAGGTCCAGGGCCTGTGGCAAAAGCTTCAGCAACCCCCACCCCATGGCTTCTGTCTTGAGAGTATTTCAAAGTGTCTTGCAGAGGGAAGGGGCCTTGCCAAGGGGGAGCTGGGCCTCTTGTGGAGAAGCTCCTTTAGGTGAGTGTCCTTCTGCCTGGATGGCATGAAGGCTGGGTGTGCTGATGACCCAGAAGCCCACAGCTAAAGCCCCTCAGCTCCATGGCTTCCTAGCAGGAGTGGATGTCATCACTCTGCCCTGCAGCCAATGGGTTACAATCAGAGTTTGGAAAGCTGATGTTTCAACTGAAATAGGAGAGGAAGGAAAGAAGCCCTCTTCCCAGACTGGGTGCCCTAGTGAGGAGGAGGAGGAGGAGGAGGAGGAGGAGGAGGAGGAGGAGGAGGAGGAGGAGGAGGAGGAGGAGGAGGAGGAGGAGAAGAAGAAGAAGAAGAAGAAGAAGAAGAAGAAGAAGAAGAAGAAGAAGAAGAAGAAGAAGAAGAAGAAGAAGAAGAAGAAGAAGAAGAAGAAGAAGAAGAAGAAGAAGAAGAAGAAGAAGAAGAAGAAGAAGAAGGGCCTTCTTGGGACTGCCCCCAGGCCTGGCTCCCCTGCCCCTGCTAAAACAGTATCTCCAAAGGTATTTAAAAACAAGGGGTGGTGACTACACCAGGATGTAAGGCTCCCTCCACTGATGTGCAGGAATCTCTTTTTGCTCCAAGGCAGACGCTTGCAATCAGGACTCTGTGTGTTTGTGAAATTTATTCCCATTCACGATCCCTTGAGGTGTGGGAGGTCCTTTCCCCCTCTGAAGTCCGTTTAGTACCCACTCTGGGGTAGGGATGGGTGATGTCTCAAGTTTGTGGATCCAGAGACCCCACTTTGCAGATCGCCTGGGAACTGGCTGGGGTTTTTTTTGTTTGTTTTTTGTTTAGAGAACTCCAGAAACTGTTATTCTATGAGGAGGGGCAGAGACCTAAGATGGGAAATTCTCAACAACTTATGAACTATCGTGGCAAGGAACATTATTATTATTTTTTTGCAGGTGGGGTGTGGGGGAGACAACATGTTGGTCAGAAATCTAACCCCAGGCTGAACAGGCGGAATTGATACCATGTTGAGGAGTCACTCTTTGTGGATTTGTGGCTCAACAAACCTTATGCCTGGAGATTTTGCATTTGCTGCCCTACCCAAGGCGGCCTTTCTAGCTGAGGCCAGTGAGGGTCCCTCTTCATCTGCATCAAGCAACACCTTTCTGCTTCACAGGAAAAGCCAAAGGCCACCATGGATTCCGCCTGATTTCTGACGGCAGCCACATCTGAAATACAATTTGGGGGTGGGGAAGTACATCCAAAAGGGAGAGGAAGGAAAATGCTGCGGATCACACTGTTTGTGGAATTGTGGAGTATCTCCAAGAAATGTCCAGCTGTTTGTCTGGAACGAGCTGATGGAACAAAGAGCCCAAACTGCAGGTACCAGGCGAAACCGGCTCAGCCTGAGAGCTGGATTTCCTCCTCGTACGGAGCAGAACTGCTCTTTGGAATCCGCCTGAGCCAGGCCCAGGAAGAAGTCCCACTTGACTGAGCTGCTGGGAAAAGGCCCAGTCAGCCGCTGGCCCCTCCACCGCCCCCTACTTCTCCCCTCCCACCCCCGTTTCAAGCTGAAACCTTTGGCTATATGTATGTTTTGCCTAGCAATCAGGTTCCTCCTCCTCCTGTGGTTGGGAGGTCTCCTGCAACAGAAATGGACGCTAGAAGTATGTGCCAGGAGGCCCAGATGAGGCTGCCTTTGTCTCAGCTCCACGGGAGACGGGGAGTGATGGACAGGAAGCAGGTTGCGGCTCTCTCTCTCTCTCCCCACCCCCTCTCCCTGGGTTCCCTCGCGGGAAGCCACACACTGCTTCTTCCAGATAGCCTCTGGATCAGAGGTGGGGAACCTTTATCAGCTTGAGGGCCACGTTCCCTTCTTGACAATCTTTCAGGGGCCATATGCCAGTGGTGGGCGGGGCCGCGGGCAAAATGGGCAGAGGAAGGAATGGAAATGTGACCCTCCTTGCCATGCCTGTTTTTTATCCACATTCACACTCCTCTGCACAGTCAGAGGCAGCCATGCTTCAGAGGTCTTCTCCACACTTCACTGGGTGCGGGGGGAGGGGGGGAGGGCACTCTGCAGCCCTCAGTTGGAGCAACTTGGGTTTACTCCAGATTGGCCTTTGCTCCAATTTAGCACTAAAGAGCATGTTTTGCATGGGAAAGGAGCAGGGCAAGGGGGAAACTGCCCAGACTCACGTCCAGAAAGCTCAGATGGAGTGGAAAAATCACTCGAGACAAGCAGAAGTGTGGATGAGCCCTGGAAGCCAGTTGCTGGGAGCCATGGGAAGAGGGGAAAGTGCTGTCATGCTCCGGTCCTGATACAGGTTTCCCATGGGGGCCAGGGGTGTAGCTAGCTAGCGGCGGGGGCGGGGTGATTCGCCCAGGGGGGCGCTGCGGTGAGCTGCCCATGGAGTCTGCCTGCCAGATGCAAGTCCCATGCTGACGTTTCGGGCAGTGCAGGGCCCGAGCCACCACGTCACTCCCAGGAGAGACGCCTGGCTCGGAAGCACCGCAGGCCAGGCCCCATGGCAAGTGCCGCCCCCCGCGATGTGCCATTTGTCACCCCCTCAGGGATGACACCCGGGGCAGACAGCACCCCCCGCACCCCCACGCCCCTGGGGGTGGGGGCACCTGGTTGGTCTCAGTGAGAACAAGTGGCCGAACTAGATGGGCCGCTGGCCTCATCCAGCAAGCTCTCCCTCTGTTCTTACCCTCTCTTGTGTTCATATGGCCATGTTGCTCCTTCTGGTCACTTCAGAGTGAAAGCTTCCTTTCCCCCGCTTTGCACTCTCTTTCATCTCACTGTGTGCCACCACCTGCCCATCCAGCAGTCTGCTAAGAGGCTCTGAAAGGGCTTCCTTCCTCTCTTGACTTCACACAAGCATCTCCTTGCAATGCCACATCTGCGTTTAAAAATGGCATGGAAGTCTTTGGGGCCGGGAGATGTTTGCTTCCCAGAAGGTGCCGCTGCCCTGTCTGCTGGCATTTGGGAGCAAATTTTCCACAGACGCCTCTTGCTGCATTCTCCAGCTCCTCCGTGGATTTGCCAGCAGGCAGCGGCCCACCATCCAGGGTGATGGATATCTGACACAGAGGCAGGTGAATGGGAGCTTCAAAGCTCTTAGAAACTGCCTGGGAGAAAAGAGCTTAGAACCGCCAAAGAAGCTAAAGAGAATAAAGCCCTTGCTAGGGAAAAAGTAGATCAGATAAACCACAAGGAAGGCGAAAATTCAAAATGCATCATGTAAAAAATAAAACAAAACTGTTATGTACTGAAGTTCTCACCCTGGGCCAGCAGGGGGATACTGTAGATAGTTTTCACTCAGGTCCACATATGCAAATAAGGGATCGAAAGTGACATTCAGTGATTGGATAGTTACAGAAAATGGTTACTGTTGCATTCTAGTTGAGCTCTATATAAGCAGGCTGGCTGAACCCTTCAGTTCAGTTCTGTTCTGGCCTGTGAATAAATAAGAGCTGTTTGAAGAATCGCTGTGTTGTCCGATATGTTCACCCACAACTTAACAAAAACAATCCCTAATTGGGGTGGAAGGGAAGATGACTATCCAGCTGATCAGAAAAGATCAAACAGAGTTCCTGAGCATGCTTGGAGTTCCTTTGGGCTCCTTGTGTCTGCCCTGCAAGAGAGTCAGGTCCTCTCCTTTTTTGCTCTATCAACTTCTGTTTGCTGAGGCCTAGAACCAAGTGATATGAAAAGGTTATTCTGAGGCTGGGTCACTCAGCTCTTCCAGGCCTAATAAAACAAACCCTGAGCCAAATAGAAACATATTTCATCTAATACAGAAAATATAATTGGGGAATGGGTCTGGAGTTTGACCTACAGTATTTTTGCTAAATAGAGATTTAAATATATCACTGCACGGAATGTGCAGGGAAACAGCAATGGCCACATTCCTCTTCTAGGCTGGGAGCTTGGGGGGGGGGCATGTCCATTTAACCCTTCAGGGTCCTGTGAAGCAATCTTGTTCTCCATCATGCTAACGCCATGAAGCAACAGCAGGGCTGGTCAGCTGTGGGTTTTTCAGAAGATGAAACCTTTGAGACAGCTGTACATGCCTCTCCCACCCTGTGGCAACTTCCTAAGATTTCCAAGGAATTATTAAATATGCAAACAGAGGGTTGGGGAGAGACTGGAAAAGGGAGATGGCCCAACAGTTTGTGGTGCCTGCAGAAGGTTCTTCTGCCCCAAGAGGCTTGGTGTCACCTAAGAATTCACCTTGCTGGATCAGACCCCAAGAGCAGACCCTCCAATTGTCCCTATTTTCCAGGGACTGCCCCAGATTCACAGAAGCCATTCCAGTTTCTGATTTGATCCCAGAATGTTCCACTGTTCCTTAGGATGCCCCTATTTTCATTAGTGAAATGGTGGGTGGTATGCAATGGTTCATCTAGCCCAGCTTGTCATTTCCAACACGGCAATAGTGTTCTCTTGCTGCTTCCGCCAGGCACCTGGAATCAGAAGGCTCCATCCGGTGCCACAAGAGAAGACCTCTGCAGGAAGTGATGGGCCCTGAGCTTCCACGAATTTTGTCTAATATTTGTTAAAAGCCAGCTAAACTCATGGCTCTCATCTCACCTTCTTGCAAGCCACCTCATAAATCAAAACGATGCCCATGTCGATGCAGCCATGACTCCTGGCCGTCCTGTTTCAAGGGACTCTTGGGCTGTTTCCCATGGCTCCTTCTGTGAGAATCCTCTCAAAGGTGAAGCAGAACAATGGCAGCCCCTGTGCCTGCCCTCCACTGGTTCAGGTCTCTTTCTGAGCCAGAGGTACAATTACAGACTTGCTCCGGATGACAGGGATGCTGTGGCAAATGCAGAAAAGGAGTCTAGAATGAAAGATGTCAAATGGGCTGGTGCTTTTCTCTTTAAATACTTCTTGAGGATGGGAAGAGGCTAATTAAATTCCTTTGCTGAATGCACTTAGCGTGTCTTTGAAAGTCCTGATTGCCTCTGGCTCCCGTCCAAGACAGGATCTGTGAACAGTAGATGAAGCAGAGGGGAAGAGCAATGCTGCCCATTTCAGAGGATGGTCAAGCGAGCCCAGGTAGGCAGCCCACAGTCGTGTTTTCTTGGCCCTTTGGAAGGAACTGAAGTGCTTCAGAAAGAGAACAAGCAACTCCCCGCCACCTTCACCAGGTTCTTGGTTGAAGAAACCCAGGCTGGACCTTTGGAAAACCAATCAGGCACAGGAGCAGTGAATCAGAGCTTTGCAGGGCTGTGTGAGACATTTCAGGGCAAGCACGTGTGTGTTTGTGTGTGTGTGTGTGTGTGTGTGTGCGTGTGTGCGTGTGTGCGTGTGTCTTAGTATAGCTGCAGCTGGCAACTCAGCAGGAAACAGGTGACTCAAGAGGGTTCCAGCTGGGCCTCCCTCTTGGGTCTAGTTCTTCCCTCTGAGCTGCTCGCTGGTGGAGAGACCAGGTCAGGATACCCTGCATAAGCTATGTGAGGTGGCTCTTTGCACCATGGACAATATCCCCATGTGAACAGCTGGTGCAGCAGCCCTCTTCCCCTGCCGGGGTCTTGCCTCCACTTCTGAGTTGGTGCCATGCGAAAGCGAAACACTGCCTTGACCATAACACCCTTCTGGACTGTCTAGAGGGGCTGGGAGCACTGTTATACGGTGGTTCCGCTCCTTCCTCCTGGGCCATGTGCAGAAAGTGGTGTTGGGGGATGAGTGCTCAGACCCCTGGACCCTCACTTGTGGGGTGCCTCAGGGTTCTGTCCTCTCCCCCATGCTTTTTAATATCTATATGAAGCCACTGGGAGGGATCATCAGGGGGTTTGGACTGAGTGTCCATCAATATGCAGATGATACCCAGCTTTACCTCTTTTAAATCAGAACCAGTGAAGGCGGTGAAGGTCCTGTGTGAGTGTCTGGAGGATGGATGGCGGCTAACAGATTGAGGTTGAATCCTGACAAGACAGAAGTACTGTTTTGGGGGGACAGGGGACGGACAGGTGTGGGGGATCTCCTGGTCCTGAATGGGGTAACTGTGCCCTTGAAGGACCAGGTGCGCAGCCTGGGAGTCATTTTGGACTCACAGTTGTCCATGGATGCGCAGGTTAATTCTGTGTCCATGGCAGTTGCCTACCAGCTCCACCTGATACGCAGGCTAAGACCTTACCTGCCCACAGACTGTCTCGCCAGAGTGGTGCATGCTCTAGAATCATAGAGTTGGAAGAGACCACAAGGGTCATCGAGTCCAAAGTTATCTCCTGCTTGGACTACTGCAATGCACTCTACGTAGGGCTACCTTTGAAGGTGACCCAAAAACTGCAATTAATCCAGAATGCGGCAGCTAGACTGGTGACTGGGAGTGGTTGCTGGGACTTTATAACACCGGTCGTGAAAGACCTACATTGGCTCCCAGTACGTTTCCAAGCACAATTCAAAGTGTTGGTGCTGACCTTTAAAGCCCTAAACGGCCTCGGTCCAGTATACCTGAAGGAGCGTCTCCACCCCCATCATTCAACCCAGACACTCAGATCCAGCGCCGAGGACATTCTGGTGGTTCCCTAATTGTGAGAAGTGAGGTTACAGGGAACCAGGCAGAGGGCCTTCTTGGTAGTGGTGCCCACCCTGTGGAACACCCTCCTTTCAGACGTGAAGGAAATAAGCAGCTATCCTATCTTTAAAAGACATCTGAAGGCAGCCCTGTTTAGGGAAGTTTTTAATATTTAATGCTGTATTAATATTTAATACTTGATTGGGAGCCGCCCAGAGTGGCTGGGGAAACTCAGCCAGATGGGCAGGGCATAAATAATAAATTATTATTATTATTATTATTATTATTATTATTATTATTATTATTGGCTTCCTTGGCTTCTCCACAAGTTCCCTGGTCAGGCTTTCAGCTGTAAACACTCCACCTCTTGTCTGTTCCTAGGGAAACTCTATTGCCTGCTCCCTGCCCTAGAAAATTACCGCTTCTGTTACCTCTTTAAGTTTGCCTTCGGAAAATGCCATTTGTGCGAGTCCCTAGAGTTGTCCTTCTCAAAGGGTTTTGTACAAGTTCCATTTCAGGTGTGTGGATCCATGCTGTGTCTAGGGCACATAGAGGCAACCCCATCCTGCTGGATTCTCCTCCTGCTGCTGCTGCTGCTGCTGCTACTGCTGTTGAAAGGCTGGACCAACTGGCCCCGGCTTTTCTTATTCTGTCCTTCTGTGATCTTCAGGGCAAGTGTGAGGCTATAGGGCACCTTGGCAGTTCACAGAGAGGGTGCTCTGCCCCTCTTTTTCCTTGGGGGTTTCGCCTTTGTGTTTTCTTCAAATGCCAAACTTGCACTTGGCACAAGGCTCAGCATGGTGTCTTGGGGCAAAGCCTCGGGCAGCATTCAAGTTGGAGGGTTTTGGAAATGCATCTTCCCAAGGTGACTGTCCATAGCAAAAGCCTCTGCCCAGCTGGAACAGAGGGCTAATCCCTACTTCTGCTTGCTCCGTGGTTGATTCCGTTTGTCCTATGGTTCCCAGGCACGGGTCAGAGAGGGTTTTCTTTCATCCTGCCGCTTTCCCTGTTGTTTACTGATGAACTGAAAACATCAATCTGCAGCAAACCCGATTGACTTTGTTCTGATTCAGCAGTAAATGGAAGGTTCCTCAAGGGAAAGCAGTGAGGCAGAAGAAACACCTCTTGGACCTGTGCCTAGAAATCATGCAACAAACAGAAGTGTGGGTGAGTCCTGAGTCGTTATTGAACCCAAACCAGGGCTTCTCATTGCCCCAGGCAGGAGACGCTCCCAGAAGCTGCGTGAAGCAGACAGGCATCGCCACAACGTCTGGGAGGTCTCAATGCTTCAGAACCAGAGGAGGATCTTCCGGACTCAGGTGCTCCCAAAGGTTCACCCAGCCCTGATCACCACCACCTCCTGGTCCGTTAAGCTCATTCACACATGAGGCATAAACAGAGCAGTCAATTTCTAGGTCAATTTCTGTTCCCTTATAGTCTGTTCCCTTATAGTCAGAACTTTTTAAAAAAAACCTATGGGCAGAAAACCACATTTTAATTGCACTCTTTCCCATAAAATATGCATTTTGTATGCATTTTTTCTAATATAGGCATAATTGAATGCTTATTTTTGCATTTCTCATGAATATATGCTTTCAAAAATGCATTTTTAAAAGCAGCATGCAGATTTTTTGAACTGAAACTTTATCTCACAATTTGGAGAAGTGCAAAATCTGATTTAACTGCATTCCAACCCACATCAAAGTCCAGGCTCTGTGAATCAGATTGGTTTTCTTGACAAAGCAGACAAAACGAGATCCTCCCCGATCCCTGTTACAGCTGCCTCCCCATCTTTAGAGATCTCCTCTTTGAGCCCTGTGTGTCCAAAGTTGTCCTGAGGTCCATTTGTCCTCACTATCTTTTGCTGGTTTGGTTAACACTGGAGGGGAGGTGGTGGCCAGAACCTTCATCCTTCTCCCAGGCCTCTTTTTCAGGAGTTAGGATACCAGGGGTCTGAAAGACCTCAAGGGTCACGGATGTCCTTGAGGCTTCTACCTAGATGGCAGCCACCAGCCTGGCATGACCAAATGCACCTTTCTGCCCCATTGATCCAGCCCCGCTTTGCCTACCAACAAAAGTGGTTGGGACTGGTTTTTGTTGTGTTCCCATAGTAACTGGAGATGAAGGCGGCATTTTCCAGAGGCCCCTGCGCTCAGGAGGGGCTTTGCAGTCTGCACAACATCTCTGCAGAGCAGCTCCTGCACTGGGTCCTCTCGAGTCGTGGGGGCCTCAGAGGAATGGGCATGTCAAGATCAGGGACCCAGAGCCTCCACCTCCCTTTTTCTGGAGAAGATGTGGTGCTGGGAAATAGGGGAGGGGATGCCATCCTGTACATGTGGTGGCTGGTGGGGGAGGGGGCTGGAACTCAGGCCCCAGCGCTGGGTGCTGGCAGGGATCCGCTTTGTCACCAGTGACCCATGCCGGGGCGCCTTTGTGAAGGGCAGGCCTTATTATCCCTGTCTCTCCAAGCACAGCCAGGAAACAGCTTGCTCAGGCAGCCCCTTCGGCACATTTGCATCAGCCTTCCCTACTTCTGGGGCAAATTGCTGGGGTTTATGATGCCTGACCAGCTCCCCCAGGAATATCATTAGGCAGGCTCACTGAACCACAGCTCAGGGGCCAAGGTTTCCCCACAAGGCTCCAGTGAGGAAGGGCTGGCTTGGCAGCACTCGCCCCTCCGGAAAGAGGGGGCAAGGCAAGGCCTGGCGATGCAGGAAGTTGCCCAGCTAGCTGTGGGCTGCCTACACAACTGGCAGCAGTACTCCAGGCATGGGCCCTTTCTCATCTCTGCTTGGGTGGTACTGAAGGGGACTGAACCTGAGTCCTGGGACCTGCTCCTGCCAGGCAGATCCCCCCCCCCCGCAAAGCCCACCTCTGGCCTTGGAAGGGATCTCAGCTGGTCTGCAACCCACCCCACTCCCAGCCTCAGCAGGAAGCTGCTCTTAACTTTTTAATTGGTTTCTCCTGTATGGTTATACATATATTTGTGGTATACTGCTTTGATATTTTAATAAACAAAATAGTGTTATATAAATATTTTAAAACCACTTTGTGAACCACCTTGACTGTCAAGCAGTGTATAAATTTTATGAAAAATATAAAACATAACAAATAAAAGACAGCCCAACCACTCCTCCTTCACAGGGACATGACTGGGGAGATCCCAGATCCCCAGAGAAGAGCCCTTTAATGCAAAAGGCAGAGGGCCGCCAGAGGCTTCATGCTATGGTGGCGGTGGAGGAGGTCAAGCGCACCCCAGGTGCAAGAATCCAAAGCTGCCTATTCCACAGATCCAGGTGTCATTATTAGGGCCCCCTAGGAATGCGGGTGGCACTTTGGACCTAACCACAGAGCCTCTTGGGCTTGCCGATCAGAAGGTCAGTGATTCGAATCCACACGATGGGGTGAGATCCCATTGCTCTGTTCCAGCTCCTGCCAACCTAGCAGTTCGAAAGCACACCAGTGCAAGTGGATAAATAGAAAAGTAGATAAAGTAGATAAAAAGAAAATCTTGCATTCTGCACACACCTTTGAAGTTTTGATAAGGAATGAGATGCTTTGCCTTCAAAGCCACCGACCACCCACCCACCAGCGCAACTTGGTCAATCGGTAACCTTTGCATGCCCTGCTGGGAGACGGCTCTTAAGACTAAGTACCATCCTGCCAGGCCCAGGGAGCATGCAGGCTGGGATTCAGAATATCTTGCAATTCCTATTCACTTCCATTCCCTGTTTAAAAATGTACTTTGAGGAGAGGGAAGAACAGAGGACAATTGATTTAGAAGTGCCATTTTCTCCACAGACTTTGCAAGTGGCTGCAACAAGGTCAGGAGAAAAACAGTTTTACTCCTGTCTTACAGCAACATGAAATGAACCTGGAATTGCATCCTCTTTGTCTAGCAGCTCAAGCATAATGTGCTAGACCCCTCAGAGAATCCTGGAACATCAAGCAAACAAGGGAGAGCATGCAGGAGGAGACAGAGGGCAGCTTCCCTTCGTGACAGTCACAGCCATGCCCACTTCTGAGACTGTACCATAATCTTGCAATTATCATACAACAACAAGGGATGCATTGCAACAATCAGTGCAGATCTCCATGTGTTGCCTTTCCTTTAGATCTAATATTTTCTGGGCAAACAATTTGGAGTGCTCCAATTTCTTCTTTCAGAGTGACTCAAGTTGCTTTTTCCTTGAAGTTCCGTTGTACAGAATTTTCACACCATTCGCATGAAAACGTTTTCTGTGTTCTAAATGCTTAGCTTTTGAGCACACGGAACAATTTCTCCAGAATGACCCTTGGAGCACATCCTCAGCAGCTAACTCATCGCTCTGAGCAGCACAGAGGGGGAGAAGACTTTGTCTCCTTTGGGATGGTATCGGACTCCCAGGAAATTAGTGGAAATATATAAGTCGGAATTATGTACCTGTTGGAAATGTAAAGGGGGGGGGACCTTTTCCCATATGTGGTGGTCACGTAATGTAGCAGAAGCTTTCTGGGAAATGATTTATAATGAGTTGAAAAAAATGTTGAAGATAACTTTTGTTAAAAAAACAGAAGCCTTTATTTTAGGTATAATTGGTGGAGAGGTACGCAAAGAACAGGAAAAAAATTATGCATGTCCCAATGGCTGCCCGAATGATTTATGCCCAGAGATGGAAAGAGGAAACAGTTCCAACGGAGGACAGGCAACTAGAGTGGATGGAGTATGCTGAAATTGCGAAACTTACCAGAAGAATAAAAAACCAAAAAGAGAGTCTTAAAAAAATAGAATGGGGAAAATTCATTTACTATTTGAAGATGTATGTGCTGTAAGAAATAATTAAAAGAGAATACAAAGGGAAAATTAGTAAATAGGTTTGAACTGGAAATGCAATAACAAAGAAATATACCGTATTGGCCTGAATATAAGCCGCACTTTCCCTCCAATTTCCAATTGTGAAAAGTTAAAGTGTGCCTTATATTCGCAACCTTACAGTATCGCTGCTGAAACAGCTGCCCACAAGGGCCGTTGGGGGTGCGGGACAATGGTGCCCGTCCCGACTCAAGCCTCCACTGAGCCACCTTAGGGACGGGGGAGGGGGGAGGCCGCCAACAAAGCCCCCCCCCCCCCCGAAGCAGCCCGGGAGCCCAGGGCAACAGCGCACAGCCTGCCTGCTGCTCCCAAGCCTCCCCCAGCGCTGGCTTGGGGAAGTAGTGCCAGGAGGAGGTAGTGTTGGAAGGCAGGTGCGCAGCGTGCTTGTCGTGGGCTGCAGTTGTGTCGTTGTCAAAGACTATGGCAAGGAATCCCAGGCCAAAGATGCCATCCAAAAGTACTGCAAGTGCAAGAAATGAACCAATAAAATATATTTGCGCCTGGAAAAAAGAAAAGAAGAAGAAGAAGAAAAAGAGCGCTAGTGCCAGCTTGGGGAGTGAGGCGCTGAGTGCCAGTGCTGGCCGCCCCCTGTTCAGGGCAGTAGTGCCTAGAGGCAGGTCGCGCCTGCAAATAAGCCTTGAATTTTAAAGGTGCGTCTTATTTGCAGGTGCATCTTATTTGCAGGTGCGTCTTATATTTGGGCCAATATGGTAAACTTAGTAACCGCAGAAAGGAGGGGAGGGAAGTTGAGGGAAATGCAGCTTGATTATGTAAAGACTTTGCTTTTTCGTTAAAATATTTGTAAAATGAGAAAATGAAAAATAAAATTAATAAAAATTAAAAGCTCCCCTTTTGTGCTGATTGGGCGGCTCTACGGCGCTGGAGACAGGGACCCTGAGGCAGAAATATTAACTGGTTTCATACAAACTCATGAACCTGGACTTCTGCACCAGAGATAGCAGTAAGATGCTAACTAAAGCTGGAATAAGGGGATTGAGTATCACCAGTGGTGAATTAGGAGGCGAGTTTGCAGCTGAACTAAAAGGGATGGTGAATGATTCCAAGGGGGAAGGAAGTTTGCAGAATCTGGGGCAAACTATGGGTCAGGAATATAAGCAAAGAGGGCTAAGGGCTTGTCCACATTTGCCCTGCTGTTTCCAGGCACTAGTCCACACTGAAAAGCTCTGCTTCTGAGCAGGTCCCCCGACTGACGTTTGCTCTAATTGAGCTTTAAAGAGCGAGCTTTTGCAGGGGAAGCTACAAAAGGGTGGGGGTGGGATGCTCAGACACGGAGCTTTAAAGCACGGACTGGAAGGAGCAGAGGAAAGGTAAGTGCAGACGAGCCCAAGGTGTGCACCTGCTGATGAGAAGAGACATGCTGGAGCTCTGGGGCACCCCACTGCAAAATAGGGTAGAGAGTGGCTTGCCATGGAGTGAGCAGGGGGCAGAGATGAGCTTTGAACTGGGGACCTTCCGACCCACAGTTTGAGCTCCTTGCCGCTACACTCTGCCAACTCCAAGGCCCACATGCCCTTTCTCCAGCCTGGTGTTCTTCAGGGCACCATCAGCCTGGCAGTGGAAAAGAGGTAACAGGAATTATTATTATTATTAAAGCCAAATTCAAACAAGTGGGGAGCTGTAAGCTTGACTCCCATGGTTCCTCTATGACAAAGCCCATCCTTTCACTGTCCTGTCAGGCCCTCAAGGGTTAATGTTCCTGCAAAAGGGTGGGGGGAGAGTTGCTCTTTTTCAGAAAATTCCTCCAAGATCTTATTGCAGTGACCTCATGGCTGTGCTATGAGGCCTGGTGGGGGTCTGGTGTGTTCTCAGCGCTGTTGCCCAGGGTGCTGCACCAGAGCAGCCGGTGCTCCTCTTGGTAAGTTTGAGGAACGTCAAGGAGGGCGGATGGCAGAATCAGCACAGAGGCATCTTTCTCAAGCACTTGGCCCAGCTGCCTTGCTGCTGCAGAAGCAGTATCCCTGGGATAGGGGGCTTTTGTGGGTGCTTAGTGGGGCTTCTGTGAAGCAGGAGGCCAGAGCCAAGCGGCAGGCACACCTGGCAGATCTCTTCCGGAGCTGGGCCAGACTGCAGAGCTCTTACTTGGGCAAAGAGTGGGTTCCGTTGCACCAGCGCCAAGGGCCCTTTCCAGACCTTCAGAAACAGATTTCAATTTATATTTACTGACAATACTTATAGACCTCCTTCCAGTCATAACAACTCCCAAGGCAAATTAAATTGGAACAAATCAAAATTATTCACAGTTAATTTGCATCTAAAAACAACCCTGAACAGCCAATAGGCAGAAAGGTGCCATGCAACCACCCCAGACCTGGTGCCCTCTGGCTAATTTGGACAGCAGCTCCTAGCAGCCTCAGATAACCAAGCCCCAGGATGCTGGAGCTGGTGGGCACCAGGCTGGCAAATGCCATTCAAATGGTGGCTTCTCCATTCCCAGGTCTGAGAGAAGGTCCAAGGGTCCTTCTCAGGCTTTCTGGGGCGAGGTGGTCCCCAAATTGTCTGTGTCTGCCTGTGGTGGAGGGGGCAGGCAGAGTTGCTGGAGGGGGACAGGTGCCAACTCCCTCAGGCCCACAAAATTCCCCACGAAGGGGCCAGGGCCATGCTGCATGGCACCCACGGCCCCGGGCACCCATGGAGGTGGGCCAAGCTGGCACCCCCTGGAGCGGTGAAGGTTGCGAAAGAGGGAAGGCAGATCTATCCATCTCAGCTTCTCTCAGTTTCTCCTTTTTCCATCCTTAAGTGAAATTCTCCACATTTCCTCATCAGCCTGTATTTTTTTAAAAAAGAGATTTCCGTATGAAAATCCAGCATTTTATCAGAGTGAATGGCCATGTATGCAATTTCACCTAATATAGGCCTGTCTGTGTAGCATCTTCCCCCACCCCCATGCCTGCTGCTTTCAACCCCCTCGGTTTTGCCTTCATCCCTTAGCTAGAGTGCTGCTTGGCAAAATTCATAGGTGTGTGTATTTCAAAGGCTGGTTGCCCTTTGGGGCTGCAGATAGCTCTCCTTTGCCCACAGTGCAAACCAAACTGCCTTTTCCCCACCCCCATGGAAGCCTTGCCTGTTACCCCATAACCCTTTACCACTCGCCATATGTGTTGGTGAGTGTCCATTCCCCCACTGCTGGGAGGGAGGAGTTTGTTTCTTCTGCAAGGAAGCAGCTCAGCAGCTCACACAGGACAGACCCAGGAGTGCTTCCTAGGACTTCCTCCTCACACACCCTTAGCTCTGAAGCTCTACCTGGCTCCCCATCACTCCTCTGCCCAAGCACCTGGTGAGGGTCCCCTCAGCCCTGGTCCTGAGTAGGGGTGTCCAGGTCTAATGGGGTTTCAGGGTCACTAGAAGTGTGGAGATCCACTCTGTGGGATCCTCGTCCTCTGAGAAGACCCAGCCCATGGAGAGAGAGAGAGAGAGAGAGAGACATAGAATTGTAGAGCTGGAAGGGACCACGAGAACCACCTGGTCCAAGCCCTGCAACGCAAGACTCAAACCCAGGACCCTGAGATTAAGAGTCTCATGCTCTACTGACAGCTGTCAAGGGAACTGATCTGTGGTCACTGAGGACTCCAAGAAAGACCGAGCGATGGGAGAAGTTCACCCTAAGCCAGTCCCCACCAGCCCCTGCCTGCCATTGCAGTCTTACAGCTAGCACAGGCCTCATCCTGTTCTTGAAGGTTTCGGCACATGATCTCATGGCAGCCACCTCAGCCTCTGGTTAGTAACCTTTTCCATGTCTATCGAGGAAAAGCACCCTTTAACTGGAATCTGGGAAAAGTATCAGTGGCAATTTCCTCCCCCCATTTCTTATTTGTTATAAAAATAGTCCAGAGAAAAATAATCCACCTGAAATTCTCTGGTGCAGCATTCAATTACCACAATTCGTCCATTTTGAAACTGGGACCCTGAATGTAATGGAACTGGGCAGCCATTATTGCTAACAAACTTGGTCTCGGAACGCAGGGAGAGTTTTGCTCTATTCAGTTATGAGAACAGAAGTGAACTTTGCTGGGTCATTCCCCCCCCCCCCCCCCGTTTAAACATGTAGATTATGTTTCATGCAAACTCCACATCTCGGAAAAGAAAGAGCCTCCTGGAGCTGAAGGGGCAGAAATGTGAGATTCCTCTCGAAAGGGGGAATGTGAGATTCCCACTGAGGGAAGAACCACATGCTTGGATGCAAGGCTTCCCTTCTCCGGTGGCAGGCGTCATGGCAGCAGCCCTGCGCTTGGCCTCCTCCTCACACAGGACGTTATTTCGGTGTTCAGCTACAAGGTGTGAATGTGACAAACAGATACTTGGAAGTGTGTGTGTGTCTTATCCAGGCTTCAGCAATTCCAGGGGGCCTGATATAAATGGGGCACAGAACTGCACGGTTACTGACCTGACTGTGTGCCTGAGCCACAAAAAGCGAGAGTGGGAGGCTATTCTGGAGAACTGGTGCTTTGGCTGCCAGGTGGAAAAGGTCAGCATCTTTTTCTAGGTGAAAGACCTTCTGACCCAATCCAGTGCAACTGGCAACTGGACACCCTTTCAGCCCACTTTCTATCTCCACTCTCAATGATGCCTCTGAGATAGATCCTGCCCTTGGTACAGAGATCTCTTGCATTTAGGGAGTGAAGGGCAGAAGAATGAAGGGCAGGGAAAGCAAGCGGAGGCAGAGCCTTGGAGAAAGGTCCTTGCAGTGACTCAAGGCGGCTGCAGAGGAGAAGGCAGCCTCCCATCAGCCTCCCCTGCCAGAGCAGCTCCAAGACATCAGCCAAGTGATGAGTCATTGGAATGGTTTGCAAGGGAAAGCTTCTTAGTTTAGAAAGTTCAGACGTAATTCATGTTGATGAAAACAAATCCTGAGAGGGCAGCTTTGAGTACTGCACCATAGCAACACCCCCACACCCTACTTGAACCTACCTCCCAAAGTTGCCTCTTTGTATTCCACACATGGGGGGGGGGGGTCCAGGATGGGGAGGGCACCAGGCAGGCAGGCTGCACCAAACTGGGAGGGTGTAGCTCATACCTCAGAAGATAGAATCAGGGTCCAAGATGACCTTACCAGATTGAAGAAATGGGCCCAAAATGTCAGGTTCTGCACTTAGGCAGGAACATCCCAAGGCACAAATGGGGGGGGGGGGCACCTGTCTTGCCAGCAGGGCATGTGGAAAGGATCTCAGGGTCAAGGTGTGCCTGGTGCTTGAAGCCAAGCTGGTGGGGATCTGGCCCAGTCGGACCTCAACGGGATACTTCCTTGGAATACCATGCAATAGTGGAACATATACATACTGTATAACAAATTGTGTGTGCATGTTTTTGTGAAACAGAAATGTCTGGCTGATTCTCCCTTCTCTGCACAGATACAGGGCTGGCAGGTTTGCCGGTACCAGGTGCAGACCCACAGTGGCATGTTGAATGGTCTGCACCCCTGCTGGAAAGCCTTCCTGCCACCCAGGTGGCACAAGGGCCTGGTGCCAAGCAACATTGGGCATAAGCTGTAGAGTTGGGAAAGGAGGTCCCAAGAGGTTGTCTAATCCAGCCCACTGCTAAGGACAAGGTCTGCAAGGCAGGGTCCTTGCAGCAACCACATCCCTAGGGGAGGGCTGCTCAGCCCTCAGTTAAATGACTCCAGCAAAGGAGAATCTGCTACCTTCTCCGAAGGTGGAGCCACAAGGGACTTCTCTGCAGTGTCTGTCCTTCAGGGCAAAAAAGTACAAAGCTGGTCCATTCTCTGCGGGGCGGCCCTTCGTATCCTGCCTCTAACACACTTCGCTGCTTGAAGTAAAGGACAAGGCGCTCCTCCCCTGCCCCCCCCCCCATTCACAAACAGAAGCCAACTAGACTAGCAGTTGACTCTGATGTCAGCACTGGCAGTGGGACAGCGGTGCCCTCCTCGGCTCCTCCACTTTATGCAGTGTAGAGAACAGGGAACGTGGCAACCGCAGCTCTGTCTCCCAAGAGAGGAAAACAGCCAGGGGCTGCCATTGCCTCCCGCTGATGCCGCCACCCCAGCTGCCGCCCGAGAGCAGCTGACTCAAGTGGAATCTAAACACATATTTTAAAAATGCTTTATTAAAAAACGTTTTGAAAAATATATTGAATTTGCCATAGCTCACCTTTGCCATCTAGTGTCACATTTGTATGATGCACTTTACAACACACTTAAAACGTTTTATTTGCAGCTGTATATGCTGCTGCCGCTGCTCTTGCACAGAGATACCCCAATGTATAGGAAAGGCTTCCTCCTAACTTATCTTTGAGATTCTTTTTTCAGGGTCTTCCTTCTGGAGAACAAGCTATTTTAAAATCTGAATATATTTGAATAATTTAATGTGAAAATTGGGGGGGGGGGGTCGGCCCTGTTTTGAATTTTCTCTGCTTTCTCTGCTTCTCTTCCTGCTTTCTCCATCTTCTCCCCACAGCAAACATTTATCAGTGTTTGAGCCCTGTGTCTATGTGTTGGGGAAGCGGGAACAGCTGTCCTTTGCCATTATATTTTTTCTGCCCTTCCAAGCTGCCTCTCAAGGCACACACAGGCCCAGCTCCCCTCCTGGCCACACAGAGTGCTCTTGTCCAAGAACCCTAGGAGCTTGGCTCTCGACCCCCCCAAGCAACTGGGCTGGAGAACTTCGCAGGGCTGCAATGAAAACACAGAGGAAGGGCTTTAATGAGCCTGCTAGAAGCTTCAAATGGAGTGTTGAAGTGCAGGCCGGCTGTCTCCAAGTTCACTCGCTCCACTGGGTGCCTGTGTCTCGTAAAACAAATCCACGCAGTGCTAGCAAACCTGGGAGGCTGGATGGGCTCTTTCTCTGCAAGGGGAGAGCCTCCCTGGGGTTCGCTTTGGTGGCCGGGGGGGGGGCCACCCACACCAACCTCTAGAAGGAAGCAGGGGTGTTCTGTAGGTTTGAGGGTGTTTTGTCTTCTTTAGCAAAGGAGTCTGCAAAATTCCAATTGCAACTATGACTTGACCTTCTTGCTCAAAATGGTTTTGTGCTGATCCTGCCAAGTCTGCTCTAAAGGAGTGCCTTAAGACCGGCCTGGCACACCCCCATCGCAGGATCCCACAATTTTTGGCACTGGTGGTGACAAAAAAAATGAAGTGGTACCACCACTAGGAGCGGTTACAGAAGTTTAACCCTCTCCAGCCAGCCCAGCACCCTGACATGGATGCAAAGTGCTCTGTCCCTACATTTCTGGAAAGTTGCACCCAGTTTCAAATATAGATATCTGCTTGTTTTTGCACATGGAGGCAAATGTGTCACACGTACACACAGAGACATGCACGGGGTCTGTTTGATTTCATTAAACAGAATATTTAAGCATAAAAATTGTTTAATCGCCTTGTGTCATTATGAAATGAATTTCATTTTGCATACATTTGCATACTTCATCAAAATTAAAGCGAGCTCATATGCTAATGAATGGTTGCGGCTGAGGTGTTTATTGCAATAGCTTCCAGACTGTTTCTAGGTTGCAGGGTCAGAGTTAGGGGGAAGCCACAGCTGCCAGTAGAAACTAGGAAGGTCCTCCGCAAACTGAACAAAATGACCACAACACACACTTGCCCTGTTTACCTGCCAACCCTGTTTATCACATTTCAACAGCATTCAGACCTGGAGCTGGGGCCACATTGGGCTGCTCATAGTAGTGGAAAGCAATCATCTCAAGATCCATTGGAGAGAGGGACCCAGTTCTTCTGCCACTCTCTTCCTCTCTTCTTGTTTTCTCTCTTTCTCTCTCTCCACCCACACTGTTCCTTACAAAGCTGCAACTTTAGGTCACATTACGGTGCAGCAGAATAGTTCTGTAAGGAACAGGGCATGGGAGGAACTGGAGCCAGGCTAGCGTCTTGCTCCTTCACTTTGCCGACTCCCCTCGCTGTCTCCCCATCAGAAAGCTGATCTGTTTCTGGACTGACAGCCTCCATTACCGCTGGCAATCCTAGGTGGTACTAACACACCTCAGCAGTGGGCCACTTTCTCAGAGCTGTGGAGTTGTGGGTTTTTAAAAAAGCGAAATATCCTCAATGTTTTTACCACAGAATGGCATCCCCATGGGATGTCTTAGATTGTCCAGGCTGCAGCGTTTTGGCCCCGAGGGGAGTGGAATTTTTAGGGCAGCAGGAAGAGCCTTCCCAGTGATGGAGGGGGGGGAGGGTGAAAGCAGCTGACATGCCCTGGCTGGACTGGGAGAAACCGGAGCCAGCCCAAAGGCAGCCTTGGAAGGAGCCTGGACTTTCCTTTAGGAAGCCACAGTTTCAAATCCAGGTCTACAGGCTGATCTGGAAATCCTGGTGCTCGAAGGATCCTTCCAGCTGCAATAGTGAGCCTAAGGCACTTTTCGGTTGTGTGGCTTTCCCCCAATGCAAACTGAAATTTTAAGTCAAGTTTCATTATTTCAGACTTTAAGAAAACTCTGAAAATTGCAAGGTGGGCGCTTTTTAAACAAAGCACAGTAGTACCTCGGGTTAAGAACTTATTTTGTTCTGGAGCATAGCTGTCAACTTTCCCCTTTTTTAAAGGGAAATTTCCTTATTCCAAATAGGATTCCTCGCAAGAAAAGGGAAAAGTTGACAGCTATGTTCTGAAGGTCCGTTCTTAACCTGAAACTGTTCTTAACCTGAAGCACCACTTTAGCTAATGGGGCCTCCTGCTGCTGCCGCGCCGCCAGAGCATGATTTCTGTTCTTATCCTGAAGCAAAGTTCTTAACCCAAGGTACTATTTCTAGGTTAGCGGAGTCTGTAACCTGAAGCGTCTGTAACCCAAGGCACCACTGTAGAGTAAATAAATTGTGATTTAACCCTCTGAGAAACGTGTTCCCAACTTAACTCCAGGGATATTTTATTCCAATTTGGCATCACACCGCACACATCTAATGGACTCTTCTAGCTCTTTAAAAGCTTCTATTATATTTATTCTATTTAAAAGCTTCTATTCTATTTTAGAAGTCACAAGACTGTTTGCCATTTTATTACAACAGGACTCACACAACTGCCCATTCTGGAATATCCCCCCCCCCCCCCGATTGAGGAGTTTGCAACTGTATGGCAATATGCTACATTACAATCCATGATGAGCAATTAGCTGCTTTTACTTGGGGCCTGGTAATTAAAAGAAAATTAATTGATGAATAGGTAAAGATGTGTCTTCTGAGAGAGCAAGGATGCTCCATGCTGAGTCAGCAGAAAAGGCCTTCTTGCTCTCTGCTGTCTTCGGAGCAGGACAGCCATTGCAGAGGACTGTCTTACCTCAGAGTAAGACTCTGGAGTTTAGAAGTGGGGGTGGGGCAGGAGGGGCAGTTAATATTTAAAAGAAAAAGTGTGAGTGTGGGGGCAGCAGCGGCAGCAACTGTGGCAACCGTAGAGGAGAGGAAGAAGTGGGGGGGGGGGGAGAAGGCGAGCGCTCATTCCTCTGCAGTCAGACAGGGTCAAGAAAACCAGACTAAATAGTCTAGTGCAGGGCAGGGCGGTGGGGCACGGATGTCTGAAAACTGATCCTTGGGCTTGGGAGGACGGCAAGGGGAAATTGGGGAGGGGGGCAGGGAGGGAGGGGGGGGGAGGAATTGGAGCCAAAGAAAACAGCAGCCAGGAGGGGCTGCATCCAAGCAGTTTAATCTGGCTCTGGGCTCTCCTCTTGGTGCTTGGCTTCTCTGAGGAAGGAGAGTCCCCAAAGATGAGCATCCTTGCCGGGAGCTTCCCATAATTCAACCATGGATGTGCTTGCCATACAAGGAAGGGGCCAAGATTTTACAGCCATTTCGGAAAGGATAAATCCTGGCTCTCAATCTTGAGTGAAGGAGGCTCCTCCAGGCAGCCCTGTTCAGCTCCCGTTTTGAACCCCCCCCCCATCAACTCCAAGCATTTGCTCTGCCATGGACCCTTCCCTCTGCACACAACCTCCCCCCCCCCCCCCCGCCGCCGCAGAGTATCCTCCACTGGACACTTAGCATCCCCTCCCCCGCTCTCTTCTGGCTCCACAACTGCACCACAAAATGTGGAGACATGTGACTTGCAAGGTGGGATAGCTGCATTTGGGTTCACAAACTGCTTTGGGAAGTATTAAAATGTGAACTCAACCTCTGTGATGCCGTCTAGAGCAGTGGCTGTGGGCTGTTCGTGGGCCCTTTAACTGTGCTCAAGAGCTGCTCTGTTCTGGGGTTGCAGCATTCATGGCAAAATATTGAGGGGGGTGCATGTCAGCAGTGCAGTGAGGACACAGCCTGGTGGATCATGGGTGCAGCCTGTCAGTTTCTGTCATTTCCCAGTTCTTCAGAAACCAGCCACAGTTATCTTGCAGAACATGGTTTTCCTTTATGGACCAGGAGCATCCCAGTTGCTTGGCCACCAGACACGGATCTGCCTTCTGCTGCCAAATCTCCAGGCTTCTCTGTTCAACTCCTCTTGGGATTTTCCCAAGGGCTGCTCTCTTCTTTGCCTTTGCTGCAAGTCTTTGCACATTTAGCTCTCTGCTGTGGCTAGAAGGCTCCTTCCTGTGTATCATGAACCTCCAGCAGGACCTCTCAGGATGATACCTTTGCTTGATCTTCCAACTGGTTTTCATAGAACTGTAGAATCATAGAGTTGGAAGGAACCCCAAGAATAACCTAGCTCAACCCCCTAAAATGCAGGAATCTCAACTAAAACATCCATGATGGATAACCATCCAACCTCTGCTTAAAAACCTCCGTGGAAGGAGAGTCTGTCGAACAGCGTAGGTATTGGCTCCCTCTTTTTATTTTTTGAGGGGGCCAGGACCCCACAATGTTCAGAGGACATTTCCCTCCACCCCCTGGTTCCTCATGACATTGCACGTGTGATGTCAGGACATCACGTCAAGCCCTGTCAATCATCCTGAGAAGCTGGTGCCTCTGTCAAAAAGTTCTTCCTGATGTTTAGTGAGAATCCCCTTTCTTGTAATTTAAAGTCATTGGTTCAGGTCCTATCCTCCAGAGCAGGAGAAACAAGCTTGCTCCATCTTCCATGTGACAGCCCTTGAGTTATCTGAAGATGGCTTTATTTGAAGACCCTTTGTCATCTTGCTTGCCCTACTCTGCACAACTTCCATCTTGTCAACATTCTTCTTAAATTGTGGTGCCCACAACTAGACACAGTATTCCAGGTGTGGTCTGACCAAGACAGAATAGAACTGGACTATAACTTCTCTTGATCTGGACACTATACTTTTGTTGATGTAGCCTAGAATAGCATTAGCTTTTTTGCTGCTGCATCACACTGTTGATTCATATTAAGCTTGTGGTCCACCAAGAACCCTAGATCCTCTTCACATGTACTGCTAGTAAGCCAGGTGTCCCCCTTCCTATATTTGTACACCTGGTTCTTCCTGCCTAAGTGCAGAACTTTACATTTGTCCCTATTAAAATTCATTTTGTTAGCTAGGGCCCAGCTGTTCAATTCATTTTGAATTCTGATTCTGTCTTCTGCGGCACTAGCTACCCCTCCCAGTTTGGTGTCATCTGCAAATTTGATTAGTATCTCCTCAATTCCTTCATCCAGGTCATTTATAAAGACATTGAACAACAACGGGCCCAG
The DNA here is from genome assembly GCF_965153285.1 of Podarcis tiliguerta. Classification (NCBI taxonomy): domain Eukaryota; kingdom Metazoa; phylum Chordata; class Lepidosauria; order Squamata; family Lacertidae; genus Podarcis; species Podarcis tiliguerta. Next base: position 41,788,720 of record NC_139549.1, read on the forward strand.
GACAGAACCCTGCAGCACCCCACTTGTCACTTTTTTCCAGACTTCAGTCAGTCAACCAGCTACAAATCCACCTAACAGTCACCTTGTCCAGCCCATATTTTACTAGCTTCTCTGCAAGAATATCATGGGGGCTTTGTCAAAAGCCTTACTGAAATAAAGATGCATCACACCCATAGCATTCCCCTGATTCACTAAGCTTTTAACTCTATTTTTAAAAAATGAGGTTCATCTGGCATGACTTGATTTTGAGAAATCCATGCTGGGTCTTAGTAATCACAGTATCCTTTTCTAAGTACTCATAGACCAACTGTTTAATTAGGACCTTTACTGGTACCAACGTCAAGCTGACCAGTCAATAGTTACCTGGGTCCTCCCCTCCCCCCTTCTGAACATTAGGAAAACATTTGCCTGCCTCCAGTCTGCCTCACCTGTTCTCCAATAATTCTCACAGATTATAGACAGGGGCTCTGAGATTACACTCACAAGCTCCTTTAGTACCCTTGGGTGCAGTTCATCAGGCCCTGGAGATGTGAATTCATTCAAAGTAGTTTTATTCATTTAAAGTTTACAGCTAGTGCAATCAAATACTGTATATGTTCTTGGGTTTGTTTGAAAGAATGGGATAGGGAAAAATCAGAGAAGAGGCACAACTGAATGTATCTGTTTGGTTCAGATCAATCCTCCTCCTCCTCTTGCCCAGCGATTGAAAGTGAGTCCATCTAAACATCTGAAGGTTGGCTTGGAGACCTTTGTGACCCAGCCAAATTGGAGAGGTAGGCAGCTGAACGTACGGCATGGGGATTAGGCAAGTCAGCGAGAAACACACGCCTCGTTCTCTGCTCTTAAATTACGACTGCACTTAATTACTGTGTTTTCTGCCACTCATGAACCACATCTGGGATTTATTAATAACCCTGTTGAATCAGATGGGGCTTGGCTTGGGCAACTATGAGGGTGGAAGGGGACAATAAAACCAGCCAAGGAACTTATTTATTACCTCTGTCTTGGCAGGAGGCAGGCTGTCCTCACACAAGGTCCCCCTTGATGGAGCCTTTTCAGGCACAGCCTTCGGAAAGCATGAGTCAAGAACAGGATCCCCTCCCAGCCTCTTTCCACGGGTGGGGAGGGCCCCTCGGGGCCACTTTCCCTGATGATCTGGAGGTGAAATGAATGTGCTGCCCTTTTTATTCTCCCCTGTCAGTTTTGATGTTAAACGTTTTGCCAAATATAATCAGAATATTTGACACTGATTCAGGGCTCATCCAGACCTCCTTTCGTGCCATGTTCCTAGGCGCATGTCTGGCCTTTAAAGCTCCATGTCTCAGCAGTTGGGATTTTTTTCCACCACTGAATCAAAGCAAACTGAATTCAGTTTCTCCATGAATTGCCATCTGCTCCAATTCAAAGGTAAAATGCAGGTTCCTCCAGGGAAAGTGCCAGGACCAAAAAACAAAAACAGACACGGAGCTTTAAAGCACTGACCTCAGTCCCTCTATAGGTAAGTTCTAATGTGTAATGTTGTTGTTGTTGTTGTTATTGGTGTTGGAAGCCATCCAGAATGGCTGGGGCTACCCAGTCAGATGGGAGGGGTATTATTATTATTACTATTATCGGAGGGTGTGAAGTTCTACGGTGAATGCCAAGAAGCTGCTCTTGCTAAGAACACACAATCCCTGTGGCTAAGCAGTCAGAAGAAAGAAGGATGCTGAGGAACCTGACTTGGGCCTCAAGTCTCCCAGAGCAGGGGAACAAACAAGAGAAGCTCATTGACTTGGCGCACAAGCGCAACAACGATGAGCCCATGGTTGGCAAAGTGGGCCAGTGGCTACTGTCTCTAGCAAAAGCTGGGTTTGTTCATTAAACAGTAGCAGCAGCAGCAGCATTATAAGTCTTCTAAGGTGCTTTTCAGCCTTCAAACTTTAGTAGTGCTTATGGGGCATAAGTACTACCCAGAGGCCCTACTTCCTCTGATTTTATTCAAATTGTGACCCCATAGCTTTTAAAAATGATAATGCTGGGCCGTCACAAAAGGCAATGACTCTGGGGACTCCCTGGCCATGCCCCCATATTCAAACACCAGGTCAAAGTGCTTCAGATACATTACCTTGTTTTGATCCTCCCAACAGCCCTATAAAGTAGGCCACTGCTGTCTCCTGCCTATTGCTGAGTTTGCTTCAAGGGGAATACTCTGACCTGGGCAACTCTACAATTCTATGATTCTGTTATTTCCCCTTCTCCTCCACTCCATAGCTTGAGAATTCTGCTTAAATGTACCGACTCCAATGGCCCAGCTTGATAATGAAAATAAGCAGGCCTTCAATTTGTTGAGCGGCTCTTTGACCCTCCCACCCTGCCAACCCCCGCCTTCCATGGGAAAATTGCTTCCACTTGGCTGCCTCCTGTTTGGAGCCCCGTTTGGCGCTGCCTGACCCACTGGAGATTGGGCTGTCATTTGGGAAGATGCCAGCAGCAGCAGCAGCAGCAGCCGGGAGAATGGAGCAACCGGGTGAGTGAGCATCAGAGCTGGCATCAACTCCAGAGAACGAGCACAAACAGCAGCAGAACAAAGGAGCAGAAAATGAACCTGAGGGATGGATGGCACCCACTGCCCAGCCAGGTGGAACCTGAGCAGGCTAGAGGCAGCGCTGACCTCATGGACACCAAGAGGCCTCACTAGGCAGCTGTGAAAGGAGCACTGGGATGCCCTGGACCTCTGCTCTGGGTCACTGGCTGGTCCCAGAGAAGGAAAATTCTATGGGTAAGGTGTGCCCTCCGGTGCACCTCACCCCGTGCCCAGCCTGGATCAGCTCTGCAAGCAGCCATTGACCCTCGCCCTGCAAGGGTCCTTCCTCTTTGCAGATGCTCTGTACCTTTGCTCTTGAGTTTCCCTCTCCTCCTGCCTTAAAACCTTTCCTTCTACCTCATATCTTAGACTCATGGACCAAAGGGTCATCTCGTCCAACTCTCTGCAATGCAGGAATACCCCCTTACAAAGCATTCCTTTTGCCTCCGCAGATGACACCAAACTGGGAGGGGTGGCTAACACCCCAGAGGACAGGATCACATTTCAAAACGACCTTGACAGATTAGAGAACTGGGCCATAACAAACAAGATGAATTTTAACAGGGAGAAATGTAAAGTATTGCACTTGGGCAAAAAAAATGAGAGGCACAAATACAAGATGGGTGACACCTGGCTTGAGAGCAGTACATGTGAAAAGGATCTAGGAGTCTTGGTTGACCACAAACTTGACATGAGCCAACAGTGTGACGCGGCAGCTAAAAAAGCCAATGCAATGCTGGGCTGCATCAATAGGAGTATAGCATCTAGATCAAGGGAAGTTATAGTGCCACTGTATTCTGCTCTGGTCAGACCTCACCTGGAGTACTGTGTCCAGTTCTGGGCACCACAGTTCAAGAAGGACACTGACAAACTGGAACGTGTCCAGAGGAGGGCAACCAAAATGGTCAAAGGCCTGGAAATGATGCCTTATGAGGAACGGCTAAGGGAGCTGGGCATGTTTAGCCTGGAGAAGAGGAGGTTAAGGGGGGATATGATAGCCATGTTCAAATATATAAAAGGATGTCACATAGAGGAGGGAGAAAGGTTGTTTTCTGCTGCTCCAGAGAAGCGGACACGGAGCAATGGATCCAAACTACAAGAAAGAAGATTCCACCTAAACATTAGGAAGAACTTCCTGACAGTAAGAGCTGTTCGACAGTGGAATTTGCTGCCAAGGAGTGTGGTGGAGTCTCCTTCTTTGGAGGTCTTTAAGCAGAGGCTTGACAACCATATGTCAGGAGTGCTCTGATGGTGTTTCCTGCTTGGCAGGGGGTTGGACTCGATGGCCCTTGTGGTCTCTTCCAACTCTATGATTCTATGATTCTATGATAGGTGGTTGTGTGTGGCTGAGGGGAGGCTGCAAGTAGCACTCTGGAAGCTGGAGCAGCCCCAGCCTTTGCACAGCCACCCTCCTTGTTATTGCACCTCCTGCTCACACCAGCATGGAGGCCAGAGAAGCCCAGGAGTTGTCGCAGATGAAGTCAGAACCCAGATCCACCTGGCTCAGTTCTCCAGAGCTCCAGGCTGGTGTTTTCCTCCAGCCTTTCTTAGAGATGCCAAGAATTGAACTAGACCATTTTGCAAAGAAAGCAGGGGCTTTAACACTGAGCTATCGCCCCACAGACAAGGGCAGAGGTACCCTAAGAAGCCGGGGAAGGGTGGGTGCACGCTAAGTGCTCATGTTTTTCCCCAGAGCACTTCTGTGCACATTGCTTCACCATTGTCTGTCTGTGGGAATAACTGAGTCAGATGCACCAAAGAATCCAATGAATTTATTTCTGTACCCAATTACTGCCGCCTGAATTCTACACGCTCAAAATTGGTGGGAGGGGGCAGTTCCCACGAAAGAGGAGTGGCAGTTGAAGATGACGGAGTATGCAGAATTAGTGAGTCTAACCAGTGGAATTAGAGAACAAGACAAAACATCTTTTAAGGAGGAATGGAAAATGTTTGTAGATAATATGAAGAATTATTGTAAACAGGTAAAACAACTAAAGTTAGCAGTAAAAGGGATATTGAGATCAAAATGAGAAAAAGAAGGTATAGACTGATTATAACATGCAGCAGCAATTGGGAATTAGAGGAAACCATGGAAGGGCGAAAAGGAACCCAATGATTAACGTACTCTTTATCATTAATGTGTGAATAGTTGTATTGTTGGGAAATTATTTTTTAAAAATTTAAAACAAAAACAAAAAACACTGTCCATTTGTGTGTGCTGTACCAACAGTATTGCTGCTCTCCTCACACTCAGGTGGGCTGGACTTGGCAGGACCAGTGCTTTGTGGGCAGGTGCAAAAGTATTGGCTTACCTGTGTACGCACAGACAACTTTTATATTTTTGAGATACAGGTTTCCCAGTATACAGTGGTACCTTGGTTCTCAAACGTAACCCATTTCGGATGTCCGTTCCAAAACCAAAGTGTTCCAAAACCAAGGTGCGTTTTCCCATAGAAAGTAATGCAAAACAGATTAATCCATTCCAGACTTTTAAAAACAACCCCAAAAACAGCAATTTAATGTGAATTTTACTATCTAACAAGACCATTGATCCATAAAATGAAAGCAATAATCAGTGTACTGTACTATAAAATAAATAAGACAGTATTGTAGATGATAAAAATTAAAATTATTATTTTTTTCTTACCTGCACTGGTGATAGTCATTGTTTGGATGGGGGGCTTTTGTCCATTTCTGCAGTCACACAATCAATCAATGAATCAGTAGCTGAACTGGCTTCCACACAGTCACAAAAACAAATTAACCAAAAAAGCCTCAAAAACAAAACCACAAAATAAATAGCAAAAACAACAGGACCAAACTTAATCCGTTCCAGAAGTCCATCTGACTTTCAAAATGTTTGAAAACCAAGGTGCAACTTCTGATTGGTGCAGGTGCCCCGGAAACAATAGCCGACAGCTGCATCAGACTTTCGGCTTCTGAAAATGTTCAAAAACCAGAACATTTACTTCCGGATTTTCAGCGTTTGAGAACCAAGCTACCACTGTACTAGATTTTCACAAAATAATGGGTTTAAAACACCCACCAGTAAGCCCACTGGTAGGGCTCTGGTTGAAGTGAATGAACCCTTGGAAACTAAGTGACTGTCCTGAGGGGCAGACAGGAAGGGGGATTGCTCTGCTGTGGCACATGCCCACTGTGATGTCACGATGGTGGGGTACCACCTTGCCGTGGCCAAAAAAAGGTATCATTTGCATGCATGTTCATTTGTGCACAAATGGCTCAAGTGCAAATGTATTCCATTTTGAAACCTTTCTAAGGGCTCATCCACCTTTCCTCTTTTTGCACTGCTTCCCCTCTGGGAAAAGCCTCTCTTTTGCGCTCAACCAGAGCAAACAACAATTCAGGTATTCTCCAGATTGACATTTGCTCTGTTTTAGCACCAAAGAGCAGGTTTTGCCTGGGGAAGGAGCGGGAAAAGGGGAAAACCACCTGGAACCATGCTTTCCAGGCATGGAACAAGCAGAAGTGTGGATGAGTATACAAGACTACATATAAAATAATTAAAGCAGATTACAATCAAGAAAACAGAGGAATTTCAGTTGGCTGAAGAGAACATAAAGTGAAAGCCTTTGCAGACGACTTGGTGCTAACTATAGAAGAACCATTAAATAATGCCAAAGAAGTTATTAAAGAAATAGAATAATTGGGACAAGTAGCAGGTTTCAAAATAAACAAAAGCAAGACTAGAATATTAGTTAAAAATATGAAACAAGACTTGGTTGATATGTTGCAGCAGGAAATTGGTATAGAAGTAGTCAAAAAAGTTAAGTATTTAGGAATTTGGTTAACCACAATGAACATAGATTTATTTCAAAATAACTATACACCGGTGTGGAATGGAATTAAGAGAGACATGGAAATATGAGGAATAATGAATTTATCATTTTGGGGAAGGATTTCAACTATAAAAATGAATGTGCTACCAAAGATGTTATTTTTGTTTCAATCAATTCCTATAATCAAGGGGGCAGCAATTTTTAGAGAATGGCAAAAAGCAATTTCAAGATATGTCTGGCAGGGGAAGAAACTGAGAATACAATATAAATTCTTAACAGATGTTAAAGAAAGAGGGGGCTTCGCCCTGCCAGACTTGAAGTTGTACTATGAAGCGGTATGCCTCTGTTGGTTAAAGGAATGGATGCTGTTAAGAAATACAGATTTGTTGGATTTGGAAGGTTATGATAATAGATTTGGTTGGCACGCATATCTATAATAAACAAAACAATAATAAAACAAAAATCCCTAAAGGATTTGGTAATCACATATTTTGAATATCTTTATATGAAGTATGGGACAGGTATAAAAACTTATTAGAACGTAAAACACTGTGGTGGTTATCTCCATTAGAAGCTATGAGTGTGAAAAAGATAAATACGAGTAAAAATTGGGTTACCTATGAGAAATTGTTGGGGGGGGAGGAAATAAATGGAAAATGAAACCATATGAAGAGGTTAAAGAATATGTAAATGATTGGTTGCACTATCGCCAAGTCAATTAAATATATAAAGAGGATGTAAAGGGAAAAGGATTTGATGATAAAAAAATCAAAAATCAAAATAGAAATATTAAAGAATGAATGTAAAACAATGTCTAAAATACTGTTGAAATGGTGTTTGAAAAATGAGGAAATGAAATCGGTAATGATACATTGGGCAAAAGAATTTGGATATATTATACAGCTTGAAGAATGGGAAAGGTTGTGGAATGAAAGGATAAAATTTACAGCCTGTAATGCTTTGAAAGAGAATATGATGAAAATGATGTATAGATGGTATATTACACCAGTGAAATTAGCTAAAATGTATAAGACAAATAATAAATGTTGGAAATGTAAAGAAAAAGAAGGAACATTTTATCATATGTGGTGGGAATGTAAAAAAGTAAAGAACTTCTGGGAAATGATATATAATGAGATGAAAAACATGTTGAAATATACATTTTTTTAAAAACCAGAAGCATTTTTACTTGGTATTATAGGTCAGGACATTAATAGGCAAGATGTTGGATTGTTTTTCTATACAACAACTGCGGCAAGAGTATTGTTAGCCAAGAAATGGAAACAAGAAGAAATTCCAATGAAAGAAGAATGGCAGACGAAATTAATGGACTATGCAGAATTGGACAAAATGACAGGAAGGATTTGAAACCTGCGGGTCCAGAGATTTACAGAAGATTGGAACAGGTATAGGAACTGTTTGAAGAGCAACTGCAATCAACAAATTATGGTAGTAGGACTACAAGAAGTTTTGTAAGGAGAAATATACAAAGTGTTACAAAGTAGGAAAAGATAGAGATATTGGTTATGAGTTTGAAATGTAATAGGGAAGATAAGAAATGCATACTAAGAGATTAGATTGGAAAATTTTCAGACAGGATTGATGGAAGTCAAAAATTTGAATAAGATGTAAAAGTATGTTTAATTACTGTTGAAAATGATATGCTAAAAAACCTAATAAAAATTATATATAAATAAAAAAAGATTCAAGAAAACAGGATGCCTCCTCAATGCATCTCTCAGCAGTCAAAGTGGTGTGTCATCAGGATACAATGAAAATGATAGAATTAGGGAGCCAGGTGTGCTGGGGGCGGGGCCAAGAGAGAGCGCTGTCCTCTCCCAGGCCCCTCCTCCCCCCAAATTCATGAAAGTGGCATACTAAACTATATTATATATGGGGGAATTGCAAAAAACGTGCATGTTAGGGAAAACTGAATAAAAATGCATATATTAGGGAAATGTGCATGAAAATTCATGCAAATACTATTTTTGCTGACTTTTTAAATAAAAATTTGCAAATTGATATAGAAATGGGGTGAGATTGGGGAAAAAACACGAGAAAACTGAGAGGAACTCAAAGTGACAGATCCGTCTGTCCGTCTGTCTGTCCCTCCATCCCCAGAGGCCCCTCCCAGCCTTGCTGCTTTCGGTCTTCTGAGAGGTCTGCATAGTGCAAGAGATAGTTTTTCATATTTCCAAAGGGATTCTCTCTCTCTCTCTCTCTTCATTTTTCATTAACTGCTTTATCCCTGGAGGGCCTTTTATGTAACTTGGGAGCCTTAACAGCCTGACTTGTTTTAATCTAATTAATTGTCTGCTCCAACTTTCCTCCTTCATGTCTACAGACAAGGAGGAAGCCGTGCAAAATCCGCCCCATTTGTTTCTCCTGAGCATGCAGCAGTGGGAAAGCTCTGGAGGCTTCCATCTCATATGCTGAGAAGCACAAAGGTGCCCTCTCACTTGCCAGTTTCACTGACGGCACTTAAATGGACACCTCGGAAAGGAGGTGGCTGCAAAAGCTTCAGCTTAATAGAAAAACGTTACACCCACCCACCCCCATTCCTGGGCTAGAAGTAAAAGATTTATTCAATGCTCTTTCCCACCAAATCTGGACTATTCCCTACAAGGGGAGTGAGGAAGGTCTGTGGTCCTATGGATGTGCTCAGGCTCTGACTCCCAGCAGCCCCAGCTGTGACAGTGCATGTGTTTGGACCCACACGTGTGTCTAGCAACCAAGAGGTTTAGGAACTTTTGCTAGAGTTATGGTGTTTGTTCATTGTGAATACGTGTTTACTCTTAACCTTTTGCCCGCAAGAAGTTCTCACACAAAAGGAACAAAGGAAGATTGGTTATTGCATGAAACAAAAATGACAGAATATATAAATGCTGCTTCAGACAACATTACAGTTTAAGCAGGCAGCACACCTCAGACCCTCCAAGTGTCCCTGTTTTCCAGGGACTGTTCTGGATTTACAGAAGTTGTCCCTGTTTCTGATCTGATCCCAGAATGTCCCACTTTTCTTTATGATATCCCTATTTTCACTGGAGAATTGTTGGAGGGTATAGAGTTATGCAACACCCCTGGGAGACAAGGAGATAAGTAACTATAGAACCGTTAGAAGGCATCTGAAGTCAGCCCTGTATAGGAACGTTTTTTAATGTTTGATGGGTGACATATAAATAATAAAATGTTGGTGGTGATGATGATGATGATGGAATAGGACATCCATATTTTCATTGGAGAAATGTTGGAGGGTATGAAACCCTACAATACATACACTTCTTGAGCTAAAGGGTAAAATGATCCCTAAATATTCTCAAAAGCCTACAGAAAGTGAGTTCTGCCACAGAACCCACACTAAGAGCAAGGCAAGAAATGGAGCAGCAAGTGTAGACCTTTCCTAAGGCAAAGCATGTCTTGGCTCCTTGAGTCCAAGTTGGAGATTTGAGAGCTTACTAACCATTGAAAATCTAGGGGTTTTGTACTAATTTTAGCCAATCCATTCTAATGGAGAAGGGAGGGGGCTTTCAGATGAGCAATTCCTATAATTCCAATATTTCTATTGCCTATGTTCTCTTCCTAGAGCTTCCTGGCTGTTTTTTATTATTCTTAATTGAAAGTAGGGGGGGGGGGAATCCTAGTGAGCAATGACTGAACTGGTTGTCCTTGTTTGTTTCCTGTCTTACTCGTTATCTGTGTGGGAACCATTCTTGAGCAGGAGGTGTTGCTCAACGTTTGCTGGTAACTAGATGACATGGGCTGATCTTTAAGCAAAGTATTAGGAGCTCAATCTGTCTCCTCGAAGCCTTCTAGGACACGTTTGAGATAAGACTTGTACCCGGGTCAAGAAATGTCCATAATGGAGATCTCTGCCATGCCAATCATCACTCATGCCATGAGCTACGGGAATAAACCACAGAAGACGTTCAGGTTGACACAAGCCTGCTCCCACGCAGAGATGCCTCTACAGCAGAGCCTGGCCTCACCTTAAAGGTTTCTTCTGCATGAAGCTTGTGGGGCTTAGAGCCCACCTTGCCAGAGGCAGCAGTCCTAGATCAGGCCCCAAGTGGTTTCAGAGCTCCAGGGAGCCCTCCTTGCCTCACTTGAAGGAAAACTCTGCACTTGCTTCATCCTTCCTGAGTGCAAAGTATGTGCTGCGGGAAGCATACCCTCTATCATCTCTCTGATGAAAATAGGGTCATCCTATTCCACAGAATCATAGGAACACAGAATTGCAGAGTTGGAAGGGACCACAAGAATCAACAAGTCCAACCCCCTGCAGAGCAGGAAACTTTCACCCAAAATGGGCCTCAAACCCACAAATCTAAAATCAAGAGCAATAATAATAATAATTTTATTATTTATACCCTCCCCAACTGACTGGGAGAAATTAGAAACTTCCCTATACAGAGCTTTCTAAAGGTTGTATAGTTATCTCCTTGGCTCAGGGCTCACATAACTCCATATTCTCCTACATTTCTCCAATGAAAATACAGACATCCTAAGGAAAATAGGGGCATTCTGGGATCAAATCAGAAACTGGGATGGCTTCTGTAAATCCGGGACTGTTCCTGTAAAATAGGGACACTTGGAGGGTCTGCAGGAAGCAGTATTTGAGTTTCATTGCATCTGGGGAGAGGGGAAGAGAGGGGCTGTAATTGCAGCAGCCGGAAAGGGGGTGGGCAAGCGGGACCCTTACTGGTTTTTCTTGTTGCTCAAGCTGGCAGGTGTGGGTCTCTCTGCTCCACATTTAATCCCCGCAACAACCCAGTGAGTTAGCTCAGGATCTCAACATCTGGGGAGTTTCATGGCCCCGGGCGATGCCACACTAGGTCACAGAACCTGTTGTTGGGGCGAGCGAGACCCTGTGGGGCAATGGAGCACCCGTGGGACCCCCAGCTCCAGCAGCGCTAGACCTCCCCGCTGCAGGGTCTCCCGCCCACCCAAGGACCCAGGCTTCTCCTCCTCCTCCTCCTCCTCTGCCCTCCTCCTCCCGCTCCCTCCTCCTCGGCGGCGGCGGCGGCGGCGGCGGCGGCGGCGGCGGCTCCTCCTTGACGTTCTGAAGCCGGAATGAGACAGAAGTGTTAAATTTGTTCTTGGCTACTTTTCCTTGCAACTCCCCGAAGGCCCCGGTTACAAACTGCATCAGTTATCAGCTAGTTAGTCTGGCAGCTCCCGAGGGTCCCCCGCTTGAATACTGATCGGGACCCCCATGCATTATTCAGCGGCGAGCGCCAGAGGAAAATGAGCAACACGTCCAAAACAAGGAGCAGCCGCGGCAGGAAGGGAATAATTAGTGAGCTGTCACTTGTCCCTGTCAGAATCCCCTCCCTCAGCACCGGGGGGGGGGGCAGGGAGAGAGGAGAGGGAGAATGAATGAATGAATGAATGGATGAATAAATAAATAAATAACTATAAATAAATAAGCCAGCAGCATGAAGGTGGGAGAGGAGGGGGTGAGCCCCCTCCCCAAAATGCAGCTGATGGGATAAAATGGAAGGAGAAAGCAGGGGAGCCTCTGCCTTATGCCTTGACGGGAGCCGGGCAAATGCAGCTCCTCCTACGGCCAAGCCCCGCTTCCTGGACCGGCCACGGCTAGAAGGGAAGCGGGCGAGGAGGCGCCTCCCTCGGATCCCCCGGCTGGATCTCAGCCAAGCCTTCTCCTTTCCTCCCTGGGTCGGATGACATTAGGAGGGCTGATAAGAATACCTATTATTATTATTATAATTAATTATCAGCCGTTTAATTAGCTTAAGTAACGGAGCTGCCGTGGCGGTGAAGAGCGTAAGCAGAGGAGACCCTGGGTGGCCTGAAGGAAACCCCCCCTCCCTTGGCCTCAGTCTCCCGCTCCGCAAATTGGGGGTGCGGACGGTCAGGCTGTTGGAAAGCCTCCTCCAGGATACAGGACGCCTGTGAAGCTTCGTCAGTGCTAAAGCCCAGCAGGAAGCAACATCCTTTGGCCAGGAAGCCCTTCCTCACCTTGGTTGCGGGTGGTCATGTGGCAAGGAAGGCAGTGCACTCTGCACTTGGTCAGAGGCCTTACTTCCCCTTTATTTATTCATATATAGCCTTTTCCTCCAAGGAGCTCAAGGTGGCCTAGGGAGTTCTCCTCCTCCTCATTTCATACCCTGTGGGGCAGGTCAGAGGGAGAGGCAGTGGCTGGCCTAAGGTCACCCAGGGAGCTCAGGGCCTGCAGGGACCTGCATTGGCTCTGCTTAGAGATTTCTACCTTGGACTAAGGTTACCAGAATTTTTTCAGTGAATCTGGGGACACTTTAAATCAACCAATCAATCACGTTCAGGATGTTGATGCTGCAGCGATGGCGGTGGCAGAGGGGCTGCCGCTGCCTTGACCTCAACTGCCACGTTTCCCCTTCCTCCAAGGCTTCTATCTCCTTTCTCCATGAGCCTGGCCAGCCCGGGAGTTGTCGGTTCTTCGGTGGTGGTGGTGGGGAAGCAGTGTGTGGTGGGTCAGGCACAGAAGGCAGAAAAGGAGGGCCGAGAGCGGCGGCAGCAGCAGCAGCGAGGCTCAGGCAGCGCGATGCCTCCCTTCCCATTGGAGCAGCCCCGATCCCATTCCTAGCAAGCAGCAGGGATCCCTGAGCTGGGAAGGGAGGCTTCCCGTTGCCTATCTGAGAGATCCCCGCCCCGCTCCTGCTTGCACACAAGTAGGAGTTGGGATCAGGGCTGCTCCGGCAGGCAGCATGAAGCCTCCCTTCACAGCTTAGTTGCTGGGGTCAGGGAAGGTGGAGGCAGCCCAGAAGCTGCATCTTAGAGCCCCTGCACCACCATCATATGGGGACTTCCAGCAAGGCAAAATGGCGGGCACCACGGCAGCGAGCAGCTTCTGAAGCCAGCCAGAGCCAACTGCGCTACCAGGCTGGCTCCGGGCTGCTGAGGCTGCCACTGCCACATTTCCCGGGGACATTAGATTGTCCCCGGGAAACGGGGACGTCTGGTAACCCTACCTTGGACATCCTGACTGCCACAGGTTTGGGTGATGTGTTGATGGCAGGGTGTTGGTGGTGGTGGGGAGGCTCTGTTCAGCCTGCTGCTGCTTTGAGACATCCTCTGTGGCACCTCCAACTAGGGGCTGCCTGGTTGAGGGGCGGGGGGGGGGGAGCAAACCACAGTGGAGGGGGGCAACTTTGTGGCTTCTCTGCTGCAGCTCAAAGATGAGCCAGGGGCTGCTCGCCTGGCCCAACAGAACCATTCTTTGCTCTGACAGCCAGATCATCTGAGTAGCTAGCAGGAGGATTTCCATCTCTCTTTGCTTCTTCAGTCCTCCCATGCCGCTGCCTCCTCCTTGTGATGGCCTGGGATTCGGACTTGGATGCTGAACCTGAGGGATCCCAGCCTGCACAGGATTCCCTGCCTCCAGAACCAGCTGAGCCGGGGCTGGGGCATGAGCCTGAAGGGTCCTCAGCTGTGCTGCATTCTCAGGTGCAGGCACCAGCTGAGTCTGCTCTGGCTCCTGAGGTGATGGAGGACCCATTGCCTGCAGGTGCTCCACTCTCAGCCCCGTCAGGGGAAGCTGAGGTTGCCTCTGGGTCCGGTCACCCTCCAGCCTCTCCTGAGCTGCAGAGGCTTAGGGCAGAGAGGTGGAGGGAACTAAGTTCCCGCAGGAGAAGTGCTCGCCTCCAGGCCAGGAGAGGCGAGTCACCCAAGGATCGGGGCCGCCCTATGCCTCGGGGCAGATAAAAGCCGACCAGCCCCAGTCCCAAGTGTTGTGGGAGCAACATTGTTGGTTGCTAGTTCCTGCTGGAACCCTGTCCTGCTTTCCTGCCTGAGCTCCTGACCCGCCCTGGCTCCCTGCTTGCATGTCTGTTCCTGACTTCACCCAACTCTCTGCCCTGCTCCCAGCTCCAGCTACTATGGACTGCCTCCATGTTGCACTTTTGACCACGGACCGGACTTGAACCTTGCCTCTCGGGTAACCCACGGGACCAGCACACTCCGCCTCCGCCTCCTCCTCTTCCCTAGCATGTCCTGTGGCAATGAATCCCAAAGACCCAAGTGGTGTCTCTTGTGGGGGAATGTGTCTTCTCTTCCTCCTGGCCAGACCTTTCTCTGGGGCCATCTTCTCCAGTCTCCAGAACACACCTGCCTCTACCTTGTGGACACCTTTGGAGACCAAGTCCACCTGTGGCCCCACAACCAGAGGAGCCACATAGGAAGGAGGGGGATCTCTCCTCTGGCCGAGGAGTGGGGTGGAATCCCCTCCCGCTTTTGTTCCAGACAGACTCATTCACCTTATAGGCACCAAGATAAAACAGGCCTCTGTTTACAGTAACATTACAGAATCATAATAATCATGACTGATTTTTCCTGGGCATTCCTACAATGCTCATGACTGCTTCTCTGAGTGGGTTCTGCTCTTTTAGCATGGATTTGATTTACATTATGTGATCATTCCTTGGTTTGGAGGCATGAAAGCCGCCTGAAATGAGTGTGTGCCCCCCCCCCCAACCCGTGGAAATGTTTAAAGTGAAATGGTCCAAATGGACCAAAAACTTTGGTCACTCTTGGCAGGTGACCAAACCTAGGGCCAGGTTGAGGGGCATGGTGGAGGGGTGAGGAGGGGGCGGTCAGTAATGAAGCACCTCCAGTTGTCCCATGGCATCTGTGGCATCATCTCCTGGGCTGGTGCTTGTCAAGTCTGCTGCAGGCCAAAGGAATAAGCTTTTTTTCAGACAGTCCCTCACCAAAAAAGCTAAGCAGACATGTGCGGCTAATGGCTAAGCCACCACTTTCCTCTGGAATAGTGGAGAAGTCCCTTTATGACAACCAACCTAAACATCCCAAAAGAGTGAGCCGGCTTTTCAGTCTGACAGAACTCTTCCCCAGGCTGGAGCTTGAGCAAAGCACGGATGAGCCAGAGAGGCGAAGTAGCTTCAGACTGAAGCCACCGTGTCTGCATTGGACACACAATGTTTGTTGTATATTACATGCACGTACATACACAGAAACTTTATTTGCATTAACCACTAGCCATAGCAATAAAATAAAATACAATATGCTGAAGATAGAGCTAAATGCTTAGCTATACAAAATACATTCCAGAGGTTTACTTCAATACAAATGACAGAATGGATCCTTTTGTTGTATATTCCTAGAAAGGGCTGGGTGGTCATCAGCATTTTGCAGGAGACTGCCTTGCTGCCAGGAGCTGCCCAGATCGGACGTCTTCCCCATTTTCACTGCCTGCAGAACCCTTGCCAAGCATTTCCAGGCTGCTGGGTTGGGTGGCAGGGGTGGTTCTGGGGCCCGGCTGGGTGAGAGCCCCCTCTGGCGCAGGCGTGGCAGCTGCTTGTCTAATTAATGCCGCGGGAGGCACACCCGTCGCCCCACACAGCCCAGAAGCGGGTGGATTTCGGAGGCATGCTTGATGCTCTCTGCTGCCACTGCTGCCATCACTCTTCTGTCATCCTGCAACACTCGGAGGATGTTGAATTAAACAGAGGCCCCTTTGATGTTTCTGAATTAAGGAAGGCATTAATTATCCATGGCATTTGCACAGGCACCTTCCATCGCCAAAGAGGTGTCTTTCCCCCGTGACTGAGGCGCAGAGTCGGGGCTTGGCTTTCTGCGTTAAGGGTTGGGGTCAAAACCCTCGAGAAAGAAAACTCCGTGGGTGCAAATGGCTCTGCTGCTTCTGCTCCGGGAGGCGAGGCTCTGGGATCTGCCTGGTGATCTTTCAGGGATGATGGCAATTCGGTAATCATCCAGCTTGCCTTGGCTGAGCCTCACTCTCCCCCAGCGCGGAACTGGATGCAGACCTCCTCTCTGGGTGGGGAACCCCTTCCCCCCACCCCACTGGGAGGGAGGGCCACTTGGGCTCTTCCCCCTTCAGCACGCCCTGCCATGGGGTGTTTGCATGCCCTGCACGTCAGGGGGCAGCCCTTGAACGTGAAGGTGCCCTTCACCTCCAGCCCAGGGGTCAAAGCCTGCCCTACAAGCCTCCTCAGGCCACACCCCCTCTCCAGCCCTGCTCCGCCCCCTCCAGGAGGGCTTTTCCCTGGCTGGAAGGTGCCCTCAAGGGGCAAGAAAGCCTCTCGCCTTCCTGGCAGGAGAAGGGGCTTTTGTGTGGCTGGAATGTGCCCCAGTGTGCAACAGTCAGAGCTGCATTGGCTGCTTCACTTGCCTTGCCCCTGGCCTCGCCCACCCCTGGTCTCTGGAGGTTTCCCATCTCTGCGCGCTGAAGAAGGCCCTGGGAGAGACCAGGCTTCAGTTGCCTTCTCAGCCACGAGCTCACTGAGGGCTTGTCCACTCTTCCTTCCGCCCAAGAGGTTTTCTGCTTGTCCCATGTTTTCTAAGCACTATTGTGGAAAGGGGGGTATTATTGGGTTGTCTTTCTTTTTATTATGTACTTTCTGTTTTTTGATATTGTGATTTTATGTTGTGAACCACCCTGAGATCTATGGGGATAGGGCAGTATACAAATTTAATAAATGATAAAACAATAATATTGCAGATATTAATATTGCGCAACTTGAAGCGGCTGGATGCATAAAAACTGACTCCTTTTGGAAATACTGTAAAACATTGTCAAGTTTCATTAATGCTTTATTTGCAGATCTTTCTTCAAAAACAGAATAAAAAACAGTAGGTGATACATCCAAATAACTCCATATCTGGTATTCATCCAGCACAGGCTCTTCATCATCTTAGAAATAACTTTAAACAGGATTGGGGTCATCACTCTGTTTCTCCTGCATTCCAGCTTCCATGCCAGCCTGAGGCTGCGTCCTCCTGGACAAGCATCTCACTCCCAGAGCCTGAGAATAGTGACTCAAAGGCAGCTCCCTTTCAAAATGGAGATTTGCAACCAAACACCTTTGCCACCTGATCTAAGGCTAAACTTGCACGTGTAGAAAGCACCAATAGTTAATTATCAACCCATCAAGGAGTTCAGCAGCCACTTAGTATACTCCAGTGGAATTTCCTCATTTTAAACTTTTTCATCAATACACACAGCCATTCGCCATGTCAGTGTCAATTAAACAATTGTATTTAACTGGCATGGGTCCGAGCACTTCTTTTCCACTTGCCCTGGGGACACCTGCAAAAAACCCGACTCACGTTTGCTCTGATTCAGAAGTGAAGAGCAGGTTCCCCGGAGGAAAGCAGCCTTGGGCCAGTCCCGGCCTCTCAGCCTACCCCACCCCACAGGGTTGCTGTGAGGATAAAATGGGGGTGGGGAAGAGAACGATGTACGTCACCTTGAGCTCCTTGGAGGAAAGGTGGATAGAAAGGCAATAGCAAACAAATCCTGGCTGGGCCCCGGGATGTGTAGTTAGAGACGGCCCTTGCAGGCAGCCTTTCAGGTGGCAAGCAGAAGCCAGCCACACCCAGCAGGCAGGGCTGCGGGGAAGGGCCACCCCAGGGCTGGGCTGTCTCCGAGGCCTCTGGAGAAGCAGCAACTCTCTTTCTCAGAGAGCAGAGCCCACATTTGCTTTGGATAAAGATGGTGGTGTTTAGAAGCAGCAGTGGTCTTCTTTATTGAGGGGCCACTTTCAGCAAAGTGTCTGTAAAAACAAACCCAAAAATAAAAATAAAAATCAGCAGAACAAAATCTTAAAAGACCATATTGAAGGAAACCTTTTCGCTGCTCTTTTAAGTGAACCTCAGGCGATGGTCTGGGCAGGTCTCATTGCCTGGGCTGGAATTTCACAAAACAAAGGGCCTGTTTTTTCTCCTTGCTACTGCCCCTCTTCTAGGGAAACTATAGTACAGCCTTGGCATTTTGCAGCACAGTTCTACAACCAAACAACAACAATAATTTAATACTCGCCCTTCGACCCAAGGTCCCAGGGTGGGTTGCAATGCTTAAAATACAACATTAATTTTAAAATGCCAATTTTAAACAATACTCCTTAGAGCTTAATTCACAATCCAGGCGACTAGACAATCCCAAAGAGGCAAAAGCACTGCTTTTATTCCTGCTTCCTTTGCCCAGCAAACATCACCCACCAGGGTGGTGGGTGCCTGAAGCAGACTCGGCCCTCTAAAGCAGATGGAAACACCCATGACTTATAAGGCTGGGTGTGTTGTCCGTCAGCCAGGAGGTGTAAGAGGAAGGCTGCTGTACTAATCCCGGAGAAGGCGCCATCCCAAGCACACCCCCTCTCTCTTCCCAGTCCTCTTCCTCCCCCCTTGCCAAGCCTGCTTGTTTAGAAAGCAGTCAAGGGACACAGAAGCATGTGGGTGGGTGGCTTATAAATCAGCAGAAAATCAAATGCTAACATGTAAATAAACTGCAAATCAGCTGCGAAATTGATTTCATTTTGAGACACAATTGCATCCTTTCCCTCCGCCAACTTTCTAAGGTGCCCCTTAAGAATAGTGAAATTTCTGTGTGGTAATGATAAACATTAGTGAGTTGCTTTAGAAATAATATAAAAAAATAGCAAACCTCTAGGGGATTTCGGAGGGGGGGCAGAATATGCACTTCAAATTTGAAAATCCAATTTAACTGTCTGTTATACAGAGAATAAGAAGAGAGGGAGAAAAGGCAAGGGAGGATAATTTTGCAGTTACGCAGCATTTGACTAAATCTGATGCTGGGATGACAGCTACACTTTAAAAGCTACATGTCTGAATGTAAGGAGACAGCAAATCATTTATTTATGATTGCAATCTAGCTGCTGTCTAACAAGTTAACAACTGCGCCGAGCACTCCAGGGCCAGGCACAACGGGGTGTGCAGGCCTGTCAGCACTTTGGAAAGAGAATGCCTGGCTTCCGAGCGCTGAGGATGAAAGGCTGCAGTGGCAAGCCAGCCAGCCCACCAGAGGCATCGCCCACACTTCTGCCTGTGCCCTGCCTGGGAAGCAGAGGTGCCAGCGGCTTTCCCCTGCTCTGCACCTTTCTTTGGTGATAGAGCGGAGCAAATGGCAATTCGAGGAAACCCTGAATTGCCATTTGCTCCAAGTGAGTGCTGAAGTGGCTTTTTGGGAGTGGAGAGCAGCAGTAGAAGAGGAGGATGTGTAGATAAGCCCCCTGGGGGGCGCAAATCAGCCCCAGCTGAAAAATGGCAAAAGGCAGAAGTGAAAAGCTTCCCCTTGGAAGGCAGGAGGCTCCTCCTGGATGTTTCAAGGATTTCAACACCAAGAAAAGCTTGGGAAGCCTCATGCCCTGCTCCAATGCTTTTTTTCTTTAAAACTGTTTAGGCGTGCTCTCATTTTCCTACTCATATTGAAATACTGCCCCTCAATGAGGCCAAACTTAGATTCCCAAAATGTTTAGGGGGATGCCCCCCCCCGGGAAAAAGCACTGCCCTTCTCCAGAAAGCTAGCAGCCTAGTTCTGGGTTCTGCAGCACAAAAACAGGAGACTGCCTGGGATGTGGAAACTAATCCTGGGCTCATCCGCGCTCCCACTTGTTCCGTGCCCAGCAAGCCCGACTCCGAGGGATTCCCCCTTGCCCCACTCCTTCCCCAGGAGCAAATGGCAATCTGGGGGGAGGAACTGAATTGCTCCAATTGAGCACTAAAGAGCAGTTTCAAGGGGGGAGGAAGCAGCAGGGCAAGAGGAAGTGTGGATAAGCCAGAAGTTTCCCAAGAAGACCCTAAGTGTTGTTCGCTTGACCAAGCATCTCTCCCTGTCCATCCCACAGCAGCCTCCCCCCCCCCGCCCCAAAAGCTTCCCTTTTCTACCTTGCTCTTTTTGATTCTGTGCACACCCGGCCACCTCGCTGGGCAGTCATCACCACTATCTGCTGATTTACGTGCAAGAGTTTGCTTATGACTTTGCTGCACTGTCTCAAAAGGTTTTCGGAGAGCACAATGCTTAGCTTAGTAAGTTTGTTATGTTTATATATTTGCTTCTCAGATCAATAGGTGTCCTGAATCGATTTATGGTAAAGAAATACATAAGATATTTAAGAAAGCAATACAAGGGTAAAATACTGAGAGGCTTCGTCCAAAGAAAAGTCGTACCTGGGACGCACTGGTTTCCTCCTCCTTATTTATTTCCCACAACAACCCTGTGAGGTAGGTTAGGCTGAGTGAGGCCATGAATGGCCCAAGGGAGCTTCTTGGATGAGTAAGGGATTTGAACCCAGATCTCTCCCAAGTCCTAGTCCACATTTCTCTTTTGCCCCTCTCTTTCCAGGCACAGCTCCACACTTAACCACTCCATGTCTGAAGTTTGGTTCCCCCCCCCCCCCCCGAGCATTCTTTGCGAAAACTCCCTCTTTAAAGCTGAATTAGAGCGAACATTAATTCAGGTTTTTGGGGGGAAGGTCTGGAGCAAAAAGAAAAGGGTGCTTGAACAGTCCATGCCTGCAAAGAGCAGAGGAAAAGTAAGTGTGGACAAGCCCTTTGACCACTATGTCACACAGGCTCTTAGAACACGCAAGCACAGGCTGAGCATCTCTGCAAAGATTGAGCTCCACCAAACCTCGTGGTTGAGAATTAAATACAGTAATGGCAGATGAAAAGCTCTCTGTGGGACCAGGGATGGTTCTGGCGCTGCATGGTGC
Organism: Podarcis tiliguerta; assembly: GCF_965153285.1. Lineage (NCBI taxonomy): Eukaryota > Metazoa > Chordata > Lepidosauria > Squamata > Lacertidae > Podarcis > Podarcis tiliguerta. Next base: position 41,809,566 of record NC_139549.1, read on the forward strand.
TCCCCACCTCATCCATTTGGCCTTGGGCCTCTTTCCTTCTCTCACCCAGCTTTCCCATCAGAAGGGTCAGAGGCTGAGGGGTCAAAGAAAAGGCCGGAAGCTGGCCGGGTGGGGAGAGGGGTGCAGGGCAAAGACCCAGCAAAGGCGGAATTTCAGAGCTGACTTGGAAGGCCAAGTGGGGAAAAGCGGAAGCCCAACAGAACGGAAAGGGGGGAGGAGGAGGAGAGAAGCTTCAGAGGAGAGGGGGGATGTCTCTCTCTCCTTCCCTCCCTCCCTCCCTCCCTCTGCCCTGCCCTGACTTTGGAAGGTTTATCTTGCCCGCAGCAGCGGGCTCAGTCACTGATCTAATCAAATTATCCTGCATTAAAGAGCTGCCAAGGCATTCCAGCGCTGCATCATGCAGGGGCCCAGCTGGGATCAAATGCTAATCGCCTTCTCCTCCACCATTTCCATTCCACTGACCGTCTGGTGGGCGCTTGTGCTCCGAGCATGGCATGCTAAGCGCGGGGGAAGCAGCAGAGCAGAAGAGGCCTGAGCATGGCTGTAGTGCGAGAGGGGGGCAGTCAGATGGACGGGGCAAAGGGGGGCAGTGCACCAAGTCACCTATGGCCACAGGCTCAATTTCTAGTCAGTCTTTGGCAAATATTGCTAGAGTGAATTTGCTTTGCAACCACCAAACTGAGGATGCCACTGAAAAGCTTAAACGATCATCCTTTTTAGATAAATCCTTTCAAAGAAAAAGCTACTGGTATTTTAAAGGGGTTTCTTACAGAAGGTTTGCACTGTTTTATGCAAAGTGTGTTGGCTATTTGCAGTTTAATTGCACTGCAGAAAGCTTGCTGGGGAGACCACGCATTACAAAATTACAAAGAACTCAAAAATAACTTTAACAAGGTTTTAATAACAAAAACAAAAACTCCTTTTACACTAAACATATCAACAAGCATGACCCAACCACCAACCCATCCCCCAGGGTACTGAGAGAGCTAGGTGCTGCTCTTTATATACTACACCCAATTGCTGACACAGCTTAATTAACAAAACTTAGCAGCACCTGCTATACTGTTAACACAACTTAGCCGCACCTGCTATACTATTCAAATTTAAAGAGACCATTCAACAAAGTAAGGTTTGAAAATAAGAAGTAAAACATCAGTCTTTGTTAGAACCAGCAAATAACACACCACTACCTTTGGTGGAAAGGGGATGTGGGTGGCGCTGTGGGTTAAACCACAGAACCTAGGGCTTGCCGATCAGAAGGTCGGCAGTTCGAATCCCCGCGACGGGGTGAGCTCCCGTTGCTCGGTCCCTGCTCCTGCCAACCTAGCAGTTCGAAAGCATGTCAAAGTGCAAGTAGATAAATACATACCGCTCCGGCAGGAAGGTAAACGGCGTTTCTGTGCGCTGCTCTGGTTTGCCAGAAGCGGCTTAGTCCTACTGGTCACATGACCCGGAAGCTCTCTGCGGACAACCGTCGGTTCCCTTGGCCAATACAGCAAGATGAGCGCCACAATCCCAGAGTTGGTCACGACTGGACCTAATGGTCAGAGGTCCCTTTACCTTTACCTTTGGTGGAAAGGGATCAGTATCCAAAACATTCTGTTTGTATCGTTCCAGAAAACTTTTGCAAAAACAACTCCATCAAAGGTTTCATACTCAGCATACACATAAGACCGAGATATAGCCCTGGCCAAGATGCTTCATTCCCAATGAAGGCATTTTTGTTATTAACACTATTTAGAGATCCATGTGCTCCTCATGTACATCTTATGTAATCATAACTAGGGCAGGCTGCGCATGGAGAACAAGCTGGAGGACAGGAGCACCTGAAGAGAGGACTTTATTCTGTGCAAAAATAGAACTCTCTCCAACTTGCTAGCTGAGCTACTCAATTTGACTCTTTTTGTGTTTTTGTTTTTAATCCACCATGCATCGCCTAAAAGTAATCTCCAGTTTTGTTAATATAAAAACTGCTGAGTTTTTCTTTCTTTCTGTTTTTCTGCCTACTAAGGAACCGAATGAAACATTGTCCCTTGCCTCAGGATGGAGACAGACCTGGGAAACAGTTGGATTTTACATCTTCATGAATGGAAGATCAACCATTGGGTTCTTCTTCTCCTCTCCAACCATGTTGTGAGTGGCCTCAGGCCTAACCATCTGTGACCATGCCCTCCCCCATTCCACCTTGAGCCTGTGACCAGATGCACACCCCTGGTGCCATCACCAGGAACCACCATTGCCCCCCCCCCCCCCCGTTTGGTTTGCCATCTAGTTTCCTGGAGAGTTCTGGAGAGCTGAAAAGCTTGCATATTATTCTGTGACATTTTGGTGGCTGGCCTCATAAAGGCATTCCCCAAATGTAGATTTTGTAATTTCTTCTTACGGGCCACAATGGCTGCCTTTAAATTCAGAATAATATTAGTTATTTTGTTTACAGTGTGTATAGCCCACCCTTCACTGAATATTTTCAATCCCAGAGAGGGAATAATGTAATAAAATTAAACAGAGAAAAACAATGTATCCCAAATTAAAAATCATACAAGCAGGCCCAATAAATGACAACCTAGCAATTTTGTCATGAGGCAAACAAGCAAAACTACACTAAGAAAACTAAAAAATTCCAGTTATCACCAAATACCTAGATAAAAACAAAGACAAGGCATTCAAACAGATTTGAGCCCATTAAACAACCCCTGGTCTTACAGCAGATGCGTCTCAAACCCAGCTCACTAGCAAACTAGTGTGCCTGAAGAGAGGGATAAAGTGATGCTAATTTGAAGTAATAGATACTATTAAACACAGCTGCATTTTGTTGCCAGTGGATCTCTGGTTGATCATTATAGCTTACCTGTGCAATCAAAAGTTTGTAGAGAATGTATTTAAGAGTAACCAGAATTAATTTAGGCATGATAGAGAGGGTGGGATGGCAAAAAACTGGAAGCCAAAGATAGGGAAAGCCGAATTTCAAAATGATGCTTGAAGTAACCTAATTTTAATTGTATAATGTCATGTACTCAACCTCTTTTAGGGAAGGGTCACAACTCAATAGCAGAGCCATTCTACTCCTTATATAATTGTATTTTATTGTATAAACTTCTACTCCTTATATAATTGTATTTTATTGTATTACAATTTCAATTCTATGGAATTACAATAGCTACAATGGGCAGAAAAATCATTAAGTCCTCCTCAAAGACCCTCAGCAGTTTTCAGGTGGTCGGGGGGGGGGGGGGATGGGGAAGTTTAGAAGCCACAGCATTAGGTCAAGGGAGAGATCATGCTGGAGTGCTGAGATCAGCAAAACTCCACAAAGCTCTCCTGCCACTTGCCCCAAGCCCTCGGGATGGCAGGAACAAGAAAGGCATGGAAGGAAATTGGCACACGCCCATTCAGGTCTGGATTGGCTGTGTCAGATTGGCCTGTGGGTTTTAGCTGGCCATGAATCACTGTGACTTCAATGCTGCTTTGCTTCCCCTTCCCTCAGAGATCCATGGAGCTTCAGGATCCGCAAAAGTCACCTAACCCATTCAGTGCTGCTCAGTGCGGGGGGCTCCAGAGCTGCTGAAGTTCCTCTGTTGCAAACTATTCCTCCTCAGCTTAGGCCACTTGGGTGAGTTTTCTCAGACCCTTCAGTACTTTTGCTTTTTGCTTTCTATAGTTGACAACTTTGTCCTGAGCTGTTAGTAAGTTGCTTGAACATCACAGCTACCCAGCCAATGGCTGTTTACGAGAGGCACAGAAGATGAAGGTAGCATTTTTAGCCTATAATGGATTAAGACACTGCCTATGTGTTCAAAGCACAGGTTGTTTGATTCCACCAAAAGCACAAAATCTAGAATCTAGTTCCAGAATCTTCAAGGATTATGAAGCAGGATTATGGGCTGCTTCTAGCCTTGCAGCTACACACACACACACACACACACCCCATTTAGCTGCAGCAGGCACAGGAAGCCAAATCAGCCGAGGGAGGAGGAGGGGCGGCAGGACCAGCCCAGTGGAGTCCTGAAAGTGATGCACAAGCACAGGAGCATTTCAGTGGCCTCCTGAAACGCCAGCCACCCCAGCACCGGCAGGCTAATTAATTTCCTTTTTGTTTCTTCAAAGTTTCATTTTTAAATTACAGTCTTCCCTCCTCTCTAATAAATACTCAACAATTAAAGCTGTCTTCCTGACATGAGATGCCAGCGTCGACTGCTCCACCCCCTTGTCACCTTCTCTGCCATAAACAGATTCGTAAAAACGGCTTTTCAAGCCCCAGCTGCCATTAGCCACTTAAAATCCCATAATTATCATCCTATCATGGGCCTGTTAACGAGCAGTAAAAATAAGGCCATTGAATATGGTAATTTATTCGTAAATTAGCCTAATGAGAATAGGTTTCAGACACTGTTTACTTTCGAGCTGCCTGTTCCAGTACGGTGGTGCCTGGCTGTGGGGATGTGGGGACAGAAGCGGGGGGGGGGGGGGAGAGAAGGGGCCAGGGGGAGCGACGTGCTGGGTGGCAGACAAAGCTTTTCTGGGGGAGATTTGTTAAATTAATGTGCCATCCCACATTTTCTGCTAAACTGGGTGTTCGGCAGAAGGCCCCTCTCATTCTGGCAGTGTTTTCCTCACATATTTTTCAGTTTGGAGACTTAGCATTCAGCTCTGCACTTCCCTGCGGCCTTCCCATTCCTCTCCCAGCAGTTCAAAGGCTGCGAAAGGAAAGGAGGCTCTCAGGAATGACACGTCCGCTTTCAAAGGAGCTGCACGGAAAAGGCTGAGGTCTCACCCGCTGCCACCGCCCTGCCTTTCACCGCAGTCACACGCAGCCTGGTTGGGTTCAGGTCTTCCGGAAGTCATTCTCTCAACTGATGCAAGCAAACTTCAGATTCCTCCCTTTCTCAAAGGAATAGGTAACTTATAAAACAGTCCTCTGATTCCTTCAGCCCTTCAGACAGCTTCACTAGGTGAGAAAACTTCTCCATCATCAACATTTCCCCCAAATCAATGCCTACTTCTGGCTATAGCTTGCTTCACTCTTAAAAGAAATAAAAGCTCACCATTTTGCATGCACCAAGCGTAGCTCCATCACCACCACCTCAGGGACACTTGTCATAACTTAGCTTTAAATAAATAAATAAATAAATAAATAAATAAATAAATAAATAAATAAATAAATAAGTAGGTAGGTAGGTAGGTAGGTAGGTAGGTAGGTAAGTAAACCTCCATCTGGAACTGAATCCTTGCAGGTGCTGCCAACTGAAGCCCTTTTGGAACCAGTTCCCTTTGCTTATTTTTGGAGAGAGGTGAAAAGTTCTCATGTGCACAATATCTAACTCGGTGGTTCCCAAACTTTGGGGGGACGGGACCACTGTCTCCTTGGTTCCATAAACTCAGGCCTAGTGCTCCCTACCCTGCCCAATAAGGAGGATTGTTTAGTGGTTTACACGGAGGAAGAAAATAACACAATAAAGTTCGAGACACTACCAATTAATTGCACGTTTACTAAAAATCCGATTAAAACTATTTTGTTTGATTAAATAAAAAAGGCTGATTAACTTGATCCCATGATACCCGCTTTTCAGAAGTTTGATAGCTATTTGTACCATCAGCGCTCCTCTTACTGCCCTTAGATAATTCCACTCCCCAGGGGGCGCTACCCCCCACTTTGGGAACCACTGCTCCAACCTCTTCCTCTTGAAGCAAAACAGTCAAGAACACCAAGCAAGTGTTTATCCAAAGAGAAATCAACTCCATCTGCCAGTTGCCCTCTGACTACAGGGCTGAAGGGGCAAAATGCCCTCTGACCTCTGCCGCTAGCCAAGGGGGAAGGCCTGAGTCCTTGATAATATGGAACAGATGGCAATGAGAGCTGAGTTTGCTGCTTCTTTTCCTCTTCCCTCCCCAACCCCCTTTTCCTTTTGTACTGTTTCTATTAAACTATAAGGCTGTGAGAGAGGCTGCCTTATATTTTAATCTCTGTGCCGTATCTAGGTGTTTGATTAGTGAATCATAACTGCTATGACTACTGAAGCCTTTGCAACAATCCCTGCAATTTTTCCAGAGGAACTAAAACAACCCAGTTAATTGTAATTATTTTTAAACATTTGTAATTGTTCCTTATTGAAAATTCTAATATTTCTTGCAAAACTGCTTTGAGGTTTCACTAAAGTAGTTAAACATTTTCTTAAACAAAATAAAACAAGCCTCAATCTACAACTTAAGTCCATCTTGGCTTGATGTAGCATCTCAGTAGGAAACCGCTCTCTCTCCCTCTCTCTCTCTCTCTCTCTCTCTCTCTCTCTCTGATAAGGGTCAGGATATGTTGTTCTAGTGCCTGTTTTGAGATGACCAACCAATCTCTCCCCAATATCTGCTTCCCACATTGCCATCTGGTTGCTTAGTCTTTATTCTCATCCCCAAAATGGATCCAGCCAAAAGGAAAATCCCTGGGGGAAGTGGCCTCTCCAGTGACCTCCCACAGAGTTCTGGTCATATAGGACAAGTCCCCAGGGAGTCCCATGCTGCCTCTCTGAAGGGAAGGCAATATGCTTCAGTAGCAAAGCACAACATTTGCATGCAGGAGCCTTTCTAGGCAGGGCTGCAAAGACCCTCACCCTGTAACCCTGGACGCTCTTGCTGGCAGCCAGTCTGGACAATGCTGAGCTAGAGGGACCAATGGTCTCACTTTGTACAAGGCTCCTCACTGTGTTCCCATGGACATTTGCTAAGTTGCCCAAAGAGATTTTTTTTGTCCCATCCTGTCCCTGCCCCCCCCCCATAATAAAAATTTAACCACTCTTCCTTTTTAAGAAGAAGAAGAAGAGGAGGAAGAGGAGGAAGAAGAGTTTGGATTTGATATCCCGCTTTATCACTACCTGAAGGAGTCTCAAAGTGGCTAACAATCTCCTTTCCCTTCCTCCCCCACAAGAAACACTCTGTGAGGTGAGACTTCAGAGAAGTGTGACTGGCCCAAGCTCACCCAGCAGCTGCATGTGGAGGAGTGGGGAATTGAACCCCGTTCACCAGATTATGAGTCCACTGCTCTTAACCACTACACCACACGGGTTCTTTAAGCATTTGCCTGAAGCAAAAGATTTATTCCAGTTAACAATGCTCAATTCCACAGTTGCAATCTGGCCAGGCCACAATTATTGACATTTCCCCATGCTATCTCCTTCAGCTGAGTTTCAAGGCTTCAGTTTCATTATACTCTTTATTGCAAACTCTGCTTTTAGCCACATTCTCTTATAGATTGCTTTCAGTGACAGGAATTTTAATTACTCCGGACAAGAGAAGAACTCGGCCCAGGATCTCTGGTTTATCAAGTTTAAACCTGAATCTTTACTTTACTTTACTTTACTTTACTTTACTTTACTTTACTTTACGGCTGCCCATTAGTAAGTGGCATTGTGTAGGGCCCATTTTTGAATTCTAAGATTCAGCCTGATCACCTTTGTAAAGGACTGTAACTGTCACTGCAAAAAAGGAGGTAATAAATACGGGAGGGGGCACTGAGCCTCATCCTTAATGAAGAAGTATCCAATTGTTGAGCATATGCGGATGCCACAGTCAGTCCCTGCCATATCTCTGCCCAGAGATAATCCTTCAGTTTGTGGTGTTGGGAAATTTCCACTCTAGACGATCATATGCTTTTTCTGCTCCTCGCACCACAATTCCAAGAGAGAGCCTATGAACAAAACCTTGCAGATGAATGCTGCTACATACTTCCCACATGGATGGTGCAGAACTGGTCTGCTAGGGACAAAATCCACCTGAACTAGCTGTGTCTATAATGTTCAGTGATTGTAAATCTTTCAGCTAGTAGAACCATCACAAATTTCAATTTCTATTTAAGCAAGAAGATAAGAATAGACTCCATTCTTGCTGCAGCATCTCCATTGGGTTTCAAGATATCTGTCACCCTGATCACCCTCCCCTCCCCTGCCCAACAATGGACATTTTGAGGTAGGCTGCCTCAAAACCTGGAGGTTCCATATAGCAGGAATGTCCATCAGGTTGATCGTGAACTACTGGTAGATCCCTGCAAGGTTTTGGTAGATTGTGGTCTATCTCTGGCTCCCTTTCCTTAGCGTCGCTGAAACTGACTCCTGCCATTCCCCCTTGCCCTGCCCTCCATTGTTGTATGATCTCTGGAAGGGAAGACAGAGCTTTGTCTGGCTGCTGTTTTGATCTATAGTGCTCTTTCTGTAACTATACCCCTTTGTCCTTTTAACCCCCCGCAAAACAGAACTCCCCCCCAAGCTTTTTTTATAACCCCTAAAAAATGGGGCTTTTCTCCTCCCTAAAAAGCTCAACAACTTTAGCTGAACCCCCCAAACCGGGGGGGGGGGGTGTCACTGCCAGTTTTTAATTCTGAAAATAGATCGCAATCTCTTGAGAATTGGACACCCTTGCCATATAGGAATGTGGGATCAAAATGTCTCTTTTTTGAGTTCAACATTTGGATTTTGCTCTATAACCAGCACCTCACAATGGGGGGGGGGGGGGAGAGATTGAGAGAGAAAGAGAGAGATTAGGGCAGTTGAAGGTGATAAGCTACCAAAGGCCCAGGAAAATATGAGGGTCTTGTTTTGCCCTTGCCTGGTTCACAGTCAAGCCTTTTCAGCTTTCTCCCTCCTCCTAAGTAGACCTTTTCTCCTGGCAGAAACACCCTGGCTTCCCACTGGGCAGCGGCTGCTGCCACTCTTGAGATCCAGGGGGGCAAAGGGGGACCATTAGGGGGGTCAAGAGGGGTTTCAGGGTGAAAATTGGAGGGGGTGTTTGGGTGGCAGGCAAGATTTTCATGAGATCAAACACACCAGACTGCCTTGGGACTGGAGCAGGCTCTTCTGTATCCCCAGTTCATGGCGCCCATGCCTCTTCCTCAGACGAGCCCTCCCTGGGAACCTGGTTGGGCAAGTGACTGACAATTTTGAGGCCAGACTTATTTTACTTCAAAAGCCCTACGTTACATTTATATGGTTTCTAAATAACAATATCATGCTGCAGAGGCCCCCAACAACAGTTGCCTCTATGTGGTGAGGCTGTCTTATGTACACGTGACTCTTATTTTCAAAATGTTCCTTTGTGGAATCTATTTTATTTTGACGTCTGCAAAAGTGTCCTGAACCTTCTGTCAATTTTATTTCAGCTGCAGTTAGTATTCCACACACTGGTTGTTTTTTGTGTCTAAACTAGTGCATAAACTAGATCAACTTCCCCATTGTATTCCAACAGCAAACACCAGCAAGTCAGGCTAGTTCCACAGGGATACCCAAATATGCCCCATCCAGAAACCAAAGATGGTTGCTTTGTTGGGTGCTGAGTGTATGAGCTGCAGAAGCTTGGTCAATCAGTTAAGCTCCCTGCAGAAAACAGCCGCTTAGCAGAGTAATCCTTACCATGATAACACCAACACACACTCTTCATATACACACTGTTTACAGATATTACAGGTAGTATTCTCTCTCGCTCTCTGAGCCCAGAGAGGGTTCTTTGCTTCAAAGTCCTTGCTGTGTAAAAAGTCCTGAGTTCAGCTGTTTGCAAGCTCTTGCAATTTTTGACAAAGTCTTCAGTCTTGTCCACAGTTCCAATTCTTCTTCTTCAAACTGCTGCACACTGTCTCACACAAATTCCCCCACTGTCCCACCACATGGAATGCTGTAACCTGAGACCTTTCTTTACCCAGCGTTACATGCCAATTCTGCCTGGCAACACTGATAAGAAAGACAGAGACAAGGGCCAGCACCCTGGAGGAGGGCAGCGCCTTCCTCTGCTCAGGCTGCAAAGCACCATCTGGTCCACGGATCATGGACGAGGAGCCACAGCTCCTTGTGAGGGACCCTCTTCGCTTTACTCTTGCCTTGGTGTGAGTTGGCTTTAGGAATTCGTTGCTATTGTTTCTGTTGTTGTTTATAGAAAGAAAGAAAAAACCCTTATACGTTGCCTTAAGATTTGTTTTACTTTTGTTTTCATTAATGGGGAAAAGCCCCCTGGCAAACAGAATTAAATAAATTGTGGGACTAGCTTGGCAGCATGAGGGCTGGAAGGAACCATTTCCCCAAAAGCTGTTCCTAGAAAAGTTTTGAGGCCCTTGCCAAAGTTAACAGATTTATGGCACAACATGAGATGATTGCAAGGTGGGGGTGGGAAGAGGGAGAAAACTTTCTGAAAAGTACACCACCCTATATTAATTTTCATAAATGGAGCATTGGCTTTGACAGGCATCTGTTCCATTGCCCTCTCAATATGCGCCCCTTTTACAAAAATGCCTATTCTTGCCCAAACATCTTCAACAGCCGCAGTGCAGATTTTGCATAGAAATAAGCCAAAAACAAGGAGGGGGTAGGTTTTTGTTATCTTCAAAGTAAAGGCTATCCCCAAATTTCAGCCACTTGCAGTTTTCTTTTTGTACGGATAAACTGCCTCAGATGGGCAGGGGGCGGGGGGCATCTCAGTGAATTGATTGGTTTTTGCCATTGGGGGCTTTTTTGTCCTAGGCCAGGGGTAGTCAACATTTTTATACCTACCGCCCACTAATGCATCTTTCTTGATGGTAAAATTTCCTTACCGCCCACCAGAGCTCGATGGAAGGAGGATTCAGCTTGTGCCGTAGAACCCCCAACCGCCCACCTAGAATCCTGAAATGCCCACTAGTGGGCGGTAGGGACCAGGTTGACAACCCCTGTCCTAGGCAGTATTGAGGGGGTATCCTCTGTAATTTTTCAAACAAAAGCTAACCTAGAGAAGCAGATGGGGAGTGCCCTTGTTTTGGGACATTTTGCTACCCCAAAATAGAGGTCCCCAAATGCCATCCATGGAAGTTTCTTTGCCTGTGTTCAAGAAGGCTATTGTTCCTGATGGGAGGGGCTGGAGTGCAATGGCAGAGCAGATGCTCAGCATGCAGAAGGTCCTCCCAGGTCCCTCCACCGGCAGCATCTCCAGGTAGGGTTCACTGCTTGAAACTCTGGAGAGCTGCTGCCACTCCATCCTTCCTGTGGAGACCATTGCAAGCTTCCTGCCATCTGTTGGGAGGGAAGAAACATTGCCATTGTGATTAGCGGAGGCGGGTCATTTTGGTGCAGCACGCGGTGTCCAGAAGTGGGGAAAGTCAGCTGGGTTCTGCAGGGCTGGATTCTGTATCCTCCCTCACAGGGCACCAACTGCACTCTGCATTCAAAGGAGCTCCTGCCACTTTGAAGAGTTTGGATTTGATATCCCGCCTTTCACTCCCTTTAAGGAGTCTCAAAGCGGCTAGCATTCTCTCTCTCTCTCTCTCTCTCTCGCTATATATATATATATATAATATTTTATTAAGGTTTTCACAAAATAACAGAAAAAAAGGAAAAATACAAAAAATAAAAAACAATTAAAAACAAGTCAATCTTTCAAAACATATCTTACATTTGCTTGTTTCTCGGACCTCCCCACACCTCCCCTCTTTGTATTCCAAGTCAGTTTATTTATTCAGCAAATCATTTCCCTCTTTACCCTTATCTTAATCTTGATCTTAACATATTATAGCTTTAACTTTCCACCTGTTAACATTGCATTTTTGCATATTCTTGCATAACATTATTGCTAAAAACCCCTTAACCTCAATCCAGCATCATTCTAACCTTCATTAATTTTGCAATATTTCTGTAGATAGTCTTTAAATTTCTTCCAATCTTCTTCCACCAGCTCTTCTCCCTGGTCTCGGATTCTGCCAGTCATTTCCGCCAATTCCATATAGTCCATCACCTTCATCTGCCATTCTTCCAGAGTGGGTAGTTCTTGTGTCTTCCAATACTTCGCGATGAGTATTCTTGCTGCTGTTGTAGCATACATAAAGTAAGTTCTATCCTTCTTTAACACCAATTGGCCAACCATGCCCAGGAGAAAGGCCTCTGGTTTCTTCTGGAAGGTATATTTAAATACCTTTTTCATTTCATTATATATCATCTCCCAGAAAGCTTTAATCCTTTGGCACGTCCACCAAAGGTGAAAGAATGTACCTTTGAGCGGGGCTGAGAGACTTCAGAGAAGTGTGACTGGCCCAAGGTCACCCAGCAGCTGCAGGTGGAGGAGCGGGGATGCGAACCCGGTTCCCCAGATTACGAGACTACCGCTCTTAACCACTACACCACACTGGCTTCCCCAACGAATCCTGGGAAGTGCAGGTTGTTCAGGTTGCTGAGAGTTATTCGGAGAGACCCCCTTCTCCTCACAGGGCTGCAATTCTCTTCCCAGGAAACTCTGTGAACTGTAGCTTGGGAGAGGAGAGATACTTCCCAGGATACTTTGGGGGGAGTTTTAATGGCTGTTTTAATTGGTATGATGCTGCTTTAAATGTGAAGTGCAGATGCACCCAAGGACGGAGGGACGGGCTGCTTTTATTTCTCTGTTCTGTGAGTTCTGGGGAGGGCATGCTCTCTGAGCACTCCCAGATGCGCCTTCCTGGGGAGTGGCACCTGTGGGCTTCCTTCTCAGCACTGGCTGCAGCTCAGGGGCAGAGCATCTGCTCTGCATGCTGAAGGTTTCGGGTTCAATCCTTGGCAGCTTCTCCAGGGAAAGGACTCCTGTCCAACCCTAGTCCTGGAGAGCCACCCCAAGTACAGTCGTACCTTGGTTTTCAAACAGCTTAGTTCTCGAACGTTTTGACTCCCAAATGCCACAAACCCGGAAGTGACTGTTCCGGTTGGTGAACTATTTTTGGAGGCCAAATGTCTGGTTCCATGGCTTCCGATTGGCCGCAGGAGCCACACTTTGGTTTCCAAATGTTTTGAAAGTGGAACGGACTTCTGGAACGGATTCCGTTCGACTTCCAAGGTACGACTGTAGATGGACTTAGCAGAAGGCCACTCCCTACACAGCCCTCTCCCCCTCTGGGTTGTGGGGGCTGCAGCTCAGGCATCAAGCACTTGCAGAAGGTCCCAGGATCAGTCTCCAGCAGCATTTGCAGGTAAGAGCATCTGCCAGCTCAGTCAGCTTCTCCACAGCCTCCGAGGCTCCTCTCTGCCCCTCTGTGGGGCTACAGTGGTTCTTGCTGCCTAGACGCCCGGGATGCATGCAGACCATACATAGGAAACACTTCCTCCTTCACCCGCAAGAATCCTACAAACGGCCTCGATTTCATGCTGCTGCTGTTGTGTCATTTACATCTCCATTGCGTGTGTTGCATTTTAATTGGGAACTGGTTTGCAGACTGCATGTTTCTTTTGGTATTTCATGTTGCAAAGCATTAAAAGAGGTCCGTTTATGTCAGAAAAATAAGAATGGGGTTTTTTAATTAAAAAATGAAGCCTTCAATTAAATAACTTAGATTATTGGTATTCAAAAGTCTGGAAATTGCGCTTCTAGAAAATATTTCCCATAAATTGAAAGTCACTAAAGGATGTAGAACATGAGTCCAATTTTATTTTTATTTTTTTGCAACATGGCATGCCTTTATTTCAATTGCAAAGGATGGTCCCATGGCTAACGGAGGTGTGGATCCTGTGAGGTTTTTCGCTTTGGCGGGTTTAGGCTTCTCTTATTTTGTTGGAATTATGAGTACTGCGGATGCAAGGAGAACTCTGCTTTTAACTCTGCTGATATCTGGCAGGCACCTTCACTGGGCCTCTTTTGGGCATATTTTAGCTTAGAAAAGTCTATCCAGACATTCAGAAAGTTGATGTGAGTTTTAATGTTTTTAGATTAGATTTATTTCAACTTTTCGAAAGTTGTAGATTATTGTTAACTATTCTTATAGTTGATTTTTACTGCTTTATCTTTTTTGCAAACACCATTGAGGATTTTTTTTTATTGATGGTCAAGCAGTGGGTAAACTGTTACGGAAATTACGGGGGGTGGGGGGGCACATCTTTAAAGTTAAATGTTACCAATATTGTGCCTGAAGGTATCCTTTCAACATGACAGCTCAGGGAAGTTACCTAGCTTTAAAAATGATATAAAATCAACTCCTTTGCCAGTTTCCTCCATTCCAAAGCTATTTTCCCCTTGAAAAAAGGACTCCAGGAAGTTCCCAGAGGTGACAATTGCTGAGCTGATTGTTGGCCAAGGAAAGCCTAACCCCATCACCAGACTTGCCAAGGGGTCCAGACATGCAAAGGAAGTTCTATTGCACTTTGGGTGGTGGGACTTCAGAGGTGTTTGCCTAGGCTCATCTTATACCTGGGTCTTGCCCTGCCATGTCTGCTTATGCTAATCTTGTACCAATGACTTGTCTGGACCTGTTTGCCAAGGTTAAACTAGTGTAACCCCTGTCTACCCCTCCCCTTTTGTGACATGTCAGTGATGTAGCAATGAAGCTGTATGAACTGTATTCTGGGATATGGTGGGAAAGTTTTAAAAGTCCTTGCCACCCCATCCTCGGGGTTCAAATTTCTTCTTCGAACCTACTGCGCAGTAAACTTTGGTTTACAGCTATTTGCTGCGGTTGGTGGCTGGAATCCTTCCTTTATTCCGCAGGGACCCGTAGGCTCACGCCTAGATTTTTCCGTAACAACATTTTCATGAAACAAACACAAAAACCCTCTTTCCTTCATTTGCTAAGTTTGCAGGGGTATCTCTTGAAGTGTAAGAAAGCAACCACCATTTTCTTTTCTCTCTGCAGGAATTGGCGTTGTATTCGACTATGAAACTATTTCCTTTTTGTTATATTTTTAAATTTTAATGTTAACAAAAAGTTTACTGCGAGGGTGAACCAAGCCCTCCCGCATATACTTTCCGCCGCTTCCTGCCAAGCAGCACCGCTGGGTGCGGCGGCGGCAGCAGCAGAATTCGAACGCGCGGCTGGGTGTCCAAGGCAGCTCCGTCTCCTCGCCCCGCGGGCGCCTAGCCTCGCAGCCTCGCCCCGCGCTAGCTGCCGTCCGTGGGACCTCGGGCAAGGCCAGCGCAGCTGCAGCAGCATCCTGCGAGGAGGGTCCGGTCCCTCTCCTCCTCCTCCTCCTCCTCTCCAGCCCGAAACTTAATATTCCAGGCAGCTCTGGCGCTGGGAGGCACCGAGCGCCTCGCTGCCCCTCGAGCGGAGGGAATATTACTCACCGGGTCATGGTCGGCTGAGTAAAATACAACCCTCATATATCATCATAACTGCCAGCAAATGACAATTATAATTGAGACGGCAATAACTAGGAAAGAGTTCCTTAATTTAACATCCAATTATTACAAGTTATCACTCCTTAATAAATGTAATATAACAGACAATCAATGTTGCATGCGACGGGGCCGGCTGCAGGGGGAGGGGAAATTGATATGGCGGGGGGGATTGTGTGTCCGTGTGTGTGTGAGAGAGAGAGAGAGAGAGAGACAGAGAGGCAGAGGTTGGGGGGGCAGGCGGGGAGGGGGGCTGCCTTTTAAAAAATAGCAGAGAATGCAAAGTGTAGCAAAAAAAGCCTAGCTATATATAGATGGCCCGGGCTGGCTGCATTTGCATATGCACAATAGCTGTGGAGCGAGGGAGGAGACGGATCTTGGGCGGAAGGGGGAGATTCTTTCTCTCCTCCAGCGCCGTGAAAGAAGAGCAGCAACAGAGGAAGCAGGGAGACTTTGCCCACGACGGGCTGAAATGAAGCAAATCCTGATAAAAATCACCCTTATACGACAGGGGAAGATTACAATCTGCTGCAAAAGAGACCCGAGCCAGGCAGCACTTGAAACCCTCTTGGAAGAGCCAGACTGAGTTGGGAGGGGGGCTTAATTTTCTGTCTCCCCAACCAATATCCTCTTTACTTGCATTCCCCTCCCCACCCGCCTGCGGTGGGGACGAGCGTGGGGGCAAAACCAAGGTGCGTCTCACAGGAATTTGACCTTCCCTGGCAAGAGCATGTCGGGAAGGATAGAGGAGCTGCCTCTGGACGCCACCTAAGCCCAACCTTAATTAATTAAGGGTGCGATTCAGCTCTAACTCAGAGTAGACCTAGGAGGGGTAATGGTCTTAAGGTAGCTGTGTTCAATTACTTCCAGCAGGCCCACCCTGAGAACAAACTTCGTGCAGTGCTACCACCCTAATTTTCCTACCCAGCCCCCCACCTACCAAAGAAGCCCAGTTGGCAAACACATCAGTGGTTTCCCAAAAATGCAATTACAAATCAAATGAAAACTAAATGCCTGTGTGAGTGGGAAGGCTTTTAAGTCCCTCCTCAAAGCCAATAAAGAGTGCAAGAGATGCACCCCACCAGAGAGGGCATTCCAAAAATGGGGAGCAGCCACCGAGAAGGCCCCATTGCAGGTCAGTGCCAACCAGGCAGCAGCCAGCGGCAGCCAGAGAGCTCCTTCTGCATCAGCAAAGAGTGATGACCTAACAGGACACCTTCTTCCCGATGCACTTAACCTGTTCCCCAAAGCCATTGGAAGAGCCCTTTTGCCTGTGCCCTCTCCCGAGGAAGCTCAGGGTGGGGCCAGGGGAGCAGGGGGATCCAGGCATGGAATGCTCACTCCAGGCAAGCCTGGCTGCTGCTGCTGCTGCTATTTATACCCCACCCATCTGGCTAGGTTGCCCCAGCCACTCAGCATGGCTTCCAACTTTTAGGGGGGCTGTTGTGTGGTTGTGCTTTTGGCACCAGGTGAAGACTGCTCTCCCTGCAGGCCTTTTGGGCTCTGCTTTGAAGTCTCTGCACTGTCTATAGGTAAAGGTAAAGGGACCCCTGACCATTAGGTCCAGTCGTGGCCGACTCTGGGGTTGCAGCGCTCATCTCGTTTTACTAGCTGAGGGTGCCAGCGTGCAGCTTCTGGGTCATGTGACCAGCATGACTGGCGAACCAGAGCAGCACACGGAAACGCCGTTTACCTTCCTATCTATTTGCACTTTGATGTGCTTTCAAACTGCTAGGTTGGCAGGAACAGGGACCGAGCAATCCCCGTCACAGGGATTCGAACCGCCAACCTTCCGATCGGCAAGTCCTAGACTCTGTGTTTTAACCCACAGTGCCACCCGCATCCCCACAGCGCCACCCGTGTCCGCACACTATCTATAGTCAGTGATTTTTTCTGGGGACGTAGGGGTACACATAACCCTAAAAATTTTGTGAATCTTTGTACTTTTTTCCATTTACTGTATTTATTTTTCCCTATTTGAACTATAAAATGGTGATTTTCTTGAGTTAAAATGAGACTACCCCTAAACATTTTTAAAGAAAAAAAGCACTGTCTATAGCAGACATCCCCAAACTTGGCCCGCCAGCTGTTTTGAGGACTATAACTCCCATCATCCCTAGCCAACAGGACCAGTGGTCAGGGATGATGGGAGTTATAGTCCCAAAACAGCTGGAGGGCCAAGTTTGGGGTGCCTGGTGTATGGGGGGGGTGTAGTTTGAAAGTGCTGGTTTGAATGCAAGTTTGATTCTGTTGTTGTTGTGGTTGTGGTTGTTGCAGTTTATATACCACTAAACTACAATAGTCTCTAAGTGGTTTACAACAATACAGTACAAAAAAACCAAAAATTGGTTAAAACTATAAAATCAGACTACAGTAAAAATGCCAGCTGGTTGTCCCTTTAAGTTGATTGTGGCATAACTTTATTGTTATGTTATTATTCTCTCTCTCTTTGGTATGATACCTAGATGATTTATTGGATGAAGCATGCCATAAATATGAATAAATGCATATAATAGATGCAGGTTGCCTTCTGACCTTCGCAGCCAACTGGGGATGTGAACGGGGGTCTTTCCAGTCCTCATCTGACCACCCCACTGGCTCTGCAAGAAGGTCTGATCCAACGCCATCCTGCTCTCAGAAGGCAGCCCCCAAACACTCTGTGCTGTTCCAGAAAGAAAGGCTTGGATGAGGTTCCAGGGCAGGAGGGGGAGCTGAGGCAAGGAGTGAAGGCTGAGCACCATTCTGTGCCCAGTGATTTTGTCAAATACTCCCATGATGGGACCTCTCAGCAAAAATCCACAAGGGTGTCTTTGTTGGGTGCCTGCAGGTGGGGCTTGCTGCTTGGTTTCCCCACCCATCATCCTCGCCCCATCGTAGACAGGTTGCTTGACATCTGTCTCCAGGGAAATGATTGACACCAGAAGAGCCACCACAGTATATGAAATGGGGGGGGGGGGGTTGCTTAATTCCACCCAAAACCCACATATGTGTCAGAAATCCCTGACACATAAAGCGAGGATACAATTGCTTTGAATCTGCAACATTTATTCTGTTGCATGTGCTACATCAAGAAAATGCATAATTATCAGACAGGCTCAAAGGAATTAGCATCCTTTTTTGCAAACACCTTAAGCAAATCCCAGAAAGATCACAAGGATCCTTCAGCCTGGTGACGGCTGGTCCAATGTAGTGAATAAAGCCTAGAGCACGGACGCAGGAGCCCTCCCTGGGTTCAAGGCAGCCATGAAAGGATGACCTTTCAGCAAGTCTTTTCAGGCTAGCCTACCTGGGAGGGTTGTTGAGGTGACAAAACGTTGCTTGGAGGGAGACGTGGCTGCCCTTGTGATAAACGCCGAGCTTTGAGACCCCCTCAGACGAAGCTGGCATCCCAACAGACAGTGGTTCAAAGCCGTGAATCATGGCCCTGTGATCGGTGAAGACTCTGACCTTGAATGTGTGAAGTGATACAAAGGAGAATGACACTGAGCATGCACAGAGTGCCCTTCCCTCATCGCCAGTGCAGATGTACAGTAGGAGGAGAATCCGGAGGAGAGGCTGGCTGGGCTTGCAGAGTCACAGCCTGCCAAGCTGCTGCCTCCTCACACTCCTCTTGGCTTCCTCCCCAAAGGGCTGTCCCATCTCCCAGCCAAGCATCTTCCCTTCTTCTCCTTACAGGCCAGCAGCTGCGGGATCTCCCACCCCAAGCAGCACACGCACCCTAGTTTGCCATCCCGGGTGGCACAATGCCCCCTTGGCCTGTGCCACACCAAGGTCTCTTCTGAGCCTTATTTCACACCCTGAGAATCAGGGCAGCAACTCTCTTCCGTCTCATCCCATGCCTGCAATGAAGCAAATGAAGGTTGGCAAGTTACCCTTTCAGGGGAAATTTCAAAAGAAGCAGCTTCTCTCTACCCTGCAGGACAAGCTGCACTAGATGCACTGTAGGAGGGGCGATGCTTGCCATTCTCTGCAGCTGCCCCCCCCCAAAGAATTAGGCACATTGTTAAATATGGCTCAGATGTGAAAACCAGTGGCCAAAGCAGCAAGGAGATTGACTTGTATTCTCTGGGGAAGGTCACAAAAATTATTCAGCCTAAAGAAATTATGCAAAGGAAGGCAATTGACTTGCATGTTTATTATTACTCTTGCGGGGGACCCTTCCCCTATTTCCAGCCTTTCGGGGGGCAAGGAGCTTTGCAGGGCCCTGGAGCCCACTCCCCACTCCTGCCTGTCCCCAAGTGTATGCCTGCCTGCCTGCCCTTGTGAAACTTGGAAGCTGTTCCCATTCTTTAAATCAAAGCAACACACAACCTTCTGCCTGGCCAGGTGCCAGGAGGAGCTATGCTATTCACTTGAGGCACCTGATGGGGCTCCTGCTTCAGGTCCTCCCTGCCCCGGTGCCACAGAGCACTGCTGGGCATGTTCCTATGCCCTTCAGGTCAAGGGATAAGGGCCGCACCTTTGCTGAGTGGCAGCATCCCCACCTAGGAATGATTCCCGTCAAAAACCCTGGGAAGCTGCTGTCAGTCAGTACAGTCAAACTAAGCTAGATGGACCAGGTGTCAGGTGCAAAAGCATGACTGGAGAAGGCCAAGCCAAACGCAGAAGGATGGGCGCCAGGGAGGGGGAGGGCAGAGCCAAATGCCCCGTCCACACCATGACCATTCCCTGGGATGACCTTCAATAATGTCTGGGTGTGCAAACAGGGGTCCTAACAGGGATCCTACAGTAGGATGTAATAATAAGAAAGCCTGAGTAAATTACCACTGAGCTGCTGCTATAAAGGTTAGGGCTCGTCCATACCTCCCATGCCTAGAAACCGTGGGTCTGAGTGCTTTTCTGCTTGTTTTCTGGTTGTCCCTGGGAAAACCGGCTCTTCAGTGCTGAATTGGAGCAACCATCAATTCACAGGAAACCCCGTTGACATATGCTCTGATTCAGTGCTAAAGAGCAGGTTTCTCCAGGGGGAAGCGGAAGTCTAGATGAGCCCAGGAAGGTGTGTCTATGTAACATGCATTAATCTCTCGTGGTCACCGGATGCAACTGCTGCCCCTCCTGGCTATTCAGCTCCCACCTGACCCTTTTCTCCTGCACATTCCTGCCAGCTGAAAGTTTGCTTCTTGCATCTGAGGTTGTCCTTGCCTGCTTGAGCCTTTGACAGCGGATGGTGCCAGCATCCATTTATTGGCCTCCAAGGGGCCACAATCCTCTTGGTGGTTCTTAGTGTGACACCATCAGGAGTCAGAAACCCTTTGCTGGTTTCCTGTGTGCTGTTCCTCTGCCTCTCTTCTTTCTGCTCTTGTTCGAAACCTCCTGCAAGCAGCCCACGGCAGCCCCTCTCCACCCCACCAGCTACACACTCCAGCCTGGGCTGCCTCTTCCCTTCCACAGTTCACTGCCGGCAGCACCTTCCCCCAAATTCAATTTTGTCCTCTTCTTCCTCTAGAACATTGCATCTTGTTCAACCCTTCCCCTGTCACACGCTGGCTCCGGCGCAGTTTCAATTGGATTCCAAAAATAACTGCTTTATTCGCACGGCTCATGCTATTATAGTGCGGCAGCGCCTGGGCAGGCGAGGGGTCATTCCATTATCCGGGAACGAGATAACTGAGCAGGAGGGCAGCTGGGCTCTTTGACTCGCTGCCCTGTGGTAATGGGCCTTTTTTAAGGGCATTAAGCAATGTTTCTACTAGGGATTTGACAAGAGTAAAGGTAACATTCCCATTTAATCCTCTTTTTCTTTTCTTTTCTCCCCTCCCCCACTCTCCTTTGCTTTGCCAAACAGAGCACTCAGCACAACACATTGACTTCACTCCAAGTGCTCAGACCTCTCTTTAAAAAGTGGCAGAAGCGCTGTTCTCTGTGCCCAGCTTCACTCAGCGCCCTGCAGGTGGTGGCCAATTCACCCTGATCCCCAGCAGTCAGGGAGGCTGCAAACCCCTGGCTAGGCCCATCTGCCCAGGCAGGGGCTCTTCAGTCAGGCTTGCCAAGCCAGCTTCTCACACGGAGGAGATGGCCTGTCTTGGGCTGAGCAGTTGGCTGCCTTCCCGCTTTCCCCAGCAAACCTGCATGGAATATTCACAGGAGACAAACGCCCTTTCCCCTTCTGTTTCCAAAAGTGCCACACATGTCAATGACACTGTTGTTTGTGACAAAGAAATACTTCATCAGAGGGCTGGGTATCTTTCCCTTGCTCCAACCCCCCTCCCCTGCCTGCAGTTAAGCAACTTAGGTCCAGGGTACCTCAGGGGTTACCTGAAGCCCTAGATCCCAGCTCGATCACTGAGGTCATCTGCCAGGGCATCCTTGGTCATTCCCGAAGCTGGTGAGGCTCATTGGACAACAATGAGAAATTGAGCCTGTGGAACACTCTGCCACTAGAGATTCAGCAAGCCAACTTTTAAATGCCTGCCATGCAGGCAGTACATCCTTCCAATTGTTAATTGATGTCTGTTTTTAACTTTCTAAAAAGAGACCATTAGCTGTGTTGGGTAGGAAGGATGGGAGTTATCATGGAGGAGAAGACTCTCCGTGGCTTCTTGCCATGAGTTCTATGTTGTACCTCCCGTGTTGGAGGCAGCCTTCTTCTGAATACCAGTCCTTTGTTCTTTGCTTTGGAGGGGTACAGGGACGGGGTTAGTAGTCAGAGCTCAGAGTCCCTTCCTGGGAGATGGGCAAACAACATATTCGGGGACATTTTTGGTGGCTTTTGCAGAAAAGAGCTGTTTCTTGGGTCCACAGCAGAGTACTCTCTTAGCTACAGATATGGTCAAATATTGGCGATGAATGGGAAGATGTTGGATACTGAGACCATGGAGGACTACGGTTGGAAAGAGTCAACAAAGGCTACTGACTTGTCAGAACATAAGAAGATCCTGCTGGATCAGACCAGCAGTGCTCACCTAGGTAGGAATCCCATAAGCAGGAGCCCCGAGCCCAAGAGCAGTCCCAACTTCCATCCTGTGGTTTCCAGCAACTGGTGCTCAGAAGCATGGCTGCCTCCCAAGATACGCCCGGGGTGTAAGGGACATTCTCCTGTGAGGTCAGGCCACCGACCCATCAGGTCCATCTGCAGATCAACCAGCACCATCAAGAAGTCCACAAGCAGAGAGCGCCAAGGAACAGAGGCTGACAAGGCTCACCGTGGTGCACTGCAGGGGAAGGCAGAAAAACATCAGAATCGCACCCCACTGATCCATGTGTCTGACCCTTGAAGAAATACCAGGCCCTTTAATGTGGACAGCAGCCGTGAGTCATCATGTCACAACAAGCGCTATGTTACACAGGGCAAATGCCAGGTGGCTGGGAACACTTACGTGGCCTTTGAACAGGAGAACCCGCTACAGGCCAAGTTCAGCTGGGCAGCCCTTGCACCTGGGGGGCACAAGCAGGTTGGCAAGACCCATTGTTTCCTTCCTATTGGGGCCCTGCATTAACCCACAAAATAAATTATTACTATCATTATTATCACCTGAAAGGTCACCAAGCAACTAACATTGAAAAAGCTGATACAAAAATTTATTCTACCAAAGAAAAGGGGAGGAAATCCATTTAGAAGATGAACATTGCACGCAGCATATGAAAAACAAAAAACCATTGCATATATGTGTGTTTCAATGCTTTTCAGAAATAGCAAAAAGAGGTTTTATATGCTCTCAACCTTTCTTCACAAAGGGCTTGATGTTTGTTTGGCTCCCAGAAGAGCCACCAGGGGCCCCCTCTAGATGGGCCCCTTCACCTTCACACACAGAGCATCACGTTCGGAGCTTCCTGCCAGCATGAACCTCTGCTCCTGTGGAGACAAAGGGATTGGGGCCTTGGTTGAGAACTCTCTCCCTTAAAGGCCCAGGCTGGCGGGAGCCTCCTGCCTCCCCC
Organism: Podarcis tiliguerta; assembly: GCF_965153285.1. NCBI lineage: Eukaryota > Metazoa > Chordata > Lepidosauria > Squamata > Lacertidae > Podarcis > Podarcis tiliguerta. The sequence continues at coordinate 41,832,504 of NC_139549.1, forward strand.
CCCCCACCACCCTTCCAACTTCTTAATAGCCACATTGTGTCTGTGTTCTGACACCCAGAACTGTGACAGGCATCATCTAAACCGTCAGATGGGAATTTGTGATGGCTTTACCTGGATATAAGATGCATAATTTTGCACTAAGCCAATGAGCCAGACTTAAAATAGACTGATCATTCTTTGGTGGGTGACTTCCTTTGAATGGGGCTCCTAGCCGTTTCGAAAGCACAGAGCGGGGTGGGGGTGGGGTGGGGGTGAGCAGGCCCGTCAGCATTAGATTGGCTTGAAATAACTGGCAGGAGACTTGACAAGACAGGAGACGCTGCGCTGCTTGAAAGGGAGCCTGGCAAACGCTGGGCTCTTTTGAGCTCACCCAGGAGAGGCGCCTTCTGCAGGTTCCACAATGCTCCAGCTCACCACCCAAAGTCTGGGAAGGGAAAGAATTTGACACATATTTTGTGGGATGCAAAACGCACACAGCAGAAGATGCACCCAGGCTACATGATGAAAGCCACTCTGGAGAGGGAGACAGGTCACCCCCAGGAACAAAAAATGTTTGTGCTTAATCCTTAAAATCAGTCCCCTACCAGTTCATCCCCCACCCAGGTGTTAAGTGTCCTCTGTTCACTGTTCACCCTTTAATGGACATTCACTCCATAAACAAAATGATTAAATATTGCTGTTCTCTACCTTCAGCTGTCCTGTCAGGATCAGGTTGTAGATAAATCCAAATGAAGCAATGAAGGCAGGGCTCTAAATACCAGCTGCTGAGAAGCAACCATGGGGGGGGGGAGCAGCAGCTTGTGGGATGAGGAACGTGAGAAATGACCATACCCTGAGTCAGACCTTTGGTCCTTCGAGCTCAGCATTCATTTATTCATATGCTTGTTTGTTTGATTGATTGATTGATTTATATACTGCTCTTCATCATAAGATCTCAGGGCACCTCACAGAATAAAATACAGGATAAAACCAAGTAAATAATTAAAAACAAAACAGGCACATTTTTTCAAATAAAACAACCCCCACTCGGAGTTTAAAACGAGTCAAAAACACACTGCATTGAAAACAAGGTTGCCTTGCCTGCGCTGAGCGACAGCAGCTCTCCAGGGCTTCGGGTGCAAACAAGGCGTCTCCTGCTCATGGAGATGCCAGGGAGTGAGCCGGGGCTCCCACTGAACTTCTCAGAGGCGTTTGGTTGGCCCCTTGGAGGAAGAAGATGCTGAACTTTTGTCTCTTTGTTGCTTCTTTGGACTTTTTTCAGCTTCTCACACGAGGGACTGGAAGGGCCAGTCCCTGCTTGGGTGTACTTCATGTGGGTGGGGTGGGGAGTACTGGATTGTTACAGAGAAAGTGGGCCAAGAAAAGGGGTCTGTGGTTTTCTGGTGATTGGGAGGGGCTGCCTTGAAGACCCACTCTGAGCTCTTCCAAGGAAGGGGGGGGGGGCATAAATGGAAGACATCACAAGAGTGCAAGGAACCATTGTGCCCTGCACACAGAAGGCCTCCGGTTCAATTTCTGGCAGCTCCTTCCATCAAAAGGATCCAGCTGTGGTTAACAGGTAACCCTGCCTGAGGCCAGTCAAAATAAGCAGCTCAGGGTAAGGCTCAGAATTCACTCCACTTTTGGCATTCATAGGAAGATGAAACCTGCCAGTTTACAGGCTCTCTGGGAAGCACTCAGCTTCTGATTGCGACAGCTCAGCCTCCAGGGAAAGGAGGAGGATCCTCAGGGAGCCAGATCCAATCCCCAGGGTTGTTTCTGCCTGGAGGAGCCAGCCCATGGACCGCAGGCATCAAGGCAGGAGGCATCCTTCAAGGTTATGCTGGCAAAAGCATGCAAAGGAGAAGGTGGCAGTGCCTGCCTCCGGAGCTCAGGGCAGGCCCTGGCGAGGGCTGCAGAGGTAAAAAAAATCAGCACCCCAAATTGCAGGGATGATTTGCTCCTTGCTTATCACAGCAGCTTTTGCACAGATCATTAATGACTCTAACAACATTTAAATTGCTCCCGTTGCCTGGATTGTAATGCACAGTGTTTGGTTGGGAAGCCCTTGCTTGTCTGATACATCCATCATGCCTGTCAGCTACAACGCTGCATCTGCCAGCAAGAACCGCCCAGCCCAGCCGGAAGGAAGCAGAACCTGAAGGGAGTGTGCCAGAGAGTGAGCAAGGGGCCTGCCTTCAGGGGGCGGGGGCAGTGGCACCTGCCTGCAAGTTCTGCCAACCTTAAAAAAAGGGGGGGGTGCAGTCTTACAATGGCCATGTGAATGAGGCTGAATCCCATGGAAGCCAACCCCGGGGTCTTGATTTCCAGGGAACAATCCTACTATTTGCTGGATTATCGCCTCTGGTTTAGTTCACCGTCCTCTCTCTCAAACGGGGTTGCTTTGCCTCCCTCCCCCACCCCTTTAAACTTGTTTATGTCCATTCATTTGTTTACCAAGATGCAACAAGCTTGTAAGTTAGTAATTGAAGTAAACAACTAATTATACCTGCAATGAAAATGTGTGCATTTCTAGGGGATCCAGAAATTTCAGAGGGAAATTTGAAAATAAAATTATTTTTTTAAAAATAATAATTTTAAAAATTATTAATTAAGGAAGATTGATTGTTAAAGGCAATAATACAATCTATTAATTTGCCAACGTCCATGCCTTGCCTGTTTGTAACAAACCTCCAAATCAAGAGATAATATTGTTACATTAATTGGCTGTGCACCTAAACATTTTTAAATGTTAGGCAGAGATTTAAAAGATAAGGCAGGAACAGTGATGGAAGAGGAAAGCAAGCACATTGTTTATTTATTAGAATATTATAATTTCCCAAAAGTAAGATAAAAAAAGATAAAAACAAAATGCAGCTGTATTTCATAAATGTACAACACCCTCCCCCCCCCAAAAAAAGAGAGAGTTAAGAGTTAGAAGAATTGCAAGAGCCTGAGCTGTTTGGAGGCATATCATTCATGCATTGAGAGAATACCCAGATCAACTCTGGGTCTCTCTAGGTTTCTTGAAGGCTCCAGGAGAGATGCAGCATGCAGCCACAAGTCTGTCACCCCCACCAGGTAGACGCTTGATCTGTCTAGCAATACAGGGCAGATGCCTAAGTGAGCTTCACATATCACTTAGGCATCTGGCCTGTATTGCTAGACAGATCAAATGTCTATCTGGTGGGGATGATAGACTCGTGGCTGCATCTGCACACTGCATTTATTTATTTTCCCCCTGGCAGGGACTCAAGGAACCTTGCAGATAAAAGTACAAACTGCAAAAAACAGAGGGAAAAAACATTATTAAAAATGATCAAACATTGATAGAATTAAAATTTTATATATACACTTAAAAATCTATTTAAACTATACCAATAATTACAGTAGAAACAGCACAGCACCAGCCCTTTCATTAAAAGCATTCAGTTCCCAAAGCCTGCTGAAACAAGAAAAGTCTCCAACTGTTGTCAGAAGGACAGCAAGGAGGGAGCCTGCCCAGCTTCTCCTGGGAGGGAGTTTCAAAGTTGCCTGGCAGAAGCCACCACCAAGAAGGCCCTCTCCTGCGTCCCCACCCAGCCTGCCTGGGAGGGTGGTGAGACTGAGACTGAGAGAAGGGCTTCCCCCAAAGGTCTCAGAGCCTGGGGCAAGTTCTTATGAGGGAAGAGGGTCTTTCAGAAAGCCTGGACCTAAGCTGGGTAGGGTTTGTAGGTCATAACCAGCACAGTTTGAATTATGGAATTGTCAGTGGAGGTGTTCTAGCCCGGGAGTCGTCTGCTCCCTATAAGCTGCCCCAGTCAACAATCTGAGTTTTTTGTTTTTGTTTTAATTTCAGCAAGGCATATAATTTCTTTTCAAAACTGTGCTAATTTTACCTGTGTATTATTGATAACTTTCATTTTATTTTATGTACAATACTTAGGGTTCTTTTCTTAAAGTTTATCTATCCATCTATATCTATCAATCTATCTATCATCTATCTATCTATCTATCATCTATCTATATCTATATCATTATCTATCTATATCTATCATCTATCTATCTATCATCTATCTATTTCTATCATCTATCTATCATCTATATCTATCTATCTATCTATCTATCTATCTATCTATCTATCTATCTATCTATCTATCATCTATCTATATCTAGCTAGCTAGCTAGCTAGCTAGCTAGCTATCATCTATCTATCTATCATCTATCTATCTATCTATCTATCTATCTATCTATCTATCTATCATCTATATTATCTATCTATACCCATCATCTATCTATCTAATCTACCATCTATCACACTGGGGACTGCCCTGTGGCATCCCACATATCAACTGCTAGGTACCAATTCTTAAAGTTACAAAAAGTTGCAATGCTGTTCTTTCAGTGCTAGCTGGAATAGCTGCAAATTGGAAGCAGATTCGGAATGGGGTAGCAAGTGGCTGAGGGTCTGAGCCAAGCCTATAAAGGGCTCTGGGTGCCCCACCTCTCCCATGGGTGCAGTCAGGTGGGATGGCAGCTAACTGGCAGTGGCGGAGCTTCATGCTCCAGCGGTGGGTGGGGGGGCAGAGAGCAGGCAGGGGCAGTGCCGGAGCGTGTCCAGGGGGCGGTGCACTCCCCCCCCCCACTCCTCTTCCTCTGCCAGTGCTGACTGGAAGCAGATTCTGGGGGAGGAGAGGGCCAAATATGGTGTGCTGTTGTGGATTTAGGGGGTCTGTCTGGATGATAACTGTGTGTCGCTTCCAAACCTGTGATCCTGTATAGATGAAGGTAGAATCTATAAGAGGAAACCAGTCAAATCAGTTCCTTTGTCAAGGTTCCTTAGTTAGCCAGTTAAGTACTGGCATTTGCATTTACATTTACATTAGACCGGAGGATACCCTGTTGCCATAGAGACAAATGGCATGTCATGTGTGCAAGTTTTGGCTGAGTCTGGAAGCTGGAGAGAGGCAGAGGCATGTTTTGCTCTGTGCTGGACTTTGGAGCTTCCCTGGAAACCAAATGGCAAGGTCTGTTCGGGTGCTAATGCTGTGAGCCCCTTATCACCAAACTCCCCCAGTCTCAAATGGTCCTGGTTTCATTTTAATTGGTTGATGTTTTTCTTCTGGAAATCAAATAGTGCCACTCAGGCTTGCAGGAAACTGTCAGCCACAGAAAGTATTATAGCAAATTTCACAGCATCATCCAAGTGATTGGTGACCAGGCAAAATATAGCAATCTTGCCATTGCCAAGATCCCTTGGGGACCTGATTTGATATTACCAATGAGCAGTGGCATTCACTTTGGTCTAAGAAGCCATTAAAATTGGTTTCTGTTCAGATAAGAGTCACCTGTAACACTCCTGCACAGCTGGTGTTTCACACCTGTATGATATAGCCCATATCTTGAGCGGAGCCACTCCTAATTTTTGGAGATTATGCGAGGGGACAGGGACTTTCATACACATGTGGTGGCACTTAGAAGCTGTTCAGTTCTTGTGGTCCGAGGTCTTTAAGGAGCTGGACTTAATATACAAAACAAAGACACATGCTTTCCCTAACTTAGTGTAACTGGAAATGCTGGATGCCTCAAATCAGCAAATCACCTGTAAGCAGTGCTTTTTTTCCTGGGGAGGGGGGGACACAGGGGTACACATACCCCTAAACATTTTGTGAATCTAGGTTTGGCCTCATCAAGGGGCGGTATTTCAATATGAGTAGGAAAATGAGAATACTGCTAAACATTTTTTTTTAGAAAAAAAGCACTGCCTGTAAAGATCCCCTAATTCTTCTATTGGTGGCAGCAGTGCATCTGGAAACAGCCAGGTGTTGGTGCTCTGCTGAAAGCTTAAATACTGAATCTTGGTTCACTCAAGTTTGGGCAATGGTACAAGCCGAGAAACTGACTTGTCCAATTCATGTCACAAAATGGAAGTCAAATCCCCTTTCTTTCAATAACACTTGGTGGCCATTTAATGAATATATATGGCAAGGAGGATTCTGCTACAAACTCATGGAAGAAGATGCAGAGAGCTTTTGGACTTATCTGCCATATGTGAACCCTGCATCCTTTATGCTGTATGGAGCTGTGGCTGCCAAATTTTTTGTGTTGTTGTGTTTTCATAAGTTGAAAATCAGTAAAGATACTTTGTTTTTTTAAATTCTGTGACCCCTCCATTCTAGGCTCAGGTTGTGAATATGTCCAAATAAAACCATATATTCTAAAGATGCCACAGTCTCCATTGTCCTTCATTCCAAGGAAACTGAACCCTGGGAAAGTGTGGGAACCCCTGGAATCTCTCACTATTTGGAGATGGGGAAGCACAGCATAGTAGGTTTGAATTTGTGTAAGCAAGGAGAATCTGTTTCTCCCCAAATTCATTCCGTTCCAAGCTCTGCAAGAGAGGAGAGCTGCTCTGTCCAAAAAAGTTCCTTGCAGTGGGATCTGTACTTCTGTAGCTTCATCCCGGAGCCAGGTGTCTCTCTACCCCCTTACCTCAGGATGCTGCAGCAGAGAAGTTCTGAAGAGATGCAGAGGCTTGTTTGGGAAGCAGGTCAGTTCATTCAGAAGCCAGTTCAAAGCCACTTTTCCAGCAAGCGAAATGGCCCACACAGCTCCTTTACACATACACACAACACCCCATTAAAAGTGTTGGCAGCAAACCACAGAGCAGCCTGGAAGAGGACAGGCAGTCAGAAGAGGCTCCGCTGCGCTTTTGTCCCGGACCCCGTCCCTTCCTTCCCTCTTGCATGAAGACCCTGTCCGCCTGCCTGCCTGCCTGCCTGCCTGCCTGCCTGCCTGCCTCCACACCTGCCATGTTGAAGCCAGGGCCCTGAAGAGCAAAGAGCAGCTGCGATGGGCTTTGGGCTGGGTAGGAGAATCACAAGCCACTGGCATGGGCCAAACAAATTGGTGGGAAATGAGCAAATTATCCTGATAATTGGTTTAAAAAATGCATCAAAGAAAAATGATCTCCAATAATGCCGCCAGTTCCTAATGAATGTGCCTGTAATGGAATCAGGCTGTTTTGGGCTGCCGTTGGCCCCACACTTCACATCCCCAGATTAAAAATGGAACATCTGTGATGATTTAATTTACATGTTAATAACAAACAGGCCTCCAGAAACCAAGGAATAAATGCCTTTTATTGCCGGCATATCTTCTTCACTGCAGCTTGAATGAAAACTCTGGTAATTAATTGTTTTAAGCGATTCTATTAAAAAGTGTCTGGAAGTGCTGCGTGTCGAATGCTTATAAAGGCAGGAGGAGGAGGAGGCAGGCTGCTAATTATGGGCCTTTTAAAAAATGCACTGCATTAAAAGATGCGGGGGGGGGGGGGCCTTTGACAGGCAGGCCGCCCACTGTGGCTTCCTGGGACCTCCCTCTCCTCTCTTCCTTGTTTCCTCAAAGCAGATGAAGTCTGGGGGGGGGGGGGGGCTCTGCTGTGCCAAGGCGCCCACTTCCATCCAGAAAGGCAGCCTGCAGCTTGACTGGGAGCCAAGGGCCACCGTCTGGGTGCTCTCGCCTGCTTCAGCCTTTTAGAGCAGAATCCTGCCCATTCTTTTTCTGCTGCTGCTGCTGCTGCTGCAGAGAATCTCCTTCCATCCCAGGAAGCAGCTGCTGGCTAAGGAAAAATCGAGAGTTGCCTTCTAGAAAGGAAATAAACTGCCCCAGCCTAAGCTGCGTGGCAAAGTAACAACCCACACAAGCCATATTTGTCAGCCCACCCCCATGGGTGCAGAAACGTGGATAAATGGAACTGTGCTTGTGGGGAGGAAAGATTTCAGAAAGGCCAACTATGAAGGGAAGGGAAGTAAACTTAAGGTCTGAAAAAAGAGAAACTAAGAGAACCTGAAATGGACAGATCGGTTCCTCGCTCATATGCTCCCGCCCTCCACCATCAGGAAAGGGGTGGGAGGACAGGGGGAAGAGAGAATCTACTTTTGTTTGGCCATTCCAAGCTCTCTCCCTCTCCCTCTCTCTACAAAGAGCCCTCCGGCACCAGCCGAGTCACACCAAGGGGCCCATCTAGTCAAACATTCTGTTCCCACAGGAGGTTACCGGGTCCCTCTGGGAAGACCCACGCAAGGCATGAGCACCACAGTGCTGCTGCAAGATCAGAAACAGTGTCACATGCAACATTTAGGCAAATCTTGCCTTGGAGAAGGGCTTCCTCCCGGCCTCCTGGACAGCCTCTGGGGGAGGAATGGCTTTGCAAAGCAACCTCCGGGGAGGGGGAAACACTTTGGCACATTCAGGGAGGTTTCTCTGGAAGACCTCCAGAATGCCTGTTCTGCCATTCCTCCTCTGCCACCCCCTCCCCAATCTGCTGCTTTACTGGTCTTTTACTCTCCAAGGAGCCGCACCGCCTTTCAGAACAAAAAGAAAAAGGGGAGAGGTTTGTTTTTTGGTTTTTGTTTAGAAAAGAAAGAAAAATAGTGGTTGCAAGGGGGGGCTGCAGAGGGAGGAGGCTGTGTGTTTTCTTAAGCCAGGCTGGGCAGGCCAGGAATTGCTGGTGTCTTGCAGAATGTCATCTGCTAGCAGGCTCCCAGGCCCGCTGGAAGCCCCAATCCCTCATCCCAGGTGGGTGGGGGGAAGGCCTGAACCCAAAAGAATCTCAACCTTCACTGATAAAATTATCTGACGACGCCTTCCAAAATAAGAGCAGAGGCAGAGGCTGACCAGATTAATAGGGGCGGAGAGTTGGAGCACCCAGTGCACACTCCGTGAAACATGATTCCCAGGCTGCATGCACAACAACATTTTATTCTGGAACCAGTGGTAACTGAGGACTTGTTTTTTCTACGTAGTCCACACCCAATCTAGATCTATGGCATATTTCAAGCCTCTGAAAAGCACTTCTTGAGAAACTGGTTTTATGCAGAAAATAAACGCTCATGGCAGATGGATCCTGCGCTGGATGTAGGCGCTCCCAGCAGTGGGGACGGGATTTATCCACACCGGCCCAATGAGGCTTTATATCGAGATCGCAATACCCATTTCCTTTTTCATCCCCCCTGGGGAAAATCTGAAAGGAGGAAAAGGCAAAAATCCAGGGGAGGGTTTTCAAACATGTATTGGCCTTGTTTACAGCAGGATTGAGAATCTAGAGTGAAATTTACGGCATGTTCTTCATTGAAAAAAAAATATGAAGATGATGTACCGGTGGTATTTGTCCCCTGTAAAACTAGCAAAAATGTATAGAACAAGTACCAATATATGCTGGAAATGTAAAAAAAAGAAGGTACCTTTTATCATGGGACGCGGGTGGCGCTGTGGATAAAACCTCAGCGCTTAGGACTTGCCGATCGCATGGTCGGCGGTTCGAATCCCCGCGGTGGGGTGCGCTCCCGTCGTTCGGTCCCAGCGCCTGCCAACCTAGCAGTTCGAATGCTTCTTGAAAACACTGATGTTTTGGATTTGGAAGGTTTTAATAATGTATTTGGTTGGCATGCATATCTGTGGTATGATAAGGTTAAGGTTCATAGGGCCTTTAAGAACCATATTATCAGGAAAGCACTGTTTAATGTTTGGATAAGGTATAAGGATTTGCTAGAAAATAAAACCCCAAGATGGTTGTCACCAATGGAAGCGAAAGCATTGAAAAAACTCAATATGGAGGCCAAGTGGCCGAAATATTGGGAAATTTTGGAGCAAGAGGGAGACAGGCTAAAACTGCAGAGTTTTGAAAAATTAAAAAACAGAGTGAGAGATTGGCTCCATTATTATCAAATAATGGAGGCATATAAATTGGACAAAAAATTAGGCTTCCAGGTGGAAAAATCAAAGTTGGAAACAGAATTGTTAGAACCCAAAGTCAAAAATTTGTCAAGAATGTATAACTTGCTGTTGAAATGGAATACTCAAGATGAAATGGTGAAATCTGTTATGATTAAATGGGCACAGGATGTCGGACACAACATCATGATGGTTGACTGGGAACAGTTTTGGACCACCGGTATGAAATTTACGGCATGTAATGCCTTAAAGGAGAATTTAATGAAAATGATGTATAGGTGGTACTTAACACCAGTCAAGCTTGCAAAAATCTATCATTTGCCCGACAATAAATGCTGGAAATGTAAAGAAACGGAAGGTACCTTCTTTCACCTTTGGTGGACGTGCCCAAGGATTAAGGCTTTTTGGGAGATGATATATAATGAAATGAAAAAGGTATTTAAGTATACCTTCTTGAAGAAACCAGAGGCCTTTCTCCTGGGCATGGTCGGCCAATTGGTGTTAAGGAAACATAGAACCTTTTTTATGTATGCCACAACAGCAGCAAGAATACTCATCGCAAAGTATTGGAAGACACAAGAGCTACCCACCCGGGAAGAATGGCAGATGAATAGTTTAGATGTATTAGATGTATTAGATGAATAGTTTAGATGTATTCAAGTCTCCAGGGCCAGATGAACGGCATCCAAGAGTATTAAAAGAACTGGCAGATGTGATCTCAGAACCACTGGCAGTCATCTTTGAGAATTCCTGGAGAACAGGCGAAGTCCCGGCAGACCACTCAGTGGATTTGTAACTGGCTGACTGACCGGACCCAAAGGGTGCTCATCAATGGTTAGGGTTAGGGTTACTGGAGAAGAGTGACTAGTGGGGTGCCACAGGGTTCTGTCTTGGGCCCGGTCTTATTCAACATCTTTATCAACGACTTGGATGATGGACTCAAGGGCATCCTGATCAAATTTGCAGATGACACCAAACTGGGAGGGGTGGCTGACACCCCAGAGGACAGGATCACACTTCAAAACGACCTTGACAGATTAGAGAACTGGGCCAAAACAAACAAGATGAATTTTAACAGGGAGAAATGTAAAGTATTGCACTTGGGCAAAAAAAATGAGAGGCACAAATACAAGATGGGTGACACCTGGCTTGAGAGCAGTACATGTGAAAAGGATCTAGGAGTATTGGTTGACCACAAACTTGACATGAGCCAACAGTGTGACGCGGCAGCTAAAAAAGCCAATGCAATTCTGGGCTGCATCAATAGGAGTATAGCATCTAGATCAAGGGAAGTAATAGTGCCACTGTATTCTGCTCTGGTCAGACCTCAGCTGGAGTACTGTGTCCAGTTCTGGGCACCACAGTTCAAGAAGGACACTGACAAACTGGAACGTGTCCAGAGGAGGGCAACCAAAATGGTCAAAGGCCTGGAAACGATGCCTTATGAGGAACGGCTAAGGGAGCTGGGCATGTTTAGCCTGGAGAAGAGGAGGTTAAGGGGTGATATGATAGCCATGTTCAAATATATAAAAGGATGTCACATAGAGGAGGGAGAAAGGTTGTTTTCTGCTGCTCCAGAGAAGCGGACACGGAGCAATGGATCCAAACTACAAGAAAGAAGATTCCACCTAAACATTAGGAAGAACTTCCTGACAGGAAGAGCTGTTCGACAGTGGAATTTGCTGCCAAGGAGTGTGGTGGAGTCTCCTTCTTTGGAGGTCTTTAAGCAGAGGCTTGAGAACCATATGTCAGGAGTGCTCTGATGGTGTTTCCTGCTTGGCAGGGGGTTGGACTCAATGGCCCTTGTGGTCTCTTCCAACTCTATGATTCTATGAAACTGATGGACTACATGGAAATGGCGGAAATGACTGGCAAAATCTGAGACCAGGGAGAAGAGTCGATGGAGGAAGACTGGAAAAAATTTAAAGTATATTTACAGAAATATTGCAAAATTAATGAATGTTAGAAGAATATTGGAATGAAGTTATAAGGTTTTAGCAGAAGTGTTATTAAGAATTATATGAATACTAATTGTTAATGTGTTAAAGTGGAAAATTTAAAGTTAAATTGGGTTAGGATAAATTATAGAACAAAAATTGAAGAAGAGGGAAAGGATTTGTTGAATCAGCTAATTTGAACTAGAATACAAAAAAGGGAGGTGCGAGGAAGTTGAGGAAATAAGCAAATGAAAGATATAGATATAAAATTTGGATGTCTTTAAATGTTTTTGTTTTCTTTATGTTGTACTGTTGTATTGTATTCTTTTTTATTGTTGATGTATTGTTTGTTGAATCTATGTATTGTTTTTCTTTATTGTCTTTCTTTTTATAATTATAAAATATTCAATAAATATTATGCATGTCGAAAGCACCTCTGGGTGCAAGTAGATAAATATGGACCGCTTACCAGCGGGAAGGTAAACAGCGTTCCGTGTGCTGTGCTGGCTCGCCAGATGCAGCTTGTCACGCTGGCCACGTGACCCGGAAGTGTCTGCGGACAGCGCTGGCTCCCGGCCTCTTAAGTGAGATGGGCACACAACCCTAGAGTCTGGCAAGACTGGCCCATACGGGCGGGGTACCTTTACCTTTACCTTTACCTTTTATCATATGTGGTGGACCTGTAATACAACTAAAACATTCTGGGAGATGAGATATAATGAAATGAAAAAAATGTTCAAAATAACTTTTGTTAAAAAACCGGAAGTTTTTTTATTAGGAATTCCAAAGAACCAGAGGAAACTGTTCATGTATGTTACAACGGCCGCTCGAATGTTACTAGCCCAGAGATGGAAGGAAGAGACAGCCCTAACCAGAGAAGAATGGCAGATCAAGTTGATGGACTCTGCCAAAATGTCAAAACTAACTGGGAAGCTCAGGAATCAAGAAGACAAGAAATTTTTTTAAAGAATGGGAAATGTTTATAATGTATATACAAAATTATTGTAAACAGGTCAAAATATTAGCAGGATTTTAAATACATTGGTAATGTAACAGGCCTTACAGATAACTTAGGAAGATGAAAAATTGTAGAATTACTGATATGCAGGTGAAAATAGAATCAAAAGGACCCATGGAAGGAATGGGGCAGAAGTCAGGAGATTCAGAGTACAGTGGTACCTTAGGTTACAGACGCTTCAGGTTACATATGCTTCAGGTTACAGACTCCGCTAACCCAGAAATAGTACCTCGGGTTAAGAACTTTGCTTCAGGATGAGAACAGAAATCGTGCTCCGGCGGCGCGGCAGCAGCAGGAGGCCCCATTAGCTAAAGTGGTGCTTCAGGGTTAGGGATCTCCAAAACGAATTAAGTACTTAACCCGAGGTACCACTGTAATCTTGATATTTGGATTTTGTACTGTTTTATGTTGTATGTTTATATTTTTGAAATTCAATAAAAAATATTATTTTTAAAAAAGAGAAAATCTAGAGTGAAACCAGCATGCTGGAGATGAGAATGGACAATTCTGGGCTGAAAAAAACTACATTTCTGTGCCACAAATGGGTCAGTGTGATTCAGTCCCCACTTGCCCCTGGCGACCCCATAAATACCATTCCATCTAGAGAAATGCCATTTAGCAAGGAAGTCCCGACTGTGCCTGGCATATTGCATCAGAGCAGCTCCATTGCATTTTCACTTGGAAACGGGAAGGGAGAGAGAAGGGGGCTTGCTCTGCCAGAGGGGGGGGGGTGTTTGGTCTCTTCACCTCTGTAGAGGCTAAATGCCTTGCAAAGGATGTGCTCTCACAAATGGGGTGCCTGACCTCCTGTGATTGACAGATGGGCAGTTCCAGCAGTGTGCATCAGCTGAGTTTAGAAAAGTGCAAATTTTGAAGTGTAGCTGTGTTTCTGTTCACATACTGTTGCAAGAGTGCAAATGAGGTAGATTTGCATTAAAATGTGACCTGAAGTGGGCAGAATTCTTCCCTCGCCCGCTTTGGGAGTTTCCTGGGAAGGGGAAGCAGCTGATAAACCAGTTTTAATTCTGTTTAAGTATAGATGCACCATCACTATTCCACCAGACTTAAAGGGAAGTGAGAGGGGGGTGCCTGATGTGTGTGGGGGGGGGGTCTTTCACACACACCCCTGACAATCCCCTTCAGAGGTCATTGTCCACATTCAGACTGGTTTTAGACTAGCCAATTTACTTTGGATGAAACAGCTGTTGAATTTTCCTCCCGAATGGATGAGGTGACATTTGTGGTGGCCATAACTCATCTCCTTGGGCTCCTGCTTCTGGCAGGGGGCAAGACAAGTGGGTACAGTGGGGGGGGGTATGAGGAGAGACACTTATTGTCGCTCTAGTCAATATTTCACCAAAGTTTGTTTTCTCTCTTTCCTTCTTTCCTTCCCTCTTTTTAAAGCACAATTAGAATCCCAAGGAGGAGCCTCGTGATAAATCAAAGTCCTCCCATTCAAGTGTCCCAGGCAGACACATCACATGCACACCCAAATGGATATACTTGCTGCCTTCCCTTGCCGTGCACCAATAAAAAGAAAAAAACAACACCCTGTGGCGACACAAGCAGAAATAAGCAATTTAGGATCCTGAAAGATAAAAGATAATAAAAGTAATTAAGATAATTAACCACCCTGAAGTGAGAAGAATTTACAGCTGTAAATTTTGTCCTTGAGTTTAGACAGCCATATTGCAGCTGCCACTCAAGCCACAGAGGCACTTTTGATGCATTCACTAAAGGAGGAGAGGCAACTTCCGCACCCAATTGGGAGCGGCAACTGAGCGTTTCTCCCCTGGGGCATTTTCAGAAGGTCCAACCCTGTGCCTGAATGCCCAAATGCTGGGGAGTCTCTGTTCTTCCCAAGGACTGACAGAATGGAGAACTCAAGTCTCCATCAATAACCAAGCTACAAGCCTGTGGAAGCTTTTGAGGCTCTGGGTCCCTTTTTATGGGGTGGAGGTGGACCCAGTTTATGCCAGATGTAAGCACTGGAAAACATGAGCTGGTACTAAAAACATTGTGACAAATTGGTTTCAAATGTCAAATATGACTTGAACACACATCAGGATCATAACTGGCCTCCTCCTGGCCCATCTCAGCCCCTGTATTCTCTGGATGTTGTGCCCGTAATGTGAGTGTGATGCATCAGAGATTGAGTGTGTGTGTGACAGTCAGAGAGCTTGCAAAATTTCCAGATAAAAATCAGACTCGATGGTAACATGTCAAGAAAATGAGCTGCATTGGACTGGCAGGGAGCAGGGAGCCTTGGAATATTTTCTTTTTCATTGTAGGGATCAATGAATCTGTCAATTTCACTTCATCTCAGTTACTTTTATCAGCTTAGTTTGGCCCACTTCTGTATGCTGGGATTTGTTTGTTTGTTCAACATTTGCATTAAAGCCCTTCCTTCCTTCCTTCCTTCCTTCCTTCCTTCCTTTCTTCCTTGAATGAATCATAGAATCATAGAGTTGGAAGAGACCACAAGGGCCATCGAGTCCAACCCCCTGCCAAGCAGGAAACACCATCAGAGCACTCCTGACATATGGTTCTCAAGCCTCTGCTTAAAGACCTCCAAAGAAGGAGACTCCACCACACTCCTTGGCAGCAAATTCCACTGTCGAACAGCTCTTACTGTCAGGAAGTTCTTCCTAATGTTGAGGTGGAATCTTCTTTCTTGTAGTTTGGATCCATTGCTCCGTGTCCGCTTCTCTGGAGCAGCAGAAAACAACCTTTCTCCCTCCTCTATGTGACATCCTTTTATATTTTTGAACATGGCTATCATATCACCCCTTAACCTCCTCTTCTCCAGGCTAAACATGCCCAGCTCCCTTAGCCGTTCCTCATAAGGCATCGTTTCCAGGCCTTTGACCATTTTGGTTGCCCTCCTCTGGACACGTTCCAGTTTGTCAGTGTCCTTCTTGAACTGTGGTGCCCAGAACTGGACACAGTACTCCAGGTGAGGTTCTTCCCAAGGACTGACAGAAATGAGAGAAGAATGCATCACGGAAACATGGAGGCAAAGCAAATAAAGGGAAGTCCAGCAAAGGTTTTTTCAGCGCCATCAAAGTGGAGTTGTGTGTGGCTTGATGGAATGCCCGGCATGTGCAAAGGCTGGGGCAGGTTCCACAAGGTTAGTAGAGGTAAAAGTCACATGGATTTCCATATGAAGCCATATCTGGCAGATCCAGTGTTCAGATGAGGACACTTGTTTATGATTGTTATAAAGGTCCACCAAATGGCTGTGAAATCAAAGAATTGTAGAATCGTAGATTTGTAGAGTTGGAAAGGTCCTCCGGCTCTGCATCACTGCGTAGAACTTTCAGGGAGTGGGAACTTCTATGTTGATGTTTGCCCTGATTTAAAGCTGAAGGGTGGGTTTTCCCTAGGAAAGGAGTGGGGCAAGGAGGAAAGTGCTCAGCCCTGTGCTTGCTATGCATGGGACATGGGGAAATCTGGATGAGCCCTTAGACAGGCATTTTGACACTTGCTTCCCCCTCTGCTTCTTTGTTGGAGAACCATATTGCAAAATTTGGAGCTATGTGAAAATAGATAGCTGTGTTTCGATTTGCATATTGATCTGAGGCCCAAACAGTTTCTCCAGTATCCCTAACATGCATTCAGTGTGTGAATTTTGAGCCATAACCACAGATTACAGTGCAAACAAAATCAGTTTGCCCCATCTCCGGAAGTGCTTAGGTGGATATCTGCTTAGTTCTTTCACATACCCTCCAACATTTATCCAATGAAAATAGGGATGTCCTATTTAATAATAATAATAATAATAATTTATTTTATTATTTAGGTGTCATCCATTAAACATAAAAAACCTTCCCTGTCCAGTGCTGCCTTCAGATGTCTCCTAAAGGTTGTATAGCTACTTGGCTCGGGGGTCGCATAACTCCATATCCTCCAACATTTCTCTGATGGAAATAGGGATGTCCTAAAGAAAATTGGGACATTCCAGGATCAAATCAGAAACCGGGAAGGCGTCTGTAAATCCGGGACTGCCCCTGGACAATAGGGGCATTTGTATTTACAGAAATAATGTTCTTTACATATTTTGAGCCCGGGTATGGCACGATACCCCAGCACAACGCAGTGTGTTCAGGGAGGGCGGGAGGGAGAAAGAAAGAAAGAAAGAAAGAGGAAGGAAGGAAGGAAGGAAGGAAGGAAGGAAGGAAGGAAGGCTTCAGAGCTGAACTTGTGTTCAAAAGTATAAAGCAGGCAGGAACTATACGTGGCCTGTAGGAATTATTGGGGGGGGGGACTCAGAGCCACCCCAAAAGTCTTGATTCCTTGATTCAGCCGGAGGTGCCTTGAGTTTTTCCAACGACTTAAAATATTAGGGGAGGTAAGGGCCCAGCTAAGCATAAGAAATTAAGCGGAAAAGGCAGGAGAGGGGGGAGAACCAGGATATTTCACTCCAAAGGGGTGAAAATGGTTTTCAAATGAAATCCAGAAAGAGCTGCCAGCGAAGGGGGCTTTGTCTGTTCAGTCACAAAAGGGTTCCCTCCCGGGCTGAGTGCAGGGGAGAGAAAGAGGAGGGGGCTGCCTTTCAGATTCTGGCTGCCAAGGGCCCCCTCCGAAAAGAATGAAGCGTTGAACTCTTGCCAAAGGAGGGGAGTGGGCTGCGGGGAGGGCTGCTATTTATCCCAGAAAAGTAGCCAACATTATGTCTGTGATGGGAAGGGAACTGAAGAATTGTGGGAAGGAAGCGAGCGGCTTCAGCTGTCAATCAAGGGCCCAAATTTCCATGACCTGTCAGTCATAATTAAAAGGAATTCGGTAGTTCAGGAAGGTTACGGCAGCGAAGATTGCCCTGAATAAACACCCAGGTTCCCAGCTGAAGCACCCCCCGCCCGCATCCCAGCGAACAGCGAGGCCAAGAGGTAACCGTGTTCCTGCCATCTCCTTCCCAGACCCCAACTGGGTTGCTACAGTCCCCAGGGCTGGCACGGGGGGGGGGGATCAACTTGCATCTCAGAGCGGCATCCTCACCTCTCCCTGCAGCCTGGGTGGGTGATGATGGCAAGTTCATTGTTTTTAACACCACATGGCCCCAATGAAGAGGCCGTGAAGGTGACACGTATCAGTAGGGGTGATTTTAGGGGGTGAAACTTAATTTTTGCAAATTTCTTCAGTGAGGGGTCTTAAAAATATGTTTTGGGGTGTGAGGAATTCAAATCTGCTATTATTTTTGTGACCGCACAACATTTAGCTTGGTAAGTCTGCATTTGATGAAGAAGCACATAAACTGCTTTTGGAAAACCAAAGAATTTTAATTTTACCTTCTGAAAATGTCAACCAATGTAAGTAAGTAAGTAAGTAAGTAAGTAAGTAAATAGTAATATAACTGCAAGGACTTGACTATCATTTTAATGATTTCTATGCAATTTTACTACCAAGCTTAATTAAATTATATGAATTTAACCAAAATATCTTTTGAATTCCCAAGTCATGTTACACCTCTCATTTTCAGAATTTGAAAAAATGTAACACCCCCTAGTGTATCAGCCTTATAGGAGGTTCCAAGTGAGCCTATGTAACTCCGTTATCAATAGTGTTGGGCTGGACATTTTTCTTGCATCCTCAACTCCTGCCACCCACCTGCCCATCATTCTCCATCAATTAATGAGAAGAAAAATTACATTTAAGGAAAATTCTCTTGGATGGACTGCAGGCATTTTGTTGTGCTTACTGTACTTTTGGCTGAGGGGGTCTTTGGATGTGGCAGCTAGACTGGCAACGGGGAGTGGCCACCGAGACCTCGTAACACTGGTCCTGAAAGACCTACATTGGCTCCCAGTACGTTTCTGAGCACAAACTGAGGTCCAGCTCTGAGGGTCTTCTAACAGTTCCCTCACTGTGAGAAGCAAAGTTACAGGGAACCAGGCAGAGGGACTTCTCGGTAGTGGCGCCTGCCCTGTGGAACGCCCTCCCATCAGATGTCAGGGAGATAAAGAACTACACATCTTTTAGAAGACATCTGAAAGGCAGCCCTTTATCAGAAAGTTTTTATTGTTTGACGTTTTACTGTGTTTTTATATTTTGCTGGAAGCCGCCTAGAGTGGCGGGGGAAACCCAGTCAGATGGGTGAGGTGCTACTTCTACTTCTACTACTACTAATAATAATATGGTGGTGTGTCCTTTCATCCTACAAATCACCCCAGCAGTAGCCTTCACTCTTTATCCAGAAGAGCCTGCAGGATCAGACCGGTGGTCCATCCAGTCCAGCACCCTGTTCTCAGTGTGGCCAACCAGATGGGAAACCCACAAGCCGGATTCAAGCAGAAGAGCAATGCTCTCTCCTCCCGTGTTTTCCAGTAACTGAGATTCAGAAGCATTTCTGCGTCCAACTATGGATGCCAAGCAGAGCCTCCATCATGACTAGAAGCCACTGATAGGTCTCTTCTCCATGACCCCTTGCAGCCTTCCTGGGTGCCCGGGCTTCAGGGGAAACCCCTACTGAGGCATCTGTTTGATCACGAGGCTTTTTCAGACAAGGAAAGGTGGACAGCCAGGGAGGCTGCAAGGAGTGCTGGGAAATGCTTCCTAGAAAGACAGTCACACAAATTACCCCTGCCCTCTTGCAATGATAAGAGAACAGCACAGAAACATAGAAGCCTCTTTTGCAAGGAAGGAAGTGTTTCAAAAAATGGGAGGCAGGTTTAGGCACCACACAAGTCTGCTTTCTCCAACTTCTGTATTGCCAGTTTACCTGGCCTCCTAAATGGAGCAAGCCTAAACAGCCCTCCCTATGGGAGTCCCATAGAAGCAACTTCAGCTTCACTCACTGATGGCTTTTGAAAGGGGGAAGAGAGAGGGAGGAAGGGAGAGAGGCTGTCTCTCTAATGAGCTTTTACTAGAAAGGATGATAAAAATAGGGTTGTGAGGTTGATTGAAAGACGCCTTGTACAGACATTTCCTCCCCAGCCGTAATCACTCAAATAGTCTGGCAGCTGGATGGTAACATTTAAAATTAACGAGGGGCTGCTGCTGGCAAAGTGCTGGGCCAAACCAGGTCCTCAGCTCCAGACCAGTAGCTGTGCAAGCCTTGCGGGGTGGGGTGGGGTGGGGTGGGGTGGGACAGCAGCAGCAAAGCCCCCCCCCCCGACTTACCTGGGCCTCCTGTGAAACTTGCTCAAGTCAGATTTGTGTGTTACATTTCAGCAGCAAAAAAGTTGTCCCTTTGAACCCTCTCTTTGTGTTGCCCACCATCTTCAGTCTCCCCTGAGAGCAGGTTTGCATTTGAAAGGGGTTTATGGTGCAGGTTACCTCCCCCTGCCAAAAAAATCTCAGCCACCTTTTTGTACAGCCCTGTTTGCTCTTCTCCGGTAGAAGCAGGACTTAAAATAGGACACTTGGAGGGTATGCTGCAACACACCCCTCTAAGATGCAAGGAGGAAGAGGAGGGCAGCCTAGAAGCAAAGGAATGGAAAAGCAGAGCTAGGGAGAGGAAGGGAGGGGGCTCCTGCTGAGGATGGGCTTTGAGCACTTCTGTGCTCCACCCCTTCATCCAGGGGCTCTTTCAACTACCAGGGTAGAAATAATAATACCAACGATTAATATAAAGTCACCCTAAAAATAGAGCAAAAGCAGAACAACATTTAAAAATGGGACAAAGCAAGAGGCCCTTGCTGGCCTCTCTCTCCCTTCCCCAGTTGCTTTTCACACCCTTGAGACGCACTCCTGGGTCCTTGAATATCAGTGGGGACATCATTCTGGCGTTTGAGGGTGCTAAATGTGCAAACTGAGGGAACCTCAGTAGAAGGACCTGCCCCCTTCCCCTCTGAGCTCGCATGAGGAGCTCCTTGGAAGACTTCCTGAAAAGACACACAAACCGCCTCCAGCGAGCACATTTTTGGGGGAAGCTGTCATCTCCTCTGGCTGCCCTTCCTGATCCCATGGGAGAAGTTGTCTTGACTCTCCCCCCACAAAGCACACACACAATCCCTGTCCCTCTGCCTTCACCAGATGTGCGAGGATGGTTTGGCCAGAGGTGTGGAGAGAGATGAAGGAGAGAAGAGAACCCCGTTGATGAGCGCTGAGCTGTGTGTGTGTGTGTGTGTGTGTGTGCTCAAGTGCGCACTCCCCCACCCCACCCCACCCCTCTATAGCTCACTGTGGCTCTTTGCATCTTACAGAGGCAGGTCAGTCTATCCTTCTGAGGAGTTTTACGGGGTGTCCCTCTTTCACTGGAAAGTCCCTCCATTTCCCAGGGCCCTTGCAGCACCCACAGCCTGCACTTCCCTCACACACCGCCCTAGGGAGGCGCCTACAGTCCCCCCCCCCCCAAAAAAAATGTGGGCATCCGAGCAAAGCCACCAGCTTCCATGTCTCAAAGAGCTTTGCTGTGTAGCAGTCTGGAAAGGACTGCCTGAAAGCAGGCCCAATCTGAAGGATGCTGAGGCTTGATCCAGGAGTTCTGAGCTATCATGAAGTGCGTGTTCATTCTCAGACCTCAATGCCCTCTTCAGGTGCCCTTCGTCAGCTCCTGTGATTGGTGGGTGGGTGGGAGGAAGCCAGCCCCCCAGCCCCCATGGACCAGGTCTGGCATCTATCCTGAGAGGTGAGCACGGGCTCCCTCCAGCTCCAGCTCAACCCACTCGGGCGTTCGGAACTGGGGACCCTCCAAGCTCAACCTGGGCTCCTTCTGCTCGCAGCCTCCTCCAGTGGCCGTGGCCAGGCGTGAGGGTGCTCGCTCCTTCCGAGGGAAGGCTTACATTAAGATCAATACAATTCTGGATACATATATTAAATGCAATTTCCCCCCCTTTTTTTAAGAATTATTTGCGCTCTTAATTTTATTGAAGGGGTTGTGAGGATGTTGTTAAAATTAGGACTGCTAACAAAGTTATATAATAAGGAGACGGAAGATGGTTGAACAACCGGCTAGAAGGAAGAGGTGGAGGAAGGTTTTAAGAGCAGTATAATAATAATAATAATAATAATAATAATAATAATAATAATAATTTATTATTTATACCCCGCCCATCTGGCTGAGTTTCCCCAGCCACTCTGAGTGGCTCTCAATTGAGTGTTAAAAACAATACAGCATTAAATATTAAAAACTTCCCTAAACAGAGCTGCCTTCAGATGTCTTTTAAAGATAAGATAGAAACCCCATGAACCTCCCCTGTCCATGTGCGGGTGGTCAAAGGCCCCTCCTGCCTTGATGCTTCCCACCCACTCCCTGCACACGCTCCTACCTGCTGAGAGCTCCTGCAAGGGGCTCACCTGTCTCCAGGTGCTCATCTTGCAGGAATAATGTGTGGTGAATGGACACAATGTGGACATTTTATTCTTGCGATTAATATAGTCTTATTTCTCCTGTCTTTGCAAGAATGACATTGGTATTATTAGTACAGTAGTAGTAGATTCACTGTGTCAAAGTCTATGGGTTGATTCTTTGTAGTTTTATATCATTTTGACCCAAACTGTCTGGCGATAGAGGCATGTCTCCACCCCCACCCCCCCTTCTTTCCAAGCGTCTCTTAAGGCATTTAACATTTTCCCACTGCTTGCAATCCTGGCACCTATTTGAGATAAGTTTTCAATACCTTTTTTTTTTGTTATTTAAAAAGGGGGGGGGGGAGGAAGAAAAAAGGCCCCGTAAGATGGTTGGAAGGGTAAATAACTGGCATGCTGACATTGCTTCTATTTAAATAAATGACACACTGCGCACGTAGATCGTTTGCATAAAACAATATTCAAGTAGGGTGATTTTAATGTTCTCTGCTATTTCTGACTCTCTCTGGATTGCTGTTTGCATATATTTGCATACCCTAGGAGAATTAAGCTAGGAGTATGTAAATGAGCTCCTAGCCTTTCCAGCAAAGGAGTTTCTCCTCCTTTTCTTGCTGCAAACGCAGCCTCCTCTCCATCCATCCCCAGACACCCCCCTCCATCCTCCCGCACCCTCCCCAGCCCCTCCCCCTTCTGGATTTGCAGCCAGATCAGTGGCTGGAGAGAGAGAGAGAGAGAGGGAGAAATGATTTGCCTTGCCATCCCTTGCAAGCAAATCTCAGTTGTTGCTGTCCCAAGCAGGGTGGGGAAGGCGCCGGCTGCTAAGCACATTGCTGTAAGGTAATAATGGGGGCTTTGTGGATTAATCACCTTTGGAAGTTCCATCCCTGGACAGACTCTGCAGTGACTCTGGCCTGGGTGCAGCAAAAGCGTCTGCCCTTCAAGAACAGCTGGCAGGTATTCTCCCCAGCCTGGGAATGTGAGGTCACGGGCCTAGGTCACAGATACAAAAAGACACTCCTGAACGAGTGTGGTCCATTTTCAACATTTCTGCAAGGAAGCCGCACTGGACCATGCTATAAGAGTTCTCGCTGTGTTCATGCTCTGAGAAACTCTGCAGTCCACTGCTCCCAAGAAGACGGAAAAGAGGGGAGGGAAGCGCTTGAGCTTTCTTGTCCTCTGAGCGCTGAGGGCAGGATGAGGCCACCTTCCTCCGCTGTGTGAAGATACAGCACTTTCTTGGCCTTCCAGCTAGAGGCCTTCATGCTCTCCATGCTAATGAGAAAACTTAACATCTGTTCCTTAAACCAAAGCAATCTGCTTGCACCCATGACTGGTGCCTTTTCCCCATCCCTCCCTTGTCTGCCTGAGCTTATGCACAAGGAAAAAGAAGAGAAACTCTTCAGGTGGGGGGGGGCAGCAGTATGTCGCAAGCAGGTGTTTGGCAAAGGTTGCCTCAGACTTGAAGGCTGGACTTGAGTCCAGGAAACGAGGGTTGAAATCTCATCTCTCCAAAAATGGAAAGAAGAAGTCCCAGCAAAAAAAGGATGGATACAAAAACTTATGGAACATGGTGAAACTTACTGGGGGAAAATAAGAAATCAAGATAACAAGCTTTTTATAAAAGAAGGGAAATGGTTTATTGAATATTTACAAACAAACTGTAAACAGATAAGAGCATTGAAAGGATTATTGTAATAATCTGCAGTTTTATCAGAGTATATATTTAAAGTAGATGAATAAATGAGCAAATTAAGTTAATTTGGATATGCAGAAAATATTAAAAATAAATTTAAGAACCACAGAAAGAGGGGGAAGTAAGTCAAGTTTTGGAATGTAAAAATGATTGTAAAATTATTGAAATGTATAAAATTGAAAATCATAAATATTTTTAAAAATGAAATCCCATCTCTCCCTTTGGGTCTTAAGGAGCTGCTTATAGCACACCAGGCCATTGGTCTACCTAGTCCAGCCTTTCTCAGCCTTGGGTCCCCAGATGTTGTTGGACTACAAGTCCCACCATTCCTAGTCAGCATGACCGGTGGTCAGGGATGATGGGAGTTGTAGTTCAAGAACATCTGGGGACCCAAGGTTGAGAAAGGCTTATCCTAGTCAGTGGTGTTGCCTGCAGGGGCTGGAAGAAGTTTAGATAGATAAACTTTATTCTCATTAGCCAACGGCCATAGCAACATAAAACAAGCAATATATACAACTAAAAAGACAACAGTGAATAAAAAGGACAACCAAATGACCAAGATTATCATTCAGATAGTGGCCCTTAATCTCACTGCACCCTTGATAAACCTAGCAACCTTTGCTGTTGTCTGATCCTTTTGATCTGATAACAGAAAGAACAATGTGGCCGCAGAGGGGTGGCCTGGGATGGTAAGTAGGTGTGGGGTAATGATCTCATTCCTCAGATCTTTATAAAGGGGGCAGGACAGGAGAACATGAGCCACTGTTTCCAGATTGCCATCTCCACAGGGGCAGAGTCGTTTCTCAGTTGGAATCTTTTGGTATCTGCCCTCAAGTATGGCAGAGGGCATCGCATTCAGTCTGGCCAGTGTGAAGGCACGTCTGTATTTCGGGATAGTTAATTTATACAAATATGGTGCCAGGGAATCAAACTGAGGGGGGCGGGGCGCAAAAGGCATACCAAGGACAGAGTTTCTTTATAATGGCCAGATTGTTCTGTTGCTCTATGTCCTTCAGACGCTGTCCAATTAGCCTTTTTGCTTTAATAAAGCCCATCGTGAGAAGCTGATGTGGGTGGAGTCCGCAGGAGAGGAGTTTTTGGTGCACAATTTTGGACCACACACTTTTATGGGGGTCTTGTGTCACTAAGGGCAGTAGACTGGGAGGATTTAGATTTAGACAGAGCCAATAATTAAGAGTTCTTTGCCAGGACCGAGCTTCTACAGAGGGAAGACTTGCCTCCAGTCGTAATGCTGCATTCGGGACACAAGGTGATACAGAAAAAAATCTGCCTTGAAAATTTGGATTGGACAGTTTCAAGAATACTGCAATGATTACCTGTCCAAATTTGGGCCCTGTAAAGTATCTGCGCCAAAGATTTGGCTTGGAAAACTTCTAGGGCTTCTGGGATGTATTTGCTACCCTTCGTATGGAAAAAACAGGACAGCATCTTAGCACTTTGGGCTACTTTTTCTTTAACACATTTTTGGTGTACATCCCATGACCCTGATGCCTGGAAGACTATGCCCAGGTATTTAAAGGCTTTAACCTGCTCAATTGGGTGATTGTCCATGCTTCAGCTATGTAATCTATGTTTCCTTGAGAAAACCATGACTTTGGTTTTCTGATAGTTTACCACCAGCTGTTCTCTCCTGCAGTATGCTGAGAATTCTCCTAACAACCTTTTTAGGCCTATTTTTGTTCAGGATAGGAGGACCGCATCATCAGCATATAAGAGCAGTGAGATTGGTTTTGTGGCCAATTTAGGAGCATGGAACTCCAGAGATGTTAAGCTTTTAACCATGTCATTGATATATAGGTTAAATAATGCTTGGGCTAAAATGCAGCCTTTATTAACCCCCTTGGTGGCTGGTACAGGGCCTATGAGTTGGCCATTTGTGGAGGATCTTATGTACAACACAGTATCTTTATATAGGCCATTAAACAAAAATAATAATCTTTTATCTATACTGGATGTATTCAATTTAGCCCAGAGTCTTACTTGTGAAATTGAATCAAACGCAGCTTTCAAATCAATGAAGGCTGCATATAAGACCCCATGGGTTTTCTTGGCGCATTTGTCAATAAGATGTGCTAAGACAAAACAGTGATCTATGGTAGATCTGCCTTGCCTAAATCCAGCTGGCTCCTCCGCCAAGATAGCCTCAGTGTCCATCCAACTGGTTAATTTGATATAGAGGTGTTTTGCATATAATTTGCTAGGTATAGGTAAAAGACTAATAGGTCTGTAACTCGCCGGGTCCGATGTGGGGCCCTTTTTATAAATTGGGATGATTATCGCCCCGGCCCACCCTTCAGGAAATAGGCCTGTTGAATCAATGTAGGAGAGTACTGTCACCAGCAGGGGGGCCCACCACCCAGTGTTGGTCTTCAGAAGTTCTGCGGGAATATAATCTATGCCAGGGGCCTTCTTGTTCTTTAGCTGTGCGATCAAATTCTCTACTTCCTCTGTGGTTACAGTTGGTCAGTGAGGTGAAACCTCTGGTTGAACGCTTGGCTTGTTAAACTGAGCTTCCTTATCATAAAACAATGACTGAAAGTATCGGATCCACTCTTGGGGTTCAACAGTACAAATGGGTCCGTTACACTCCTGGTCCAGTAGGCCAGATATGGTATGCCAAAAGGAAGTTGGGTCTTTCTCGTGTGAAGCCTTGACCAGGCTTTGCCATGCGATTCACTCGGCTTTTTGCTTTCTCTTCTTTAATAGTTGTTTGTAGTTCCGTCTTATGGAGATATATGTTAAGTTGTGGGTGAACATATCAGACGACACAGCGATTCTTCCAAAGCAGCTCTTTATTTGTAAGCTGGAACAGAACTGACTGAGGAGCTCAGTCAGCCTGCTTATATAGAGCTCCAGAACAATGTAACTGTTGCCATTTTCTAAAACTATCCAATCACTGAACGTCACTTTCGATCCTTCATTTGCATAACTACAGTATCCCCCTGCTGGCCCAGGGTGAGAACTTCAGTACATAACAATATATGTGGTAAATAAAGGGGGTGCCCCAGTATTCTTTTATTTGCGATAAATTGTTCTCAGATGCTTCCTTGTTTGTCCGCACTCGGCATCAAACCAGCTTGCTAGATCCTGCGCCCTCTTTGTGGCTGTATTCTGTATCGCAGATGATAATTGTGTTTTCAGCTTTTCTATAAGTATCTTAAAAAGCTCTAGGACCACAGCTGTGGAGTTAGTCGAAACAATAGCAGAATGTATATTCTTTAGCTCCACTGATTGAAGGAGGAGGATTAAGTTTGCATTCAGCATGGGGGACCATTTAATTCTTTTGGGAGCTGGTATACCCAAATTCACCGTGGGAGTATATTGTGGATTGGCAATGGGTTTTTCGAAAGGTGGGCCTTCAAACACTAAAGTTAGAGGGAGATGGTCACTGTCAGTATTATGTCCCACTTGGAACTTTGTGACAAAACCATACGCGAATCTTGAGATTAGAATATAATCTATAACGCTACCGCCAGCCTTGGAAAATGTGTGTATTCCCCAGGTCAGTCCCCCTCTCTGATGCTGTTTAATATCAACAGTTCCCTCCGTTATGCGACCAGGGCTTGCTAAGCAGAGCCTTGAAAAGTTGCATCTGCGATCTTTAGAGAAGCGTGTAACGCCTATGTGTGTCTGGCTATCCTGGTCCAGGAACTGAGTGTACTGAGTATATAGACAGTTATCATCTGTTTGCATTCAGGCATTGAAGTCTCCGCAGATAACGACTGGAGCAGTAGGGTAGGTAGATTCGAGAGGCTCTAGGAAGGCCTCTAAATCTGCCCATGGGCCTTAATTGCCGATTTTTTTTTACGGGGGGGGGGGGGATAGACATTAACCAGCACTAAAGAGGCTCTCTTGAGTTTGAGTAAGGCGGCCGTTGCTAGTGAGTTGCAGCTGGGTAAAGGTATTATGGAGTGTTCTAGCTTTGTGGGGACAAAGCAAGCTAAGCCTGCACAGGGCCTGCCTCCTCTCAAGGATGGGGTGGCAGGTAAAGAATGGCTACTATAGCCATTGAGCAATATGGAATCACTATGCCATGTCTCCTGAAGAAAAATAATATCAAATTGCTTAAAATAGGACATTAAATGTTGATTGTTTTTCTTTGCACGCCATCCTGCGATATTCCAGGATAGCAGCTTTAGGCCCCCGTCCCTCCGTAATACTGATTCGTCATTTCTACCCTGTCCAGCAACCCTTTTGTGTCTAAAAAACCACTCTCATTGGCTCTATCGATGGGTGTCTGCTTAATGAGGTTACAATGTACCTCAGTTTTCTGCATCTTAGGAATGGGGTGTGGAGTTGGAGGTGTAGCTAATCCGTTTGGGGACAGCTTAAGGTAACTAAGCCCTGATCTCGGGGGTTTGTCTTCCTGATTTGATCCTGCCTTGTCATACATCAATGGGGGCTGCGGTTGGAGATCTGGATCTATGCATTTAAATGAGCCTCCCACCTTCCTCTTATCCACTAGGCAATTAGGGGATATGGGCCACAAATGTAGTCCCTCCGATGTCTCATTTTGTTCGTTCTTCTTGACCAGTCTGCTTCTGAGTATGTCTAGTCTATCCAAGATTTTGTTTTGAGCTGAGGGCTGCAATGATCAGAAACAGTTTATTAAGGCGTGTTCTTCTGCCGAAACGGAGTCCTCGCTGTCTCTTGTAGGAGGTTGAACATCAAGGCGGGATATATCTTTCATTTTTAAGGTTGATGGATCTTGTTTGTGATGGTCCAGCTGGCTCATTTGGGATCTGTTTTGTTGTTTAGATTTCCCCCCTTTTTGATCCTCTGTTCCTAGCATCCTATCACCCCTGGGAGCCACGAGGGGAGCTATTGGTGCTCTGTTTTCAAAAATTCTTAGTAGCTCTATCCTTTCGTTTTTAAATAAATTTCTTGCTCTAAAAATAAAATTTACCAGGTTATGATCTAGAAATGTGATCAGAGTTCGTACCGAGTGATCGTCTTGATATAAGTACTCTATGGCAACTGTGTCAGATGTTTTTACCACCCCTGGTAAAATACCTGGTAAAATAACCAAGTTCCATCCTTTTTGGGGGCACAATGCTAGCCAATCCTGCGATGAATTCCCATCAATATTTAGGGTTACTGACTCGCTTCTATCTGCGGTTTTTAGAGATGTCCTGGGAGGGCTCTGGTGGGGTACGGCCATGGATGGCATAGTTTCTTTGATCACGCTTGGAGTTGTTTTCTCAGGTCGGAGCTTAGATTTTGTCTTAAATGTGCCTGCTTTGCATGTCTCTTTAATATCTCGTGAGTTGGCTTTATTTGTTCCAGTTGTGGCAAGAGATGATAATAGGTTAAAAAGTTTCTGCCACTGCTTCTTACAGGTGTGGTAAATTATCCTGGACATCCTTAAATTTTTAATGTTTTTGCTTTTCTTCTTCTTGGGCTCTGATCCCCCCCCCCCCAATGATTTGTTGGTATGTAATGTGTGATTTATAGCATCTGGACCAGAGGAATTGTTCGTTTTGTGGTCAGATGCTCTTTCATGTTGCTTGAAGTTGTCCACTAGGCTCAAGAGGAGCCCGTTTATTATCGCTGGAAGAGGCTTTGAAACTGGGACCTTCATGCAAAGCAGCTGTACTACTGAACTAGTACCCTTCCAGCTGACCCACTGGATGCTTTTGAGGTAGTTCTACAGAGAATGGAAGTGATTATTTATACAAGGCATGGCTATTGGAGCCCTTTGCACACTCTTGGAAGTCCAGGAGGAGCCAGCGCTGTCCCTGCAAGGATGGCAACAGCCACGATGGAAGAAGATGTCTCATCCTTCCAGGTTAAGGCCTCTGAGCTCAGTTTGCCAGGCATAGTTCCTGCTGAGCTGCGGAGGGTGTGTTGAACAGGCAGTTGAACAAGAAGATGGGGGGGGGACAGGGGGCGGGGAGAGATTCTTGCTTGTCCTGACCTATCAGTTGAAGAAAGGAGGCATCTGTTCCATTTTCCCCAGGAAAATGCTGCTCTGGGAGTAGGGCCAGGGCACTCCAACATGATCATTCCAGGAGAGGACATGACAATTATACAAAACCAAGAAGCCCTTAAATTTTGCGAATCTCAATCCCAATCTAGTGGAGCAATGGTCTTAAGCTGTGTGTGCTGAAGATAAAGGAGGAGGAAGAGGGAAGGAGGCTGGTGCTTTTCACCAAGATGGGGGGTGACAGTGGGTAGACCCTCAGAATCCTGGCTCTGGCTGCAAGTGTGGCTTGGGGGAACCAAGGAAAGCTGAAACTTCAGACAGGACAGTATTTCATGCATTGACTGACTAAACATTGTTGCATGGTTGGTTTAGTTCTTGTTACTAGCTTTTAATTGTGGGTTAACTCGTCCTCCGTCATCCCCTTCTCCTTGTGCCCTCCATCTTTCCCAACATCAGGGTCTTTTCCAGGGAGTCTTCTCTTCTCATGAGGTGGCCAAAGTATTGGAGCCTCAGCTTCACGATCTGTCCTTCCAGTGAGCACTCAGGGCTGATTTCCTTCAGAATGGATACGTTTGATCTTCTTGCAGTCCATGAGACTCTCAAGAGTCTCCTCCAGCACCATAATTCAAAAGCATCAATTCTTCGGCGATCAGCCTTCTTTATGGTCCAGCTTTCACTTCCATACATCACTACTGGAAAAACCATGGCTTTAACTATGCAGACCTTTGTTGGCAAGGTGATGCTGTCTAGGTTTTTCATTGCTTTTCTCCCAAGAAGCAGGCATCTTTTAATTTCGTGACTGCTGTCACCATCTGCAGTGATCATGGAGCCGAAGAAAGTAAAATCTCTCACTGCCTCCATTTCTTCCCCTTCTATTTGCCAGGAGGTGATGGGACCAGTGGCCATGATCTTCGTTTTTTTGATGTTGAGCTTCAGACCATATTTTGCGCTCTCCTCTTTCACCCTCAATAAAAGGTTCTTTAATTCCTCCTCACTTTCTGCCATCGAGGTTGTGTCATCTGCATATCTGAGGTTGCTGATATTTCTTCCGGCAATCTTAAATCCGGCTAGGGATTCATCCAGCCCAGCCTTTCGCATGATGAATTCTGCATATAAGTTAAATAAACAGGGAGACAATATACAGCCTTGTCATACTCCTTTCCCAATTTTGAACCAATCAGTTGTTCCATATCCAGTTCTAACTGTAGCTTCTTGTCCCACATAGAGATTTCTCAGGATAATTCCTCTGTGTATTCTTGCCAACTCTTCTTGATGTCTTCTGCTTCTGTTAGGTCCTTACCACTTTTGTCCTTTATTATGGTAATCTTTGTACGAAATGTTCCTTTCATATCTCCAATTTTCTTGAACAGATCTCTGGTTCTTCCCATTCTGTTGTTTTCCTCTATTTCTTTGCATTGCTCGTTTAAGAAGGCCTTCTTGTCTCTCCTTGCTATTTTTTGGAAATCTGCATTCAATTTCCTGTATTTTTCACTATCTCCCTCGCATTTTGCTTGCCTTCTCTCCCCCGCTATTTGTAAGGCCTTGTTGGACAGCCA
Organism: Podarcis tiliguerta; assembly: GCF_965153285.1. NCBI lineage: Eukaryota > Metazoa > Chordata > Lepidosauria > Squamata > Lacertidae > Podarcis > Podarcis tiliguerta. The sequence goes on from NC_139549.1 coordinate 41,863,597, forward strand.
CTTTGCTTTCTTGCATTTCCTTTTCATTGGGATGGTTTTCGCTGCTGCCTCCTGTATAATGTTGTGAGCCTCCATCCATAGTTCTTCAGGCACTCTGTCCAGCAAATCTAAATCCTTAAACCTGTTCCTCACTTCCACTGTGTATTCATAAGGGATTTGGTTTAGATTGTATCTTACCGGCCCAGTGGTTTTTCCTGCTTTCTTCAGTTTAAGCTTGAATTTTGCTATAAGAAGCTGATAATCTGAGCCATAGTCAGCTCCAGGTCTTGTTTTTGCTGACTGTGTAGAGCTTCTCCATCTTTGGCTGCAGAGAATATAATCAATCTGATTTCGATGCTGCCCATCTGGTTGTGTCCATGTGTAGAGTCATCTCTTGTGTTGTTGGAAAAGCGTGTTTGTGATGACCAGCTTGTTCTCTTGACAGAACTCTATTAGCCTTTGCCCTGCTTCGTTTTGATCTCCAAGGCCAAACTTGCCAGTTGTTCCTTTTATCTCTTGATTCCCTACTTTAGCATTCCAATCCCCTATAATGAGAAGAACATCCTTCTTTGGTGTCACTTCTATAAGGTCTTGTAAGTCTTCATAGAATTGGTCAATTTCAGTTTCTTCAGCACCAGTAGTTGGTGCATAAACTTGGATTACTGTGATGTTAAAAGGTCTGCCTTGGATTCGTATTGAGATCATTCTATCATTTTTGAGATTGCAACCCAGTACAGCTTTTGCCACTCTTTTGTTGACTATGAGGGCCACTCCATTTCTTTTACGGGATTCTTGCCCACAGTAGTAGATATGATGGTCATCCGAACTGAATTTGCCCATTCCCGTCCATTTTAGTTCACTGATGCCCAGGATGTCAACATTTATTCTTGCCATCTCATTTTTGACCACATCCAACTTACCCAGGTTCATGGTTCTTACATTCCAGGTTCCTATGAAATATATTTCTTTACAGCATTGGACTTTCCTTTTTTTATATATAATATTTTATTGGGTTTTACAATAAACATGAAACAACAAAAACAAACAACCTCACAACAAAATAACAGAAAAGAAAACACTACGACACACAAACGCAAAAACAGTTAAATACAAAAAAGAAAAATAAAAATATTAAAAACAATTTTTGTCTTCTTACATTCTTTGCATTAACTTATTTCTCCGACTTCCCCAGACCTCCCTTCTCTGTATTCCAAATCTAATATTCTGTCTGCAAATTCTTTCCCTCTATCATTTTTTAATTTCCTAGTAATTTTAATGCATAATAGATAATTGCATTTCCTTAAATCTGAAAAATGTTGGGTCTTTTTCTATTCACTTTTTTACTAATAACCATTCACCATCAATCCAATATCATCAAACGTTCATTATCTTATAATGTTTCTGTAAGTAGTCTTTAAATTTCCTCCAATCTTCCTTCACCGTCTCTTCTCCCTGGTCTCTGATTCTGCCGGTCATTTCTGCCAATTCCATGTAGTCGGTAACTTTCATCTGCCATTCTTCCAGGGTGGGTAGCTCTTGTGTCTTCCAATGCTGTGCGATGAGTATTCTTGCTGCTGCTGTGGCATACATAAAGAATGTCCTATCCTTCTTGTGCACCTGTTGGCCGACCATACCCAGGAGAAAGGCTTCTGGTTTCTTCGGGAATGTGTATTTAAATACTTTTTTCAGCTCATTATACATCATCCCCCAGAATGCCTTAATCTTTGGGCACGTCCACCAAAGGTGAAAGAATGTACCTTCAACCTCTTTACATTTCCAACATTTATTATCGAGCAAATGGTAAATTTTGCAAGCTTGACTGGTGTCATGTACCACCTGTATATCATTTTCATAATATTCTCTCTTAAAGCATTAGATGCCGTAAATTTCATACCAGTGGTCCATAACCGTTCCCAGTCAGCAAACATTATATTATGACCCAGATCTTGTGCCCATTTAATCATCACTGATTTCACTTCCTCATCCTGTGTATTCCATTTCAACAGCAAGTTATACATTCTTGACAAAATCTTAGTTTTGGGTTCTAGCAATTCTGTTTCCAATTTTTATTTTTCCACCTGGAAGCCAATTTTTCTGTCCATTTTATAAGCCTCCATTATCTGATGATAATGAAGCCGATCACGAACTCTATTTTTCAATTTGTCAAAACTCTGTAATTTCCATTTTTCTCCATCTTGTTCTAGAATCTCCCAATATTTTGGCCAGTTGGCCTCCATATTGAGTTTTTTTAATGTTTTTGCTTCCATTGGGGACAACCACCTTGGAGTCTTGTTTTCAAGTAAATCTTTATACCTCGTCCAAACCTTAAACAATGCATTCCTAACAATGTGAAATTTAAACATTCTATGCACTTTAACCTTGTCATACCATAGATATGCATGCCAACCAAAAACATTATTAAATCCTTCTAGATCCAAAATGTCTGTGTTTTCGAGAAGTAGCCATTCTTTTAGCCAGCAAAAAGCTGCTGCATCATAATATAGTTTCAAATCTGGCAGGGCAGAGCCTCCTCTTTCCTTTGCATCAGTTAATATTTTAAATTTTATCCTTGGCTTTTTGCCCTGCCAGACAAATCTAGATATGTCGTTTTGCCACTTCTTGAAACAATCAGTTTTGTCTATAATCTGCAATGTCTGAAATAAAAACAGCATTCTTGGCAATACATTCATCTTTATCACGGCAATACGACCCATTAATGAGAGTTTCAAATTAGACCATATTTGTAGATCTTTCTTTATCTCCGACCAGCATTTGTCATAATTGTCTTTATATAAATTCCCATTTTTAGCAGTCATAATAATTTCCAAATATTTCACTTTTTTCACTAATGTCAAACCTGTCTCATTCTGAAACCTTTCTTTCTCAATTTCTGTTAAGTTCTTTACCAAGACCTTTGTTTTTGTTTTATTTAGTTTAAAACCTGCCAATCGACCAAACTCCTGAATCAGTTCTAAAACTCTTTTCACACTGGATTCTGGCTCCTGCAATGTCAAAACTAGATCATCTGCAAATGCTCTTAATTTGTATTGTTTAACTCCGACCTGTATCCCTCTGACCAATTGGTCCTTTCTAATCATGTTCAACAACACCTCCAGGACTGATATAAAAAGCAAAGGGGAAATTGGGCAACCTTGTCGTGTTCCTTTCTCTATTCTGAACTCCTCAGTCACTACATTGTTAACAATTAATTTAGCTTTTTGTTCAAAATAGATTGCACCTATACCATTTTCAAATTCTTGGCCTACCCCCATACCTTGGAGATTCTTCTTCATAAAGCTCCAAGAAATATTGTCAAAGGCTTTCTCCGCATCCACAAATATCAAAACTGCTTTTGTATTTATTTTTTCTTGTAAAAATTCCAAAATGTCTATTATATTCCTCACGTTGTCTGATAGATGTCTCCCTGGGAGAAAGCCTGCTTGGTCCTTGTGAATCTCCTCTATTTAAACTTTCTTAAATCTTCTAGCCAAAATATCTGCAAAAATTTTGTAATCCACATTAAGCAATGATATAGGGCGGTAGTTTTTAAGTTGATGTTTTTCAGACTCTATCTTTGGTATAAGTGTGACAAAAGCTTCTTTCCACGTTTCTGGTGCTCTTTTCCCCTGAAGCATATCATTACAGACTTCTTTCAATGGCTGAATTAACCAGTCTTTCAGTGATTTATAATATCTAGCAGTCAGCCCATCAGGTCCTGGGGACTTGCCCAGTTGCATATTCTGAATGGCACTCTCAACCTCTTGGTCTGTTATCCTGTAGCTCAGTTTTAATCTACTTTCTTGAGATATTTTCGGTAGCCCATTCACTTTCAGAAATTCCTCTATATCTGCTTCCTTCTGGGGTTGCTGAGAGTAAAACTGTTTAAAATATTTTTGAAAAGCAGTCCTTATTTCAACTGGGTTCTGTATGATTCTTCCTTCCACTTCCAAGTTTGTTATTGTATTCATTTTTTGTCTCTTCTTTATTTGCCATGCCAATAACTTTCCACATTTATTTGCCGATTCAAAAGTTCTCTGTCCCATTTGCCTAATCTTCCATTCAATTTCTTGATTTATCATTTGCATATATTCAACTTGATATAACTTAATCTCTCTTAAGATTTCCTGTGATTTTGGTTTTGTTCTCAATCTCTTTTCTCCCTCATTAATCTTTTCCAGAATCTTCTCTCTTTTTTCCTTTTGTAGTCTCTTTTTAAGCATATTTTGTTGTATCAAGAACCCTCTCATAACAGCTTTACTTGCGTCCCATACAGTTCTTTTCTCCACCGTAGTGTTCAAATTTATCTCAAAATAGTCTTTCAGGGTTTTCTGGGCCTTTTTATTTACTTCTTTATCTCTAAAAAGAGAGTCATTCATTCTCCATCTAAAGGAACCAATTGGTAGTAGATTCATTGCCATCTTTACTGCATTATGGTCGGAGCAAGTCTTTGGGCAGATTTCCACTTTTTTTATCTTCGGTGCCAGTCCTCTAGTGATCCAAATTTGGTCGAGTCGTGTCCAGGTCATTTTGGCTTCAGAAAAGAAGGTTCCCTCTCTTCCTAAAGGATTTTTAGTTCTCCAGATATCGATCAAGTCCAAGTTATCAGTCAATTCAAAAAAGGTTTTCGGTAGTCTACCATCTTTGGTGACTACCTGTCGTTGTGCCTTGTCCATATTTGTTGAAACAACTCCATTCATATCTCCCATCAAGATCACATTGTACTCCAAATAGTCATTCAATGTCTCATGCAGCTTCTTAAAGAACTCGGATTTTCCTTCATTTGGTGCATAAACACCTACTATCAAATACTTCTGCCCATGATACTGTATTTCAATTGCCAAATATCTTCCTTGTTCATCCTTAAAGATAAATTTTGGTGAAAGGCTCTCTTTAGCATAAATTACTACTCCTCTTTTTTTTTACCTTGTCAGATGAAATAAATTCTTGACCCAATCTTTTATTAATTAAAATTTTCCTATGGAGCCTAGTCACATGTGTTTCCTGTAAACAAATCAAGTCCAATTGTTCTTTTTTTAAGATGTGAAAAATCGATTTCCTCCTTCGAACCGAGTTTAGACCGTTGCAATTCCAACTTAAAAGTTGCAGAGACATGATGAATTTGTTCTATTTATGTTCCTCCAGATGCACCCAATGTCTTGTCTTTATCTGCCGAATCCGGCGGTGTCCTTTTCTTCCGATTCCGTTTCGGTTTTGCTCCTGTCACGTCTTCACTTCCTTCCTCTGATGACTCCGATGGGTCTGTCACTTTCCTTTCCGTAGATCCTCCTCGTAGACTTCTAAGAATGTGTCCTTGTCTTCCACTAATTTTATTTTTATCTTTCTTCCCTTGATGCTGAAAGAGAGCCCTCCCGGAAATTCCCACCTAAAGATGATGTTGTTTTTTCTCAATTGGATAACCAAGTCTTTATAATTTGACCTGAGGTCCAAGAGGTGTTTTGGGATGTCCTTGAAAATTTCAGCTTTGGATTGGTTAATTACCAATGGTTTTTGAAAGTGTAGTCCCAAAATCTTATCTCTTTCTTCTTTGGTTCTGAACGTAACCAGACAGTCTCAAATTTTAATTCTTTTACTTGTTTTTCCCAGTCGAAACGCGCTTAGAATCTTAAATTCCTCTTTTTCCGGCTCCAATTTCCAAAATTTCTCAAATTCTTGTGTAAGGAGGTCCCGCAGGATTCCTTCCTCAATTTCTGGCACGCTTCTGATTCTCAGGTTGGTTTGTTTGTCTTTTAACTCAATCATAGAAAATCTTGCTCTATAGTGCTCAAGTTGTTTATTCATCGGTGGTAATTTCTCCTCTGTAGCTGCTGCAGCTTCCCTTGCCTCCTCAGCAATTTTTCTTGTTTCTGCCGATGCCTCCAATAATTCCTTAATTGAATCTGTATTTTGTTTTATACTTGCAGTATTTTGATCTATTTTTAAAGATGCCTCTGTTACTCCTTTATTTGTTTCTGCGACTTGTCTTTTTGTTTCTCCCACTTCTGTCAATTTGTCTATTGATCCTTGTAGTTTTGCAAATCCTGCTGTAATAAGGTCTTCTGTTGAAGACATTCCTTTTGCTTTAGGTAAAACAGAGGCACCTCCTGTTGATTCCGGAAAGGATCCCCTCCTTCCCGTGTGAAAGGATTTGCCAGATCTTGTTGTTTTGTCTTGAAATTGCTGTGTTTTCCCTTTTTCCTGTGCCATAAGCCAACAGTTTCAAGGTTACTCTGCAGCTGCAACTTATTTATCAGCTCAAAGAGAAACAATGGAATTTTCCTCAGTTACTTTGTTACTCTGTAACAGTCTCAATGTCCACCAGGGGGACCTAACAGACATTAATGGTGGAAGGATAATATGTCTCCCGTCTCTCCTCTCATGGCAAATTTGTAACAATAATGTTCCTTCACAGTATCCACAACTCTCAGTTTCAAATAGAGTTCTCTTATCCTAATAAAAAGTTCCTTTAAGCACTTTCACAGTCCGCAAAACTTCACTTTCAATTTTGACAGGTCAGGACCGGGAGTCCAGGCAGTGAACTTTGATGTTGCTTAACTCCTTTTAACGCAGGCAAAAGAATTTCAAGTTCTCCCCCCTCTTTCCCTGCCTCCTGAGGGGGGAACTTCTCTCCAAAGACGTCAGATTTCAACCCTTTCAATCCTTATTTTTACAGGGTTTTAGTCCTCAAGTCTTTGCTTTCCACTATTTACAGGCGGAAGGCTGACTTCCTGTTTAAACCTTCCCGCTTCGGTGTCAGATTGCATTACTTATTTAAGTCCAATTAAGTCCAATTAAGTCCCAATTCTTGCCTAATTTCATAAATTCCTTTAAAAGATTTGTACTTTTCCTACTCACGGATCCTTCTTTTTAATCCAAATTGTTCAAGAAGAAGTTGAGCGCTGCTCCGATCACAGCTACGCGACGTCTCTCCAAAAAAGAAGCGATTGACTCTCAGCATCGCGCCAACCCCCGCTGCACTCCGGAGCTCTTACCGAGCCCCAGAAACATTTTGGGGGAGCGCTAATGGTGCCCGCCGAGTCCCACGGACGTAGGCTTCCTCCGCCTACGTTTCCAGGGGTTCACCGCGTCGCCGTAGCGGTAGAACCCTATTTTTTCGGAGCTCTCCCCTCCGCTGCTCAGAGGGAAGCCGCCATGATCGATGGCGCTCAACCCGGAAGTCAGCATTGGACTTTCCTTTCGCTTCCAGGCATATCCGCAACTGAGCGTCCTTTTGGTTTTGGCCCAGCCGCTTCATCAGCTCTGAATCTACTTGAACTTGTCATCCGCTCTTCCTCAGTAGCATGTTGGACGCCTTCCGACCTGAGGGGCTCATCTTCCAGCGTCATAACTTTTATACGCCTGTTGTCTTTGCAAATGGAGTTTTCTTGGCAGGGATACTGGAGTGGCTTGCCGGTTCCTCCTCCAGGTGGATCACGTTTGGTCAAAACTCTCCACTATGGCCTGTTCATCTTGGGTGCCCTGCTCGGCATAGCTCATAGCTTCTCTGAGTTATTCAAGCCCCTTCACCACGGCAAGGCAGTGATCCATGAAGGGGAAGTAACATATACCCTTCAACAAACTCTGCATACCAGGACTTGTAAATTCAATCATTTGTCTTCAGGGGATAAGGCCTACATTAGCTTTCTCCTTGTACAAGGACCTGAACTACTCACCTGCCTATTCTCTGCACTTTCTAACGTCAGGATCCATTTCTGAAAGGTAGCCAGATTTCTAGCTTTGCTCTCCCACACCCAAACAACTCCTATTGAAACTCCTCCCTTCCACAAGCCACGCTGGATACAACCCAGCATGCCCACATGCAGAGGAGGGGGTTGTGTAAGGTATCCACCCTGAGCCTCCGAGACATCTGGTCTCTCACTGACAGAAGGCAAATGCAAGGAAGAATCCAGAAAAATTGTTTGTGACAAAGTGCACACATTGATAGTGGGCAGAATAAAAGTGGAAGTTCAGTTTCATGAGAAGATTTCACTCATAAAATATGCCTCCACACAGAAGCCCAGAAGGAAGCAGGGTCTCCCTGAGCAATGGAGATAGTGGGGTGGGGTGAGTTAGAATCATAGAATCATAGAGTTGGAAGAGACCACAAGGGCCATCGAGTCCAACCCCCCTGCCAAGCAGGAAACACCATCAGAGCACTCCTGACATATGGTTCTCAAGCCTCTGCTTAAAGACCTCCAAAGAAGGAGACTCCACCACACTCCTTGGCAGCAAATTCCACTGTCGAACAGCTCTTACTGTCAGGAAGTTCTTCCTAATGTTTAGGTGGAATCTTCTTTCTTGTAGTTTGGATCCATTGCTCTGTGTCCGCTTCTCTGGAGCAGCAGAAAACAACCTTTCTCCCTCCTCTATGTGACATCCTTTTATATATTTGAACATGGCTATCATATCACCCCTTAACCTCCTAGTCCAGCATCCTGTTCTCACAGTGGCTCACCAGATGCCTACAGGAAACCCACAAGCGGGATTCAAACACTCTCTCTCAGTTGCTAGCTTTGTTGACTTGCTTTGGTTTTGCTGGGGCCTGGTTCTAAGTGTCAGAAAGTTCTGGCTTTCTCCATGGCTGCAATAACACTGGGGACTCCATTTCACCATTCCCCCTAGTTGGAACAGCCCTCAGTAGCATCCCCTGCAATCTGTGCATTGGGCACAGATGAGCTGCCATGGGCCCTGCAAAGCCCTCGCTCTTCCTATGCTGCTGCTGCTGCAGGTTGTACCTCTTCAGCAAGGAGGGTAGTCTGTGGGCACCATTGGAAACATCTGTGGGCTTCAAAGCTACTGACTCAAGTACCGTGTGTTCTTCATAGTGGGTGATATAAACAGCACCCTTACTCCACATCAGAATGATGTCCTGTCTACACGAGTGGCCCATCCCATGGAGCCACTGCAGATGGACCCCCAGCCCCCCCAACTCCAGGCACAGAGAGCGAGCACCCATCACAGGTGAACAGCCCAGGCCAACTTTGTGCCCTCCAGATTTTAGGACTACAACTCCCATCAGCCCCAACTAGCAGGGACATATGATGGGAGCCTGGTCGTGCTCACTGTGGTGGATGGGAGTTGTAGTCCAGGTGGGCTCTAGGTCTGCCTTGGAGACACTCAACCGTTCGGTCTTCCTCGTTTTTGAAAACAAGGTTCCCAATGATGCCTGGGAGGGATTCGTCCTTGAAGTTGTCGGGAGATGCTCACTTGGCACATTGTTTAAAGAAGACATTCAATTACCTGGGCTGCAATGCTTGGCTGTGCTCTGATCATCTGCTAAGGGAAAAATAACTAATATGTAGCATGTTGTGTCATAGATAATTATGGATAACATCACTTTTAAGGAAACCAGACTTGTTCCCCCTTTCTGTGGAATTTATTAAGGCTGCTCTTCTGAGCAAGAACAGAGAAAAGGGGCAGCTTACTCGTGTGCAGCCGTAACAGGGGCACTCCCTGTCCTAGAAGCCTTTTCCTGGATCTTGGGGGTTCCCCTTAAGCCACTGCTGCAGAATTAGAAGCAGGGATTTCCCACTACCAAGAGGTAGGAAAAGTGTCAGCCAGAACTTCCTTATTGTGCTATTATTTCTTATTGTGTTTATATCTCACCTCCAAGGAGCACAACATGGCATACATAGGTCCCCTCTCATCTAACCCTGCCCCCAACCACCCTTTAAAGTGGGTTAGGCTGAGAGGCAGGGCCTGGCCCCAAGGCCACCCAGTGAGCTTCCTGGCTGAGTGGGGATTTGAAGCCCTGTCTCCCAAGGTCCTAGTCTGACACTGCCACCGTCTCTCATCATTGGTAGTAGTAGGACACATTTTTTTTCTGAAGGAGCTTAACTATCTTCCCCCGAGATAGTCCAAGAAGGATCTGACAACTTGCCATAATGCTTTTTCTTAGCGATGGGTGATCTCATCTTGGCTCTCTTCAGAACGGGCTCCGGTGAAATGAGCCATGGGCAAGCAATGTCATCTGCAGGGTGGCAGACAGAAGTACAGCTCCAGGGGTCTTTGGGAAACTCACTACTTCAGAGTTCCAAACACCTGGGACATTTTGTTGGGGGGTGGGAGGGACGGAGCCAGCTGAGGTTACGGAAACTTATGCAGCGCAGAGCAACAGCCCAACCAGCCCATGTCAAACCCTTTCCTTCTCTTCCTCCATCCAAGCTGTAGGTGCCAATATCTGTGGGGTGAGACAGAGCAGATGAACCCTCCGAGGCCTCGCCAGGGGCAGTAGGTCTCAGCTTCATGGCCACTTGCGTTCCAGTTGTCATCAGTGAAGAGCATAAGGAGAATCCTGAGGCCGGATCAGGCCAAAGGCATGAAGCCAACCAGATGTCCCAATGGGAAGCCAAAGGCATGAAGCCAAAGGCCTCCCTCACCTCCGATGAGCCCTGCAACAGCTGGATCAGACCAAAGGGGACCCACCCAGTCCAGCATTCTCTTTGCCCCTATTGGGAAGCCCACAAACAGCCCATGCACACAGCAGCAACAGCAGTGCTTTCCTCACTCCCCACCCCCGACCTGCACACGAAACTGGCCTTCAGAGTCACAGTGCAGTAGAACATGGCCACCCTGGCTGGGAGCTTAGCAGTCCAGGAATGCGCTTTAGAAGTTGTCCTCCATTCTCAACTTTTGACAACATTGCTCATTTGAATCCAGTCCTGTTTTGGTGGAAGTGTGATCAAGGTTTTGCTCACAGGAAAAGAATGGCCTTTTTCAAAACCTGTGTGAAAGAGAGGACATTTCACACATTTGACTCTTTTGTCTCTGGGTTTTGTATGTGACTGTGTGGGGTGCATGATGTGAGGCCCTTAACTGCTCCATGGTGTCAACGTCACTGCATGATCAGTGAAGGGATTGGTTTGAAGGGCAAAGACTATTTCTGGTGCCAGCAACTTCCTGGAGCCCCCTCCCCTAAGCGGGGGCTATCTGGCATAATGCTGGACTTCAGCTCCCCTCACCCCTGACCCCTGACCTTGCTGGCTGCATCTGATGGGAGATGCTGTTGGTATGTGGAGGGCACCAGGCTAGGGAAGGGAAATCAAGCAAGCAAAAGCATCCTGTATATAGCTTTCTACCATTTTATTTCTCTCCCTCTCCCCCACTCTTTTCCACGTGCACATATATCCCTAACCTTCTCCTCTCCCCTTCCATTCCCCCCCCCCAGCCCCAGCAATGAGGGATGGAAGGAGAGCAGTGGGGAGAGCAGCATGTCGCCCCCATTTCCAGGAAGGCAGTCCCTACATTTTGCCCAGCGTTCCCGAGGAGGGGATGATTCCTTTTCTCACCAGTCTGAGAGGAGGCTGGTGCAGGGGCACTCAAGGAAAAGGGGGGGGGGCGAAGAAGAGAGCATCTGCGAGGAAACCTCTTGCTAGAGGAGCCATGCACTGTTGCTGGCAGGAAGGAGAGAGACAAGGGCGGAGAGAGAGCCAAGGGGCTTAGAGAGGGAGGGAGAATCTCACATTTTTATTGGCACTCACCTGGCAGGTGTCTGGTCGTTCTATGATCTGAAACTGCCACAGGCTCTGTGCTACTCCTGTGTGCACCCACCACCCGCTTTTGCTGACGGCAGAGAAGCCTGCAACCATTTGCGATAAACATCTCAGCAGCCGCCTGATTATCTCCTCCTTTAGCTGTACCCAGCGTGAGATTCTTATGTGGCAACAAAGTGATTTGGCTGTGGATTTATGGAGGGAGCGCCTGATTTGGTCCTACATGATGGAGCATGTCATGCAATTGCTTTGCCTGGCTCAGCTCGTGGGCACTTTCTCCACTCTGCGCACAAGACAGATGCCGGGAGAGAGGCCTGGGAGAAGATGCTGTCTCATGCGCAGGAGAGAGGAAACGCAGCTGAGATTTCACAGCTCCTCTCAGGGATGAGGCACAGAACCAAAGAGAGGATGACTTCATTCATCCATGAAAAGCAAAGTGCAACTTAGAGACAGAATGTGGGGTGCTGGGACTCGGGGAGCAGTAGGGGGGCACAAGGAGCAGGTGAGGCCTGCCAAGGGAAGGAGCTGCCACAGGAGGAGACGGTGGCCCTTTGGTGCTGGAATGTGTGGATTTGCTTGCCAAAAATTCTTCTGATTTAAGATTATTGTTGTTATTGCTGTCATTCTACAAAATCCCAGTTGTGTGATGCCATCCAATGTGAGGACGGGGTGAGGAATATGGGGTGCATCGAGGCATTGAATTGGCACCATAATATTTGGCACTGTTGCCGTAAACCTTATCAGCCGGGTGTGTGTGTGTGTTTGTGTACATACCTACAGACACGTATACATATCTCAGCAGGCTGGGCTTTGAGAGCTGCCCATCACCACCTGCCCTTTGCCTACCTCCAGCTCAGCTCCTTGCTTTTTGCCAGCTTTGCCTTTTGCAAGAAGCAATAGCCCCTGCCTGCCCCCACCCCACTTCTCATGCGATGGGCTTTCACTCTGCCCACTGAAGTGCTTCCACACAGCCTCCCTCTCCCATGGCATTTCTGAGGGCCATACTGCAAACAGCTAGCCCTGTCCGCCCCACCCAGCCTCCTGGACCTTTTTCTTCCAAAGCAGCTTCTTCGACACGCTGAGATAGCATCTCATTAGCCAGGCTCCCATTGGCTTGACTGCTCTGATGTCACAGGCAAAGATTAGACCACAGTCAGGTCTGACCTGTGGGATGTGATACATAAGTAGCAGTCAAGTACAACATTCCTTGTTTGCCTAGAGTGGATATGCAAAGGGGATGTTTGTTCCAGCCAGTCAAAAACTTCCTGTTTCCTCCTGACCTGGAGCATCCTTCCTCTTGCATGTGACTAAATATGGGTGTGACCTTACCTGTGCAGGTAATAAAAGCACTAGGCATGCAGCCATCTTTCTCTTTGACTTCCTCTCATCGTTGGAGCAGCTTTTTAGCTAGAGATGCCCTGTTGGCTTTCAGCCAACAGAGGACAAAGAGACTATCTCCATATGGGATAGACTCGCATGTATATATCTGTAACTAAGTCTGCCTTCAGGGATCCAACTGTGAACTGATGATGTGAGTAAACTACTTTTATATCTTTAAATAACTTGTGGCGGAAGGTCAGTGGTTCGAATCCCCAGAATGGGGTGAGCTCCCATTGCTCATTCCCAGCTCCTGCCATTCTAGCAGTTTGAAAGCACGTCAAAGTGCAAGTAGATAAATAGGTCTCTGCTGGGACCTCTGCTGGGAAGGTAAACAGTGTTTCCATGTGCTGCTCTGGTTTCACCAGAAGCGGCTTAGTCATGCTGGCCACATGACCCAGAAATACTGTCTGCTGACAAACGTCGGCTCACTCGGCCAGTAAAGCAAGATGAGCGCCGCAACCACAGAGTCGTTCACGACTGGACTTAACCGTCAGGGGTCCTTTACCTTTACGGGACCTTACCAGGAATCTGTATTGAGAAACTTAAACAAGCTTGCAACCAGCTACCCGCTGTGTGTTTAAAGGGGAATATTAAAACTCTGCTAAGTTATAAAACTTGCTAACACAAGTTAGGAAGGATATTAATAAACAATATATCCTCTCCTGCCTCCCTGAACATTCCCACATTAACTGATTGTTAATGCGCAAAAGTGGAAAATTGAAAGCAAGACTGTGTTAAGATAAATTATAGATCAAAAAACTGAGAAAGAGGGAAAGGATTTGCTGAACCAGTTAATTTGAATTAGAATACAAAAAAGGGAGGTGTGAGGAAATCGAGGAAACAAGCAAATGAAAGATAAAGATATGAAATTTGGATGTGTTTAAATGTTTTTGTTTTTTCTTGTTATTTTGTTGTATTGTTTCTTTTTTATTTTTGATGTATTGTTTGTTGAATTTTTATATTGTTTTTCTTTACCTTTTTTCTTTTTGTAACTATAAAACATCTAATAAATATTACTTAAAAAAAAAAAAGGACATTCCCACATAACCCATCCATGAGGTGGGCTGAGGCAGCAGCCTCAGGGGGCAGGACACCAAGAGGCAGCACCCCCGCCAGTGCCCCCCTCCGCCACGGCTGGCTTCCAGCCAGATCTCACCAGCATCTCACGCATTCTCGCCAACTTTTCATTGTATCTCCTGTGCTCCATGAGATGTTGCAAGAGCTCAGCGAGAGCTTGCAAGAGCTCACCAGAACCCGCCATTGCTCTGCTGACGCAGCCACACAACCCAGGTGAGGGATACTTTGGCACAGGGCAGCAGCACCTGGATTGCTCAGTTGGTTAGCGTGTGATGCTAATAATGCCAAGGCTGCAGGTTTGGGACAACTGCATATTCCTGCAATGCAGGGGGTTGCAGTAGATGACCCTTAGGGGTATTTCCAGCTCTATGGTTCTATGCTTCCCATTTTGCCTCAGGTGGCAAAACAGGATGGGCTGCCCTGGCCTCCTTGGCCCTGACTGCTGGCAACAGAGAAGCTTGGTTCTACAGCCCTGGGTCTAAATTCGCTGAATTTAACAGAATTTCTTAACTGTGTTTGGAGATTTAAAAGGTTAGGATTAGAACCAAGCGTCAATAGATTTGCAACGACACTTGTCTCTGTGTGGTGAGGCTGCCTTATCGATCTGCAACTCTGGCTTCCAAAAATGTCCCTTGGCAAAATCTATTTCTCTGTGATGTCTATGCTGAGGAGTGTTCCAAACCCTCAATGCATCAGAAGAATGTGCTTCATGCAGTTTTTGCTCTTTGTTTCTGTTGTTTGTACTCTGTTATTTCTGAAAACTCCATAAACACACAAATAAATAAATAAATGTTTCCACATTTTTATTTCATGGTTTATCATTGTCTTTTGACTGACAATATCGACCCTCGCACATACCCTCAGCAGGGGCCTCCTCCCTGTTGGGGAGGGGGTTCTGCACGTAGGAAGAGAATGACTGGGCAGCCCCAGATGAGCTGCTGCCCTTCAGCTTGACAAGAGGGAGAATCTGCAAGTGCCAGAGCCAGTCAGGCAGCTGCCAAGGCCCTGTTCCATGGCGTGTGGGCCATAAACCCAGCACAACATGATCCCTGGATCCATCGCTGTGTGCCTTCAGCCTACCACCTGCCAGAGTTAGGGTAGCCAGACCGCCGGGTCTGACTTGAAACCTTCAGGTTTGCCTGGTCCCCTCCAGGTGGCGGGCTTAAATCTCCAGGTAGGTGAGAAATATATATATATATTAAGATATTAAGAGTTGCCATATTTTGAACATCAAAAAAGAGGGCAGGTGAAGGTGGAGAAGGTGGCAGTGCCAGGCAGAAGCTGTGCCTCTTCACATACGAAGCTCCCCGCACCCCCCTGCTTTTCTCATCTCCCTCCTTGCACACCACACCCCCTCCCACCAAATCCCTATGCTAGAAAGTGGCTGGGTCGAAGGCGAAGAGGGTCTTCTCCAGAACTCCAGATGGCCAGAACATGCCTCCTCCACTGCTTCTGAGGCCTCTCAGTCAGGCGTCTCATGCAAGGACATGGTGGGGAGCGTGGGGGGGGGGCAGAAAGTAGATCGTGGCTTTTGGTTGAACCAAGGAAAGGGGGTACAGATTAGAATTCCTTCCCGCTGCCGTTTCTCTAGCCTCGAACAGGACCCAGGGTGTGGGATCCCATTTCCCGCTGCCTTACCAAAGAGCAAAGGGCAGCTGTCACAGGGCCGTCAGCCACCTCTCAGATCCAGCGTTCCCATATGCCTAGTCCTATTTATAGAGGCTGCCTGCTCCTTGCATATTTGCTTCGTGAACAAGAGCACATTCAGAGGCTTATCCCAGTGGGGTGGATGGGAAGACGATCGCTCTGGCATGGCTTATGAACCTAAGCACAGATGCAGCACGGAGGCTGGGATCTCTCTATTAAGAAGTCTCTCCACAGCCAGCTCAGAGGATAACCCAGATCCGTTTGCTCCAAGTCCCCACCTGCTGCTGCCATAAATGAGGGAGCACAGTGGTGAAAATCCCCATTGCCTAAATTAAAAGGCTTGTTTGTGTACCCTGTGAGTAGCAAGCCTCCCTGATCCCTCCTCCTTGCGTCTCTTCCCAAGTGACGGTCATCTCCAGTGCAGAAGGAGCAAGCAACATCAGGACCCCCCTGGCTTCCTGATCCTCGGAGCCTGCCTGCACCCCACTTTCAAAGGCAACTGACATCCTAGTTCACAATCCTCACCACCCCACCCACCCAAGGGATTCTGCAAGCTGTGGTTCTGTGGGAGGACTAGGGAATTCAAAGAAAGGATTCTGGAGAACTCCTTCAGGGAACCTCTCCCAGGATTTCTTGGAAATTTCCTTGATGGTCAAACCACATACATGTAAAGCGAGAAAAACAAAGGTATGGAGCAGGGAATATACTCCTCCTTTCTTCTGTGGGGATCATCTCTGTGTACAAAAAACACCAGTGGACTTCTGGCTCTGGTAGAAATAACTTCAATGTCATCATTAGTCGTTGAGTCGTGTCTGACTCTTCGTGACCCCCTGGACCAGAGCACGCCAGGCACCCCTGTCTTCCACTGCCTCCCACAGTGTCATCATTTACAGGGCCCAAATATCTCATGGTCACTATGCTACACCAGGGCATTTGTGCACACCTGGGTCACTGTTGCCATGTGGCCATTGGTGGGCCTTCGTCCCCCCATGAGCACTGCCAGGTCTAAACCAGGGTATTCCCCTCCCTGCTAGTAGGTAGTACTTGATTTTTTGACGCTGTGTCCCCTCCATGAGTACGTCCCTGCCCACGCTGATGTCCGTTGTGTGCATGCACATGGGGACTTATTTAACTTGGCATGTGCACCTTGAAAACATTTTTTATTGTTTTTGAAACACATATTTCTTGATATCTCAGATTGGCATGAAATAACAGTGAAAAAATGGTTGAAAACACATGTTCCTCCAAGACAGGCAAGCCTCTGCAATTGTTTGCACCAAATGCTGCCACTTCCTTTCCCGCCTTCTGTGCCTGCAAGGGGAAATTTAATTTTTTTTATTTTAATACAGCTGTTTTGTGCAAAAGCACTTCTGTGCAAAGGAGCTGTTTTAAAAATAAAAGCACAGGGAATGTGCCTTCACCAACAATGGGTCAAGAAGGGCCACCTGGCTGGGGCGGGGGGCGGGGAGGGATAGAACGCACCCAGCAAAATGTTGCCACCCTTGTAGAAAGCCCTGCTCACTCCACATGCGCCCACAGCAATTCTCTATTGGATTTACTTCTCTTCTTGGATTATCCACAGATTGAGAAAATTTGGATTTGAGTGGGTGAGGGAATTTGTTGGTGGCAAGGGGAAAAAAGATATAAAAAGAATTTCCTGGGTGCCAAGATCCAGGATTGGGGCAAGTACTCTTTGGTGAGACAACCCCAGCAGAGATTTAAAATCACACTATGTGCAGTGCAAATATAGACGGTTAAACCTTTAAAATATGCCCTTGTGAGTTCCCAAATAGTTGCCTCTTCCCTCAGCAAAGAAAAAGACCACACGCTTGGTAGGTTTAAAATGGTTTGCAAGTAAAAATGGTTTACTTACAAACTCTCCAATGGTCAGAATCATGTGCTTTTCCATACAGCGTTCAAAAAAAGTTGCAGAGGCAGTAAAACTTGGCTTAGTTACAGTGGTAAAAGTTCCTAAATAATTATCGGTATAGGAATTGAGGAGTGGTTTGTAAGAGCCATGAGGTCTGAGCTTGGAGCAAGCCGCTCAGATCTCTTTACATGCTGAGCGTCTCAGGTAGACTGAGGGTGAACAATAGGCTTGATTACCTTTTCTCCAAGGTGAGGGGGAGTGACCTAGCTAAGCCTGGCAAGACAGCTTACTCTATGGCATTAACCCCTTCATGCATTAATTAGGATAAGCATGTTTGTTATATGAGGCTGGTTACCCCACAGAATTACAGGCTGCCACTTGGATGAGGAAGATGTTGTGTGGATGCCACCAAAAGAATCCCTATAGGCACAAGCCTCTAGGCACCTTTAAATCTACATTAAGCTCCAGTGTGGATGAGGCTACAGTCAGCACAGCCAGGAATGTACAGATGGGCTGAAAACTTATTGCACATCCAAAGCACATCTCCTCCACCCCAAGAACCCTGAGGACTATAGTTTACCCCTCACAGACCTACAATTCCCAGCACCTTAAACTATCATTCCCAGGATTCTTTGGGAGGGGGTATAATGCTTGAAGAGCCAGCTTTACCTAATGGGATAATTGCACAGATGCCTCGAGTGAGCCTAGCAAAGGCCCTTGTGCTGTGCACAGTGAAGCAACCTGCCTTCTCCAGAGCTGCTTTCCCACGGAGGGGGAAGGGATGTGTGCAGGAAGGACCACTGGTGCCCCTTATGGAGATGGGTGTGTGCAGCTTGAGGCATGTGCCCAGGGGGATGTGGCCAGGGGGATGTG
Organism: Podarcis tiliguerta; assembly: GCF_965153285.1. Classification (NCBI taxonomy): domain Eukaryota; kingdom Metazoa; phylum Chordata; class Lepidosauria; order Squamata; family Lacertidae; genus Podarcis; species Podarcis tiliguerta. The sequence goes on from NC_139549.1 coordinate 41,881,912, forward strand.
GCCCATGGCCTGCAGTGGGGATAGGCTGCCATGGTGAGAGTGGGAGGGGAGACGGGGGGGGGGCAGGTAATGAGATGATAGCAAGGCACCCAGCAGCAGCTCAGATTTCATCCTGTGGTCCAAATTACAAACCATCATATTTTGAAAGTGATGCTGACATTCCTCAGCCGGGAGGCGTTGCCAAAAACAACTTGAGCACAGCTTGTCTTGGCACAAGCTCAAAATCAGGGCCTCAGCAGTGAAACTGAAAACATTTACACAGCTGGACTCAAATCTGCCTCTTTCTCTAAAGCTCCTCTCAAAGCTGCCGGGGAACAGCTCTTGGGCCTCGGCTTCTCTGTCAAAGGGCTCCAGTGTTCTCCACCTCCTCCTCCTCCTCCTCCTCCTCCTCCTTGGACTCTGCTCCTGCCTGGCCACATCCAAGGGCCGAAGCGCTGCTGGAAAAAGTGGGTGGTCTTTCGTAGGGAGACTCCAATGCAAATAACTCAAGGATGGGCTCCCAGGGATTATGAGAATTAGCCTGATCTCCTGCCAGTCCATCAATATTCAAGCCAGACGTATTATATTTGCATACGGAGATATGGAAACCTCATCAATTTGCAATTGAGATGTAATGGCTAATAAATACTTTAGCAAGCCACTAATGAAAACAAATGCAAACCTGTCTTACCCATGGCTGTGGGAGCGAGAATTGGCCCTGCCAAATGTTTGCTCAGGCACTGAGTAGCTGGTTGCAGCCATGCCATGTTCCAGGTGACATCAGACTGCTGAAGACCCTCTCTAGGACTGAGCAAAAGACTGGTGGCATTTGCGGTTTTGTGAATCAAGCAGTTAGATGGGGGGGGGGGGACCCTGCAAGAGCCAAGAAAGTGCCCCATTTCCAGAGGCTGCCAAAGGACCCTTCCCATCCCCAGGGGCACTTGGGTCCGGCAGACAGAACCTTTACATTGTACATGTTTACCTAAGATGTGGTTCTTCTTGCAAATATTACAATAATTTATAGGTGGTTTTGAGCTGCTCCCTGTTTTATTTGTTTTGATTGATGTTTCAAATGTTAAGATAAATTTTCTTAAATGTTGGATGATGCTCTGAAGAGAATTGTGCCATTCTTCTGTTCCATTTTTATAGCAAGGTTGGCTGTAGGAGTTCTCCCTCCCTCCCTCCCTCCCTCTCTCTCTCTCTCTCTCACACACACACACACACACACACATTTTTGTGCATTTCTTCTGTTCCTCTCCCACCCTCTGCAGAAGCAGAAGGTTTCAGTGTTACCATAATGCTTCCTTTCAGCATCCTGGGGTTCCCACTGCACAAGCTGGTGTCCAGGTGAATCCCCACCCTCCAGGTATGCGAGGGCCTTTCCATGCGCATTCCTAGCTTGCTGGTTCAGACTGGTTCTCTCCACACACACTCACTGCCCCCCCCCCCCATGCATGGAATTCTCTTGGTGCACAATCCCTTTTCCACGGGCAGATTCCATTCTCTGGATTTGGGCACAGGTGCAGTGGGGGATGCGATGGAGATGAAGGTGAAAGCTCTCAGGTCTGAGATGCTTTCAGCTGAGATGCTCCATATCCTTCACATTGACTGTTCCACTGCCCTCTGCTGCTTCAGGCTCCAGAGCCTCCCTGAGCTTCCCTTCTAGGAGCTTCTCCTTGGGTCTCCTGCACCTTGCATTGCTGCCATTACCTTTTTGCCAGTCCCTTGAGGGCAGCGGCCCTTCCTCTCCACGGGCACCTCCTGCCATGCCTCCCTGGGGCCTCTGCAGTTCCAATTTCTTCTCCTCACTGACACATATGGAACCTGAGCCACTTATTTTTGTCCCTAATCATCCAGGTTCTGTTTGTTGGGCATTTCTTCAGAATTAAACTATTGGCAATTTGTGCCACAAAGGAATTCTATTCGTAATGGTCCCCTCTTTAACTAATACATGATTTTTTAAAAAGAGAGAGGGTGGGGGGAAGGGACAACCACCAGAAACCCTCCCCACCTGCAGCAGCACAACAGAGCAACAGAGCACAAGATGAGGGGCCTTGGGAAGGCTCCCCCATCCTGAAAAAAAACTCACCTTCATGAGAAGGGAGAAAGGGACACATCCATTTATTTACAGCCAATGTCTGTCACATCTGCATAACTCTGCAGATATGCACATCTGCACATCTGCATTTCCACATTACTTAATTTGCAAGGTTTTAACATATGCACAAATTGAAATATGCATGCAAAATAAATAAATATTTTAGGCATATCATAGCTGAATAATGCATTTCTAAATGTATTTTGATATATATTTTTGAGCTGAAGACTTTACTGGTGTATTAGGGAAGTGTGAAACAGAGTGAATTATTAAAGTTATGATCTGCCCATTAGCCCAGAAAGTGCAGATCAAGTCCATTTGCCTTGGAATTTGCAAAGGCTGGATTCTTTAAACGTCACTCATGTCAAGGCAGTTGCACAAGCAATTGACAAAGTGTTGGCTGCAGTGTTGCTGAGTGTGAAAGAGACCTGTTGCCTTAATCCCAGGGACTAGAAACATCACTTTCTCCTTGCATTGCCACAGGCAATCGGCTTTCTCCCAGCCCTCAGCTCTTTCCCCTCCACAGCTCCATTTACTCTCAAAAGCCAATAAACAAGAATATTTCAAACTTTCCCCCAGTGCTGGATTACCCAATAGGTGGGCTAAACACATGCTCAGAGCACCAGCAAAGAGCCACAAAATACTGTAATTTTTGCTCTATAAGACTCATTTTTCCCTCCTAAAAAGTAAGGGGAAATGTGTGTGCGTCTTATGGAGCGAATGCAGGCTGTGCAGCTATCACAGAAGCCAGAACAGCAAATGGGATTGCTGCTTTCACTGCGCAGCAATCCCTCTTGCTGTTCTGGTTTCTGAGATTCAGAATTTTTTTTTTTCTTGTTTTCCTCCTCCAAAAACTAGAGCGAAAAATACAGTAATTTGATTTTTTTTTTTAAAGCATAGACCTAGGGGGAGTAGATCAAAATAATGCAAGGAACTCAGATCCTCTCATGAGCAGCAATAAGTAATCAAAGTTTTATTACTGATATATTCTTCTGAGTATATATATATATATATCACTGTGTAATTTGTTTTTTAAAATTTCAGCCGGCTGAGATAAGAGACAGGATGAAATGTAACCAATAAAATGTTATTTTATGTCTTAGTGTTGCTTTTTATTTTGAATGATTTATGTGGGGCACCCTAATCTTCACAATGTTTAGGGGCTCTAAAAGTCTTAATCTGTCCTTGCTTTTCCCCACCTCATTGTATGGCAGGATACACTCTGCGTAGGGTACATTCCAAGCACCCTCTTTCCTTCAGCAAATCCCCTGGGCGCTGTAGTTCACCCCTCACAGAGTTAAAATCCCCAGCAACCCCTAACAAACGACAGTGCTCAGAATTTGAGGGTGGGAAATGCACTTTGAATGGGCTTTGAAAGTGTGCTATGTATGCAGCCTCCTTTGCAAGGAACCACTAAACCCTTTCATAACTGTTTAAAATAAATCCCTTTTGATCCAAAATATTTCCCATCGCAGCCAAAATGGGATCTTGAGCTGGTTTTCTGATGTGTGTCTCCAACTGAGGTTTCCTCCTGCCCTGCCTCACACGCGAGGCACCTTCTTGGCCCGGCTGCCCCTGCCATTTCCTGCATAACGGTGGGTGACAGGCAGCCCATAAACACATGTAGATCTGTACGCACACAGAACACCGTGGCAATGGATGGGATGCTCTTGACTGCCCTATTTAAGGTGCTCTCCCTCTGACACCCACCCACCCACCCATGTCCAGAAGGAAAGGAGGCTGCCAGAAAGGACCAAGGGTCTTTTTCCAAAGCTTCGCCCTGCCCAGCAACCCAGCTCACAAGCCCTGGAGAAAGACTGCAGACACAGAAGCCCCTTCACGCAATAGAGCCAAGGCTGTGATCAGGGGGCATCCAGAACTTGGTTTTAGGATCTCTTGCAAAAGAGCCCCCACCTCCTCTCCTATTGCTGCTAGCTCCCCCCCCCCCCCCACTTTTGCTCCAAGCCAGATCTCCAAGATGCAGCTCCACAGATGGTCAGCACAAGGGAGCCCTCTTATCTGCTCAGCCTGCTCAGCCCAGATGCCATTGGCGCTCAATGCGCCCCATTGTCCTGAGCAACTGCCCAGGAAAGGAGGGAGAGCCAGATAATTATGGCTTTCATTAAATCTGCCCTTGGAAGAGCTTTTCTTTCGAAGGGCTGGGAAAGGTTGGGGGTAGGTGGGCAGGCGAGGAGAGAAGCACAGAGACAGTATCACCAACAGACCCCACCTTCTCTCATCTTTCAGGGGAGGGGGGCACTGAACGTGTTGTGGCCTCTTCTAATAATTGCAGAGCACCTGGGAAAACACTGGGGCCAGCCAGAGTCTGCTGCAAGCAAGCTTCTAAGTCACACAGGACTCTTTCATGGGGATACAAGACAGGGAGCTTCCAGCCCCAGGCCAGCCACTGGGGAGCCAAGCTAGGGAGGATGGCAGGAAGTTCTCAGATATCATGCTCCAAGGTGAAGCTTTCTGTCATAAGGAAAAAATCAGGTTAGGTGCATCACCCTCCCTCACTAGAGGGGAGCCCCCCCCAAAAAAACCTATGACTCAGCTGGTGCTTTTGCGCTGATTGGAGTGTGAGATTCCACTCCACGGTGATCCCCAGTCACCACCACCTTCTGCACCATCCAAGGATGCTAAGGAGCCAGAAAATCAGCACCTTCGCACATGGAGCATGGCAGGATTGTTTCTCTGTTTGTGTGTGTACATACACACATACACAGGGCCACCCACCCATGTGACAAAGTGAGGTGACTGCCTCAGGTGACAAGCTCCACAGGGGCCATAGATTCAGCCTCCAAGGAATGCATTGCTGCTGCTGCTGCTGCTGCTGCTGCTGCCATGGTGGCAGCGCCACCTCCTGGCAGCCTCCCCCAATGCCAGCACCACAGTGGCCTCTTGGTGAACAGGAGGCACTGCTGGTCTCCTCTTTCCCTTCCCCACCTCCCCAGAGATCTTTATTCCTCCCTTGTTCCCAATGTAGATATTCACTCACTCCTTCTTCCCTGGAGGGGGGAGGGCAGAGGCATGTTGTGGTTCGCCTTAGGTGCCAAAATGTATTGGGCCAGCATATACCCACAAACACAACCCTCTCCCCCCCCCCCCCCCGGGTTTCTGATTCTCTTCCCCATCCGCATCAGAGATTTGCTTCGTCCGCTCCCTCCCTCTTGCCATGCTTTGTAACTGTCAGACAAATCAGAGTTTGAATAATTAAAACAATCAAGGATAATTTGCCCCATCTCTTTGTCAAGCACAGGGTAGTCAAGAAAGATTACTTTGGTGTCAACTGTGTGATCCATTATTGTCCAAGGGCTACAACTCAGCTCAATCGATTTGCGTCCTTCTGTATCTCTGCTATTAGGGAGAAAGAACCTTGCTCTTCTTGAGTTCCAGATGTGGGAAGGGAGTTCGCTTTTGAAATCCTCTAAACTGAAAACAGCTGATCTGAAATAAGGGTTGCATCAAGGAGAAGGTGAGGACTGGAAGAGGGCAGAGGGCAGAGTATCTGCTCAGCTATCCAAGCTGAAAGTCACACTCAGCCTCAGGACTACATCTGTGAAATGAAAATTTTGATTATCTCCATACAGGGTTGTGGTTCAGGTGGATAGAATAATTCCTGCTCTAACTAGCAAAATGCCCATTGTGGTGGAAACAACAACCCTTCTGTCTACCCAGGGTTCTGCCCTGGTCCTGTTGTTGTTCAACTTACTTCTGTAAAACAAGAAAATCTTTAATAAAAAAAAAATCTTTATACTGTAAATAACTTGGATGAAGGAATTGAGGGGACGATCATCAAATTTGCAGATGACACCAAACTGGGAGGGGTAGCTAATGCTGCAAAAGACAGAATCAGAATTCAAAATGACCTTAACAGATTGGAGAACTATGTCCAAGCTAACAAAGTGAACTTCAGTAGGGACAAATGTAAGGTTCTGCACTTAGGCAGGAAGAATCAGATGCACATACTGTTTTCCTCTGCATGATTCCTGCCTATTTTCCTCCCATAGTCCAGAATGACACCTGGGCTCTGGGAAGATACAAAATAGTGGCTGGGGAGTGAACACGGAAACTCTGTGGTTGTGGCTCACAGTGGCAGTGCAGTCTCAGGAAGATGAAAAGCAGGTGATTCCCAGAGCTGAGCTCTGCAGCTGCTCTTGGTGTGCTTCCCCAAAGAAACTGGAGCATTTCATGGGCCCAGAGAATCTTCTGCAAAACAGGCCCCATACATTTCTCCAGAGTGAATATGGTGGGGGATTTGGGGAAGCCATAGTCACCAGTGCCTCATGAAAGCAGTCTTTGTTTGTGAGAGGTAGCACAGAAAGTGCTGGGCGGGGGGGGGGGGGGGGAGTTGTTAAACTGAAGTAATACTAAGAAAACAGGGAACTGTTTTCATTATGAGCTTTCAGTCTTTCAGGGCCGAAGCCACGAAGCCCGCTCTTCTTGCGGCATGAGCTGATGCTGCAGGATTCGAATCAGATCATGCAGTTCTCACAACCCCTATAAGCACAGCTGGGGGCCCTCATTGTCCCTTCTGTGGCTCCAGAGAGGGGAGCTGGCTGCAGCTGGAGGCATTCAGGTGAGCTGCTGGAGATGAGCGTGGCTTCAGGCCCATCGCAAAAGCTCATGTTGTGAAATGCCGGAGGCCAGCCAGGAGACGGGGGGCTCTCTGCTGTCCACTTGGCAGCCGTCAAGGGATGGCTCCCACCCTCCGCTGTGGATCTGGATCCACCCAAAGAGGCAGAAGAACGAGGTGCCCTGCGAGTGAGCCAGAGCCTCCGGAGAAGCAGAGCTCCTGCTGCTGTTCTCTTGGGGAGCAGGGGGCCCCCAAGAGCTTTGCCTTCACCCCTTCTCTGGTCTGCATTATCCTCAGATTCTCTAGACTCCTTTAAACTCTCTCTCTCTCACAAAACATTCTGACTTCAAATAGGGGAACTCTTTTGAAAAATGGCAAGGCATTTTATTCATGATTAGCTTTTGTCCGAAGAGTTTTTGACAAGAAAATGGGTGATCCAGTTGAGAGAGATTTTCTTTGCTGGTACATAAGAAACCCATTACACATCTAAGGATGGGCGGGGTGGGGGGGCGGGGGAATCCCGACAAGAGTTTTCTTATTTCTTTTGAGCAAGTGTGGTCAGCTGTCAAGGCCTGAGCTGAACCTCCAAATGGGTTTAATAAAAGCCAGGCCTTCTCCAGGCATAGCGCAGGGGGAAGAGAGGAGATGGGGGGCAGAGCTCCACCAGAAGGGGCTGGGGGAGCTTTCTGTTTGCCTCCTTGCTTCCCAAAGAAGGGAGGTTTCACAGGTGTGCAGCTTCTCCCCTTCTGCTTTTAAGCCCTGATATTTGAAATGCAGTTGTCCAACTCTGCCTTTACGCTGGCCAAAGGGCAGTTCAGTTTGGCTTTTCAAAAGTGGAATTTATAACATCTGATAAGTAAAAAAGAAAGATGAGAGGAGTGGTCCTATATGTAAATGCTAAATTAGATCCGAAGCAGATTTTTAAAGATTGTAAAGGTAGAATTATTGTTATGGAGATTACAATAACTGGTGTAAAAGTAATCCCACCTGGTGGGATTCTATGCACCCATATGAGAATAAATCAGAATTTTATAAAAGTTTAGAAGAGAGGCAAAACAACATTTCACCCCAGATTAGGGCTTGTCCACACCTCTGTTTGTCCTGCCACTTTCCATCAGGGTCTGCCGCTGAATCAGAACAAATGGCAAGTTTGTTCCGATTCAGCAGTAAAGAGCATGTTTTCCTAAGGAAAGTGCAGGGCACTCAGTCCCATGCCTAGAGAGCAGTGGTGGCACATACACAAACACTACCTGGGGTGGGCACACAGGGCAAAGCTCACTTTGGGCACACCCCTAACAAAGCGCACTTTGGGAACACCTGGGAGCAGAACGGTGGCCAGGCACAAGGAAACGGCACCTAACTGCGCCCCCTCAAAAAATGTGCCTGGGACCATGCTCCCTCAGCCCCCCCATGCTACGCCACTACTAGAAAGGACGGGACAAGCAGAAAATGACTTGGACCCGTGTCTTCTAGGTACGGGACGAGCGGAAATGTGGATGAGTCCTCAGCTAAGATGCAACTGCAAAACGGGAGCTGCTCCATGGGAACAAAATGGGCCTTGCCTGCCCTATGTCTGATTTCTGGAGCAGCTCATGCTAAGCAAAGCTTATGATGACAATTCATCTCAAAGTAGGCCTCTCTCTCTGCAAAGGCTGAGCAAGGGACTCCTACAAACTTACACAATGTGCTGCCCATGCCCAGAACAGGAGGGAGCACACTGGGAATGTGATCTGAGTGAATGCAAAGATTGCAGTATTCACCTCTGCGTTTGGTCTTTCCTCCCTTTATGGGTCAAGAAACCAGAGGTTAGTTCAAGGTCAGAAGGAGGTATCTCAACCCTCTGGTGTTTTGAGAGGTCTTTGTGAGTTGTTCTTGATTGTACTGTGGTGGCCCCCACTTGGATCAGGAGCAGGGAACCCACCACCAGGTTCCAGGTACCAACTCCTCTGGGCAATACGGTGGATGGACTTCGGGGCTCTTTAATTTTGTAGAGCAGCTTTTTCCTTGGTCTTGTTCCTCCCCAAGGCTTTCCCTTTCACAGCAGAGTCCGTAGTGTGAGAATCTCCACCACCTACTCTCAGCTTTCCCAGGGGATGTCCCATTTGAGCCAAGGTCGGAGGCTGCAGACACTCTCAGAGACTGGGGGCAGCCAGCCTGGGAGTTTCTCCTTTCCAAAGTTCTCCAAAGAAGGAAATGGGCATCTCAGATGCTTTGCCCAGCTCAGAGCCCACCCCTCAGGGGGAATAGAAGAAAAACAGTTTTAAATCAACAACTGGCCGGAGACTGAGAGAAGCATGAGGGGGATCATCGCCCCCCCCCCACTACTCTCCATATGTTTTCTTTGTTGTTGCAGCTGTACTAGCCTTCAGCCCCCAGAGATCTCTCCCTTTCTCTCTCCCCGCCCCCATGCATTTCTGATTTGCACTGACAGACCTTTCTTTCTCATTCCTGCAAAATGCTCCTCTTCTCTGCAAGGCCTGTGGCTTGAAAAGGTTCCTTCTCAAGGTTCCCAGGGGCACCTTGATGAGCTCACAGCCTGATCCATGCACTGCCCATTTCAGCAAAAAGGGTCAGCCCACCTGGAGAGGAGCCCAGCCTCTTCGAAGGCACCCAGGAAAGGCAGCCACCACTCCCAGCAGCAGCAGCAGCAGGAGGAGGAGGAGGAGGAGGACGGAGGGCGCTGGCATGCTGCTTCTCCTGGAGTGCTTCAGGAACAGAGGTGCCAACTTGAATCGAATATTGGAGGGGGGTGAAGGTAAGCCCCACCACACACAATTGATGACATCGTTTTGGCAATGCCCATCAACTGGCGGGGGCAGCCCCCAGGAAGCAGGCACATCTCAAGCTGCCTCACCCCATCAAGGAAAGGGATCCTCCCAGCCCCACTGCATCTCAGAGGGAGCTTTCCTGGGCTGCCCCTCTAGCAGTGCAGCAGCTTCAGCTTTCCTCCTGCTGCTGTGCCTGGTCAAGCTCCCCCTGGGTGCTCCTCAGATCCTAGTGGGGGGGGGCTCTCTTTTTCTCCTGGCCAGCCTGGCAGGCCCTTTGTCTTTCCACCAGCATCCATCTACAGAGGCCCCGGGAGGATCCCAATTTCCTGTGGACTCTAATAGGTGTCATGGTTTCCTGTGCTGCATGTGCATTAATTAAGTAACACTGCATTTAGCTCCAAATCATGCGGAAGGAGCCCGTGCTGTGTTTACACAGCCATAAATATCTGGTCTGTTCAAGGGTTGGGTAATAGCTGTGCTCTCCTTAGATGGGGCTGCTCCAATTCTACTGAAGTTGTGGAGGCAATGGGGCGATAGAGGTGGGACCAAGAGGGTCCCAAGAGCTCCCGGGTCCTGCTCTCTTCTAGGGCCTCTTCTAGGACTGTTGTTTTGTTCTCATCCCATGACAGAGTTACTTTCTTCATAGCCATTTCTGCATTGCTAGACCATCTGTCATTTCCTTAGCCTCCAGCAGTTCTCCAGAGTCTAAAAAGGCCATGTTCCACAAGAGGATATAATAATAATAATAATAATAATAATAATAATAATAATAATAATAATGGCAGCAGAGGATGGCTGCCAGAAGATCTTATTGGAGGGACATCTCAAAGTGGCTTCCAGGAAGAATTCCACAGGGCTTTCTGCTTTCTTGGCTTAGAGCCTTGGCTGATGTCATGGCAGTCCTGGAGTCAACCACACAACCATCTTGGCATGTTGCTCATGAGCCACAGAGAGGTATGTGCTGTCTGGTATCACACGGCACACCCTCATCACAGCCCTCACCCAGTCCTTGTTTTCTTTGCCACCACCTGACGCCCTCCAACAGGTTTGCACTAACATGTTAAATATGCATTGAGTTTTGAATGGGTCTGGGAAGTACCGGTAGGTGATAACCCCATTGCCCCTCCCAGGGGTTTGTGTCTATGCACTGCGCTGGAGCAGTCTGTGCATTTAATGGGCCTAATCAGACAAGTCGTGGGAGCCTTAGTGGGGTCACATTCTCTCCAAAGGACCAGGTTCATAGCTTGGCCAGGGATGGGGTAGACTTGCTGGATCCAGGGATGAAGATCTACATGCATTCATTCCTGCTGTGGTGATTTCCCAATTAGACTGCTGTAATGCATTCGGCTTCAGGCAGCCCTTGAAGATGGTTCAGAAACTTTGGCTAGGGCAGAATGAGGCCGCTTGACCAGCAATTGCTGCAAGATGGCATCTTCCTATGCCGTCTCTCACAAGATGTTTGCAGAACTGGCTGATGGCTCCTTCCATAGAGGCACTCACATAATCTACTCGGAAGGCTGCGCTTCCATATCATGTACAGGGGAGACTGGACTCCAGAAGGAGAAGAAGCAGGGCCTTTTCTGGGGCTGCTTAGAACTCTGCCAAGACCTCCTCCCTTCACATTCTCTTTCCCCAGGGAAGCCCAGGCTTTCACTTTTGGGGGCTAAGATACTCTTCTGCTCTAATGCTTCATTTGCCAACTAATTTATTTCAATAAAGTTTTTAGAATTGCTTCTGTGAGTTTTGTTCTTGTCTTCCGTAAGCCACTTTGTCCTCAAAAGTAGATGTTGGTGGTTTTTAAGTATACCCACCCTTTCTCTTCTGAACCCCCCCCCAAGGCATTGGGTGAACCCTGCAGGGTGACCAGGGAGGAAAGACTCCACTGGCCTAGCACATACTTGGGCAGGAGAGCCGCCCCCGCTGCTTGCCCCAGGCTGTTGGCAACCCTGATGGGCCACAGCAGCTGCCTCCCTGCAGCCGCCACCTTCCCTGCCTTGGCCAATACCTGCTAAGCGGCAGCATGAAGCAGAGTTGCCCTGGTGGGCAGCCCACAGGGTGGCACTGACCGCAATGCCCCTTGCGCTGCTGAAGTCAACTCAGCTTGGAGGGAGGCTGCTCATTGTTCTTCATATTATTTTAAGGAGCATAGAAGCCAATATTTTTGGGGGGGGGGGTTACCAGGGGAGTGGAAATGAAGGATAAAAGAGTCGTCCCCAAAGACTTACACCAAAATTTAAGTCAACTGAAGTAATGCAGGAAAACTGTTCTGTGTTTCCCCCTGTGGACCAAGTGGCGAGGGCTGGAGGTGGGCCTGCGTTTGGGTGTCATTAGGCAGGAATTTGACCGTCACTTCCCTGTCCCGGGTTAGAATCCTGATACAAAACCTGCTCGGCTAGTTAAACCCCCTTCTCTCCCCACCCACCCTACTTTCTGACAGAAAAGCCAGTGGGGGAGGGGTGGGTGGGTGTTTCCGGGTTTGGGGGCCTCCTGCACTTTCAAGGTTTGGATTGCTTCTTTCTTAACTCTGGGAATATCTGCCATCTGATGCCGTTTTCCTCCTCCTCCTCCTCCTCCTCCTTCCCAATATTAATCCGCCAGAGATCTCACTAAAACAGCAGCAAATGGCTGACGAGCACAGAAGGGCTTCATTGCCCCCCCTCCTTCCACCAGCCATCTCCCCCCTCCCCAAAAAGCAGCAGCATCAAGTCAGCCTCAGAACAACATGATTGCAGCGTCCCCCCGCCTCCCCCCACCGTGGCTTGCATTAGTATTCATAGTGCATCTGACTCCAGAGAGGATTAATAGACTCTGATGCCTAATATCCTGGAGAACAATTAATTTGCCCACAGTTTTGTCATGGTTGAAAGTCAAATGCTGGAACCGATCGATGGAGGGAGAACAGCCATGCTGAAGCAGTGCAGCCTTCTGCTGGAGCTGAATTTTAATTTCCCCAACGCTTCCTGCCATGCCCCCGCCAGCCCCCACCATGCCCCCACAGCTTCTTTTCCCTTCTTTTCAGTCTCTTTTTTAAAAAAGCCCATTTGGATATTAGAGGCTTGCAGATTTCAGGCAAGATCAAAGGTGGACAAAGAAGAAGTGGAGATCCCCGCCCCCTGCCTGGCCCAATGGAAACCATTGGGAGCCTTCTGCCATTTTCTAATAGATGCCCAAATGACTGGGGTGGGCGAAGCAGGATGCCTGCAGCACGAAGCCTGGAGCTGCTCTCCCTCAGGTGGCCCTTGGGTGCATCACCTGTCCTTGGGCTCCTCTTCTTCTGGCTTGCAGGTGCTGTTTTTCGTTTGCGGGACCTGGGACCACCAAGGTCTGGCAGAGACCTGGAAGGTGGGTTCACATGTGCAGCCCTAAGCCAAGCTTGTCACCGCAGAAAGAAATCTGGGCTCAGCCACCCTGCGGGAGGCGCTTTCCCCCTTCCCAGCCAGGTGCGCCTCAAGTGCTGCTGCCAGCCAGGGACAGCCATCCACCTTTCCCCTGGGGACAGGAGCCGCTGCGCAGGAGCTCTGCCCTCCCCACAAAGGGGCCCCTCTGCTTGCATCACACCTTCTGCGGCTTCCATCCTACCCAGGAAATTTGCTGTAATGCACTCCAGGCCTACCCCTCATTGTTCCAAAAGCAAGCCCCCACCCTCCATTTCTGCAATGCAACAGGCAGGACTCCCACACAAATGGGGGCTCAGTTGGGGCCAATGATGGCCACCGTCACTCCAGGGCCCTTGAAGGTGTTCAGCTTCATTGCTTGTTTGTTTGTTTGTTTATGCATCCATCACTTTTTTTTGGGGGGGGGGTATCAAAGCAACTTACAAGTTAAAATTAGAAAGAAAGAAAATAATAAAATAGCCAAAAGCAATAAAACTACCCAGAATACTGAAAGTGTTCTCTCACCAACAACCACTGGCCAGGAGAGCAGCCTTTCCCACCCAGCTAAAAGAGGAAGAACACGCCCAGGGTTTTGTTTTCTTTTCTAATAGGCAACATCACACATCTCAGGAGCAAAGTGCTGATAAATGTGTATAACCAGAAAAACTCTGAGGGCTAGTGGCTGGGGGTGGGGGAGAGAAGAAAGTGTACAATATTAAGAAATAGTCCAGAAATTCTCTGGAGGGGCCACATATCTTGGTATGAACCTGTTGTTCACTAGACATCAAGCAATCTCCTTTATCTTCTCATATTCAGATCCAGAAGGCCTGGTGCTGGGAGCTGATTGGGGACTACAGCAGCTGGTCTAAAATGAGATCTTGGCATTGTTTTATTTTTAATCTGTGCTGTTATTTATATTTTAAAAATAGTCTGTTCCTGGAAGATCTGGGCCTGCCTGGCCTGTGGCCCTTGGTCTCAGTCCAGCATCTCATGGGATCTGCTCCGGAAGAGGCTGCGGGAGCCCAGCGCCCCTGGCCGTTGGCCACACAGGGGATGTGGGGAGCCCCAACAACAGCATTGGGCAAGCGGGGGGCACCACCAGGCCCAGATCAAGACCTTTAGAGGCCCTAAGCACTGAAGAGATTATGATGCCCCCCCCCCACTGATATGTAATTCAAATTCAAAGTAATACTGAGCTGTAAAGGAAAATCTTGCTTTTTAAAACGATGCAAACGGGGGCATTGGATATAATAATAATAATAATAATAATAATAATAATAATAATAATAATAATAATAATTTATACTCCACCCTCCCCAGCCAAGGCCGGGCTCAGGGGGGCTAAGAAGAAATAATAAAAACAAGTTGAATGATTACAACTTAAAAACAAAATTAAAATACAACATTAAAATATTGAAACATTAAAATATTAAAATGTAGCCTCGTCGCAGGAGGAGAAGGAAAAGAAAAAAGAGAGGGAGGGAATCAAATTGGCTGCAAGCCAAAGGCCAGGCGGAACAACTCTGTCTTACAGGCCCTGCGGAAAGAAATCAGATCCTGCAGGGCCCTGGTCTCATGAGGCAGAGCATTCCACCAGCCGGGGCCTGGCTCTGGTTGAGACTAATCTGACTTCCTTAGGGCTCGGGACCACTAGGGTGTTGCTATTTATGGACCTTGAGGCTCTCCGTGGGGCATACCGGGAGAGTCGGTCCCGTAGGTACGAGGGTCCTAGGCTGTGAAGGGCTTTAAAGGTCAAAACCAGCACCTTAAATCAGACCCTGTACTCCACTGGGAGCCAGTGCAGCTTGAAAAGCACTGGCTGCAGCATTCTGCACCCGCTGGAGTTTTTGGGACAGCTTCAAGGGCAGCCCCGCATAGAGTGAATTACAGTAGTCAAGCCTGGAGGTGACCGTCGCATGGATCACTGTGGCCAGGGCGGGGCGGGAAAGGTAAGGGACCAACTGCTTGATGTGGCAAAGGTGGAAAAATGTCGCCTTGGCTGTTGCTGTAACCTGCACTTCCATGGAAAGGGAGGCATCAAGGATTATACCCAAACTCTTAACGGAAGGCAATGGCACTAATTGGGCCCCCGCAAGAGAAGGGAGTTGGTCCCTCATCCCCATGCCATCCCGACCCAGCCATAGGACCTCTGTCTTCGAAGGATTTAGTTTCAATTGGCTCCCATGAAACCATCCAGCCACAGCTTCCAAGCATCTGGTCAGTGTGTCCGGGGCCAAGTCAGTGTGGCCATCCATCAGCAGATAGAACTGAGTGTCATCAGCATATTGGTGACAGCCCAGCCCAAAGCTCCGGATAATCTGGGCAAGAGGGCACATAAATATGTTAAAAAGCATCGGGGAGAGGATTGCACCCTGTGGCACTCCACACACCAAGGAGTGGCGTGACGACATCTCCCTCCCTAGCGCCATCCTCTGTCCCCGACCAGAGATAAAAGAGCACAGCCAGGTACGGGCTATGCCCTGTATCCCCACGTTGGCGAGGCAGTGGTCCAGAAGATCATGATCGACCATGTCAAAGGCTGCTGACAAATCTAAAAGGATCAGCAGTCCTGACCCGCCTCGATCCAGTTGTCTACAGAGATAATCTGTTAGGGCAACCAGAGCCGTCTCGGTCCCAAAACCAGGACGGAAACCAGACTGAAATGGATCTAAAGCCGATGTTTCCTCCAGAAGCTTGCCAAGTTGTTCAGCAACCACTCTCTCAATTACCGTACTCAGATATGGAAGACTTGAAACTGGGCGGTAATTGGATAGGTCTAAGGGATCTAGTGAAGTTTTCTTTAAGAGTGGACACACCACTGCTTCCTTCAGTTCCCCTGGGAATGTCCCCGTGCCAAGGGACAAATTGATAATTTCAACCAGGGGGGTCCATGTGACATCTTGACACTCCCTAATCAGCCAAGGTGGGCACGGATTAAGGAGGCAGATGGTGGAATCTATCCACATCAGCAGGGAGTATCTGATCAAAATGGTCCAACACTGGACCTGAAGTCAGTCGAGGGGCCTCCAGTTCAGTCACTGTATCTAAATTGGCAGGGAGGTCACGGCGGAGCAACAGGACTTTCTCTGCAAAAAAGCTCGCGAATGCCTCACAGCTGTGGGTCGAATTTGTGCTGAAATTTGGTTGTCCTCCTAAGGGCGTTATCGACCTAATTATTCTAAAAAGTTGTGCCGGGCGAGAGCTAGTGGATGCAATGGAAGCTGTGAAGTAAGATTTCTTAGCAGCTTTCATAGCCATCTCATAGAAGGGGCTTCACGTCCCCCATATTTTGGGTTGGGGGCTGTGCCCCCCAATAGTGAGGGGACCGCGCACCCCCACTGCTGCTGGGTGGCCTCCACACACCCCAGCCCCAGCCTCCACCTGGCAGCCCGGGAACCAGGCAGGGGCTGGGACAAGCAAAGGGGCCCCATCAATGTGGGGGGCAAGTTGGCGCCCCTGGATGCGAAACTTACATGTATGCTGAAATGTACATGCAAGTATGTTGTATGCAACACAGGACAAGATCTGATTTCGATCTATGTTAGTAGCACATCCCACTGGCTTCAATGGGAAATAGTAATAAAAAGAGAACAGAAAAAGGATGCACAATGGGGTGTAAGGAAACCTCACCAAGTTATGATGTTTCCCATTACGGCTACTGTTTCAATGTTCCCTCTGTCCCCCACCTCTCTCTCATGTCCAGTTCTTTAAAGAAACACCTCATTTTCCTTAGTGCCCCTGCATTGTGGCTGCCCTCAGTGCATGCTGGGTAATAAGCAGCTCCGGGCACTCATTCCCTTCCTCGATGGGAGCTGGAGGGGGTCGCTTGAGGGGGAGACACCCCCCCCCCGGAGCACATGCAGGGTGGGGTCTTTTCCATCCCCATTAGCTGGGATGATGAAGCCCAAGTGCCAGGAACCATCCCCCCTCCCCCCTCCTCTTGAAAGAGCTTGGCTTTTGAGGTTTAATTGCGGCCTTCTCCAAATGGGTGCAGCCAGCTAATCAATAGATCTGGGACATTAGAATTGTTAATGTGAACCCTGGATTTGAATTTAAGTGCAGCCCTAATTTAATCGTTTTGAAATTGGAATAGTGCATCTGAGCCATTAGGTCCTTCCCGCCCCCCGCCCCCGGCTGTGCTCCTGAGATTCAGCCCTTGCTGAGACCAAGAGACCGATGGCAGTAGACCTGCCAACTCTTCCAAGCTCAATAGACTCTTTCCCTTGTTTCTGCAACTTAAAATATGGCTATGGGAACCAGGATGGGTCAGTCAAAATCAAATTTTAAAGTGCTTTTTTTTTAAAAAAAAAAAAAAAAAAAAAACCATCTAGATGTTCCATTGACCATACTTTACAGCTGAGCTGTGGTGACAGGGCGGGTGCTCGGAGCAGGCCAGCAGTAACGCACACGGCTTCAGTGAAGTTAATTCTTTATTCAAAGAAAGAAGACAGCCCAGGAGGCCAGGCCTATTGAGCACAGCAACTCTTCCTGGTGAAACTTGCCCCTGTGAAGCAGTTGTGGGGAGCGAAGATCCCTGCCTTCGTTCAGCTCCCTAAGGCTCCTGGTGCCCCAGGTCCTTCCCAAGCAATCTGAGGCTCTGTCGCCTTGTCTGCCTCTGCTCCACCCTCTCCATACCTCTTTGGGTTCTGGGAGACCAGGGGGAGGAAAGCTGGTTGCAGCAGGTAAGGGAGACCACCACCACCCCGCCAGCTTCTTCAGCAGTCTGCCTCATCTGTGCCTCTTGGCTCATAAATGATTCCCCTGCGGTTTAAGGCAGCCCCTCTCTTCCATCAAAGGAGCGGGTGCCATGATTGTTGGTGTGCCTGCAGGAAACTGGGGTCCATCTTCTTCTCTCCCAATGAAAATCAGGCTGGTGCTTGGGCATATAATTATGAGAGGGATGATGGCTGCGGTGATGGAGCTCATCTGTCAGCAGGCAACATAATTCCTAAACTGTCTCTCCTGCTCCACCACCTAGATGCAAATTAACACAAGAAGATGGACACGTTGGCCATGCACCCCCCTCCACCAACTGTGCTTGCAGAAACATCAGCACGCGCACGAACATTCACACACCAATACAGCCTGGCTGGCACAGTGACAGATCCCTTCATGAGGGGATAAAGCTTGGGCGCCTGCCTTGTTGCTGCCTCTCTAGCACCAATTCTGCATCGCCTGTGTGGAGATCCAGGGATCCAAGGAAAGCCAGGCAGGGTCCAGGCCAGGCTTCCATTGACTGACCTGCTGCCAGACTGGTCCGGAAGCTGCAACCAACATTGTTCCTAAAGTGAAATTCCACCTGGGTGTTGTGGGTGGGATTGTTCTTCCTCAGGCCAAGCAGTTTCCCAGAAATGCCAACGAGCCGCAGGAGGACCGGCAATCGGGGGGGGGGGTCGCACACCTGCCCTGCCCTTCGGAAAGGTTCTGCTGCAGGAGCTGAAATGCAGCATCTGGAAACGGTGCCTGTGCTTAATAATAATAATAATAATAATAATAATAATAATATGCTGCTTATCTGACTGCATTGCCCCAGCCACTTCGGGCAGCTTCCAACAAATTATAAAACCACAGCGAAGGTTCTAACCTGAATTTGTATCTTTTAAATGGGGTTATAAATGTTTTTCACCCTAGAAAGTGTGGGATGTAAAACACAGGAGCAGTCAATGACAACATTCCTAGAGTGTACATGTTAGAACATGGGGAGGGATGTCTGTCCAGCAAGCAGGTAAACTTCCTGGGGACGGACTTCCTCCGCATGTGACCAGAGGTGGGTGGGGCCTCACCTGTGCAGGTAAATGATAAAAGCACAGGGCAGGCAGCCACCTCTCTCTCTCTGCCATCTTCCTTTGATGAGGAAACATCTAAGCATGCCCTCTTGGCTCTCAGCCAAGAGAGGAGATAGGGACTATCTTGCTACAAGATAGATCCTAAGTGTATGTAACCTTTTTAAGCCTGTCTGCCTTCTGGGATCACATTGTGAACAGAACGTGAGTAAACTCTTTTATACTTTTATAAAGACTGTGTCGTGTCTTGTATTTTAAGAGGGAACAAAGGGGAAATTACGAGAGTAATTATTATAGAGGTTCTAGCGAACCTGTGCACACGTTACCGTTGCGAACTAAAAGGGGAATGTTATAAACTCTGCTGATATTTTGGGAACTTGTTAGCACAAGTTGGATAAGGATATAATTAGTCAATATATCCTCTCCTGCACCCCAGAACATTCCCACAGAAAGCAGGTGCTGACTTTTGTCTCCCCTGGACTATGAATGAGTGGACATCTCCTTCTCCTTATAGGTTAGGGTTTTCTGAAACATATTTTAAATCAACTTTTGTGATTTTAGGCACCAGGCAAAAACATTCCTTTTCTCCCAGGCTAATTAAACAACCTATGACCTTTTAAACAGCGGTGAGGGGTATTGTTTTTGTTAGTTATTGTGGTATGTATTTTTGTGTTTTTATATTGTAAACCACTCTGTGATCTTCCTATGAAGGGCATTATAGAACTTGAATACATCATTATAATAATACCCAAACCTTATGTCTCCAAGCCTAGCAAAGGAGGAGGAGGAGGGTTGCACGTGGTCCTGAGTGATTTGTTCCCATTTGTTCTGAGGCTGCCTCCAGCGCAGGCTCCTTCCTTTGTGGCTTCCCTCCAGGGCACAGAAGTGGCCACGGTAGTTGTCCTCCTGTCCTTCATCCAGGAGCCATTCCCATTTCTAGGCCCAGAGGGAGAGAACCAAGCACACAGTTCACCTTGGCCTCTGGGCTTCCCCTCGCTTGGTCTGCAAAGTCCTCCAGCCACCCCAGTGGCAAGGGAGGAGGATGTGGGGAACTTTGGAAAAATTCCAACATTCCAACCCTAAAGGCTGAGGAAACAGGAAGCCATTGAGAAGCCTGCCTCTTTGGTCATGTTGATAGGAAACATGTTGGCTTCAAGGAAAGGAAGGGAAGGGAAGGGAAGGGAAGGGAAGGGAAGGGAAGGGAAGGGGGGATTGTTCAAAAGCTCAGGACAATCTCTCCCCCCCTCAAAACCATCCTGTGAAATCGTAGGCTTAGGCCAGGACTATCTGGAGGACCATATTCTCCCCTATGAACCTGCCCAGGCTCTGAGATCATCCTGTGAGCTCTTCTCTCAGTGCTGCTAACTTCACCAGCCCCCTTGATGGGGCCTTCTTGGTGGCTGCTCCCTGGCAACAGGGGAACTCCCTCCCAAGAGATGCTAGACTGCAGCCTCATCCACAACTCCACTTGCCCAACTGCTTCTACCTGGGAAAACACTCTTTGTCGCTGAATCAGAGCAAATGGCAATCATGTTTTCTGTGACTTGACTTTTGCTTCAATTCATAGGTAAAAAATGAGTTTCCCTGGGGAAAGTGGAAAACCTCTCAGAGCCGTGCTTCCTAGGCACAGGACAAGCCTGTCTCCCTCCTTTTTGTCCTTCCACTGGTGGGTGAAGACTTCTTCTGACAGGATTTTAGCAATGAACTGTTTTTGAAGGAAAGGGCTTAATAGTGCTGTGTTTATTATCTGTGTTTTAGTAGATTTGCTTCTTATATTGCTTTAATTCAGTTAAATTACTTTTGAAAGATTAGCTTTTATATGTTTCCAGCTTTTAGCATTTTATCTATGTTGTTTTAATTTGTGTAAGCCGCCTTGCTCTGGGGAAAAGGCAGAATAGAAGATGATGGTAACATAATGTGGCCATGCCAGGCTTCGCTTTGACTCTCCCTCCTGCGGAGCTTCCGCTCTCCTCCTGGGAGACATTCCAAGGTGGCCTTCCTTCCTCTTCCTTCGGACTGGGTGCCTCTTCTTCCTGAGGCGAATTACACATTCTAACCCCCCTCTATTGCACCATCCATTTCTTCCCATGAGCAGGTGCAAAATATAATGTGCCTGATTTTCAAGATCTGATTAAACTGTCATAGCTCGGGAGTCACCTCAATAACTCCTCCTGTCAGGAAGGAGCTGCTTATTATGGCCTTGCACCCTGCGATGCTGGAGATAAGGGCCTGGCGGAGGCATTTCAATTACAGCCCCCCTCCCCCACCCTTGCCATGGTCTTGGCAGGATTTGTCTATTGAAATGGGAAGCTGCAAAGGCTGAGGGTCACCTGGGGGCCTTTTGGGGTGACGTTTCAAGCACAGCACCCAACACACACATGTCCCTTGTGCAAGGAACACCAGCGGCAGGTGCAGAGGTGGGCTTTGCCAGGTGCTATTGCCTGCCTTCATTGCACCCTTCCCAGATCTCATTCTCTCTCTCCTGTACTCAATCCAGTTGTTTTATTTCACTGGACAGTGGCTTCAAATCCTTCCAGCCCTCTCTATTTGGGAGTAAAAAGGTAAAGGTAAAGGACCCCGGATGGGAGTAGGGTCACTAGAAAGGGTTGTCAATTACACTGAGCCTGAAGGAAAGGAGAGAAGGACAAGAGCTCAGTGACCAAGCCCAGACACCTTGCAGGCTGAAGATCCCAGCTCCTCTCTCCTGCTGCATGGCCAGTTTCAAAAGACCCACAGGATGCCGGGAAAGGGACTTGTCTTTCACTGGGCTCATCCACACTTCTGCTTGTCCCATGCCTAGAAAAGCATAAGTCTGAGCAGTTCCCCTCTTTCCCTGCTCCTTTCCCAGGGAAAACCTGCTCTTTAGTGCTACATCGGAGCAAATATCAATCTGTAGAAAACCCAAATTACTCCAACTCAGCCCCACAGAACAGCTTCCCCTGGCAAAAACAGCAGGCTTATCCACATGGAGCTGAGCAACATATCAGAGTGTCCCCTCCCCATGAAAACCTATGTATAAAGCTGAATTGGAGCAAACAGTAATTTGGATTTTTCACAGATTGAAGTTTGCTCTGATTGAGCTTTAAAGAGCAAGTTTTCACAGGATATGCTGCAGGGCAAAAAAGTGGGGTGGCGTTCGGAGATGGAGCTTTAAATTGCAGAGCAGAGCAGAGGAAAGAGCAGAGGAAGGGTAAGTGTGCATAAACCCCATGTTGACATTTTCGTCAAGTTATTCATCACAAGATCCCTTTCCTGATCAGCCACTGCCAGCTCAGACCTCCTCAGAGTAGATGTAAAGCTAGAATTTCATTTTATTTTGTTGCCCCACTGTCTGTTCTTTCATACTTGTTTGCACTGCCACATTTGCCATTTTAATTCCCATTTAACCCATTTTCGTTTGCCCTTTTTGTTTTAAACACCCTGAACAATTTGGCATAATCAAAAAACCATGCCACCTCCCTGCTCACCCTTGACTCCAGATCAATGCAACATGTCATAAAGCATCAGTTCCAGGAGAGACTCGTTCTTGTATCCCTTGGCTAAGAAGAACTGCCCATTGATCCTGCTTCCTGTTTCTTAACCAGTTTCTGACCCATTCCATGCCTCCGAAGTGAACTCAGGAAAGTTTGGTGAGCAGCTTTGTCAAAGCCTTTTTGAAAGTCCCGGGACACAACATCTCCCAGGACACCCTGTCCACATCCATATTAACTCTCTGAAAGAACTCTGGTGGGTGTTATACTGCTCACTTTCCAGTCTTCAAGTGTGGAGGCTGACCTTAGGGACAAGTTACATTTTTTGGTTAGAAGATCTGCAATTCCACATCTGAGTTCTTTAAAAAGTCTCAAGTGAATACCATCCAGACCTTGTGATTTATTCATTTTAAAGTTGTCACAGTAAGTCCTAGAACTTCCATCTCCAGCCACCCCTATTTGTTTTCGTCCCTTACGCTCTTGGGTGGATGCCATCTGGACCTGGCAATTTGTCAATTTTTAATTTGCCAATGAAGCCTAGAATGCCGTCTCTTGTCATGACTCTTTGCCTCCTTTCCTCGGACTCCCTTCCTGAAAGTGTTCGCACAGGCAATGGTCTCTGCCCTGCAGCTTCTGCAGTAAAATTCATTCTGCAGTTTCCTTTTCCTCCTTTAGCATACCTTTAACTCCCTGTCACCCAAGAGGCCTTCCTGCTGTATGCATATTTTTTCAATAGTGTAATAATATGACAGTTGGTATTAATGTTTGGATGAAATGCTCCTTAAAAAAAAAACTTTCTCCCCTTTCTCCAACCGCTTTGGTCTCCTTCCCATGCACAAGTTTATGTTGCTTCTTGTTCTCCTCATTTGGGCAGGGTCCCCATTTTCTGAAGGAAGCCCTACTGTAGCAAAAGGCCTCCTATGATCTGGAATTCTCCTCCGCCTTTCCACTTTTGGCGAATACACCTGGCGCCACAGAGTCCCAAATCCCAGCTCAATGAGACTTCAGTGTCTCTGCTGCAGCCTAAAATTGGAGGCCCGCTGGGTTCTCTTATCACACCAGTACACAGTTAAATGTCCTAAGCAATCTTTTTTGAAGCAAAACAAGTCTTTAGAAGCAGAGGTGACCCCAGAAGTGATAAGTGAAGAGGTTCACCTGAAAGTCTGTTATCAGCTATTTGTGCCTGGCTCTGCCTCAGATTTCTCATTTCGATGTGACGGCAACTGAAAATTGGATAGATACCGCCTTCACCTCAAACAAGACTTTTTCTTTTTGTCTTCAAGGGCAGCACGAGTGCTTTACCCTCGGAGGTCACAAGGAATCCAAATGTGGCTGGGGAGGGATCTGCCTTTGCCACAGCTGGGGGATGGTGACTTAATTAGCAAAATTTTCAGGAGGAAGGAGAGGGAAGGAGAGGCAAAAGCAACACATCTTTGTGGGTGTTTTTGCCTCAAAAAAGAGGGAGAAATGTGTTGGGGCTGGGGGTTGGCAGGGTGGGGATAAAGCAAGAAAGAGAAAATGCAATTTCCAGCCCCGCTGATGGAACAATGCAGGCTGAGGTCCTGCTGACTTTTGACATGCCCCCAACACTCAGAAGACGGAGCCAGAAGTGACTCTTCTTCTGGCATTTGCTACCATTTCAAGCCATTGCAGAGGCAAAAGGCAAAGCCACCCCAAGGCCCAGGAACCCTGTCAGCATTCATGCAACGATTGTCACAGGATGCAGCACCTGTTGCTTGAAAGCAGCATCAATTCCCACAAATTATTCACCTTTTCCAGATGTTCAGAGTGGGCCTCACAGGTGCCTGCCAGCTGCATGTGTTGGTTTCAGCATCCAAAGCCGTGTAGGGCAGGGGTTTGGGCTCTGCCCTTGGGAGTTACTTCCATGGTGCACACCTGACAAGGGCTAGCAGGCTCCTCTGGCTCCTCAGCAATTACACGCTGATGAAACCCAGCTGCGCATTCAGCAGTGGGCAAGTGGTCCAAAAAGGTGTGTCATGGGACAAAGCAGGAGCCAGGAAGAGCAAAGGAGAAACCACACAGGCCCAAAGGAGGCTGGAACCCCAGACGCCCCTGAGAGTCTGGGTAGCAAATCATAGAATCGTAGAGTTGTAGGGGACCCAAGGTTCATCTAGTCCAACTCCCTGCAATGCAGGAATCTCAACTAGATCATACATGACAGGTGGCCATCCTACCTCTGCTTAAAAACCTCCAAAAAAGAAGAGTGCACCACCTCTTGTGGGAGTGAATAGCTCTTACTGTCAGAAAGTTCTCCCTGGTGTTTAGTCAGAATCTCCTTTCTTGTCACTTGAAGTCATTGGTTTGAGTCCTACCCTCCAGAGCAGGAGAAAACAAGCTTGATTCATCTTCCATATGACAACCCTTGAGAAATTTGAAGATCTCCTTCCAATCTCCTTTTTGCCAGGCTAAACATGCCCAAC
The DNA here is from genome assembly GCF_965153285.1 of Podarcis tiliguerta. Lineage (NCBI taxonomy): Eukaryota > Metazoa > Chordata > Lepidosauria > Squamata > Lacertidae > Podarcis > Podarcis tiliguerta. The sequence continues at coordinate 41,906,401 of NC_139549.1, forward strand.
TCCCTCAACCGTTCCTCATAAGGTTTGACTTCCAGACCCTGGATCATCTTGGTTGCCCTCTGTGGGACTGTTAAGGATAGTAGGAAAGGGTATATACTGAATAAGTATTATCCTTCCTTCACTCACGCTAGTAAGTGCTGCAGCAGAGCAGATTCCCCTCAATATAGCTAGAACCTACCGGTAGTTTGGGGATTTGTTTGAATCTCTTAGTTAAGATTATTTCCTGGTGTCCCCTTTGATCCCTCTTAAAAGAATAAGGGCACAAGAGTCTGAGTAAAGTAACAAAAAGTTTGCTCACATTTCAGTTCATGATTTGATCCCTGAAATGCAGGCTTTACTTGGTAGTTACACAATAAAGAGTCTCATATGGAGACTGAACTCATGTGCTGTTTAATTACATTAAGACAACAAAACGGCAGCATGACAGCCAAAGAGAGAAGCAAGACAATGGCTCCGTGACTCAGCTCTTCTATGGAGTCAGTCAGAGCCATGTCCATCTCCCAGGTCACATGCAGAGGGCAGAAGCTCCCGACGAGTGGGACAGGAAGTTACCCAGACTGGATGTCCCCCTGCCTGTGCCCACTCTAGGGAAACAAGGAACATTGCATTTGACTGCACCAATGAATGTACATCCCACACCCTCCTCTGCACATATTCCAACTTGTCAACGTCCCCCTCCACTGCTGCTGCTGCTCTTCCTCCATGTCTATAGACTATAGCTATATATTGTTTTCCCTCTGGGCTCATCCAAACTTCCTCTTGTCCCACTGCCCCCGCACACCACAACTGATGAAAATTGCTCTTTAGTGCTCAATCAGAGCAATCAGCAATTCGGGTTTTCTCTGGATTGATGTTTCCCCCCGATTTAGAACTAAAGAGCAGGTTTTCCCTTGTAAAGATGTGGGGCAAGGGGAAACTACTTGACTTGTGCCTAGGAACCACAGGTCAAGCAGAAAACCGCTCAGCCACTCGGAGAGGCAGTAAATGCTTCTGAATGCCCATTGCTGGGAATCACAGGAGGGAAAAGTGCTCTTGTGTTTGGCTCCTGTTGAAGGGTTTCCCACAATAGGTGTCTGGTTGGCCCCTGTGAGAACAGGATGCTGGGCTAGATGGGCCATTGGCCTGATTCCGTTTTTCAACCCTGATCAACCCTGGCAGTTTTCGTGCACTGCCAAGAGACCTGGGTGTGTCCTCAGGCATCCTCTGCCTTTTGAGGAGCTGCTTCTGCTGCCTCCAGGAGAGGCCTCTTTGCACAGCAGGGCAGACTGGCGCTCGCTCTCCTTCTGTGGGTGAGATGGAGCAGTAGGGAGCGGCCAGGGAGGTGTAAACCAACATTGATTTTTCCTGGTGGCCCTGTAAGCCCCTCCGTGCCGCAGTGGCACTGCCAGCTCCAGGGATGCCATTGCTCCCCTCTAATTGGGTTTGATTTTTATTTTTGCTGCAGCAGTGTAATTATGAAAGCCTGCCATAATTATTGAAACACAACTAGAGGTATTTCATTATTAAAATACCCCCATGGCCCATTATTAATTCATTAAATAAATTTGGATTATGTCTCTCAATAATTAATGCGCTGAAGTTTATTCTGTGGATTCTTTCTTTTATTAGTAATGTGTCAGTTGTTGGTTTGAAAGAGAGACGAGCAGTGGGGAGGGGAGGGAGCCAACTAAATACACTCAGGAGATGGGGAAAAGTTGCTGCTCCAAAAGTTTGAGGAACCAAAAGTGGCGGCTGCAGCAGCGAGAGCTCTGAAGTGAGCTAGGTAGCCAATGTGGAAGCAGAGCTGACAGTCTTCAAAGCCCAGGCAGGAGCCTGTGTGCAGCAGGCAACTGCTTGCCCCTTCTGGGAGAGGTGAGCCAGAGATGCCCACTGTCTGCCTCACGGGGTGGGGGGTGAGGTCAGCCAATGTGGAAACACCCTATTTTGGACTCCACCATATTTTTATCCATGGTCCACTCCCTTGCTTGCAGCAGAGCAAGAGGCTCCTGCCTTAAGAGCACAGCTTGGACCCATGAAGCTTTCACCCTTTCCAGCTCCAGGAATCCGATTATTGCTTATTCATTTCTTCTTGCTTTTACCGGACATCTGCCTTCCTGTTCCCAGATAGCTAAGAATCATGAACTAAGCCATGAAAAAGAAACAAGAGCTCCCCAGCTGAAGGACACCAAGGCCAGGGACTCTGAGTGGCAGCTGCCAGTGCGGCTTTCCTGGGCTCTGGAATTCCCTGCCCAGCCGCTGGCCTTTCACCCATGGCTCACTTCCCTTTTCCAGCAGTAGCCAACCAGACAGAGACCTCTGTGAAGCCAGCAAGCGGCAGGAGCTGAGTGCAAGAGCAGCCACACTACCCACCCCCGCCACCCCCGCCGCCATGTGCTCCTCAGCAACTGGCATCCAGAGGGAGGTGGCTTCAGATCCAAGAGGCAACATCTCAGCATCAGGACTGGCAGGAGCCACTGATGGCTCTCTCCTTTATACCTGCCCACTGCACCTGTGGGGGAGAGGATAAGTTGGAGGTCCTCCCTGCTCCCTGCAAGGCCAAAGCTGGCAGGCAGATGGTCCTTGAGAGGAGGCTCTGAAAGAATAAAACCGGCAGGTTGAGCTGGGCCTGGAAGCCACTGTGTGGGTGCCAGCCGCATCCAACGCAAAGCCCGAGAACTGAGCGGGCGAAGAAGGAGACCAAAGCTGGTTGCAGGAGGCCTGGGATTAAAGGGGACTAAACTGTGCATGCAGCAGGGGTGCATGTGTAGATGGGATTCACCGGATCTTCAAAACTACATTTCTAAAAAGCTACAAAGTGTCAGCCATACTATTGTTGCCACACAGGTAATGATGGGCTGGGCTCTTGGGTGGCAAATGAGGCCTGGTGCTCCCTTGGAAATGTGTACCACTTGGGGGACAGAAGTTCACCCCCCCCCCCGAGCTTCTCCTTTGTCCCTCCAAAGGGGTCCTCCCTCCTCTGCAGCATTGCATCCTGGCAGGAAGTGTCTGCAGGGCTACTTGCAAAGGGGTCGCCCACCTTCCTTGAGACTTCTGGAACTCTCAGCGCCACAAGCCCCTTCCTGCAGCTTGGGGGCATGTGGCAATGGGGGCAGGCTGATCTGTGGAGGGCTGAGGGGCACGGAGGCTGTCGCCATTTTCAGAGGATGAAGCTAGGTGTTCTGCAACAATGCCAATCCGTGGGGTGGACAAAAGGGGCTTGGAGGGGGGGCAGCAGGAGAACTGCAGGAGCAAGGTGAGCAGTTCCTCCTCACAGGACTTTGCCACCATTCCAGAGGAGCTGAGTAAGAGGACAGGACCCAGCCAAAATTGAAGCCAGTGATGCTGTGCTAAGCCGCCTGTGCTGGAAGAAGCAAGCGTCTGTCAGGATGAAAACAAGCAGATAGAGTTGAAAAGGTTAGCAGCAACTAATGGATGGCTCTTGCGTTTCTCTCCAATGCTTTTGACCAAATAAGACTAATTTCAAAGTGGTTGGAGCTGCCTGATTCATAAACTGCAATCACTTCTCAGACAGATAAAAGTGTCTTGGCTGTCTGATGCGTCCAGCCACGCCACCCCACCAGCCAAGAGGATTCTGCTTTATGTCTGCCCCGATACTAGATCGGGGCTGGGAGGCGACAGTTCATCACCCTGGCAGGAAACGTGCCTTGCCAGGCCGGAGGGGCTGCCTCCTGCCAGCAGCATCCATCACATTCCTTGGCCCTCCATAGAGGGGGGAGCAAAGAGGCAGCTGGCACAAACTCTTCCTCAGCACAAGGTGAGGCTGACCCAGAGTGCTTTCCACAGACATGGCGGCTCCTCTTGGCTAAGAAGGAAAAGCAGCCCGCCAGAGCAGTCTGCGATGGGCTGGAGGCGGTGGAGGGGAGCTGCACCCAAGTGGTATCTACATGGAGGAGCAAAGGCTTCCTGAGTGCTCAAGCAAATACCCAGAGATGTTTCTGGGTCTGCTTACCGGAAGCACTTCACAGAAACTGTGATGTTACCCTCTGAGAAATCAGGATGAGAGACCCTCCCTTAATGGCCAGATAAAGAAAGTAAATGCTCCAGTCTGGGAGGGATGTAAGAAAATTTGTAAGCAGCCAGCCAGAGAAATGGTCCTCTTTGCACAGGGCTGGGTCTACACACCTGCAGAGGACAGAGGTGTGTTTTCAGTGCCAGTTCCTACCTGCTGCCCATGGGGGAGGGGAATCTTCCAGGCTCCTACATGTCTCCATCCCAGCTGTGGCTGCTTTCCTCTCTCCCCCACCCCGCCCCAACCATTGGCTCCTCTAGTCCTCTCTGAACATGTCCTTGAGAGGGAGAGCTCTTTGGGAAGGAGCGGGAAAGAGCCATCTCACGGGCTTCTCATGCAAAACCTTCTCCTCATGGTGGCACAGGATGCAGAGCCTCACGGTGCATGCAGATCCCCCCACCCACCCACACTGTGCACACACACAGACCCACAGGCCAACCACAGATAATTGATGGCTTCCCTGCTTGCAAACATGACACCGACTTCCCCCAGGAAGGTCTCATTCACATCTTAAGTAACAAAAGGCCTCAGCTCCCCTTCCTTGCCTACTTAGTCATGCCGCATTTGGCCTCAGTGAGATGAAATGCTAAGCTGGGAGAAGATCAGAGAGAAACTGTATCATTTCCATATTATGGGATAATTCCATGCCTGACTTCCTCAAATGCAGCACAAGGCGGAGAGCTTCAGCCAAACCACCACCAACACCTGTGTCGCCTTGTCAGAGGGGGCAGGGGGAACAAATTGGGAGCCAGAAGGGACCTTCCGCTTGGGGGTGGCCCCTGCAGAAAGGTCTGACTGTCAGTCAGACAGTGGCCAGCCCTAGGCTACCCAGCAAGCGTCATGGTTGAGTGCAGATTTGAGCCTCCAGCCAGGGTCTAACCAGAGCTTTCTGCAGGGGTAACATGGGAGAGAGGGAGAGCCATGTCCTCTTGAGCTCCTTCGAGGGAAGGTGGTATAGAAGTTAATAACAAAACAAATCCTCCACGTTTTCATCCTTCTCTGGAGGGAGTGGAGCAAATGGAGATAGGATGGGGAGCAGCATGTGCCCATGGAAAGGGGGCTTGTGAAGCCAAAAACGTCCCCTTCTTTCCTTTCCAGCCATATCCTCTGCCCTTGTAGCCTTGTGCCCTAGAAACAGCCCCAAAGGCAAAACCAGCAGGAAGGAAGCCTGCGCCTCACTGCCACATGGGCAGCTTCACTGTCATTGTTCAAGCCAGGACTGCCTTTGCAAAGGACCCCTGAAGTCAGCAGGGAGTGTCAGCAGGAAAGAGCTGCTGCCTCCCACCTGGCAAGTGGATTCCACCCTCTGGCCTTGTTGGTTGCTTGCCTGGGGGGCACAACAGATGCTCCTCTTCACTTCATTGGTTTTGAAAGCCACCACTGCAATATCCTAGGGCAATGAGCGCCAGACGTTGACTATTATGCCTTCTTGACATCACCAACAGCTTATAGTCATCCAAAACCTTGGCTTCTGCCAACTCTTGCCACTAGTTTATGGTGGAATCCTGCAAGCCAAGAACCAAGTTTGGGGCAAGTGCTCTTTGGCGAGAGAACTCTAGCAGAGATTTAACATCACAAAACATGCAGCAAAGAAAAGCGTGGAAATAGAAGCCATAAAACCTTTAAAATTTGCCCTTCCAGTGAGTCCCCAAAATGTCCCCTTTTAAAAGCTCTTTCCACGCTATCCCACTTCCCAAGCATAGAGATAGACCACACATTCGGTAATGGTTTACTTGCCAAATTCTTCAAAGGTTAGATTCATGTGCTTTTCCACACAGCAGTCAAATAAGATGCATAGGCAGTCAAAATGTTGCTTAGTTGCAAATGGTAAAAGTTTCTAAGCTATTGGTATAGGAAAAATGCTAGTTTCAAACTCCATTCTGGACTGAAACACTGAGAACTTCTTACACCAAGAGGGAGAGACAACAAAGGCTTGGTGACCCATTTCCTCTCAAGGTGGAAAGTGTTAGCCTGGCAAGACAGTTTATGGTCTAACCATAGAGTACTTAATGCACTCTTTAAAGTCGAACATTCTAGGTTTGCATGACCCTGGAACAATACAGTTTAAAGGACAGCCTTGATCTGCTTGTGGGGCAAGCCTGAGGCAAGGAAACCTGACAGAAGCGGGCTGCTTGTATACCTGTTGCTCCAACTCACCTTGCTGCTGCTGACTGGCCAAAAATGTCATCCCGAGCCACTGCAATGCTCTGGTTTCCTTGCCCTCTGCATTTGCCTGGGGAGTTTGATCCAAGTCCACCTTCACTCGGCCTCCCAGTTGCCACTGGGGAGATGCCACTCTTTCCCAGCTCTTGCTGAAACCTTGGGACGGGACTGGCCAAGGATGGAAGGTTTTGCAGAGACACCCTTGATAGAAAAGGGGCTCTGCCAATGGCGCATCACCCTCTTCGCCACAGGGGAGAGGGAGGGAACACCAACGGGTCTTGCCAGCACTCCTTGACTGAAGCTTCCACAAAGGAAGTTATTCCAGGGCAGTCGATGAAGCTACATCATTTGTGCTCACCCCAACTAAAGGGGGATGCCTCCCTGTGAGTGTATTTATAGGCTACATGAGACAATATTTGTTTAAGTAATTAATCTGTTTTTCAAATGTGGGTGATGAGACTGGCAGGCTCCCCCCCCCCTCCAGCAAATAGCACTGTACAAACAAATATTCTGGGGGCAAGCGAGTCTCCACATCTCCCCTCTGAATTTTTTGGGACGTAGAATTCTGAGAAAAACTCCATGTTGAAAAGACGTGCAGCTGCTCTGGAGATCTAAGGAGAAAGTGTTACATTTTCATTTGCATGAGAGTGAAAAGCAACTCATCTCCCATCCAGCAGTGCCAGCACTTTCTCTCTCTCTTCCCGCAACCTCCCCTAGAGGGCTTCCACCCCATGGCAGAGGATGCCAGAGAGGGTAGACCCTGACTTCCAGCCCTTCCCCCGTGAATGACCCTTTTAATCCCAGATCCCCCCCCCCCACAGCACCAGTCTCTGACAGGCCTGTTTATGGACTCACATGTCTGTCCTGTTAATTGTTTGTTTGTTTGTTTGTTTGTTTGTTTGTTTGTTTGTTACATTTCTATGCCACTTTTCCTTCCAAGGAGCTCGAAGTGTGTACAGTACACGGTTCTCCTCCTCTCCATTTCATCCTCACAACAACCCTGTGATGTTGGTTAGTGTTAGGTGTGTGTTACCTCACACAGGCTGGCTGGCTTCCCACTCTTCAGAAGGACCCTGTTCATGGCTGGAGTGGCTAAACTGCAGACCCCCTTCCCTACCTGTGGGGCTTCTTTCCCCAAATCAGGCCTCCCTCCCCCCACCCCAAGTTCATCATGTCTCACCATGATGGCATCTGTGGCTCTCTGGCGGTGGGGGCACAGAAAGATGACTGGAGCTGTTCCTGCTGCCTTGGGACAGTGGGGAAAGAGTGAGCCAGTTGAATGGGTCCTCTCCAATTGCTCCGTGATGAGGGGAAGGCCCTCTGTACATGCTCAGGGTGGTTTATCTCAGGGTGGGCCAAATCCAGGGACACCCTGTTGACTCCACCAGAGCCACTTTTGTGTCTGTCACTCTGAGCATCTTAGCCCAGTAGGGCCTCTGGGCCATGGTGAGGATTCCAAAAGACTGGTGTTTGATGCTCCACCCAACTGGTGTGTGGCTTTTGTGAGCAAGAGCAGGAGATGCCGTGAAGCTCTGTCCGCTTCCTGCTACGGCTCCATTGCCAGAAAGTGTCTCATCCTCAAGTGGATGTCTCTGGCTCCATGAGATTCCGCGCCCCCCCCCCCCGCCACACACACTCTTCATGCTCCATGTGCCAAAGTGAGAGAGGCACAAAGACCTCTGGCACTCGGGGCTGTGGGAGGGGGACGCCTCTTCCTCTAGAAAAACAAATCACGGTCGGTCTGACATTCCACTGAGCTTGCTGGATTAGAGGGAGACCCCACCAAAGCCCAGGCTGGGAGCTGTTTGGCTATTTTGAGGGATGGAGCAGGGAGAGTCACTGTGATGTTCCCAGCAAGGGCTCAAGAGACAGATAAGCCCAGGCACCATCCCACACCCTCAAATGAAGAGCGCACCTCTGCCCCACCTTAGGGAGGAGGCCCTGCCCTCGCTCAGAGGAAGAGCTCTGCAGGAGGGCCCTAGTGTTAGGTGGCATTCAACTAAGTTTTCTTTAGAGTGAACCCAACCGAAAGGAGTGAATACGACTTAACTTAGGGCCATTATTTTAGCAGGTTTACTCTGAATCCCTCCCTTGATTCAATTCAACAAAGCCAAGGAGCTGCATTAGCCTTCACCCATGCACAAATCAGAATGTAGATACCTGGATGAGTCCACCTATCTATGCACTGATCCGTGCATGGATCTGAAAGCAGGACTTAGGGGCTGGCTCAGGGGTTGCATTCTGCCTTCTCTCTTTCAAAGCCTTTCACAATTCCTGGGAGCAGCTCCTGTGTTCCAAGTCTTTTAAAATGAGCAAGATTATTAGACTCATGTTTTGTTGTCTCATGCATGCCCAAGAACTACTGGGCTAAAAATGCCATTTTATTGATTTAATTGTTTTTCATTACTTTTTGATGGTATACATTTTTTAATACATAAGAATAAATATTTTTAAAGTTCCTTTAAGTCTATTGGAAGACACAAGATCTACCCACCTGGGAAGAATGGCAGATGAAGCTGATGGACTACATGGAATTGGCGGAAATGACTGGCAGAATCCGAGACCAGGGAGAAGAGTCGGTGGAAGAAGATTGGAAAAAATTCAAAGTATATTTACAGAAATATTGCAAAATTAATGAATGTTAGAAGAATGCTGGAATGAAGTTATATGGTTTTAGCAGAAATGTTATAAAGAATTAAGCAAAAACTGATTGTTAATGGGCCAAAGTGGAAAATTTTAAGTTAGATTGTGTTAAGATAAATTATAGAACAAAAAATTGAGAAAGATGGAAAGGATTTGCTGAAATAGCTAATTGAACTAGAATACAAAAAAGGGAGATGTGAGGAGGTCGATGAAACAAGTAAATGAAAGGTAAAGATATGGAAATATTGGATGTGTTTTTAAATGTTTTTGTTTTTCTTGTTGTTTTGCTGTATTGTTTTTTGTTTCGCTTTTTATTTTCGATGTATTGTCTGTTAAATTTTTGATTGTTTCTTTTTTCTTTTTTCTGTAACTATTAAACCTCTAATAAATATTTTTTTAAAAAAAAATAATAAAGTTCCTTTAAGTCTTTTATAATGCTCCCAGAAAGTGACTCCCGGAAAGTGGAGCCTTCCTGGGAAACTGCAGGAAAAGGGGGGGGGGCACCCACAGCCTGGCCAAGTCCCCCAGGAGGGGCTCCATGCTTGTGATGTACAGTTGCTTCCTTGGGAACATTTATAAAGGCTTTTCACCCAAACAGCAGTGAACTTACTAGCTGCTCCAAGCAGCTATAAAACATTTTTTTAAAGAAAACAAAAGGGCAGCCCTCAGGACCACTCATGAGAACATAGTTTTTACATTCCTAGAACTCTGCAGATTCCTTAGGATGTTGTTTTGTTTTGAAATGGGAGAAAACTCAGGTATGCAAAACCCTCCTGGGATGGCAGTAGGCTGGGAAAGGCTGCCAGCCTGGGCAGACAATACAACGCTCCCAGAGGCACCACAAGCCTGAACTGGCAAACATATAGGAGCATGTCAACCTTCCTAGAGGTCTTTCCCCACAACTAATGAAACCCCTATGTTTGGCTGGAGATGCTGAGAGTGACCCTCTGACGACCTCTCAAGTGCTCAGCAAACTGTCTGTCCAAGAGCAGGGCAGGGCAGTTCCCACCCCCCCCAAAACGCTCCACTCTATCTGTGAGCAATAAATTGGGGTGGGGGTCCCCAACTTTCTCCAGGAAGGGGAATTTATTTTCCCAACAGCATATTTCTTTTTTCCTAAGGCTTCTGTCCTTCCCAGGCTGGCAGCAGCAGCAACAACTGTGCTGGCCACCATTGACACCTTTCTGCCCGGCTCCCAGGCCAAAGCGTGATTTCCAAGCTACAAGATCAAAATGGTGTGGAAAATTTGGAGAAAATTCTGCAAAGTAAGAACATAAGAAGAGTCAAAGGCCCAGCATCCTGTTCCTGTAGGGGCCAACCAGATGCCTTAGTAGGCAACCTGCAGACGCAAAGAGCAACTCTCCCCCCTGAGGTTTCCAGCAACTAGGATTCAGAAGCATGGCTGGCCTCTGACTGGAGGCAGAGCAGAGCCATCGTGAAGGGGAGCCATCCATAGCCCTTTCCTCCATCAAGTTGCCTTTTCCTAAGGGGGGGGGAGGGGGAAATGGCTTTGGAAGAATTTCAGCCCAGCTCCAGGCCATGCATACCGTATTTTTTGCTCTATAAGACTCACTTTTTCCCTCCTAAAAAGTAAGGGGAAATGTGTGTGCGTCTTATGGAGTGATTCCAGGCTGCGCAGCTATCCCAGAAGCCAGAACAGCAAGAGGGATTGCTGCTTTCACTGCACAGTGATCCCTCTTGCTGTTCTGGCTTCTGAGATTTTTTTCTTGTTTTCCTCTTCCAAAAACTAGGTGCGTCTTGTGGTATGGTGCGTCTTATAGAGCAAAAAATACGTAATATCATAATGAACAAATTGTGAACTCTCTGCATGCCAGTCCAAGCTCGACTAGCCCACTGGCTAGTGAGGAGGAGGCAATCAGCCCTTGGTGTCAAGCCAAGATGGCAGGGTTCGGGCTGCTGCAGTTGTGCAACATGCAAGGAGCTTGGTAGTTTTGCCCTGCTGTTTCCTCTGTTGTTATTAACAGAAGGAGAAGCGATGCCAGAGAACAAGCATGCAAGGAGGAGGAAGTAGCCACTGGCGCTTAATGAAGCGTGTGTGGAGTATTGGAGTCTATGATAAACCATTATGTAAATTAAACTCATTGATGGCTCTGCTGTGAAAATCACACTGGTAGGGGGAATTGTAGATAAACAGGAGGCTCTGAAGGTGTCATTTACTCATCCTCAAAAACGGGCGCCTGCCCCTCCACCGCAGTTAAGCGGGGAAACAAAGAGCACCCGTTCTCTGAGCCAAGTGGGGTGGGGGGTGCCGGGAGCATGGCTGCAAATGGACAGGCAGCGGTGGAGGGGGAAGAACTTCCAGCTGCTCAGACCTTTCCAGGCTGGCCTCCCTTGGCTCCCTGGAAGACACTCAGAGGTGCCTTTTTTGCTGAACAGGTGGATAATCCCCCCCCCAGTGCCTAAAACACTGACATGGCCCCCAAGGTGTAAGGTAGGAGAGAGCTGGTGGTGCTGTAGTGGTCAGAGTGCTGGACTAGGACATGGGAAACCAGGGTTTGAGTCCCACACTCGGTCATGAAGCTCCCTGGGTGACCCTTAGACCAGTCACTGCCTCTCAGCCTAGCCTACCGCACAGGGTTGCTGTGGGGATTAAATGAGAGGAGAGAGAGGCAAGTAAGCTATCTTGAGCTCCATTCAGATAAAGGTGGGATATAAATTCCACAAATTCAGTTTAATTCCATGTATCAAGTCAGTGGATAACTAAGTACCTACTAAGAAACCCCCCCACAACACACATACACCCCCCAAAAAAAATTGCCCCAGGGGCACAGCTGGACCCTTAAAGTGCTCCAGACACAAACCCACACATCGACAGGCCTGTAGATAGTGCCTTTGGGCAACTGGGGGGGGGCTGGAAGGTGGGGTTTATCTGGGACAGCACCACTTTGTAAGGCTGCCCTATAAGCAAGAGGGGAGAGGAAAGGGACAGAGGATCTGGGCAAAGACACACACAGCCCAGGCCACCCTCTATCAGCACCTATCTCACTCACAAACCTAGTTGCCCAAGGATGACTGCTTCTTCAGGGTGAGCCAGCCACACCGCCCAGAAAAGGCAACTTACAGCTCTTAGAGCAACTTGATAGTTTTGCTCCTGTTGAATCTTACACCCACCCACCCCCTCCAACAGCTCTTGGCCCCATCTGCACTGGGCTGGTTGGAGACCCCTCCATGTGTTTCCCTTGGCCAGCTTTCTGCGAGACAAAGTTATAAATAAACATTTCAGCGGAGCTTGGGCAGTCCAAATCCTTTGGCTGGAAGCCGCCCCACAATCCCCTCCAGCGCATGGCAGAAGCCCCAGGAGGACATGACTGCATGTGTGTGCCTGATTCACATTACAGGAAAAGCAGCCCCAGCTCCCGCCCCCAAGTTTGCCTTGCCAGGGGCCACCGGGGGAGGGGGGGGCAAAAAGGCCATTCACATCTCTGCCCAGAGGGACTTACAGGACCAGTGGGAGATATGGCCCTCCTGCTGGGCTGCCTCACCAAGTCACTTCCATTGGGGCTTTTTTTTGGGGGGGGGGGGGGAAACACACCATAAGGCTAAAGGAGGCATTTCACGTGGTCCTCAGAGGGCACCATCTGTGCGCCTCCTTGGCCCATAAACCCAGCACTGTCCCCTCCTGCAGCACCTTTCTTCTGGGACCTCAGGTGGGCCCCCAACCTCTGGCCCCCAGGATCCTGTAATTAGAGGCTTGCTGGAACTGAACCTGGGAGGTTAGGGGCAGCCCCTAAACACACACCCAGGAGAAATCCCCCTCACCAAGCACAAGGGAGCCTCCTACCAAGCGGGCACCTGTGGGGCTGCCGTGGATGACACTGTCGTGCACAGCAAGGAGTTAGTTGTACACTTTCCTATTGCAGCAGGATGCACAACTGGAAAATGTGGCAGGGACTTGGCAGCAGCTAATCTGGAGTACTGGTATGCAAAGGTTTGAGCCATTCAAGTTAAGAATTCTTACAGGCCAAAGTAAAAATATATATTTTAAATGATAACTTTATTTTGGTATAGTCAGATTTTATGATGTATGTTCAGGAACATGGATGGCCTCCTTCACCAACCTTAAAGCAGATTTGGATAACTTGAGTACTGTCAATGTTCACACCTTGTTTATAGTCTTTCCAGTTTGGTTTCCTATTTTTCCATTTCAGGGCAATGGGTTTGACTCATTTTAGAAATTGGTTCAGATGTTTTCTTGATGTACTTACCTAGGTAAAGTAAAGGTAAAGGTACCCCTGCCCGTACGGGCCAGTCTTGACAGACTCTAGGGTTGTGCGCCCATCTCACTCAAAGAGGCCAAGGGCCAGCACTGTCCGAAGACACTTCCAGGTCACGTGGCCAGCGTGACATCGCTGCTCTGGCGAGCCAGAGCCGCACACAGAAACGCCGTTTACCTTCCCGCCAGTAAGCGGTCCCTATTTATCTACTTGCACCCAGGAGTGCTTTCGAACTGCTAGGTTGGCAGGCGCTGGGACCGAACAGCGGGAGCGCACCCCGCCGTGGGGATTCGAACCGCCGACCTTTCGATCGGCAAGCCCTAGGCACTGAGGCTTTAACCCACAGCGCCACCCGCGTCCCACTTACCTAGGTACTATTCCTTAATGAGGAGGTTGATTATATGCCTTGCCTGCCCAGAAAGTTACATTTATTTAAACTGCATTTGTTGCAGCTAGATTTTGTTTTCCTTTTTTATATAGTTTGTACTAACATGTATCATTTTAATTTTTGTTGAATATCAATTTAAAAATGCATAAAAAATAAAAGAACACTTTAGCTCTCAGTATATGCATTTCTAAAGGCATTTCCTCTCAGAATGCACATTTGAAAAATGCTTTCTAATACATTTTTATACATTCCTGATCCCCTGATCCTTGGCCATGCGAACTGAGGCTCATGGGAGTTGCAGTCTGTGATAGTCCAAAACAACTGGAGAGCTCCACCAGGCTGGGAAAGGCTGAACCCCAAAGGAAAGGAAAAAATGTGTCTGGGCAGGAGAGGGAGCCCAAATTCATGTGCATGCCTGCAGTTGAAAGGTGCCATGAAATCCCTCCCCCTGCCCACGATTTCCAGATTCACACAACCAAATTGGCATGATAGGAATCAGGATTGGCTGGAGATCTACAGAGCTCTGCATGCCCAGAGGGAGCCGCAGGGGGGACCTGCTTTGCCAGACACCCAGCACTTCACTCAACGTCACTCAAATGGTGGTGAAGAAGTCCTTCATTTTGTCGGTCCTGAAGCTCCCAACAATCAGGTTCACTGGGTGACCCCATTGGGTTCTAGGATGGCTCCTCCCTTAGGCTGGGCTGCCTTGGCTGGGTGCATCAGCCCAAGTTCTATGGTTTGCACATTAACAGTGGAGGCCCAGCATAGGAGCCGAGGTCCCTTCAGCCCTCCCCAATAAAATATTTGAGGGGGCCGGGGGCCCCAAAAGTTGATGGGCCATGAAGCACAAACACAGACAGAGAATTTTGTAAGCAGTTTAAATATCTGAGCGGGGAGATTTGGAAGGAGGTGGGTGAGTCTGGGCCAGGAGCTGTGGGAGTCCTCTGGCTGCACAGAGGGAGCTTGCCCTTGACTCAGTCGGGTACAAAAGCGCCATCTCTGTGGGATCCCTCTTTGTGCAGACCTGCCTGTGCAGCTTCACCAGTCCAGAAGGGGGGGAGGGGCCACCATCAAGGTAATCAGTGGAAACAGCTCAGGAATTCCTTTCCAGGAATCTGAGCAGTGGAATTCTGCCTTTAAAACCATTCCAGCTGTGCTCAGCTGACCTCCAAGGAGGACCAAGAAGAAGATCAGCTTTCCTCACACCAACAAAGCCCCAAAGAAGGTGCTGGGAATTGCCAGAGCAGCACAGAAAGTGGCGGGGAGGGCCTGGGAGGCAGGGAGGAGAAATGAGTTTCCCAGATCTGCATTTCCTGAACTAAACTGCAATCTAAAGCATAGCACTTACCTGAATTTTGCAATGCATTTCTTAAAAGAATGAATGGGAAAACATGTACAGTACATCAGTGAAAATAACATCTGAAAGTGCAACCAGTTAAGAGCAAAAATGTTTAAACTGGGCAAAATTGTTGTTATGGGGGCAGTGAGGCCCATAGAGCAGGAGGGGCCAGCAGGAGAGGCAGAATCAGTAAATACAGAGAGGACCCGCGAGGCCAAAAGGACACCGGAACCAGAACCACGACTGAGCGCGCTGGTTGCACCAGACCAAACGGCCCCATCACAGTCAGCATCCTTGGAACACGAGCCAGAACCTGAACCCCGGACCAGGGAACACCCCAGGCCGCAATGCACACGTGGGCCGCCGGCGTACCTTGAGGACTATGAATGCGACCTCCCGGGCAGGACTGGAACTTAGAGGGGAGGGGTGTTATGTACTGAGTTGAATAGGATCCAAACTGCAGCAGTCTGATTGGTTCTAGAACAATAGGATCCAAATTGCAGCAGTCTGATTGGTTCTAGAACAATGCAGCAGTATGATTGGTTGGCAGGAACCACCCAATCATGCTCCAGATATAAGTGAATCCACAACCTGATTGGCTTACAGTAGAATTCCAGAATTAGCCAATCATGTGCAGCCCATTGTGTAAATAATGTATATAAAGCAGATACTTTGAGGGGACATTCTTCATTCCTCCTCACCACTATGAGCTGAATAAAGAGCATGAAATCACTTTGCGACTCTGAGTATATTTCAATTGTGTACCAAGAGAAAAAGGTATGAGCATGGGCGTAGCCAAGGGAGGGGGGACAGCTGCCCCCCCCCCGGATCAAGTAAAACAATAGAAATACTTAACTAACTGACCAATCACATTGGTTCTCCCCCCCCCCAACAAAAGTCCTGCCCACCTCACCCCCCAAAATCCATGGTCATGAGTACACATTTGAAATTTCAGGCAGCAGTTTTTTGTTTTGTTTTGCGTGTTGTTGTTTTGTTGGGGGGGCAGGGAGCAGCATGTGCAATGGAGAAAACTGAACATAAGAAAATGAGATGGTACTTGTTAGCGGAGGAATCTGAGGGCTCCCTTGGACAAAAAGACAAAGACACCAACCAGGACAATTTGGAGCAAAACAGCAGCCTGTAGGCTTGGCCTTTATTGGAAACTGTCGCGACAGGACTCCCACCCACAACAAGATGAAGCAAGATGGAAGACCAGAACAAAAGAAGACCCCAACTTTTATTAGTTACTAATCCCCCAAACTACACCTCTAAAACCACATCACAACTACATCATTGATACATCACAAAAAGGAGGGGTTGAGGGAGGAGTTGTGGTGGTAATCTGAGTGTCCTGTCACCTGGCTGGTTCCCCCTTTCCCCCTCCCCATAAATACTTTCCAGGTGACAAAGGGGAGCTTGCAGTTTCCTGCCCCCAGAGGGAAGAGCTGATCATTGTCCTTTGTTCCAGTCCGTACTGAATCCATCCTATATGCAAGTTCTTTGTGACCTTGATGGTCTTCTGTCTAGGACCATCAGGGTTGGCATAGCAACTGGGCAGGGCTCCTGTGGATGTGCTGGTATGCTCAAGGGATTATGGCTGGCCTGTATCAAACCTTCCCCATTTTGTAGTCCTTCCTTCATGGAGTAAAATAAAAGTGGAACGGTGCAGATCCAATGTATGGTTGATTTTCTACGAATTTATAACAGAAGCGTAGCGTATGTCGTGTGTGAGTGTGTGTGTGTCGAGTTTGTACAAACTGAATGATGGGGGGGGGGTTCCTGCGACATACTTAGTAAATTCAAAATGAAATTATTAACTAAGAATATGGACAGTAATGAAATAGGAGAACTGCAACAGAAAACGGGAATGATGATAGCTAAAAAAGGTAAAATATTTGGGAGTTTGGCATAAATCTGCATAATTATGAAAAAGTGTGGAATGACGTTAAGAGAGATTTGGAAATATGGTGAAATAAACAAATTAAGGTCTTATGTATATAATAACGGTACCAAGCAAACACATACATAGATATATAGACCACATGTCTGAAGCTGCACAGGAGAGCAGCCATGGAGCCATTTTGACTCCCAGGCTGACCAGGTGTTTTCTCTGCAAGGTCAAATGGAGGAGCCTCCCCATTGCCTTTTCCTTCACAAATCCTGTCTTAAGGGTATGTCTGTGTATGAACAGGGTGAGCCTGTGACTTGGCTCAGGAACTATGTATTTATCATTACAAAAGACTGGCCAGGCTCCCCAGGGTATCAATCCAGTAAACATTAACAGGTAACTTGCCAGACAGGAGGTAAACAACCCACTCAGATTATGAGGTAAACAACGCACTCAGATTTCTGCTTTAGCCCGCCCTTTCTGTGATGTAAGTATGATGTTTCTGGGGTGGTCTTGGACTCCAGGGCGGGCAATTTAAAATGTCTATGTAAGGGCGGACACACCTGGGTTCTGGATCCCCCTCCTCTTTTTCTTTTTTTTAATAAATATTTTATTAGGTTTTACATAAAAGATAAAACAACAAAAAATGAACAACAACACAAAAGAAAAAAGAAATACAATATAACACAAACACAAAACAGCAAAAGGTATCAGAAAAACAAAAATAAAAACAATTTTATCTTCATTGTATTCCTTGCATTAACTTATTTCTCCGACCTCTCCAGACCTCCCTTCTCTGTATTCCAAATCATATATTCAGACAACAAATCACTTCCCTCTGTATTAATCAATTTTTGTCTTAATTTTAGTGTCTTAATATAACTTAATTTTCTTATATCTTAAAATATTGGATCTTTTTTAATTTTTAAACTTTTTACTAATAACCTTTTACATTCAATCAGATGTCATCTAACATTCATTAATCTTTTAATATTTCTGTAGGTAATCTTTAAATTTCCTCCAATATTCTTTCACCGTCTCTTCTCCCTGGTCTCTGATTCTGCTGGTCATTTCAGCCAATTCCATGTAGTCCATTACTTTCATCTGCCATTCTTCCAGAGTGGGTAATTCTTGTGTCTTCCAATACTGTGCGATGAGTATTCTTGCTGCTGTTGTTGCATACATAAAAAAGCCCTATCCTTCTTTTGCACCTGTTGGCCGACCATGCCCAGGAGAAAGGCCTCTGGTTTCTTCAGAAAGGTGTATTTAAACACTTTTTTCATTTCATTATAAATCATTTCCAGAAGGTCTTAATCCTTGGGCATGTACCTTCAGCTTCCTTACATTTCCAACATTTATTATCAGGCAAATGATAGATTTTTGCTAACCTGACTGGGGTCATGTACCATCTGTATATCATTTTCATTATATTCTCTCTAAGGGCATTACATGCCGTAAATTTCATACCAGTGGTCCATAACCGTTCCCAGTCAGCCAGCATTATATTATGACCTACATCCTGTGCCCATTTAATCATTGCTGATTTCACTTCCTCATCCTGTGTGTTCCATTTCAACAGCAAGTTATACATTCTTGACAGAGTCTTAGTTTTGGGTTCTAGCAGTTCTGTTTCTAGTTTAGATTTTTCCACCTGGAAACCAATTTTCCTATCCAGTTTGTAAGCCTCCATTATCTGGTAATAATGAAGCCAATCACGGACTTTACTTTTTAGTTTATCAAAACTGCAATTTTAATTTGTCTCCCTCTTGCTCCAAAATCTCCCAATATTTTGGCCAGTTGGCCTCCACATTGAGCCTTTTTAGAGCTTTTGCTTCCATTGGTGACAACCACCTTGGGGTTTTATTTTCAAGTAAATCCTTATACCTAGACCAAACATTAAACAGTGCTTTCCTGACAATGTGATTTTTAAACATTCTGTGCACTTTGACCTTGTCATACCATAGATATGCATGCCAACCAAAAGCATTATTAAAGGTAAAGGTAAAGGTACCCCTGCCCGTACGTCTTGACAGACTCTAGGGTTGTGCGCCCATCTCACTCAAGAAGCCAAGGGCCAGCGCTGTCCGAAGACACTTCTGGGTCACGTGGCCAGTGTGACATCGCTGCTGCTCTGGCGAGCCAGAGCTGCACACGGAAACGCTGTTTACCTTCCCGCCAGTAAGGGGTCCCTATTTATCTACTTGCACCCGGGAGTGCTTTCAAACTGCTAGGTTGGCAGGCGCTGGGGCCGAACAATGGGAGCGCACCCCGCTGCGGGGATTCGAACCGCCGACCTTTCGATCGGCAAGCCCTAGGCGCTGAGGCTTTTACCCACAGCGCCACCCGCGTCCCAAAAGCATTATTAAATCCTTCCAAATCCAGTATATCTGTATTTTCAAGAATTAGCCATTCCTTCAGCCAGCAGAAAGCTGCTGCTTTATAATAGAGTTTTAAGTCTGGCAGGGCAAAGCCTCCTCTTTCCTTTGCATCTGTTAATATTTTAAATTTTATTCTTGGCTTTTTGCCCTGCCAGACAAATCTGGATATATCTTTCTGCCACTTCTTGAAACAGTCAGTTTTGTCAATAATCTGCAGTGTCTGGAATAAAAACAACATTCTTGGCAATACATTCATCTTTATCGCAGCGATACGGCCTAATAATGAGAGTTTCAAATTTGACCATATTTCTAAGTCCTTCTTTATCTCCGTCCAACATTTGTCATAATTGTCTTTATATAGGTTCCCATTTTTGGCTGTCATAGTAATTCCCAAATACTTTACTTTTTTAACCACTGTCAACCCTGTCTCATTCTGAAACCTCTCTTTCTCAGTTTCTGTTAAGTTCTTTTCCAAAACCTTTGTTTTAGTTTTATTCAATTTAAAACCTGCCAATCAACCAAACTCCTGAATCAGTTCTAAAACTTTTTTCACACTAGATTCTGGCTCCTGTAGTGTCAAAACTAGGTCATCTGCAAATGCTCTTAATTTATACTGTTTAGCTCCGACCTGTATCCCTCTAACCAGTTGGTCCTTTCTAATCATGTTCAGCAGCACCTCCAGGACTGATATAAAAAGCAAAGGGGAAATTGGGCAACCTTGTCGTGTTCCTTTCTCTATTCTGAACTCCTCAGTCACTACATTGTTAACAATTAATTTAGCTTTTTGTTCAGAATAGATTGCACCTATACCATTTTCAAATTCTTGGCCTACCCCCATTCCTTGGAGATTCTTCTTCATAAAACTCCAAGAAATATTGTCAAAGGATCCCCCTCCTTCTCCTGCGTGTGAGGGGAGCACCCTGGTGCAACAGTTCAATAAAGATCAGGTTTACAAGCTGCTTTGCTTCTCAGTATTCTCTGTTTGGCCTCTGTTTTTTTCCTCCAACCGATGGAGAACCCACAAAGGACTCTATAAGGGCTCTTGTGTCCCCCATAATGGAATAAGGGAAGATTTTTGTTTATTACAATGGGAAAGAATGAAATTATCATTTATGGGAAGAATCTCTGCCATAAAAATGAATGTGCTACCGAGAATGTTATTTTTATTTCAAACAATCCCGATTATCAGTGGAACAGGACAATTCAGTATGTGGCAAAATAGGCTTTTGAAATTTGTCTGGCAGGGGAAAAACCTAAGAATTAAATATAAGCTTTTGACAGATGCAAAAGAAAGAGGAGGATTTTCCCTGCCAGACCTTAAAATCTATTATGAGACGTCCTGCTTCTGCTGGTTGAAGGATTGGGTGTTACTGGACAATACAGATGTATTGGACTTAGAAGGTTTTGATAACAGATTTCGTTGGCACACCTATTTGTGGTATGACAAGGTTAAAGTTCATAGAGTTTTCTGAACCACAGAATAAGAAAATCAATTTATGAAGTTTGGAATAGATATAAAACATTATTGGAACGGTAGAAAAGAAAAATATGGTAAGTAATTGGGTTATGTATAAAGATTTGTTGATGGAAGTCGATAACAAATTAAAGCTAAAGTCTTTTGAATAGTTAAGAGGAAGATTATCAGATTGGTTGCAGTATCATCAGTTACATGATGTATTTAAGAAAGGTATTAAAAAGAA
The DNA here is from genome assembly GCF_965153285.1 of Podarcis tiliguerta. NCBI lineage: Eukaryota > Metazoa > Chordata > Lepidosauria > Squamata > Lacertidae > Podarcis > Podarcis tiliguerta. Next base: position 41,927,144 of record NC_139549.1, read on the forward strand.
TGGTTTTAGTAACATAAAATCAAAGCTAGAGACAGAGTTGTTAGAAAGTAGAAGGAAAACATTGTCGAAAATGTGTAAGTTATTGCTAGAATGGCACATTAAAGATGAAGAAGTTAAGACGGTTATGATTAAATGGGCTCAAGATTTTGGTCATAATATTGAATTAGAAATGTGGAAAAGATGGACAAAAACAATTAATTTTACTGCATGTACGACACTTAAGGAAAATTTAAAGAAGGTGATGTATAGGTGGTACTTGACGCCGACTAAACTTGCTAAAATGTGTAGAACTCAAGATAAGGTATGTTGGAAATGTAAGGAGAAGGAAAGGAATTTCTTTCATATGTGGTGGACATGTAGTAAGACCAAAGCCTACTGGGATATGATATATAATGAACCGGAAAAGGTTTTTAAAAATACTTTTAGTAAAAAACCAGAGGCTTTCTTATTGGGTATTGTTATGGTTTCTAAGGGGTTGCTCATGCGCAAGCAGGCAACTATCTCCCTGGCTGAGTGCAAACACCTGGCTGGGCTGCCAAAGTAAACTTTATCTGTCCGGACACCACTCACCCGTGGCTGACTCAGTCGCTGGCAGAATCCGTGAGTGGGCGTTTCTTAAACTTCTTCCAGCAAAGAAGCTCTTTGACGCCTAGTCTTCTCCTACCCTCTCTGCGCGAAAGCCTTCTGCGCAAGGAGGGCGTGGGCAACGGAGGACTTCTACTCTCCCCGCTGGTCCACAGCAAGGAGTCATGGGACCGCCTCGCCGCTTCCCCATCTGCCCCCCTTCTCCACTGGTGCTACGCTGATTCTCTTCCCCAGAAGATGGGCTGCCTCTCCCAATCCCGGGACGCTCTCTGGAATCCCTCTGGCTTTTGCTCTCTCCCTCTGGCACTGATGGCAGTTCCCTGACAGGTATAATAAGAGAAGAAATTCCCCCCCAAAAGACATAAACATATTTATGTATGCTACCACTGCGACGAGGACACTTTTAGCCTAGAAATGGAAGCAGCAGGAACTTGGACTCGATGGCCCTTGTGGTCTCTTCCAACTCTATGATTCTATGATTCCAACGTTGGAAGAATGGCAGACTAAGATGATTGAATATGCAGAACTGGCGAAGCTGACGGGGGAAATCCGAAACCAGCATGATGACCTGTTCGAAAATGCCTGGAGTAAATTTTTACAATATATGAAGAAACATTGTAAACATTTGAAAACGTTTGCAGGACTGATTTAAAATATTGTGTAAGGTTAAGATTAGATACCTGTTTATAAATACTAGCGTTAAATTTTTTTAAGCACAGAAAGAAAGTAAATAGGGGGATATAGAAATACTAAGATGAATGTGAATATTTATGGAAGCCAGGGGCTGGGAGGGGAGGAAGTTGATGCTCAGTTTGAGCAAATATGTATGTGATAAGATTTTACTTTTAAATTTTATTTATTTTACAAAGGGGGGGAAATGAAAACTAAACAAATATTATTTTTAAAAAGAAAAAGGAAAAGAGATGGGGTTACAGGAAAGCAAAACTGTCAGATCCCCCTTTGCATGTGTGCTTCCTCCTCTTCCTCCTCCCAGAGGATGGATTTTAAAGAAGACAGAGAGATTGGCAGGGGCAGGAGAAGGGCCTCCCCAGCCCCACTGATGTCCTCAGGAGAGGGGGCGGCTTTCTTCCACCAACTCCTTCTCTGGTCACCCCTGGCAGGGAACAAGCTGGTTGCAAAAGCTCCAGGGTTCTTGTGGAAAGTCATCCCAAGGAGAGAGAGAGAGAGAGAGATTATTAATCACTAGCTATTTCTTTTCAGGTTTGCTGTAATGCAAAGCACATGGTTAGGCCCGGTACTTTTTTTCTTTAAAAATGTTTAGGGGTACTCTCATTTTCCTACTCATATTGAAATACTGCCCCTCAATGAGGCCAAACTTAGATTCACAAAATGTTTAGGGGTATGTGTACCCCTGCATCCTCCCAGAAAAAAAGCATTGCTTAGGCCAAACCCTGCTCTGGACAGCAGCAGCTGCAGGATCACAGCATGGAGAAATGGACAGGAGCCTTTCTCCAGGTGAAGGGGGACGTGGAGAGCTGGGCCTCAGCTAGAATTACGGCTTGTTTTTGTTAGGTAGAGAGCAGGAGCAGGAAAGGCAGTCCCAAGCAGAAACCCAGCTCTGAAAGAATTTGGCCTCTGCTGGCCCGTTTTGGTCTGCTTGCCACGCAGGCTTCCTCCCTCCTCCTCCTCTATCTTGCGTTTGGGCCTTAATCTCTTAAGAAACTATTATTGCAACACATCAAAGGTGTGTGCGCGCACAGACTCTCCAAAGAGGCTGACTGGGCTACATCCTGACATGGTTTGGGGATGCCAAAGTTACAGAAGAGATGAGAAAGGGCTGCAGCTCAGGGACACAGGAGAACCTCCTTTGCCTGCCCACTGTTCAAATCCTGCTACATAGGGTTGCCAATGTTGTAAACAAAAATTGCCCTTTTCCCTTATGGGGTATCCAAGAGCCCATATAGAGTCCTTACATAGGTTCCCTATTGGTAGGAGAAAATAACAGGCCAACCAGAGAATATTGAGAAGCAAAGCAGCTAGTAAGCTTGATCTTTATTGATCTGTTGCAACAGGGTGCTCCCTTCACACGCAGGAAAGGAGGAGGACCCCAGAACAATGGCACGCAAGGCCGTATAAAGACTTTTGAAATTGCCACCCTGTAGATCAAGACCACCCCCAGAAACATCATACATACATCACAGAAAGGGTGTAACCTAAGACCACCCCTCAGATACATTCCACCTACATCACAGAAATTTAAATGTTATTTTTCTCTTGTCCTTATTTATCTCCTGTCTGGCAGGTTACTTGATTGGATTTCCTTGGTAGCCTGGCCATTCTTTTGTAGTGATAAATAATTAGTTCCTGGCCATGTCACAGGCTCACACCCTATTCAAACACAGACATACCCTTAAGACAGGATTCGTGAAGAAAAAGACAATGGGGAGGCTTTTCCAGTTTGATCTTGCAGAGAAAACATTTGCTCAGTTTAGGAATCAAAATGGTTCCAGGTTGGTCTTCCGGTGCTAATCTATGTACGTGCAGTTATGAACATTACCATATATCTAAGACCTCAAAATTCCTATCACACCAACCATCCTTTTAAATATGAGACTGTCCTGTTTTGGGGGTACAGAGTCCCCTGTCCGTTTGGTCCCCAATTTGTCCCATTTTTGAAGTCAAAATAAAAATTGGCATTTGTGTGCTCACCCAAACTGCTTGTTGCTTAGGCAGCTGAACCCCTGCCCCTCTCCTCCAAATCCGACTGGTTGACGCTCCAGGCTAGCCAATAGTGGAGCAGCCTTGCGAAAGGCAGGGAGGCAGCAAGTCGGGGAAGTTCAGTGCGGAGTCTGCTGAGCCCGTGGCCAGGCTTTTGGGGAAGGGGACTCTCTTTGCTTTGACCTAGTACCTTTTTATTATTAGTGTTTTGTCCCAGAAGCAACAGCTCTGGTGCACACGAATGTGAGTGATCACTGGTCAGGTGTCCTCTATGAATCCTACCAATTATCTGTTTTTGAATGTTGCTTCCCCTCCCCCACCATCTCACACACGGAACTAAATGCATATTTTTCGATGGCACATGTCACCTAGAATAGTTAGAATTTGTTGTGGGTTTAAACAAACAAAAACAAAAAAACCCAGCATTTTTTCCAGCAATTCTTATACCCACTGCTGTTTTTCTAGAAAAAGGTGCCAGAACATACCATGAACATCTTCCTTGTTCTCTTATAATGGCAATGGCACCCACCTGAGAGGTGCCAGAACTGAATTCTGGAGAGTTCCCTCTGAAAAAAAGCCCTACTTATTCCTCTATATTGCAGAGCAACATTGTTACCCCTTATATTGCAAATGCAGAGGGAGGAAGCAGAGACTGGGGTGGATCTAGACACAGGGGGAATAATGCTATAAATAAATGAGAAATTAAATTGTTATAACAAAAAGAAAAAAACGCTATGTAAGAATTGCTTAGAATTTTTTTGCTCTCCAGTGTCATCTGGTGTTGCAAGTTTATATTGCATTCAAAGTGCTGTTGTTGTTTTTTTGACTAATGTAGTGGAGTCCTGGCAGAATCGTTAGAACTTAGTGACTTTCATCTAGGCAAATGCTGAAACTCCAAATGGTGACCTGCTCAGGGAAGCTGTTCCTGTCTGTTAAAAGAGGCAGGACTGGGTTGGCCCAAGACATTTTGCTGAGAAAGAGTATTGGTAGCAATCAATCCTTCTTCCCATAGGACTCTTGGGGAAGACTCCATGACTGGTTAAGTGGTATAAGACTGCTTTAAATGATGCTCTAGTTAAAATTCCTGCATTGCAGGGGTTGGCCTAGATGACACAGGCGGCACTGTGGTCTAAACCACTGAGCCTCTAGGGCTTGCCAATCAGTGTGGGATGTAATCCAGTGGTGCAGTCAAATGCAACATTCCTTGTTTCCCTAGAGTGGGCACAGGCAGGGGGACATCAAGTCAGGGTAACTTCCTCTTCCACTGGTCTGGAGCTTCCTTCCTCTGCATGAGACCTTTGTGTAACTACCAAGTAAAACCTGCCTTTCAGGGATCAAATCATGAACTGAAATGTGAGTAAACTTTTTGTTACTTTGCTCAGACTCTTGTGTCTTTATTCTTTTAAGAGGGATCAAAGGGGACACCAGGAATAAATTTAACTAAGAGATTCAAACAAATCTACAAACTAGCTTCCTGCTATATTGAGGGGAATCTCCTCTGCTATATCACTTACTAGCATGAGTGAAAGAAGGATATGCTTATTCAATATATCCTTTCCTATATCTTTAGCATTCCCACAGTCGGAAGGTCAGCGGTTCGAATCCACTTGACAGGGTAAGCTCCCGTTGCTCTGTCCCAGCTTCTGCCAACTTTCAAACTTAGCAGCTTGAAAGCACACCAGTGCAGGTAGATAAATAGGTACCACTGCGACGGGAAGATAAACAGTGTTTCTGTGCTCTCTGCCTTCTGTCATGGTGTTCCGTTGCACCAGAAGCATTTAGTCATGCTGACCATGTGACCCAGAAAGCTGTCTGTGGACAAATGCCAGCTCCCTCGGCATGAAAGCAAGATGAGTGCCGCAACCACATAGCCAAGTTTGACTAGACTTAACCGTCCAGGGGTCTTTTACATTTACCTTTACCATTTTACTAGGTGACTCTCAGGATCCCTTCCAACTCTACAATTCTATAATTCTATGAATACCTATAGAGAATAGATGAAGTATTTTTAAAACACCTCTGATATGTGACAATAAAAGTTTTAAGTCTAGTGGTTGGATGAACTTGTCTGACTATGATGCATGTGTGTGTCTGTGAAGGAATTGGCATTGGCAACTATGTGGAAAGGGATGTTGGAGGCAAAGCTCTGTGAGGAAGAGAAACAGAATTTCCTTCTTTCTTTGGCTGGGTTTCTACATTTACCATTCTTCTGACAGGCAGAAATTCAGCAGGTGGGGAGGATGTGAGTCATCGAAATGAATGTACACTGCTAACTTAGATCCATAAATTTCATTGGGTCTACTCTATGAGTACGACCAGCATTGTAATGGTTTTGCTTGACAGCCAAGAGAACTTTGTATGAAGAAGCTCATGTTTCAAGCAGAAACTGCACGAAGAGACAACCTGTGCAAACCCTTTCCTGCTGTCCAATTCTCAGCTGGATAGTCCGTTCCTCTTCCAGCTGAGAGCCAGTGTGGTACATAGTGGTTTGTGTGTTGGGCTACTAGGACCTGGGAGACCAGGGTTCAAATTCCCAACCAGCCATGAAGCTAACCAGGTGGCCTTTCACTGCCTCTCAGCCTGACCTACCTTACAGGGTTGTTGTGGGTATTTAATGGGGGGGGGAACCATATGCACCACCTGGAGCTCCGGGGGGGGGGGGGGGCGGAGAGAAAGCTGGGGTATAAATGAAATAAGTAAGTAAGTAAACAAACAAACAAACAAACAAACAAAGGTGGATCCAATGGAAGGTTTGCTTGAAGTGCCCTTCCAGTCAGTTATGGTTGCCCCCAAACTTTCACCTGTTCAAATCAACAGGGGTTGCCTGAAATGCCATTACATTCCCTAGCTGTTGTGTGTTTGTTTGTTTTTAATTTTTTATTAATTTAACCTTTTCCCAAAAAAAAATCAGCAATAGCTCTTAGAGTAGCTGATAGCAAATAACCAGAAATATCAATATACCAAGCAAACTACAGCAAAACAGTTCAAAAACGGAAAAACCCAGCAGCAAGAGATAAAGTCCCTAGGCAAATCAAAGGGGTTTTTCTGCTGGCTCTGAAGAGACTCAGGGCAAATGTCCCTGGGAGGCTGGAGTCCTGCCATAAATGTGAGTTCTCTTGTGTCTTGGAGCTTCCTGCACATGACGGACTCCCCCCATGCTAGAAAAGTCTACTTCCACCTCAGCTGTGGAGCCCACCAGACCCTGCTGCCCCATCCCAGGGGGGAGGGGTATTTGGATCCCCATGTTTTGGGCTCTGGGGCAGGAGGGTCATAGTCAGCAAGAAGGTGTCAACTGTCCTTGGAGGAGACGTGACCTGGCGGCCAGATCTGAGCCCTGTCAAAGTCTCTCTGGAACGGGGCAGCTACTGGCTAGCTTGACAAAAGAGCTTCTTCAGGTGGTAGCCCTGACGAGCTTTAAAGACCATCCAGCTGCCCAAAAGGCCACGTCAGTCTTTTTATGAATCTCATCACAGGGACAATTTATAAGGCAATAAGGCTGAACAACTCCATCCCCCGTGCCTTGTTTAGCTTTATTTCTGGACTTCACACTTTATCAAGTTTGTTCTTCCCAGGAGCTCCTGGCCCTGGATGGAGGCCTGAGTAATCAGGACCGCACACTCACTCTCCAGTGCTGTTCCTATTGTGTTGGAGGAGAAGGAGCAGTAGGAAGCAACAGAAGGGGAGGCTGAACGGTGGGGACCTGCATTGGAGAAAGAGGAGGAGTCTCTCCTCTCCATCATAACTTCAGCCGCTTCTGATGAGGGATGCCAGCTCTCCCCTCCACCACACAGCTTTCGTGTGGGAAGGTTCAGGAGGGCTTGGAGCAGCCAAGGGAGGCAGGCTGAACCAGAGGAGGCAGTGACTGAACATGAGCCTGAACAGGAGGGGGCAGCCTTGGCATAGAGAACCAGGCACCACCTGCAGAAGTGGGAGCAGACCCACCCACCCCATAGGAGCACATGTGTGTGATCCCAGCATTCCCAGAAGGCAAGCAAGCCTTGCAAGGGGTACACCATGCCTCGTCTTTAAAGCTTGGCAGACGGGGTGTGTAAACTTGTTGGGACCTCCTCGTTTCTTTCTTCCTTATTGCCCTGCTCTGGAACTCCTGAATTGTGCCTTCTCAGCACTGTGCCTCCTGCTGAGCCTGTACCATTATTTCCCAGAACAATGTTTTCTGTCTGACTTCCAAGTAAGAGCTTCTGCTTGTGTATGTATTTGAGTAGGGGAGTGGATAGCCTGGCAGATCAGACAAGTCACAGATTAGAAATGTTCCCATAGGAAATAGTGAAAACCGTCAGCTCATTATGTGAACACTCGCCTAAAAAACAATTTCCTGAAAACATATTGTGTTCAGAAAGTGGGCCTTGTGTTTATAACACCAAATTTAAACAAGAGAGCCAGAAGGATCCAGAAAATTACATGGCAATTAATGTCTGTTCTGGGGAAGCTGGTGGAAAGCATTGTTAAAGACAAAATTACCAAGAATATAGAAGAACAAGTCTCGCTGAAGCTGAACCAGTATGACTTCTGCAAGGGTAAGACCTACCTCATGAAATGTAAAGAGTTTTCTGAGAGTGTCAGTAAACATATATTTAGAAATGATCCAGTTGACATTGTGTACTTTTAAAAAAGCTTTTGACAAGGTACCTCACCAAAGACTCCTGAGTAAAGTAAGCAGTCCTGGAATAAGAGGAGAGGTCCTCTTCTGGCTGAGAAACTGGTTAAAGGACAGAAACGACTGTTCTCATAATAGAGGGGTGTAAGAAGCAAGGTCCCTCAAGGATCTGTATGGAACCTGTCCTTTTAAACCTGTTCATAAATGACCAGGAATTGGGGTTGAGCTGTGAGGCAATGGAGCAGAACAGTAAAAACAAACAGGGTTTGGGAGGTGCTCCAAAAGGATCTTTATTGAATGGGCAATAAAATGGCAAATGCAGTTCAATGTAAGCAAGTGTAAAGTGATGTCTGTTAGGACCCCCCCACACACACACACATTTCAGGTAAGCCAGCAGGATGCCCTCCAGACATTGTTGGACTATAATTCTCCTCAGCCACAGCCAACATGACCAGTGGTCAGAGATGATGGTGTGGGGTGTGAAACACAGAGCAGTCAAATACAACATTCTTAGAGTGGACATGTTTAGACATGAAGAGGGATGTTTGTCCAGCCAGGAGATAAACTTCCTGTTTCCTCCTGTGCTGGAAAAGAACTTTCTCTACATGTGACCAGAGGTGGGCGTGACTTTACCTGTGCAGGTAACAAAAGGACAGGACTGGCCACCACATCTCTCTCTTCTCGTAGAAGTAGCATCAGCCTCCAGCCAAGAGAGGACAAAGAAACTATCTCCTTGTGGGATACATTCCAAGTGTATATATTTTGTAACTTAGGTCTGCCTTCTGGGATCCTTCTGTGAACAGAATGAGTGAGTAAACTATTTTATACTTTTTATACAAGACTGTGTCGTGTCTATTCTTTTTAGGAGGGAATAAAGGGGAATTACCAGGAAACTTATTTCAGAGGCTTAAGCAAGCCTGGCAAAAACGTTATCTGCTGTGTAAGTTTAACAAGGGAATGTTACTCTGCTAAATTATAGAACTTGTTAACACAAGTTGGGAAGAATATAATTAAACAATATATCCTCTCCTGTCTCCCTGAACATTCCCACAGATGGGAGTCACAGTCTCCCATGGCAACCTTTGGAGAGGCCACATTAGCCATCCCTGACATATGCAGAAATGGAGCGTGAACTAGTGAGCAGACACAAGACCTTGGGGTCCAAGTGGGTAGCTCAGTGAAGATGTTGACCCAGTGGGAACAGTTGTGAGAAAGGTGGCTGCATATTTGATCCTGCCAGGATCCGTGGGTATGTTTGCCTTGGAATGAAGGCCAAGGACTGTGGGAAGGGAAGGGCTCCTGCCCGATTCCCCGAGGCCCTGCATCAAATGAGAGGAGAGGCCAGGTGGGCCCCTTTGGCCTGGTCCAGCTTGCTCCCCTGCCTGGGATTTGCCTTCTGCCTCCTTGACTCTCGAGGGATGTCCTCAACCTCTGGAAGCTGAGAGGTCTTGTGGCACCAGAAGGTCCCCTCTTAGAACCAGTTTGAGGCAGAAACTTAATGTAATTATCTTGAATCAATTAGTCGGAGAGGGGGACATTCTACCCTGGAGGTCATCTCCATTAACTAATGCCTTCTTACTGTGCCGTAATGTCATTGTGAAGCCATTGTGTGTGTGTCCCCACCCCAACATAGAGCTCAGACTCATTACAGGGAGAACAATGCCCTTCACCAGCTGTAGGTTTCTTCCCTTACCAAGTGTTGCGGGGGGGGGGGGGGGGATGATCCTGCTGGCACGTTTTCTCTAAATAATGGATGGGACATGTAAGAAGAGCTCCTTTTGGTGGGCCCTCCTTTACAAAGGGGCTGCACTCACCCAGCCCTGCATTTTGCAGCATTATGGCAGGAGGTCTTCTAAGCAGATTCTGCCACCCCCACCACCTCACCACTGCAGGAGTTTTATGCTGTTTTCTGCCAAAGGATATAAGTGGTACCTCAGGTTAAGTACTTAATTCGTTCCAGAGGTCTGTTCTTAACCTGAAACTGTTATTAACCTGAAGCACCACTTTAGCTAATGGGGCCTCCTGCTGCCGCTGCGCCGCCAGAGCCCGATTTCTCTTCTTATCCTGAAGCAAAGTTCTTAACCTGAAGCACTATTTCTGGGTTAGCGGAGTGTGTAACCTGAAGTGCATGTAACCTGAGGTACCACTGTACAATGCAGAATGCAGTTTTGCCACCTTGCTCCCCCCATGCCTGTGCAATTCAAAATACAGTGTCTTTAGAAAAGACTTTTACAAACATTGACACTCCAAACTCTTTAGCCTTTTATGAGCAAAAGAGTTTATTTTGCTAATATTTTTCTGCATGGTGTGCTTTAAATAAGAACCCTCTGAAAGTCAATTGGTGAAGTATTTGCTGCTCTTTCTGCCTGTGCCAATAACAGCAGTGAATCCTCTTTGAGGGAGAAGGAGAGGGGGAGGAAGATGGGGGACTCAGGCTGGCTTGGAAGCTCTGCTGCAAGGCTGAGCCCTCGCCCCCCCCCCCCTTGCTGGAAGAGCCAAGTGGTGGCTAACCAGATCAGGATGATAATCCAAGCTTGGCAACAAGTCTGCCTTCAGCTGGTGCTCAGCCTGGTCCATCCACAGATGTGCCCAAAGGCCTTCCTTTTGCTATCCCTGAATACCACAAGCCACCTACCAAACAGAGTCTGGTCTGACTCCTTCAGGAAATCTCTGATACAGCTCAGCTCTGGCTGACATAGCAGTTAACGCAGCACATAAGAACATGAGAAGAGCCTGCTGGATCAGGCCAAGGGGCCCATCTAGTCCAGCATCCTGTTCTCTCAGTGGCCGGCCAGATGGCCAAAGGGAAGCCCACCAGCAGGACCCACAAGAACAACTCTTCCCTCCCTTCAGAAGCACTACAGCCTCTGACAGTGGAGGTTGAACAGAGCCATTGTGGCCAGGAGCCCATGAATTTGCCCAGTCCTCTTCTAAAGCCACCTAGGTTGGTGGCCATCAGACCTCCTGTGGGAGGGAGTTCCAGAGTTCCACAGAGCTCCATGGGGCTGGAATTCCAGGGGCTTTCCACCCCAGGCCCATGAGCTTCTGCATTTGGAGCAGGAAAGTGGAGCAGCCTCTCCTGGTTTTCATCCAAATGGCACTGCCAGTTTCTTTTAGGTGGGAACAAGATGCTGCCCTGAGCACTCTGAAGAATTGGCAGGAACAAAATGTCTATGCATAAGTGTATGTGTTTTCCTTTTCCCTCCCTTTCTCTTTTCCCTCGTGTGATGTTTCCTTTTTTGGGATTGCAAGCCTGCAGGCAGGAGCTGTCTCCGTTTAGTTGGTCCTTTTTGACTGGAGAGCAGGGCACAAATGCTCTAAAATTAGTAGATAGATAGATAGATTAAATAAATAAATAAATAAATAAATAATATTCTTCTTACTCCACCTCCTCCCTCCAAGTCAGTGCAGACCCTGGGCTTCCCACTGGACCTGCTGCCACCTTTGACCAGGTACTTCAGGCCTCCTTAAGACAGCAGCAGCCTCTTCCAGGGCCCTAGGTTCTGGCTTCTCCCTGGAGTCCTGCTCTGGTGGGATCCTGACACCCTTTTGTACCATTTATGGGGAGGGGAGCAAGATATTTTTGTCTCCTGACCCCCGTATGGAGGAAGAGCCACAACGGGGCCATGGAAGCAACTGCTCAGAGGCTGCTCCTCCTTCTAGTCTTTTGGCTTCATGTTTCCTTTTCTGGGCTTGCAGCAGAGAAGAAATCCTTAAAAAGTGAGTAAGGAGAAGATTCTGCCCAGGTTGGTTTCAGAACTCCAAGGGGACTTGGAAGGCTCACATCTATGCAGGAGGAGAACCTAGCTCTGGAGGCTAGGCAGTTGGGGGTGCAAAGCGAACAGAATGGACTGCTGCTGTGCAGGGGTGCCCCAAAGAGGCAGCCCCCCCCCCTTTGCGCTGACTCCCTGCTCCTCTCCCCCCAACCTCCCTGCTTCCTTCCTCTAGTTGAGCTCCCTGCTAGAGGGCAATTACTAGAGGAGAAATCCTTTTATCTCAAAGACAGCACTTTGCTAATCTGATTACTTGTTAATTGCTCTAATTAAATCTGAGCATATGGAGCTGTGTGAAAGTGGAATCTGAAATAGACTTGAGTCAATGGATTACTGTGGGGTTTGGTTTGGGGGGGGAGCCTTGTCCTAGGGATTCCCTTTGATCTTTTGCACTCTTGCACAGAGACAGAGCTAATGTTTCTCAATCCCAAATACATCTTGATATGGGACTGCAGGCAAAACAGCCCCCCCCCCCCCGGTTTTGGTGCCTTAGACATACTGCCCACTTCAGGCACCACAATTCAAAGCAAAGAACGGACTCCCCATTCCCAGGAGCTCTAGGAGTTGAGGGAAGGTCAAGCTCCTTCCTTCTCTCCTCAGCTATAGTCCTTTCCATCCTTCCAATCCTGGTTTTCTTTCTCCCTGCCTCTACCTGCTAGGAGGCACTCAAGTGACACACTGAAGAGGCAGCTTCTGTGAGGGAAGGAGAAGGTGAGTTTGGCTGGGAGAGAACCTCCCACCCAAGGCTTGGCAGGAACCAGAAGGGATTTGTGGAAATGGCAGGAAATTGGAGGAGAGACCAAAGGCTGAGGCCTGAAGAAGAGGCCCAGGAGTAGCCACTATGGTGGAAGGAAAGCTGAAAGCCAGAGACCTCAAAGGCATGGGGGAGAGAGGGGGGAAGAGGCCCTAAGGAGCCCTGCAAGGTCCTTTTTTATGCTGCTCTGCTGTGTTTCCAGATTGCTCTCATCTTTCTTTCTTTAACTTTGCCATGTATTGGGTGAAACACGGCCCAGATGATGCAGTCCTCAGTCCCCTCCATGGGCCTCCTGGCACTACGTGCAGCCTTTCTTCCTACTTTCGACTCCTCCAGGCACCTCATCCCAGCCGGTGCATATCTGAAGCGTGGCCCCTTTTGGCAACCCCCAGTCCCTGCTGCCTTCTGAAATTCTCAAGACAGCTACAAATGGTGGCAGCCTGGGTTGGGGCAACATTTAAATTGCTCTCTGTGGACCAGGAAGGTAAGGTTGCAACTGCAACCCAAGAGACACCTCTCTCTGTGGGCCTGGGGAGCATCAGGCAGTCCCCACCCAGTTCAAACGCTTCCATGTGGTGTCCCTAGGAGCTCCAAGCACAGCTGTCATGGCTTATTAAATGCTGGCCAGCTGCACGAGGGTCCTGCTGCTGTCCCCACAAAGGTTCTTTCATGTTTGCCTACCATCTCAATGTCATCACGCAAAATCAGGCATAATTGTGAACAGACAGCCACTGCTGCTGCCCCCTCCTTCCTGCCCCCCACATCTGGTTTCCACAACATCTCATGAGGTCTCCTGGACCAGCCGAGAACACCAGCCCCACACTTGGCAGGCAGGCAGCCCGGCTCAGGAGAGGCAGCGCTCCAAATTAGCCTCAGCTGTCCTCCCTCCCATCACAGAGCGTTCCTGAGCTCTGCTTGGGGGCCAGCTTCAAGCCAGTTTGGCATTTGGACACCCTTTGGCAAAGCATCAAGAGACAGGCACACCAGCTCCTGTGGGCAGACAGGCACCTTTGGCAGCATCGTGAACGCCAGAGTCCTGTCCCCTGCCTAGATAGCTCAATACCCACCCACAGAACCTGAGCATTTCAGGGACTGAGCCCCTCCTGGTCCAGCTGCCTCCTGAAGATGATGGAGAAGAAAGAGAAGAGACACTTTGCAAGACCTCTCAATGCAGCACAATGAGCCAAACTGCTTGGGCAGAATTGGATTATCTTCTCCCTTTTTATGTTTCCCTCTTAACAAAGAAAGCACTCTCAGACTGTTTAAGTAAACAAGAAAAATATAAGGTTTACTCACATGAAAAGTCTTGCCAGGATTCAATAGTACAGCTACAAAAATCAGGCACGTAATAATCCTTTAAAGTTACAAAAGTCCATAGTCCAGTTCAAAATGGAGTGAGCTCCCTGGAGGAGAGCTCATAGACATCCTAGCCCATTGCAGGTAAGAAGAAGAGTGTGTAGTGACAGGAAGAAGTACGGTAAATACTACATTTCTACTATTCCTCTTCCCACCACAAAAGTTTAGAGGATATGATATCATAGAGTTCCCTACTTGTGATCATGTATTTGTGATTTGGCTGCAGATTCTCCCACAGACTTCTGGTACTTAAACTGAGCCATTTGGGTCAGACAGATCTGACCCAAGGACAGAGCCAGAGGGCAGCGTGTTCCAAGAAGTTCTCGTGAAGCAGTTCAGTTCCCAATTCCTGGAAACCTTCTTAGAGAGAAGATGCTCCTAAACCCACAGGAGAGCTCGGGCAGGGACCAGCGTTGCGGGATAATAATTGCTCAGGATCCAGCCTCTGCCTATGCAGAGAAAATTTCACTCAGCACCACAGCTGTCAACTTTTCCCTTTTCTTGTGAGGAATCCTATTCGGAATAAGGGCATTTCCCTTTAAAAAAGGGAAAAGTTGACAGCTATGCTCAGCACATGCCAGCCAGAGGTGGTCCAAGGGACAGATTCCTGACATTTAGTTCTTCAACAGCATCTGGGCCTCTCCAGCTCTGTAACATCCCCTTCTTTTGGGGAACCCCCCCCCCAAATTTTGTGGCATGTTTATTTTGGGACCTCCAAAGGGAAAACAGGACCATCACAGCTTCTTCACAAACTACAATTCCCAGGATTCTTTGGGGAAAGTTATGACTGCAAAAGTGGCACACAATGCTTTAAGTGTATGGTATGGATATGTAGCGCATGGTGTTCTTTTCTGAGTATAGTTTGGTATCAAGGCTAAACTTCCATCCCATGCTGCAGAGAGCTTGGCAAAGGGCCTCTTAGCCACATCCTTGAGCAAGTTGCTCTGCCATTTCCTTGACAACTCCTCTCCTGGAGACCATGTAAGGAAGTGCTCCTTACTCAGAAACATCCCCATGTCGCATCCAGTCTTTTGTTCAACAGGTTAAAAGGAGCACAGGGTGCATTTTATTTCATTTCACAAAATGTGCATACCACTTGCTAGAGCAAAATACCTCTAAGTGGTTTACAAGACAATGCACATGCAAAAAAGGAGACTAAGATGGACAGGAGTTTCTGCAAAGTGAAATGTTACTGAAAGCACGGAGGCCAGCCATCCTAGTGAGCAACAACTAAAATGGGAGACCTGGGGGGGGGGGCTGCATGAACAACTCTCGGGTGAGCTCTGATTTCAAATGATTTCAAAGAGAGATGGATGGGAAATGGAAGGAGGGGCAAGCTGTCAGGCTTGCGGGGAGATCCACTCAGGAGGGCTAGAGACCAGAATGAGCTGAGGTTTGCAACAGAAGTCAATAACAACAAGAGGGGTTCTTCTTTGGTTTTGCCCAGAGCAAGAGGTAGAACAATGAAGTGGCTGACCCACTATGAGGAGAAGATGGAGAAATGTTAGCAGAGGCAGAGTGAAGGCAGAGCAAGCTAGATGCTGACTCTGGCCTTACTCTTCTCTGCCACAGAGGAAACTGCTCAACCAGGCAAAAGCAGCTCAAAGGATGCAGAGAGGGAGGTGCAGCCCAAGGCAGGCGAGGAGGTGGCTTGAGAACACCTGGCCACTCTCAAGGTCTTCAGGGCCTGATGCCTGGCGTCCTGGGGTAGCAAAAGGAGCTTGCAGAAAGACCAGGCACAGGCAGGTCACTATGGTCTGCAAATTGGGTCCTTTAGACTATGCCACAACCTACAGCAACCCATCTGCTGGGATGCCAGGCATGGGGGGGGGGGTTGGGAGCTTCTCCCCCATGACACAAACACACAAGGGGAATTGCTCTCCCAGTTGAGATCAGGCAAACACCAACTATGGCGCATTCTGACCATCAGTGGAAGACATATCTTTTTGTCTCCAACCCCAAACCCCTGGGAACTGTAGTTCACCCCTCACAGAGCTACAGTGCCCAGCGCCTTTACAAATTATAGTTCCTAGTATTCTTTGGGGAAGCAAAGTTCTTCACATGTATGGTGTGTACACGGACTGGGACATATTTACTGATGACTGTTGGTTTTCACCAAGTATTGTTGCATTTTCATGGTGTGAACAGTTTTGGCATTTCCTTTGTGGTATAGATAGACCTATTTTAATAAATAAATAAATAACTGTAATACCAGAGTCTCATTTTTGAAAAGGTGAAGCACTGCTAGACTGAAGGTGGGGAAATGCTGTTTCCATCTTCAAAAATGTAGGGGGGGGGGTTAGGGATCCAGGCAACTCACCAGGCAGCCAGTTTGATGTTGGTACCAGAAAAGGTTCTAGAACGGATCACAAACAAGTCAAGCCAGATGAGACTTCTTGCCCTTTTGGGAAGTGCTTCTAGCCTGGTAGAGCCAGGGGACGCTTTGGGCACTGCACACCTCAGTTTCAGCAAGGCAGGCAACAAAGTCCCAGTCCCCCCAAGACAGCCTTGCGTTGTGTGTGCCGCGTAGGCCAAAGCCATCTTTATTGCCTGCCATTCCTTCCATGGCAGGGGATGGGGCTGCATTTTATCCCAGGCCTGGCAATGGGGCAGCATCCCCTTCTGCACCTAAGGCAAGTGCCCCAGCTGTTGGCTGATTATATTTCTTACCTGCCCTTCTGCATGAGGTCCCAGGATGTGTGACGGCATCTTAAAACACAATACAATGAAACGGCAGTCCTACGAAGCCCACCATCATGTAGGGGCTGCAGGCACCCAGCAACAGCCCCACTGCTCTGTCCTCCAGCGTAAGGGCACAACTTAGCACCTGGCACCCGAGCCCACTGCCTCCCTCTGCTTCTGCTTTTTTTTTTTTAATAATATTTTTTTATTTTAGCAATCAGTAAACAGACAACACAAACAAACAAATACAAAACAAAAAATAAAAACAACACATACAAACAATATAAAATACAGTATACAAGAAAAAATAAAAGAAAAAGTTAAAAACAATTATTGTGTCTTTATATTTTTTAACATTAACCTAGGTCTGCGACTTCCCCAGACCTTCCCACTCTGTATTCTAGATCTTATATTCTGACAGTAAATTCTTTCCCTCTGACATATCTTTGGTTCATCTTAATATCTTAACATAATTGCATTTCCATATGTCTTAAAACATTAGTCTTTCTTAATCGTTAAATTTTTATGCTAATATTCTTTTAAATTCAATCTGATGTCCTCAAACATTCTTTATCTTATAATGCTTCTGTAAATAGTCTTTAAACTTCCTCCAGTCTTCCTTCACCGTCTCTTCTCCCTGGTCTCTGATTCTGCCAGTCATTTCTGCTAGTTCCATATAGTCAATAACCTTCATCTGCCATTCTTCCAGCGTGGGTAATTCTTGCGTCTTCCAATACTGTGCGATGAGTATTCTTGCTGCTGTTGTGGAGTACATGAAAAATGTCCTGTCCTTCACCTGAACCTGTTGGTTTACCATACCTAGGAGAAAGGCTTCTGGGTTCTTTCGAAATGTGTATTTAAACACTTTTTTCAATTCATTATAAATCATCTCCCAGAAGGGCTTAATCCTTGGGCACGTCCACCAAAGGTGAAAGAAAGTACCTTCAGATTCTTTACATTTCCAACATTTATTATCGGGCATATGATAAATTTTTGCTAGCTTGACTGGTGTCATGTACCATCTGTAAATCATTTTCATTATATTCTCTCTTAAGGCATTGCTTGCCGTAAACTTTATCCCAGTGGTCCATAACCGTTCCCAGTCAGCAAACATTATATTATGTGCCCACTTAATCATTGCTGATTTCACTTCCTCATCCTGTGTATTCCATTTCAGCAGCAAGTTATACATTCTTGACAATATTTTTGTTTTGGGTTCTAACAATTCTGTTTCCAATTTTTATTTTTCCGCCTGGAAGCCAATTTTTCTATCCATTTTGAATGCCTCCATTATTTGATAATAATGGAGCCAGTCTCGGACTTTGCTTTTTAATTTATCAAAACTCTGTAGTTTCAATTTATCTCCATCTTGTTCCAAAATCTCCCAATACTTTGGCCAATTGGCCTCCATATTGAGTTTCTTTAAAGCTTTTGCTTCCATTGGAGACAACCACCTTGGAGTTTTGTTTTCCAAAAGATCCTTATATCTAATCCACACATTAAACAATGCTTTCCTGACAATGAATTTTGAACATTCTGTGCACTTTAAACTTGTCATACCATAAGTATGCATGCCAACCAAACGCATTGTTGAATCCTTCTAAATCCAGTATGTCTGTATTTTCAAGAAGTAGCCATTCTTTCAGCCAGCAAAAAGCTGCTGCTTCATAATAAAGTTTTAAGTCTGGCAGGGCAAAGCCCCCTCTTTCTTTTACGTCTGTTAATATTTTAAATTTTATTCTTGGCTTTTTGCCCTGCCAGACAAATCTGGATATGTCTTTCTGTCACTTCTTGAAACAGTCTGTTTTATCAATGATCTGCAATGTCTGGAATAAGAATAACATTCTTGGCAATACATTCATCTTTATCACAGCAATACGTCCTAAAAGTGAGAGTTTCAAATTAGACCATATATCTAGATCCTTTTTTATCTCCGTCCAGCATTTATCATAGTTATCCTTAAATAAATTCCCGTTTTTAGCAGTCATAATAATTCCCAAATATTTTACTTTTTTCACCACTGTCAGACCTGTCTCATTCTGAAACCTTTCATTTTCAATTTCTGTAAATTTTTTTGTCAAAACCTTAGTTTTTGTTTTATTTAATTTAAAGCCTGCCAATTGGCCAAATTCTTGAATCAGTTCTAAGACCTTTTTCACACTAGATTCTGGCTCCTGTAACGTCAAAACCAGGTCATCTGCGAAGGCTCTTAATTTGTACTGTTTGGCTCCGACCTGTATCCCTTTAACCAATTGGTCCTTTCTAATCATATTCAGCAATACCTCCAGAACTGATATGAATAACAAAGGGGAAATAGGGCAACCTTGTCGTGTTCCTTTTTCTATTCTGAACTCCTCTGTCAAAACATTGTTAACAATTAGTTTAGCTTTTTGTTCAGAATAGATTGCTCCTATACCATTTTCAAACTCTTGGCCTACCCCCATGCCATGGAGATTCTTCTTCATAAAGCTCCAAGAGATATTGTCAAAGGCTTTCTCCGCGTCCACAAATATCAAAGCCGCTTTTGTATTTATATTTTCCTGCAAAAGTTCCAAAATGTCAATTATATTTCTTACATTATCTGATAAGTGCCTTCCTGGGAGAAATTGCTTGGTCCTTATGAATCTCCTCTATTAGAACTTTCTTCAATCTTCTAGCCAAAATGTCTACAAATATTTTGTAATCCACATTAAGCAAAGATATAGGCCGATAATTCCTAAGTTGATGTTTTTCAGAGTCTGTCTTTGGTATAAGAGTCACAAAAGCTTCTTTCCACGTTTCTGGAGCCCTTTTCCCCTGAAGTATTTCATTACATATCTCCTTTAAGGGTTGAATTAACCAGTCTTTCAGTGATTTATAATATCTTGCAGTCAACCCATCAGGTCCTGGAGATTTACCTAATTGCATGTTTTGAATGGCGCTCTCAACTTCTTGTTCTGTTATCCTACAACTCAGTTTAAGTTTGTTTTCTTGAGATATTTTTGGTAGCCTGTTCACTTTCAGAAATTCTTCTATCTCAGTATCTTTCTATGGTTGTTGAGAATAAAGCTGTTTAAAATATTTTTGAAAAGCACTCCTAATCTCAGTGGGATGCTGTAGGATTTTTCCTTCCACTTCCAAATTTGTAATAGTATTCATTTTCTGCCTCTTCTTTATTTGCCATGCCAATAACTTTCCACATTTATTTGCCGATTCAAATGTTCTTTGTCTCATTTGTCTGATTTTCCATTCAATCTCTTGGTTTATCATTTGCATATACTGTACTTGATACAGCTTTATCTCTCTTAATATTTCTTGTGACTTTGGTTTTGATCTCAATCTCTTTTCGCCTTCCTTGATCTTTTCCAAAACCTTTTCTCTTTTTTCCTGTTGTAGTCTTTTCTTGAGTGCATTCTGTTGTATCAAAAATCCTCTCATGACAGCTTTGCTTGCGTCCCAAATGGTTCTTTTCTCCACCGTGGTGTTCAAATTTATCTCAAAATAGTCTTTCAAAGTCTTCTGGGCTTTCTTGACAAATTTCTCGTCTCTAAAAAGAGAGTCATTCATCCTCCATCTAAAGGAACCAATTGGTTGTAGGTTCATTACCATCTTTACAGCGTTATGTAAACTCCCTCTGCTTCTGCTACTGGGAGGTGGACTGGGCATCAGTAGCAAACTGATGGGCTGTACCCAAAGGATTCTCATTGATGGGTCCTCACCAGCCGATTATTAATTCCTAACCCGCGCTAGCAAGTTTCTTTATATAGCAGAGTTACATTCCCCTTCAATTCAATTCAATTTGGCTTGCCCAGATTGAGATATATTCTATTATTCCTGCTAAGACCCCTTTGATCCCTCCTAAAAGTATAAAGACACCACAGTCTTATTCATAAGTAACGAAGTTTTACTCACGATCAGGCAGAGCACAGTGTGATCCCTGGAGGCAGGCTGTAGGCTTTAGGCTGAAAGTTACAAACATGTACAAACAGGTTTGCCCCATATGGGAGATAACCTGGGGAACTGTTGGGAAGAGGATCTAGGGGTAGTAGTTAGCCTCAAGCTAAACATGAGTCTTAGCTGCCCACTGAAAGTGATACACATAGGAGAATGTGCAGAGTGCCTTGCCCGGGTGTCCAATGCTGCTTCCCCCAACCTGAAGTGAGTGTTAAGAGTTCTAGGTCAGGGGGCACAACTCCCAGCTAGGCTGAAGCCCAGGCCCTTTTCTTTGCTTCACCCATTCCTTTCCTCTGAGTCTGAGTGATGCTTTGGCAGACCCCCCCTCCCTGGGCTTTTCTTTTGAAAGTATGGGGCACATTTAACCCCACAAGTGTCTGGAAATGGTCATGTTTATGTCTGCAGTTTCTTTATAAAAAGTCAACAGGTGTGGGCAATTTCCTTAATCAGGTCCCATTTCAATCCTCCCTCAATTGGTGCCTTTGCAGAGGCTCTCTGGCCCCACCCTGCGATTCCACAAGCATCCCTCCTGCAGCTGGGGCTCGTTAGAGGGACAAGATGTGCAGGAATCCAGAGCTGGCATTTTATATCCGCTTTAGCCACCAGAGCTGCAGCCTGAGTCAACATTATGAGGCTCTTCACCTTGACCCCAAGACCTCTTTTCTGGCCAGTCATAATCAGAGCATTAGCCCCTAATGCAGCATGAACTCTGCCATTTTCAAAGCAGCCACACATCAGGCCAAGGTCTCTCCACCCATATGCGTAGCAGGATTCATGTTAAGGGGGGCAGAATATCAGTTAGTTATCTTTATTGATTTTCTTGACTGGGGGGGCAGCTGGCCCCCTGGACCACAACCGTAACATGACCTAAATAGCTCCTTCCTAGCCAGTCACTGCCAGTCTGACCCCAAAGCATAGGTGTGAAGGGGGGCTGCCCTGAGGGGCATCACTTTATATTTGCTCTGAACCACACTAGTAAATTTACTGCCCATTCACCCACTTTGCAGAGATCCTTTTTCTTTGAACAATTGGGCATCATCAGCAAACCTGGCTACTTCACCATCCAGATCATTTATGAACCAGATAAAAGGCACAGGTTGCCATACCAAGCCTTGTGGGATCTTCCATGCCTCCATTTATTCCATCTCTCTGTCTCCTGTTCTTTAAGCAGTTACGGACTCCAAGAAGGACCTCTCCTCTGATCCCATGACTGTTAAGCTCACTTATGGCAGACCCCAACCCAGGGCAGGGATTAGGCCTGCAATTTCCTTTTGTACAGATGGGGGCCACACTGGCTCCTTTCCAGTACTTTGGCACACAGGCTGCTCTTAGGGATCAACTGCACATTTTTGTTACGATATCAGCAATTTCACATTTGACTTTAAGAACTCTTTGGTGGACCCAGTGATTTGCCCACTTTTAATTTGTCAACAAGCACTAGAACTTGTCATCTATATTAGCCTCAGTTCCCCAGACTCCCTTCCTGTGAAAGTTGGCAGTTCAGGATCTCCCCTATATTCTCCATTGCGAAGACAGATGCAAACAATTCGCTCAGCTTCTCTGCAATCTCCTTTTACTTCTTTAGCACCCCTTTGACTCCCTTGTCATCCAAGACTCAAACTGCCTCCCTAGCTAGTTTTGGGCTGGGCTAGAAGCTAAACCAGATCACTGTTTTGGTCTGATCCAGAAATACAAAGGGCTTAGCCACACTTCCTCTCATCCCTCTGCAAGTGGTGGGGCTGCAACTGTTTCGCTCAGCTCCTGCCTGTGGACTTCCTCCTGGAGCATTTGGCTGGCCACTCGGCTAGACCTGCCTCCTTTGGCCTGACCCAGCTGGTGTAGGGCTTATGAAAGCATTACAAGAGGCATGTGGGGACCCTCCTGCCTGTGAGCCAAATTTGGTCCATGAGGCCATTTCCTCCAAACTGCACACCCCCACTATCCAGGTGTGGGGAAGGGAGAGATGCAGCTGGGTCACCTGCCTGGCTGAATTACCTGTGGGGAAACTCAATGGTGCTGCTGATCCTTGTGACAAGCAGGGCTGAAGTTACTGCCCACCAGCTCAACGCTGCTGGATTGGCAGGGTGACTTGGGAGCCCAAGTGCACAGCTAGCCCCACCTGCTGTGGCTCCCAAGGGCCTGACCCCAAGTCGGCTGCCAGGCACTTGCAAAGCCCAGGGCAAAGGACTCTGGGCCGGTGGGACAACCCACCTTTCCATTCTCCACTATCATCATGATGTCAGTGACTGACTGTTAAAGCTGGGTTGCTGTGTCAAAAACAATCCCTTGCACCATGTTTCTTTCTTTTTTTTTAAAAAAAAATTCTTTTTATTGAGTTTCTCTTAAAAAAGAAAAAAAAGATCAAAAATAAAAATAAAAAATAAAACAAATCAACAGATTAATAAGCAATATCCGTACATAACACAGGAATGACATTCATTACCGTTTTTGTCCTTTTCCTTAAAACATTATATTTTTAAATATTTAAACCTTTTCCCTACACCTCCCTTGACCTCCTACCCTCCCGTTTTTGGGTTTCTTAATAAGAAGTTCTTTCTTTTTTCTGCAGCTATTAATTGTTACTGGTTTGCGCGTCGTAAGACTTATATCAGACCTGCTATAGGACAGTAATACTAAAAGGAAAGGGAGTTCATGATGGCTGGGAGTTTGTTAAGAGGGAGATAGTAAAAGCACAACTTCAGGCAATACCAATGAGACGGAAACATGGAAGGTGCCTAAAGAAGCCAGGGTGGCTATCTAAAGAACTTTTAACTGAGTTAAGATTAAAAAAGGATGTGTACAAAAAATGGAAAAGGGGGGAAACCACCAAAGAGGAATTCAAACAAATAGCCAGCACGTGTAGACACAAAGTCAGAAAAGCTAAAGCACAGAATGAACTCAGGCTTGCTAGAGAGGTTAAAAGCAACAAAAAAGGCTTTTATGGGTATGTTCGTAGCAAAAGGAAGAACAAAGAAACAGTGGGGTCACTCAGAGGAGAAGATGGTGAAATGCAAACAGGGGACACAGAAAGGGCTGAACTCCTCAATGCCTTCTTTGCCTCAGTCTTCTCCGATAAAGAAAACAATGCCCGACCTGAAGAATTTGGAGCAAATGATTCAGCAGAGGAAACACAGCCCAGAATAACTAAGGAGATAGTACAAGAATACTTGGCTAGTTTAGATGTATTCAAGTCTCCAGGGCCAGATGAACTGCATCCAAGAGTATTAAAAGAACTGGCAGATGTGATCTCAGAACCACTGGCAGTCATCTTTGAGAATTCCTGGAGAACAGGCGAAGTCCCGGCAGACTGGAGGAGGGCAAATGTTGTCCCTATTTTCAAAAAGGGGAAAAGAGAGGACCCAAATAATTACCGCCCAGTCAGTCTAACATCAATACCAGGGAAGATTCTGGAGCAGATCATTAAGCAAACAATCTGTGAGCACCTAGAAAGGAATGCTGTGATCACCAATAGTCAGCATGGATTTCTGAAAAATAAGTCATGTCAGACTAACCTGATCTCATTTTTTGACAGAATTACAAGCCTGGTAGATGAAGGGAACGCAGTGGATGTAGTCTACCTTGATTTCAGCAAGGCATTTGACAAGGTGCCCCATGATATTCTTGTAAAGAAGCTGGTAAAATGCGGTCTTGACTATGCTACCACTCAGTGGATTTGTAACTGGCTGACTGACCGGACCCAAAGGGTGCTCATCAATGGTTCCTCTTCATCCTGGAGAAGAGTGACTAGTGGGGTGCCACAGGGTTCTGTCTTGGGCCCGGTCTTATTCAACATCTTTATCAACGACTTGGATGATGGACTCAAGGGCATCCTGATCAAATTTGCAGATGACACCAAACTGGGAGGGGTGGCTAACACCCCAGAAGACAGGATCACACTTCAAAACGACCTTGACAGATTAGAGAACTGGGCCAAAACAAACAAGATGAATTTTAACAGGGAGAAATGTAAAGTATTGCACTTGGGCAAAAAAAATGAGAGGCACAAATACAAGATGGGTGACACCTGGCTTGAGAGCAGTACATGTGAAAAGGATCTAGGAGTCTTGGTTGACCACAAACTTAACATGAGCCAACAGTGTGACGCGGCAGCTAAAAAAGCCAATGCAATTCTGGGCTGCATCAATAGGAGTATAGCATCTAGATCAAGGGAAGTTACAGTGCCACTGTATTCTGCTCTGGTCAGACCTCACCTGGAGTACTGTGTCCAGTTCTGGGCACCACAGTTCAAGAAGGACACTGACAAACTAGAACGTGTACAGAGAAGGGCAACCAAAATGGTCAAAGGCCTGGAAACAATGCCTTATGAGGATCGGCTAAGGGAGCTGGGCATGTTTAGCCTGGAGAAGAGGAGGTTAAGGGGTGATATGATAGCCATGTTCAAATATATAAAAGGATGTCACATAGAGGAGGGAGAAAGGTTGTTTTCTGCTGCTCCAGCGGACACGGAGCAATGGATACAAACTACAAGAAAGAAGATTCCACCTAAACATTAGGAAGAACTTCCTGACAGTAAGAGCTGTTCGACAGTGGAATTTGCTGCCAAGGAGTGTGGTGGAGTCTCCTTCTTTGGAGGTCTTTAAGCAGAGGCTTGACAACCATATGTCAGGAGTGCTCTGATGGTGTTTCCTGCTTGGCAGGGGGTTGGACTCGATGACCCTTGTGGTCTCTTCCAACTCTATGATTCTATGATTCTAGTTTTTAAGTCTCTGTAGTTACCTTCAATGTATACCATAAATTTGTTCCAATCATTAACAAACTTTGTATTTTTTTGGTTTCTAATTTTTTGTGTCATTTTTGCAGACTCAACATACTCATATAATTTTGCTTGCCAATCTCTGATCGTTGGGCTATTTGGGCTTTTCCATTTTTGTGCAATTAATATTCTAGCAGCAGCCGTAGCATATTGGAAAAACGTCTTATCTTCTTTTTTGATTTCGTCCCCAATTATTCCTAGTAAGAAGGCCTCTGGCTTTTTAGGGAAGGTGTATTTAAGTATTTTTTTTTAACTCATTATAAATAAGTTCCCAAAATTTCTTCATTGTTTCACAGGTCCACCACATATGGTAGAAATTACCTTCTTTAATTTTACACTTCCAGCAAGCCTTGTTTCCTGTTTTGTATATTTTCCCTAGTTTTGCCGGTGTGATGTACCACCTATACATCATCTTTTCCAAATTTTCTCTAAGTAAAACACATGCCGTGAATTTCATTCCACTAGTCCATAAATTCGACCACTTTTCATATTCTATATTATGTCCGAGGTCCATTGCCCATTTTGTCATGACCTCCTTAATTTCTTCATCTTTAGTATCCCAATCTAATAATATGTTATACATTTTAGATAATAACTTGGATTTGCCTTCAATTATTTCTATCTGGAATTTAGATTTTTTCTCATTTATCCCTACTTTTTTATCTTCCTTCCAAACTGCGTTTATTTGATGGAATTGCAGCCAGCCTGTTAACTTGTCTTTCAATTTCTCATATGTCCTCAATTTCCATCCACTCTCTGATCCGATCAGTAGGTCTTCATATGTCAGTCTTTCTCCTTCCATGTTTGCTTTTTTGATTGTTAAAATATCAATTGGGGATAACCACCAGGGTGTTTTCCATTCCAAAAGTTTTTTATTTCTCTCCCAGACTTCATATAGTGGCCCTCTAATAATGTGGTTTGAAAAGCCTTTATGTACCTTCTCTTTATCTAGCCACAGATAGGCATGCCAACCGAACCTGTTGTTGAAGCCTTCCAGGTCTAGCAGGTCCGTATCTTCCAATCTTATCCAATCTCTGATCCAACAGAGACAGGAGGCCTCAAAATATAACTTCAGGTTAGGAACCGAGAAGCCCCCTCTTTCTTTCCGATCTGTTAATAATTTGAATCTAATTCTCGGTCTCTTCCCATTCCATATAAATTTCGAAGGAGTTCTTTGCCAATCTTTAAACATTGAGGAGCCTCTAATCACAGGGATGTTTTGGAACAAAAATATCATTCTTGGAGTATGTTCATTTTTATGGCCGCCATCCTTCCCATCCACGAAAGTTTTACTCTGTTCCACGTATCTAAATCTTTTTTGATCTCCTTCCATGTTGTGAGATAATTATCCTAAATTAGATTTATATTTTTTGTTGTTAGCCAAATTCCTAAATATTTTATTTTTTTAGCCACCTTAATTCTGTTTTGTGTCTCCAGTTTTTCTCTTTCGTCTTTTTCCAAATTTTTAGTCAACATTTTTGTCTTTGATTTATTTAACTTGAAACCGGACAGCTTGCCATATTCTTCTAAAAACTCCAGGGCCTTACTAACACTCTTCTGCGGTTCTTCCAGAGATAGCACCATATCATCTGCATATGCTTTTAGTTTGTATTCTTTCATTCCTATTTTGATCCCTCTAATCTCTGATGTTGCTCTAATCTTATTCGTTATTACCTCCAATCCCATAATGAATAAAAGCGGGGATAGAGGGCATCCCTGTCTTGTTCCTTTTCCAATTTTAAATGAATTTGTTAAATTGTTATTTATAATCAGTTTGGCCGATTGGTTTGAATAGATCGATTTTATCCCTTCCATAAATTCGCCCTCTAGCCCTGCTTTCTCCATGCTTTTTAACAAGAACAACCATGAGACATTATCGAACGCCTTCTCTGCGTCTATGAAAATCAGCGCCGCAGGTACCTCATTCTTACACTCCAGATATTCTATGATGTTTATGATATGCCTCACATTATCTCTGAGAAACCTGTTTGGGAGGAATCCTGCTTGATCTTTATGTATTAAATTTACTAAGCACTTTTTCAGTCTGTTTGCCATCACTTCTGCAAAAATTTTATAGTCATTATTTAATAATGATATAGGTCTATAGTTTTTGATATTCAATTTGTCCGTGTCCGGTTTAGGGATCATTGTAATATGGGCCTCTTTCCACGTTTCTAGTATCTTACCTCCTCTTAGTATGTTATTCATAAGATCACATAACACTGGCGTTAGTTGGTTTTCTAATATTTTATAATATTTGGCTGGCAGTCCATCCGGTCCTGGGGCTTTCCCTAATTTCATCTTCCTTATCGTATCCTGGATCTCTTCTGCATTTATAGGTTTATTTAGTTGAATTCTTTCTTCCTCTGTTATGGTCTTCCCACTGTAGTTTTCAAAATATTCTTCTATCCGGGTTGTCTCTTCGTCTTCCTTTTTGTACAAGTTCTCATAAAATTTAAGAAATTTTTCCTTTATTTCTTTTGGGTCTTCTATCAGTTGTTCCTCTGTTCTTATCCTATTTATTACATTTTATTTTTGCCTTTTTCGCAGTTGCCAAGCTAATAATTTACCCGTTTTATTAGCCGATTCAAAATATTTTTGTTTCATCAGCTTAATTTTCCATTCAATTTCTTGACTTGTTAACATTGAATATTGTGTTTGTAACATTTTTATTGTTTGTATATTTAGTTCGTCTTTCGTGTTTGTTGCTAATTTTTTCTCACATTCTCTTAGCTGGCTAAGGATTTCCTCTTTCTTTTGTTCTCTTACTTTCTTCTTATAGCTGTTTTGCTGAATAAAAAAACCTCTTAGCACTGCCTTACTGGCGTCCCATGTTTCAATAAAATCTCCTGGCTGGGACTGGCTGAGCCAAGGCACCCCCTCTCCCTTGCTTGCAGACTCATGCCAAGGGCTGGAAGAGAGCTGGGGTTCAGCACCCCTGGCAGTGAGCACAGTGGCTGGTGGGGTTGACAGAATTGCCTCCCAGGCCACAGATTTCCACTTTTTATCCTCTGTCCAAGCAAAGCAAGTTTCAGCAACATTTTTATACTGCTAATTGCTTCCACTGCTACATTTTAAATGCACGCAGTTCCATTAACTGTGGGCAGGAGGGACCAGCTAACCTTTCAAAGGGTATTTTTATCCACTCTCCAAATGGCATAGGCAGGGCTCACCCCCAGAACTTGTTTTGCCTGTTGGCCCTTAGTGCTAGTGTGGAGGAAGCCACAGTGCCTCTGAGGATGTGCAGAGTCCTCTTTCCTCACCTCAGGGTAAGCATGGGGGAGGAATGTTAACAGGTTGCAGAGAGCTGGCCTGGGCACCTTTTCCAAATCAGGCTTTGCAGGTAGAGGGTGAAAGCAGTTGGGGAAATAGCTGCGCAAAGGTATGTCCAATTTCACCAATGTGTGCAGAGGGGATGCTGGGAGTGCCTGGTGCCAGGAAAGAACAGGAGGTGGGGGACTAGTCAGGTGACATGTGCAGGGAATGGAGGGGCAGTGGAAAGATTCCCAAGCCCCACCCCCTTTGAGAAGAGGAGTGAGGCATGCTAGTGGTACCTTGTGGAGCTCCACCCCTTGTTCCTCATTAGCTCCTGGGGGCGGCGTTTTTGCCTGGAAGATCCTCCCAGCCTTCATCACGGAGCCAGGAGTCTTCATCCAGGCTGGAGCTGCTCCCTTCTGAGGAGAGGTTGCAAAATTTGGGACTTCTTAGTTCAGAGGGAAAAGATAAGCAGGTGTATAAAATCATGCACCTTGTGGAGAAAGGGGCTGTGGAGATGTTTTATATGAAACCATAGGGCCATCAATGCAGCCAAATGTTAGAAGATACAGGACAGATGGGTGGGAGGGAGGGACCACTTGACACAGTGCTGCTCCCACAAGATCTAGGAACACCTTTAAAGCAGAATCAGGGAGAAGGTGGCCAATGGCACACAACACACAAGGGCTGTTTTCCCCCTCCACTCTCAGGAGGTGGTGGACTCTCCTTCCCTGAAGGATTTTAAACACAGGTTGGATGGCCATCTTTGAAGGATTCTTTAGCTGCGGTTCCTGCATTGAAGAAGGTTGGACTAGAACGCTACAGTTCTATGATTCTAATGCCAGTTGCTGGGAATCACAAGTGAGGAGAGCAGTGCTGCTGGTGCCCTCGGGTCCTGCTTGTGCGCTTCTCATGGGGCATCTGGATGGCCACTATGAAAACAGGCTGTTTAATGGCCATGGGGTGAGGAGCAGGAGGACGGGGCTTCCAGTCCTCAGTGCATGATCTGGCCTGAGGGGAGGACCTGAAGCTCCTCCCCCCACCTCTTGCTTGGGCTCCAAGACCAGGCTAGATGTCCACGGGTGGCCCTTGTAGCGCATGACTCCCTGAAGTGCTGAACTGGCCAGCCCACCATCTTGCCAGAGCATCCCCAAGTCTTGCACATCACCAAATGTTTTCCATTTAAATGCAAATTTTGACTTTTTCCCTCTGTGGTGCGGAGAATTTTTCACACTGGAATTAGGGTCATGATAATAATTTATCCACAGGCCTCTTTCTACAATTACTGTTTGTACAAGGAAAGTGTTTATCCTTCCGCAGTCAGACACAGGGTGCTCACTGAAGCCACCTGGGCAAGGAGCCAAGACCCTCACTGATGCCTCCAGAACAGGAGGAGCCCATGGAAGGGGTGGAAGAGGTGCCTGCAGGGGGTGGAGCGTTGGGCTGCCTGCTGAGCCCCACCAGCTGAGGAGCAGAGCGCTTTGGGGGGACGGGCACCTTCTCCTGGCAGAAGGCTTGAGGAGAGCTCCTTGGCTGAACTCCATAGTTCACAGAAGAATCGGCGGGGAGTCCTTAAAGAGGGACAAATGTATTGTGGTTGAGAAAGCTTTGATGGTTGTGTCACCTCTCCCTCTTCATGATGTTGCTGTTGTTTAAAACTGAGCTTCCAGTCCTTCCGAAGGTCACCAGCCCTTGAGGTTATAGGTCTGCTCTCTTGCCTTGCAGGGGACTCCCAGCTTGCTCAAGGGACTGAAGCCAACCCCAAACAGCTGGTGGGGCTTCAGCCAGTCGTGTTTCACAGGAGTCCATGCTGAACCCCCCCCCCCCCAAGAGGCCTTACATGTGAGCAAACTCCAATACAGACTCTAACTGAATTTATTTATTTGCTTATTTGAGGTATTTTTCTTTTTTCTCTTGAAGCAATACCCTGTGTGTGTTGTGGCAGTATTTATTCTATTATTTTATTTATTACATTTATATGCCACCTTTATCTTCCAAGGAGCTGAAGGTGGTGAAAAGGATTGTCATTGTTGCTGCTGTTTCAGATGTACTCTTGATGGGTCTCTGCTCCTATAGTTTCTCTCCCCCCCCCTTTGTTGATAGGCAACTGAGGCTGACACAAAGGCTCATGGCTCAATGGCACAGCGCCTACCTTGCCAGCAAAGGTCCCGACTTCAATCCCCAGATGGCATCTCCAGGTAGGGCTGGGAGAGACCCCCCTGCCTGACACCCTGGCAGCTCTGCTGCCAACCAGTGAAGGCAGAACTGCCTCGGATAGACAGGGGACTGATCAGGGCACAAGGCAATTTCTGATGTCCCTAAAGTCACTCATCGAAGAGCCGCAAATGCCCTCTCTGCTCAAATCCATGCTCTAGCCACTGTGCCACACTGCCTCCCTGTAGGGAGGTCACATAGGGCACCCGCTTCCAGGGTTCTGCTCCCTGGTACGGCCAGCCACACACCCTCCTGGCCTTTGTGACTCTACCCCCCGGAGCCTGAAGCAGGAGGGAGAGAACTGGGGGCTTAGGTCACCTCCCTTCCTCTAATGGGAATTAATCTGAGTTCAGTCTTAATTGTGAGGATTTTCTGTTAACTAAGCAAGAAATCTTATAACAACACAATAAGGTGCCATTTCACAGCCTCCAAATGGAGCAATAAGCTGGAGCCTCATTTACATGCCATTTCGCCGCCACCGCAATTGCTGACGCAGCGCCTTTTAATGTATTCACATTGGCAGGCGCATTTGCGTCAAGATGCAATTATGAGTTAGGCGCTCCCTCCCCCCAAGCTCTAGGAAGAAGGGAGGCTCAAACTGGGCTTGGGGGTACCTTCCTGGCCCATCACACACGTGTGTGTGTGTGTGTGTGTGTGTGTGTGTGTGTGTAGGAGGGGGGTCCAATTAAGGAGGCAAGAAATTCAAGTTTTCCCTGGGAGGGGGATGGACAGGAGCCCATCCAGCCAAAGCAGCTGAAGGTGTCCAGAAGATGAGAGTGTCCTAACATCTTCCTTCAGTGAAGAAAGACCATAGAGCTGAGGGGAGTGGGGTTCAATTCAGCTGGAGAACAGCATCACAGAAGCACATAAAATCCTGAGTAATGGTGACCCAAAATCCAGGATCATCCATTGATTGGAAAGGTGACAGGTTTTGGATAAACCAAAGATATTTCTTCTCACCATGCATGATCAGCTGGTGGAACTGATGGCCACAGGATATGTAGGGTTTAAAAGGATAAATGCATGGAGGAAGAAGACAGGTGCAAGAGAGAAAGTTGGAAGACGGGGGGCTGCTTCTGATGTCCAGAACTGGGGAGCAGAAAGTGCCATTGTGACCAGACTCCTCTGCCTCTGGTTCATCTGCTGTCCAAAGCCTGCATGACAAAGGAGACAGAGCCCAGTGAGCCTCAGCCTGACTCCCTGCTACCCATGAAAAGCACTCGCCCTCCGAGGCCTCCATCATGGTGGGGCACTCTGGAGGCACCCTCCTCACCCTTTCTATGGGCTCCCTTCCCCCCCCCCCGCCCCCTCCAGCAGGGGAAAGGTCAGTGAGAGCCTGGAAAGGAAAGCTTTGCCATCTGAACCTGGGAAGAGCTGGCGGAGGGGAGCTGCAGGAAGGTGGTCAGGGGAGCGACAGGACTGGGAGAGGCTGATAAGGGGAGCTTCGGAGGGAGAAGAAGGGTGCCTTGTCTATCAGCCCATTAAAGGCTATTCTTACAAGTTCTTCTCCCCCCCCCTTCATTAATACGCAGGGTGAATAGAACATTGAATAAAGATCAGTACTTAGTGCACAATTGTCAGATTGAAAGGTAACTGTCAACAGAAGGAAAGAGGTTACAAAAGGGCCCATTGCAGTGCTTAGCAAATGGGTTTCAGGCTGTCATCTCAATGGGCCCCTGTTTCACAGAGATTGTGCTTCCCTGAATAGCATTTTATTACCGGCCTTTCTTTTTCTCTCT
This sequence comes from Podarcis tiliguerta, assembly GCF_965153285.1. NCBI lineage: Eukaryota > Metazoa > Chordata > Lepidosauria > Squamata > Lacertidae > Podarcis > Podarcis tiliguerta. Next base: position 41,959,503 of record NC_139549.1, read on the forward strand.
CTCCTCTCCATCAATCCCCCCCCTCCAAACCACGTTGTGTCTTTGCAGGCGCTATTCACATAAGATGGGGTGATCCTTTTCATTTGCCAGAGGGACCCTGCTTTAGAAACCGTGGTTTGTCCTAGAGAAGAAAAAGCCCCCCTGGCAGTCAGAGGCCGAAAGGGGGCAGAGCCAGCCCCTCTGCTGGGACCACAGAGGAGGAAGGGAGCCCCACAGAAGAGCCTCACATTGGGGCAGGAATACTCAGCAGCACAGATTCCCCCCCCCCAAAAAAAATCTAGGATGGTGGAGTCTGTTTCTTTCCTTTGGGAGTGCATCTTTCAGGACAGGGTTTTCAGCACACCCCAAATGCTCTGAATTCCCTCGGGGTCCATTTTTAAGTCTCCCAGGCCTCAATAGTGCTGTGGGTGAAATGGGATTGTAAAAAAGAGCCTAGCATGATATAATTAAAAATGGGGGACGGGGCAGTCCTGCCCAACTAAATAAGGCCTATTCCATCTCACTGTCAATAGAAGCCTTCCGAGGGGGCATCTCTCCCTCCACGGGACTGAAGCCCTTTTGCATGTGGCCCCTCTCCTATTTTGTAGCTGGCTGCTTCTTTTTTGAGCATGTGGGGCAGTGGGGGGGGGGCTGTGGTGGAATCAGTGGAGTTATGTCTGGAGCTCCCCTCTGTGGAAAGAGCATGTTAAAGGCCTCCGAGAGGTGTGTTTGGGGTAAGTGTGGAGGTCCTGGGGGAAGGTCTGAGAGAGATGTGGCACTCCTCAGGCGTTGAGCTGATCGGTTTCCTGCCGGGGAAGAGAGAAAATATATATTCATCACGACTAGCATAAAGTGTTGTTACGAATTTTAAAACCTGACCCTCATTCCCAGACTTGAGGCTTCAGAACATTTGCTGGATGTTGATGTGCATGTGAAATGTCATGGTGTCCCAAAGCCGCCCCCCCCCCCAAGGCTTGAGCCTTGCAGGGGGAATGCCGGGATCTGCATCCTGCCCAGGATGGCCCCTCTGCACGGACTCTGCAGTGGTGCTCTGGGGTCCCCCACCCCCTCGCCCCTGCTTTCCTCTTCCTTCCTTCCCACAACGCTCTGACCATGTGGCTCAGAGGTGCCGCTGCTTCCTGCCATCGCCCACCCAGGACTTCCAGGGGGCCTGGTTGGCATCTCTCCCTTTAGAGAGGGCTGCTGAATTGGGAGCACATGATGTGCTCATCCCAAAGTCAGGGGGTTGTGTCCTGCCAGGCTGGCATTCTCCTTACCCACCAACACAGAATTCCAGCTAAAGCCCAGGGGGCTCCAGAGAAACTGGCACACTCTAATTATAGGCTGAGTATTATTTTGGGATTGTCACTCGCTCCTTCTGCAGCTGTTGCTGGGGAGGGAGGAAAGGAAGGAAGGGGAATGGCACAGCTTTGACCCTCCCTTCTGGGGAGTAGGAACCCACACAAGCCAACCTTGATAAAACCACAGAAAGGGGGGATCACTGAGCCCTATTCCTGGGGGCCTGGAAGTTGTCGAGAGAGTTGTAAAGTTGAGAGACAGGGTGCTTCCGCCTTCAGCAGCCGCTGCCCCACCCTTCCTTCTGCTTTGGATGAACAAGATGCATGTCTTGATTTCCCGATACAGTTGCAGGGGTGGGGTGTCCCAACCTCCCCGAGGCACCCTCCCAACAGCAGAAGCCATCCAGACGGGCAGTTCGCTGGAGTAAAGTTCCAAGCAGTTCCAGCCCCTTGAGCTGGGGGAGGCGAGCAAAGCTCCTTACCTAGGGCTGCCATACGCCTGGGTTTTCCCAGACATTACTGGGATTGTAAAGGCGGAATGGACGTCCAGGGCAGAAATTGAAAAATTGCTGCACTTGCTGGAATTCAGAGCCTGAATTGCTCCTCCATGGAAAATCTGGGCATTTGACCTTGTCGCTCAAATGGCAGGGAGAGTCCTTGCTGATGGCCCCTCAGAGGACTGGAGAAAGAGAGAGAGAGTCTCAGTGGGTGAGGGGGGGGGCTGTGAAACCAGGCAGGAGCAGGGGAGGAGGGCAGCCTCTGCTTTCGGTAGTGGTTGTAGTGGGAACTTCTGGGCTTCCTCCCAGGAGAGAACATAGGTGTCCCAGGAAAAGGATTTGTCTGAATGGCTCGCTGGAAACACCCCCCCACTTGTAAGGAGAGGGGAGCTGCTGGGCCTGTGACAAAGGATGCAGAGAAGCCACTACTGGAAGTCACGTTACTGTTCCCCGTTTCTTCCTGAGAAAGAGTTCTGTGTGATCCAGGATAGAAGCTTTCTGCCATGCTTAGTTTCCAAGACCAAGTGGTGTTGTCCTACCCAGGGGCATTGACTCCTAGGGGCCAAACACTTTTGGGTCCTCTTAATATTCACACCCCCCCCCCCCGCCAATGTTAAAAAAAATCTTGTGTCAGGTTGGTGGAGCCTGGAATGCAGCAGCAGCAGCAGCAGCAGCAGCAGCAATGTGCATCCTCCTCCTCCTCCTCCTCTTGCTAGAGCAGGAAACAGGCCCCAGCTGGTGGCGGCAGCCGGAGGAGGAGAAAGAGGAGCTGCATGGTGCCACATCCAGATGTCGTCACAGGCAGGACATCATACGCACAACACCAGCCCCCCAATCACACTCCCAAGTCAGCACCTCTGCTCCTACCTGCAGGCCCCTCTGTGGGGCACTCAGGCAAGGAAAGGGAGGCAGAAGGATGTCATCTGGGTTTCTAGAGGTTGCCATGTTGACACAGGTGGCGGTCTGAGGTCTGGCAAGCAGTTCCCTCTTGTGCCACAGAAGATACTGTAATTCTTCTCTTTGGATCTGCCACCTGCACATGTTCTGTTGCTAGAGCTCACCTGGGTAAGCAGGTCCCATCACCAGGCCACCTCTCTCTCTTGCACACCCCAGCCCACAGACAACTCTCTAGTGGCAGGGGGCTCCATAGTCTAGCTCATCACAGCACTGATTCAGCTACACAGAACAGAATTGGTGCAACCTTTCCTGAACTGTGTTGTGTCATTATGCAGGCAGGGGAGCAGCAACATGTACAAACAAAAACAAAGACTTTGCGCTGAATGCAGAGGAGGATCCTCCTCACCAATTTAAATGCTTTGGGTGAATCCTGTTAAAGACTTTCCCATGCCTTCCCCTCCCCCCAACTTAGGGCCTGATGTCTCCTGATCATGTGCATTTCAAAGAGGCCAACAACAGCTAAAAATACACACCTGCCATGTGCACAGATCAAGAATTGTGGACCACGTGCAAAAAAGAAATCGGCCTTGAGGGAATTCACCTTGTAAAAGCTCCCTGTCTCTCACACCCACTGCTGCCTTGGGCCTCCTACCTCCAAGTCAGGACTCAGCACCGCAGCCTTGGGACTTGCCAGAAACCTCCAGGGGGCATGATCCAAAGTCTCGCCAGTGTGCATGAAGATGCCAGCGTGGAACTAGGACTGGATCCCGCCAGATCATGCAGCAGCAGCTCAGTCCACAATCCTGTTCTTTAAGAAGCTCTGGGGAAGCAACCAGGGTGATCCATTTGCCCCCAGATTCCACCACACACGGAGGGGAGACCCTGCCAAGGTGGGGCTGGAGCTGAATCATGGAAAGCAGCCCAGATGGGGGTGGGGGCACAAAGCAAAATTTATTTCTGTCAAGCAGTGGTCTATTTCCCTGATAGCATTTCCTTGTATACAGATAACTCCTTATCTTAAATGACCATGTCTCTTTCAATTTGTACTTAACAGTCAGACCCATTTTCCTTATACGATTCTATCACAGTGGGATGAAAAATACATTACTATAATCCCCCAGGATCTTCATATATCAATAACAAATGGTCTGGAATTGGCCCAATATAAAAAGCAACCTTTCAAGTGGGGGCTGGGGGGAGCCAGCAATAGGAATCCTGGCCACTGTTGCCAAGGGGGTCCCCGCCCAGCCCTCCCCAAATAGCAAGTCCACAGGGGCGGTGCTGCAGCCACAAGACACATGTGGTGACAGGTCAGGGCTGCCTCCCAGGTGTGGCCAGACAGGACCCCCCCCCAGGGTCTCCCCAAAAAATCATTCAGCGTCTTTGGACTGGGCTGTAGGACTGTCAATAGAAACATGCAACTTCTTTCCTGCCTGTGCCTCTGCCTTTCCTCATGACACAACTTGTTTCTTTCCTGTTGTTCCCTTTCTTCCTAGTTTGCACCTTTAAAAAGTGATCTTTCTTCTGCCCCCCCCCCCCCCGGCTTCCTTTCCTCAGATTCAGTCCAGCCCTGGTGTAAAGCAGCTTAGGACTGAGGCCTGGAGGAGAAGGGCTGCCCCTGACCCGGACCTCTCCTCCTCCTTGCATGGAGGGGGTTTTCATTTGGGTGCAATTCCAGTCAAAGGGTGGTGGTGTGCTCCCCCCGCCCTGTCCCCATCTGTGGAAACTGCCCTGCAGGCATCGGAAACATGGGAATTCTTAAAACAAATAGCCTAAATAGCTCCTGACTCTGCCAGGTGTGGAAAAGTGGACAAAAGGGAGTATGAAAAGTGACTTGTTTTAGAAAAACATGCCTAGCCACTGAGTGGGCCCAGAAGGAGGAGGGGAGGGCAAGGCTCAGGACTAGGTGGGGAGGGAATGCAATGCGGAACACTTTTAAAGCTGAACCTGTCAATGTGGACTTTCTGAAACAAAATGTGAACTGAAATGGAAATTCATATTTGACCAAATCTTGCAATGTGGTTTTCCCACCAAACTATGCTTACAGAAATGCATATATTGCAAAGTATGCATAAAAACCAATATATTAGTGGGGGACGGGAACAAAAAGGGAGGGGATTGCTTTGAAGAAATGTGTAGATTAATCAGAAATGCAAACAAAAATGTGTTTACTCAGAGAAATTTGCACTAGAAGGCTGGTGAATTTTCATGATGAATTTTTTTTTTTAATTGTAAATTACTGCCAAATGTAGAGAACTGAATTTAAGAGAGGAAAAATGAGAAAATGGAAACTGACAGATCCTTCCATTGCTTCTCAGGAGGACACAAGGTGAGTGCAGGGAAAAATTTAACAGACAGTTGTCTTTGGGACTCTTATTTATGTAGTTATTTGTTTAAAACATGGGTGGGCAAACTAAGGCCCAGGGGCCAGATCCAGCCCAATCGCCTTCTCAATCTGGCCCGTGGATGGTCCGGGAATCAGTGTGTTTTTACATGAGTAGATTGTGTGTGTTTATTTAAAATGCATCTCTGGGTTATTTGTGGGGCATAGGAATTCATCCCCCCCCCCCCATATAGTCTGGCCTCCCACAAGGTCTGATGGACAGTGAACCGGCCCCCTGCTGAAAAAGTTTGCTGACCCCTGGTTTAAAACATTCTCTGCCCCACCTTTCAACCAGGCAGCTAACAATAAAACAAAACCAGAAATGATCATTTTTGAGGCATCTATTTCAACACAAAACTCACAAAAAAAAACATGTATTCATTTATTTAAAAGGTGGTCCCAGGATGGGCTTCAGCAATTGTATCCACAAAACCAGCGAAAACCTTCCAACCAAACCCAAAAGAATATAAATTCAACAAGCCAAGATGCCCCAACACTCAAAGACCAGGGGGCTCAGGGACCCCTGTGGGGAGGGAGGGTGTTGCACAATTTAGGGGCTGCCACAGGGAAAAGGCTGCCATCCCACCCGCACAACTAGCAAAGGGGCATTGAAGTGGACACACTCAAACGGATACCCAAGTTTTGCTTGCAAAGAAGCAAGTCCCTCCAGGCCTTTTGACAAGCATATTGTGTAAGGTTATTTTTCTAGTTATGACTTTGTAGGCAGCAGTTTGATCATTTGTGCTCATTTTAGCATCTGCAACAGCTTCTTCATTGGATTCTTTTAATTGCCGAAAGCTCCCTTGAGGGCAGACAGAGGCAGAGCAGGGCAGGGGTGCCAATATCTTAAAAGTGAGAAATAAAAACAGATGAGTTTGGTTGCTGCCTTCTTCTCTTTTCAGCAAAGATATGTGTAGCTTTGTCGTGAGTACCTAGCGCCTAGGCCCATTTCCCTGCTTAGAAGAATGGTCACTGAGTCTGTGGCACTTGCCGTGGCCTGAAACGCAGAGCGGCCAGCGCCATGTCCTGCTCAGGGTCTCTTCTCAGAAATGCAGCAAAAGCGCACGGCTTGAGCTTTATCAGTCAGAGGAGGACCCTGGGGTGGGCAGGGGCAGAGCCGGGGGAGCAGGAGGGCATCTGCTTCTCAAATCAAGTAAATCAATAAAAATGCTTAACTGAGGTTCTGCCCCACCCCCAACATTAAGCCTGCTCTCCTAATAGGGTTGCCATGTGTCTGGATTTTCCTGGACACATAAGGAACACTGCAGTTGGCAGCAGGGTATGAATGTCCGGGGAAATCCAGGCATATGGCAGCCCACGTCAGCAGTGACATTTTCCCATAAAAAATACCTCAAAAACTACTTTTTTGTGATTTTGCCCAAAAAGCTCAACAACTTTTCTGTCTGGATTTTCACTGTTTGAAACATGGCAACCCTACACTAACACATGAGCCACATTTGAGCCAAGGGGGGGGGGGTAGAGGTTTTACACCCAGAACCGTGTCTCATCCTGCAGGCAAAGAGGAGGCAGAGTCAGTCCAGCCACATCCAGCCCCAGGCCTGGGGTTCCTCACCTCTTACAGGAAGCCTGTTTAAACCCCAGAAAACACATTCTGAAGGGCTCTCACAATCAAGCTTGAGGGTAGGACCTGAATCAGTGGATCCACATGTCAAGAACGGAGATTCTGACTGATCATCAGGAAGAACTTATTGACAGGAAGGGCTGGTCAATAGTGGAACAATCTTCCTTGGAAGGTGCTGGGCTCTCTTTCCTTCGAGGTTTTGAAGCAGAGGTTGGATGGCCACCAGTCAGGGATTATCTAGCCACGATTCCTGCACTGCAGAGGGTTGGACTAGACGACCCTCTTCAATTCTATGAGCCACCTTTGGTATCTCCAAGCCTCCTTTTTCCCCTTTAGGGGCTCTCCTTGCTCTGTTCATCTAGGTTCTCTCTCACAAGCACCTCGTGAGAAGAAAGGGAAATGGCTTTGAGACTTCTCTCTCTCTCTTTGCAAAACTAGGGACTCCACATTTTGTTTTGTCTTTGGGTACAATTGTTTGTGCCGCATGAGAAGGGCCAAGAGCAGGGGGCGGCAAATTTTTTTAGCAGCAGGCTGGTCCACTGTCCCTCAGACCTTGTGGCGGGCCGGAGAAGTGGCATGGGGGGGGGGGAGCTGGGAAAAGAGGCGGGGGGGCAGAGCGAGCTTGTCTGCTCCACTCTCTGGCCCACAGGAGCACCAGGGTGGTGGCGCCAGCGGGAAGATGAGTGGCACGAAAGGGCTGGCTCCGGAGAGGGGCTGCTTAAAATGGCGCTCAGCCAGCTCATCCCAGCCCCCTTCCTCCTCTAGGCAGGGCAGGGAGAAGCCTGGAGGAGGGAGGGAGGAGGTGCCACTGAGGTGTGTGGGAGGGAAGGGGGGAAATGGAATGGTGCATCAAAAAATGGTGCAGCCTGAATGAACAGAATCCCCACGCCGATCCATGGACAGTCCGCAGGCTGGATCCTGAAGGCAATTGGGCCTGATCTGGCTCTTAGATTGCTGACCCCTGGCCAAGAGTGACCACTTTGGCCTTGGAAATCCAGAGCAGGGGGCCCTTGAACCCCTGGCGCTCTTCCTCCTCTCCCGCAAGCCTTGAGAGCAAAAGCTGCCTCCCCACTTGGCTTGCACTGCTGGCTGAAAGGGTTAAAAAGCATTAGCCTAAAAGAGCTTTCAACAAGTATGAAAAGGGGGGGTCCGAGGATGGTTGTAAATTCCACCTGGGGAATTTCACCATGAATACACTTCACCTTTTGCAGAGTCTCCCGCCCCTGCCTCAGAGGATAACTGACCTTTGGAGAAAAATAATGAAAAGAAGAAATTCCTTGGAGAAAATCTTGTGGCCGGGCCGCGGTAATGAGATCTGCTCCCTTTATGTTTCCATGGCAACAACAGTCATTTTATAATATGAAATACATGAATGGGAAGAAAGAGGCCTCCTCCTCTGGCAGGAGTGAGCCGGGTGACAGGGCCGCATCCAGCTGCCCCAAAGGGCAAAAACCAGTCTGGGGGGGAGGGGGGGAGCCCTGCCCCCTTTGTCCTCTCCAGTCGCAGGATTCTGGTGGGAGGGGGCAGTGATGAGAATGCAGAGCCCTCCCCATTCCTCCCAGGTCTTCCTTCTAAAGGCCAGAGGTCAGCCTCACAGCGCGGAAGGAATTTGGAGTGGACTTTGGATTTTGACCCCGAATCTGATCCCTGTAGTTGTTCTGCTTGTTTTCAGGCAAACACCTCCTCCCCTCCCTTGGATGGGTAGGTGCCTGTCCATGAGCAAGGCTCCAGTTGTGCCCCTTGGTTACGCGCCAGGGTCACGATCCTGTGATTCTACTGCTTGGTGCTAAATTGGGCTTAGCATAATTCAGTCTCTAAGGGGGGGGGAGGTGTGGGTACCTGGAAAGGCTCTGCATGAATCATGCGGCAAACCAGCCTTAATGGGGGTGTTGCTTTTCAAGAAGCAAAGTGGCAAATAAGAAGGGGGGGGGAGGGTGTTTTCAAAGCAACAACATGTTGCCCTTTGGCTGGTGGGAAATGAGGCAACCTGCCAGAGAGAGAGAGAAATGAGTGGAGACTTCTGGCTTCCCCATGCCCAGAGAGGAAAGTCTGCCATTTTTATTGTACTCACCCCAAGACTTTCTTGAAGAGACCCCAACCTTTGGCTTCTTTCTTCTGAAAAGCACAAACTGGTCAAGATAGGCAGCTCTCTCCCCCCCCCTCTCTCTCCTCCAAGACCCAAACCTGAAGAAGATATCTGTGTCACCCCAAGGTTGACCCCCGGAATTTCCAAAAGTAAGAGAGAGGGGGGCTCTTGCTAGCTCTTCATGCATTTCAGGAGACCTGGCAACGTTCCAGGAAGGCAGGCGTGGAGGAGACTCTTTACTGCCCCACCTGGAGGGAATTCACCCCGTCGCAAAGCCTGCTATGTGGCCCCAACTCCAGTGGCTTTTGGATGCAGATGCTGGGAGCTTTGCAGGGCAGCTGGGTGCTCAACCTCTGGAGGGTTGTGCTGCCAAGATGGAGCAGCAACAACAGCAGCAGGGAACACCATCCTGACCGGTGCTGAGCAGACTTGCCCAGAACAGAATTGCAGCCCTAGGAAGAGGCGGAGAGGAGGACCAAAATGGGCAGGGTTTGATCATTGCGGGGGGGGGGGGGGACTGAGGGCAGCCTCTCCCCAGTTGCCTCATCAATTAACTTTGGGTCAAATTAGAAGGGCTGGAGAAATGAGCTGTAAAGAGAGGCTTTGGGAGTGCAGGGCTGTAATAAGAAGCAGTATTGATTACCACCACCAAGGCTTTATAAATCATTCATGGTCTCTATCAATCTCCCCAGCTGAGTTCCCCAAAGCTGTTTGCTGCGGAGGAGGAATTAAAATTAAAACGTTGAGCCCAGCAATCGCAGGCAAGGTTCTGATGACCCGTCTCTGGCTCCAGGCATCATCCTAGCACAGCATCAAGCTGTACCTGGCCCAAGCATATCCGGATCTCCCAGGGATCTAAGGAAGGGATCCTGGCCAGGCCTTCCAGGGCCCCCTGGCAAATGTGTGTGAAGGCACTGGTGAGACTGACAAGCAAGGGCAGCTGTGTCTGGGGTGGGCAGGTGGGCAAGGAGGAATCCTGTGGGGTTTGGTAGAGCCCAGCCAAGGTGTGTGCCTCTTGCCTCCTTCTCAGCCGCCCCCCCCCCCAGCTGGAGGGCACCATGAGAAGGATGCAACAGCCCGTGGCACTCTCCCTGCAAGTAGTGCCACTTGCAAAAGCAGCACTGGGTTTGCAGGGGCCAGGACGCACCCCTCTTGCATCCTTCTCATGATGCCCTCCAGCTGGAGGGCGCTGAGGAAGATGCAAGAACTCATGACGGGTTAGGGCGCCATGATGCTCCCCCACCCAAAAACTGTGCCCAAGGCAATGCCTCTGGGTGGGTGGGTAGATGCAAAAATGGAGTTCTGTTTATCCTGAAAATAAAATACCAATTGAAGGAAACGGTGAAGCTGGCATACAAAGCCCTTCCTATAATTTTGAAAGAAAATGTCACCAATCCAATTTAAATACTGTCATTGCTTCAGCAGCCAGCCATTTTGTAGGAAACACATGGAGTATTGATTCCTTTATTGTAAATGGAGTCTTACACTGTTTACTCAGAAGTAAGTCCCACTGTATTCAATGGAGCTTAAAGGGTAAAGGGACCCCTGACCTTAGGTACAGTCGTGACCAACTCTGGGGTTGCGACGCTCATCTCACTTTATTGACCAAGGGAGCCGGCGTACAGCTTCCGGGCCATGTGGCCAGCATGACTAAGCCGCTTCTGGCGAACCAGAGCAGTGCATGGAAACGCCCTTTACCTTCCCACCAGAGTGGTACCTATTTATTTACTTGCACTTTGACGTGCTTTTGAACTGCTAGGTTGGCAGGAGCCGGGACCGAGCAACGGGAGCTCATCCAGTTGTGGGGATTCGAACCGCCAACCTTCTGATCGGCAAGCCCGAGGGTAAAGCCTGTGCAGCCTTACACTGCAAACCTAAGCATTTTTACTCAGAACTAAGTCCCACTGAGTTCAACAGGATTTTCTCTCTGATATGTTCCTGATCATTCTCACAGTTTCTATTATTATTATTATTATTATTATTATTATTATTATTATTATTATTATATCCTGCCTTTTCCCCTGACACAGACTCAGGGCAGCTTACAGCTAAAATTTATTTCATTCCATTTATCTGTTGAAAGTGTTTCACATTATCCCTTCCCTCCAACCCTTTTTCTTCACAACAATCCTGTGAGGTAGGTTCGGCTGAGAGGTTGCACTTGGCTCAAGATGACCGATGTCGATGTGCAGATGACGCCTATGTGGGGGGAGATCAAACGCGGGAGAAGCGTCCTGATATAGAATGGGGTGCCTCTATTTTCCTCTGAGAAATGCGGGAGGGTATGAGAACGTGGGGTGCCCAGAGGGTGCCATGTCTTCTTTCTGACCTGGTTTGTGGGTCTGTGCCTTCCAGTGCCCCTCTTCTGGCTCTCTGCTCATGCCTGGCATCCAGGCCTCTGCTTTGTTCTTGCCAGCCCCGGCTCCTACTTCAGACACTTCAGGCAAGAGGAGATAATGGCTTAATTGCTGTCAATTAGCCCTGCTGCAAATGGCATCTGCCAGAATTCGGCACATGCCCCCCCAGCCCCCACCAGAGGCAGTCCCCAAGCTGACATCCTTCCAGGTTAGTTCAGAAATCAACAAGATTTAAATCTCCAGTTCCCGGGATGGGGGCAGCAGCCGGAATATTGCCAACTAATTTGTATAGAACTAACACCCTTAATTAATAGCAAACTAATTAGAGACTATTGACTCAAAGGCAAGTGACACCGCTCATTTCTTCATGAAAAGGGGGTCAGAGGAATGCGGCTGCACAGGCTGGGCAAAGAGGTGCGGGAGCCCACGTCTCAGAAGGTGGGGGGCAGAGAAAGGGAGGCTGCCCCGTCAGGAAATAAAGAACGGGTCCGCTCAGCACATAGCCATGCGTTCTCTCTCACACACACTTGCGCTCCCTGCAGAGAGCTCTCCACGAACAATTATTCTTAAAAATTGATATCCCGCGTGGCAGCCGTGGAAATAGCACTCACGAGCCCCGTCTCCTTCACGCCCTTTTGGCTCCTCCTCTCGGCCCCCCGTTTTTCCACCCAGGGCTGCCACCCCTCAAGGACACCCACTGGGGAAGGGGAGGCTGTGCCCCATGCCAGCTCTGAGCATGGCAGCAATGGCCAGATCCTGGTCACAAGAGGCCAGGCTGAGAACCATGTTCTATGGATTTCCAAAGGATTCCCCAAGGCAAGAAGAACTGTGATGCTAAGTACTATACAGTATGTGACAGAATAGGGCCCAGACCGGGGGGGGGGGGGGCTTGCTGTGGCTTAATGGTCTCAATTATGGGGTCGCTTTATTGTTTTCCATTTAATGTTTACTTCTGCACTGGGGCTGCCTGTTGTTGGTTTGAACGTATTTACCACCCAGAGTATTCCGGCAGACGGGTGGGATAGAAATGGCAGAAATAAATATCCTGTATCTCCCAGGGTGAACAGTGTCAACTTGTTCTGGGGCTCATTAAAATTCCCTGCCACTCTGGGCCTTTCCCACAGAGCCGTGGCACAAAGGCTCCTGTGCCCCCCAGGTCCCCTGAGGGAGGAGGGCCACCCAGAGTTTGCTGGGGGGGGGAGAGCCAGGGGGGACCTGCATCTCCCCCAAAGGGGCTCCGTGAGGGTTAAGCCCAAACACCCATCCTCATGCCCAACTGGCTGTGGGTGGGGGAGGCTCCATTTGTTTCTTTACATATAGAAGGGGGGGTGCAGCCCTCTCGTCTTTCTGTTTTCTTCACCCCAAAATCTGTGTGCAGGTGGGGCAGGGACATCAACTTCCCCTCCCTGCACTTCATCTCTTTGCTTCAGGCCCATTTTGCTGAATGAAAAGATAACAGGGGAACTGACTTTCGGGTTTGGTAGGTGTGCGTCAGTAAACGAGGAGAATTAAGACTAAGAGAGCTGAGTGGGGGAGGGGGGCTCGTGTAATCTCACTGTATACAAGTTGTACAAGTGACAATAAAGTATTTCAATTTCTCCCTGTTGGAGACATCCCCATTTTCATGGGGGGGAATGGTAGAGGGTATGCTATGGGGAATTGCATGGGGTGAGGTCTGGAGCGGTTCTCAACCCCTCGCTGTACCCCCAGTGGGGTACGGTTGACCATGAGTTATGCCGGGTGAGGGTGGGTTGACCATGGTGCCCCCCTGCCAGGCCATCCTTCCTTCGGCCCAGGGGGAGCCTTCCATGCTGCCTGAGGCTCTCCAAGGACATCTGCTGGGAATCTGGCTAGTCTTGAGAAGTTCACTGCCCGGCTGGCCGCCTGCTCAGGGCCCCTAAAAGCAGCAAACAGTCCTAGTGCTCAGCTGCAGAAATGCTCCCCGAGAGGGAGAGAGGGAGACGAGAAGCACCAGTCGCAGTCAGATGCACTTTGAAACTGCTTGCAAGGGAGCCAGGCAGTTGTTTAGAGATGTTTGGGGATTTGGCCAGGAAATAAAGTTGCTACAACAAGCCCTTATCACTGGAAACAACAGCCGTGCAGAGATGTCCCGGAAGGCCACTTCCAAAGGAGGCTCTCTCAAGCAGCCCAGCCAAGCGGGTGTTGGAGGAGGACAAGGAAGAGAACTTTGCTCCCTCCCTCCCTCCTTCCACACACACCCCAGCTGCCTGCGTGGCTTGGAGGGGGCTCCTTCCCACCAGAGAAGAATTATTTGGGGTTTCACACAGTTGAAACAAATCCTGCTTTCACTCCTTGAATTCCTCCTTCTCCCCTCTCAGCCTGCTGGTGAACAACGCTGCATGCATCTCTCTTGCCAAGGAGGCTGAGGCGATGAGGCAACTCTTTCCATCCACCTCACTGCAAAAAAGCCCTTTTACAGCTTCCAGAAAATGGAGCCTCGCCAGACCGAAGCAGAGCAGTTGTCAAGCTCCCCGACCCTCCCTGAGCAGCAAGCAGGGCCCGGTTGATGAGGGCATGTCCTCCTCTCCCTCTCTACCTCCAGCTCCACTTCCACTCTTGCTCTCACCACTCTGGCTGTGCCCCCCTCCCCCCGCTCATGGTGGCAGCTGGGACCACTTTCTCTGGAGCAGCAAACTTTCCTTCCCCCTCACTTCAGTTGCAGAAACCAAGTTGAGGCCTCTGCAAGAGACGCTGGACTTGGCTTCGTCTGCTCCATCACCCTGGCACATGCTTTGGGGGAGAGGTTAGGAGCAAAAGCTGGCTTCCCCTGTTCACCTTCGGTCTACCAGTCATTCCTCATGTGTGGCCACTGATTTATTTTTGCACCACTCCACTCTGCTTGCAAAAAGTGCACAAATTTGCATCTGACACAAAGCATATGCATTTTGTGTGTGCAAATTGTGTCATTTATTGTGTGCAGGTTGAAGAGCCCAATCCACATACTGTGTACTGGACTGTCCTGGCTCTCCCTCATGCCCACGCCTCAAAAAAAGAAACAAGCAGGGGCACTTTCTTGGAAATAAGAAATAGATCTTTATTCCAGGAAATAATGATACAGGCTCAGCAGTAGACACAAGGATCAGGAGTCACGGTTCAGGACTTAAAGTGCAGTACGAGAAATTCAGACAGACGAGCAATGGTGGTGCACCTTGCGGTAATGTCAGGATTGCAAAGGCACACAGCATTGGAGTGGGGGGGCTGCTCCCATCTGTAGAGATGTTGCCAGGTTGTAGGTGACAAGACAGCAGCTCTGTGTTCTACCATTGCCTCCTTCAGTTCTGCCTCCCTGTGCTCAGCAGCTCCAAGTCCTCCCTGTGGTGGGACTGGCATCCCTGCTCCCTCTTCCCAAGTGACGGAAGTCAGGGTGGAAAGGAGAGACCTCCCTCCTCCAACTCAGATCCCCAACCTTCAGGCCCACCCCTACTTCTGCCCCCTCCCATGCCAGGGTGCTGGCCCAAGCTTGATCCCAACCTCACTATGCCAGCAACCTGTCCACAGGCTGTTGCATCCAGTGAGGAACAGGGCTTCGGGTCACACCATTCATGCACCATTGTGTGTGTGTGTGTGTGCGCGTGCGCGCGTGCGCATGCTAAACTCAACAAGGGGCCTTCACGGATTCACTGTTGGCAGAGCAGAAATGCGTCCCCTTGGAGGCAGAAGTCCCGTCTGTGGGATCAGCCCCCCCTGACCCTGCAGCAGGAAACAAGAGGGAACCTACTTTAATGAGATTTGAAAGCAGCAAGATCCTTGCCTTGGTGCCGTCGATTCGCGAACTGGTCTGCTGGGTGGGAAATAAGCAGCCTTGTCACAGGCAATTGTCTTTTGACCAATTCAGATGTCAGAAAAGAGCTGGCGGATGCGAATCCTCGCTGTTTACAGCTCTGTGCTCTAAACGTGCCCCTGCGCCTGTCCAGAGCCAAATTACCATCGGTTGCCAAGGAGAAAATGGAGAGGCCTCGTCTTCTGCTGGCCTAGTTGCACTGGAGCGCAGTTGCGAGCCAAGGAGGGCAGGGTCCCTCCTCCTCTCCAGAAGCAGCCCCCACCCTTGGTCTGAGGATCAGCCTTGGGCCTGTGGGCAATGGCAGACCTCACTTAGCCCCCAACATGTGTGGAAGGATTCTCTTGAGTTATGGGAAGGTCTAGGCTGGCTGCACAGGATCGTTTTCCTCTTGAGGAGAAGGCCTTGGAGACGTTCGGTGTTTTTGTAGTAATCTGCAGGTGTACCAGCTGAGAAGGCTGTGGCGGCTGGTGGACAGGAAGGGCTGGATCCTGCAGCAGCAGCAGCTCAGCCCGCGCCCCCCAATTCCCAAAGTCAGATCCCAGATGTCCAGGCCAAGGGCACTAGCCTCCTCCACCCCTCATAGTCCATGGTTTCCCTCCCAGGGAGCTTGGCACACAGGGATGTGTGTCTTCGTGTTCCTTGCTGCATCCGATCAGCATCCATTGCCCTCTTCAGTTTAACAGGGGGCGACATGTGCAGGACAGAAGGAAACGGGAAGGTGATAGGCCCATGGATGTGGGTGCCGCCTTCCAGAACCCCCCGAGGTTCCTTGGGCACAGAACGATTCTATGGTTCTATCCCATTTCTGACACCACACAACTGTCTCGTGGGTTCAGGAGTCATGCAAACTTGGGTCAGGCAGCTTCTCCTGAGATCAGGCACACACAGGACAGTCTGAGCAGAATAGTAGCCTTTGCTCCACGACAACACAACCTGGAGCAGGGTGGTGAACCCCAGGGGGCCTTCCAGATGTGGCTGGACTCCCCCTCCATCCCTGACCATTGGCCATGCTGGGGCCACTGGGAGCTGGAGTCTAACCATAGCTGGAGACAGTCCCCAGGTTCCACCACTGCAGGCCAGGAGACCCAAACACTGGGGAAGAGACATGCCCAGAGAGGGTGAAGGCAATATGCTCACATATATCTGGACAGCCCCATGGTCAGAAGGGCCTTACAGACAAGGCATTGTCTCAGACAATATGTGGGAAGAATCTTTCCCGGATTCCTGCAGCCATCATTGGCCTCTATGTATCAGAGCTTTCAGGGCAGAGAAGGGGGTCTTCAGTGCCCCCTTATTGCCTTCAGCCAAAGCCTGGCAGATGCATAATGGAGCCGGTGATGCTCTTCCTATCATGAGAGTCCATGGTGGGGGAGATGGTCACCTCCTTGGTTTGCCCAGTTGTTGCAAGGGGTACAGAAGCGGCAGACGTTTTAAGAGATGGCGACCCTGTTCTGGGCTGGGCTAGGAGAGGTCCCAGCCTCCCTCCGGCCAGGGTCACCACTCTGACCACTTCTCTGCAGGGGGGCCAACTCCCAATGTTACTTCGGGCTCCCCCTTGCCCCTGCACAAACATTTGGGCCAGCCATGATTTGTAAAGCTCTGGCTTGTCAGTTCAGCTCCAGAGTAAATAAACTTTCCCCTGAAAGGAGAAGAATTGAATGCAAGAGCTGCCAGCACTGAGAATGGCTCTGTCGGAAGACGTTAGGCCTGCAGCTCGGCCCCGGTGACAGTGGCAGGCAAGCGAGAAATGGGCCTGCCGGCACACGTTTGACGGAGAGGGATGCATCGGCTAAGTGTTTCCAGCAGCGTGCCGGGAAATCGAGCGCCTCTGCTCCAGCGAGGGCTGGAGAGCAAGGGGAGAGAGAGAGAGAGAGAGAGAGAGAGAGAGAGAGAGAGAGAGAGAGAGAGACCTACCCCAGAGCTTTTTCCAGGAGCAGCAGGAAAGGATAAGCGCCCAAGATGTGCCCCCTGCTTCCTGGGTGCCTGGAATTAGCACCCCCGCAGAGGCTGGGAGCAGAAGCCACTGCTTAGCCCGCCTTGGGAAGGAGGCCTGTGGAGGACATGCTCTGGCATGGTGGCTAAATGGTTATGACAAGCTGGCTCTCACAAGCCCTGTGCCACAGAGGCAGCCAGGTCTGCAGCTGCGAGGGCCCAGCTCCAGAAGGGGACTGTTTCCTCTACCCCATCTCTGCCTCATCTAAAAATGAGCTCCAGTCCGGTCTGGGAGGGGCTTTCACTTCCTGCTTGGTGGTTGTTTGCAGGGCACATAGTCACCCCCACCACAATATCTAAGGGGAAGAATTTTTGCAGGTTTCTGTAGTGCTTCAAAAACCTGCAAAGCCTCCTTTGACCAAAAATGACAATGGGACTAAATCCAAAGGCTGCCTGTGTCCTCCAGAGAATTATGCACTGCCCTTCAGTATTTGCAGTGGCCAAACAAAGCCTATGGCTGCTTTGCAAGGATCCTGTGCCAGGAGTGGCTTGGATTTTGCTGTGCAAAACCCTGATGCAAGACCCAAGCACAAGAGCTGTGGTTCCCCTCCTGTGGTTTGCAGCACTGGTCTTCAGAAGTGTTGCTGTCTCCACCACGGAGGCAGAGCAGAGCCATCCTGGCCAGTTACTGCCTTGCAAAGCCTTCTCCTCCCTGAGTTTGTCTCAGCCACTTTTAAAGGTCCTCACAGCCTCCTGTGTGGCTGACTGAGTTCCCTAGTTTAACTCAGCACTGACTTCCTTTCTCTGTCCTGAATCTTCCAGCATTCGGCTTCATTGGTTATCCACAAGTTCTAGTGTCATGAGAGAGGCAGGGAAACTTTTCTCTCTCCACTTTCTCCGTTCCATAAATCCCCTTTTACTCATCTTTTCTCAGTGGGGAACGCAGCATGAAAGAATTGCATCTTAGTTGCCCCTTAGACTGCAACCCTATGCAAACTTACCTGAGAGGATATCCCATTGAACGGAATAGGAATGATTTCTAAGTAAACATGTATGGGATGGATACATGGATAGGAACTGATTCTTCCATTCCTGCTCCCTGTGGAGCAGGTGGGCTTTAATTACCCAGTTCCTCATTATTATTTTCATTTTTATTATGGAACAATTCTATTCTGCTATTGAAAAAGGAAAGGAAAACAAGTTAGAGGGAACCAGACTTTAAACGTTAAAGGGTGATTAATCAATCATGTCCATGCTAAACTAGCACAAGTGTTCTTGGTGCGGAGAGCAAAGCAATCCATCCCTGCATTGCGCAACCGCACCTGGACAACCTGTGCTGCAGGTGACAGGATCCATCCTCAAGCCCTGTCTTGAGAGCATCCAATAGAGCACAGAGCTCCTCAACATTCGTTTCGGTTAAGAGTTTGATCCTTTTCTACAGAACAGTACATCAGCCTCAGCACCAACACATCCCTTTGAGCCTTTTTGCAGAAATGATGGCCAGCTGGCCATCCAGCCATCAGCCACCCTCACCCTCCAGAAGTTGCCTTATGGAGAAGCAGCCAGAATGGAGGGCAGGCTTGCCTTCAGTGGGGCAGGGGGTATCTCAGCAACCAGTGCAATCGCTTGCCTTATTGTCAGCAACTGGGGCAGGAGATGTCTGTCCTTTTAATTCCTGAGAAGCCTGCTTCCAAACAGTCCCAACCCCCTTCCTTACCCCAGCCCAGAAGAGAGGCACGGCCTCAGCATCTGATGCCAGCAAAATGCCAAATTTCATGTTTTGCAAAAAAGGGGGCTCCTCCCTGGTTTCTTGCCCTCTCTCTGTGGGGAGGCACATCCCCATAGGGCCATGGAGACAGGCAGTGCAGCACCACAAACCAGGTGATCCCATCAATGCAGCAAGCAATATGGGAAGCCCTGCCCAACAGCCAGAGCTCAGCGACAGAGCATGCGCTTGGCACAAAACCTGTGCTTCCAGAGCTGCCCCAACCACTTCCAGAGGGAGGGGAGCCTGCTGAGCCTCTGCTGCTGCTGCTGCGTCCCTGGGGAAGAGCTGGTGGCCAGTTGCCTCTCCTCCTCCTCCTCTCCTCATTTTGCTTGTCTCGCTAAATTAACATTTCCCCCTCTTCCTCCCTTAGTTTGCAAACTTTTAAAAAATTAATCCCATCATTTCAACAAGTGTAACAACTAAATTATCATCTTTACATGATTAAAGTCTGTGCAGTGTCTTTTCTTGGCAAACATTACATGCCCATAATTTTACTAAATGTAATAAATCAACCATAGAACTATTAATTTTACCATGGTATTCATAACAATTAGAAACGCGTGAACCTTAAAATGATAAAAATTGAACTGAATGCTAAAATAGCCTCAAGTGGGGAGTGCCCCACCCACCCACCCACTCCATATGATAGTGGTAAAATAATGTTTTGACTGTATATTTCAGGGGGGGTCCAAACAGCTGTGTGGCTTTGATGCTCCCCAAATTGCCCCAGGAGGCCTTAAGCCAGTAATGGGGGGAGAGACTCTGCTTGGCCTGGAAAGTGAATGGCAGAGCAGAGACCTCTCTCTCTCTCTCTCTCTCTCTCTCTCTCTCTCTCCTCAGCCAATCCACCCACTAAGAGCTGGAACTAAACCTAATTTTTTTAGTGGAGTGGGAAGGCAAGAGAGAAACAAAACAAAAAATGCTCCAAAGGACAGAAAGAATTTTCTGGCTTCTTGCAAGAGAAACTGGAGCCCATCTGAGATCGCCTGGCCTTTTTGGTTGGCCCTAAATCTTCAGGTCTGCCTCTTTGGGGAGTGTTTGTGGACCACGAAGATGGAAGGAGATCAGGGCACATTTTTCTTCCTCTGGGGAGGATCTTCTACATGCTGTCTCCTGTCATGTATTTTAGGCTCAGCCAGAGTTCAGACAAGCACACAGGGGGAGCCCACAATGTCTCGGATGCCTGGTCTAGAGATGGGAGCCAGGGTGCAGGCAGCTTCCTCCAGCCTCATCTCAGGTCCTTCTGCCAGCTGAGAATATCCTCCTTTACAGAATTCCCTGTGGGGCAGCCCATTCATTCTTTGCCGTTTCCTTTCCTCAGACAGCCCATCTCCAAAATGATATCTATGCCGTGAACGAGCGGGTGGACCTGCCTGGGGGAGAGCCAAGGGGATGTGAGTGGAGAGGGAGTTCCCTTGCCCTTGGCCCAAGAGGTCCATAGGTTTTCCTCCCAGCACCATCCTGCCCCCTCCCTGGGCTCCACCAGCCCTAGATCCTTCAAGGGGGCAGTGGAACGGTGCAGCTGGGATGCGCCACTGAGCCTCTCAGGGAGCCAGGTGCTTTGGAGAGCTGGTACACCCCCCAACCCCAAGCCAGGCAGTTGTCTCCTTTACTGGGGCAGCTGGGGTCCTCCTGGCGTGCAGCCAAACAAACAGGAAAGCCTCGGCCTTCAAAAGGTATTGTTTTAACTCAAGATGGAACATTCTGATCTCGTCACATGTCAGTTGCTAAAACCTTCAAGAGGAGAAGCGTCAGCAGACAGGAGGGACGGGAGGGACCCTCTGCTGTCCAGAGGGGGCTGGAGTCTGCAAGCGCCCGGCTGGTCACTAAAAAGAAATCCCAGCTCGAGTCTGCCATTTGCGGAACAAATTTGTGAACTGCCCTGCAATCTTTGTGTTTTTTCCCCCAAGTGTTTTATTGTTTTCCTTACATATTCTTTTCTAACAAATTGTAATAGCACCATACATTCCCTTTGACTCTGCCGAGTCACGACCCCCCTCCCTCCCCACAACTGGTATATTTATCCTCTTTCCATCACACACATCATTCTCATATTAGTACTATTATACATTGGAGGTATTATGTCAATCCTGCTAGTGTCTTGACCTCTTTACAATTCTTCTTTAAATATTCAATAAATTTACTCCAGTTATTTTGGTATCTTTGATCTCCCTGGTCCCGGATCCTCCCTGACAGTTTGGCAAGTTCTGCATATTCTGTCAACTTTGCCTGCCACTCCTGTATAGTTGGTATATCGTGTACTTTCCATCTTTGGGCCAGAAGGGTTCTCGCGGCAGCTGTAGCATACA
Source organism: Podarcis tiliguerta (assembly GCF_965153285.1). Classification (NCBI taxonomy): domain Eukaryota; kingdom Metazoa; phylum Chordata; class Lepidosauria; order Squamata; family Lacertidae; genus Podarcis; species Podarcis tiliguerta. Next base: position 41,980,393 of record NC_139549.1, read on the forward strand.
TGAACAAATTTTGATCTTCTATTTTAATTTCTGTTCCTATTAAGCCTAATAGACACACTTCCGGTCTTTTGGGGAAAGTATATCTAAATATTTTTTTTGAGTTCATTATAAATTGATTCCCAATTTTTTTTTTTACCTTATCGCAGGTCCACCACATATGGAAATAGTCCCCATCTGCCTTTTTACATTTCCAACATTTTCTTTCTTTTTTCCTATACATTTTAGCTAATTTTACTGGCGTCAAATGCCATCTATACATCATTTTTAGCAAGTTTTCCTTTAAAGCCATGCATCCTGTAAATCTCAAACCCTCCTTCCATAATCTTTTCCACGCATCCAATTCAATGTTATGCCCAATATCAATTGCCCATTTTATCATTGATTCCTTTACTTCTTCGTCTTTTGTATACCATTCTAGCAATAAACTATACATTATTGATAAAATTTTATCTTTACAGTCTATTAACTCGATTTGGAATTTCGAGTTTTTATTTTTGAACCCATTTCTCTTTTTGTCTTTCTTTAATAAGTCACTGATCTGGTGGTATTGCAGCCACCCTGTTAACATCTTTTCAGTTTCGTCATATGGTTTGAGCTTTATCCCTTGGTCTGTTTTCCTAGTAATATCCTCATATGTTACTCTTTCCCCTTCCATGTTTACTTTTTTTGTTGTCAACACCTCAATTGGTGATATCCACCACGGTGTCTTTATTTCCAGGAGGTTTTTATTCCGATCCCATACTTCATATAAAGATTTCCTAATCACATGGTTTAGAAAACCTTTATGTACCTTTACTTTGTTGTACCATAGGTACGAATGCCAACCGTATCTATTGTCGTGGCCCTCTAGATCTAATAGGTCAGTGTTTTCTAAAGTCAGCCAATCTTTTAACCATACCAAGCACGAAGCTTCATAATATAAAGTCAGGTCTGGTAAATCAAAACCTCCTCTCTCTTTCTTACCTACTAGTATCTTCATTTTTATCCTTGGCCTTTTCCCCTGCCAGACAAATTTCGCTAAGTTTTTTTGCCAATCCTTAAATTGTCTTATCCCTTTTACCACTGGTATTGCTTGAAATAAAAATAACAGTCTAGGTAGTTGTCAGGGGTTCAGGAGCAGAGGCACAGGAGAGGGAGGAGATAGAGAGCGAGGGGGAGGAGTCCGAAGGAAATGTCAGCGAGGACAGCGGTCCGAGGTCTCTGAGTCTTTCCAGTGAATCGGAAGATTCACAGAAAGAGGCCCCCATGGTCAGGGCAAGGGGGGTGCCGAGGGGGACACCCCAGGAAGAAGGGGCCAGGGGGGACTCAGAGAGCAGCAGTTGGAAATCCGGACCAGCGTCCACACCAGAGTGCAGTAGAGGGGAGGAGTCCCAGGCATCGGGATCAGGCAGCGCGCTGCCAGCGGGAGGACATGAGGCAGGAGTGGCCACGCCTCCATCGGAGAGCGAGGAAACGGTCGAGAGGAAGGTGGAAGGCTGCGCGCGCGCGCCAAGTTCAAATGTACAGGAGGGTGCAGCAGTTGGCAGCCCGGATAGGGAGCCAGGTCCTAAAGCTCGCCGAAGAGAGAGGGAGGAGTCAGGGGGGTCCACGTCTGCGTCGGAGGAATCCAGGAAGGAAGGGACCCCGGGGGGTAGCAGGACCCAGAGGAGAAAGGAGAGACGGAAGAGGTGGAGTAAGGCTAGAGTCTTAAACTGATGTACAGGGGGCGGGAATTCAGATGGAGCTTCGCCGGTCTAGACCCTAGACGTAGAGCTGGGGCGCTGAGGCTTGGAAATGGAAACTATACTTCAATAAAGACTTTGATACATTACTACCACCTAGCGTTGGTCCTCTGTGAGCTGGGACCAGGAGCCAGCTCTGACAGTAAGCTCCATCTCAATCTAAAAGTTTTGGCACCAAGAACCTCGCAGCGTGAGTCGACGCAGCGAGGGCAGAGGAGTGGTGCTTCGAGAGCTCACACAAATCAGGCAAGATGACTGCAGAACAGCAACTGACAGAACTGCGAAAGGCAGTGACTCAACTCAACGCGGAGGTACTGGCCTCTAAGAAAAGGGAAGAGGAAATGGATGCCGCCTGCAGAGATCTCCGAGCCAGGTTGGAAGTGCTTTCTTCACTGGGGCAATCGGGACCCAAGTCAGAGGGCATTGGACTGGGGAGAAGGGGAGGCAGTCTGGTATCTCATTTCGACGGGAGTTTACAGCAGTACCCCAACTTCCGAGCAGACCTGCTGTTTGCGCTGGATCTGCTAGAAAAAGACTTTAGAGATGAGCGAGAGAAAGTAGGGTTTATCTTGTCCCATTTGCATGGGGAGGCCAAAACGTGGCTGAGGAATTTATGGAGAGATAATGATCCGGCGCTCCAAGATGCGAAGGCTTTCATTAAAGCGATGGATTCGTGTTTTTTATCAAAGATAGACATCGATATTGCCAGAAGAGACATACACGGGCTTAAACAAGGCAGAGCCAGTGTGAGGCAGTACCATGCACGCTTTTTTGGCTTAGTCCATGCGCTGGGATGGGAGAAAGATTCTGCTCCAGTGAGAGACCTCTTTTGGGAAGGCTTGAATGCAGATGTGAAAGCTGAGATTGCAAGGGGAGAGAGACCAAAGAACACTCAGCAAGTGGTCCAGAGGGCGCTGGAAATTGGGGTGCGTCTGGAAGAACGTCCTTGGTACAGAGAAGAAGGACGTTGGGGACGGGCGCCAGCCAGAGCACCTCCCCTCTCTCCCAAAGATGCAGCGCGTGCGCAATCCACACCCTCGCAGGGAGGGGGAGAAGAACCAATGGAGATTGGAGGTGCTAGGGCTCAGTCAGCTACCAGAGCCCTAACACCGGGAGCAGTCAAAACGAAGCCTCCTAGAGGGAACAGGAAGTGCTACATCTGCGACAGTGCTCAGCACATGGCGAAAGAGTGTCCCCAGAGGCTCCATAAGCACACTGCAGCCTCTGCAACAGTCACAGACGCAAGTCAACAGAGAGCACCACAGCAGGGAAACGACGGAGTCTGGCTGGAGGAAGAGGCACTGGGGTCCAGCCAGACAAGTCAATGAAGCAATCCCCAGCAAGTTTGCAGCCCACAGACCCCCTCCCACCCAAACCAGTGGTGCAGCTTACAGCGTCACTCCAACTGCCCAATGGACTCACGATAGAAGTGCCAATCACCATTGACTCTGGTAGTAACGCAGACTTTATAGGACTGGATTTTATTCAACAGCACAACATAGCACTACTGCCAGCCACGCTGCCTCTACAGGTTGTCACGGTGGATGGCAGAGAATTGCTGGGGGGGCAAGTGGTGCAGCAAACGCCTCCCATGGTGATGCAAATTGGGAATCACCGAGAAGTCATCAGCTTCAATGTCACCCGCTTGTCGGACACGCCTGTAGTATTGGGCATGAGTTGGCTGCACAGGCACAGCCCAGCTTTGGCGTGGTACCAGCGCCAACTGACCTTCGGTTCCTCTTACTGTGCGGAACATTGCATCCTGCCTAGCCCGGAAGGGGAAGAGGATGACCAGCAGCTGCAATTAGGAACGCTGCAAGCAGTGCCACTCAAATATGCAGCGTTTTTGGAGGTTTTCTGCGAGAAAGAAGCGGACAAGTGGCCTCCCCACAGGCCCTATGACTGCAAGATTGACCTCCTGCCAGGGGCGACGCTGCCAACCGGGAAACTCTATTCCATGTCTGAAGACGAGCTGCAAGAACTCAGGGAGTTCATAGACCTCAACTTGAAACGCGGCTTCATCCGAGAGTCGAAGGCAGTGGGGGGCAGTCCGGTATTCTTTGTGAAGAAGAAGGACACGCCCCAAAAGAGGCTTGTAGTGGACTTCAGGATCTTAAATTCCAAGACCAAGCCCACGGCCTTTCCAATGCCCAAAATAGACGACCTGCTCGCAACGGTAAGGAAAGGACGCGTTTTCACGAAGTTGGACCTGCGAGGGGCGTACAACCTGATTCGCATACGGGAGGGCGACGAATGGAAGACTGCCATGTTCACGCCCCTGGGCACCTATGAATACAGAGTTATGCCTTTTGGATTACAAAATGGCTCTCACTGTTTTCAAGCCTTCATGCATCACGTGAAGAATTTCATACACCGACCTGAAGAATTTGGAGGAAATGATTCAGCAGAGGAAACACAGCCCAGAATAACTAAGGAGATAGTACAAGAATACTTGGCTAGTTTAGATGTATTCAAGTCTCCAGGGCCAGATGAACTGCATCCAAGAGTATTAAAAGAACTGGCAGATGTGATCTCAGAACCACTGGCAGTCATCTTTGAGAATTCCTGGAGAACAGGCGAAGTCCCGGCAGACTGGAGGAGGGCAAATGTTGTCCCTATTTTCAAAAAGGGGAAAAGAGAGGACCCAAATAATTACCGCCCAGTCAGTCTAACATCAATACCAGGGAAGATTCTGGAGCAGATCATTAAGCAAACAATCTGTGAGCACCTAGAAAGGAATGCTGTGATCACCAATAGTCAGCATGGATTTCTGAAAAATAAGTCATGTCAGACTAACCTGATCTCATTTTTTGACAGAATTACAAGCCTGGTAGATGAAGGGAACGCAGTGGATGTAGTCTACCTTGATTTCAGCAAGGCATTTGACAAGGTGCCCCATGATATTCTTGTAAAGAAGCTGGTAAAATGCGGTCTTGACTATGCTACCACTCAGTGGATTTGTAACTGGCTGACTGACCGGACCCAAAGGGTGCTCATCAATGGTTCCTCTTCATCCTGGAGAAGAGTGACTAGTGGGGTGCCACAGGGTTCTGTCTTGGGCCCGGTCTTATTCAACATCTTTATCAACGACTTGGATGATGGACTCAAGGGCATCCTGATCAAATTTGCAGATGACACCAAACTGGGAGGGGTGGCTAACACCCCAGAAGACAGGATCACACTTCAAAACGACCTTGACAGATTAGAGAACTGGGCCAAAACAAACAAGATGAATTTTAACAGGGAGAAATGTAAAGTATTGCACTTGGGCAAAAAAAATGAGAGGCACAAATACAAGATGGGTGACACCTGGCTTGAGAGCAGTACATGTGAAAAGGATCTAGGAGTCTTGGTTGACCACAAACTTGACATGAGCCAACAGTGTGATGCGGCAGCTAAAAAAGCCAATGCAATTCTGGGCTGCATCAATAGGAGTATAGCATCTAGATCAAGGGAAGTTATAGTGCCACTGTATTCTGCCCTGGTCAGACCTCACCTGGAGTACTGTGTCCAGTTCTGGGCACCACAGTTCAAGAAGGACACTGACAAACTAGAACGTGTACAGAGGAGGGCAACCAAAATGGTCAAAGGCCTGGAAACAATGCCTTATGAGGATCGGCTAAGGGAGCTGGGCATGTTTAGCCTGGAGAAGAGGAGGTTAAGGGGTGATATGATAGCCATGTTCAAATATATAAAAGGATGTCACATAGAGGAGGGAGAAAGGTTGTTTTCTGCTGCTCCAGAGAAGCGGACACGGAGCAATGGATACAAACTACAAGAAAGAAGATTCCACCTAAACATTAGGAAGAACTTCCTGACAGTAAGAGCTGTTCGACAGTGGAATTTGCTGCCAAGGAGTGTGGTGGAGTCTCCTTCTTTGGAGGTCTTTAAGCAGAGGCTTGACAACCATATGTCAGGAGTGCTCTGATGGTGTTTCCTGCTTGGCAGGGGGTTGGACTCGATGGCCCTTGTGGTCTCTTCCAACTCTATGATTCTATGATTCTACGTACTGGCGGGTCTCCTCTACAAGAAGTGCGTCTGCTTCCTGGACGACATCCTGATATTCTCGGAATCAGAGGAGACCCACGAGAGAGACGTCAAGGAAGTTCTGCAGAGACTGCAGGAGCATAGGCTGTACGCCAAGCTGGAAAAGTGCCAGTTCGACAGGAAGGAGGTAGACTTCCTGGGCTACAAGTTGTTGGACAAGGGGCTCGCCATGGACAGCGCCAAGGTTCGCGCAGTGTTGGACTGGAAGAGCCCGCGCAACCGGAAGGAGGTCCAGCGGTTTGTGGGTTTCGCCAACTTTTACCGCAAGTTCATCAAGGGGTTCGCGATGCAGACAGCGGCCATTACAGACACGCTCAGCTCCAAGAAGAAGAAGTTCATCTGGACGGAGCAAGCGGAGCAGTCCTTTCAGAACCTCAAGCGTCTCTTCTCCTCCGAAGAGCAGCTACTGCACGTGAATCCCAGCAGACCGATGAGAGTTGAAACGGACGCCTCAGACAGAGCCGTGGGAGCTGTACTGTTGCAGCAGGACCCGCATGGGGACTGGAGACCGTGCGCCTTCTACTCTCGAAAGCTCAGCAAGTCAGAGCAGAACTACACCATCTGGGACAGGGAGTTGCTGGCCATTCATGCAGCATTCAAGGCGTGGCGGCACTTCCTCATCGGAGCCAAACACACAGTGCAGGTTCGCACGGACCATAAGAACCTGGAGTACTGGCGCACGGCAAGGTTCCTGAATCAGCGGCACATACGATGGGCGGAGTTCTTTGCAGATTTCGACTTCCGGATAGAGTACATCCCAGGCGACAACATCATGGCAGATGCACTGTCCAGAAAGCCGCAATACCTCGAAGAGGCGGCACCAGCAGCGGCCAAGCACATTTTCGCACCGGAAGCGTGGGCGTGCGCTTCAGCAACCGTGGACCTGGATGCTGTCCGTCGAGCGCTGCAGGAAGACCCCTTTGCACGAGCCAAGATGGAGGAGGTGCACAAGGGCACGGCGAAGGACGACAAGTTCCAGATATGCGAGGGATTGCTCATCCGCAGAGGGGCCCTCTACGTACCGGGAGAGCACCTCCGCGCGAAAGTACTGCAGCAGTTGCACGACGCACCCACCGCCGGGCACTTTGGCAAAGAGAAGACGGCAGAATTAGTAGCCAGAGATTTTTGGTGGCCCAAGATGCGGGTGGACGTCGCGGATTACGTCTCGAGGTGCGACACCTGCCAAAGGGCCAAGTCGGTGCACAAACCGCCGGCGGGACTGCTCGAACCGCTGCAGACACCGAGCGCACCGTGGGAGAGGGTGGCCCTGGACTTTGTCACGGATTTACCCAGCTCGAGGGGCAAGACTGCAGTCCTAGTGGTGGTGGACATGTTCACCAAGATGGCCCACTTCATTCCGTGCGCGAAGGTGGCCACGGCGGAACAGACTGCCAAACTGTTCATAGACCACGTCTTCAGGGTGCACGGTCTGCCACGGTCTATCTTGTCCGACAGGGGGCGACAGTTCGTCTCGAACTTCTGGCAGAAGCTGATGGGTTTCCTGAACGTCAAGATCAACCTAGCGTCGGCGAGACACCCGCAGACCAACGGACAAGCGGAGCGCGTCAACGCCATCATGCAGCAGTACCTGAGATGCTATGCAAATCAGCAGCCGGCAACATGGGTAGACTACCTGCCGCTCGCTGAGTTCGCCTACAACAACACGAAGCACGTGTCCACGGGGGTGACACCGTTCTTCGCCAACAACGGGAGGCATCCCAGAACCTTCCCGGGATTAGAGAGACTGGGGGAGGGGGAGCCACAGGCAGCGGAAGTCTTAGCGTCAGAATTGCAGGAAGTTCACGAACAACTTTGGAGGCAGTTAGAACTAGCAAAGCACGCATACAAACTGCAGGCTGACAAGCGCAGAAGGGTTGGGGAGGACATACAGGTGGGAGACTGGGTTTGGTTAGCAGCCCAAGCAGTGCCGACCAGATCATTAGCGAAGAAGAAACTCGGACATAGGCAGCTAGGACCTTACCAAGTCGAGGCACAGATCAATCCAGTGGCCTTCTGGTTGACACTTCCGGAGGGATCCAGAATGCACCCAGTGTTCCATAGGTCAGTGCTCACGCCCTACAAAGCACCTCACCGATTTCAGGCGCAGGGCACGGCACCAGACCAGTATAGGGAGACGCCCACAAGGAGGGGGTCGCCAAGAGGGGAACCCATCAACCAGGTCACAGAGATTTTAGACTCGAGATGGGGGGAAGAGGGAGTAGAATATTTTCTAGCCACCGAAGGTACCCCGGCCAGCGCCAACCGTTGGGTGCCGGACTACGCTTTGGACGAGCCTCTTCTCAAGGAAGAGTTTCATGCCTTGTTCCCACACAAGCCCATGCCAGCCGCGTATTTCGACGACTGGCTTTTCACACCCACACTTTCAGCCAGCACGTTCCAGGGGTTCACCTCGGACGAAGAACCGGCACTAGAAACACGTTCTCCGGAGGGATCGCCCTCGGGGTCTGCCTCAGAACGCTCTTATTGGTGGGACGATCGACCAGAGGAGCGGTGGAGCAGGAGGTGGCTGAGGGGCCCCTGGCAGGCAACGTCCCCAGAGGGTACCGGGGGAGAGACGGACATGGAAGTGTTAGAGGAGGACCCTGGGTTCGAGCACGGCGGCACAGAGATGGAAGCAGACGAAATCGAGGTCGGCGAGAGCATGCAGGACGAGCCGGACTTATCGGGATGGATGCACGCAGAGGGGGACGAACTGTATCCGGCATTCACCCCCATAACGACGGAGCACCCAGCACCCACACCTGAAGGAGGGGAGGGGGGAAGGGGGGGCTTCGAGGGGGGGATGGATGTCAGGGGTTCAGGAGCAGAGGCACAGGAGAGGGAGGAGATAGAGAGCGAGGGGGAGGAGTCCGAAGGAAATGTCAGCGAGGACAGCGGTCCGAGGTCTCTGAGTCTTTCCAGTGAATCGGAAGATTCACAGAAAGAGGCCCCCATGGTCAGGGCAAGGGGGGTGCCGAGGGGGACACCCCAGGAAGAAGGGGCCAGGGGGGACTCAGAGAGCAGCAGTTGGAAATCCGGACCAGCGTCCACACCAGAGTGCAGTAGAGGGGAGGAGTCCCAGGCATCGGGATCAGGCAGCGCGCTGCCAGCGGGAGGACATGAGGCAGGAGTGGCCACGCCTCCATCGGAGAGCGAGGAAACGGTCGAGAGGAAGGTGGAAGGCTGCGCGCGCACGCCAAGTTCAAATGTACAGGAGGGTGCAGCAGTTGGCAGCCCGGATAGGGAGCCAGGTCCCAAAGCCCACCGAAGAGAGAGGGAGGAGTCAGGGGGGTCCACGTCTGCGTCGGAGGAATCCAGGAAGGAAGGGACCCCGGGGGGTAGCAGGACCCAGAGGAGAAAGGAGAGACGGAAGAGGTGGAGTAAGGCTAGAGTCTTAAACTGGTGTACAGGGGTTTCAGATGGAGCTTCGCCGGTCTAGACCCTAGACGTAGAGCTGGGGCGCTGAGGCTTGGAAATGGAAACTATACTTCAATAAAGACTTTGATACATTACTACCACCTAGCGTTGGTCCTCTGTGAGCTGGGACCAGGAGCCAGCTCTGACAGTAGTATATTCATTTTTATCACAGAGATTCTGCCTAATAATGACAATTTTAGTCTGCTCCATATATCCTTATCTTTCTTAATTTCTTTCCATACCACCTCATAGTTGTCCTTGTACAGGTTTATATTTTTTGTTGTCATCCAAATTCCTAAATATTTTATTTTTTTAGCTATCGCGATTCCTTAGTCTACTTGTAATTCTTCCATCTCTTCTTTCTTCAGATTTTTTGCTAGCATTTTCGTCTTGTTTTTGTTGAGTTTAAACCCTGACCCCTTCCCAAACTCTTCCATTCTTTTTATTGCCTCTTTCACACTTTGTCTTGGTTCTTCCAACATTAAGACTAGATCATCTGCAAAGGCTCTTAACTTAAATTCTTTTCGTCCCACCTTAATGCCTCTGACTTCTGATGATTCTCTTAGCTTCTTGTTCAAGACCTCTAGGACTGTAATAAATAGCAAGGGAGACAAAGGACATCCCTTCCTAGTACCTTTAGTTATCTCAAAGTTATCTGATATGTTGTTATTAATTATTAGCTTTGCCTTTTGGTCTGAATAAATCGTGTCAATACCTCTCAAAAATTTTTCACCAATTCCTAATACTTTTAAGTTTTCTTTCATGAAATGCCAAGAAACATTATCGAACGCTTTTTCCGCGTCTATGAACAATAGTACTGCCTGTTTCTCATTTCTGATTTCAAGGTATTCAATTATATTTATCAGGTTTCTTACGTTGTCCCTTAGTTGCCTCCCCAGCAGAAAGCCTGTTTGGTCCTTGTGTATCACCTTATTTAACACTATTTTTAGTCTATTCGCTAGTATATCTGCAAATAGCTTATAGTCGTTATTCAATAACGAAATTGGTCTGAAATTTTTTACATCTAATATATCCACCTCTTTCTTCGGGATCAGTGTAATATAGGCTTCTTTCCAGGTGTTTGGCATCTTTCCTTCTCTTAAGACTTTATTCATTACTTCACTTAGATCAGGTGTCAGGTATTGCGATAGTGTTTTATAATACTTTGCTGAGATACCGTCTGGTCCTGGGGCCTTCCCTATTTTCATTCTTTTTATTGCCTTCGTGACCTCTTGTTCTGTTATCTCCTGGTTAAGCATTCTTTCTTCTTCTTCTGAGATTTGATGCAATTTATGGTCATGGATATACTTTTCTATTCTCTTATTGTCTTCTTTATCTTTCCTATAAAGATCTCTATAGAATCTCTGAAATACTTTTCTAATTTCTTTCGGGTCCTCAATCATTTTATCCCCATCTTTTATTTTACAAATTGTGTTCTGTTTTTGTCTTGCTTTTATTTGCCATGCCAAGAATCTCCCAACTTTGTTGGCCGACTCAAAATTTTTTTGTCTCATGGCTTTTATTTTCCATTCGATCTCCTGTCCCACCACCATGGAGAACTGAGACTGCAACATTTTTATATTTCGTTTTATTATTTCATCTTTAGGTTTTGTTATTAGCTGTTTTTCGTTCTCCATGAGCTGGGACAGGATCTCTTCTTTCTTCTTCTCTCTCCCTCTTTTCTGGAAGCTATTTTTTTGAATCAGGAAACCCCTTATCACCGCTTTGCTCGTGTCCCAGACTGTTTCAATTGGTGTTTATTTGTTTAGATTCCATTTAAAATAGTCTGTTATTGTCTCTTTTGCAGTTTCCACTACTCTCTGGTCATTAAATAAGCTCTCATTCATTCTCCATCTATGTGTAGAAGGGTCCTTTCCTTTTAATTCCATATATAGCAGATTATGATCTGACAGGGTTCTTGGGAGGATTTCAATTCTAGTTACTCTTGGTGTTAGAATCTTAGGAACCCAGATCTGATCTATTCTGCTGAAGCTTTGGTTTGGTTCAGAGTGAAATGAAAATTGTCTTACTTTTGGATTCCTTAATTTCCAGATGTCAATCTTTGGATGAAGTGCAGTAGACAAATATAATAAAGAATACTAATAAATCATCAGTGAGCCTGTCTGCTTTCCCCTCACATGCAGGAGTCAGAGAGAGCTGCTCAATCCACCAACAAGTGTTACTGCTCTTCAACAAGCTTGCTACAAAAAAAATGGGGCGAGGGAAGGAGAGAAAAATGGAAGAAACTGACACTGGTGCATTAAAAATAGCCTATTCAGGGGGCAATTCATAACCACCCCGTCCCTCCTAGCAGCAGCCAACAGCAAGTTATAAAAGAGTCAGCTGCAGTGAACAGGAAGTGTTTTAGCTCTGGAGCACAACATTTTGTCAGTTTCTACTGGACAGTCTGATGCTACTACTGTGCTTTATTTGTCCCAAATCACATTTGAAAAACAACAGAAAGGCCGTGTAGAAAACACTGGAACAGAAGAGGATGCTGTCTGGATGCTCCAGAACAATGAGTGTGGCACAAAGGGGGCATTTCTGGAGAAGAGTAAAGTGTGGCAGCAGCCTGAATCTCCAAGGGAGGCTTTGTGCAGCCCCTTCTGGCTCTTGCTGGGGATGTCAGTCTGAGAACTGCTCCTGCTACCCCAGTCTCTGCGGAGCGGAGCATGAGGTCCCAGGGGGTCTTGGCACCAGGGTCTGTGTTCCTCTGGGGAAAATGAGGTGTGGTGGACTCTTTGAAATATGATTTATTTGCACACATTTACACCAGAAGCTTTCAACGGAGAGAGATTTCACAGCATTCACATCTCAGGAGGAGTCCCCTCTTCACAGAACCCAGCATTGCATTCCCAGACATCACTAAGTCTTTCTTCCAGCTGCCTTCGGCCAGCCTGCCAAGATGGCTTTGGCCTTCACAACAGCTTGTGGAGTCCTCCCCCTTCTTCCCCAACCTCTATATTTCAAAAGGGCATGTTTTCCCTGTGTGACATCACACCTCTTGTAACCTCCCCCTCCCAACTCAGGCAAAGGGTCAGTTGTTCTTTAGTGGCCCAGCACTTAGTTCTCCTTTGTTCTTAATGGCATCACTATCAGGGATCTCCTGAACAGAACTGGTTCAGCCTGTATTTTCACTGGCCTGCATCCTCCCTTCCTTACTCCAAATATTATCTCAATTCTACCATTTATTGATTTCTAACATTCACCAGCTCTAGCAGTTATGGCTGCCTTTGCAGCCCCAAACTCTCTCACCCCAGATTTGTAACAGAACTTTGCACAGAAGTGGAAAATCCATGCACCAGTTCAGAGTTATCTTGTGGAAGAAACTCTCCAGCCTGAGCACTAGCCGGGGAGTCAAAGCAATTTGGATCCCTTCCCTATAATAGAGGGAGGGAGGGGTGGGGGTGGGGAGAGAGGCAATGAGTATCTTTGCTGGCTTTTCCCTCCTCCCAAGTAGACCCTTTCCTTCTTGAGCAGTCCTAGGTGGATTCTGGGCTTCCCATAGTCCTGCTGTCTCCCTTGCTCTTGAGGTGGGGGAGCTCAAGGCTGGGCTTAGGGTGTGGCAGGGCCACCAGGTACTTCAGGCTGCCTTAGGACTACAGCAGGTTCTTCTGGGTCCCCAACAGTGCTGGGTTCATTGTGGGTTCCTACCCCTTGAATGGGATGTGGGCACAATGGGACAAATAGTGGAGCCCACTTGGGGTCCACACAAAGGAAGCCCCCGAGCCCACAAGGACTGCAGCCTCCAGAGGCTGGCTGGCTGGCCAGTGGAGTCCTTTTGGAGAGATGATGGCATGGATGCAGAGGCTCCCCAGCAGACGCTTTTCTGACCCAAGCAGCCCGGCATCATCGAGAACTGCAGCAGGGAGCTGAGAAGGCCAGAGAGGAGGTGGAATCCTTAGCCCCGCTCCCCGCCCTTTCCTCTACAGCTGCTCTCTGGAGAGGAGAAGGGGCCAAGTCTGAGGCAGCCAGAAATGAGGCCCCAGTGAATCATCAGCTAAATCCTTCCAAAAAGAAAAGGAGAGGAGTTGGCGTCCAAAGGCAGAACGGAGTCCTCTCTGCACAACACAAGCAGGAGAGGAGCCCCCAGGCGGGAGAGCAAAGACCAGCCCTGGCCTGTGGGGCTCTTCCTTGGCCCAGGCCCTTTCTGGGCTCCCATGGTGAACAGCTCTGAAGGACCCTCTCGCTTGTTCACTTGCTTGTTACGTGGCCTGGAGAAGGTGGAGAGAGAAAGGCTGTTCTGCCTTCCCATCACACACCAGAGAAGCTGAATGTGAAGAGTAAGAACAAAGAAAAGGAAGGGCCTATTTGCACAGCACAAACTATGGACCTGCTCACGTGGGAGGCGGGGCGGGGGCTACTAGCCTGGATGGCTTTAAAAAAGGATTAGACAAATTCATGGGGGGCTATTAATGGCTACTAGCCAAGTCAGGAATGGAAACCACAACTCCTGCTTGCGGGACCCCAAAAGCCCCACTCCACAAACTGCCCTGGCGCGCGTGCTGCTAATGGCCAGGAGCCCCCTCCCCAGTGGGTGGCTGCCATTAGCGGCAGGGCAGGGTGGAGCAGGGGGTGGCGAGCAGCGGAGGTAATTAAAGCACTTGTTTAATTGAACACTCTATGATTTATGGGGCCATAAAATCTGTCTCTCCACTTACTGACCAAGGCCTAGCATGTAAGCAATTGCCTAATGGATGCTCCTTTCCAGGGGGGCGATAGGACACTTAGCTGAGCTGGAAGCCCCATCCTTCCCATCACACAAGGGGGGTCCTCCCTGGGCACTTGATCTGCCCAGAGCCAGGGCAGGCCAGGAGGGCATCCCTCCTCCCCATGTGTCCCCCTGGGCGAAGGTTGAGAGAGCAGTTGGGAAGCAGTATGGGGCGCACACAGTGACCTGGATCCCATGTTTTGAGCTGTGCTGGGAAGGTGAAGGCAGCATTGGCAGCGGAGGCAGGAGCAGCTCAGAAGGCCGGTCACCAGCCTGTCAGCTGAGAGAGGGGGAAGGGGGCGAGGCAGGGAAAGATGCAGGCAGGAAGCAAGGCAGCAAGGGATGTTTCTTCCCAGAGGCCTGGCTCCTGCGCTCCTCAGTTCAGGGCACCCATTCAGCGTCACCCTCGATGGCCTTCTCACTTTGGGAACATGAAGGTGACCTACTAAGCCCTGGCTTCATTTGAAATCAGACTTACAAAATTCCTTTTTGGTGCTAGAGCTCAGCTGCGTGACTTATGGAAAAAAACACCAAAGTGCTCTGAACATGTGCAGAGTGCCTTTCCCATCACCACAGTGCCTGCCCACCCCAACATAGTGGGGGGGGGGACCCTTTTTCTCCAGCTTGAGCTGCTTCACAATTATCAGTTGGCACAACCGCGTCCATCTTGCTCCCAAACCAAATCTGAAGATGGGAAAGAGAGAAAACCACCAGTTATCTGGCAGTGGGGGCAGCCCTGGAGCGTTTTGTGGGGGCAGGTTCTGGGGACACAATCCATTGTCACCACCACACTCCTTCCTTCCACTTTTCTCGCGTCAGCAGGTCCCTGGTATTTTATTTTATTTTATTTTTGAATGAAATGAAACTCTTCTTTTGCAATGAACAGGTCTTACACAAAACAGTTGTATTAAAAATAAACTGCCCTGGCAGATACAGGAGGCAGGGAGGTCAAAGGGGAAGGAAGGGGCAGATGTTCACGTGAGCAACTCCAAATCCTTGGCTGGCTTTGAAGGACACACACATCTCATACCATATTTTTTACTGCTGTTTTGTGCAAATCTGGAACATTGGAAAACATATATTTGAAACGGGGGGCAGGGATTTAAAGCTGCTTTCACACAAATAAGCACATGCTTGCATGCTTCTGATGGGTTGGGAAGTACTAATCCAGGAGAGGGGGCAACACACAGCGGGGATGCATCCCATAAAGAGCGCCTTGCCCCATCCAGACCAGCCCATAACTTTAAAGGCCTGCCCCATGCGGTAGAAGGGAAGCCCACAGCCAAGAAGGCCCCACCAGAGAGGCTGTTTCCACACCGGACCTCTTCAATGGAATCCTTTGCTCACTCTTTCTTTGAGGAGAATCTAGATGCTGCCCTTGCCAAATCATTACCCTCCACTGTTTTGCTCAGCAGAATCCTCTCTTCTCTGGTGTTGCGGTTCTGGTGCTCTCCTGACCCCCGAGAGCCCATTTGGAGGGGACGTGGGAAACACACAGAGCAAGGAATGGCGCTGCTGGATGCTATAGGACTCGGTGAAGCCATCCGTGGCCCCATCTCAGCTCCTTCGTTGGAGCAGAAGCAAGCTGCGTCTCACGGTGTGTGTGTGCTTCCCATGTGTGGCAACAGTTCAGATGAGAAGGGGGGGCATTTCTGGCCAACTTCCCTGAGGTCTCTTGGGTGCCTTCCAGCCAAACTTTCCCCAGCATCTCGGCTCCTGGCAATCGTTCCCCAGAACATGGGGCAGCTTCTCCACCTCTGCCCCCCCCCCCACTGTCCTAGCTGAGCAGATTCCAAGAGGATCCAGCCCTGACCAAGGCGGACGGAAACTCCCACTGTCCATGCTCCAGTGCTGCGAAAATGTCCTTTGATGATAAATCTTACCAAGCCCCCAAGACAGCCACAGATCTTGTGCTTTTAATTGCACACTCCATCAATCCTTCCGCCAGGGTGGTATAAATGGAGGCTACTTCACCCGTGAAGGGTGATTATCTTTTATGAGTGCCGGAGCTCCATAACTCAGGGATGGCAAAGAGCAAGAGTCATACTCTCTGGGGTCTTACTGGGCTGGGGTTTCCATGGTGGCCCTTCTGACCACGTCTCAGCCAGGATCTCCAGCCGAATCCTGCACCACCTTGAGGCCAGGATGGGGCCAGGCCAGCAGCACCAAGCAGGCAGGGTTAGCCCCTGCCAAGGCAGCCCAGTCTCCAAAGGGCCTCTGCAGCTGCCCAATGGCCTCTTGCTGCTTCCAGCAGAGAAGAAGCCCCGTCCCTGCACGGGAGCAGCCAGTCAGGGCAGTCCAAAACACAATGTGGGCTGGGTATACGCTAGCCTGTTTGTAGTTCAAAAATGAACATTTTCTTAATCCAGAATCATTTGTGTTCATCCTCAGCATGCCACAGTTGATTCAATACCCTGCCCAGTCCACAAGGGTGGCACCGCACAAACACACCCCAAGTCTGGAAGCTTAAAGCTTGGGTCATGTAAAATGTAGTAACTTCTAATATGGCTATTGCAGTAAAGTGATTTTTCGGTGGGGGGGGGGTGAATACAGCTATTTGCCAAGCAGCATCAAGCTGACCCACCCAGTGTGAAGTGCAGAAGCAGCATCTCAGCAACCCTTTAGCAAAGAAGATCCATCTTCTGCAGATTCCAAGTGGGGTCTTTCTGAGGCCCACTCCTGCCTGGAGAAAAGAGGGGGGCATTTTGCACTGGGGGGCTCCCTGGCAGCAGCGGGAGCAGCAGCAGCGGGAGCAGCAGCAGCTGCTGCGTTCTGCTTCCCGGGCTGCTGCACATGTGCATTTGCAGTTAATTTGTGGGCCTCTGAAAGTTCCTCAAGATCTCACTGCTTCCACTGCAGCAGCAGCAGCAGCAGCAGCAGCAGCAGTGGCAGACTGCACCTGGCACTGGGTGGCCAAGGGGTGGGGAAGCAGACTGATGGATTGTTGACCATTCCAATTTTGCCAGCAGTAATTTAAAGAAATTAAAACAACTCCATTGGAGATTAACATGGTAAATAGCATGCCCAAATTTGTTTCTGGATGCAGCAGAGGTACCAACAGGGTGGAACAAGGTGGCCAGCTTCAACCTTTTCTCCTTTTGCGGAAGCAGAGACACCCTGGAGGCCGAACAAAGTGGCCTTTGGCCTGGAGAACTGGTCAAAGTGCTGGGGTTGTAACGGGGGCACAGTTTGGCTGGCAGGCTTTGTGGGCAAGGGTGAAAGTTTTGCCAGGGACAGCGCATGGTTGGCAGCAAAGTGCCTGAACCTGGGCTCTGCAAAGAGGTTATGGGGGCGGTGGACCTGCAGAAAGGCAAAAGGTTATTGGGAAATGATTTATAATGGTTAAAAAAGAAGTTTAAAGTGATGATTCCCCAGAAACCTGAGGCCTTTCTGCTAGGTATAACTGGACCAGAGCTTTGTTTATGTATACTATGTTAGTGGCAGGAATAGTCTACATGCAAAAATGGAAAGAAGAATTCCCAGCCAAAGAAGAATTGCTCATGAAGATGATGGAATATGCTGAGGTGGCTAGACCAGCTGTGAGAATTGGAGAACGGAATGAAGAAAAATTTCTTGAAGAATGGAAATATTTTGTGGAATATTTCAAAAAATATCATGGTTATGTTAAAACATATGCAGGATTTGAAGTACAGCAGCAGATAAGAATTGCAGCTTAATAATTTATAATTATTAATGTACATAATTGGCAAAATACAAGTAATATAGCAACTGCTGGTTGTTTAAAAGAATTTATAAAATTTGAAAAGCTAATAAAAACTGTTTAAAAAAGGGAAATGGATTATGGGATTCAATACCTGGTTCAAAGATGCTTTGCAGTGAGGTGCAGAGCTCCTCTAGGATGTCACACGGCTGAAGCAGGAGAAGCCCGGAGGAAGAAGCAGGCTCTGTGGAGAGACGTGACGGCTGGCCTGGCGGACCAAGGGGGGAGGTTGGCTTTGGCATATGGCACTGCCAGCCCTGCAGGCGGCAGGAGAGCGGCCCCATTTCCAGGTGAGGCTTCAAAGAAATGGACGGGAAAGCAGCAGATTCCTCCTCCTTGACTGGGACACCCACATGACGCACCTTGTCAGTCACATCCACAAGGTCAGGGGAAGCCAACTAAGGCACAGAAGCCCCCTTGGTCTTGTCCCGCTTCCTCTTCCACCCCCAGTGGTCAGTGCTCCATAAAATCCACATGGAATGCTTTTGCCCCTCCTTCCCCTGCAGTGCTGCTGCTTTGGGGGCTGCCATTGCAGTGAAGCAGCCCACTGGTGGGGACCCAGCCAGCTGATGATGATTACCACCTCTTAACTGGCACATTAAATGCATTGCAGGCATTAGAGTTTTTGCTCTGCTCTCTACTTAAGAATAACAAAGTCACTTGACCTTTCAGCAGCCACCACAATAGGCAAGGAAGCGACTTTTTGACAAATGCACTTTGTAATGGTCTCTGGTCTTCTTCATGCGGCTGTTGGAACAGTTAATATCTCATGTCACAGATGCAGACAGACTGAGGCTCATGATTAATTTAACTTGCCAATTAATCAGCCCCAAATGGGCTGTTTTGTCACCTCTTCCTAATGGGAAGATGTTGATGCCTCCTGGTGAATCTGTGGAGAGGCTCTTGGCTGGTGATCAACTGGTGCTGTCCCAGCACAGCTTTCCAGGAAGGACCAAGAGAAAGAGGGAGGGGGAATTCCCTCAAAGAAACACAAGCAGGTAGGGGAGAGCATTTGCTGCACAGTTCCACACGGACACCTCTGGGATGACCGGGAACTTTTCCCTACTTAGCATCCTGGTGCTTAATCTGAGTCACAAATGGGCTCCACAGCCTGTTTCAGATGCCAGGGCTCAGGCCTAGAATAAAGTGCCTCTGAGCTAATGCAGAGAGCATTTCTTTGCTCCCATTTGGGAGTTATTAGAATCAGCACCAGCAGGCCCACCATCTGGGCACAGGGCAAAGATTTGCACATTGAAGTCTGGGGAGGAGAGGGCTGCAGCCCCACTTCTCTCTCTCTTTTGCCTGACCAGCACGTGTGCTGTTGAACATGGTGACACACACACACCTTTCATGGGAACTGCATGGCTTAACTGCAGTGGCCCCCAGAATTGATGGGGAGAGGCAGGATTGAGAGGGAAGTATCTGCCTGCAGACTCCAGCATTTGCTGACCCTCCTTGCTGTGCCTACCATGGCACCCTGAAGCCAGGCAAAATCTCCACTTGGCACTCAGCCAGGGTTGTGTGTCTTTCAGAAATTAGCCACCTTGGAGACTGCAGTTTCTTTAAGAGATACGGTTTCTTTACATGTATTTACAACCTGTGTCTAGGCGGTGAGAGTTCAGAGCATTCGCCTATCCAGAGCGGCTTGCTTCCTGCAGGAGAGCAACACTGGATTCCAAGCACAGCAAAAAGGCATCCTTGGCGACTCTTTGTTCCAGCCTGTCATCCCCAGCTCACGGAGAATTCTGTCCCTGCTTCTATGGCAGCTTCCCTTAACACCTCAACTATTGGGTTATTCCTGACCTTTGCTAAATCTAAGAAGGTGCATCTACCCCCCCAAAAAAAAAATTTAGTATAACTCAAGGCGTAGGAAAACAGAAGCCAAGGAGGCTTCTCCACCTGCCCACCTGCCTTCTTGCATCTTGCTTCTGCCCTTCCAACATTCAGGAGCCTTGGATCCCGAGGGTGTCCCGGGTTGGGAGGCCCTTCCTGCTCTTGACTGACTCTTTGCTTGCCCTCCACAGTCAGCTGGGACGTCTTGAATTAAAGCGGTGCATTATCACAGCTGCCACGAACCACCATGAGCTGGGTGGGCTCAAGAGCCGGAGCACGGCATGGCACAAGCCTCGTAAGTGCCCAAGTGCCACTCAGTCTCAGCTGGCAGCCTCATTTAACTTTTATTGACAATTAATACCATGGGAAGGAGCATCACTGTTGTGTCAGGGAAACATAATGTTGCTTTATGGCCTCATCAATTAGATGTTTCTGGAAACAACAGAACTTTGGGCCCTGAGCCAGCCCTCCTCTCTGTAGCAACCACCGCCGCCTCCCAATCTCAGAGCCACAGACCAGGCAGACAAACGAAGATCTCCTTCCCACTGCAAAGAGGCAGCATGGATGGCAGCAGAGAGCAGCACCACTCTGGGGATCCCAAAATAGCAAGTGGTTCTCTTCTCCCTGCCCCACTGGCACCCCAGAGGCAAAGCCTTGGCTGGTTTCGAGGGGGGTGCCAGGCTTCCCCAGAGCGCCCAGGTAGCACACCAGCCTTGGAGTGGAGCGAAGCAGCCAAACAACCACTTAAAATTTCCTTGCAAGAAGAAACCTGAAGCAGCCCCAGCGCAAAACACCCTCCCCAACCTCTTCATACCGCGCCCACCTGGCTGGGTTGCCCCAAAGAAGCTGGCCATTTTGTCCTGTTAGTTTCTGTCTCTTGGGGAAGGCAGGGGTGATCAACAACAACAACAACAACAACAACAACTTTTATTTGTATCCTGCCCTCCCCAGCTGAGACTGGGCTCAGGGCAGCTAACATCAAATATATTACATTGGTATAAAATCAAACAATAATTAAATTACCTCCTAAAAACAAGTCAGGATCAAATTTAAATCTAATTAGGTGGCTTTCCTCAGGATTAGGGTTGGGAACAGTAAATGCTCATCAGGCCCAACTGTTTACGCTGTTCTTATATGGGCCTGTGAGAATGCTGGGGGGCTTCTTTCATACTAGTTCTTATACAAAGAGAGAAGGGGAGTCAGGTTGAGCCCTGACCAAAGACCCTGCGGAAAGATGTCAGATCCCACAGGGCCCTGGCCTCTTGTGGCAGAGCGTTCTACCAGGCTGGGGCCACGGCCAAAAAGGCCTTGGCCTAGTCAAGGCCAGCCTAATTTCTGAGACCCAGGATCTCCAAGCTGTTATTATTTGTAGACCGCGAGGTCCTCCGTGGGGCGTACCAGGAGAGGCGGTCCCATAGGTACAAGGGTCCTAGGCCTAGGGATAAGCAGTACAGGCCAAAGTGATGATGGGGTCCCTTTCTCTTCATTCATGCACAGAAATGTCTGGGGCTGCTTCGCTCTGCTCCTCTTCACTCTTCCTTATACCTATGATATTGTTACAGGCCACCCTGACCTCCGAGTCACGTGAGAGACTCCAAGGGTTGCAGCATTCACTCAGGGTTCTGTTTCCTTGAAATGAAGGGCAACAGAGACTCTGCTGTCTTTTGGATATGTGGTTTTATTTACACACAAATATAACCTGAGCATAAGATGGAGGGGCTCACAGCATCAACACCCAACAGATCTTGCTTTGGATCCAGCAAAAGAGCAAGCATCTATCTGGCTCTCTAGCATTTAGGTGAGGGGGGTGGAGGAAAGGCCAACCCATGAGTTGAGGTCCCATCTTGCAACCTAGATCATTCTTTTGAGATGCGGATGAGGACACTTCAGTGGCCAGCTAAGCTCATTGTCTTCCCAAGAAACTTGTGTGACCAGTTCAGCAACCTCCTCTATTAGATTCTAACCCACACTGGGTATAGAACTTCACGAACTCAAAGGGACTCAGGGAATCATGCAGTCTGACCCCCCTCCACTGCCCACAAACCTGTTTCCCTTCCTCTTTCTCAACCTTCTATCCAGTTCCCTCAGCCTTCTCTCACAATCTGGTGTGACCAAGGAAGGGCACTTGGGTGGGGCTCTGCCAGGAGGGCCTGGCTTGGCTTCCTGGGTTCTCGGGGGCAAGGTCAGCAGGTGCCGTTCCCTAAGTCCATGGGCTGCTTCTCCCTTTAGTCAACAGGAGCAGAGGATTCATGGAGCAAGAATGCAGAGTGGGGTGAAGACTAGAACCCATCCACTCCCTGTCCAGTTTGAGGGACCTTTGGGTGGTGTTTCTGTTAAGCAGCCTGTGCTGGAGGAGGGTCTTCTGTTACAGACACACACAGGGGCAGAGGTGGGCATGGCAGCATTGACTCAAGACCCACAGCTCAAGAGTGGAGCACCTACTTTCATCCAACCCCCCCCCCACCGGTGCAGCCCTGGGCATCGTAAGGTAAAGGAATCAGGTCTCTGCAGGCTATGTTGTCCTGGGGCTTGCAGAGTCCCAATGAAATGGGGGGGGGGGAGCTCCCCAACTAAGCTGCAGGACATGGTCACACTATTTGCTACAGCAGAGAATGTCAATGGGACGCCAAAGCCACTAATATAAACAGATACCCCCTGTCTGGTTAGTTAAAAGAAAGTGGTAATTAATTATTAACCCTGACTCCCAATATGAGCTTTGAGATCTCTCCAAGTAATAATTGCACTTAAGTAGCACAGCTGGAGAACACAGAGCAATGCTGTAGCAGCCCAGGAAATCAAAGGCAAGATCAAGGTGACTTAACTTGCAATATCCCCTTTCAAAAAGTCTCCTTTAGAAACTAGGCACACAGCTCCTGCCTGCTGCCAGCAGCTGGCAGGATGCAGCAGACACCCAGGAATTGAAATACAGCAGAAAGGGAGCCCTGTGGTTGCCTGTGGACCTGCAGGTGGTGGTGGGGAGGATGTCAGAGGGGTCTCTAGAGAGGTGAGGAGCCCCCCTGCCCTAGGGTCACTCCAAGAATCAGGGGAGGACGGAGCCTTTTGCACACACGCTGCCCCAGCTGGCATGACCAGAAGCTAAGCAATGTCTCACTGAGACTGGGTCTCCCAAGAGCCCCCAAATGCCTTGCTCCTTCCTGGTCTTTCCTCCTGAGCTGCCCTGAGCTAAGCCAAGGTCTGGAGAACCCAGGCTGGTGGTGAGGAGTTCTCTCTGCTAAGCAACAGCTGTAGACATCAGCAAGCCTTAGCAGCAGCTCATGGATTACCAGGAAAGGCAGCTTACTAGGTTGTGTGAACCAGGCCAGTCAGATCCATTTGAAGAGCCCAAACTAAGGTGCTGTTGGCTTTCCTGAAGCAATAGCTCCCTCTGCTGGCCATGAACAGAAAGTGCTGATTCCATGCACTTGAATGCATTTGATGGTGTTCAGTTAACTATGCAGCAAGCTCACCAATGCAACTACTTGGCACATGTGCATGGATACCTGTCAAGTCAATTGCCCATAAAGTCCTGCCAAGTTGAGGGGAAATTCCCATCCATCTTCCTGCTGCGCAAGATTTATGATCAGATGTAGAAGTGTGGTAAAACTGCATTCATCTCTCAGAACAATGTTACAAAATAAAATAAAAAATCCTTCCAGTAGCACCTTTTTTATTTTTTATTTTATTTTGTTTCAACTATGGCAGACCAACATGGCTACCTACCTGTAACCACAATGTTACAGGCTTAGCAAATGGTTACCCCAGGCGCACTGTGGCAGAATACTTTCCCCCAAAGACTGTGAGTTGAGGGTTCTGGAGGGGCAGCGATGCCAACAGGAGACAACATGGGGCTGCCCAGTGCAGTGCAGAAGGGAGAAGGAAGGGCACGGGGGCTTCTATGGCTCCTCTCCCAAGATTGCTGTGTTCTAAGGAGGGTCATGGGCCTGCAGGGGCCTGCAAAAGCATTTCTTCCTGGGGGCTGCCCTGGCCCCGGCTTGCAGCCCTTCACTCTTCCATGAAGTTATGGCCTCTCTGCTTCAGCTCCTGAGCGACACTAGATATGTGTAAAATGCAGTATTATTATTATTATTATTATTAATCATGATGAGCCTGAGAGTTGAAAGCAGAACTTTGCTGCCAATCTCCCTTGAATGGCTGCCATCCCTATCAATCCTGCTCTGCTTTCTGAATTACACAAGGGTGGTGTTCTCCCCCCACCCACTCCACAGCCATTCCCAAGGAGTCAAGATGTTCCACCAATTTCTCCCATCTTCACTTCCGAAGGGCACTTGGGGGTTGAACATGTCATCTCTGGAGCACAGAAAATCTCGTGACTGCAGGGAGTGGAAGCGCTCTCAGGCCGCTGCTGGGCTGATTTAACTCAAAGTGACGCGCCTGTCACAGCCAGGATGGGGGCCTGTGCCACAAGGACCCCGCTTAGCTGTTAGTTCAGGCGGGTGACTATCTTCTCGGAGCAAAGGCACAGGAGAGTTGTCTAGAGGACCCACATTGGCAGATGAGGTGGGGGGAAGGAAGGTGCTGCCAGGTGGGGCGATGCAAGCCTCTTCCTGCCTAACATGCGACAGAAGAGCCGGCTCAGAGGCGTTGGCGCTCTCCCATACGCTGCCCCTGATGCTGACTGCTGTCTGTGAGGGGAACCCCTTGCCTAGAGGAGGGGGAGCAGCCAGAGCTCAAGTCCCATAAAGGGAGGGGCAGGGTTGCCTAATGCATGGGGACTACATTCAGTGGGGTGAGGGGAGTGCACTCTGCACATGTTCAAGAGCACCCTTTTCTGAATTTTTGCATCACATGTTCCAGGTGCTCTCTAGGAATGGGGGCACTTTTAACCATCTCCATAAAGCTGCTCTTTCAGTAACGCCAAAGCTGAGCATCCACAGAGACTCTGCCCCTGCTGGGTGTCAAATAAAAGCCACAGAGTGACAACTCTTGGAATGTTGTGCACGGTTCCGGTTGCCTCACCTCAAAGGGGATATTGTGGTGCTAGAAAAGGTTCAGAAAAGATAGACCGGAAGGATCCAGGGGCTGAAGAAACTCCTGCATGAGGTGACAACACGAGGCTTCTTTGTTTGAAGACAAGGGGAGTCAGAGGTCAGATGAAAGAAGAGAGAGAAAAGCTTTCCTTCCACTTTCATAATACTCAACATGGGGCATTCAATGAAGCTGTACAGTGAAAGATTCAGAGCAGACAAAAGAAAGTACCTGGTCATGCAGTTAAACTGTGGAACTCCCTCCCACAGGAAGCAGGGATGGCGAAAGGGAGGATTGGACAAATTCATAAAGCATCAATGGTCATGCTCTGCCATTCACTGCCTTCACCGTGGGAGGCAGCTGTGCTTCTGAAGGCCCCTTGCTGGGGATGCCAAGCGAGGAGCGTGCTGTTGCTGTGCTCAGGTCCAGCTTCCAGGCTTTCCTTGGACATCTGCGTGGTCCCTATCAGAAGACGATGCTGACCGGGATGGCCCCACTTTGGCCTGATCCAGCCGCAGGGCTCCGTTGACACAGCATGCCATGCCAAGCTACTGAGAAGCCCAAGCAGGGAGGGTAAGCAGGGCTGCGCCCGGAAATGCAACTGAGTGGGCCATCAGAGAACCATCGAATTGTAGAGTTGGAAGCGATGCCCAAAGGTCATCTAATCCAACCCCCTGCAATTCAGGAATCTCAACTGCACAATCCCCATAAGAGTCACAGAAGCTCCAGAGCAGAAGCTGGCAAACGGTCTACTCCACCCACATGCTGTGAGCCAAAGGCAGTGGTGGCCCTTGCTCTCCAGGGTGGCCAAGGGCTCAAAGCAGGCCCAGCTGTGTGTGAGGCGAACAGGGGCACACTGCCAGCCTCGCTTCTCATGGCCCCCTCTCTTTCTAGGAAACAGGCACTGCTTCCTGTGCCCTGTCAGCGCCCTCTGGCTCCTTCAAGGCCCATGGGAATGGCCTGCCACAAGCCGCAGCCAAGCCACAGCCAAGCCTCTGTCTCCTGCATCCGAGGCCGCCTCTGCCTCTCTGAGCTCTCTGCTGGTTAATTGCTGGCACACTCTCTCTGAACGTGCGAAACACCCTCTGACAGGGCGTGTGATTTATTACTGCCCACTGCAAAACGGAACAAAATCAATTGCCTATTACCTCACTTAGCAAGAGCCTGTCACCGCCTGGGAGCAGCTGGGGGGAGTGGAAAGGCAGGCCAGGCCTGGCCCAGCCAAGCTGTGGCCACCCTTTGCCCCACCAGCTCCAGGACAGATAATATTTGCTCTGCGTGGCATGGGGGCTGGAGGGCTGCTCCAGCTTGACCTGAATCCCTGCAGCATTGGTGCATCACAAGACCCTCCCAGCCTGGTGCATTTCCAAGGTGAATGAATCCCTTTGCTTTGGTCTGTCAGGCAAGGCTGCCTGTTAGCACCCAAGCACATGATGGAAAGAGCTGCCATTGCAGCCTCTGGCCCAGAACGCCCCCCAACTGAAGCTGTGAGAGAGCTGGGGGGAGGATGCACCCCTTGCCCATCCTCAAAGGTACTCTCCTCCAGTTGATCCTCCCCCCCCCCAAGGATCAGCCTGGGGCAAGGCATTGAACACCCTCCCCGGGGGAGCAGATGCCAACTAAGCCTCAGGCAGGGAGAGAGACAGGCTGTTGGGTGGGGGGAGGCACATGGCTGGTGGGGGTGGCAGGCAAGTGGCATTCCTGCCATTTTATCCCAAGGCTGAATCTGTTGTGATGGCTGTGCAGAGGCTCTTCTGGTGGTCTGGGGTCTGCTGGGGTCCCCTTCCCCACCTGGCCTTGGTGGAAGAGAAGCCCCTTCCCTGGTCCAAGAACAAAGGCAGGATATGCTTGTGAAACATGGACCACTTATAAACGCCATCTCCAACTCCTTGAAAGATTCCATCAACAGTATCTCCAAATAATTTTACACATCACTTGGGAAGACAGGCAAACTAATATCAGTGTACTGGAAGAAGCAAAGAAGCAATGATTCTTCAACATCAACTTCGTTGGACTGGTCATGTTGTGCGGATGCCTGATTAACATCTTCCAAAGCAACTACTCTATTCTGAACTTAAAAATGGAAAGTGGTCAACAAAAAAGGTTTAAAGACTGTCTCAAGACAAATCTAAAAAAATGTAGTATAAACTGGGAGCACTCCAGCTGGAGAACAGCCTTTACCAAAGGTGTCATGGACTTTGAAGACACTCAAACTTAGGAAGCAAGGGAGAAATGTGCTAAGTAGAAGGCATGCTTGGCAAATCCTCACCGTGATCAACTCCCGCCCAGAAAGCAATGTCCCCACCGTGGAAGGACCTGTGGATCCGGAATTGGCCTCCACAGTCACTTACAGACTCACTGTTAATACCGTGTTCATGGAAGACAATCTTACTTGGCTACAATGGATTGAAGAAGAAGAAGAAGAAGAAGAAGAAGAAGAAGAAGAAGAAGAAGAGATACTTGTAGAGAAGCAGAGAGACCTTGATTTCAGCAAGGCATTTGACAAGGTGCCCCATGATATTCTTGTAAAGAAGCTGGTAAAATGCGGTCTTGACTATCCTACCACTCAGTGGATTTGTAACTGGCTGACTGACCGAACCCAAAGGGTTCCTCTTCATCCTGGAGAAGAGTGACTAGTGGGGTGCCACAGGGTTCTGTCTTGGGCCCGGTCTTATTCAACATCTTTATCAACGACTTGGATGATGGACTCAAGGGCATCCTGATCAAATTTGCAGATGACTCCAAACTGGGAGGGGTGGCTAACACCCCAGAGGACAGGATCACACTTCAAAACGACATTGACAGATTAGAGAACGGGGCAAAAACAAACAAGATGAATTTTAACAGGGAGAAATGTAAAGTATTGCACTTGGGCAAAAAAAAATGAGAGGCACAAATACAAGATGAGTGACACCTGGCTTGAGAGCAGTACATGTGAAAAGGATCTAGGAGTCTTGGTTGACCACAAACTTGACATGAGCCAACAGTGTGACGCGGCAGCTAAAAAAGCCAATGCAATTCTGGGCTGCATCAATAGGAGTATAGCATCTAGATCAAGGGGAGTAATAGTGCCACTGTATTCTGCTCTGGTCAGACCTCAGCTGGAGTACTGTGTCCAGTTCTGGGCACCACAGTTCAAGAAGGACACTGACAAACTGGAACGTGTCCAGAGGAGGGCAACCAAAATGGTCAAAGGCCTGGAAACGATGCCTTATGAGGAACGGCTAAGGGAGCTGGGCATGTTTAGCCTGGAGAAGAGGAGGTTAAGGGGAGATATGATAGCCATGTTCAAATATATAAAAGGATGTCACATAAAGGAGGGAGAAAGGTTGTTTTCTGCTGCTCCAGAGAAGCGGACACGGAGCAATGGATTCAAACTACAAGAAAGAAGATTCCACCTAAACATTAGGAAGAACTTCCTGACAGTAAGAGCTGTTCGACAGTGGAATTTGCTGCCAAGGAGTGTGGTGGAGTCTTCTTCTTTGGAGGTCTTTAAGCAGAGGCTTGACAACCATATGTCAGGAGTGCTCTGATGGTGTTTCCTGCTTGGCAGGGGGTTGGACTCGATGGTCCTTGTGGTCTCTTCCAACTCTATGATTCTATGATTGTAGCAGAGTCAGCAGCTGCTCCTGCCTGGGTGCTGCATGGAGGTGAAGCCCAAGTCCAAGCGGGCACCCAGAACGATTCCAGCAGCTGCATCCCAGGAGGGCAAGGGGACACGGGGCTGGCATCAGTGGCACCCCCAGCCTCCAGTTTGCCTCAGCTCCTTCCTGATTTCCTCCTTAGGTTGGCATGTTTAAGGGCTTCTGCAGTCTATATGCTGGGGAACTCCTGGCAAGGGGCTCAGGCACACCATTTGGGGAGAGGAGGGCTCAGCCTTCTGCTGATGTGTCGCTTTTGGGAAGGGAGAATCACGATGCGCTGTGACTGAGCACCTGGTTTGAGTGCAGAAGGTCCCGCTCCAGACCTTGGCCAGCACTGCTCATTCAGCTCCCTCTGAGAGACTCTTGGAACAGGAACCCCTGAGCTGCAACCTGTGTGAGTGGGGCTGCTCCCGTTCCCACCCCCTTGCGCCCCTGCCCCACTCCCTGCCTTTGCAACCCCACAAGGCCCACATTGTTCTGGTCTCTCCATAGCCTTGTTCTGCACAATGCACCTTGTGGGGGGTGCTGCTTCTCTCCCTCCCCCCCCCCCACAGGTTGCCATGGCTACCCCTTGGGCTCTGAGACTATATCAGAGACCTCTGCTTCCCTCCCCCCTCCCAGGAAGGGAAGGAAGGTGCTTGTGAGCATGCCTGGAGATGCCACAATGGCAGGAGGGGGAGGGGGTTCTGCGTGGGAGGAAGGGGTCTGCGTGCATTTCAATGGGCCAGACAGCAAAGGCCTGGCAGCCCCCTCCCCCCTCCCGGCCTTTGTTATGCCCAAGAGCCAAATTCCCTGCCTGCTGGGGACCCCCTGCCTCTATCCCAGCTCTCAGGGTGTCAGGTTACCTGGACAAAGGGGGCTTTGTGGGGAAGAGGGGCAGGTGCAAGGGGGGCTTGCTGATGCAGCAGCCCGCTGGTCGGTGGGAGGCTGGGCTTTGAGGGCAAGGGAGGGCAAGGCCGGGTGCCTTCCTTCTCCAGCCCCCCTCCTCCCCACCTGCCAGGGAGGCTCTCTCCTGGCCTAGAAGCTGAGGATGTGCCCCATGTTGCCCGGCCCTTTGAGGGTGGACCTGCCTTCCACTTACAAAGGAAAGGGTGAATCCGTGAGTGTGTCTGCATGTGTGAGAGAGATGTTCAAAGCATGCGCAGAAGGCAACAGGAAGCAGGGACGTCTTGTAGGCTAGTCTGCCTTAGAAGGAGCAGATGGGTCCTGCACGCTGCAGAAGATGCTGTGGAGAAATGGGAACAGGGCGGAGAGAGCCTGGCATGGATGGGTGTGCCCACATCTGGTGGTGCTGCCTTTGCGGGAGGGTCTGCTGCCACCCCACCCCCCTCCCGCTGCATGGAGCCTCAGAGATGGGGCTCATTTGTTGCCAGGGTAAACAACCTCAGGCAACGGCCAAAGGCAAAAGCTTGTGGTGCCTTCTGTGCCAACTTTTAAATACCTGCTGAAGACGACTTTATTCCACCAGGCCTATGCAGGCAATTAAGAAGACTTCATTCCACAGAGGTCTATGGATTTTGTTGTCTGGTTTCATGTTTTTATATTACTGTAAACTGCTCACGGCTGTGATATATTTTTATGATATAGCAATATATAAGTATTTCTATAAATAAATAAATAACTTTGGTCCCATACAGAGGTCCTCTCCGCCCCGTCCCCCCCGCACACTTCTGCCCCCTTTATGGTGCCTTTTCAGAAGAGGGCTCTGAGCTCATGCCTCTCAATTTAGCCTGCTGCTCCTCTGGAAGCTGCCTCTGGCATGCTCTACTACGGGGAATTTTTATGGCTGGGATTTGCAAGGGTATTTTGAGGGCCAGCCTGTTGCCAGGCGGAGGGAATATAGAGGCGTTAGACTGGGGGGGCGAGAGGCAGGTTTCTTCCTACTGGGGCCTATATTTAGAGAAGGCCTTGCTCCACCCCGACCCCCCCCCCAATCCTACTTTCTCCTCATCCCCAACCTCGGAGCCTGAGGCCCACAGGGTGGCTTAGTCCTTTGCTTTGGGGCCTTGGAACATCTAAACCTGGTTTAGCACAGGAGCATCTGCCAGAAACTCCTTCCATCACCAAAGAGGCCCCCACTGCCACTGCTGCAGCCACACGCATGGCCTTTGCAAACCCCCCTCTGTGGCACTGATGACTCCAGGTTTGAGGGGTCCTGGCTGCCACCGCCTCGTCTGCCATCCCATGAAAACAGGTCCCAGGAGACCCTGCCGCTGCCTTTGGTACCTGATGTGAGAATCCCCCTTCCTCCTCTGCTGCCTTTGCCAACAACAAAGGCGTTTCAGTTCAAAGGAGAGATCTAGCCCACCACCAGGAGCCTTGAGGCTGCAGTCGGCCAGCATCCGCAGGGGGCAAGGGGGAAGTGTCCACTCCAATCCATCCATCATGTGTTGATGACAGGTGACTGGAAGCCCCCTGCTGTGATCTGTGGACAGCTGACCAGCCCTCAGCTTCAGTTGGGGCAGATGCTGGGCTGGGGCTGGCCGGGTTTGACTTGCCTCTTTTTCTCCCAACGCGAGTGGCGGCTCTGGAAGGAGGATGACCTTAGTCGTCAATCACTCACGGGACTAGGAGGACTCTGGCTGGGCAGAGGCAGTCCTTAGGCACGCAGCCTAAGAAAACCTTTGTCTCCCAAAGCTCCACGTTGCTTGTGTGGAAATAGCCAGATGTTGAACAAGAAAGAAATGCCAGGTGGGGGAGACCAGCCTGGATTTCTAACTGGAGACACACCCCATGCAGATGTGCATGCGTGCAAACACTTTATTGCAAATTCATCAATATGCTAGTCAGGCTTGTGACTGTCCAGAGATTTGACTGAGATTCACAATAAGGCAGAGAATATTTCCATTTGCTTAAGAAAGTGGTACCGTATTTTTTGCTCTATAAGACACACTTTTTCCCTCCTAACAAGTAATGGGAAATGTGTGTGTGTCTTATGGAGCGAATGCTGGCAGGAGGCTCTGCTCAGCGCTCCCTTTAAAGAGGGCGCGGAGCGTGTGTGCTGCCCTTTTCCCTCCTTGGGGAGCGCGGCTCTTGGGGGAGCCTTCATCCCTCTGCCCTGAAGAGGCTTTGCCCAGCTATCCCACAAGCCAGAACAGCAAGAGGCTATCCCAGAAGCCAGATCTCTCTTGCTGTTCTGGCTTCTGGGAGTCAAACCAATTTTTTTTCTTGTTTTCCTCCTCCAAAAACTAGGTGCATCTTATGGTCTGGTGCATCTTACAGAGCAAAAAATACGGTACTTTGGCAAGGAGGAGGAGGAGGAGGAGGAGGAGGAAAGCAAGCTATGGTTCAAGTGAGGAAAAGAAGAGAGACTGGGCAAGAGGAGAGTCTTCGCATGGCTTCCTACTCCTTGGTGCCCTTGTGAGGGAGCTGGCTGGCCGCCTCTGCCACCTGCCTTCAGCTCACCTGGAAGGGAGAAAATGTCCCTCCCCAGCAACCACCACAAGGGGAGTGGAGGCAGACCAGGTGGAGGAAGAGAGCTATTAATAGGCCACCCTTTGTGGTGCCCCCTCCCATCTTTTCTCTCTTCAGTGTTCAGCGTGTTTTATGGTTCTTATTACCAAGAATCCTACCCAGTTGTGACCCTGAGTGGGGAATCCTTTCCATGCTGAGCTCTGCCTTGATGGAAAACTGCCGGCTTAGCAATTGTGAGTAGAGGAAAAATAGAATCATGGAATTTTATACTTGGAAGGGACTCCAAGGGTCATCTAGTCCAACCCCCTGCAATGCAGGAAACTCAGCTAAAGCATCCATGACAGGTGGCCATCCAACCTCTGCTTAAAAACCTCCAAGGAAGGAGAGTCCACAGCCTCCCAAGGGAGACTGTTTCACTGTCGAACAGCTCCTTCTGTCAGAAAGTTCTTCCTGAGGTTTCAGCAGAATCTCCTTTCAGCTGAATGAACCGGCAAAGCATGGCAGCCAGATCTGAAAAGGCAAAACCCCTCTCTCACCCTGCTCTCAATTAAAGCTTGTGAGCCATTAGTCAGTCACTCTCGCTAATAAGTTGCTCTCTTACGTAAAGTGCTCTTCAGTGACAAATCTCTCCTGTTACCAGTCTGCAGAGCATTGTTGTTATGGCGCTGAAATGCCTTGTCTTCAGGCAAGGTTCTTGGTACACGAGGGCTCCCCATGTCGACGACTGTTTACACAGGTTGGAAGAACACATCATCAAAGTGAGTTGAAAGCATGCCAGTGCGGATGGCTCTAAGGCTGTCTTTCCGCTTCTCTGGAGGCATCTCTCTGCAAAGCAGGCTGGCCGCAAGCAAAACCACCAGCCCTCCCCACAGGACACAAGCAGAAAGGCCGCTGCTCTTGCACATGCAAAGGAGAACCCAGCCAGCCTCTGGTCTGGGGCGGAAGGAGTGGAGCACAGTTTGGGCAGAGATGGCCAGTTGCCTCACGGAGGAACGCTAACCCTTGCCAATGCTGCTCCTAGGAAGATGCTTCTTCAGCAATGACGCCTATGGTGCCCTCATACTAGCACAGCTCGGCCAGGATGCTGGCTGTCTGAGGTGGCTGTCTGAGATGGGTTTCCTCCCCCTCCTCCTCCTCGCTGGAGGTCTCCTGCCGAGCGCATACCAGGCACAGCCCTGGGAATCTGGGCTCCTCACAGCGGAGGCTGCAAGCCTCCCATGTTGTGCTGGAGGCGGACCTCTCTGTCCTGTATCTTGGGCTGGGTGAGTCCCTCCTTCGCTGCCAGGTAGCCACCTCTTGGGGATCTGACCTTGCTGGAATTTACTCAGGGGGAGGCAAGAGCCAGCAAGGGGCGTGAGGACTCCCAGCCACAAAGTGTCCAGCCAGATGGAAATGTGAGCCACAGAGACAGCCCAAGCGCACCAACCTGCGTCTCCACCAGCCCCCGTCTGAAGGAGCAGCCAGGCAGCCAAGCGAGAGAGCGAGCAGCCTCCTGGCCTCCCTCCCAGTCCTGCGGCCTGATCCAAATTCTTGCTTCTTCTTGCTTGCCGCTTGGTCCTCCTCAGCCTGCATTTCATTCCAAGATGGACTTTGGACTCATTAATTTTAAGAGACTCGCCCTGGCAGAATCTCAAATAATTCTCTCCCACTAGATAGCTACAATTATGAATGGTGCCGGCTCCCTCGATGGCTGGCAATTCCCATTCCCTTCCCCTGATTTAATGACCTATTTGTATTCTATCAATAAATGAAGTTCTCAGGGCCACCCGTAAATGGAAGAGGCACACTATGCTCCGGTAGCCAAAGCCGGGGGGAGAAATCTCATCAGAGAGCCCAAATGTCTTGTAGGATGCGACTGCTTGACTTATTGGCCTCTCCTCTTGGCTGCACTTGAATATTAAGCGTTGTATTAATAGCTCACTCTTAATTATCCATGAGTAATGTACTACAACTGGAAAATTAATGGAGGGGAGCACTACAAAAATGAGAATTTCTACTTCCTCTCTTGGACACGTTTCCAAGGAGGCTGCAGCAGACACGTGCGGGCAGCAGCCCCCCCCCCACCATGGGCTGCCCTCCTCACCAAGGCTGGTGGGGCTTGGGGGCTACATGAGTCCACACAAACCCCTACAGAAGTCACAGGAGGCTTAGAAACGGCTGGCATGGGTGAGTACTATTTCAGGCTGGGAAAGGTCAGAGCGGAAGAAAGCTGAGGGCAAAGTCTAGGGGGCCCCAAGGTCAAGCTGATCTGCAGCGGCTGCCGCTGCTCCCGGGTACATGGCAAGGTGCACAATCACTAGGCAGGGGGCGCATGGGGGCCATAGGGCAAGTGGCTCCTTTAGCCAAGTCACCAGGCAGCAGCAGCAGCAATCGAAGTGGGCAGAAAAAGAGTCCTGTCCAAAGAACAAACCTGTCACTGGAGCCAGAACTCACCAGGCCTCAGTTCTGGAAACAAGTTCCAGTGCCAAGGACTGGAACATGTGACATAAAGAATAAGGAAAGTGTGCCTCTGAGCACAAGCAGAGTAACTCTTTCTCAGTACTAAGAGTGACCCACAAGTCTGCACTGTGGGGCCTGGAAGATTGTAGTTTGCTGCCTTGCTTCCTGAGGACTGTGCTCCACCAAGTGTAATCTGCCCCCCACCCTTGGCCTGGTGGGATTATGTCTCAGAACATCCTCTCTGGGGAGGGACCATGGGGCAAGGACTGCAGATCCCAACATGCAGTCCCAGGTAAATAAGCTGCTTCCCGTGGGCTCCTGACAGTGTTTTCCTGATGCCTGCAGCCCTTTTCTTGTGGTGCCAGGGGGCCCATTCTGAAACGGGAGCCCAAAATAGGAGCTGCACTTCTTTTGCTTAGTCCAGACCAAACCTGCTTCAAGCACCTCTCCACGCAGGCATCTAGTTTATCTCCTCTGGCCTTGAAAACTGATCCCCATTCTTGGAAGTTCATGATAAAGCTGTTAGAACAAATCAGAAGTAGTTCTAAGTTTTTAAAAGGAATAGCAGCAATCTATTCAGAACAAAAAGCCAAACTAATTATAAATCAGGTGATAACGGATGATTGTAAGTTCCAAAAAGGAACGAGACAAGGATGCCCACTATCACCATTATTGTTTATCCTGGTCTTGGAAGTACTTGCCAAAAACATAAGAGCAAATAAAGAGATCACAGGTGTAAAAACTGGGAAAAGTGAATTCAAGTTAAAAGCGTATGCAGATGACCTAGTGATAACAGTGGAAGAACCTAAAACTTCACTCCCTAAAGTAATAGAAAAAATTGGGGGAAGTGGCAGGATTTAAGCTAAATAGGAATAAAACTAAATTATTAGTTAAAAACATGAAGGAAGAAGAAAGAACTGAGTTAGAACAAAACATTGAGACTGAAGTCCATAAAAAGGTTAAATATTTAGGGATTTGGTTAACATCAAGAAATATAAACCTATTTAAAAATAACTATGAAAAAATTTGGCTTGAGGTAAAAAGAAGTTTAGAAATATGGAGTACAATGAATCTCTCATTGTCAGAAAAAATATTGGCGATTAAAATGAATGTGTTGCCAAAAATGCTATTTCTTTTTCAAGCAATGCCAGTCATCCTGAAAGATGAATGTTTTAAAAAATGGCAGAAAGAGATTTCAAAATACGGTACTTACAGACGTAAAAGACAGAGGCAGGTTTACCCTCCCAGACCTTAAATTGTACAGTGGTGCCGCGCAAGACGAATGCCTCGCAAGACGGAAAACCCGCAAGACGAAAGGGTTTTCCGTCTGCAGAGGCGCTTCGCAAGACGAATTTCCCTATGGGCTTGCTTCGCAAGACGAAAATTGACGAAAAATTTTGAGGGGTTTTTTTGCTCCAAAACCCCTTTTTCTGAATCGCTAAGCTGCTAAAAGCATTTTAGCAGCAAAACCGCTAATCCCTTAAGCTTTAAAAAGCCGTTTTTAGCCCTTAAATCGCCAATAGCGCTGATAGCGCTACTCCGTCAATGGGCTTGCTTCGCAAGACGAAAAAACCGCAAGACGAAAAGACTCGCGGAACGGATTCTTTTCGTCTTGTGAGGCACCACTGTATTATGAATCTGCTTGTTTGGTATGGATCAGGGACTGGATGAGATTGGACAAGCAAGGGGCATTAGAACTAGAAGGACATGACAACAGATTCGGCTGGCACGCATGCTTATGGTGCGGGAAAGGGAAGGTTCATAGAAGTTTTTACAAGCATATAATTAGGAAATCACTAATGAGAGTATGGGAGAGATACTAAGACTTATTGGAACAAAAGACCCTGTGGTGGCTTTCACCACATGAAGCATTACTGCTCAAACCACTTGGAAAGAAAGGAAAATGGCTCACATAGGTTGATTTATTAAAGGACCGTGATGGAAAATGGAAATTAAGAGATTACGATGAGATCAAAGGCCACTTTCAGAGTTGGTTGCATTATCGACAATTATATGAAACACATAAAGAAGACAGCAAGAAAGAATTCAGTTACACAAGATCTAGGTTTCAAACGGAAGTGATCGAAGGGAAAGTGAAATTACTGAAGGTAGCATATTATTAGAATGGGAGACAAACGATGAAGAGATAAAATCAGTTATTATTAAATGGGCACAAGATGTAGGTCATAACATTATAATGGAAGATTGGGGGAAATTATGGAAAACTGATTTAAAATTTACAGATTGTTCCCTACTGAAGGAGAATTACATGAAGATGATGTACACCAGTGCAGTTAGGGAAAATGTACAAAACTAGTTCAAATATATGTTGGAAGTGTAAGGAAAAGGAAGGGACATTTTATCATATGTGGTGGAATTGTAATGTAATTTTAAAAAATTGGGAAATGATATATAATGAATTGAAGAAAATGTTCCATTTAGCATTTGTTTAAAAACCTGAAGCATTTTTGTTAGGGATTGTAGGGAAAAATCTGCCAAAAAAGCTGAAAAACATCTTTATGTATGCGACAACGGCTGCGAGAGTTCTAGTAGCACAAGGATGGAAGACTAAAGAAACTCCAACTAAAGAATCATGGCAAGAAAAAATGATGGACTATGCAGAACTGGCAAAATTGACATATAAGCTACGGGACAAGGATAACTGTGACTTTAAAGATGAATGGGAACCCTTTACAAAGTATCTAAAGACGCAACAAAGTGAACTGGACTCCTTGGCTGGCTTTGAATAAACATTCACAAACCTTTTACAGTGGTGCCTTGCAAGACGAAATTAATTCGTTCTGCGAGTTTTTTCGTCTTGTGAATTTTTTTGTCTTGCGAAGCACCACTGTGTATTGACGGTTTCCCATAGGAATGCATTGGTGGTTTTTTAAAAAGGCGCAAGACGTTTTCATCTTGCGAAGCAAGCCCATAGGGAAATCCGTCTTGCGAAGCAACTCAGAAAACGAAAAACTCTTTCGTCTTGCGAGTTTTTCGTCTTCTGAGGCATTCGTCTTGCGAGGTACCACTGTATTGATAATAATCAGCTAAATAGTTTGAGGATCTATACAACTGTGTAACATGCAGAAAACAGCATTCTCAGAGAAATCAAAGACTTAAACTGAGGGAAGCCAGGGGGGGGTTGAGGGGGGGGAGGGAGGAAAAATGGGGGGGGGATAAGGATGATATGTTTCTGGATAAAATGTCTTGTTTTAATTTTGAATTTTAAAAAGTTTAAAAAACAGAAAAAGAAAAGCAAACTGAACCCCATTCAAGATCTCATTTCTGCAGTCTACATCCACTGCCAGCTACAGCTCTTCTCCTTCTCAGCAAATCTGACCTCCTTTAGCTCACTTCCCCCCACAGGACAATGTATACCTGTAGTCTGAGCTGCACGTCATGCAAAGGGTGTTACACCTGCTCCCCTCATGGTAGTGGGGGAGACTGGAGAGATGCAGGCATCTCATTTCCCCAGTCATGAACGTTTCAAAAGAGCTACAGGAAGGAGTGTGGCTGCATATTCCTCCGGGGGGGGGGGGTATCTAACAGCAGCCTCGTCGCCTCCAGTAAACGCAAACTGTTTCCAAAGGTTCTTTTGAGTCATGAAAACTCAAGGTAAATCACTGAGGAATGACAGTGCTGGGTCACCTCCATAGCAGAGTGCTTTTCAGGAGAGATTCAACTGCATCCTGGGAATTCAGGTTTGCACAGCTAAGGGGGATTAAAGTGGCCCTTTGTCTTGGCTTCTCCAGGAAACCTTTTCCCTGGGCTTTCATCCTGACCTGCTTCTGCAGAGGCTCTCCCTCTTTCCCTCAATCAATCATTTACCCCACACTTTTTAGTGCATTTCCCGTTACTTTCCTAACCGCAAAAAGTCCATTTTTGAAAAGTTGATTTGTTGCAACTGAGTGCTTTAATCTATTATAATTGTGCAAAACTAAATTTCTGATAAGTGGTTGAATCCCACCAACAAAAGATGGAGAGTCTGGAGGCAACCTCCGTCACAAGAAGTCCACTTTTTAAAAATGCCAAACCTTTTCAGGTTAGGAAAGTGACACAAAAATTCACTAAAAAGTGTGGGATAAACTTTGGTCATATCTGCACCATACATTATTACCATCAAATAATCCTGGGACCTGTAGTTTGTTAAGAGTGTTGGGAACTGTAGCTCTGTGAATTGGGGGGGAGAGAAACAATGTGCTTCAAATGTATGGCACCGTCTTCTCCTCAGTTCAAACATGGATGGATGCTCAATGATTCTGTCATGGGAGGAGCCTCCTGTCTATACATTATTCCCTGTGCCTTGGAAAGATGAGTCAGGCCCCTCATGTCACCACATCAGATGGCTGACATTTCTCTTTCTCTTTCCTGCTCCTGCTAAATATCTCATCAGAACCTAATGCTGCCCCTGTCCCTGAATTAGGTCAAGAGCCCACCCAGTCCCACCCCAGTGGCCAACCAGAGACCCACAAGGGAAGCCCACAGGCAGGGGGGCAACAGCAACACCCTCCTCACTTGGGATCCCTGCAACTGGCCTTATTCAGAGGCATGAAGGTCTTTGGCAGGGAAGGTGGAGCACAGCTGCCAGGACGATGAGCCGCTCTCCCTCCATGCCACCACCATCCAATCGTGTGAGATGAAGTGGTCAGGAGCATGGGCATATAAATAAAAATACTTAACTAAAAGTAGAAATGATCAGAATATTTGAAATGGAAATACTCGCTGAGGTCACTTGGGTGATGTTGTGGTGCATCCTCACGACGCAGCTGGCAACCCCGTCGAGAGAGAGGAGTGGCTTCCTCGAACTGACAATCACATTGCAGGTAACTTGGTTCTGGAAGCTTCTCATAGTTTCCGGCATTTTCTCCTAAAGTTTTCTTATTGGATTTGCTGGAATGGTTTCCAGCAAATCCAAGAAAACTTGTTTTGTTTGGCATATTAAAAAATAAGATGAAAAAAGGCAAAAATCCAGGCCTGCATGGTGCAAGGAAAATCCAATGGCAGATTTGCTCTGCTTCATGTACCACTTTTGGAATAATCCTGGCAATTATCTTTGGATTTTCAATGCATTTGCAGACATGGGTGATCCCTCCCACCTCCCCTCTGTCTTTCCACGCCTCCTGCCAAAGACTAGTGCATGGGTAGTCAAACTAAGGCCTGGGGGCCGGATCAGGCCCAATCACCTTCTAAATCTGACCCACGGACGGTCCGGGAATCAGAGTGTTTTTACATGAGTAGAATGTGTGCTTTTATTTAAAATGCATCACTGGGTTATTTGTGGGACATAAGAATTTGTTCATTACAGTGGTACCTCAGGTTACATACTTAATTCGTTCCGGAGGCCCGTTCTTAACCTGAAACTGTTCTTAACCTGAAGCACCACTTTAGCTAATGGGGCCTCCCGCTGCCGCTGCGCCACCAGAGCACGATTTCTGTTCTCATCCTGAAGCAAAGTTATTAACCTGAGGTACTATTTCAGGGTTAGCGGAGTCTGTAACCTGAAGCGTATGTAACCTGAAGCGTATGTAACCCGAGGTACCACTGTATTATTTTTTTCAAAATATAGTCCAGCTCCCCACAAGGTCTGAGGGACAGTGGACCAGCCCCCTGCTGAAAAAGTTGGCTGACCCCTGGACTAGTGTCTCATCTGAGTTTCCAGTTGCTGAACAACAAGCTTCCGGGGCTCCCCAGGTGGGCTGTGGGGATTTCCAGCCATTTCCCAAAGAACCCAGTTAATCCAGTTCTCTCTCTCTCTCTCTCTCTCTCTCTCTCTCTCTCTCTCACACACACACACACACACAGAAACTCTGCTGTGTCTTGGATGGGAATTAAACTCTGAAGGTTGAATGGTTGTGTTTTGCTTCCCCCCATCCCCACTTTTTTTTTAAAAAAAAAATACTTTTCACTCATTTTCCCATTCTGATGATGAGATTCAATCGCAAATCTGCATAAACCACATTTCCAATTGCTGCCATATTCATATTGTTTTTTGTTATATTTGATTATTAATCCAAATTTAATTCTATTGTGTTTTATGCTCATTTAGTATGGTATGTAAAACTGGTCTGGGACCGTAATACAATTTTTATATAATCTGCATAATCGCAAATCTGCAAAGTGTGGGCTTGCAAAATTATGGAACTTCTCCCAATATTAAATACTTCCTTATGGAATTAAAAATAGTGGCACACACAGACACAATTTGGCTGCACATGCTCAGCCCTGACTAGCAAGCTGAGTGTAGTTGTCAGCAGATACAATCAGACAATAAGTCCAACTGAAGAGTGGGCAGAGGAGGAACAGGATGAAGGGACTGGGGCAAAATGCAAAGCAAAAAGTGCAAGTGTGAACCCAGAGATGACGCACAGAGCAATGAAAGCGTGGACAGGCCCTCAGACATGATTCCTAGCAATTGTCAGAGAGAGGCATGTGGAACAGAGGTGGAAAGTCATTGTCTGGCTTTTCTAACCAGAGCTCAGTGATGGATACTTTAGATGAGATTCCTGTATTGCAAAGGGTTGGACTAGATGACCCTTGAGGTAATAATAATAATATTAATTTTTTATCTATACCCCACCCATCTGGCTGAGTTTCCCCAGCCACTCTGAGTGGCTCCCAATCAAGTGTTAAAAACAATACAGCATTAAATATTAAAAACTTCCCTCAACATGGCTGCCTTCAGATGTCTTTTAAAAATAGGATAGCTGCTTATTTTCTTGACATCTGATGGGAGTGCATTCCACAGGGCGGGCGCCACTACCAAAAAGGCCCTCTGCCTGGTTCCCTGTAACCTCACTTCTGGCAATTAGGGAACCGCCAGAAGGCCCTCGGCACTGGATCTCAGTGTCCGGGCTGAATGATGGGGGTGGAGACGCTCCTTCAGGTATACAGGACCAAGGCCATTTAAGACTTTAAAGGTCAGCACCAACACTTTGAATTGTTTTCAGAAATGTACTGGGAACCAATGTAGATCTTTCAAGACAGGTGTTATGTGGTCCCGGCGGCCACCCCCAGTCACCAGTCTAGCTTGGCACATTCTGGATTAATTGCAGTTTCCAGGTCACCTTCAAAGGTAGCCCCAATGTAGAGCACATTGCAGTAGTCCAAGCGGGAGATAACTAGAGCATGCACCACTCTGGCGAGACAGTCTGCGGACAGGTAGGGTCTTAGCCTGCATACCAGCTGGTAGACAACCGCCCTGGACACAGAATTAACCTGTGCATCCATGGACAGCTTTGAGTCCAAAATGACTCCCAGCCTGCACACCTGGTCCTTCAGGGGCACAGTTACCCCATTCAGGACCAGGAGATCCCCCACACCTGTCCGTCCCCTGTCCCCCCAAAACAGTACTTCTGTCTTGTCAGGATTCAACTTCAGTCTGTTAGCTGCTATCTATCCTCCAACTGCCTCCAGACACTCACACAGGACCTTCACCCCCTTCACTAGTTCTGATTTGAAAGAGAGGTAGAGCTGGGTATCATCTGCATATTGATGGACACCCAGTCCAAACCCCCTGATGATCCCTCCCAGTGGCTTCATATAGATATTAAAAAGCATGGGGGAGAGGACAGAACCCTGAGGCACCCCACAAGTGAGGAACACTCATCCCCCACCACCACTTTCTGAAGGAGGAAGGAGCGGAACCACTGTATGACAGTGCCCCCAGCTCCCAGCCCCTCTAGACGGTCCAGAAGGATGTTATGGTCGATAGCATCAAAGGCCGCTGAGATATCCAGCAGAACTAGGAAACAGCTCTCACCTTTGTCCCTAGCCCGCCGGAAATCATCAACCAGCACGACCAAGGCAGTTTCAGTCCCATGATGAGGCCTGAATCCTGATTGGAAGGGATCCAAGTGGTCCACATCATCCAGGTGTGCTTGGAGGTCCTTTCCAACTCTATGATTCTATTATTCCTCTCATGATCTGGGCAGCTCCCAATGCTCCTCACTTAGGGCTTATCCATACTTAACCTTTCCAGGCAGAGGTCCGTGTTTTAATGGTCTGTGTCTGAGCGTTCTTGTGTTTCCCTTCTTCTTCTTTCCCCACAAAAACCCTCTCTTTAAACCTGAATCGGAGCAAACATCAGTTCGGATTTCCACAGATTGATGTTTATCTTGATTGAGCTTTAAAGAGAGCCTGGGGCTCTTGACCAAAAAGGGGGGGGATGCTTGGACATGGCTCATTAAAGCACAGACCGTGCCTGGGAAGAGCAACGAAAGGTAAGTGTGGAGAAGTCCTTACTTTCAGCCTTTTGCCTTCCAGTTTAATCCGGGTGTTCTTCTGCTGCTGCCTCTGCATAATTCTTTCTTTTTCTGCCGGTTTTGTCTTTGGCTGGCAGATCACCCAAGGATCTCTGGTCAGCCACGACTCCTATCCTGCTTTTTTTCTACAGAGGGGCAGATAAAAGCTGCCCTCTGCCCCTGCATGCAGCTGTCACCCGCTCTCTGGCGCACACAAGGCCTGTGTCTTTCCCCCTCCCCCGTCCCCCACCCCGGAAGTGGCCACACCTGCCTGGCCAGATGCACAGAGGCAGAAAGGATGGCCGTTGGTGCCCCATGTCTTCAGAGCTCAGGAGTGCATTCAGACCACCAGCTGGAGCTCTTTTTGCATAACACAGCAAGAGCCCAACTCATCTCAGCAAAATGCAGAACCTTAGCTGACCCCTTCCCTCATTCCAACAGTTGCCCCCCCTGCCCTGCCACTGCTGCCCCCTCCCACTCCAGCTCTGCCTTGTCTCCCGAGGCTGGCCAATGATGCAGTCCCACAATATGGCCCTGATACCCGCCTGCATAAAGAGCCTGGCTGGCTGCTTCCACCTGCAGGCTGCAAGAGGGTGCAGGGTGTCTGCTAAATGCTACCTGGGGGGATCTGGTCCTGCCATCTGGAATTAGAGGCAAGGCCTCTCTGGGATGCCCAGGCCCTCTGCAAAGTCTGCTTCTTGGCATGTCGATTAATGGTGGCGACAGGGAGGAAGAAGTTGCCACATCTCATCCCGACTCCCTCTTTTGGGGCTGAGCAGATGACGGATGGCAGAGTCAGACTCCGCTCTGGTGCTCCTGGCACTGCCTTCCACTCTGCTGCTTGAGTTGTTGGCCTGGATGCTGTTTTCGGGGGGGGGGGCACTCTGGGATGCACCTGATCCATCCAGGAAGAAGGGAGATGCCTTTGCTTGGCTCAAAGGCCAATTTATTACTCCCTGCTTTGCAACCCCCATCGACAGGAGCTGCACAGGGAAGGGTGTTCGTGTGAAATGTGTGGCAATACCTGCCCTTGAAAAATGATAATCCTGCATGCTTGGAAAGACAATACTGTCCATTGGCAGGATGCGGCCCTACCAAGCCCCCTCCCTCTGGCACCAGCAGGAAGGGGGGGCTGGTGGCCCATAAGAGTTGTGCCAACCTAATTGAATTCCCGGTCCTGGGATTAACAGGGCTGTTCTGACTTTTACCAAGTCAGAACAACCATCCATCTAGCTTCGTATTGTCTATCATCAGCTTTCTAGGGTTTCAAGCAAGCAGTCTTTCTCAGCCCAACCTGCAGACAGAACCTGGAATCTTCTGCATTCAAAGGATGTGCCCTACCAAGGAGCTGGGGCCCTTCCCACATTCTCACCGATGCTGTGTCCTCCCTCCCTCACCATTTTTCAAAGGGAAGAGGATTCCTGCCCGGTCCAGGGAGTGAACCTGCCAGGAGCTAGAAATGTTTCGGAGACAGGCTGAGGTTTCCTGGCTTTAGGAGCTGCACAAGAGCTGTGTCTCTATAGCCTGTAAAGGACACTGGTGGGCAGGGAGGATCTGATGATACCCCAGAAAAACTGGCTGTGGTGCCTCTTCCGCTCCCCCACCCAAGGCCTTCTGTTCACCAACATCAAGAAAGGCAGGGTCCTTATTCCTGGCCAAAGGCTGACCGTCCTGCTCCCTCCCTGTCACTTTTAACAAGAGGATCATCCAGCAGAGATACTGCAGAAGCAAATGAGTCTTGACAATCTTCCTCTGCTAGATGCATTTTCACAAAGGGCAGAAGCAGCAGCACCTGGGAATCTGACCTGCACCTTTGCCATCTTGCAGGTGGGGAGGAAGCCATTTGCTACAAAGACGTGTCCCCACACATACCCCCACGAGGCAAGGTGCTGGGTGGCCTGACAGAGCCCTCCTGTTCACTAAGAGGGGGGCAGCCTCTTCCTCTGAACCCAGTAGGATTTCTCAGGCAGCCAGTAGCCTCCTTCCAACCCCACCAGCAGTTCATGGTCACTATCACGCACCAGCTTAGAGCAAATAAGCAGAAAGATATGTTTGGCCCTTGCCAGCCCTTTGCAAGAGAACGTGGCTAAGAAAGGGGCTGAGGGGCTCTGGCGTTGGGCATGGGCATGAGGGGTTTCCACAATGGTTCCCTGCCTGCTACAGCCAGCCTCCTCCAGTGGCACGGAGGCCACTCTTGGCCAGCTCTGCTGCCCCTACCCAGGAGGGCAGAGGCTGTGGTGGGTGCCATGGCATCCCCCAGGCTGGGGCCTCTGATAAGCCCAGGCAGGAAAGGCAAGGCAAGGCAGTCCCAGGATCAGAAGTCAGGCAGGGGGAATGTGCCAGGCCCTGGCTGCCGTCACTGTTGAGTCATTTCCTACAGGGCGGGGGCGATAAGAGCTCAGGCCTGCTCCCATCCCAGCCCTCAGGCCACAACCTGAACGGAATCCCTGGGAAGCTGAGCGTTCAGTGCCCTTCCCAAGGCACGTGGACAGGTGGGCAGGGATCACCCACATGCATTCCTTTGGGTCCTCTGCAGCTGCCCAGCCACCCAGCTCTGCTGCGTCCTCCAAGGCATGGCAGGTGC
Organism: Podarcis tiliguerta; assembly: GCF_965153285.1. Classification (NCBI taxonomy): domain Eukaryota; kingdom Metazoa; phylum Chordata; class Lepidosauria; order Squamata; family Lacertidae; genus Podarcis; species Podarcis tiliguerta. The sequence continues at coordinate 42,025,150 of NC_139549.1, forward strand.
CCGGGAGGTGCCACCCCACGCAAGATGCATCCCCGCCCACCGCCAGGAAGGGCCCAGGTGCTCCTTCTGCAACGAGGTTGTGCTCTGCAGGGTTGGGGAGGGAAGCAGGAGGTGGCGGCTTTGGCACCTCCAGTCGAAGGAGAAGAAGGCAGAGGTGGGCTGGGCTGGAGCTGTCCTGCCACCAGAGTGCTCTGCTCTCGCAGGCGCTTTGCAGCCAGGCTGTTGGCAACTTACATAACCGGGCAGGGAGTGGCCCCACCTGGAATAAACATACTGTTAAGCCGGGCGGCTGCCGTGCATGTCTGAACGGGAGGCTCAGCATGTCATGCTCAGCACCTCCGTCCTCCCTCTGGAGCAGACAGCTGCTTCCCTTCGGCACCTTCCAGGCATCTCGGAGGGAGGGAGAACAAGAGGGAACCCCGGAGTGACACAGGAGGCGGAGAGAGGTGCTGCTGTGGTGGCGGGAGGGGGGTGTCTTTCCATTTCAGATGCAGGATTTCAAGCGGGGGGACTTCTGCCCACCCCTGCACTCCCTGTGAGACAGGCGAGAGGGCTCTCCACCCATCACCACCTACAAGCTGGCCAGAGTCACCCCGGTGAAAGTGGCCCACCGGCTCTCTTCAGTTTGCTCCCTGGAGCTGGACTTGTGCTCTTTTGCGAGATGCCTCCACTTCATGGATCCTTGCAAGGTGGTTCTTCCGTGCCAGCTGGGGAGGCAGGGAGGGCGGAGTGGGAAGAAAGAGTTTGCGGGGCATTTTTAAGACGCTGGGGAGGAAGATGTCATCCGTCAAGACTGAGTCTTGCATTGAGTACCTTGGAGCTGTTGAAGGGCTGCTGCGGAAGTCGCCCTCCCTCTGCGCCAAGCAGGCCAAGGAAAAGGGCTTTCCCAGGTGGACCCCTCACTCTGCTGCCTCTCGCTGCGAAGGAAGGAGCTCTGCCTCTAGCAGGAAGCGGGAGAGTTGGGCTTCTTTGAAGATCTGTGCGGGAAGGAGCAAGGAGGGGCAGTGGGATGACCTCCCGCAGAAGTTAAAAGGAGGAGGAGGAGGCGGCAGCCAAGAAGAGCAAGAGGCGGGGAGCAGAGCGCTCCTGGGGGGCTGCATCCGCCGCTCCTCCCAGCTGCCTCGGGCCTGCCACCCTGAGGTGCATTGCCCAACCTCGCCTCATGGGCGAGGACTGTATGGCTCTGCTGGCAATGCCCACCTTTCTCTGCCTGCCCATGCCACTCTAGTGCCACCCAAGCTGCAGAGAGCTCTCCGATGGCTGCGCCTGCCCACCTGCCTGCTCACCTTTGAGGTGCTCCCTGCAGCTCTCTCCAAACCCCGACCTTGCCCTCCCCAGCCTGAAGCAACACAGCCTTTCCTGGTGACACGATGCCCCTCCAGGTGGCTTCCTGAGCTCAGCCCTAGTCTGGGTCCTGCTGGGTGGCAGCAGGGGCACAGAGAGAACTCAGAGCCCCAGCAAGATGCCTGCCACCATGAAGGCTGGCCGAGCCTCATGAAGACATGCCTTGAGCAGCTGCCGCAGAGTGCCAGTCTCTCTCACAGCCAGCGCTGAGTGAGCTCAGCCACCCAAGAAGTGTCCATTACGAGGCCACAGTGCAGGGCCTTTGTGTGCCTCCCCAATGGAGGGGGGGCAGTGGAGAGGGGTTCCAAGCAGAGAGGCTGCCTCTGAAGGCAGCCCTCTTTAGGGAAGCTTTTAATGTTTGACAGACTATTGTATTTTAATATTTTGTTGGAAGCCGCCCAGAGTGGCTGGAGAAACCCAGCCAGATGGGTGGGGTATGTGTATGTATGTATGTATGTATGTATGTATAAATAAATAAATAATACTTTTTTATCATCATCATTTAGGGTATCATTTGGTCACTGCAATGAGTCCACAGAGCAGGCTGTGGCTGTGGCTGTGGCTGCCCCTGCCCCACAGCAAGTGGGATGGAAGCTTCCTTCCCTCTGCCTGATGGCTGATGAGGCAATGCTGCCAGGAGAGAAACTCAGCCAGCCAGGCTGCTGATGGCAGTGACTTCAGCATGGCTGCTGCTGGTGGCTTCTCACTGCCTCCAACTCTTTTGGACACAGAGCCAAACTGCTCACCCTTCCTGGAGCTTGGAAGGCTCCTGGAGAGACTCAGACCAATGCTTGGTCCCATTTCCCCTCAGTCAAGCTGTGAGCATGGGGGCTGGAACCAGATGCAGATGTAGGGGAGCAGGTCTGGTTGGGTCACACTGAGCCTCAGGGGCGCCGCAACAGTGACTTTGAATGGAGCAGGAGGGGGGCACCAAATTTTGGTGTCGTGCAGAGCACTCAAAGGTCTACCACTGCTGGAGCCCTTTTCGATATGCCCCCTCAGGGCAAGAGAGGGTTGAGCCCTCCAGGGACGTGGGATTAGGTAGGACAGAGTTGCCTCCACACGGTAGTCAGGTCATTGCCCCACACTGCAAATCCCACACCCACCAGGAAGCAGGCAGGCTGGGCTGCCTTTGTGCTAACTGCATGGGATTAGCAACACTTACCTTTTGCCCTGCTTATTCCTGGCACAGCTCCCTGTCTGAGGACTCAAGGGCAGACTGCGCCTCCATAGAGCAGGGGGAAGTGTGGGGAACCCCCTGGGGTGCCACCCAGCTGAAGGGTGCCTTTCTGATTCATGTCCTGGGCGAAACCCAGCCCAATAACGTGCTCAGCACCTCTGCGGCTCTGCTGCACATGAACACCTCAAGTTTCTCGGGTGGGCTGCCAGATGCCCAGCTCCTCCTCCTCTTGGATGGAACACTTTCCACCTGGGGTGGAGCTCTTTCACTCCTCGCCAGCCAGGCCACTCGCAGCTAAGCAAAGCCCCCTGGAGAAATCTGCTGAGGAGCCTCCCCAGCTAGCCAGGACTTTTGCTGGTGTCTGTGCAGATGTCCTGTCAGGGCACTGTGGAGTGTGGATGCTCCTGATCATTTCTGATCTCCAGCCTAAATTAGGCCCAAGGCAAACATGGTGATCTGTGAACCCCAGATATGTCAGCTAGGATTAGAGTCAGCAAAGCAGAAGCTTTGAGCTGTCTGAAGGCAAGGGGGAAATAAGGAATGGCTGGACCAGGTCTTCTGAGTAGGATTTCAGGGGGGGCTGCTCAACTCAGAAGAGCCTGGAGTGGAAGCCCCTGCCCCGCTAGTTGTGGCCCCTCTAAAGAGCCAAGAGATGCAGCATTGGGGGGAAACTGTATGAGCAAGGAGCTCTACCCAAATACCTTAATTGGGACCAGAACTGTTGACTGTATCCGTGAAGCATTTGGTGTTTGGGGTGAGCAGTGTGGCGGCTGTCTTTGTACATGACACCCATTCATCACTGGGGAGATCAAAGAGACCCACAGAAGCCCCCACCAGGAACAAAATAACTTCAGGGGATGTTCAATGTGGAAATGCAAACTGGGGTACACCCCATCCACCACCCCCATTCCAGATAAGTCTAAGGACCCAGCAGAGAAATTTCGGGCAATGGAAAGAGGCAGAGGTCATCACCACGAGGAGACAAGGCACAAGAGGTGAGGGAAGGAGAACATTTGTGATCCATTGACGGGTAAGAATTCATAGACTGTTTAATCAAGGAATCCCTAAGCTGGGCACACAGAACGATGTAAAACAATTTATCACTATACACAAAAAGTCAGTAAAAATTGAAAACAGCTAAACATATCTTGTTTCTGTGCCGATAGGGAGGCTTCCCAAAACAAACACATTTTTAATGGGTACCTCAAGGCGTGCCAGCCCTGCAGGGCGCCTGGTCTGGAGAAAACAAAGCTCCTCCTCCCGCCAGCCATGGAGCAAAGGTCAGGAGGTTCTTGCAAGAGTGCAAGCCCCATAGATTGAAGCAGTTGAGGGGGCGTATGGCGGGGCGGGGGGCAAGGAAATTCTTCAAGTAAACTGATGGAAGCAAGATAGAAATTTATAAGCATATGGATGGAGAGAAGGAAATTCAGAGGGAAAATATGATCTCTCCTCTGCATGAGGAACTGCTTGGGGCCACCAGTGAAGATAAGCCTTGACTGGAGCCTCCACCTTCCAAGGCAAGCGTCCCTAGGTTGAGAGGATAGATAGAGAACACTGGAGCTGCTGGGCCTTTGGTTTGAAGAAGCCAGGTGACAGTGGTCATGTCCTGGGGATGCTGAGCCCAAGTGGCCTCCAAGACCTGGCCAAGATGCCTCTTGCCAGTCGGCCTGCAGGCAACTCAGCCGGCCGGTTGGGTTCAGCTGATGGCAGCTTCTGCAATCTGGCAGCTGACCCAGCACTTGCCAAGGCAACCAGTTCAGCCAACGCATGCTTAGCTTCTCTGCCCAGCAATGGGCTTACTTGGGAACAAGCCTTTGCCAGGGGAGACGCCGGCCACATCCTGCCCTTCCTCAGCAATGCTGTCAATCACACAGGAAGAGTAGCTGGCTGACCATGGGGCTTATGGCCATGCATTCAATGGCCAAAATGCTTGGGAGAAGCAGCCGACCCTCCTGCTTGGGGGGTAGGGGTGCTGGTAGTGAGACAGAGAAGGAGAATTCCTGGCAGGTGACTCTGGCAATTTGGCCCTCTCTTTTTGTTTCACACAGCTGAGAGGGAGGAGTCTGCACGAGGCAACACCCCTTTCACCATCAAGCAAGTAGCTGAAATGGCCAAGAAGAAGGAAAGAAAGGCAGTGACTTCCTGTGTCAATGGTGTGCCCCTCTTGCAAGGGTGACCTTCTCTCTGGCCCCTCCATCCTCAGCCTTTGGGAAGTCCCCAAGCCCATGTTCAGCTCACCACCCTGACTGGGCATGTGCAGGCATTTGGGGATGATCCTCATGGGAAGCCAAATTGCCATTGCTTACATATTATTATGATACGGAAGGGGGGGCATGTCTTCTTCACCCCTTCCGCCGGTCACCAGAGGGTCCGAGGTAATGACCTAAAGGGCACCCGGCCCTACATCGACCCCTCAGGCCCCACACTGTTACACAAGCACCAATTTTCTTGCTTTCGGTGCCAATTTACTCCATTTCTCTAGGACTCCATGACACCTCCTCTGTCCTCCATAATCCCTCAAGCGAGGTGTCACGTACACACAGGAAGACCCTAATCCCGTCAAATCACTCTGCCAAGCCCTTCCTCTGGGCAGTGCCAGGTGACAGACTTTGCATACCTGGACTATTGTCCTCTCGTCACCGGTACTCAGGATGTATTTATCTGTGCATATCTCCAGCTCTGCTTATTCCCCCCTCCCTCCTCCATATGTTAATCCTGTGTAACCCAACCTCTTATTAATGTATTCATGATGTAACCGTGATGTATTTTGCACTGTATCCTGGGACATGGAGGGAAGTTTTAAAAGTTCATGTCACCCCTTCCTCGGGGTTCAATCTCGCCTTGAACCTGTTGCGCAATAAACTTGGATCTTCTGCATCTTGCTCCTGTCTCCGGCTGAGCTCATTTTCCTCCGCAGGGACCCGCGGACTTAGTCCGACAAGCTGGGTGGCAGAGCAGGCTCGCACCCAGATTTTACCGTAACATCATCATCATCATCATTATTATTATTATTATTATTACTACTACTACTACTACATTGGTACCTCGGGTTACATACGCTTCAGGTTACATACGCTTCAGGTTACAGACTCCGCTAACCCTGAAATAGCACCTCAGGTTAAGAACTTTGCTTCAGGATGAGAACAGAAATCGTGCTCCGGCGGCGCAGTGGCAGCAGGAGGCCCCATCAGCTAAAGTGGTACCTCAGGTTAAGAACAGTTTCAGGTTAAGAACAGACCTCCAGAACGAATTAAGTTCTTAACCCGAGGTACCACTGTATTATTATTATTATTAAATTTGTATACCAAAGATCACAGGATGGCTCACAGAGCTCTTATGGAATGGGAGAGAAGGAGCAGAAGGAGGAGGCTTCCTTGGCCGCTTGGAGTCTGGAGAGAACGCTGGCTGCATGGTGGCCTGGCTGGCTGACCAACTGCCCACCCCCTGCAAGTCAGAAGTGGGAAGACAATGGAACATCTTCAAGCAATTCCCTGAAATGGGCTTTTCCCAATTGAGGCCTGTCAGGGAAAGATCTCCCCATATTCCTGCCACTCATCACTCCAGAGGAGTTCAGGCCAATCCCTGGAGGACAGCAAAATCAATGGTCCATCTCCCCCACCAGCCCCAGAGCTGCTCCTGCTTCCTCCCCAATCAACTGCCATTCCAGGCACAAACAGCAGTGCATTGATTTATTTTTTATTTTTCCATTTTGCAGAAGCACCATTTGAAAAATCCTATCAGCACAGCAAACCAAGTCCTGCCAGCAGCTGTGGGAGAAGAGGAACAGCAGCAGGAGGAGAGGACCCCTCTTCATTTAACCCAGAGAGCTCAGCCTCTCATCCACCAGCGGTGGAGGCAGAAGCCTTCCTGTCAGCCTGAGCAATCAAATCAAGCCCCACAAGGCAGCACCAACACCGGGGAGAGACACGGCCAGACAGCTGGACAGGGAGGCGAAGGTTTAGCACCATCCCAGTCAACACACCAGAGGCAAGGGATGGCCTCTTGTGTCATGGTGGTGCCAGATGAGAAGCAAGGAGTTCTCTGCCTTCTTCCTCTCTGTCATTCTGTAGCACTGGTTGTGTCTAGCCAGCCTCTGGCCCTGAGCCTATCCTTGCACTCTCCTTGCCTTATAATTTCATCAGCCATTCATGTGGCCCCACTCCCCTCTCCTCCCCAAACCAAACTTGAATTGTTGCAATGCCCTCTCTGTGGGGCTTCCCTTGCACTTGAACTGCAGCATTTTGCACGCACCGCAGCAAAGCAAGATGCTGCCCGTTTATGATGCCTTTTTCCAGAGCCCCGTGCTGCTTCCCACCAGGCTAAGTTCATGGTGTTGCTGTGAGGGACCAGTTTGGGACCAGTTTGTTTGCAGGATTGCGGTACCACTTTCATCTGCAGAACTGGTACAAGTGCCACGTGATCTCCATTCCACCCGTTAAAAAACTGATCTTTTGGTGTGGCAGCACTTATGCTTTGGAACTCCCTGCCTCTTGACATCACTGTTTTCTTTTCAGTGCTGGCTTGTGACATTTGGACACATAGATGCTGGTGCATTTTAATCTCTTTTTAGTTTATTGCTGATTTAATTGTTTTTAAAATGTTTTTAATTATTGTTTGAAACCTTTTTCATTAATCATTTTAACATTTCTTGTAAAGTGCGTATGTTTTGCTGCAACCAAATGGTATATGCATTCTGTTACATAATTGAAGAATAAAGAAGCCAGGCTGCAGGGCTTTGCTTTTGTGCTCTGTAATTCACCAGGAATCCAGCAATGGCTAATGCTGAGGCATCCTTTGCTGGATGCCTGGGAGAGAATTTTCCAAATGCAGCCCAGTCAGTGTTGCAGAAGCAGATTCAGTTTCACTCAGGCTTCTTGTCCCATCAGTCCTCATGAGAGACTAAGGGGTGCTCTAAAACCACCGAGCCTCAGGCTTGCCGATTGGAAGGTTGGTGATTCAAATCCTTGCAATGGGGTAAGCTCCTGTTGCTGTGTCTCAGCTCCTACCAACCTAGCAGTTTGAAAGTACACCAGCGCTTCTTGAAAACACTGACACCTTGGATCTAGAAGGATTTAACAATGTATTTGGTTGGCATGCATATTTATGGTATGAAAAGGTGAAGGTGCACAGAATGTTTAAAAATCACATTGTTAGGAAAGCGTTGTTTAATGTGTGGATAAGGTATAAAGATCTACTTGAAAACAAAACACCAAGGTGGTTGTCTCCAATGGAAGCAAAAGCTCTAAAAAAGCTCAATATGGAGGCCAACTGGCCAAAATATTGGGAGATTTTGGAGCAGGAGGGGGATACATTAAAACTGCAGAGTTTTGAGAAACTAAAAAGCAAAGTGCGAGACTGGCTTCACTATCATCAGATAATGGAGGCATATAAATTGGATAGGAAAATTGGCTTCCAGGTGGAAAAATCAAAATTAGAAATAGAACTATTAGAACCTAAAGCTAAGATTTTGTCAAGAATGTATAACTTGCTGTTGAAATGGAATACACAAGATGAGACAGTGAAATCTGCAATGATTAAATGGGCACAAGATGTTGGTCATAACATAATGTTGGCTGACTGGGAACGGTTATGGACCACTGGTATGAAATTTACGGCATGTAATGCCTTAAGAGAAAATATTATGAAAATGATATATAGATGGTACATGATACCAGTCAAGTTAGCTAAAATCTATCATTTGCCCGATAATAAATGTTGGAAATGCAGAGAAATTGAAGGCACATTCTTCCACCTTTGGTGGACGTGCCCAAGGATTAAGACCTTCTGGGAAATGATCTATAATGAACTGAAAAAGGTGTTTAAATACACCTTCCCGAAGAAACCAGAGGCCTTTCTCCTGGGCATGGTCGGCCAATTGGTGTCAAAGAAAGATAGAACCTTTTTTATGTATGCCACAACAGCAGCAAGAATACTCATCGCACAACACTGGAAGACACAAGAGCTACCCACTCTGGAAGAATGGCAGATGAAAGTAATGGACTATATGGAATTGGCTGAAATGACCGGCAGAATCAGAGACCAGGGAGAAGAGACGGTGGAAGAAGACTGGAAGAAATTCAAAGACTATTTACAGAAACATTATAAGATTAATGAATGTTAGAATGACATCAGATTGAACGTAAAAGGTTATTAGTAAAAAGTTGTAAAATTAAAAGATTCAATATTTAAGACATTAAGGAGATTAAGTTATATTAAGATACTGAAATTAAGATAAGGATCAATTAAGGTAGAGGGAAGGGATTTGCTGATTAAATATAAGATCTGGAATACAGTGAAGGGAGGTATGGGGAAGTCGGTGAAATAAGTGAATGCAAGAAATATTATGAAAATGGAATTGTTTTTATTGTTGCTTTTTTCTTTTTGATGTTTTGTGTTTTTGTAATTTTGTATTTTTCTGCTTTTTCTGCTTTTTCTGTTTCTGTTTCTTTTCTGTTTTACCTTTTGTGTCAAAAACTTAATAAAAATATTTTTTTAAAAAATGAAAGTATACCAGCGCAAGTAGATAAATAGGTACCGCTGCGGCGGGAAGGTAAACAGTGTTTCTGTGCGCTCTGGTTTCTGTCATGGTGTTCCATTGTGCCAGAAGCAGTTATTCCTGCTGGCCACGACCCAGAAAGCTGTCTGTGGACAAACGGCTCCCTCAGCCTGAAAAGCGATATGAGCGCCACACCCCATCGTCGCCTTTCACTGGACTTAACCGTCCATGGGTCCTTTACCTTTACCTTTGCCCAGGAGCTATTTATATGGTGGTCCCTTTCAGTGCTCAGCCTCTGCCTGGTCTGCACAGGTGAGCACAAAAGGCAAGCAGGAGCATTTGGGAGTGGCTTCACTCTTGCATCTCATCTTCACTGTGCATTTCTTTTTAAGTCCAGCTACCTGTGCAGCAGGGAAACGTGCCACTTCCAGAAAAGTGCCAAAATGTATTTCAGAAACTGTTTCAAACCCCTTGATGAGGTGGGCCCACTTCCTTCCATGCATGGCGGTGGTGAAGCAAGGAGCTCAGGACCCCAAACGTTTCGAAAGATTGGCAGAAGGGCAAAGTGTGGCATGTTTGAACAATGCACAACATTGCTCATGTTCTCTGCAGTGATGCTCACATGGCCATGTTTGCTATCACAACAGCAACAGACCCACTGGTTGTGAGGCAGGGAAAGGACAGTGCAGGGAGCAACACAGGGTCAGTTTTGACGCTTTGGCCTGCCTGAGGAAGAGGACTCTGGGCCAGAGTGTGTGTGCAGAGAGGCCCCAAGGAGGAAGAGGAGGAGCCTTCGGGGCATCCCTCGCATGAAGGCACTGCAAGCGGCTCTTCCTGAGGCCACCTCTTGGCTATAGCCAACTTCATGTGCATTCTCCATATTAATAAATGGGGGACAGGGGGCCATAAATCTCACAAGTGTCAATTTGCACGGGGCTTGCTCTTTCCCTGGCTACGCACTGGCACCTTTTACAGCCCATTAATTACTTTCCCTAATAAAGTTTGACAAAATGATAACTTGCTCATGAAAAGTGTTGTAATAAATACATTTTCCTTAACTTTAAGCCACTCTTGCATGCCTGCCTCATAAACTTTGGTTGCGGTTCAGCACCTTAGTCCCTCTCTTTACATATATATATATGTCTCCGTCACTGAAGGAGCCAGGAAAGGATGCTTCCATGAGCTCGTCACCACAGGGTGGTGAGTCACATCATGTGGTGAGCTGTGAGGTTCAGAGGAGGCAACATGCCCTCCCTCCCTCCCTCCCACCCCCTCCCCGGGACCCACAAGCCGAGAGAGCCACACTCCTGTCCTGCCAGTTGCGGCTTCTTCTTCGCGCTGACCTGCCAGGGCTCTTCTCTTGTAACGTGACCCATGGAAGCCACCCAACAAAGCTTGGGAAACGGAAGGTGTTCCAGGGTTGGGGCAAGTTGCCTTTGGATCCGCCTGCCTCATCTCCTCCTGTTCCAGAGGGGCAGAGAGGCCAAGCCAGGCTGGAGCCCAAAATACCTTCCAGGGTCCTTCTCCCAAGTCTTCCCAATTAGGAGCCATCTGCTCAGGGGACTTATTTATATGGTGACTTTGGCACTGGATCTTGTCCAACTGTTTCACTGAAAGAGCTGAGCTTGAAGCCTCTATAAATACCTCAGTGTGTGCTTAAGCCCAGGAATTGTGGGAATGTTAAGGAAGGTAGGAGAGGATATATTGTTTTGATATTATTCCTCCTCACTCACTCTAGTGAGTAAACAGCAGAGCACATTCCCTTTGCAACTTATTGGAAGCAAGTTGATGATTCGTTGTTGTTTAGTTGTGGCCAACTCTTCATGACCCCATGATGATTCGTTAGAATCCTATAATTAAGCAATCCAGTCTGGCTTGTTCCTAGTAAATTTCCCCTTTATTTCCCTCTTAAAATAATAATAACACAACACAGTCTTCTTTAAAAGTAAGAATCAAGTTTTACTCACATTCAGTTCACAGCAGTAACTCTGAAGGCAGGCTCTACCTTGTGGCTACAGTGAAAGAAGCCTGGGCTACATCTCAGACTTTCTGCCTGTGGGCTCCATCCTATGTGAAGGTTGAGCCATGCGCTGGCTAAGAGCCAGGAGAGCAAGAGACCAAGAGAGAGATGGTTGCGTGGCCAGCCCTTGATGTGGTCAGCTAGGGTCATGCCCATCTACCTGGTCACACACAAGGGGAGGAAGCTCCAGAGCAGGGAGGACAGGAAGTCCTCCCTGTCTGGAGCCACATTCCCCTCTGTGTCCGTTCTAGGCAACAGGAAAATGTTGTACGCAACTGCTCTGGTAATAATACACCCCACAGGAATGAGTGGAAAGTGCCCAGCCAGGGAGGGAGATCATGCGGCTCTCCAAGATGACATTCTCTGTAAGAAAAAAAATGTAAAAATTCCTTCCAGTAGCACTTTAGAGACCAACTAAGTTAGTTATTGGTATGAGCTTTCATGTGCATGCACACTTCTTCAGATACACTTCTTCAGATCTCTGTAAGAACGTAGGAGCTGCCTTCTCCCAAGACAGACCTTTGGCCCATCAAGCGACGTTCACTTCGTCCACACTGAAGGGTAGCCAGGACTTTCCGGGGCAGAAGCCTTTCCCAGGTCTGCTTGGAGATGCTGTCAGGGCCTGCAAAGCCCAGTGGCTCTCCTGCTGAGCTACAACGGCCCTTCCTCTCCCCTGTTGCTAGGGCTCATGCCCTGGAAGACTGTGGGGCCAATTCCTGGTGATGCCATGGTGGGTGGAGCCCTGTCTGCCCAACAGCTGCTCTGCTCTCTTGCTCCTTCCAGGAGGTCTAAGGAGTGTGGGAGCCTAACAGCAAGAGGCTCTGTGTGGCCAGGGAACATTCGTATTTGCAAGTTCAGGGGAAGGACTACTTTCCACTGGGGTCTGGTGGGAAGCAGCAGGGTGGGTGTGACCCTGCACTGCCTGAGGTATGTCAAATGCAAAAGTGGCTTCCAAGTGCTGGGTGCTTCTGCCAGCTCACTATTGCACATGGAATCAGCCCCTGAGGGTCTTCACACAGGCATTCTGGGCTAGGAGTGTGTGACCTTAGAGAAGACCTTTGGCCAGGTTTGGAGCCCAATGTCACTGAGCAAGGGAAGCTACTTAACTACTGAAAAGAAGACAAAAATGCCTGGGTTATCAGTACAACAGGTACCTGGCACTGTTGGGTTGCTTCCAGGCCCAGCTTCAATGAGGCAGCCCAAGCAGCTGAAAGGGGGCTTGGGACGGGGGGGGGGGGGCATGTCTGTCTACCCGCCTGCTTGGAGATCAGCCATGTATATCAGGGAACAGCCACCACAGTTTGGCCATGGACATTACTAAGGATGCCAGCACAGGGACTTGGGCCCACCAGGAGAGCAGGCATGAGGATCTCAGAAATGGCTGTCCACCTTGCCTCCCACTGGTCCTTACCTTGATGTGCAACACCTGCTGCAAGAGCTGTCAGGAGGCAGAGTTGGGTGGGGCCGAGTGGTCATCAGTTCTGGCCCCAAAGACCTATAGACAGCATCACAGTGGGGGGTAGGCTATTTCCAGTAGAGATGACCCTGAGGAAAGTTGTTACAAAGGCCTGTGCCCCTGACCAGTAATTCCAGCTTTTGATTCCAGTACAGTACTGTAATGATAGCTTTTTATTGTTTTATGGTTTCTTATTACTATGATATCATTTTATTGTAGAAAACCATTTTGGGAGCTCCCCCCCCCCTTTTTTAATGAAAAGTGACCTAGAATTCTTTATGACAAAATAAATAACACTAAAGTCAATAGGCCAATTATTGTCATGATTTTTTGATACTAGAAGGTCAAAGAGGCTGGAGGAGGGGGGCACTGGAGTATCATCTTCCTTTGCTATTCTGGACACAACTGAAGATCTTTGGGATAGATGGACAACATATCCCACCCCTACCCTCGCCTAAATCATCTAAGATGCAGCAGGTGCTGTACTGAAATCATCTCTCTGGAGTAGACCAGCAATCCCTGGCTCAAAAAACAAACCACCCATTTTGCTCCTTGGAAAAAGGACCACAGATAGAGGGAGGGTGGTAAATGCTAAGCACCAGCCCCTCACACTTCATCAGTCAACGGCCCATCTAGTCCAGCATCCTGTTCTCCCAGTGGCCAACCAGATGCCCACAAGCAGGATCCCAGCACATGAGACCTCTCCCCTCTTGAGGTTTCCAGGAACTGGTATTCAGAAGCATCACTGCCTCTGACCATGGAGGCAGAGTATAGCCATTGCGGCTAGTAGCTTTCAAAAGCCCTCTCCTCCATGAATTTGCCTAATCCTCTTCAAAGGCCATCCAAGTTGGGGGCCATCACTGCTGCCTCTTGTGGAGGTGAGTTCCATAGCTTAACTACTCACTGTCTTTCTTTTATGCGTCACATTCCAAGTTTTGCGGTCTGGAGGTAAGGCATTCTCGAGAAGCAGACAGGACACCAGAGACCTACAAATGGGGTCTCAAACCAATTGTACAGGGATCACAGCACAACGGAGTTTCTAAACTCCTCTCTTAGATCCCCCTTCTCTGATGAAAATGGCCAGGTAGCTTTCCACTTCAAACGAATCCCATATTTGCATATTTCAAGTCCTGAAGGCGAACCTCACAAGGAACCAGGATACATGAGAGAGGTCAAACTGTCCACCTCACCGCGGGCTTCCGGGTTGGCGCGGCTGTCTAATGGTGGATTTCCTCCGCTGCGGAGGAGACCACTCCCTGGAAAGAAGGGTCTAACCGCCACGGCGAGGCGGAGACCCGTTAAAAACCATGGTCGGAGGAAGACCGTGGGCTTGGGGTTCGGCACGTGCCTTTAGTGCCCCCCTACTCGCGGGGAGACCCCGGTTTCGGGGCTCCGGAGCGACGTGGGGTGAGCGGCATGGAACATCGAATCGATCGCTGTTTTCAGGGAGTGAAGCCGCACAGCTGTTGCCAGAAAGCACCGACTTTTCCTGTGGACTTTTGGACTCAAATAAACTTTGTAAGTAACAGAATTGGACTACAAAACTATCTGAATTTGGCACTTGAACATGAAGGCATAAACAGGAAGCCCACCTTCCGTTCTGTAGAAAGAACAAAGCAAAGCCGCTACAAGCTGGAGCCTTTGAAAAGTGTTTTGCAAAGTATAAATTTTTACCGTTTAAGTTTTCTGAACCCCCCCCCCCCCCTCGGAAGCAGGGGAAGAGGGGGAGACTCTTTTGATGGATTATTGAGCCCTGCAGGACAGTAAAAGTTGACCCAAGTTATTGCCATCTCAAGCCCTGGGACCGGGCTGTCAGTCTTTATAACTTAAAAATAACATTAACGGAGGAATGGACTATACTTTTTATGGATGGAGGATCAGAGACATATTTTTCTAGGTATTGACTTGTGGTTTTTGAAAGAAAAAAGGAGCGAAATGGTAAATTTTTGTAACTGAAGTGAATGGAAAATAACTAAAGTAAACTGTTGCCAGCTGTCGCATGTCTGGGAACTGGGATTGTTACATTGTTACACTGGATAGAAAATTCCGAGGAGACTACAGATAAGAAGCTCTGAACGTGGCCTTGAAGGGCAGCAGACAATACTGAGAAAACAAGCTTGAGAATATGGCTGAAAGAATAATAGCTCTGTTGGATCACGTTTTAAACAAAGTGAGCATTCTTGAACAGGGTGTCTCTGATCTGAGGGAAAATGTATTGATTTTGGTACAGAAAGGGAACAATTTAACAGATGTGGCTCGAGAAAAGGAATCAAATTCACAAAGTCAAGCACTGGAGAAGAGGACGAACCAACCAAAACCGGTTCTGATTCTGCAAGAGGAATCTCATGTGGAAGTCTCAGTAACAGAGCCTCAAATTGATGGAGATAAATTTAAGTTCGAGGTTACTGAGGCTGAAGGACAGATTTGGAAAGGCAGTGGCCCTTGTGGACTGAGGGATGCAGGATGGATGATTAATATGCTGGAGGGTGGCACTGCGGAAAAGTTTGGAAAGATGGAGCATTGTAACCCCAAAGAGACTGTGGAGTACGCTGTGGAATACTTTTTGGCTTATGAACTGAAATATGAAGTTTGGGCAAGCGTACTGAAGAGGATTAAAGGAGATGTTGGGAAAGAAGCTCTTTGGGACTTAATTTCAGGCCGGAAAAGAAACTTGCAGGCAGTCCAGGGAGACGACTTGAGAGCCTCGGACATAAGGGAACCGGGTTAGGGATTTAATTTGTTGACAGGAAAGACTGATAAAAATTTGTAAAAAGGACTGGCAGAATCCGAAACCAGGGGGATGAGATGGTGGGAAAAATTGGGAATCTTTAAAAATAGTATTTAGTATAATATGGCATGATTAAGAACCTTTGGGAGATGGTGGAATGATTCTATCTGGCTTTAGTGGAAATAACATAAGGATTTAAGACATTAAGATACAAGGGTATATGATTTAAAAGTATAAGATCTAAGGTTTTTTTGTTTTCTT
Organism: Podarcis tiliguerta; assembly: GCF_965153285.1. Lineage (NCBI taxonomy): Eukaryota > Metazoa > Chordata > Lepidosauria > Squamata > Lacertidae > Podarcis > Podarcis tiliguerta. The sequence goes on from NC_139549.1 coordinate 42,040,635, forward strand.
TTCTTTTTGCTTCTTATCTGGTGAATTGGAGCTTGGATAATTTCTTTTTAGATGCTTACTTAAATTGTGATGTGGACGAGAGAACAAGGTATAAATGGATTAAGGTAAACAAATGAGTAAGCAGTGAAAGATGGAAAGAATTTGCTGACCTGATTAAAAACTGGAATACAAAAAGGGAGGTGGGAGGAGGCCGAGGAAATAAGTTATTGGAAAATAGAATTTGAAAAATGGAATTTTTTTTTTCTGAATGTTTTTGTTTTGGGCTCTTTTTTTGTGTTGGTGGGAGGGGTGGAGGGAGGGTGTGGGTTTTTCTTTGTTCTTCTTTATGCATTTTTGGGTTTTTGCTTTCTTCCCCTTTTTCTTTTTTCTTTATTTTGCTGTATCTGATTCTCTTTTGTTGTTGTAATTTTTGTGCTTTTGGAAAACTATTAAATATTATTATAAAAAAAAAACTGTCCACCTCACCTCCCAGGACGGGCCTCTGCCCCCCCCCCCAAGGGTTCCTTGTTCCCAGTTTAGCCTTGCGGCTGAGCCCTGTTGACTCAAGCTGGGCCAGAGCGAAAGGGCTACTGTGGGATCAGGAACCCTGAAGGGCCACTGCTTGCTTCTCCTATAGATGCAAAAAGGGGGCTTCGTACAGGAGGACACAAAGGGGTCAAGCTCCCCACCTATCCTGGAAGAAGCCTTGCCTCGCATACCTCTTCCTCCCCCTTAAGAAGCAAGAGCACACCTGATGGAGCAGATGCATCTTCCATGGGGACCTCAATTTAGGGAACATTCCTTCGCCTGGTGCTCTACACATACCCCAAGCACAGGCAACCCTGTTTCCTCAATGGTGCACCCCAGGCATGCACCCTCCACAGGCCAGGATATTATGGTGCCTGGAGCCCCTTATGGCAGGGAGCAGGTGGCTCAAGTAGAGAAGCCATGCATTGCTCACAGGAAGAGGACCCTCTGCCCACCTGACAACTCCACCCAATGCTCTCCTCTTAAGTCCCTGAAAGAGAGCCAGCCTCTCCTCCTAATGGGGAACAGGCAAGCTTTCATCCATAAGGCGGATGAGGGATCTCCCACCTCCACTGCCTCAAAAAGGCACCTGGTGAGCACATGTGCAAATGTGAGCACTTGAAAGGCAGGTGATGCTATAAGGCTCCTCATTGGTTGACAGCTTCCCAGGGTGCCCCCCCCCTCCTATGAGAAGCAAAGCTGCTGGGGCCATTGATCCTTCTTGCAGACTGAACCAGGGAGAAGGGCATTTCGCCTTGACCAAGCCATGGTCCGAGGGGGAATTTGCCCATCTTCTGCAGGTCTTCACCCAGTCAGCCCTCAGCTGCCAATGGATACTTGTAGGCTGTGTATACACAAACATTTACAGTGGCACCTCGGGTTACGTACACTTCAGGTTACAGACTCCGCTAACCCAGAAATAGTACCTCGGGTTAAGAACTTTGCTTCAGGATGAGAACAGAAATCGCGTGCCGGCAGTGGGAGGCCCCATTAGCTAAAGTGGTGCTTCAGGTTAAGAACAGTTTCAGGTTAAGAACGGACCTCTGGAACGAATTAAGTATGTAACCCAAGGTTACATGTACTGCGGCTCCACCACACCAAACTCAGTGTATGCATGAAGGTAGCCCCATCCACACAAATTGTGTACATCCTTGAGAAATACTATTTGATGAGTTTTCCCTCAAAGCAGCTTCCATCCTGCGGTGCAGCTGCGCTGGGGACATTTGAGGAGGGAACAGCGCATGTGCAAATGACACCTTCACAGAATGAGCATTGTGAGGGGGAGGTTTCAGGCACAGAATGAGGAATCAGGGAGTGCACATTAAGCAAATGCATCCCTGCCCGCTCTCTGGCGTGTACAGCAGTGTAAAAATGCAAGGTCCAACCACCTATGGGACCACTGGGTTCACCTCTGCAGAAAGCCATTTTGCTCCCTAAGTTGCACCCCTGGGCCTCCCTTTGCTGCGATTCAGAAGCTGTGACTTGGCTTTGGTGAGCCCCTCAGTTCTAGCCTTTGCCCCTCTCTTGTATTCTCATCAGGCCCACCAAAAGCAGTTTGTTCAAAAAGGCAGGGTCGCATTTTGTAGCTGCTGCCTCCTCCAGACCCAGCTTCCTCCTCCAGCCACAAAAGGCCTCTGCTTGTCCTGGGGCGCTAACAAAACATTGCTGTGTGTTTGGGTTAGGCAGCAGGGGGTTAATGAAAAAAGCCCCACCAAGAAGGAGGAGGGCTGCAGGGCAGGGCCCTCCAACTCCCTGCAGCCTTGCACTTATTGAAGAATGTGGTAATGTGCTGGATTTTATTCAGTGGGGGGGGGGGGGGTAGGGGCTAGAGCTCCTCTCTGTCCCCAGAAAATTCTCACAATGCGGTTAAACAAAGAGCTCTTCACAAAGAGCAAATTTACACAGCAAAGTTTTCTTGCAGGCTAGAAGAATCCCAGCATTATAATGGGAAAAGTGGGGGTGGGGGTGCATTTTGCAGAGGATAAAAGGGCATGGAGAGCAGCTGCCCCCACCCCAACCTCAGAGCAGAAGATTCTGTGTCAGTTAACCTCAGCCTATTAAATCCCCACAGGCTCCTCACCAAAGCACAGCCTCTCTGGGAATACGGGACTTTTTGTTCAGAAGGTAGGATTCCGTGGCAGGGGTCGTGCACTGGGTTGTTTGCAAAAAGGCAGGCAGTGAAATTATCACCCCATCAGCACAATTACATCAGGGCCCTTAACGGACCCTCAGGAGACCCACATTAGATACACACCAATATGTACCTGGCTGTGCATAAACAACATGGAGGCACCAGCCGCCCAATAGATCAATGGTGGTGTGAAGGCCAGCTGCCTGCCCCGACCCCCGCTCTGCAGAAGGAAGGCAGTCCCACTCAAAGAAGAGATAGTTGGTAGGGGGGAGGCGTGGGTGTAGCAGGGGGGTGGGGCAGCTGCCCCCCTAAATAAATAAAAACACTTAACTATCCAATTGCATTGTAGATAACTCAGTTCTGCCCCCTCCAACACAAAGCCTAAAATAAATCCTGGTGGCGCTGTGGGGTAAGCCACAGAGCCTAGGACTTGCCGATCAGAAGGTCAGCGGTTCAAATCCCCACGACAGGGTGAGCTCCTGTTGCTCAGTCCCTGCTCCTGCCAACCTAGCAGTTCGAAAGCACGTGAAAGTGCAAGTAGATAAATAGGTACCGCTCCGGCGGGAAGATAAACGGCGTTTCCTTGCGCAGCTCTGGTTTGCCATGCTTAGTCATGCTGGCCACATGACGCTGTACGCCAGCTCCCTCGGCCAATAAAGCAAGATGAGCGCCGCAACCCCAGAGTCGGCCACAACTGAACCTAATGGTCAGGGGTCCCTTTACCTATGCGCCTGGGAGGAAGGAGACTAGATGCCCATCCTGAGTTAGCAGCACGTGAAACAGGGGACCAAACAGGCACAGAGCAAACCTGCTCTTCACAACTATTAGGGGGAGATTTCCATGGGGCATTTCTTTTTAAAATGTTTCAATCCAGGCCCCCTCACACCAGCTGGCTCACTCGCTGGCAGGTGTTCACACAGAGGGCCTTCTCCTCCGCTGATCCGTGCAGATCATGACCTGCATGCCTATCAAGCCACTGGACCCCATCAATCCCACTGACATGCCTGCCTGGATTGCCTCCAAAACTGGTTGGGACTTGGAGGGATGTGAGGAAAATTGTAGACAGACTCAGGGCTCAGCCACACTTCTGCTTGTCCTATTGCTAGAAAGCACCTGTCTGAGCAGTTTCCCTTTGCCGTGCCGCTGTCCATGGAAAACCTGCTCTCTAGTGCTAAATTGGCACAAACGTCAATCCGCGGAAATCCCACAGGTTTTTCAGGAGGAAAACAAAAGGATTAGCCCTTAGCCCCCAAATTTACACAATGTCTGCATTTTGCTAGTTACTGCATATTAAAAGGAGTTCCACCCTTTATCAAACACACTGTACTAAAGAGGTTCTAGGTCTTCTAATAAAGGCTAAAGAGGCCGAATAGCCCAGACAAAAAGGCCTCTTTTGTCCTCCTCTCCTCCAGAGAGGAGCCTGTCCAACTGAATCAGGCATTTTGGAGATCCTCCTGGTCCAAGACAGCAGCAAAAGCAACAACATTTTTTAGTTTTTTGTTTCTTTCCTCAAAGGCAACGAAGGGGGCACATGATAGAGGTCCATAAAGCAATGCATAGTGTGGAGAAGGTGGATGGAGACATTTTGGGTTTCTCCATCCCAATACTAGAAGCTGAGGTCATCCCATGAAAGTATGTGGAGGGATATTCAAGACTGAGAGGAAGTATGATGGAACCTGCTTGCTTTGTAATGGTAGCTACCAACTTAAGTTGGCTTTTCAAAGGGCAATTAGACAACTTCATGGGCAATAAGCCTCTCCAAGGCTACAGTTGTGACTGCTGTGCGCTACTTCCAGAACGGAAGAAAGGCCTGCTGGATCAGGCCCAAGGGGGCGATAGTGCTCATGTCTTGTCTGTAGGTTTGCTGACAGCATGTGCTTGACCACTGTAGGGAAGTGGAGGCTGGACACGCCTTTAGTCTGATCTAGGAGGGATGCAGGTGCTGCTGCAAGAGAAACTATCGGAGACACGTCTTATCTCTACTTTCCTGCTCCCACTCTGCCTCACCACTTTGATCTCAATGGATCCCAGTATCTGCAAACACCTGCCCTGCAGATTTTACTTTATTTGGCCTGCCTGCTATGCTAACAGCAATGGCATCGCTATAACTCTTGGAGATCTGCGGAAAGAAAAGGTTAAAATCATCAAAATGGCATTCCTTGATTGGCACAGATGTGGGTGGCAGTGAAAAAGAGGGGCGGATGCCCCATTTAGAGAGGAGAAGCTGGAAACATTTGGTCTCAAACAAGCACATTCTGAAAGGCTGTTGACGTGTGACAGCTGGGAGGGAGGAGGGCCCCCCCCCCTTGTGGGCCACCAGAGGCAGAGATGAGCTTTGGCCGGACCCACCCAGCCCTTCTGGATAAGCGAGCGCATGTTGCCCTCTCTTCTGGCAAAGCTGGCCAACAAGCGGAGAAGAGGAGAAGGAAACACGCTCCCTGCAGCACTCCAAAACAGCGGAGGAGGAGGAGGAGAGAAGATATACAGAATTGAAGGCAAAAATATCCAATAGTCACCATTAACATCATATTTATTGTTATTTAGTTGCTCAGTAAAACATATACAGATATATACAATATGCATGAATACAGAAGACTGCACTTTACATATTTTAAAAAAGAAAAAATAACACTCACTTTTCATGAGCTTTTGTCACAGTCTTCCAACCAAGCATTGAGAAATGAATTTAAACAAAAATTCCAGAAAGGGGAGGGGGGCGAGAGGAGGGAGGGGAAAGGGTAGATTACAGATTGCCCTCCACATTCATATCTTACATGTGCAATAATGTTTGTCAGGCTGAATTTGCTATGCAGTAAGGATTTGTCAGGGATTGGGGAAGGGATTTCTTTTTAAGGAATTAGATTCAATACAAAGTAATAGCATCATTTTGTCTTTAAAAACCGATTGTAAAGCTGCAGTTGTTTTAGGGGTGGTGAACACAGACAAAGCAGCAAAGTGGGAGTCCCCTGAAATTTCATCTTAGAATCTCTCTGCAGAAATGAGTTGTCCAATGTTTCTGGTTTATTGTAGGTCAGTTTTCATCGTAAGAGAAATAATTCTGCTGAACAGTTCCGGACTTCCTATTGAAGTGAGGCGAAATCTAAGAATTCAAGGAAAGAGGGTTCTGCGTGTGCAGAGACTCAGACCAATGTCAGAGCAAATTAACCTGATTACGGTTCTGACAGAAGCCCTGCTTTTCAGAAGGAACAGCCAGGCTGGTCGGTGGAGCATCCAGCTTTGGAGAGGATTTCCTGGCTGCCATGAAAGCAGACTATCCTCCCTGCCCAAGTGCCAATTAGGGCAAGCAACCTATCAGCCATCTCTCCCCAATACGAGGGTCTACAGCCAGTTTCTTGTGATTTCCAACTTGCATGGGGTGGGTACCAAACAGGATGCTGTCAGCAGGGGTTTGCTGAGATCCATTTACTTAGCTGCAAAAGTACTTTCTGGCAATGAAAAATATTTCAATTTGGAAACTTTCTCCCCCCCACCAAATTGCCTGAATGAGAGTTTAATCTACTGGATGGTTTTTAAAGTTCCTGTTTTGTTATCATTATTAATTTCTTATTCTTTAATAATTTTCGTATTCTTTAAACACTTAAAATTTCAGTTGTGTTGATTGCTCAAGAAAGCATAATTTTAAAAAGAAAACAAATTAATGTTGTTTAAAATAATATTTTGTGGTTTGATGGGAATGTCCCCAGGCCAACAGTGCTCCTAGACTGGGACTCCAGGCAGCAGCTCATCTGCATGGTCTCAAGGGGGGGGGGGAGGCTCCTCCAGCTCTGCTCCCCAGGCCCATCGCCCAGAGGTGGCAGGCGCCAAAGGGTGGAAACCCAAGCCCTTCTGAGTAGCAGACCTCCTGCCCAGCAGGCCTTGCTTCCTTCTCTTCAATGTGCCTGCAGCAAGGAGGGACAAGTTCATTCCTGTAAGGCAGTGTTTTGATCTGCCTCCTGCAACAGAGGGGGAGGGGGATTCAGTCACAAACCAAATTCCCACTGCCCTGAAAACCAGACTTTTCAGGAGAAGGAGCATGATGGCCAAAGACACAGGAGAGCATGGGATGATTGCTGGATGACACCATGTCCATTACCCATCCTGGACACAAGTCAGAACGAATGCTCAGTGAGCAGGTCATGTGGAAGGGACCAAAGACTCTCCGGCTGGCCTGGAGTTGCAAATCTCGCAGGGAGAAAAGAAGAAAATGTAAAATCTAGCTTTAGCTACATGAAAATAATTTCACACAAATCTGAGTAGACATTTAAAATGCCTTCATTTGAATTTCTTGGGTTTAAGAAAGAGGAGGCGGCCTCCTCCAATTAAAGGAAACTAACCAGAAGAAGAACAGAAAGTTAGGAAAATGCAGTCAGTGAGGCAAAGGTTGAAAGAACTGCCTTGCCCAGAGCCCCAAAGGGCCTTTCCTTCATCCCAGGAAAGGCCAACAGCAAAGAACATAGACTTGCTGGGGACTGCTGCTTCCTAGCTGCAATACACCCTGCCCAAAAGCAGGCAGAGGAGGTGCCTTCCCACTCCACAACTTTCCATTCCCATTACCTCACCATTTACACGGCTTTACAGTATTATGGTTGGGGGGCCCCCAAGGGCTTGGGAGGAGATCAAGCTGCAGCAACAGCCTGTGCCTGAAAAGCAATGGCCCAGACAGGTGGAAGCTAACAGGCTCTTTCTGGGGACGGCTGATCTGAAGACCAACAAGTCCCTGACACCTTAGGGTTTCCCTTTGCTGTGATCCGCCCTTCAGAGAATCAAGGCAATGCCAGCCAGTGACCACTTGCCCATACAGCTTCAAGTAGCTAAAACGACAGGCACCCTGCTTTAAAGCTGGCTATGGAATTAACCCTTCTGAATCCAAAATGTGTTCAGCCTGCGAATCATGCTCAGCCTGCCTCTTCTGGCCCATGCAGTATTAGCGCCATGGGAGGGGAGAAGGGGTCTCATGTGGGCATGAGAGAGAGAGAAGGGTGGGAGGCACAGACAGACAGGAGAGCCCTTGAAGTGCACAGATGGAAGCAGCAGGAACTGGATCACAAAAGGAACTGCAGACTGTGGCAGACACCCACATCACTCAAGCAGCTTTCTAAATCTCATGTGGCCTTACCAACACATTTTTGGCATTTTCTAAGGGCCTTTCCAAATTCTCTCACACACACACTTGCCCAAATAAGGCCAGTCCATTTGTTAACCACCCAGCAACTGTTGCCTCAGGCAGTGGACTGGGAGGGGTGGCAAATGTGCACACCCTATGCCAGTCTGCCTTGCACATGCCCATCATCTAGTGCCCCAGGAGCAAATGGACCAGCAGTGCTCCCACAGGTCTTGCTGGTGGCACTGGACCACCCAGGACTTGCTCTGAGCAAGGTCCTTCTGCAGTGACATATTCTAGTGAGGTGGCCCCAGAGAGCGCTTGTGCTACTCTTAAAATTTAAGAGCAATTTTAGGACACTGGAAAATGGCAGAGGCACAGAAAATATTTGGATCCCCTGGTCCCAAATGCCCCAGTCTGCCAAATTACCTAGGTTCCCCAGGATTCTTCATCAGAGCAAGGCATGGTCAGCCGGGAGGTTCTGCAGAACCTCAGACTACCTGCTTCTTTCAAAAGCCCCTTTGCCTCAGGGGGCAGAATGTCTTGCGCTGGCCTTGCTCAAAGCCTAGAGGCAGAGGGACTGGAAAAAGCCACTCAGTAGTGCCAATGCTACTTAAAAGTGATGGGAGGGACACAACTTGCGTGACATCTCTTTTTAGGGTTCCCTGGGTTAATGGCACAGGATGTGCTCCTCTGAAACACTCCTCGAAAAACCGGGGGCTCCATTAGACTCCAGCCAATGGTTGGTTGGCCTGTGCTAAATCTGCCCCAAATGATGATGGCCAGTGGTTTCCAGCAAATGCTAGTTTCATTGGACAGAGACGGGGAGGGGGGGACCACCAATGAAACTAGCACTTTCCAGCAGCACGGTAGAGAGTGGGGCCTGCCCAGCTTTTCGGCTCTGCCACAGGGTCACAGCTTAGCCCTGCCCTAGAAGAGCCCGAATGATTCAGCAGCCACTCCTGCCCTCAGCTGCCTCAGCCCAGTTCCACAGGATGACAATAGGTTTTTTAAATGAAATTTAATAAATCCCTGTTTCAATTGCTTTAGCAATGCAAGCCTGTAAGGAAGCATACACTTGTCACACAACCAGGAACAACACTGAGCTCAGCCGAGACAAACTCTGTCCCTCCCCAAGATGGCCGGCAGCATCAGGAGCGAGGAAGAAGGAAAAGCACCCTCTGCTTGCTCACAGGCCTTGGGTGAGAATCGGTGCCCTTGGAGGGAAGCTGCCACGGAGACACACGGCTCTGTCCCCTGCTTGGGCAAGTGGCTCTGCCTGGCCCTCTGGCTGCTCCAAGAAGAATGGGGACAGGCAGCAGGAATGGGGGGGGGGGGGGAGCAGCTTGCACCCCCCCTTCCCCCTCTCCTCCTAGTTTTGCTCTCTGGAAAGCAACAGCACAGGCTGAATCCTGGACTGAGCATTACAGGTTTGGCTTGCAGGAGGTGCACAAAAGCTCATCATCCATTCGGTGGCTTTAGGGTGGCAATTTCACTTTGAGGAGCATTTTAATCAGGACAGAACAAAGCATGGCGGGGGAATGTGTACAAAGTAAAACCGCCTTGCCTCATCACAACATACCGAGAGACAAGGAAGGCCTCAGCTAGCCAGGCAGCCAAGATCAGTCCTCCTGTGGGTGGGCACCCATCTTTCAGGCAGACGCATCTTACAGATGGGTTAGCAGTAGGAACATACCATGGTGAGAGATGTTTTTTAAAAAATCAAGGTGAGCTTTATTTTAAATTAACCCTTTCCAGTCTCTATGCCGCTAAGCAGGTACCAACTTAGAAAAAGAGTCCGACTCGCAGGAGTGGCCCTTTAAACAAAAAAAGAAAGAAAAGAAAAGAAAAGATCCTCCCCCCCCCCCCCACTTCTTCTTCAAGTCAGGGCAGCCACAAAAGTCCCAAATCTGTTAGAGATGTCCGAGTGCAGGGATCTCCACGTTGGCACCGCAGTCCGGCCCTTCGCTTCGCCCATGTCGTCCGTGCAGTGGACAGAAAGGCACTGCAAATGGCTGCCACTCTGTGCCGCGGCCGAGGACTTGCTTGAGGGGAGGTCGTGGGCTGCAGAGGGTAGACAGAGAGGTTATGGTCAGCTCAGTGTAGCAGCAGCAGCAGCAACAACAACAACAGAAATAACTCAATGCACAATGTTCTCAGGCTTCTGATGGCAGCCTCAAGCAGTTGGGATTTCTCGGAAGAAGAAGGGAAAGGAATGTGGGAGGAGGAGGAGGAGGGGAGTCAATGACATCTGTCAGGAAGGAAGGGTGGAAGGGGAGTGTGGCAGGAGTGGGAGGGAGGGAGGGAGCCAAAGGGTCCACAGGAGTTGTTCTGTCGCCCAAGCTGTGCATCATTTGGTACAGTGCTATAGAAATTTATAGAAATCAAATAAAACAGAAGCTGCATTTATGCAGCAAGGTTCTGCTTAGCCTTTTGTCCCCAAAACTAAAGAAATCTGAATCACTTGCACTGTATCTTTAATCTCTTTATTAAAGGAAGTTACACACTTGGCAATAATACCCATATCTCAAGGCAGCAAACCCTGAAGGTATCAAAGTAACAAGCAAACATTTCACAACCTGGCATTATTATGCAAAAGGCTATGCTAGCAGCGATGGATTACGGCACTTTCTGGGTGAGAGAGAAGCAGAAACACGGGTGCCCATCCGCTCCCCACCAGCCTAGTCCACCACCACCCTGAAGACCAAACTCAGACGGTACTGGAAATGAGGGATGGGCAAATCTGCCAATTTCACTTTCTAATTTGTCCATTTCTCCATATTTTCTCATTAGTTTGCTTTTTTAAAAAAAGTCCTCATGAAAATTCATCAGTGGATTCCTGCTAATGTTCGTATGGAATTTTACCACATGTACATTTCTGCAAAGCCATTTTCACTCATACATGCATTCCTATGCAGGCTAGCATTACTCATTTTTGTTCACATTACTTGACCAGAGAACTGCATTGCAAAATTTGGAGAAGTGTGGATGTAAAAGGATGGCTCTTTCATGTGAATTTGGTAGGTTCACCTTTATTTTAACAACATAATTTATATGCTGCTTGATTGTGCAGGGAAAACCCCTTTAAGCAGTTTATTATAATATAAATAAAATATTAAAATTCTCAGTAAAAAGAGAAGAAGTTTTAAACAAGCATATATGAAAGCGTTTAAAATCTGCAATAGGTAAAGAAAGACAAAATGCATTTAACTACATGTCTGGATAGGCTTGACTAAACAAAAAGGTTTTAAGCAGGGTCTGAAAGAATGCAGCAAAGACACATGCCTATCAGCAGGCAGGGAGTTCTAAAGTGTAGGTGCTGCCACAGTAAAAGATTGATTTATTGCAAGTGCAGAATGAGCATTATGTTGCATCTGTAACAGCAGCAGTTCCACAGATCAAACTTTAAATGCAAACCAATCAGATTTCTCCCTTATCCCTACCTGGAGCACAGGGTCACGAGAAAGAAGCTGCCTGCATCCCAGGTTGCCTTTGAAAGCAACTGCAGGTCCTCCTGCCCTGCCTCAAGATGGGAAATCCCAAGTCTCTTGGGCTTCCAAGTAATGAATGTCACCCTAAGCCACAGGCTGCACACTCACCACACAAACAATGGCAACTGCCACACCCAGAAAAACCAAACTCTGTGCCAAGGAAAGAGTAAATTTCTCTTACTTTGCATAACTTATTTTGTTTTCTCTCCACATAATTTATTCTTGCTTTATTGTCTTGCGGCGGGGGGTGGGTGTCTTTGCCTCTATCCCCAAACTACTGGAAATCTTATGCAGCTGCCCCCTTGGGCCAAATGGGACTTTCCCTGGTGCAGATGGCCAATCTGCATTTCTCCCCTACCTCTCCTGGGAACTTCCAACAGCTGAATCAGACTCATGACATGATGTCGCAGAGTTCAGCATTCAGCATCCCCCCCCCCCCCATCCAAATACACAGGCAGCAGTAGCCAATTAAGTGGTGCAAGGGCAGGGAAAAGCTGAACACAATGGCATCACGCTGCTTGTCAGCTTCAACTAGACATTCCCAGGGGAGATGGCGAACGGATGTGAATGGTGACAGTTGCACAATATAGGTAACATCAAGTTTGGGCTTCTGGCTTCTAGAATTCCCCCAAGGACTGTGCACACAATTTCAAGCAAACATTTTTAGCCATAAGGGATAGAAACTTGGAAAGGAAAAGTTGAGGTTCCCAAGAAGCTATTTTTTCTATTGCTGTTTTCCCCCCAGAATCCAGCCTCTAAAATAACAAACCTGGTTCCTGTGGAGCTTAGGAACTGCCTCCCTTTATCAAAACTAAGGGCGCATCCACACACCTTCTTTGTCCACTTTTTTTTTTGCCCCACTGGTTTCCCCAGGAAACCCCAATATTTATTGCTGAATCAGAGCAAACATCAATTCAGGTTTTCCGTGGAATTGTTTTCACCACTAAAGAGTGGGCTTTTGCAGGGAAAGCACTAGGGCAAAAATAAAAGTTCCTGGACCCAGGCCTAGAAATGCAGACTCTTTTGCACACACGCGCGCGCGCACACACACACAGCAGTTCACACTGTCATCAGATTTAAAAAGCAGTAAAGCACCCCCTTGAAGGCTGCTTTGCAGTTCCAGAGCTCCCTACAGCCTTGAAATGATTAGCCTGAGCACAATGCAAGAGTTTTCTAAGCAGACACTTCTGTCTTGGTGACAAAGTTAAATAAACACAGGTCATTTTTCATTATTATATATTGTACCTTTTAAAATACTATACCACCCTGCCCGAGTCTCATGAGTGAGAGATGAGTTCAAATCAGCACAAGTTGTACAGCCAAGGAACACACGTGGGCCCCAACTGATCTAGTCCATTCTTCCTCTCCTTCATGGTCCTAATTGGAGCTCAGGAGATCACAAGAACATCAGACTGTGCCAAATTTGACGGCACAATCCTGTCTTGGGTTTTAAGTGAATTGGCTTGGTGGATATTTGTATGAGGGTTTCCCAGAGAACGGGAGATAGGGAGGTTAAGCCTTGGAGTCTGCTCAACACTGGCAGCTATTATTTATTATTTTCTTTTAATATTTCCATCCCACCACTCCACCAAATCTAGGCCTCTCCCCTCCTTGATAGAGAAATCCACAAACTAGGGGTGCCTATTCAGACTCACTAACCAGACGACTGAAAACGGCTGCGGCAGCAAGTTTTGCTATTAAAAAACCTTATGCCCTGATCTCACTGGGGATTGTGCAAACCTCCCATCTGATCCTCCCATGGAGCTTTCGGTCCCACATAAACACAAAACCGCCTCCATCAGTGCTGGCAGACTATAGTGACAGGATCCATGCTGATTGTGCCGCTCAAGCCAAAGATCCCACCAAAAATGTGGCCTCATGAAAGTCTGGCCACATCAATGGCAAAGGGGAAGGAGGTCCATCTGTCGGGCTTCTCAGTGTCCTCTCTGCCTTCTTCTCCACCACAGAAAGCAGCTCTGTGGCATTTCTAAGCAGCACCTGCACTCTCCTCTCCCTGCCACCTCTTTTAGTGCACTGAAGGGTTCTGTGGCAGGAATGCCTGTAGTAGCAAGGAGCTGAGCAGCTGCGATGTCACACAAGGTATATCAGAGGCAAAGACGACCAGTCACGATGGCTGTGTATTACCTTCCCACAGGCCCTGAATATTAGCTGCTGGGGACTGAACCTGGGAGATGCCTAGTGCACTCATATCCTGCTTTTGTGCGGGGCAGGGGTCCCCCCCCCCCAAGAGACATCAGGGGGCCTGAGTGGGAAGCAGGACATTGGAATACATGGGCCCCCTTTGGCCTGATCCAAACAGGATTCTTCCTACGTTCTTAGGGATATTTTGACATGCTCAGTGAAGATTTCTAAAAACATGAGACTGCCAACAACCAGAGAATGAAAGGTCAGCTGGGCTGGAGAAAACTCTCACAGAGGCTTAGGCAGGTGAAGACAAGCAGCATCAGCAGAGGAGGCTGAAAGGGAGGTGAGAAGACGTTCCAGGAAGCCAGAAGGCAGCCACAGAGGGGGAGCAAGGGGGGAGGGGGGGCAGAACGCCGGCTGAGGATCAGGGAGTCCAAAGGAAGCGGAACAATGAGGCAGGGGGCAGGAAAGCAAGAAGCCAAGGAAATGCTGGGGCCAGGGGGCTGCAAAGGAGAACGTGGGGCCAAAGACAAGCCCACAAACCCTTTCTTCTCAGGGTGGGGTCTGCCAAGGCAGAGCGGCACAGAGAAGGACGTGGGGACAAAGAGTCCAGGCACACCCTGGGCCAGGATGCTCGGTAGGGAGGGGGACGGGGGCTCTGCTTTAGCACTCTTTGTGGCAGCAGTCAAGAGGCAGTGCTGCCGCTACCAGGAGGGAAACTGGACAGGGTGCAGGAGAGAGCCAGACCTTCCTTGCTTCTCTCTTCAGAGCACCTGCCTTCAGAAGGAGCCTCGGGAACACGCATCCTTCTGCTTCTGCAAGGAGCAGGAAGCAGCAGCACACAAGGCCACGAGTCCTCAGAAATATCACCTGCCAGCAAAGAAGGCATCTCACACATCACCACCTGCAAGGAATGTTGAATTATGAGCCTACCAGCAGCTTAATGAAGGCAACAGGAGACATGGCAGGAAGGCCAGAAGCCGTCTCTTTCTTCCGAAGCGATGGGGGGGGGGGGAGGCGGCAGAAGCACAGGCGCATGCACACACACACAACCAAGGAGCAACTGTGAGCCTGGTCAAGGTCTGGCTATCCAGCGCTGTCAATTTGCTCTCGCAGGAGGAAGAGACCTGCCTCAAGGCTCATCCCTTGCACCTCTCAGAAGGCTCTGACAAAGCCCTGCAGCTACAGGCAGTCGTCGGCTGAGCCAGGGTTGCATCCTCCCAGCCCAGCGTGGGGCTGGCCGATGGCACTCGGCCCTCTGTGGCCAGCCAACCGTGAAGCTCCTTGATTAAGGTTAAGGCTCAAGGCTCAAGCCCCATCTTCTGGGAGACTCCCTCCTCCTCCTCCCCCCGTCATGCGCTTTGGTGCACAAGGCCAAGCGCTCCCCAGTGGGAGTGGCTTCCAGGGCTGCTGCTGCTGCTGCATCTCGCTATTAAAATTACTGCCTTAGGACAAGATCTTTTTCACTAAGTCTCCCCCGTGACAGTTTGACATATTGGTTTGGACACCTAACTGTGCATCTGTGCACACCACAGAATACTCAGAGGACAGAACACCGACACAAGCTACACGCTGCCTTTCACACCAACGGAGCAATCTGCTCTTGCAACTGAACAGAAAGGCTCATCCGCAAAGGGGTCACGGTCAACGCCAGGCAAAGGAGATGCGCCATGCGCACCCACCACTGTCCCACACAGCACTTTCTGAAATGACCACACCATTTTTAAAACTGGAAGCAGAAGCTTACACTCCTCTCCATTTACAACAGCAGCAGCAGAAACTACATTCCTTCCCACAAGCTCCTTCCAAGAGGCTCTCCTCGCTCCCTCCCTGAAGGAATGGACTCAAGGCCCGAGGAGCCCAACCTTCTGCTCCTACAGCAGCCACCCAGAGGCCTCTGAGAAGCCCACAAGCAAGACAGCAGTGCAACAGCCCCCCCCCCCCGCATGTTCCTCAGCGACTGGTCTTCAGAGGCAGACCACGACTCTTGGAGGTGGCATACAGTCAGTGTGACTTGTAGCCATTCAAAACCATTTTGCATGGGTCATTTCCCCCCTCCAGTTGTTCAGCCTCCCGCTGCTGGATGGAGATGCTTTGCTGCACCTCTGGCCAGTGCTCAAGGAGGCACACACAGCTCCTAAGTAAGTGCATGCTTCAAAATCTGGGTTTCTGATCCTCCCGTATGCTCAGCATGTCTCACAACGAGAGACACATCTGAAACAGTAGCATCATGGCATGAGACACTTGGCTTGCCTAGGAACTGGCTGCACTCCAAAGGCCAGGAAGAAGCATTTTATAGCCATGCCACTCACTCCGCAAAAACCACTTTTTCTAGAGAAAGCAAAAGGCTCTTTAGCAGACGCTGTGGTGATGCATAGTGGGACATTCTCCCCTGCTCCAGTCATTGAAGTATTAGCAGTCATCATCACTCACTATGGAGACGGGAGAGGGAGGGAAACCTGGGTGGGATCCCCCCCTCCACATGAATGCACACACTTGCATTGGGAAGGAGCCCATTTATCCTTAATGCCGCCTCCTCTGTGCCTGGCCCTTCCTGCAGCAGCTCTTGTCAGCCCTGGCAAGTGTCCTCTAATCTTCAAAGGCTCTTCCTTCACCGACAGGATGATTAATGGAGGTGCTGCCTGAGATTCTAAAGAGAGCATGTATCAGGCCATGTTGCAAGGATGTTTGTTTTGCTTCTCAGGCTCCAAAAGCTGGAAAGGAGCTGCTGACCCTTGGCTTTTGCCGAGAAAACCAGATACCAGCAGATAGCAGGGACCTGCTGGAAACTAAGACACCTTGGGAGTATGTTCCTACTAAGTCGTTTTGGTTTGTATTTCCACCCAGAGTGGAAGGCTGGCCTAACAGCGGTGGGAGAGCGAACAGCGAATTTCTCCGGCTGGCACTGCATGGAGGAGGCAAAGGAAGGAGCAAAGGTGGGAGGCAACCTCACTGACTCCACCGAGGAGGACTGACAAGGTCTGGAAAGAAGAGCCTGTGACGCTGAAGAAAGGGAGGGTGCCATGAAGACAGGCTACATTTGCACCCAAACCAGCAGTGGCTGACCTCATCCCCATCACACATACAGGCACCCAGGGCCAAAAAGGCACAGCTGCTGCTCTTCCATTTACCAGCCAAAAGGAAAAAGAAGAAAACCCGATACTTCCCACAGCCTTACAATGCAGAGAAGGGCACAGAGGAAGGAGCTCTTTACTGGCTCTCGCACGTCCACCTTCAGGCAGCAGTGGAAAAGCACAGGCTGTCCCTCCGGGCAGAGGCCAACATCTGCACACACAAAAGGAGGCAACAGTTCTTTCGTGCTCAACAGGCAAAGCTAAAGGAAAAGCTGTGTGTGATGATTCGTCACATTGTATGTATAGCCTTTTGGTGGCTGTATTGGGGCCATGGCCATGGAGGAAGGGAGTTTTAGTCCCTTGCTTGCTCCCATCAGAAATGTCCCCCCAGAGAAACTTTCTACCCAGTGCAAATAGAAGGTGCAGTGAAAGCAGTTCTGAATAGGATGACCAAGAGGGCAAAAGATGAACACAACCACCCAGCCTCCCTCGCAATCTGGCTCAGGACCCCCCCCCCCCCCCGCAACGGTTTCTTGGTCAGAGCACACACACCGGCAACCCAAGGCTCATGAATCAACGCCATGGAAAAGGTGCCTGGAGCCTCTATTGTGATGGGGCAACATTTGTCTTTCAGGCTCTGTGGCCACGTTCAGCATTTCAGAAGCAGCCACCGCCCAGAGTGCACTGGGTGCCCCCAGCAGACCACACCCATTTCCTCACATTCTGGCCAATCAGCTACTCTCACACCCCATAGCAGAAATTGAAAGGAGGCACTCCAGTGGCCTGCAAGTATTTTGTCTAAACCAAAAACTATTCAGCACTGGTTACCTAAACAACCTCCAATTCTCAACTTTGTATCTACTGGTTTGGGACAGCATTTGCGTCTGTTTAAATATCCAGCCCACCTGAAATAAACTGCCATCTTCTTGACATTGAAGTCTTGTCCACATTTCTGCTTCTTCCGCCACTTTCCCTCAGGGGAACCTGCTGTTTACTGCTGAATCGGAACAAACGCCCATTGATTTTTCTGCAGATTGAGGTTTGTTCAGATTTAGCAGTAAACAGCGGGTTTTCCCAGGGAAAGTGGCAGGCCAAACAAAAAGCACACATGGCCCTGTACATGGCAGGGGACAGGCAGAAGTGTGGGTGAGCCATAAGAAGGGAAGCCCATCAAAGAGGATGGACAGCAGCAACCTCCATTCTCATGCTTGACCTTTTGCTGCCCCAACATCCCCCCATCCCAGCCACTGGAGAGCTAGTCATTGAAAACCTTCAGCAACTTTTAAGAACATCATCTTGCAGGTGGGCCATTGCCCTAGCCACAGATTCGTGTACTGCAAAAGAAGAGGCTGGATGTTGCTTGAAAAGCAGGGTGTGGCTAACGTCTGGTCACCCCAACACCCCAAAGACGTTTTCCCATAGAAAGCTCTCCCGTGGTGCCTTTTAGGTGAAAGAGACAATTCCCTGCAGAGTAACGTGGAGTTCAAAGGCAGCTTTCAATTCAAACATGAAAAAGGCCCCTCACATGGGACTCCCTTCATAAACAGAGAGTGAAGCTTGCCAACCTGGCTTGCCTAAAGCAAAGAGACAGCCACATGCTCAAGAAGAGCAGAATGGACACAGACTCCTCCAGGGGCTCCCAGTGTCCTTAGCCAGTGAGATCAGCGCATGCCAACTTAACAAGAGGCTACGCGGTGCAACCTGGGAAGTGTGAGGATGTTGTAGCCACCCTACTCCTTTGCTATCAGTATCTCCTCCTAATTAAAGATGGTTTCATATCTCACCAACTTATATCAGTTTGAAATTGTATTCCGCCAATTTAAAAAATATTTTAACCGTAACCACCGCATTCCAAAACAAAGCCGGAGCCTCTGAACTGCACTGCCATAGGGCAACATTTTCCCTGTCATGTTTCTGTCCTATTTACTCTTTCCAATGCTTCCCCTTACCTAAATAGTGAATAGGGTACACTACTCAAGTATATCACCGACTGCTCCTGACAGCCTCTCACACTGAGAAGCAGAATATTATGGACCTTGGAGGGAAAATGAAAGTCCAGAAAACTGAATACATGGGGAGAAAGCCAGGTAATGGCAGCCATTAGGAAGCACTCTGAACAAGTGACTTCCGTTGCCTGTGCCTTGGCAACCTTTAGGATGGATTACAACAATGCGTTGTATGAGGGGCTGCCTCTGAAGACTATTCAGGGACTGCAGCTGGTGCAGAATTCAGTGAGAAGATTCCTAACAGGCCACATGATTGGAGTACATAACATCTGATTCTAGTTCAATTGCATCAGCTGCCAATTCATTTGTGGGTCCAACTCAAACTTCTGATTTGTATAGCTAAGGACCAACATCTTGTGGAACATCTGAGGTCATCCTCTGTGTAAAGTGACTAAGTTGACTAAATTGTCATTTTCAGAAGACCTTCATTTTGGTAGCAATTCTGAAACTGGCTACAAGAGGACAGGCCTCGTCCTCCACCTATGAAATGCCTTCTGTAGGAATCCTGATGAAGTGGTGCCAACACAGACATCTTTTTGGCATCAAGCAAAAGACCTTTCTCCCAGACATAGGAGTGTTCATTTTCATCATCATCATCATCATCATCATCATCATCTTTTAATTTGTATACCGCCTTTCTATCTTACAATACTCAAGGCAATTTACAAGCTGAAGAAACAAAAAATGTACAACTTATGACAATCTAATGCAATACAAAAATGTGATAATAAAACTTTAAAACTAGGCAACCTACATCAAAAAAGTAACATTCAACAATCATTAGAAAAGTATTAAATAATAATAACATATAAAAGCTAAACAGAAATCCACTCCACAGTTACAATAAATAATTTCTAAAATATAATCAATAAAACAACAGCAAGCCACAGTGCATAAAATGATACAATACAAATTGAGAAGCAGAGACTAGAGGGTAAGGCAAGGCAGGTGGAAGGAGGCCTTGCCTGACAGAGACTCTCCCCTCACCCTTCTGAAGCAGTTGAAGGTATTGGGGGGCATTTGTTTGCTGACTGAGTCTATGGGGGTTGAGAGTGATACGGAAGGGGGGGCATGTCTTCTTCACCTCCTTCTTCGCTACAATATATCCATTTATTTCCAATTGTCAATGACAAAAGGGACTAAAATCTATAAAATTCATAGAAAATCAACGTGCCAATTTGCTCAATTTCTCTAGGACTCCATGACACCTCCCCTGTCCTCCATAATCCCTCAAGCAAGGTGTCAAGACCCTAATCCTGTCAAATCACTCTGCCAAGCCTTTCCTCTGGGCAATGCCAGGTGGCAGACTATGCATACATGGACCATTGTCTTCTCATCACCGGGACTCAGGATGTGCTTATCTACGCATATCTCCAGCTCTGCATATTCCCCCCTCCCTCCTCCATATGTTAATCCTGTGTAACCCAACCTCTTCTTAATGTATTCATGATGTAACTGGGATGTATTTTGCACTGTATTCTGGGACATGGAGGGAAGTTTCAAAAGTTCATGTCACCCCTTTCTCGCTCTTCAATCTCGCCTTGAACCTTGTTGCGCAATAAACATGGATCTTCTGCAGTTTGCTCCTCTCCGGCTGAACTCATTGTCCTCCGCAGGGACCCGCGGACTTAGTCCGACGAGCTGGGTGGCAGAGCAGCCTCACACCCAGATTTTGCCATAACAAGAGGGATTTGTTTTATGATTTTGAAAACATTCTCATCTGTCTGTATGATATCAGGGCTCATCCACACTGTCTGTCTCGTCATTTTCCCCTGGAAAAACCTGCAGTTTAGCCCTGAATCTGAGCAAATAGCAATGAGTGACCTCATTGTGGGAGTTTACTATAGATCCCCAAGCCAAACGGAGGACATAGATGATGCCTTCCTGGAACAGATGGCCAAGCATGCAAAAGGAAGGGAGATAGTAGTAATGGGGGACTTCAATTACCCAGATATTTGTTGGATGTCAAACTCAGCCAAGAGCATAAGGTCAAACAGATTCCTCAGTGGCCTTGCAGACAACTTCATTGTCCAGAAAGTGGGAGAAGCAACAAGAGGAACAGCCATTTTAGATCTGGTCCTAACCAATGTTGATGACCTGGTTAGTGGGGTAGAAGTGGAAGGATCATTAGGCGCGAGTGATCATGCTCTTCTGAAGTTTACTATACAGCGGAAAGGAGCAGCCAAGCATACTAGGACTCAATTTCTTGACTTTAAGAAAGCCGACTTCATAAAACTTAGGGAAGTGCTGGGTGAGATCCCATGGACAGTAATACTAAAAGGAAAGGGAGTTCATGATGGCTGGGAGTTTGTTAAGAGGGAGATAGTAAAAGCATAACTTCAGGCAATACCAATGAGACGGAAACATGGAAGGTGCCTAAAGAAGCCAGGGTGGCTATCTAAAGAACTTTTAACTGAGTTAAGATTAAAAAAGGATGTGTACAAAAAATGGAAAAGGAGGGAAACCACCAAAGAGGAATTCAAACAAATAGCCAGCACGTGTAGACACAAAGTCAGAAAAGCTAAAGCACAGAATGAACTCAGGCTTGCTAGAGAGGTTAAAAGCAACAAAAAAGGCTTTTATGGGTATGTTCGTAGCAAAAGGAAGAACAAAGAAACAGTGGGGTCACTCAGAGGAGAAGATGGTGAAATGCAAACAGGGGACACAGAAAGGGCTGAACTCCTCAATGCCTTCTTTGCCTCAGTCTTCTCCGATAAAGAAAACAATGCCCGACCTGAAGAATTTGGAGCAAATGATTCAGCAGAGAAAACACAGCCCAGAATAACAAAGGAGATAGTACAAGAATACTTGGCTAATTTAGATGTATTCAAGTCTCCAGGGCCAGATGAACTGCATCCAAGAGTATTAAAAGAACTGGCAGATGTGATCTCAGAACCACTGGCAGTCATCTTTGAGAATTCCTGGAGAACAGGCGAAGTCCCGGCAGACTGGAGGAGGGCAAATGTTGTCCCTATTTTCAAAAAGGGAAAAAGAGAGGACCCAAATAATTACCGCCCAGTCAGTCTGACATCAATACCAGGGAAGATTCTGGAGCGGATCATTAAGCAAACAGTCTGTGAGCACCTAGAAAGGAATGCTGTGATCACCAATAGTCAGCATGGATTTCTGAAAAATAAGTCATGTCAGACTAACCTGATCTCGTTTTTTGACAGAATTACAAGCCTGGTAGATGAAGGGAACGCAGTGGATGTAGCCTACCTTGATTTCAGCAAGGCATTTGACAAGGTGCCCCATGATATTCTTGTAAAGAAGCTGGTAAAATGTGGTCTTGACTATGCTACCACTCAGTGGATTTGTAACTGGCTGACTGACCGGACCCAAAGGGTGCTCATCAATGGTTCCTCTTCATCCTGGAGAAGAGTGACTAGTGGGGTGCCACAGGGTTCTGTCTTGGGCCTGGTCTTATTCAACATCTTTATCAACGACTTGGATGATGGACTCAAGGGCATCCTGACCAAATTTGCAGATGACACCAAACTGGGAGGGGTGGCTAACACCCCAGAGGACAGGATCACACTTCAAAACGACCTTGACAGATTAGAGAACGGGGCAAAAACAAACAAGATGAATTTTAACAGGGAGAAATGTAAAGTATTGCACTTGGGCAAAAAAAAATGAGAGGCACAAATACAAGATGGGTGACACCTGGCTTGAGAGCAGTATATGTGAAAAGGATCTAGGAGTCTTGGTTGACCACAAACTTGACATGAGCCAACAGTGTGACGCGGCAGCTGAAAAAGCCAATGCAATTCTGGGCTGCATCAATAGGAGTATAGCATCTAGATCAAGGGAAGTAATAGTGCCACTGTATTCTGCTCTGGTCAGACCTCACCTGGAGTACTGTGTCCAGTTCTGGGCACCACAGTTCAAGAAGGACACTGACAAACTGGAACGTGTCCAGAGGAGGGCAACCAAAATGGTCAAAGGCCTGGAAACGATGCCTTATGAGGAACGTCTAAGGGAGCTGGGCATGTTTAGCCTGGAGAAGAGGAGGTTAAGGGGTGATATGATAGCCATGTTCAAATATATAAAAGGATGTCACATAGAGGAAAGAGAAAGGTTGTTTTCTGCTGCTCCAGAGAAGCGGACACGGAGCAATGGATCCAAACTACAAGAAAGAAGATTCCACCTAAACATTAGGAAGAACTTCCTGACAGTAAGAGCTGTTCGACAGTGGAATTTGCTGCCAAGGAGTGTGGTGGAGTCTCCTTCTTTGGAGGTCTTTAAGCAGAGGCTTGAGAACCATATGTCAGGAGTGCTCTGATGGTGTTTCCTGCTTGGCAGGGGGTTGGACTCGATGGCCCTTGTGGTCTCTTCCAACTCTATGATTCTATGAGGTTTTCTGCAGATTGCTGTTTGTTCCAGTTTATCACTGCCCATCTTGTGAAAGCCATATGGTCTCATAGCATGCTTTAAGATCCCCCAAACAGCAAGGTAAAAACCATATGAAGAGAGAGAGAGCTGTCCCCACTTTTCTCCTCTCCTCCAAAAGTGCATTCAACGTGAGGGCCAAAGGACTCCTATAGATTATTTGCCATTAGCATTTGCAACATGCTTTAGAATCTTTATTGCAACTGCTGTGACAGCTCTTAGAAAAACTGGAAGGAGGCAACTTCGCAAGGACATAGCAAAGGCAGGACTTGCATCCAGGCCTCCGAATAAATTCCTCTAAATGGGCTGTACAAAGAGGGTCAATGGAGATTCATCCCAGCATCTGCTAACACCCCAGGACAAAGGTGCAACATCATCTCCTGTGTCTCGGGATCCACTAAGGGCTTGTCCACACTTACACTTTTGCTCTGCTCTTTCCAGGCACAGGTCCGTGCTTTAAAGCTCCATGTCCAAGTGGTGGGCTTTTTTCACTCTGGAGCTTTCCCCATGAAAGCCTGCTCTTAGCGCTCAGTTAGAGCAAACATCAATTTCGGTTTTCCACAGAATGCTGTTTGCTCCGACTGAGCTTTAAAGCGCATAGGAAAGGTGCATAAGCCCAAAGCTACAAGGCTCCCTAGATGGTCACACCCTGGGGTCTTTCAGGTCCAATGTGGAGATGCAGCAAAACTTTGATCCCAGTTACTGTGCAAACCAAGAGAGTGCAGGGCAAGGCGAAGCCTGTCTTTCACTTGCGCTCAGCAGCTTGCCGTTCTTTAGTAAGCAGCAGTGCTGGAAAGAGTTAATCTTCCCCAGAGAGAACTCCCTGTTTCTGCACTATGCAAGGCTGTGGCTGAAGCTGACCTGCCTGTCTGCAGCTTGACCCCTGACATTTCCACTCGTCTCTCATTGGCACACACAAGCTGCCCAAGGCCACGCGAACAGGCTGGGCAGACAGGAGGAGGCAGGCACAGCCAGGGCTCCATTTCCTAACAGCTCGGATGCAAAAGCAATATCATCAGGGTCCGGCTGCTGCTGCAGCTGGGCGAGGTCTATCTGTTAACCGCAAAACCTGTAACTGGAGGCCCAAATTTCCATACTCTTGGAAGGCCAACCACATCTTCCTCTGCACAATTATCAGTGCGAAAAGATCTGCTCGGAAATGTCTCTATAGGCGACAAATTTACAAAGAGATACCAAACGCTCAAATTATTTTCCGTTTTAATGACGTAAATCTACACAGCAACATTAAGACACAGTCCCCTCAGAAAAATATGCAGAACTGGCATTATCCTTCCTCAGTCACATTTTGCTATTTTAAAACAGAAATGCCCCAAACACAGCTCCAAGGTTCCTGTTCCAGGCTGGCTGAAGCCCTGGACTGGACCCATGGTCTTAAGGGCTAGGGGTTGTTGTTTAGTCGTGTCTGACTCTTCATGACCCCCTGGAGCTGAGCACGCCAGGCACTCCTGTCTTCCACTGCCTCCCGCAGTTTGGTCAGGGCTAGACCCCCCTTATTTACTTTTACTATCTTGCATACGTTAACCAGCAGTCTCTCCATCCACGGCGCTCCTGCCGCTTTCCAGAGGACCCATGCTCTGTGGCTCTAAAGCAAAGCCAGAGGACATTTAAGACAGATCAACCAAGTCACAAACAGGTGTGTGGCCTGAACGCTTCACCCCTTCCCAGCAGATCACTCAACTATGCCCTGCAAAGTCCTTGCCCTCTATGCAGAGGCGCCTGCCAAAAATAGCTAGACGAAGACAGATGCACGTGGGTCAATGTGATATACCAGGAAGAAGCAAGCAGAGGGGGCTCAAAGGTTTGGAGGCTGTCACTAAACACGTATGTGATGCTGCATCCTTAGACTTTTCACAAAGGCCCTAAAAAGACCAGGAGGTTGCTGTGTCACAAGAACATCCTCTTTTGAGAGCCTAACGGGGTAGAAATGGGTGTGTGCCACTGAATGTCCCAGGCACCTGAACTGTGGCCCCTGCCCCTCTATTAGCTAAGCAACACAGAGGTGAAACTGGGCTGAGGAGCGGCACAAATTGCGTAGCAGCAAATGAGTTGAGCTGCTGCTGGCTGCATACACAAGATACATTTAAATAAAACACATCTAATGCACATGGCTTTCCTCAAAGAATCCCAGGAACAGTAGTTTATTAAGGATGCTGGGAAGTGAAGATCTGTGAGAGGAAACTACAGTTTCCAGGATTCTCTGGGAGCGGTGTGCTTTTTATCCATTTTAAAATTATGGTGTGTATACAGCTTCAGTCAAAAGCAACTTGTAAGAAACCAATCCAAAAGGAGGGACCTGAGAGAACAGACACAACACTGAACAAATCAGTGTCTGTGAGAAACCTTTTGTGCCAACATCAACTACACCTGCATCTGGCACTAGTGGGTTGGCTACTTCTTAACTATCCTGCCACAATTCACAATATCACCGGCTGAAAAAGAGGAGAAGTCGTCCCTGGATTTTATTGGTTCTTTCAAATGAATATGCATGGGTGGAATGAAAATTCAATTTGTGCAAATACAGATTGAGGGAGTGGTACCTATTCCAGATCAATGTAGAGCAGAAGGATGTGTGAGGAATGGAACAGAACAGAAACCGTTTGTGAGGTGCCACCACCCAGTGCCCAGCACTGACCCCTCACTTCCTGCAGCTGCCACCAGAGCAGCTTCTAAAGAACATCGTGCCACAGAGGGGAGCTACTCCAATGACAAAGAGTTGCTCGTCTTCTCTGTTTTATTGCTTTGTATTCTGATGCTTATTGTTTTAATAATTTTATATAAACTGTTCTCTGAGGTCTGGCTGGAAAGTGGAATATGAACACCTTATCAATAAATATTGCCTACTTCTCACCAGTCAGCTTGAATCCTTGGAAGCCCTTGTTTGTTACTGTGCCATCGCACAATGAAATCAAGGACGTATCTAAACTAAGAAAGCTAAAAGAAAGAAGGCAGACTTCAACAATATAAGGTGCATAAGGTGCCGTAGGATCCGGAACTACTGTTAACAGGAAGGAGGATTCTTAGAAAAAAGCGACCCTCAGTGCAACAGCACAACCTGGGAAGAGAACTGGTGACTGGTGAGAATAGGCAATATTTATTGCTAAGGTGTTCATATTCCACTTTCCAGCCAGACTTCAGAGAACAGTTTATATAAAATTATTAATGCCATGAGAGTTTTGAGAACGGTTTGTGGCTTGACGTACCATTGCCGGTGGAAACCTCCCTCTTCAGGTAAGCACATCCATCAATCGGCACGCCTAAAGTTGCTCTTTTGGATCCCAGCCACAGTGTGTACGTCAGTCTATATTATATAAGTTGCAAGAAAGATTATTTTATTTTATTTTTGCACCTTATTACTGGGATGCCTTGTGTAAGACGTCAACAGTATGAACTCTATCCAGAAAACAGGAAGGTTAAAAACTGAGTTGGCTAGGTATGCAAATTATGTGGATATGCAATAAATAAATGAAGCATATTCAGCTATGCAATGAAGATATTCATTATAAATCATTAAAAACACAAATAAAATAGGCAAAACTGCAGAACCAAAATTCCTGCTTTCATTATTAATACTTTCATATGTAAATTTTATTTTTATTTTTAAGAGTACCTGATCTGCAGTTTGCAATTAATAAAAACAAGTCCTTATCGGGTGTGGAACAAAAATACATTTCACTGGCTACAAGACAAGACTTAAGAATGTTCCTCCACTCTGACAAACTCTGTAGTTGGAAAGGGGCTAGTTTCTGAGTTAGTCTATGTCAAAAAGCATTTGCCACTGGGCATAAAAGCAAACAGAAGACACTGGGTAAAGTATTAATTAATTAAATTATATCCCTACTTCCCAGGTTCAGCTGCTCATCTACTGTTTGGCCAACTTTTGTCAATTATTTTTGTAAATGGCTCCTCTGTCGTCAGGGCAACATCTTTTGTTCTCTAAACCAAGCAAAATTGGGGACTTTACGGATAAACTGTTGTCCATTGAAATAATTTAAAGCTTAATGAAGTAGCCCTCAACCCCACTATGCACATACTTAAGTTGCTGGGAACTGATCTGATTTTTGTTCAAGCTTGAACAAAATGTGTGCCCATCTCTGCTTGAGGGTAAAACACAGTGGAGAACTCACACAATGGGAGTTAGAAATGCTGAAGAACACCTCTGCACAAGAGCACATTCAAATGAGCACACAGTGATGTGACTTGCGAGCACTATCAGAAACATAAACGGCGTTTGCCATTTAAATGGAGTAAGATGGAAATATCTGCAAAACCAAGGGGGATTTTGCAAGAGAAATCATTCGTAATAAGGAAACGTCAGGAGAAGATAGCCTACCCTCAACACATCTGCTCTCAGCACTGAAGAACTTTTGTTTCAGTAGCTTAGCTACTTAAGAAAAAACAATTTATTGCATCTCTCTCTCTCTCTCTCTCTCTCTCTCTCTGGCAAACTGTGAGACAGTCAATACAGGTTTTCCCCATAAATTGAAGCAAATAAATATCTACTTAAAAGCAGGGGCTTTTCCTAAGTCTTCTTTACCCTATGACAAGGCTAGGGAGGTTTATTTATTAATGATAAACACAGACACATTAAAGTCAAAATGTGATTATTATTATTTTTGTGCCAGGAGGTGCTTGTTTGAGTCCTTTGCATTTGCTTACTGTAAGCCAAATAGGTTTCTTTATCTTACAAACACGGACGTCAGTAGAAGAAGGGCCATTACACAAAGCAGAGAACTGTTCCTTCCAATCTTACAGGAAAGCTACGGAACAGAAGAATCTATATTCATCTCTACAAAAGCCAGCTAATAACCCAGGATGGCATGACACCAGAGTCCACAACACTGGTGCACTATGCTGAGGTGTCCGAAAATACCCACACCCAGACTCACTGGTGAGAGTCAGCCATAACCAAACACCAGGGGGATTTAGGGGAGAAGAACTTGGGACATGGACCTGGTGTTTTCAAACCTCAGCCACCTTCTGGCTCCCTGACCTATCTCTAGTGAATCAAGCACTCTCAGTCTCTGCATCTGGAACATTCAGGATGTCTTGTAGTTAAGCACAGGAACAGGCAACATAAAGTACTCCGTGTAAAAATTCTATATAAACCAACTACCACCAGCATCCACCAGCCAATGCTCACCTGCTAAGCAGATTTTTAGTGCTGAGCCTCCTTGCAGAAATACTGTGTCCATATTCTGCACTAAAAGCCTTGAGACAAAACAAATCTTTTCAGCCTGAGGAACATGACACAACAAAAGCACTTCTCCAGGGTCAGATAAGCCTCTTGGCAAAAGGACCCAGCAGTAGAAGAGTCTCCTTATGATATTTGGCAGGATTTGTAGAGTAAAAAGCTCCAGGCATGGATTAATTTATTCATTCAGCAATGGCAAATTCAAAAGTGAATTTTAAATTCAATGTTATACAGACATGCTCCCAGCAAAAGGGGCCTGGTGTCTATGGTATTCTCATATGTATGTTTAAAAACAACAATATATCAACTCAAGCAAAGAGCTGTGAATCTGGGCCAATTTATCTATACTGTGCAATCAATAAAGTGTCATCTTCATCATGTACTTACAAAATCTCTTGTATTCAGCTATAGCTTTAACTTGGTTGGTATAAGAGATTTGCTGTGAATCCCCCAAGAGGTGGGATGCTCAAGTACAGTACTCTAGATTAACCAGATGTTGGGCTATTCCCCACATTTTGCTGAGCAGGTTAGGAGAGAACATAAAACAGTCAACTCACTGATAACCTTTTCTACTAATTCTCACACAAGTGACTGCATGCCACTTCAGACCTGCCTGCTCTCCAAATGTGACTAGAGATAGCAATAATACAACTTGGAAGCATATTTATTTAGGAAGAATGTGAAATTAGTTCCTAGAGCCAGGAAGCAAGAGTTACGTTCCCCCTATTTATACTTCTAAAAAAGTAAGGCTGTAACAGGTGGTTTGTGGACCACGCCTGACAGCAGAAACAGTGTTAAATATTTGGGAAAATAGCCCATGACATCTATTCCAGCAGAAGCATCCCATAAAGTGTATATAAGCAAAGCACTGGAAGCTGGTGCAAAGGGAGATGAGGACAAATCAAAAGCCAACTATATGTTGCATTTCAGCCGCGACTCACATTAAGGAAGTAGGAAAATGGGCATTTTGAACTTTGCAAAAGAACTTTCCCCCAAAGACTGTTTAGGAACAAGTAAATGGCAGGAAAGCCAATAGCCATGCACTCCCCCACTCCCCGCAGTCACTTACAAAATAAGAAATAACAAGCACACAGAAACAAAGGCTCATACTTCTGCACATAACACAGTGTTTGCCCATAACCACCTCACACAAAAGAAAGGCTTTCCAAAACAATCTGTTTATAGACAGTGATCATACATTTGCTACTCAGGTTCCAAATATGCATTTCCAAGATTCAGGAAACGCTTCTGTCTGGAGGATATAAAGATTTCCAGGGTTCAAAGCTGCAATATAACTGCTGCAGGGAAAATGCAGCTCTTTGAACACATACAAAGCGGTCTTATACTGAAATGGACCATAGTCCATTCTATTGCAGCACCCTATAGATTCTGACTGGCAGCAGCTCTGCAGAGTCTCAGGCTAAGAGGCCTCCTGGTCCTTTTCAAAGATGCTGGTGACTGGATCTGCAGCTGGCTCCGGCCTTTCCCCACATAAGAGGGGAATCTTGCAATCTGAAAAGCTGCATTGACTATGGGTGGTTGGGCAAATGTCACAAGGAGTCCCTGTTGGGTTGAGTCAAACTCATCAGCATTTAGTGCAATTTTTTTCATTTTTGTATGTTATTTTCACTAATATAGGCATTTTATGCCCACTTTACCCTAGCATATGCATTTTTGTACACATCTCTTGGAGTACTGCACCACAAAATTTGAAGAAGTGTGGAATTTGGAAGGGTGGCTAATGTTTCTGTTTGTGTCTTGTTTGGGAAAGTGCAAATTACATAGAAGCACCTTGAAATGTGAAGTGGTTCAAATTTCTCCCCTGTTTCTACCTCCCACTCTTGGAAATAACAGACTCCTGAGACTAAGCTCCCTTACAAGGATTTAAAAACACACCCATGTAATCAGGGCCATAGCATTTCAGGAGCCAGTCTGAAATTTGGAGGATATGTAGTTCAAGAGACACTGGGGAGAAGCAGGGAGTCTTTGCAGCTTTCCTCTCCCTCACCCCCGTCCTCCTGTGAGGCCTTCTCATTTCTCATTTCACCATGCCAACAAAAAACAAGCCTGCAATAATAACAATGGCAACAAGGCTCTTTTTTCCTTCTTCCTTCCCTTGGAGAAGCAGGACTACAGGCTCCCATGCAAAAATGCCCGAACAGGAATGCTACCTCCTGAGGGCTTGGCCTGGGCGCCTCCACCTTCAGAGGTTAGGTGGGTAGCAGACAGAGAAAGGTCCTTTTCCAGGCTGAGGAGACCTCCTTGGTGGAAGGCTCTGAGCAGGGGGACTGGCAGGTGCTGCCGTATATTAGGCCCTCCTGCTGAAGACTTTGGTTTTTTGTTTAATTATCCAACACTTTTATTATTTGTATGGGATTGTCCTTGCTGCTTTTGCTCCGGTGTTCTGCTCTTTCACTGTATTCACTGCATTTTATTTATTTTTTAAATCAAATGTGTGTTTTTCGGGGGGGGGGAGAGGTATTTGCTTTTAAATGCCAGCTGCAAATTGCTGTGCAAGTTGTCAAACTGAAGGGCAGAGTATTAAAGATTTTAAATAAATGAATAATGCTCTCCTCCCCATGACCCATCCTCTGGAAAAGGGCTAAACAGAGGCCATGCAAGTTAGTGCCAGAAGCAAATTCTTGTTTTCACACACGGGCCGCTTCCGCCAAGATCAAAGACTGCAGAGATGCTCTACTGTGGCAATCCTACAGAGCGATTGACAGTGGGATGTCCAGTTAAACATCAGGTCCAAGAGGCAGAATGAGAAGCAGCAAGATTAACAGAAACTTCACAAAAGCTCAGCAAAGCGCCCCCCCCCCCTCTGGCTGAGCCTGGATTTCTGCCTCCACGTGATGGAGCCACCTGTACAGGCACTTTGCCCTGCAGACGCTGCTCTCGGGGAGCAAGATCGCAGCCTGGATGGGCGGCAAGTGCCTTCAGCAATGCCACTTAAATTCATAATCACAGTTTGGGTATTCCACATGTCGTATTTAGCTGAAAGTAACTGTAGCAATTAATCTTTCTGAAATAACACTATCATCCCAGAACTGTGGGTTAAACCACAGAGCCTAGGGCTTGCCGATTAGAATGTCGACGGTTCGAATCCCTGCAACGGGGTGAGCTGTCATAGCTCTGTCCCTGCTCCTGCCCACCTAGCAGTTTGAAAGCACGTCAAAGTGCAAGTAGATAAATAGGTACCGCTCCAGCGGGAAGATAAACGGCGTTTCCTTGCGCTGCTCTGGTTTGCCATGCTTAGTCATGCTGGCCACATGACCCGGAAGCTGTATGCCGGCTCCCTCGGCCAGTAAAGCGAGATGATCGCTGCAACCCCAGAGTCAGCCACGACTGGACCTAATGGTCAGGGGTCCCTTTACCTTTACCTAACTGTGGCAATTAATCTTTCTGAAATAACACTATCATCCCAGAGCTGAATTAAGGACTACAGCCTTTTCCATATCATTTAAAATCAATAATGATATTGTCCAGATTTTTAAATTCAACCGTCTTTCAAATTCTCTCTCTCTCTCTCTCTCTCTCTCTCTCATTTCCTAAATGCACACCCCACAGCTGCATAAAAATGTCTCCGGAGCCTTGTAAAACATTAAAACCAAATAAATCAGATTCAGAAATAGAGAACACAACAGCAGAACACAGAGCGCAAAAGCCCCACTAAGAAAACAACAGCACTGTAAATACAAAGTTAAAAGCTCAGGTGAACAGAAATGCATTCCCCTAACCCTGGCACGAGAAAGACACCAGCACAGTCCCCAGGCATACCAAGAAATGGTGAGGAACAGGACTTTTTTTCAGCTGGAACTCACCAAAACTCAGTTCCGCCACCTCTCAGGCAGGCGCCATTGCCGTTCTGAGAGAACAAGGGAGGCATTCATGGTGAGTTCCAGCATCTCCTTCTAGAAAAACAGCGCTGGTTAGGAGCCCACCTCAACCAGGTGCCACCATAGAAGAGTCCTGGTGGTGGTGGAGGAAACCTGTAACTAAAGCATGGTAATAAGCTCTGTAACCGCAAGTACCAGTCTCGCACCACTGCTGCATCAGACAGGCAGCCATCTTCTATTTGCCGTTCCCTAGCTGGGCTATTGTGTACAATCCCAGGGTGAGACAAAGCAGCAACTTCCACTTGGAAGCCCTTTGAAGTTTAAGGCCCTTCAGCCGCCAAACCCTTCCGCACCGGCAAACATAAAAATTAAACTGCAGGATCCATCCAAACCAACCTCAAGTGACACTCCCCACCCTCGCCGGCCACTCTCTTCCGAGTTCTGCCAATTTGCAACCAAAAAATTTGAGTCATTTACACAAATGGATTTCAAAGAAACAATCAAAGGACGACAGGTCAGGATAAATTTAGACTTGGCAAAACTCAGATATATTTACGTGTGTACAGACAACCTTCAACAAAGAGACTCTTCCTGAAGAAGGCTGCCGCTCCAGATTATATCCAAATAAGGATGTTTTAATTATGATGTGCACACAGTTATTGCTTATTCATTTGTTCTTGCTTTATTGTTTTATTTCTGCCTTAGAACCAGTTAGTAAAGGGCTAGAAATACCCATAAATAAATAGATGATAGATGATTGATAGATAGATAGATAGATAGATAGATAGATAGATAGATGATAGATAGATAGATAGATAGAGATAAAATAAATAAATAAATAGAGATAGATAAGCAAAGAAGCATCCTTCAGACAATTCATCTAGATATATCAGTTGCAACCCTAAAAGTGCATATGCGTGAAGGTGGGTGGGTCAAGAAAGCTTCATTTCCAAACTTTAGAAATGCCAACTGCCATCATCTCATAATCTGGCCTGACGCTGCTCATTCTGCAAACAGCTGAAATGAATTAAATATTGCCCCCACCGCCAGAACTGAAGGCAGGCTGGAAGAAAAGAATGAAGGAGCACAGTGGCATTTATTTGAGTTTTCAAGCATCACCTTTTCAGAACAGCTACGATCAAACTTGGGTCGAATGAGTTACCATTCTTGCTGGCACACCACCCCATGCATGGAATATCAGAATGTCTCATATTTCCTGAAATTCCACCGTTTGGAAAAGTTATGACATAAGCAGCACTGGTTCAGTGGCTGTGGCTGGAATCTGAAAGAACAGTCAGACGGAGCACATCTATGGGGAAGTGCGGGTAATGGATTGGGTTTTCTTTCATTGATCAAACACGAGGCCAGCATTCAAGAGTTGGCGACTAGCAGTAATTAGATTCCCTCTGCTGCTTTCATGAAGTGAGAGTCATGGAGCTCCCAGTGTTTTCAAAGTCATTCTCTGGCTTATATATTTGTCTTAGTTGGATGGAAATAGCCTAACTCTCTGCCTTCCCCAAGCACACATACAGAAATCTTCACTAAGAACCAGTTAATGTAAATTGCAACTGCCCAGTTTAGATACCCGCTGTTACACTTCTGCATTTTTTACACTTCCAGCATACCGTATCACCAATACGTACAACCGTGCGTTAGCTGTGATCAAGCAAACAAAGAATTGCTAGTTTCAGAAAGAAGGAGTGAGAACCTGTCTGAAGGAGATATTGGGAATTTGAACTTTGCCTTTCAGCTACTCCAGAAAGAAGTGAAAGAGTCCATTTTGGATCCATTTTTGCAACCAGAATTCTGAGTTCAAAACATTGCCTAGCTGATCCTGTTCCCCGCTCCCTTGCTTAGGTTCAGATTGCTGGTCTAGTACACTTTTCTGTTTTACATAGAGGGAGAAAGATGGGATGGCACCTCCAAGAGGGAAATGTCACCCCATGAAAACTTACTCAAGTGCCTTTCATGGTGGCATGATCAATCTGCAAGTGTCAAAGTAGAGGCAGGGCAGTGCTTTAGTCTGAAGCACTGCATGGTGTGAACATCATTACCAAAAGTATGCAGATTGCTCTGGTGCCCAACAGTCTCTCTCCTTCCTGTTGGGACATAATTGCATCTCTCTCTGATTTGCAGTTCACCTCACAATGCCAACATCAGCTGCAGAACAACTAGTTGGTGTTAAAAGACTGACTGATCACTGGGAAAATATACGGGACGGCTGAGGGACTGGCTTGGGCTAAAACAATCTCTCTTGAGCCACCTTGTCCATAAAATTCAACACAGATATCACTGTTATGGGACCAAAACAGCTTACAGCCCAGTCCTCTGCCTTGAGATACAACTGGAGGTCAAAAGTGCCAGAGAATAAATTTAAAAAGGAGGCTGCTTTAACTGAGCTGTGGGTCATCTTTAAAGTCACCAAGAAATGTTAAAGACTAACATGTCAAGAGGCTCTAGGTAGCCATTCTGCCCCCCACCTGTCCACCGCATGCTCCGGATTCTGTGCGATGAAGGAGATTATCTGTTCTCCTCTTCATTCCAGTGTGAAAATGTAAATTGCATTGGGGCGGGGGGGGGGGGTCATATCATAGAACACACTGGGGGAAATGGAGAGGGGAGAATCGCCAGAGCCTCAGGCACTCCAAAACTTAATTTAGTTCTCCTCTACATGTGTTAATAGTTCATGTTCCTTTCAATATATTCACATTAGCAAAGGGGCTGACACCACCCCCATCTTTTATTTAAACATTAAATGACAACAAATTCTCCCAAATCGAAGGTATATTTTTTGTTTGCTTAGCCTTAGATGAAGCAGTTACAAGATTTTTATTATTATTATTATTATTATTATTATTATTTAGAAAGGTAGCTGGTTGACATTTTACTCCAAGCCATTTTTCTTCAGCAATTAAAATTTACCTAAAATTGGCCTGAAATTTCTAAAGATGCTTTGCCATTGACTGGAGTGCAAGAAAGCATTTCAATTATCAAATCCCCATTCTTTTAAAAGAAAAACCAGATTTTGCATCAGTTTCCCAACAGCTCTCTTTTCAGGCAATTGAGCCCAGGCAAGTAGAAGAAACAGGTGCCAAGAGGTCTGTGCCTGCATATTTTCCCCTTCACTGCTACTAGCAACTCTAGGAAGGGATCAAATTTGAAAACTGAGGCAAGGGAAGGATTTAAAAGCCCCTTGCTGTGGACCCCAATCCAAATTGGGGTCAACGTGACTGCATCTGCCAAAGAAAAAGAGGTCAGGAAATCACTTAATAAATATCCTATCATGTCACATCTAGTTGGGCCCTGTGAGCTCTGGAGCTCTGATGTTGTGCACTGGGGCTCAAGGGCTACCGAGAATCCCACACAAGGGCCACAAATCCAGCACAAGGAGCGCAACGCAGAAGAGCTACATTCTGAATGAAAGTGATCTTCTGGTGAGAACCTCTGCAGTTATCCAGAGCCTTGAGGTTTGTTGCTTTTGCATATAACCTCAAATGAACTGTTGCACTTTGAGAGGGGAAAGCGTTGTGACACTCAGAGCAGGAGCAATTTTCTGTGCTGAACTGGATTTTATTTTTTTAATTATAAAAAAGCCACAATACCAAATAAATCTGATTACTGTGTTTTTAAGCTATGTTTTTAAATGGATTTCTAGTAGGAAGATACCCTTAAAATTTCTACTCTTGCAAAACTTAATGTGTCCAAGGCACAAAGAAGCTATTTACATAAAAAAAACCCAAGCTAAAACAGCATATGAGCTCTCTTTGAGCAATAATTACTCTAACCACTACATCTTCAACCTACTGGAACTATACTCAACCAGTTAAAATATTAGGGTCTCAATGTCGGCAACATTTGATGCTATTTAAGGAGTGTTCTCAGCTTTTTGAGGCAAACAATGGTCCCACATAAAAATAAATTATTCAGACAAAGTCTTCTTTGTGCAAAAGTCTTCAGCACTTAATATCTCAGGTTAGTCCAATACCTAACAGAAGTTGTTATAATTTATTTATTAAAAACCAATAAATCTACTGATTATTCCAAGTAGTGCTTTTGTCCCTAAACAAAACTGAGAGAACCCACATTGCAAATTTATCTTAGGTGCAATTATTGCCGGCTACAAACAGGTTTAAAAGGCTCCCAAATCAACACAAGATACACACCCACCAGCCACACATGACCTCTAGAACCCACACAGACCCAAAAGCTCTAAAAAGAAAATTAACTTACACAATCCCTTGTAACATCCAACTGGCGCCTCCACATAGTAAATTCCACTGAGGAGGTCCAGGCGACTCAGTTCCGCATAAAAACTAAACAGCACTTCCATCATTTGAAAGCCAAGGAGCTAACAATTAGAGGCTTTTGGCTAATAATTTTTGCAGTGCAGTATCATCTAAGTTGCTCCCTTTGAAGCATTAAGAAAATCAGCTACTTAAAATTAATGGATTATCCCTCCAGCTAGTAAAATTCACACAGCCCAAGATTTAAGAGGAATCTGACGATCTCTGCCACGTAATCTTGAAATGTATGTTGTGCTGAAAGAAATGTGGCTGCCACATTGGAGCAGAAAGGGCCCGAGGGGGAGAGAGGGACCAGCAGAAGGGAGCACCTCATCCCAGTTGTCCCATTCATGCGCAAACTGGATATTGCAACGGGCTTTTCTCCCACATGCTTTACACCACTGAAAACAA
Organism: Podarcis tiliguerta; assembly: GCF_965153285.1. NCBI lineage: Eukaryota > Metazoa > Chordata > Lepidosauria > Squamata > Lacertidae > Podarcis > Podarcis tiliguerta. The sequence goes on from NC_139549.1 coordinate 42,077,227, forward strand.
CTGAGGTTGTCCACCGATTTTTAATGAAAACTAGAGGCCGTAACAGAACAATAGACCAATGCCTAGAACTTTATTAGGCAGTATAATTACATCACATTTCTAAACTGCCTGTGCCCCAATTAATACTTAATTTTAAAATACAGACTATAAATAGCAGGTAATCAAGTCAGGTTCCAAATGTATTGCTAATCAAAGAAAAATATTCTTAGAATATCACTGAAGAAGCTTTTGCCCACCTTCCAATTTTAAGCAGGATTTTTTTTTAAGTTAACACTCTTCCAAAGATTCCTGTAATGTGCAAAAATAGCTAGAGAAGGCTAGTGGAAGGCTTGCTCCTGCTCACCAAAATAAACTGTAGATTGTCCTAGTCAACACACATTTACACCGTTAGGCAAATAGTGCTTTCCTGCTTTAAGATGAGCTACAGGAGGAGCACGACAAAGGGTGCAACAAAGCCAAGTTTCCCACATAAGATATTCTAAATGTCCAATGCAGTTTCAAAAATCTACAGTGGGAACTCAAATAAATTATTCTGTAGAAAGGGGAGGGAGGGGGGAAGGCAAGGCTCATTTTATGAAATGTGATTTGGGTTATGTGGAAACACAGGCTGCACTCCAGTAAGACAGTGGTTGCTCAGTATTTGTACCTTTAATATATTTTTAGCCTGTTGGAAGCAGCCCAGAGTGGCTGGGGAGACCCAGCTGGGTAGGTGGGGTAGAAATAACTGTATTATTATTATTAGTGTGTAAATTTATATGTCTACGAATACTTCTGTACGTACGGGAGAAGCACTAAAGTGTCATTGGGTTGTATTAAAACGTTACCCACATCCTCATTATCCTCCTCCTCCTCCTCCTCCTCTGCAGTTCATGCAAACCATTTTTATTGTAAGATTCTTACAAAATCGTACTGTATAAGTAAATAGTAAATCAGTACATTTAAATGACACCTAGTATTTGCATTTCAGAAAAACTCAATTCTAAACATAAACCATTTCTCCTAAACCTGATTTCACTATGCAACACATTCCCTGTGTTAATCTGGAATATGCTACTCAAATTTAACGCCCAACAATTCAAGGCAACAGAACATACTTTCACACAGCATGGTGAGAACACGGGGGAAATTCTCCTGCTTGCTCCAATTTGACGTGCAAATTAAAATTCCAGTTTACATGTAGCACCACAAATGTGCCACAAACTGAGATTTAATGTTTTTTTTTAAATGGGGGGGGGGGGAGCTAAACTCAATGCAAAGCTATTTGTGCTTATGTCAGTCAGCAGATGTAAGCTACCTCCAGTTATTCTCACAGATAAACATGGAGAAAGGTTTTAACTGTTCTATACTTACAGCCCCAATTCTTCAGCACCAGCTGTTTTATAAAACTATGCACATTTTCTCCTGAGAAGCGTCCAGAAATGCAGAAAACAGAAGACAGGAAAGACAAATGAAAAGACTGACCAGAAGTATTTTCCCCATCAAATGACTGTGAAATACTTCACTGTTGAGAGACAAAAGTATGATGCTGGCTAACAAATGAATTAAATCAAATCACGTAAAAGAAGTTTGGTTTATTTCATTTTTTTAAAAAAAAATTGCACAAATAATTTTTTTTAAAGCTTGTTAAATGTGAAACTCGAACTACATGACTATCTTAATCTCTTTCCACAGGTGAGTTTTTATCATAAATCACACTACTAAACCAGATCATTTATTAATGATGCATATTTCATATCAATGGACTGTATCATGTAACAACTTGGTGATGGAATCTACATTGTCAATGCTATTAAAATACCTCACATAAGTTTAAATACTGCTTTGAAACCAAATAATTGGGATTCACAGTTTTATGACAATGGCAGTATTTAGTCAGGTTACCTGTTTATAATAGCTCTAACGTCGTAAATCAATTTCAACCTAAATACGGTACTGTTTTTTGAGGGTGCTTGGAATTTTCTGCAAGTTATAAACAAGTCTCAACAAGCGAAGCTATTCCCTCATGCAGATCAGAAACTTTAAAAATAAAGACTACCCAAGACTACACTAGGAGATGAAAAAGGCCACAGCTTTGGCCCAACAGACTCATCTAGCCCGTCATTCAGGGCACAAATAAACGTTTCATGCTAAGCAGGTTGTCCCGTTCAGAGTTCTGTCTGCTCCATGTGCTGGCTAGTTACAAGGACAGGTTTATGAGAGCTATGACATGCTTCCAGACCAACAATCAGGAGCTAAATGCACTGCAAAGGCCTGTGAATAAAAATGCAACGGCTGCAGAGCGTAACCACATCTATTTACATTTTGCCTGACAGCCACCTAAGTTGTTTAAGGTTGCCTGTTCCTATGGGACGGCGTCAGGGGTGTGTGTCCAACTGAGATGGATCTTAAGAAGTTATAATGAAGAAATCGAGGACAGAAGAAACTGAACAGAAAGAATGGGCTTTGTAGCACTTTTCTTGCTTATTCATGAAAGAAATAGTGTGTGCAACAAACGTGACTCTATATACCCAAACAAGGAAAAATGTCACCTTGATTTAAGTTGGCAATATACTCCTAAGTAAATAAGAGGAAACTTCCTTCTCAGGAAGGTGTCTAGGATCCGAATGCAGGGGAGCTTATTTCTAGACATTTTTATACTCAAAGATACATGGTATTTTTATACTCAAAGATACATTCCACTTAGAAATAAAATGTGTACACCGCCATGCGTATAAATGGTACAAAGGTCTCATTCTGCTCTACGATACTTTCTAAATGTGAGTAGTAGGAGCAAAATATACAGAATTCTCCCTGCTGCCACATGGGAAACAGCCCTGAGACTGTAACCCAGAACACCTCCTCACGCCATTCATCTCAGAAACACTCCCACTGAGTTTTGTGGAACTGTTCCAGAGCAAAGGACAGATAGATAAACTGATACTGCCTTTCCAAGTTTGTTTTAACTGTAAATGGCCCTATCAGATGTTTCCTACTGAAATGTCATCCTTTGCTGCTAGGAGTCACTATGGAAGATTCTAGTCCGGTCTTTAAAAAAAGGTATGGGTTTTGCTTATTTTGGCTTCCTAGAGTTTTAAACCTGTATCAGATCTGTATTAAATTTCTGACATACAGAAATTCAACAAGGTTATTCATAAATATAGATCCATGTGTTATATCTACACAAACTAATTTTAAACTATAATAATAATAATATTATTTTTTTTATACCGCGCCCATGAGACTGAGATTCCCCAGCCACTCTGGGCGGCTCCCAATCAAGTGTTAAAAACAGTACAGCGTTAAATATTAAAAACTTCCCTGAACAGGGCTGCCTTCAGATATATAACATTATTTATATTTACTAAGCACTTTTCTCACAAAACTGACTCAAAACTACTTACATAAAGAGCATAAACATTAAAGCCAATTATATCAAAACCAATAGAAACCTAAAAACACATCTATACAAATAAAATAAACAAAAATGAGATATGGTAGTTGATTTCAACAGTGCATTTCTCCAGTAAGAAAAGGTCTTCACAGATTGTTAACTGCTATAATTAGAATAGCTATGGGATATATGACACGCACAGAGAGAGAGAGAGAGAGAGAGAGGGGTGGGGTTGAATTCTTACACTGCAGTCGATGTTAAACTGCAGCTAAGCTTGGAAAAAAGGAAGATGCTTATGTCTGAAGTTCTTAATGACCAAGTGTTTCCAAGAAATCCTCAGGAACAAGGCACAGCCTAACTTCCAAAGTCCAGTAGCTTCCAACCCCATTATTCTCCACTCACAAACTCACAGAATAGCAGCACTGCACTGCATGAACACTTCAAAATAAATGTTTAGCTTTGTTTCATTTTATGTATCATTTTTTTAAAAAATGATGCAGCAGCAAAGTGTGAATAGGCTCTGTTTTAAAGGTCCTGGTTGACTTCTAATATATATTTGTCCTCTCGGAAGTAATAAGAAATAGAAACCTACATGCTCTGGATAAAGCAGAGTGACTGCCTTGGAATCCTTTCCCTGATTTTCTGTTTTATTTTGCTTTTGAAAATGTTTTTGTGGGTCTTTGGACCAAAATAAATATATTATATTTGGCAGATTATTTTAAAAAAAAGATGTAAAGAGTGTCCCTTTTCCTCCTGTGGATGGTTCATTTGTTCAGTTGCATAAATCCTGAAATATTTGGTGACCTTTGGCAAGAACACCTACTGTAATTCTCTACATACCTCTGTTAGCCTTCTTAAGGACAAATTTTCAGAAATTGGCTACGTTTTTCTACTCATACCATTGGCAAAGTTAGATCAGTATCTTACGTTTAACTTTAGACCCAGTAATACGATGGTAGCTTTCTGCTCAGAAAGCTGGCAGATTAAGTGACAGTGCCTTTTTTTAGCATGGTATGAACAATAAGGGCTGCTGCCTTTAAAGTTATAAATCACATAACAATGGCAGGAATCACTGGAAATGAAAATCATGCAAATATCAGGCTTAAACACGCCTAACTCTTTTGCTGGATTGTGGCCAATGTGTGACCTCAAAACATCACTGATATGAAGCAAAGCATAGCTCAGAAGTTTTTCACCTGTGTGTTTCTTAGAAACAAATTAAGATGGTCAAGTTATTTCTCTCCTTTCCAATCCGATTGTACTTATTGGGAACAAGTGTGTGCATGTCTGCACTTAGGTGTGCGTCTGGCAAGGTAGAGGTGACGGGAGCTGTGATTTGTGCTAACTAGCTATTGATCCAGTCAGATCTAGATGTTGTGTACAAGAAACAATAAAAGAAGGGGCCAGGAAGGATGCTGTGTGAAACTCCATTTAAAAATGGAAAAGGCAGCCCCCCAAACAAACCAATTTATGTCCTTGCCTGGATGAAGCCTGAAGAATGCTGATGGGCTTCCCGGCATCTGCCGCGCATGCTAAGCACTCTCTGCCTCAGAAAAAGAAGCTCCCTGCACTGGCATTGAACAAAGAGACAAACAGCAAAGGCAGCATTCAGATTCGACAAAGCCAAAGACACGAAAGCCAGCGGAGCGGGGAGTTTCTCAAACAGCCTCCTAGAAACCTTTCCACATACCCTAAAAACACAAGGCTCAAAACAAAGCAAAACAAAACAAAAACTTTTTCTGAGCAGATGCTGGAAAAACCACCACAAAAAAGGAAGACCGATGGCTAGTATTCCCCAGTAGTCAGCTCCTTGTCCTGTTTCACAGGGATCCTACCCATCTACTGAATTCCACATACTAATGAGCGAATGAAGAAGTGCCTGGGCACAGTTCACCAGATCCTGCTGCCCTGCCTTTCCACCAAATGAAGAAGAGCATTGGAACTGCCTAGCTTTAGCCCTCAACACATTTTAAGCCTGACCTAAAAATGAAAAACTAAGCAATGTCTGCTCCTCTAACTTTTTTATTTTTTTGCTATATTTAATTACTTCAACGCAACACCTGAATTGGAATAAATCAAATGCACCTTAGGAACAAGAAGAAAACCAGGGATTCCTAAGATGAAGAAATTTAACCAGGCACACAGTTCCTTTCCTCTCTTACTTAAATGCCAGTGAAGTGCATATGTGTACGCAATGCACTGCGCTTATTTGAAAGAGTCAGGAAAATATGCTGGAAGAGCCTGCTCTACGTGATGTCGCCATGAGTACCTTTTGATAATTCTGCAGGGGCGGAGGGAGCAAAACCCCAGCACAGCAAAGGGCACATGTGGGACACCTCAAAGGGATCATTCACACGTGAGCCTCCAAGAAGCTGGCTTTTCCTAAAGCAGCTATCCTGGCAAGAACATACATCCCATTGTTGGAAACTTACCCTGCACATCACACAGGCAGTGCGGCAGAGACACAAAAATACTAGCTCGGCCTTCTGCCGCTCCTCCCCCATTTCTTAAGCACAAGGAAAGGCATGGGGGGGGGGGGCGGAGGGAACGGGGCCGACATTAGTTGGCGCAGGTTTTTGCGGCTGATCCTCCCGCAGCCTGCTTCCTCCTCCACCTGCCCGGGACCCAGGAAGGCCACGGCCGCCAAGGGGCTAGAGTCCACTTCCCACCGGCCTTCGGGTTGTGCTGGCCTAGCCTTGCAAGGGGGTTCCTGCCGCCCCTTTCTGCACAGCATCTGCCTGGAAGGGGCGCCCCAGAAGCCCCCCCCCCCACCTCCGCGCGCCCCGTACCTTCTTTGCTGGGGTTGGGCGGCTTGGCCTTCTCCCAGGGCGCCAGGGCCTTGTCGTCGTCGTCCTGCCCCTCCAGGAGGGCCTTGTCGCTGGGCAGGTACCAGGCGGCCGAGTGCTCGGCCATTAGCGAGTCCAGGTCGATGGTGCTCATGGCGCCCTTGCCGCTCTCGACGGCGGCGCTGGCGGCAGCGCAGCAGCTGCTCAGCTCGGCGCTGTCGCCGCTCTGGCTGCCGCCGCCCGCGGCTCCGGCGGGGCCGTCGGGGGGCTTCTTGGCGCTCTTGAGGCCCAGCGGCTGGTCCTCGGAGATGCTGAACTGCTGCCGCTGCAGCTGGATCTGCGCCTGCAGGATCTCCAGCGGGTGGATCTCGTCCTGCACCGGGGCGCCGGCGGGGGGGCCGCCGCCGTAGCTGTCGGGGCTGGAGGTAGAGTTGCTGCCTGCGCCGGCGTGGAGGCTGAGCTGGGCCAGGGAGGCCTTTTGTCCGTTCAGTAGTGCGTGGTCCCCCGGACGGGGCTGCACCGGGCTGCGCCCCGCCGGGCAGCCCTTGGCCAGCTGGTTGTCGGAACTCGACGACACCTCGTCCTCATTGCCGGCCTCGTCGGGGAAGTCGCCTGCGCCGCGGGGCGAGCAGGAGTCCGCCTTCTCCAGGGAGGGCACCAGCTCGGGCTGCTCGGAAAGAGGCGGAGGCAGGAGGAGGTCGCCGCCGCCGCTGCCGCCTCCCTTGGCCCAAGCCGACGGGGGCGAGCTCAGCGCCTTGTGGGACTCGTGGAGGTGCGGAGTGCCGCCCCCTCTTTCTGCCCCCTGCCCGGGGCTCCCGCCTTCCACCCCGGCCGTGGGGCCGTACTTGTCAAAGAAGCTGCTGCCGCCGCCCCCTCCAGCGGCCGGGCTGACGTGCCCGCTGTCCCGTTTCCTGCGCCCCCGACCGCGCCCGCCTCCTGCCTTGGCGTCGGGGCCCGGGCCGGGCGAGTAATTGGGAGACAGGCCGCTCTCGCCCGGGGCCGGCGGGGCCGGCGCGGGCGGCTGAGGTCCGCTGCCCGGCTCGGGAGGCTCGGCCGGGCCGAGCTTGCTCCGCTTGGGGCCTTCGCTCCCCGCCCCGACGCCTCCGCTCCCCGCGGCCGGAGCGCCCTTCTTGCCGAAGGTGACGTTGAGGTTGGGCGCGCCCAGGCTGGCGATCATGTTCTGGCACGCCGTCGAGAGGGCCGCCAGGCAGCTCTGCCCGAAGAGGCCGCTGCTCTCCTTAGGGCCCGGGGCCCCGCCGCCGCCGCCGCTGCCGGGAGGCCCCGCCACCCCGCCCGCCACGCTCCCTTTCGAGAAGGAGCCGAGAGACAGCGCGCCCAGCTTGCTGCTGGACTGCGGCGGCCGGGGCGGAGGCGGCGGCGGCCCAGAGGGCTGGAAGTCCGTCGGGGGCCCGTAGGAGGCGGGCGAGGCGCTGTGCGGGGTGGCCTGGCGGCTGGAGGCGCCGAAGGGGAAGCCCTGCTGGGCCGCGAAGTCCGGCGGGCCCGGCCTGCTGCGCTCCGAGGGCGGGCTCAGGCCGAACTGGCCGTGCAGGCTGCCCGGCGAGGGCACGTGTCCTTCGCCCCCCGACGGAATCCGCAGCGGCGGCGGCGGTGGCTCCTGCAAGCCCGGCATGCCGCCCACGCCTGGCCGGAAGAGCAAGTCCCCTGCGCCCGGCGCAGCCGAGGGAGGATGCGGCGCCGGGAACCAGGCGCCCTCCTGCGCCTCGAAGGCGGGCTCGCCGTGGTGGTGGCCCGCGTGGTGGTGGTGGTGGCCCGCGTGGTGGTGGCTCAGCTGCTGCAGGCTGGGCTGGCGGAGGCGCTGCTGCTGCTGCTGCTGCTGCTGGCTGCGAGAGGCCGCCATCTGCTTGATCATCAGGGCGGCGTTCTGGCGCTGCTGCTGCTGCTGGAGAGCCGCCTGGTGGTCGGCGCCCGGCGGCGGGAAGCTCTCGGGCCCCGGCGGCGTGAAGTCTCCCGGCAGACCCGGGTAGGCGGCCGAGGGCGAGAGGTGGCTGTCCAGGCTGGCGCTGTGCATGCCCGCGCCGCTGCCGCCGCCGCCGCTCCAGGAGTCGAAGCGGGGCCGCTTGGCCACGTTCATGTAGGGGGGGGCGTCGAAGTGTTGCAGCCGCTGGCTGGGAGGCTGCTGAGCCGGCGGGTGGTGGTGAACGCTGAAGACCGGCTCGCCCGGCCCGTAAGGATGCTGCAGGCTCCTGTTCTCCAGCCGGTGGATGGGGTACTCGAACTGCGCGTGCTGGCCTTGCAGGAGGGGGCCGCCGTCCTGAAGGCCGGGGTTGGCCGCGTTGCCCTCGGGGCACGGCTGCTGCCGGGGCAGCGCCGGCGGGCACGAGTTCTGTCTGGCCAGCAGGGCCCCCGGCTGCGGGGGCTGCTGCATTAAAGGGTGCCTGCCTGCGCCCAGGCTCGGCTCCAGGCCCACCGACATCTTGCGAGCGCCCCCAAATCTCTCGAAAAACACGCCGCCGCCGCCGCCGTGCTGCTGCTGCTGCTGCTGGGGGTGCACCTTGCCGAGGCCGCCGGGCCCTCGGGGCAAGGCCGAGGAGGGCCCGGGGAAGTTCCCCCCGCCTGGCGGCACTTGCTGCCTGCTGGCCCCGTAGTGGGGCAGCTGCCCGTCGGCCTCCGACGGCGAGAAGACGGGCAGGTCGAAATGACTCTCGCCGCTCGGGTAACTGTACTCCAGGGACTCCACAGCGGCCGCTGCTTGGCTGGGGAGGCGCCTCTGCGAGTCGAGGCCGTGCGGCTCCGAGGTGGCGGCTCCTGGCAGGCCGTGGAAGGAGGCCGCGCGGTTGGGCGACTGATCCAGCGGCAGGCAGGGCGCCGGCACGCCGGGGTTGTGGTGCTGCGGCGGCGGCTGGAAGTCCTGGAGGGGCCCTGCCCTCTGCTGCCCGAAGCCGTCCGCGCCTGCCTGGCCCTCCGCCAGATGCTGCTCGTAGCCGTCGGCAGCGAAGCTTTGCTGGCCGCCTGGGTAGCTGAGGAGCCGGCCGCCGTGAAGGCAGGAGGCGCTGGGCTCGGCCCCGAAGCCGCCGCTTCCGAAGTGCGACGGCGGCGGCTGGTGGGCGCCGTGCGAAGGCTGCTGGCCGCCGAAGAAGCCGTGCACCGGCTGGGCCTGCTGCAGGTCCGCGTGGCCCCCGCGGGAGGCGTGGAAGCCGTACGCCTCCCCGGGCAAGTTCAAGTTCATGGCCAGCATGGCCGAGGCGGGCTCGCTCAGGGCGCCCAGGGTCCCCGCCTCGCCTCCGGGGGTCCCGCCGTGGAAGGGGGGCGGCTTGAAGTGCGAGCCCATGCCCGGCCCGAAGCCCCCGCCGCCGCCGCCGCCGCGCTCGCCGCTCCGCCCGCTGCCCTGCGGCTCGAACTGCTCCAGCCCGAACATCCCGCCGCTGCTGCCTCGGTCCCTGGCCGGCCGGGTCGGTCCGTCACTGGGGGGCCATGACGGGCGGCCGGCCAGCCAGCCGGGGGCTGCTGCTGCTGCTGCTGCTGCTACTGCAGCGACGCGAGGAGGGAGGACGCCCCGCGCGCCTGGCTCACATCTTGCGGGAAAGTTGCTGCCCGGCGCCGGAGCTCACGGACTCGGCTGGCCGGGAGGCGCGCTCCGCCTCATGGCCCGCGGGAGGCTGAGCCGGGCGGGCTCGTCGTCCTCGTCGCGTTGCCGCTGCCAGGCGCCCGCCCGCCCGCTCGCTCGCCCGCCTGCCTCTTTTGCGCTCGCTCGCTCGCTCGCTCTCCGCCCGCGCCCAAGAAACAGCAACAAGTTTTGCATTTCAGCAGCCGCGTCCAGCCATCCGGGCTGCGCCAATGAGCGCCCGGCGGGGCGGGGCTCCTCCTTAAGGTGGCTCTCCCGGCCGCGCGCTCGCACGGCGTCGCCCCCCGCCAAAGGGAGCCGCCGCCGCCGCCGAGCATCTCCAGCGCCTGCTGCCGGCGGGCTTGGCGGCCGGGCTGCGCCCCAGCGGCGCCTCCTTAAGAGAGCAATTAGTGGGCCGGCGGGGGGCGAAGGGGCCGGCAGCCCCGAATCAATCGGGTGTCATTTAATAGCCGCGCGGCTCTTTCTGAAATATTTATCCCCGTCGCCTGGGTGCGAGCGCGCCTCGCCCGCTGACCTCCGCGGGGGCTGAACTCCACCCGCCCGGCACAGATTTCTCTCCCGCCCCGTCCCGCGCCGGAGCCCCGAGCAAGCAACTTGTTTACGTGCGCGCCCCCCCCCCCCAGCAGAGGCCGGCGCGCGGCCCGCTCCTTCGGGGCCACTCGGGGTCCCCGCCGGGAAGAAGGGGAGCACCTCCCCGCCCCTCCAATGCACCGCAGGCGCTTCCCCCGCCTCCCCCAGGAGATCTATAAATAAGCGGCCTCGAAGAAGTCTTTGTATATGGCAGGAGAGTTTTTAAAGGATTTTTCTGCAGGATCAGGATGCTGGGCTGTGATTAAATATTGATTTTGTGTAATTAGTTTTCATGTGAACTATCCTCCTTGCTGATGGCTTCGAGATTTCAGAACTAGAAAAGGAATGGAATTGGACAGGGAAATTATTACTTAGCAAGTGACGGGCGCTGGAGAGAGCGGCAGCAACGGGAGGGGCTCCTGCAGCAGCTCGCCGGTCGCCCACCGCCGGGCTCCGGGTCCGAGCCCACCCTGCCTGGCCGCTCCCCGCTCAAGCCGGCGGCGCGCTTCCGACGGGGCACCCGCAGCACCGCCTCCTCTCGCCAGCCCGAGGGCGCTCTGGCGAACCCTGCCGAGATTTCTCCGCCCTCTGTACGGGCGCCGGCGCGTGTAAGTTAGGCGCTCTGCACACGCTCTCTTTCCAAAGCCGTACCTTGGAAGCCAAGTCAGTGCCAAAGCTGGGAAATGGGCGTCAATGGAAGGCCCTCCGGGATCCTGGAACAGTAATAACCCACCTTCCACGGGCGCATCGCAAGTCAGTGCTCCCCTGCTGTGCTAGTATAAGGAGACTTTCTTCTGCATCTCTTTCTGCCCCGTGCCACATATAAGGAAGACAACATATTATTAAATCATTGGATGCCATTCTTTTAAATGAAATTGAAGTTAAAGAGCAAAATGTTTTGCGGAAAGGAAAACACTCAGAGAGAGAGAGACCACCTTTACATTTTCACGTGAGATACAATCCTGACGTGTGGTGGAGCAGTGACAGCCCAGCCTGATCATCAATCCTGTGGATTGATACATGTGTATAAGTCTCTAGTTTATGCCCAGGCGTAGTTTGCCTTTTCTCGTTGTTTTTTAATATCCCAACCCTAATCAGTTCAATCTGAAGTGACACAGTGAAAGGAACTGATTTTTTTTATTTATATATTTTTTAAAAAAATATTGGTTTTCACAACATTATAAACAAACAAACATAAATCATAACCTTATTGAAAATTACACTTGTTCACATTGTTAAGTGACTTCCTCGCTTCCCCTTGGTTGAATTTCATTGCATGTCCTTATAACGGTTTTCCAAAAGGAACTGATTGACTCTTTATTTGCCTCTTCTTTTGTTTTGTTTGGTCAAACCATTCTTGGAAGTCATTGCTTCTCAAAAGACTGTGCTGTCTCTCCATTTCAAATATCCTTCCGAGTAGTATCTCTTCCCCCTTGACTGGGGCTTGGGGATGATGATAATAATAATAACAACAACAACAACAATAATAATAATAATAATAATAACTATTTATTTATTTATTTATTTATTTGTACCCCACCCATCTGGCTGGGTTTCCCCAGCCACTCTGGGCGGCTTCCATAGAAACCAAAAATACACTAAAATATCACAGATTAAAAACTTCCCTGAACAGGGCTGCCTTAAGATGTCTTCTGAATGTCAGGTAGTTATTTATCGATTTGACATCTGATGGGAGGGCGTTCCACAGGGCGGGCGCCACTACCAAGAAGGCCCTCTGCCTGGTTCCCTGTAGCTTTGCTTCTCGCAATGAGGGAGCCGCCAGAAGGCCCGCGGCGCTGGACCTCAGTGTCCGGGCAGAACGATGGGGGTGGATACGCTCCTTCAGGTATACTGGGCCGAGGCCATTTAGGGCTTTAAAGGTCAACACCAGCACTTTGAATTGTGCTCGGAAACGTACTGGGAACCAATGTAGGTCTTTCAAGACCGGTGTTATGTGGTCTTGGCGGCCGCCCCCAGTCACCAGTCTAGCTGCCACATTCTGGATTAGTTGTAGTTTCCGAGTCACCTTCAAAGGTAGCCCCACATAGAGCGCATTGCAGTAGTCCAAGCGGGAGATAACTAGAGCATGCACCACTCTGGCGAGACAGTCTGCGGGCAGGTAGGGTCTCAGCCTGCATACCAGGTGGAGTTGGTAGACAGCTGCCCTGGATACAGAATTGACCTGCACCTCCATGGACAGCTGTGAGTCCAAAATGATTCCCAGGCTGCGCACCTGGTCCTTCAGGGGCACAGTTACCCTATTCAGGACCAGGGAGTCCTCCACACCTGCCCGCCTCCTGTCCCCCAAAAACAGTACTTCTGTCTTGTCAGGATTCAACTTCAATCCATTAGCTGCCATCCATCCTCCAACCGCCTCCAGGCACTCACACAGGACCTTCACCGCCTTCACTGGTTCTGATTTGAAAGAGAGATAGAGCTGGGTATCATCCACATACTGATGAACACCCAGCCCAAATCCCCTGATGATCTCTCCCAGCGGCTTCATGTAGATGTTAAAAAGCATGGGGGAGAGGACGGAACCCTGAGGCACCCCACAAGTGAGGGCCCAGGGGTCTGAACACTCATCCCCCACCACCACTTTCTGAGCACGGCCCAGGAGGAAGGAGCGGAACCACTGTATGAGAGTGCCCCCAGCTCCCAGCCCCTCTAGACGGTCCAGAAGGATGTTATGGTCGATGGTATCAAAGGCCGCTGAGAGAAACAGCAAAACTAGGATCTCACCTTTGTCCCTAGCTCGCCGGAGACCATCAACCAGCGCGACCAAGGCAGTTTCAGTCTGTTCACCCAGCCTCCCAGTGGGCCACCCGTGAAGCAGAAGCCAGCAGCACTGTATCAGGAGACCAGATACATACCAAAGTGAATTGGGCACCCAGCTCTAGCCCAGGAGGAGACTCTCCAGGATGCCGTTCCTCACATACAGGAATACAGTTTCCTCTTCCGCTACCACACCTTTAGCATCTAGCACTGATTCCAGAGGTGGCTGCTGTAAATGTGAAAACAGCCATTTGTAACCTCAGCCCCCCCACCCCCCAAAAAACATTTCAGAAGACACTTGGATTTTATAGGAAGGTGAGATTAACATTTGTTCACTGCCCTACCAGATGAGTTCAATTGATTGCAGGGAGGAAGGGAAATGACCAAGAAGCATTCAAATAAAGATCTGTGTAAAGTTTTAAGAGGTGATAAGAGGTAGTCACCTCCAGAGACTGCGCAGCTGTCTTGCACTCCATACTAGTCACCAAGCCTGTTGGCGGAACAATGCGGTATGGACACATTTGTATACCAGACAGCTCCCAAAGAAACATGCAGGAGACACCTTGGCTGAAATGTGTACCTGCTGCTTCTCTGTGTCCTCCTCCTCTCAGTGGTCCTTCCTCTTTCCTCTGTGCTGTCTCCTAGCACTTTTTTCATGCAAGCTAAAGCAGCACAATCCCTTTTCGCTTTCCCTACATAAAATGTGCTCCAAAGCTTTCCTCACTCAGGCTGTGGACACACACTACCCTAAAAAGCACATTCAAAGCACACAGACACACACACCGCCCAAAAAAGAATTCTGCACACTGTCATTTGTAGGGGTAGAATGCAGGGAACTGTAACTGTGAGGAGTGAGCTACAGTGCCTACAATTTCTGAGGCAGAGGTTTTCAGCCTTTCTGAGTCCAGGGCTCCCTTGACCAACCTCATTCTTTCTGCGGCTCCCCTGTGGGAGCCACTTACCCTGGGGTTCCGTTACAGGAATTTCCCTCTACTGTCCCCACCCCACCCCATTCCACCCTTTTTGACGCGCGTATAAGTGGAAGTGCATGTGTCGATGGGATCCCAAGCAACACCACTGCTTTACAGGGCCGAGCTGACACACTCCACATGGCAGCCCCAGCCTGCCCTTCCCAAAATTAGTGTGCACATGGGTGGGGGGTGGAGAGAGCAAAACAAGATGAAGATCAGAAGCAGACATATTTTCTTACTGTGGGGAAGGAAAGCGAGACACACAGCACAAGACACACAGGCAGGCATGGTCCTTTCTTACAACATTCTCCCTGTCTCCACAAAGCTGGGTGACCATTAAGGAGGAGGGGGATGCCTGCAGGGGGAGGGATGTTGGGGGTAGAAGAGAAACTTTCAGGATTATTTTTAAATTCCTCCTTATAGAGAACACCCTCAAGCTAGTTTACTATTTTCTTGCATTTCTCAAGCCCTCTGTGTAAAACTGAGGAACTGTTAGTTACTGAAGCTGGGGAGGATTTTTGTTTGTGGGAGGGGGAGAAAAGATTTTAAGAAGATACAGTAAGCAGTTGTGCAAAAGTATTTTATTTCGGGAAGATAATGAGCTGCAAGTTATAGCTGCCAGCTCCCTTGAGTGTTCCTCAGAGAGAGAGAGAGAGAATGCAGGAAGATATGGGCCGCAAGTTAATGAAAGGATGCCCCCCCCCCCCCGGCTCTCCTGAACATTTTGAGGAACAGTCACCCCAGGTGCCACAGCACACTGGTTGAAAACCAGTGCTTTGAGGGGAAAGGTGTGCTTCCATTTGTGAGTTTCCATCATGCAACTGTGGTCACCAATTGGTTTGCAGCTGTGTTTTGCTTTTGAGTCTCAAATAACATGGAACTAACTAGGCTCAGTCAGGTCAAAGGCGAACTCAGGAAAAGGGTACGTGTGTTAAACTGGGCTCTTGCAAGTTGTAATTTAAGCCCCCAGGTCACTAATAATAATAATAATAATAATAATAATAATAATAATTTATTATTTGTACCCCGCCCATCTGGCTGGGTTTCCCCAGCCACTCTGGGCGGCTTTCAACAAAGACTAAAAATACACTAAAATGTCACACATTAAAAACTTCCCTGAACAGGGCTGCCTTCAGATGTCTTCTGAATGTCAGGTAGTTGTTTATCTCTTTGACATTTGATGGGAGGGCGTTCCACAGGGCGGGCGCCACTACCAAGAAGGCCCTCTGCCTGATTCCCTGTAGCTTTGCTTCTCACAATGAAGGAACCGCCAGAAGGCCCTCGGGCTGGACCTCAGTGTCTGGGCAGAATGATGTGGGTGGATACGCTCCTTCAGGTATACTGGGCTGAGGTCATTTAGGGCTTTAAAGGTCAACACCAGCACTTTGAATTGTGCTCGGAAACGTACTGGGAACCAATGTAGGTCTTTCAAGACCAGTGTTATGTGGTCTCGGCGGCTGCCCCCAGTCACCAGTCTAGCTGCCACATTCTGGATTAGTTGTAGTTTCCGAGTCACCTTCAAAGGTAGCCCCACGTAGAGCGCATTGCAGTAGTCCAAGTGGAAGATAACTAGAGCATGCACCACTCTGGCGAGACAGTCCACGGGCAGGTAGGGTCTCAGCCTGCGTACCAGGTGGAGTTGGTAGACAGCTGCCCTGGATACAGAATTGACCTGCACCTCCATGGACAGCTGTGAGTCCAAAATGACTCCCAGGCTGCACACCTGGTCCTTCAGGGGCAAAGTTACCCAATCCAGGATCAGGGAGTCCTCCACACCCGCCTGCCCCCTGTCTCCCAAGAACAGTACTTCTGTCTTATCAGGATTCAACCTCAATCCATTAGCCACCATCCATCCTACAACTGCCTCCAGGCACTCACACAGGACCTTCATCGCCTTCACTGGTTCTGATTTGAAAGAGAGGTAGAGCTGGGTATAATCTGCATATTGATGGACACCCAGCCCAAACCCCCTGATGATCTCTCCCAGCAGCTTCATGTAGATGTTAAACAGCATGGGGGAGAGGACGGAACCCTGAGACACCCCACAAGTGAGGGCCCAGGGGTCTGAACACTCATCCCCCACCACCACATTCTGAACACGGCCTGTTTTCCCCTGCTGCATTTCAAGTCACAGTTTCACATTGCTGTGCATGCTAAAGAGGGGTGGAGATGTCTTCACCCAATGCACATTGCCTGGCTTGTTTTTTCCCCAGCCCCCAGAACTCCTATTCCACAGAGCCATCATCTGCACATATACAGCGGTTGCCGCAGATGTAGGCACCTCAGCTTAACTGAGTCTTAAGTCTTCAAATCAGATGGAAAATGGTTTCAGGGAAAACGCATCAAACAGCAGTGTTTCTCAAGAAACTACAGGATGCAGATGGATTGTGGCTAACGTCATGTGTATTCAAGCTTTAAACAACAGTGGTGGGAGCACACTGGAGCTGGAGTAAGCAGTATGCAAGAAATGCATGTGCAAGTATCTTTTTATTAAAGTTAATATTTAGAAACCTGAAAAATATTATTCTAAATATTTCTCCCCTGCCCCCTTAAAATGTTAAAAGTGGTTAAATATCAAGGTCCCTAAGGGGGAATATAACTAGACAGCCTGAACCCACCATTTATAATTCTCTTTTCACGTGCTTATGCCAGCTGAACTCCATCATGAAGTAGAATCATTCTGGCCATGATCCAGAGAGCTCCTTTAGTAAGAGCATGTAACCAGAAGGAACTTTGTCCTTTTTAAGTAAATGCCCCTCTTACACCATATGCCAAACTGCTGTTGAAGCTCTCCATGATCTACTGCAGCCCCTTACTCTTCCCAGATGTGCAGTTCTTGGCAGTTTCCACCATTCTGAATTTGTTTACATCTCTGTGTGGAGTCCTTTAAATTGTTTAATTTTGCTGTTTGCAGCTCAGTGCTCCAGTGCATCAAGGTTATACATGGAAGAAAGCAGCAATTTGAAAAACAAAAGCTGAGATAATTTGCTATCTCTCCCTTTCAGCACCTGCAACATCACAAAATTGCATCCTGGAAGGGTGCAATTAATTGCATCACAGGACCAAACAGTCCTATACATGGAAAAATTGGCTGCTTCCCACAAGCCACTTAAACTGGCTTGGAGCTGCTGAAGTTGATGGGTTTGAAAACAATTTAAGTGCAACGTGGACACTTTAAAAGGCTTGTGGTTTGTAATGATTAGACCCTGTAACAGTTAAGAGTCTGTTAATTAATTAAGGACCAGCATGTGAACCCAGAAATACGCAGCTATGACATGTGTCTCCCTAGTTTAAGACGAGATCACAAACATGGAAGGAGTAGCTTAAGCACTCTCTCCTTGTGCTATTTTTCTATTTGTAAGATTGTTATGCAGGGGACCATTAAAAAGTGGCCTGTCTTGTTCCTTCTATGGGCATTGGTATCAGAGACCAATGTTGTCTAGAAGACTCACTTCTTTTTAAGTAATTATGTTTAGGATGGTGGTATGAAGTCTGCAAAACTCAGGAGAACTGTTACTAGCACAAAAGTACTTAGGATAACATTTCCCAAGTGCTACACCAGTACAACATCTCTGCAATTGTTCCGTGCTGTCTGCCAGAAGAGCCCAGTGAAGTCAATAATTGTTATTCCTGTTTTCCAGATATGCAATGAAATCTGAGAGCTAGCAACTACAGGACTCTGAAAATCCAAGCAAGCTAATAAGTGCTTCCCACAGCTGTCTTCAAACTGGATGAATGGGCAAGAAAATAACCAATTAGATTTTCAGTTAGTGTAAAATTATTCAACCTCCCCCCACCCAACTTCACATATATACTGATGAGGCATGAACTGGTAGTGAGAAGACTAATCAGGAAGAAGATAACTTTAGTTTAGTTTTGTTTTATTTATATACAGTGGTACCTCTGGTTAATAACTTAATTTGTTCTGGAGGTCTGTTCTTAACCTGAAACTGTTCTTAACCTGAAGCACCACTTTAGCTAATGGGGCCTCCCACTGCTGCCGTGCCGCCGCCGCCTGATTTCTGTTCTCATCCTGAAGCAAAGTTCTTAACCCAAGGTAATATTTCTGGGTTAGCGGAGTCTGTAAACTGAAGCGTATGTAACCTGAAGTGTATGTAACCCAAGGTAAAACTGTATACCCAGAGGTCTTAGGGCGGTTCACATAAAAGGATCACAGTATATAAAATAAAAATAAAAGCAATAACCCAATAATATCCCCCCCCCCAAAAAAGAGCCACATTTTAAAAGGGTATGGGATGTTGATCAGGTCAACCAAAGGCCTAGTTAAAAAGGAATATTGAGCTTGTGTGGATGGCTCAGTGACAGTGTCAGCTCCCTGTGTAGTGCAATGAATGAAAAAGGCACCACAGAGGATTAGGAAATTGAAAGTATTAGGGATTAGGGATTGAAAGTATCTTTATATGCTTGGTAATCTATAATACAACCATACTGGCATATTGGGTACTCTCCTGATCGCCTCATTTCAAGGTGGGAGCTAGAAAAGGTGCAGAAAAGAGCAACCAATTTTTCAAGGGACTGGGGCAACTTTTTTTATGAGTAACGGCTAAATTGTCTCAGCCTGAGGCTTTTTAGCTCAGAAACATGTCAACTACAGACCAGGCCTGACAAGAGACCTCTAATGTTAAGTGTTACATAATGTTAAAGTGTGAAGAAAGTAGATCTATGGGTCCCCCGCCTCCTTTCCTCTTGGAAAACAGCAAAACTCAAGGTCTTCTAATGAAACCAAATGCCAGTAGACTAAAGGCAGACAAAACAATGAGCTTCTAAACAAATCACATAACTATTTTATGGAATTGGTTGCAACAAGATGTGATGATGATCAATAGCTCAAATGGATATTAAAGATGCTTATAGTGCAATCCCATACATTTACTTGGAAGTTAGGTTTAGTATGTGCAATTTACTTACTCCCAGGTTGCAGTAAAGGGTTGCAGCTGGGAGGCAACGTAACAGGTATGTTAGTAGATACGTAACATCAACTGCTGTGGGCCATGATAACTAAACAGCTTCCATGTTCAGAGGTAGTATACCTATGAATACCAATTGCTAGAGAGAGCCATTGCTTTCATGCTATGCTTGTGGCCTTCCTAAAAACCTCTGGTAACCTACCGTTAGAAACAGGGTGCTGGATTTGACCTCATTCCATACAGGCTGCTCTTATATAGATTTGTTCAAGGCCGTACAATAAATCCATGTTACTTGCCAAGCCTAACCCAACCTTGCTATTCACAGATCCAGAAATACTATTCAATATTATCCTGTCACTGGAAATAGCAACTGCTCCAACAAGAATGTTTCAGATCACAGTGCCAGGTTTGGAAATAAATTCCACTGGAATTCATCAGACTTGCACCTCACTTTGAGACCACCAGTGCCAGGACCATTCAGTGGCATCCAAACTGAAATTTCTCAAGCTCAATTTTATAGTGCAGAAAAGAATACAACAGAGTTATTGCTGCCGTATCCATGTGGAACCGGGAAGGGTGGGGGGCTTCTGACACGTGAGGTCCGGCTGCTGTTTCAAACATGCCAAGGCTGAGCCACATGATTGGATGTTATACAGGCCAATTCAACTTGCTGAGAAAAGTTGCTGCACAGCAAAATACATGTCCTTTAAAACAAAATGAATGCACCATACATAAAACATCACCAACCATACACAATTAGCAAGGAAATGCAAGAGTTTAGCTTAGTCCATAATTATTCAGCAAAGCTATTGAGAATGATACTCTCTCCCCTGCAGCAATCAACTTTGTGGGCTCATTACCACTGAGAATCTAACTAGAAATACTGACATGTAAACTGCACAAAACAAGCACGTACGCGGGAGAAACTTGAGCTCAGTCAGTCAGCAGCAAGAAAGACTCTTTTAAATTACTTCATCCAGCAAAAATGTATCTTACCTTTGCTTGCTATAAAGAAGCCATTTCAGTAAAATGCAAGTCAGAGCTGCATATACCGTATAGCCTTTGAGAAGCAAAGGTTCCACTCCAAAATTTGATTTGTGCTTCCTCCTGTCTGAAATGGGGTGGTGGCGGGGGGATTGATTAGCGTATTCCTGTGGCAAATAGAATTAGTTTCTGTCACTGAGCATGGGGCTTCAAAAAGGGCCTGTGTAAATTGACAATCTGAGTGCCCACCTATTGTCCATGTAATCCAGCACTGTTGTTCATTCCAACAGTCACCAGCAAGAAGTTTCTAGGAAACTCATAAGCAGGGACTTGTGGTGGCTGCCCCCAGATTTTGGTAGTTACAGGACTACTCCCTCTACACAGAGAATGAAATACTATTTGTAGCCATCATGCTTAAAAGGCAGAGGGTTGTTTCTCACACACTATAAAACAGCATGCATGAAACTGTAATGAGGAGCAGCCCTAATAAAGGTGAATGGGTGCACAGTTTAATGTATTTTTTAATTCTTCTGTATCAATGGCCATCTTAACATCTTGTAGCAATGAATTCCACAGGCTACTTCTGTACTGCATGAAAAAAGTATTTCATTTTGATTTGAACAAATTAAATTCATTGAGAGGTTCTAAATTTTAGTGTTTCTGACACACAGAGAGAAAATTATTTCAGACTGTTTGCAGTCTCCATATAATTAACAATTGTATAGATCTCAAACATAAAATGATTGGCCCATTTTTAAATGCATTGTGCAGAATTTTGGGGCTCAGCAGTTGATATCAATGGTAGAAGAAGTTAAAACATCTAATTTATTTATTTAACAACATTTTACCACTAGATTCTAACAAAACATTTAAGTGTTGTTTTTTTAAGAAATATGAAAATTATCAGTAAAAATAGTTAAAAGCAAGGAATAAAAAACCATTAAAATTAGCAGTAAACTAAAAAGAAATTAAAATACATCAGCATTTTTGTGTCTGGATAGGCTTGTCTAAACAAAATGTTTCAAGAAGGCCCTAAGGAGAACACACCAAAGGCACCTACCAGGTGACAATAGGCACGGAGTGATAGTTCTGCCACACTAAAAGAATGATTCCACACATATTCACAGGGGGTTTCCATAATTTAGCTCACCTAGTGAGAGAATTGGCCCATTTACCTTTGTAGGAAAGCTGCTGAGGGAAAGGGCTTGCCATAAAAGAGGGCTGGAGCATCACCAGCGTAGGCACATGACACTTGGCCGAGTGTTGGCAGAGCAACAAATGGCGTCAGATCAAGATGCAGAGTATCCAAGGCCAGCCGTAGTATTTTGGAGGGGTGGGGGGAACTCACAAGTGCTTCTCTCCCTTCCTAGCAGTAAAAATGCATGAAGGAACAGATCAAATCGTTAACAATCTGCTGCCCTTTCATAACACTCAAAATGAGCTGCCTAAGGCAGCTGCCTCCCTCTGCCTAACTGCAGGGCTGGCCCTGAAAACTTATGCAGAGAGGACTTCTTTTGACACATTGACCTGAGAAGCCTTGAGAAACAAAAGTTCCACAAATATGCTTTCACAGAGGGCCTGTAAGGGCTCGGGGAAGATGGCGCAACGCTTCCTTCATTTTGTAATATACACCATAACAACAAGGGGAAATGAGACAGATTTGGAGGAGCCCCTCCCCCCTCAGCCAGGATGGAGCCCTTCCCCCCCTTGCACAGCATCCTTCTGGCAGAACTGCCCCTCCCACCAGCCCCTGCAAGATTCAGGGTGCTGCAAAGGACAGCCAAAGGAGGGGCTGAGCAGACCCTCTCCCTGCAACCCTCTCCAGGCCTTGGCCTTGGCCTGCTCTGGTGAACTGACTCCTGCCTTTAGGGCTCCATCTTCCCCCAGCCCCCCCCATTTAATCCCCAAAGGGGGGGGGACTGGCTGCTCTTCCTGGGAGGGGGTGTTGCGATGGGCTCTCTCTCCCTCCGTTTCTTTTCCAGCTCAGCCTTGCCAGCTCAGGGAATGACCAGCAATGCTCCTGCAGATGATCTCAATGACTGAGCTGGAGTGCAAGGGTTGAGGTGATTCCTCTGTTAATACTTAGCATTTCTAGAACATATTTTGCATATTTTTATTACAGCTGTCATCTAATTAAAAATAAACACTGTAATCCTAAAAAGTTAAGGCTATCCTAAACTGACTGATTTTGGGAATTCAGTGAATTCAATGGGATTACTTCTCAGTACACATATATGATCACATTGTTGAATCAATTATTACATTAAATACAGGTTTGAAGGGGAAACAGCAACATACTTTGTTCTCAGGCAATGTCCCAGGAGACACCATCCTGGATAAGGGATTCCCTCTTGTAGCAGGAGAGCCTTGCAGCAGCTGGATGAGGCCAAAGGGGCTCATCTTGTCCAGCATCCTGTTTTCACAGATGCCCCGTGGGAGTAAGCTCACTCGCAGGACCTGAGCACAACAGCCACCTTTTCTGTAGCACTACCCCCCCCCCCCACTTCAGCCCCCCAGATGGGAAGAATGCCATCTATGTGTTTTATAAGTAAGAAGGCTCTTTTAAAAATGTTCCACCCAATTAGTCAGAAGCACCTTTTCCTCAAGCAAAAGGCTTTTCTAATCGGTTCAGTGTTGCAGCCTTGCTATCATCTTTAGTTTTCACTTAAGTGTTCAAATGCACCATCCCAGTGATCCTTGCAGCAACCATGTAATGCAGGCCAGGAGGCTTCCCTAAGGGGACCCTGAGAAGGCTCAGCTTGAGCCACGGACTTCCTGGCTCAGGAAGACTTTTTTATACAAGCATTTCAGTTCTTGTGAGATTAAAACTTCTTTATTCAGACGACTTGCCTTTTAATACAGAATACAGAAAAGAAAGCAAAAGGGTGATTTGTTGCACAAATGAGAATCCTGGCCAGCTTTGGCTTCTAGTGCCAGCAGGAAATCTATCCGAGGAGCAACCAAGGTGTCCTCAAATGAAGGGATGGGGACCCTGTGGGCTTTCAGATGCCATTGGATCCCACCAGCTCCAGCCAGTGTGGGCGACAGCCAGGGATGATGGGAACTGCAGTCCAACAATCTATAGGCACCACATGCTTCCTTTCCCTGACCTAATAGGTAATACTGAGGTTGGTCAGTGGAGAACATGGACCCCCCCCCCCACCAAACAACCCTTTCAAAGTTACCTGGTATATACTGTAAATGGCACAGCCACTCCTATCCGTAAGTGTGGAGTTTTTGCCTCTCTCTCTCAATTAATGGATGGGATGTTTTGTTGACCAGTCACACAAGAAGCCTGTGCCCATCTTCTCTGACCATCTCCTTTGATGTGTCACCTCTGCCTGTGAAGCCCAAGTTGGGGAAGGCGAGGGGTTAATATTGCTGAAGTGGAATGGGGGGTAGTTACTAGAGTGGATACCAAAGTTCCTCTCAGTGAAGTGGTTCGGAATATGCTCCATTCACAGACTCTCTCCATGTAGTATAAATGAAGTCCACGTTCCCCTGGAAATTCTTGACCAGCTCAGAAAAAGATTCTCCACTTGCTCAGTTGGCCTCCAGACTTCTCTGTTGAAGTTCACACAAAAGTCCTTTAACATGAGCAGCTCTTTATTTGCACTGAAGCCTTAACGGATTGCTAGGAAAGGGCACAAAACGGCACAATCCAGATGCAGAAGCTCTCTGAGGGAGGAAGTCCCTCACTTGCTCCTTCCTTATCCACTCTCCTTCATCACTAAGAACTCTGGGAGCAGGCAGCCTTCCCTTTGCCCTCTTCTCCCCATTTCACTCAGTCCTCTTGATTGTGCTGTGCAAACATTTTAGGTGGTGATTATTCCCTGTGCAGAGCTAATCGCCCTCCTTACTTTTGTTCTTGGGTGTGCCCTGCTGAGGGGCAAGACAGAGTTAGCCAGAAGTACATAGCCCCCTCAGCACACATGATGTGTCAATGGCAAAAGCCAGGAGAGAGCTCTCAGAAACTGATTAACTTTCTTCCAACTGGTCACCCACAGCTTCTGAATTCTCTTGAGCTGAGGGGAGTGTTCCTAGAGCAGAGTGTGAAAGGAAGGAGGCTGGGGAACAACCAGGAGGCCATCCAGAAAATGTTAACTCCAGTAGTGCAGGGAATTGGACAATGTCACTGGGACCCCTTGGGGAAAACTGCTCTCCCCCAACACACACAAAAACACACCCCAAGCTTGGTAGCTCTTCCAGGCACTGGGGACTCCCAGACATTCAATATAACCACAACTAAGGATTCAAACAGCCAACACAGGCAATGTAGCTTTCAAAAACAGCTGCTTCCATGCATATAGTTCTGAGATTGCCGCCTGTCTCTTTTAAATCCTGATCATTCAGTACAGGAAGGGGGTGAGGAGAGGAAGCAATCACAATTCCCCGTGCACTACATGCATCCAACTCTCTGCAAGCAGAGTCCTAGGATATTATATACAATCTAATTGCTTTCCATTTTATAAACATGCAATCTGCATTTTCACTCCATGAACAGCTGCTTTTGGTTAAAGTCCTTCAATATGTGTAGCTGGCTTGAGTAGTTTGTGTAAAAGCAGCAGCAGCAGTCTTCCTTGCCCCTCCGTCCTGCAAGGAGTGGTGATCTTGCACAGTGGGGGAAAAAACGATCAGAGGAAGTCAGGCCTATTCTCACATCCTTCACCACCACCTACTGGTCATTGGACTCAAATACACACGACTCTCACACAGATAGAGGAAACACCATCCAAGGAATGACTCTGGGAAGGTGACAGGAGCAAAGAGAGATGCCCCAAAAACCCATGTTCCCTTCCACACCTTAACTATTACTTACCTTGCATAGTTCAGCAGTAGGGTCCTGCCCTGACAACACCTCTAGATAGGGCTGGGAAAGACATTCATGTTGCCCACAATCCTGAGCTGCTTGGACCAATGACCAGACAGCTTCCTATGTCTGAGATAGCTGCTAACCCTTAGCCTGTTTGATAGATGGATGACTTCATGCAATGAATTCTTAACTGGTTGTGAGGTGTTGGTTATCTAGCTCCGTCGGGAAAGCATGAGATGCTTACTCTCAGGGTCATAGGTTTGAGCCCCACACTGGGCAAAGGATTCCTGCATTGCAGGGGGTTGGACTAGTGGTTCCTTCCAAATCTACGATTCTATGGTTCTATAAACAGTGATTTGCTCCTGTGCCCAGGTGGGCTTGTGTCATCCAGTAGTCTGGCGTCTTTGGAAAGCATGGAGTGTCATGTGAAACAAGGACACACAGAGGGATTAAATTATTGAAAGCTACAGAAGAATCACACACACACACACACACACACAAAATCAGTATTCTCTGTACAAAGGAAAATCCTGCCTCATTGTATGGCACCAGCATCCTTGTGTAATTGCTAGGGTCCCAGCAGAGCCCACTATTGTTGATGCCTGGCCATCTGAGTCCCCTATAGAAAAACTGAGAGGCGTCTGGTGCTTTAAGAATACCAGGCCCAGTGGAACTGCATCATGAGGAAATTAAATTGGGGCAGACCATGGCAAGTTCAGCTGCTCAATCCTGGCCATTCACGGTCACTGCTGCAGACTGAAGGCTACTCATTGTTACCTGGTAATCCTTTCGCTGGGCTGTGAGGGCACTTAGGGCCTCCTGAAAACTTGTGCCACCCTTGCCAACCCCTGAGCGTGGTGGCAAGACTGCAGGCATCATTTTAATTCTAAAAATCTTCTGACACAGTCCTTTGCACAGCCAGGCATCTGCTGAGGTTCTGTTGGCTAGACCTGAAGCAAGAGGGCCCAGAGGCCCCCCAAAACCTGGAGCCAACGCAAAGTCCTCTGATGTATTGGTAATTAGGAAGAGGAAGGCGAGGATTAGCAACATATGGTCCTTACAGTCAAGGGATGTTAGCAGTGGAGTTCCACACAGCTGTAACGCAACTGGTGTTATTTAATATAAAAATGATCTGGAGTTAGGCACAACCCGAGAAGCGGCCAAGGCTGTGGAGATTCAGCAGAATGCTGAGAGCCCAAAGACAGTGGGGTCCCTCAGCCCAAGCCACTCTCTCTATACCAGGTGAATGGCCAATTCCATGTTAGGGATCATCAGGAAAATAAAAATGCTTTGACCCATGGTGTGACCACCTTTGGAGTGCAGTGTTCAGCTCGTGTTGTCCATCTCAGCTGCAGGAAATGATCAAGGAGTTGGGAGAATTGTTCTGATGGCGTCTGGGGCTTTTGGTTACAAAAAATGGGTTGTAAGCCAATGCTAGTTGTCCTGAATGTAGACCCATTGAAATTAATGGGCCTAAGTTGATCATGCCCATTACGTTTGTTTACACTGAGTAAATAACATTAGACACAACCCCAAATCAGCATCTAAGAAAGAGGGAGGACAGTGGATGCTTGTATGATTCTGAATGTTGTACAGAAAGGTGATTTTTTTCCTTCACACGAGAACTTGAAATCCAGCCACTTAAATCAAGTATGAGAATAGCTAGGCAATTATCAGTTCTTGGTCTCTGGGCATCTTACTGAAAAGGCCACTCGTGTGTCTGAAGCAACTTAGCATCTGATGACACCTTAAGTATTAACACATTTATTATAGCATAAGCTTTTATGGACACTAGCCTATGTCACCAAATGCATGAAGTGTTGCTGTGAGTTGCTGGTATATGTAAGTACACATAAGTTGTTTTTGGGATGCAGGTAGAATTATAAATACTAAGGTCAAAGGGAAATGAAATGTAGTGAGCAAGGGTTCTTAACCAAGGGTCCATTAATTTGGCACAAACATTTATTTTTCCAACGTGATAAAATCAGTTGTTTGCAAATCTGTGTGTGTGTGTGTGTGTGTGTGTGTCCTTTTCTGGGAAGAAGGTCCATAGCCTTCATAAGATGGTGATCCCCAACCAACTGGCATGGACAGTGACAAACATGCTATTAACAGTGGCAGTTGGCAACAGAGCTGGCAATAACACAAATATATTGGCATTGGTAAGCCATTTAACACTTGTCCTTTGTCTTGGTTCAAGTCGCAGCTGACAGAATTTAGTATCTTTAGAATTTGTAGTTAATAGGTTGCAGTAATTTGAAGTTCCTCTATTGCTTGACTCTTCTTTAGGGGTGGGGTGATGTCTGTTCTGGAGTGAATTTTTGTTGTTGTTGTTAAGCAGAAAGCAATACAGATGAATGATATCTGGAACACAAGATACTTTAGAAATAATCGTGGCCTAGCAAACCAAAGCCTGAAAAAACTAAGCAGGATACATAAAATAAAAATAATGCATTCCAAGTGCAGATGAGGACTCTAGAGAGAATGAACTCAATTATTCTAATGTGCCAGAGGCTTCATGGAACATACTTCATGTAAATCTTCCACACTTATAGGAGATAAAATTAGAGTTTAATCAAGAGAATCAATAAATAAGAGTGTTAAATCACCTCCAGGCCCAGGAAGGAGACACTGCAGAGCACTTCCTACACTCTCACTTTGTGGGGACAATGAACATGATGGTGAAGGCTAACACTTAATGGGCAGATCATAATAACTTCAAACTCATTAGCGCCCCAGGCCCACCTTTCAACTTTGTCACTTGGACATATTAAAAAGGACAAAGCTGCATTGCTCGAGACGACAAGCATTGCTTTCCTCACCCTCGGCCCAGCAGGCAGCCAGGATGCCTTTGGGACGACTGGGCTGCTTGAGCTCAATCACCAGAGAGGCTGCAGATCCACTGGGATGCACTGCCTGGCAGAGCGTTCTCTAGAACTGAGCACCAAAATGACACCTTCATGGATCCCTCATATGACAGGGAATCCGGCTCAAAATGGCACACAAGCCCTTTCCTGAAGGGACTCCATCAAAGGATGCACAACCAACTAAGATCAGGATGCCATTGTGGATCTGGTGCTCATGCCAAGGCAGCTTCTTCTATTATTTAATCACCACCATTATTAATTCATTTAGAGCATTTGTACCTATTATTCAGGCAAAAAGCTCCCAGAGCAGCTCACATACAATAAAGTCTTGCAATCTTTGCCTTCTTTGGTGAACAGTCTCTTTCCTGCTCCCTTCACCTGCTAAGTGGCCTCTGACTCTTTTGATCCCAAATAACAGGCAACGCAGACTGACTACTGAGCCACACTCACTACAATAGAGGATAAAAAGAATCAGAGAAGAAGGGAGAGGGGAACCAAATCTCAGAAAGAGGCCAAAAAATGTATTCATATATGATAAAGTGACATAACCCCCCAGCCCCGGCCATAAACACTAATGGATAGCAAAGTTAAGATGGCCAAATTTCACGATCACAGGAACATCTTCCTATAATCGAGCAGCTGCATACTCAGTTTTGCCTGTCCCAGGGCCTTGGTGGCATAATTGGGGTGGGGTGGGAGGGACTCTAACCAAACCGTTGCTTTTCTTAGCCTGTGTGGATATTGCCTTCTTTGAGCATCAGATGAGGGCAATTCCTAAAGGACTATCGGCTGCTACTCTTCGGCTGATAAAATGGCCATTCTGTGAGGCTCCAGGCAAAGCGACCTTCCAGACTGAAGGCTCTGCCTGCCCCTCCCTCTGAACCAGTTCTACGCCCTCCACTGCTTCTAATTCTGCCCTTCCTCACCAGAGCCGAACACAACAGACAAGGAGTATTTTCTGAGCAAATTTATTTAAATTTTCTTAATACAGTTTAGAAACTGCAGAAGTAAACTAAGTTTTACATTCGCTACAAAGTTCCCCCTCTTCGTTTATTATGAACCGCCCCCCCCCCAACCAAACCCACACAACTGATGCATTGTGTAACTTGCTGTTTGGGGCAGGTATTGGGGCTCTCCTTTGTATTGGTGGGAGCAGACTCTTGCATGGGAAAAGCCAGCCCTTGGATTATTTTATGAGCAACAAGCCTAGAGGAGCAAGTCTCTTAAAAACAGTATTTATATATTTACAAAGCTAATCATCTGGTGGGGTGATGAAGAAGCACCATAATCCTGGAAAGGTCAGGCTCCAGATGAAAATGCAGCAAGCTTCTATTGCACTTTAAGTGCCTCCCCCCGAACAAGCCAGTGGCATGCTTGCCTCATTCAAAAAGAGGGTGAGCTCATCAGACCTCAGCGCCTTTTGACCAAACAAACAAAAGTCCATTAGCTCTCAAACAGAAAGCCAAACCCAAACTCTAAGCTTGCTTGGGGTACTGGAATATTTGCTGCTGAGCTACTAAGCACTGTGATAGTTATATCCAAGATACAATTCACCTTCCTCAACTGAAAACAGCTTTAAGAAATTTCTATGGAGTGCCAGCTTTATGTGATCATGTGCTTGGTGCAAAACTCCTGAACTTCTGCATAGCTTCCGAACGAAACTGTTGGAAAGGCAACCTTTCCAGAAAGCAGCCGCTTTGGCTCTTTTTGGGCGCTTTGCTTTTATGGTAATTTATGCTTAAGAACAGAACTGACAAGGTTTCAGTAATGCCTTTACTCCTGATGCTTATGACATAAGCATTTTCTTATTTTGCCAATTATAATGAAGAAACACTTGATTTTCCAATGTAGAAAACTCCAATAAGACAGATCCTTTTGCAGCAGACAGATAAAAGTTGTGTTTGTATTTTTCACTCAATAGAGGGGGAAATGATCCTTACTGCCAATAAACAGTTCTGATTTGATTCCAAGATAGTGACAATCTAGAAATAAATAGCTATAAATACATTCAGAGTTCCTATTACAGAATCATGAAGGAAACACAAAATGGGGAATTAACTTCTGATCCAAACCTAAGCATAAAAGACAAGGCATGTCCTAGCAGGAAGAGACACTCAAGACAGGCATAAAACAAGAGGGAAAGAATTGGTCCAGCATCAACAGTCTTGAAACATACCAATTAGCATAATTCAACAATCTCTTCCTCTCTTAAATGACACTAGGTGGCTTTATTTGCTTTGGGTATACATAATGAAAGCAGCTTCTGTCTTTTTTGGAAGAGATTCAGTACCTTGGAGAAACTGCAGCGGTCTCTCTGTACAAATGCACACCATATGTGTGTGTGAGCGTGTGCATGTGCATGCATGATTGCACGTGCAAAAATCATGCACCCACATGCACACACACACAGTTGTATCAACACGCCACGTATGCGACTTGAGCACAGATCGGTCTTCATTCGTCATTGGCAGCACTTGTCCCTCTCACTTCACCTTGGTTACGCAACTGTATGGGGGGAGAGCGGGGGAAAGAGTCCATCAGTCAGTGACCAGCTTTCACTGATAGACAGACAGACAGACAGACAGAGAGACAGACAGACAGACAAATGCTCTTGAACATTTCTCCAGGGAAGCCATCTTTACATCGTGCAGCTAAACCACCAAGATAAAGGAATGTTGTGAAGCTGATGTGAATGTCAATTTACAATTGAAGCAGCATTCAGCGATTTGCAGGGTGTCCCACTCAGAATAAGAGATCCTGATGTTGTGCATTTAGGTATGAAGGCCAAACTTTGGGGCTCAAGAGGCTGTAGTTCATTCAGTAGGAAGATCTGGCCTTCCTGGAATTCCTCGGGAGCCCAAACATGCTAACTTGAGAGAAACAGCCTAGAGTGTGACTATGGCTCGGATACACCTTGCAAAATGAGGAAAGGCCTGCAGCCTGTTACTTCTTTTCCAGTTTAACCACCAAGTTTTTAGTGCCTCTCCTACTTCAGAGAAAAGTCCTGAGCGACCCAGATAGCTCTGTCTAGGGTATATCTAGGGTGTGGCAGGAAAGTATGAGGTTCTGCTACTGGGGTGAGGGTGGGGTTTGTTTGTTTTTTAACATTCTGATATAAAACCACAGCTGTCACATTCACAAGAAAAGCCACTCACTGTTGGGGTGAAGCAAGGACCCAGAGTGTGTCGCTCTGAGGAGATGCCTTTGCCCTGGAGTGTGTCGCCATGTTGGCTGGCGAAATGCCCTCCCCTGACAGGCACACCAGATCCCCAAGTGAAAATGAGCCTCCTTACCAAGGCTTTTTAGGTTTTTAGCTTCTTCTTTTCTGCAACTGTTTTCATCACCTTTTGTTTACTGGCGTCTTAAAGAATTATTTTTTTGTTTTACTGATCAGTTCTTTATCATTTATATTATGCTGTACCTCATCATCATGAAAGGTGGGCTATAACTCTTTTAAGTAAAGTAAATAAAAAATGAAATGCCTGCATTGAGGTGCCAGCGCCTGAGCTGGGAAAGGTGGAAAAGGAGGCTAGAGGAGCACTGTGGCATCATTTGAGTGATACAGTAACTCCCCTTGGCAGGAAATGTCCTTTGGCAGGAGAGGCCTGAGATCCTCAGCACCCAAGTCACTTACACAGCTTCATTTGGCCTCTGACCCTACAGAAGATTCCTCTAGACATCGGCAGCCAACGTACCTCGGACGGAACCCTTCTTACGCATCTAGATGCAAAATAAAACTGTCAGCCACTAGGCAGTTAACAGAGGAGGATTTAGTTGGAAAGGATTACACTGGTCAGAGAAAAGCCTCTGGTAGCCAGTATCAAATAGCCGTGTGCCCTGAAGCAAGTGAGAGGAAGGAAGAGCGCTCCATTTGCAACCAACAGCACACAGTTCAAGCAAACGGCAAACTCCGAGTTGCCCAGGGGAGGAGAAATGGAAAGAGAAGAGGAGGAACCACCACCAAGAAAATATATATTAAAAGGTTAAGAAATGGATCCCCAAATGTATGTTAGGGTTAAAAGTGGTCCCTAGGTCTAAAACAGTTGAAAACACCTGTCCTGCAACATCTCTCCCCTGCTGGGGCCTCCTATGAAGGGCAAACAACCACCAGATGCAAGATGTTAGTCACAACAGACAGAAAGAAGGTGGGATGCAGGAGGTGAGATGAATCAGAGAAGGAGCACACACAACAAGATGTCAAGAAGAAACAGAAAAGCTGGCTGAAGAAGAGATGAGCCAAGGCAGCCAGAGACCTTCAAGGAAGGAGGAAGGCCAGAGGAGCTCAAGGCAAGAAACCGGGTCCTGAGGGGGCAAGAGGTCCGTAAAGCCCACTCCCCCTCCCTCCAGGCTAGGCAGTCTTGGCACCCCTCAGCACCCCCGTGCCTCTGATCACATGAGGAAGCATCTGCGCAACTGGGCTGCCCAGAGACACAAAGATGCTTGTGAAGAGGGCAGCAGCTTCAAGGAGCTGGATGGGCTGCTGGAGGTCCCAGTGCAGAGCCCAAGAGCAACCTGCATTTACCTCCATGGAGGGAGCCCCACAAAGCAACACGCAAGAGGAGACAGGCAGCAACAACATGACAGGGAAGGACAGAAAGGAAACACAGGACAGTCTCCATGATGTACATGTACTGTAAAATCCTTGTTCGCTTGAGGATTGAAAAAATGAGCAGCAGCAGAAGAATGTGGCAGACACCAGGGGGCATGAAACAAGTAGCCCCTTGCTCTCTTGGGGATCTTCCTTCCTGCTCTGACTCTTTCCTCAGGTTTCTCAGCCACTCTGCTCTATGGGGAGATGTCCCTTGTAGCGTTAGTAGCATTAGCAGTAATTCAGAAGCGTACAGAACAAGCACACATATCCAGCAAAAAGCCAAGGCAAGTTTTAATAGCCAAACTTCATACAGGGGAAAGGAAAGCCCTGCAGACTGGCCAGGATGTCCTGGTCAAAGAGGCAGCTAGCCCACCAATCTGTGGTTTGCCCTTTCAAAAAGGGGGGCTGGCTCAAGTGAGCAGCCTGCCTACAAGCTCTGTTTGCCACTCTTGTCTTTTTTGCTTCAAGAGTGAGCCTCCAGAGGGCTGAGCAGTCTCTCCCACCACAGTAATGCTCCAACAAAGTGCAGTCCTGCATTTCCCAGAAGGCCTGAATGCAGCAGAACATGGCAGCTGCGCCAAGTCAGAAACCTCTGCAAGAGCACTCTTACCGCTTCCAGCTCTCTCTGCGTTTCATCCTCCATCCGCCGGATGTCCTCCATCGTGAGGTCAATCCACCTGTCAATCCAGCAGAAGAGCTGGCGATGGAAGTTGGTAAATATCCTTTTTTCTTGCTTTAGAGAGAAAAGAAAGCAGGCTGAGGCCACAGTCCCTCAGGTTCACTAAGCAACTGCTGTTCTATTTCTCCTGCAGCCTTCATAGCTGCCTCTCTCACAGGACTAAGGGAACAGTCCAGAAGCAGATCTACCCCCAAGAAGGCAATTCTTCCAAAGTCAAACCAAGCAATTCAAATCAACACGCAAGAAGCTCGTCTCCTCCAAGCTCTGACAAACATTCCCAGCTTCTCACCTTCTGAATAAAATTCTCTATTTTGTTCTGCAGTCCCCACCACTTAAACTTGATTGTCACCAGCTTGTAAGCACACATTTTCGGACAGTCTCCATCAGCAGACAACTCCTTCTGTTTGCAGAGAAGCAAAAGAAGAAGGTGAGTGGGGCGTTTCTGTTTGACAGGCATCAGGCAGACTCTGGGAACTGAATTGAAGTGTCTTACCTTGAAGTCATCCCTACTAAAAAATCAAGCCACAATTCTATGGAACAGGACTTCCTCTCCAAGGCTGCTTTGGGCCCTCACTGTCAGTCCTTTTCAATGGCTGATTAAGATGCACCCAGGAGGCCTCTGGCCCAGTGGGCAGTCTTCCTTCCAACATGGCTGTGCAATGCAGTTCTAGCTGGTGCACATTTTCACACACAGGCCAGTCACCCTCCTCAGAGAAAAGGGCTGATAGGGAGGCTGGGGGAGGCTGGGCAATATCCTACCACACAGCAAGAAATGCTGGTGCCCCGGAAGAGGCGAGGGCAGCAAAGAGCCAGAATAAATGAACCGATATTTTATCAATGCTACATTCAGTTCAAGAGCAGGTGTGCCATTTCATATCAAAAGAAGGCTCAAAAGAGATTTAATATTCACAGTACCCCTGTTCTCATAGGAACACAGGAAGCTGCCTTGTGCCAAGTCAGACCCTTCTAGCTCAGTATTGCCTCCACGGAACGGCAGCCATGGTTCTCCAGGGTTTCCGAGGAGGGAGTCTCTCCCCCGCCCACCTTGAGATGCCCCTGGGCATCAAACTTCAGACATTCCACATGCAAAGAAGATTCAAGGTTTAAATAGTTTAAAGGCAACCACCATGTTTACCTGCTGTGGTTGCAGATTAATAGGAAGCAGTTAGGATTAATTAGGATGCTGAATACTTCAAAAATCCGGCACCATGATAGAAAACTAACATGCCAGTTTTGCCTTGACGCTCACCCATTCACAGGAGAAGGGAGCTTTAAGAGATCTATACCTACAACCCCCCAATTCAGGCCTCAAGACACAGCCAGGAGAAAAATCCCTCCCTCCCTCGCCCAGACACAGACCACAGGCAAACATGCCTCTCACTCAAGGGCAAATGCTTCACCTGCACACCTGTGCCTCACTCTCACAGCCCACCTATTCAGACATACCTCCCCCCACTCCCCCCCCCAAACTACCCAGACACTTGCTCTTCTCCTTCTCTCACAAACACACCAAACAGATGCACACCTCTCCCTCTCTCACACTTGTGGCCAAAGGGGCACAAAGCAAAACACTGAAAAGGTACAGCAGGCTAGATTCTCAACCCCCCAAAACAGTAATAGTCTATATGTTTTATTTCATATATCTGGTTCTAAAAAAGGCTAGAAACCTTTTTAAAACAAAAACTGGGAATTTACGAATTATGGTTCATCCTGGGGGCACCAAAGGACCACAGCGCTTGTGGGTGCTGGGTTGGCAATCCCTGCTCAAGAGCTATTCCATGATGACTTTTTCTGTTGATTAGGACAGAAAAGTCAAATAGTATTACCTTCCAGTTAGGTCCCAAAGGGCCTCTCTTGGTCTTGACTGACTGGAACAAGGCTGGGTCCTCATCAGCTTTGTAGTCCTGTGAAATCAAAAGCCCAATGAGGAATTAGGATGGGGTTTTTTTGGGGGGGGGCACTCAGGCAGCATTTTTCATTGCCAAAAAACAATCAAGTAGGAGCCACAGAAGCTGTAGAATAAAGGAGAGTATAGCTGTGTTCTGTTCATTTAGTACAGGGGTAGGCAACCTAAGGTCCGGGGGCCAGATGTGGCCCAACTGCCTGGGGAATCAGGGTGTTTTTACATGAGTAGAATGTGTCCTTTTACTTAAAATGCATCTCTGGGTTATTTGTGGGGCATAAGAATTCATCCCCCCCCCAAAAAAAAATAGTCCAGCCCCCCACAAGGTCTGAGGGACAGCGGATCGGCCCCTTGCTGAAAAAGTTTGCTGACCCCTGGACATCATGAAGATGATTTCAAAACTGAGCCCACTTGGTTGGGGCGTAGGGTTAAGCATGCAACCCCCACATCTAATTGGCCACTTTACCAGCCAAGGTGTGAAATCTCGTTAGAACATTAGCACCGCCTTGCCTAACAATAAAAAAATACAGCTGGGGAAATTGTGTTGAACTTGCAAGGGGAAGAGAAGAAGAAAGCCTCACACACTGCTGGGAATCAACACCTTCCTGGTATAACTGTGATGCCACCCCAGAATGGGCCAGTTCCAGAGGCCCGCTTTAGCTACATTTCAGTCCACAGCTGAAAAAGGTTGCTGACCCCTGATTTAGCAGCAGCTAATTCCCCTAAAAAGGGGAATTTAACACAATACTGGCCA
Organism: Podarcis tiliguerta; assembly: GCF_965153285.1. Classification (NCBI taxonomy): domain Eukaryota; kingdom Metazoa; phylum Chordata; class Lepidosauria; order Squamata; family Lacertidae; genus Podarcis; species Podarcis tiliguerta. The sequence continues at coordinate 42,112,801 of NC_139549.1, forward strand.
CTTTTCCAGAAGACTCGCCCTTAAGCTGACTTCCCAATGCGTCTTCCATTAATATCTCTACACACAGGTGTTATTTATTTATTTAGGAAGTCTCATTAAGAAATCCTAAGTCCATTTAAAAATTTGGACTTCACTTGATGCCTGAAGGATAGCAAGGATGGCAGCAAGTGAACACATTCCAAAAAAAGGCTTGTCCCCCACCCCCGACACTGCAGAATCACAGGTGGTCACATCTGTTGTTGAGGGAGAGCATTTTGGACTTGTTTATGCCAGTGGGTGAGCAGGCTTTAAAAATCCGTGTCCAGACATATGACCAACAGAATGGAAGACTGTCCAGCCTCTGGGCCCCCCCACCGCCCTGCCCCCATCAGGATGATGAACAGGTATGCAAGAATCAATCCCATGGATACCAGAGAAAGCAAAATGCTCCATTAGCAGTTTTGGAAGATGGGAGTTCTGCTGCCCTCCCTCGGCATTTGCTCCCAGCTCTAGGTGCACACGCCAGGCTCTGGCCAGGTGCAAGTTGGGACCTTGGCCTTAAGTCAGTTGAAGCCAAGGGATTCCTGTGCAATTGCCACAATCACTCTTGGTATGTACTTTTTCCTTCTGCGTCCAACAACTACAGCACAGAGCAAACATCACCTCAGCTCTAATTCTGAGTTATAGAGAAGCAACTGACCAGCAGAGCCAACTCGGAGGCTATTGGGGAATGGGAGAGAGACGTGGCTGAGCAGTTGCCTTCTCCTTGCCACCAACTACAGACTCTTCATCTCATTATCAAACCAGTGCAGCCCAGGCAAATCTTCAATGGCTGGTTGCTTCAGATTCCTCCTCCTTTGCCCGGCAACGAGAGCACCATCTTGTGGGCAGGCCTCCCTCCTGGGCAGCAGAGCAGCACCTAAGCCACTTCCAATGGCCCCTAGCAGTTGGCACCTATGCCTGGAGATAACAGAGTAAACGATGCCAGGAGGGAGCTGCAGCCCAAGATAGGAAAAGAGGTGCTAAGGAAACACTAGGCTTCTTTAAATGAACTCAAATCTCCGGGGCCTGATGAGGTGCACCCACAGGTACTAAAAGAGCTTGCAGATGTAATCTCAGAGCTTCTGTCTATAATTATGTAGAATTCTTGGAGAAGAGGTGAGGTCCCTGTGGACTGGAAACGAGTAAATGTTGCCCCCATCTTCAAAAGGGGGTGGTGGTGGAGGAAGACACAGGTAAGTACCAACCAGTCAGCTTGATGCAGATACCAGGAAAGGTCCTAGAACCGATAATTCAACAGTTGATCTGTGAGCCCTGTGATTACTAAGACCCAGCATGGGTTTCTCAAGAACAAATCATACCAGGTGAATCTCATTTCTTCTTTTGATGAGTTAGAAGCTTGGTGGATCAGGGGAATGCTGAGGACCTAATGCATCTTGATTTTAGTAAAGCTTCTGACAAGTCCCCCATGATACCTCAATTTGTATCTGGTTGGCTGACCAAACCTAAGGAGTGTTCACTAATGGTTCCTCATCATCCTGGAAAAAAGGGACAGGTGGGGTGACAGAGGGTTCAATTCTGGGCCCTTTGTTGTTCAACAACTTGGAGAAAGGAATTCAGGGAATGCACATCAAATGTGCAGATGACACCAAGTTGGGAGGGTTAGCTAATGTCGCAGAAAGCAGAATCTGGATTCAATATGACTTTAACAGATTGAAGAACTGGGCTCAAACTAACAAAATTAATTCCAATAGAAACAAATGTAAGGTTTTACACTGAGGCGGGAAGAACTATCTGCACAAATATAAGATGGGGAACACCTGGATTGTCAATAGTATATGTGGAAAGAATCTAGGGGTTTTGGTGAACCACAAGATTAACATGAGCCAACAGTGTGATGCAACAGTGGAAAAAACTAATGTCAGCAGAAGTATAGTGTCCAAATGAAGAGAACTAATAGTTTGACTCTATTCTGCCTTAGTCAGACCACACCTGGAGGACTGTGTCCAGTTCTGGGCACCACAATTTAAAAAGCCGGAAGGTGTGCAGAGGAGGGTGACCAAGATGATCAAGGGTCTGGAAACCAAGTTTTATGAGGAACACTTGAGGGAATTGGGTATATTTAGCCAGGTAAAGAGGAAACTGAGGAAACATGATAGTCATCTTCAAATATGTCAAGGGCCGTCACATGGAAGAGGGAGCAAACTTGTTTTCTCCTGCTCTAGAGGGGAGGACTCGAACCAATGCCTTCAAGGTACAAGAAAGGAGATTCTCACTAAACATCAGGAAAAACTTTCTGAAACTAAGATCTGTTTGACAGTGGACCCTCCTTCCTTGGACGTCCACAAGAGGTGGTGGACTCTCCTTCCTTGGAAGTTTTTAATCAGAGGTTGGAGGGTCGTCTGTCATGGATGCTTTAGTTGAGATTCCTGCATTGCAGGGGGTTGGACTAGATGACCCTCCAACTCTACAATTCTGATTTGTATTGCAGCTATTTTGAAGGCCATTTTTTGTGGCAAAAAAGGCCTTTAACTGTTGCTGTCCCCTTCATGGATCACTGCCTTGCCGTGGTGAAGGGGCTTGAATAACTCAGAGAAGCTATGAGCTATGCCGTGCAGGGCCACCCAAGATGGACAGGCCATAGTGGAGAGTTTTGACCAAATGTGATCCCCCTGGAGGAGGAACCGGCAAGCCACTCCAGTATCCCTGCCAAGAAAACTCCATGGACAAAAGCAACAGGCATATAAAAATTATGGCGCTGGAAGATGAGCCCCTCAGGTTGGAAGGCGTCCAAAATGCTACTGAGGAAGAGTGGAGGACCAGTACAAGTAGATTCAGAGCTGATGAAGCGGCTGGGCCAAAGCCGGAAGGTCACTCAGTTGCGGATATGCCTGGAAGCGAAAGGAAAGTCCAATGCTGTAAAGAAAAATATTGCATAGGAACCTGGAATGTAAGAACCATGAACCTTGGTAAGTTGGATGTGGTCAAAAATGAGATGGCACAAATAAATATTGACATCCTGGGCATCAGTGAACTAAAATGGACAGAAATGGGCGAATTCAGTTCGGATGACCATCATATCTACTACTGTGGGCAAGAAACCCGTAAAAGAAATGGAGTGGCCTTCATAGTCAACAAAAGAGTGGTGAAAGCTGTACTGGGATGCAATCTCAAAAATGATAGAATGATCTCAATATGAATCCAAGGCAGACCTTTTAACATCACAGTAATCCAAGTTTATGCACCAACCACTGGTGATGAAGAAACTGAAATTGACCAATTCGATGAAGACTTACAACACCTTATAGAAACGACACCAAAGAAGGATGTTCTGCTCATTATAGGGGATTGGAATACTAAAGTAGGGAGTCAAGAGATAAAAGGAACAACTGTCAAGTTTGGCCTTGGAGTTCAAAATGAAGCAGGGCAAAGGCTAAGAGAGTTCTGCCAAGAGAACAAGCTGGTCATCACAAACACTCTTTTCCAACAACACAAGAGACGACTCTACACATGGACATCACCAGATGGGCAGCATCGAAATCAGATTATATTCTCTGCAGCCAAAGATGGAGAAGCAAAAACAAGACCTGGAGCTGACTGTGGCTCAGATCATCAGCTTCTTATAGCAAAATTCAAGCTTAAACTGAAGAAAGTAGGAAAAACCACTGGGCCAGTATGATACAATCTAAATCAAATCCCTTATGAATACACAGTAGAAGTGAGGAACAGGTTTAAGGATTTAGATTTGGTGGACAGAGTGCCTGAAGAACTATGGATGGAGGCTCACAACATTATACAGGAGGCAGCAACGAAAACCATCCCAATGAAAAGGAAATGCAAGAAAGCAAATTGGCTGTACAAAGAGGCATTACAAATAGCGGGGGAGAGAGGGCAAGCAAAGTGCGAGGGAGATAGTGAAAGATACAGGAAATTGAATGCAGATTTCCAAAGAATAGCAAGGAGAGACAAGAAGGCCTTCTTAAACGAGCAATGCAAAGAAATAGAGGAAAACAATAGAATGGGAAAAACCAGAGATCTGTTCAAGAAAATTGGAAATATGAAAGGAACATTTCGTACAAAGATTACCATAATAAAAGACAAAAGTGGAAAGGAACTAACAGAAGCAGAAGACATCAAGAAGAGGTGGCAAGAATACACAGAGGAATTATACCAGAAAGATATGGATGTCTCGTACACCCCAGGTAGTGTGGTTGCTGACCTTGAGCCAGACATCCTGGTGAGTGAAGTCAAATGGGCCTTAGAAAGCAGTGCTAATAACAAGGCTAGTGGAAGTGATGATATTCCAGCTAAACTATTTAAAATTTTAAACGATGATGCTGTTAAGGTGCTACACTCAGTATGTCAGCAAGTTTGGAAAACTCAGCAGTGGCCAAAGGATTGGAGAAGATCAGTCTACATCCCAATCCCAAAGAAGGGCAGTTCCAAAGAATGCTCCAACTGCCGCACAATTGCACTCATTTCACATGCTAGAAAGGTTACGCTTAAAATTCTACAAGGCAGGCTTAAGCAGTATGTGGACCGAGAACTCCCAGAAGTGCAAGCTGGATTCCGAAGGAGCAGAGGAACCAGAGACCAAATTGCAAACATGCGCTGGATTATGGAGAAAGCTAGAGAGTTCCAGAAAGATATCTACTTCTGCTTCATTGACTATGCAAAAGCCTTTGACTGTGTCGACCACAGCAAACTATGGCAAGTTCTTAAAGAAATGGGAGTGCCTGATCACCTCATCTGTCTCCTGGGAAATCTCTATGTGGGACAAGAAGCTACAGTTAGAACTGGGTATGGAACAACTGATTGGTTCAAAATTGGGAAAGGAGTACGGCAAGGCTGTATATTGTCTCCCTGCTTATTTAACATATATGCAGAATTCATCATGCGAAATGCTGGGCTGAATGAATCCCAAGCTGGAATTAAGATTGCCGGAAGAAATATCAACAACCTCAGATATGCAGATGACACAACCTTGATGGCAGAAAGTGAGGAGGAATTAAAGAACCTTTTATTGAGGGTGAAAGAGGAGAGCACAAAATATGGTTTGAAGCTCAACATCAAAAAAACGAAGATCATGGCCACTGGTTCCATCACCTCCTGGCAAATAGTAGGGGAAGAAATGGAGGTAGTGAGAGATTTTACTTTCTTGGGCTCCATGATCACGGCAGATGGTGACAGCAGTCACGAAATTAAAAGAATCCTGCTCCTTGGGAGAAAGGCGATGGCAAACTTAGACAGTATCTTAAAAAGCAGAGACATCACCTTGCCAACAAAGGTCTGTATAGTTAAAGCCATGGTTTTCCCAGTAGTGATGTATGGAAGTGAGAGCTGGACCATAAAGAAGGCTGATCGCCGAAGAATTGATGCTTTTGAATTATGGTGCTGGAGGAGACTCTTGAGAGTCCCATGGACTGCAAGAAGATCAAACCTATCCATTCTTCAGGAAATCAGCCCTGAGTGCTCACTGGAAGGGCAGATTGTGAAGCTGAGGCTCCAATACTTTGGCCACTTCATGAGAAGAGACGACTCCCTGGAAAAGACCCTGATGTTGGGAAAGATTGAGGGCACAAGGAGAAGGGGAGCAAGGAAGAAAGGGGAAACCCCACCCACAGGCAGCTTTGTGGGGGTGTTGGTGTGTAGGCAGGTGGGCAGAATGGGGACACTATCCCCTTTGTGGCGTGACAGGCAGAAACGTGAGTCAATCGGCTGCCCTTTGCTTCTGCTCCCTAGAAAGGGGAGTGGGCTTGACTTGCTGCAGTTTTACAGATCCTTTGGAAGGCTGTCACAGTTGAATTCACCTTTTCTCTAGGATGATTCCCAACTGCTGGCAAAACATTTTTACAACCAAAAGCATACTGAGCAACTCTGGTGAGCCCCAGTGATATTTCAAGGTTATGGGAATGGCTTGTTCTCTCCAATATGTTTTCATTTAATGTGAAAAATCCTGCTCTCCATATTGTTAGAGAGACTGTCAATTCACTCAGAAGCACTTTCCACAACAACCACTGCATTACATATATATATATGTATGTATGCTAATGAGCCCTTTCAAGAACAGCATTAAAAAGTGCTGGAACCAGAGTCAGCCGTGGCTTCATGTCAAACCACAGCAGGCGCCTCCAGCAAGATTGCAGCTCCTCACTTCTCTTAACCTAATTTCATGTATTAAAACTAAATTAGCAGGAATGTTAAAACAAGAGGAAGCACATTCAAAAGATTCACTCAATATGCAAGTCAGCGTGGAGGGAGGCAGATGGAGGATCCTGTCACAGCGTGTGTCTGCGTGGGGTAAACAGCAGGGGCAGCACGTGGAGGTGGAACAACAGCCAGGGCTCTTGACCGTCCTGCCAAGGGGGTTCCCAGGAGCTGTAGAGACCACCAAGGAAGGAGCCCTGCAGGGATCAAGGTGATCCTTGCTAGCCCTTTAGCCAACTGCCCAGGAGGGAGTTCAGGAAAGGCAGGCAGTGGTTCGTGCTCTGGTGTCTGGGGGTGCTGCTGCTGCTGCTCCTTCTTCCTCTCCACAGTCCTGTTGCCAAGGGAAGGAAACTGTTGGAAGACGCTCCCCACTTTGTGCATTTGAACCCCCACACCCCGGAAGCTGCAGCAGTAGCTCATGGTTCACATGCAAGACGCAATGAGGCTGGCTTGCTGAATGAAGACCCAAAGGGGTGGTCCAGATAAAAAGGCTAGCTAAGATGACAGTGCCCTGAGGGCAGAGCTTCCTCGGAGGTCCTCCTCCATCCAATCAGGATGGCAGCCCTAGGATGGCGAGGGAAGCCAAGACACTGACAGGGAGGTGATGCAAGTAATAATAATAATAATAATAATTTATTATTTGTACCCCGCCCATCTGGCTGGGTTTCCCCAGCCACTCTGGGCGGCTTCCATAGAAACAAAAAATACAGTAAAATATCACAGATTAAAAACTTCCCTGAACAGGGCTGCCTTAAGATGTTTTCTAAATGTCAGGTAGTTATTTATCGCTTTGACATCTGCTGGGAGGGCGTTCCACAGGGCGGGCGCCACTACCGAGAAGGCCCTCTGCCTGGTTCCCTGTAGCTTTGCTTCTCGCAATGAGGGAACCGCCAGAAGGCCCTCGGCGCTGGACCTCAGCGTCCGGGCAGAACGATGGGGGTGGAGACGCTCCTTCAGGTATACTGGGCCGAGGCCGTTTAGGGCTTTAAAGGTCAGCACCAACACTTTGAATTGTGCTCGGAAACGTACTGGGAGCCAATGTAGGTCTTTCAAGACCGGTGTTATGTGGTCTCGGCGGCCTCCCCCAGTCACCAGTCTAGCTGCCGCATTCTGGATTAGTTGTAGTTTCCGAGTCACCTTCAAAGGTAGCCCCACGTAGAGCGCATTGCAGTAGTCCAAGCGGGAGATAACCAGAGCATGCACCACTCTGGCGAGACAGTCCGCGGGCAGGTAGGGTCTCAGCCTGCGTACCAGGTGGAGTTGGTAGACAGCTGCCCTGGATACAGAATTGACCTGCACCTCCATGGACAGCTGTGAGTCCAAAATGACTCCCAGGCTGCGTACCTGGTCCTTCAGGGGCACAGTTACCCTATTCAGGACCAGGGAGTCCTCCACACCAGCCCGCCTCCTGTCCCCCAAAAACAGTACTTCTGTCTTGTCAGGATTCAACTTCAATCCATTAGCCGCCATCCATCCTCCAACCGCCTCCAGGCACTCACACAGGACCTTCACCGCCTTCACTGGTTCTGATTTGAAAGAGAGGTAGAGCTGGGTATCATCTGCATATTGATGGACACCCAGTCCAAACCCCCTGATGATCTCTCCCAGCGGCTTCATATAGATGTTAAAAAGCATGGGGGAGAGGACGGAACCCTGAGGCACCCCACAAGTGAGGGCCCAGGGGTCTGAACACTCATCCCCCACCACCACTTTCTGAACACGGCCCAGGAGGAAGGAGCGAAACCACTGTATAACAGTGCCCCCAGCTCCCAGCCCCTCTAGACGGTCCAGAAGGATGTTATGGTCGATTGTATCAAAGGCCGCTGAGAGATCCAGCAGAACCAGGAAACAACTCTCACCTTTGTCCCTAGCTCGCCGGAGATCATCAACCAGCGCGACCAAGGCAGTTTCAGTCCCATGGTGAGGCCTGAATCCCGATTGGAAGGGATCCAAATGGTCCGCATCCTCCAGGCGTGCCTGGAGTTGTTCAGCAACCACGCGCTCAATCACCTTGCCCAAGAATGGAAGATTTGAGACTGGGCGATAGTTGGCCATACTGGCCGGGTCTAAAGATGGTTTTTTAAGAAGCGGTTTAATGACCGCCTCTTTCAGCGGATCTGGGAATGTTCCCTCACAGAGGGAAGCATTCACCACCCCGCAGAGCCCATCGCCCAGCCCTTCCCGGCTTGCTTTTATTAGCCAGGATGGGCAAGGATCAAGGAGACAGGTGGTTGGTTTCACGCGTCCAAGCAGCCTGTCCACATCCTCGGGGGTAACGGATTGAAATTGATTCCATGCAACTTGACCAGACAGAGCTCTAGCACTCTCCCGCCCCGGCCCTGCTCCCACGGTGGTGTCCAGCTCCTTCCGAATATGAGTGATTTTATCTGCAAAAAACTTTGCAAAATCGTTGCAGGAGATCTTGGGGTCTTTACAAGGCCCCGGTGGTAAAGGTGGTTCCGTTAAATTGCGAACCACCTGAAAGAGTCTCCTGCTACTATTTTCTGCAGATGCAATAGAGGCGGTGAAGAAAGTCTTCTTCGCCGTCGCTATCGCCACTTGGTAGGCTCGACGTTGAGCTCTAACCTGTGTCCGGTCAGATTCGGAGTGAGTTTTCTGCCACCGACGCTCTAACCGTCTCAACGATTGTTTCATCGCCCTCAGCTCCGAAGAAAACCACGGGGCTGTTCGGGCTCCATGCAATCGGAGAGGGCGCTTCGGAGCCAGACAGTCGATAGCCCTGGTTAACTCCGCATTCCAGCGGGCCACCAGGGAATCAGCTGAAAGGCCATCAACATGGGCTAAAGCATCCCCTACCACTCTCTGGAAACCATTTGGATCCATTAAGTGGCGGGGGCGGACCATCCGAATTGGTCCCACCTCCCTGCAGAGGGGAAGGGTCGCGGAGAAGTCCAGTTGCACCAGGAAGTGATCTGACCATGGCACTTCTTTTGTTTCACTTTTACTTAGTGTCAGATCACCCATGTCACTAGAGGTGAACACCAGGTCTAAGGCATGTCCATGACTATGAGTTGGGCCAAACTTATTCAGGGACAGCCCCATGGAGGCCATGCTTTCCACGAAGTCCCGAGCAGCCCCTTGTAAGGTCGTGTCGGCATGGATGTTAAAATCCCCTAGGACAACCAAACTAGGTGTCTCCAGGAGAAAATCCGCCACGACCTGAAGCAGCTCGGACAGGGAATCCTTGGTGCAGCGGGGAGGTCGGTACACCAAAAGGAATCCTGTACTGCCCCTATTGCCCAACTTCCAGAACATGCACTCAGAGAGCTGGATCTTCCCAGTAGGACGCCTGGTGCAAGCTAGTGACTTCCTAAAAATCACTGCAACCCCCCCTCCCCGCCCACATGACCTGGGTTGCTGTGCGTAAGAGAAACCTGGTGGGCAAGCAGCGGCAAGGACAGGCCCATCTGCTTCCTCCAACCAGGTCTCTGTCACACATGCCAGGTCAAATCCTCCATCCACAATCAAGTCGTGGATGGCAGTGGTTTTATTCATCATTGACCTGGCATTGCACAGCAACACTTTCAGGTCATGTGGGTTTCCCCTGTTGATTCCAGCATCCATCCGGTCAAGGCCAGACCCGGAGGCAGGGATAGTCTTCAAACAACGACTAAACCTGCCTCCTCGGTAATGACATGGTCTGGTCTTAGCGTAACTCCGCCTCCTGCCCATGATCACCGAGATCGGATGTCCCAGTGCTTTCCCCCCTGTGAAACTTGTCCCAGCCATTGTGTTGGCTGGGGAGCCACTCCCAGGCAGCCCTGATCCCACCCCTTAAAAACAAAACACAAACTATACAGAACCAATAAAACAACAACAAAAAGGAACAGAACAATTGTACTAAAATTAATCCCCAACCAACTATCCATCCCACCCACCCACCCCCAGCAAGGAAAAAAGAAAAAAAGGAATAGAAATTTAAATTGCCACCGACTGCTTGAGGACATGAGGAAGGGAGCAGGCCCTGCAGTCCTCACCCAGCCGATGGTCCGAGGCTTTCCTGCAGCAGGAGTCCCTTTATAGCCGGGAGAGAGGGCCTGGGCCACGCCCCCTGGGCCAGTTGGAAAAGGCCCTGGAAGGGAGCAGGCCCTGCAGTCCTCACCCAGCCGATGGTCCGAGGCCTCACTGCAGCAGGAGTCCCTTTATAGCCGGGAGAGAGGGCCTGGGCCACGCCCCCTGGGCCAGTTGGAAAAGGCCCTGGAAGGGAGCAGGCCCTGCAGTCCTCACCCAGCCGATGGTCCGAGGCCTCACTGCAGCAGGAGTCCCTTTATAGCCGGGAGAGAGGGCCTGGGCCACGCCCCCTGGGCCAGTTGGAAAAGGCCCTGGAAGGGAGCAGGCCCTGCAGTCCTCACCCAGCCGATGGTCCGAGGCCTCACTGCAGCAGGAGTCCCTTTATAGCCGGGAGAGAGGGCCTGGGCCACGCCCCCTGGGCCAGTTGGAGAAGGCCCTGGAAGGCAGCAGGCCCTGCAGTCCTCACCCAGCCGATGGTCCCAAGTGACTGAACCATCATGGATGGCCTGAACTTGTGGCCCAGGTCCCTTGCCAGACGGAAAGCCAAGGAGATGGTGCCGGGAAGCTGGCCTGGGCCTGGGCAGAAGAGGGGGCAAGCAAGAGAACCCCCAGCCCCTGGGCACAGAAGAAAGGCAAGAAGCTGATTTCAATTTCTGGGTTTTCACTCTGCTCATTTTCTTCCAAATCACTTCCAAAAGCAGAGGCCTTTCTGTAGTTAATTGTGTGTCTCCTTCTGCTTACACTTTAAAAGATTCCTCCTCTCTTGGGAAGTGACTTTTGTATACAAATCACGTAAAACTGCTTAGACAAAACTCTGGAGATGATTAGAAGGGGCCAGCTTTCCATTTATACCTTAAGAAAGCAGCAGATGTCAAATGAACCATTTGTATACATTTGGAGAGGCAAAGAGCTGGCATCTGAGTTTCATTAGGACCTTCAAGAGCACACAGAGCTTGGGGCCAGCTGCTCATTGATTAGAGCCTTGGAACAAAAGGCACCGCCTTGCAAAGATGGTTTGGCCAAGGTTCACTCAAGTCGAAGGCCGAATGCTAAGCATAACATGAGCAGCACATGAGCAGCTGGAGAGCAAAAAAAAATCCCTGTGCTCCCCTCACAGGGTTATCTGCTCACTTTTCAGCCAAGTCTGCAGCACCAAGAATAGCCAGGCTGCGGCCTGATTCCGAGAGGATAGCAAAGAGCTCTTTCTACTACAAAAACACTCCGGGGCGGGGGATGGGGGGAAGCAACAGGAAGGGCCTTTACTGCTGAGAGATCCCCTTTCCAAACCAACACAGGAACTTGAAAGGCAAAATATGACAAGTGTTGCAAAACATTCCACGGACCGTGCTGAAACAAAAAGAACAAAAAAGTCGCTTCAAAGGTTAAGCCTGATGAAAAGAGGAGTGAGAAGCCCAGCAAAGGGAGGTCTGAGCAGTGGGCTGTGATGGCCCAATTCTGTGCAGGAACTGCAAGCCCTTCCAAGGTCAAACGCTTCCAGACCTTGAAGTAGAGCTAGGACAGCACAACTGGGATGCACGAGTCCTCCAACTACCAAGTAGGGACAAACTGCAGAGGGAAAATGGGGGCTGTCATCATTCCTCACTTTTGCGAGTGGTTCCTATAATTCATTTGGAGCGTTCAGAAAGGAGTTAACTGTGTTAAATGCAACACAGAGCGAGGAGGAGGAGGAGAGTGGGGCGAGCTGCTCAGGATTACAGTACAGTCGAACCTTGGTTTTCAAAAAGAATGCATTCCTGAAGTCCGTTTGACTTCCGAAATGTTCAGAAACCAAAGTGCGGCTTCCGATTGGGGGCAGGAACGTCCTGCAGCCAATTGGAAGCCACGCCGGATGTTCGGCTTCCAAGGCAAAATTTGCAAACCGGAACACCTACTTCCAGGTTTGCGGTGTTTGAATTCCAAGTGGTTTGTGAACTAAGCTGTTCAAAAACCAAGGTACAACTGTAGTACATTGTTCTGCACATGGATCATTCACTCACTCTACAGCTGAAGCAGCTAACCTGCAGCCTGGATCCCCTCGCCGAAGAGCTCTTGTGGACTCCCAACATTTCAACAATTAAATTTTTTTAAAAATCTGTTCTGCAGAGATGTTCCCACCTTTGGTGCTGTGGGTATCCCAGCAGCCCCCCCCCCAAAAAACCTGGCTGCTTCTGCCTCCATTTACCTCGCCTTTAATGGCCTCTCTTCTTCGTCTGCTGTGGTGACATTGTCCTTGGCACTCAGAAAGGAACACTCCTTCCCCTTCCCTCAGCCCATATTACAATGGGCATGGGGGGGGGTAGGGAAGAGGCACATTTGCAAGCTAAGAAGGCACCTGAATGCATCCCCCCCCCCCTCAACACAGTGCAAGGACGTGGACGGAAAATGCTGGAGAATCTCCACCCCCACCCCACTGCTGGTCTCTGTGAGGCCTGGGGGAGGAAGGGGCAGAAAAAAGGCTAGAGGTGCTTCTGCCCTTCAGATACAGCAGATGCCAAGCCAAGCAGGGCAGGTGGACTAGCACAAAAACAGCAAAAAGTTTCAATGAAGGCACTGATTCAGGAAAAAAAAGCCTTCCACAGGCCCATGTGATTAACCCCACCAGAAGTGTCTGCAGCACCCTGAGTTGTGTGATCTGCAGCTGCATGAGACCACTTACTCCAGGCTCGACTTGGCTCCTGTCAGCAATGTCAATGTGGACAACTTCCACGTTCTTCCACGTGTTTGGATCTAAGTCGTGCACCTGCAGGGAGGAGGGGAAATGGGGTCAACCTGGGCAGCAACTAAGAGTTTCCCCAATAATGCCCTCCTGGCTCAAAGGAGGAAGAGATCCTTCAATGTGGCCTTGAGGGTAGAGTCAATGTGAATCCATTTCCCTCTGACTGGGGCCACTGTCAGGCTGCAGCTCACCCACCCAATATGGACCACCAGCTGCAAACACAACAAGGCAAAAAGAGGGCGTGAGACCATTTTGAGAGGAACATGCATGTCTCATTTTAAAGGGAGTTAGTTTCACATTTAATGTAACTTTCTTTCACCTGAGCTTTTAAAAACATTTTAAAAATTAACGTTAGTATTTTAAACTGAATGAGCATTTATCTGCTGGGTTTTTTGCATGTATTTATTGTTGATGTGCTTGTTTTAGAAATTTCTTAGCTACCTTGAACTAATTGCTAAACGTCCGTATACATACATGTTTAAAATACAGTGGGGCCTCAGGTTACATACGCTTCAGGTTACAGACTCCGCTAACCCAGAAATAGTGGTTCAGGTTAAGAACTTTGCTTCAGGATGAGAACAGAAATCGGGCTCCGGTGGCGCGGCAGCAGCAGGAGGCCCCATGAGCTAAAGTGGTGCTTCAGGTTAAGAACAGTTTCAGGTTAAGTACGGACCTCTGGAACGAATTAAGTATTTAACCCGAGGTACCACTGTACCAGAGCTGGATGGAGCCAGAGGCTGAAGTACAGTATGAGCACTCAGGGTAGGGGAGAAACATTTGCTTTGGTATGAACCCCCGTGCCCCCCACCCCTAGCGTTGCTTAGTGGCTGTCAAGCTCTGGAGTCTGCTGTCTGGCAAAGAAGCAGCAGCAGTAAAGGCCTTGCCCAAACAAGGTGGTGGCAAAATGTGGTTCTCCAACTTACATTGTTAGATGTTCCCAAATCTGATTTATGCCAAGTCTCAATTTTGATGAAGAAGTCGTCTTTCATATATTCATTCTATCAAAGATAAAAGATAAATAAGGCAGTAACTAATGTGGCTCCTTTGTAAATCCTCTTCCAGTCTTTTGCAATATATCCATCTGGTCTTTAGAGAGGCAATCAGGGATGGGGGGAGGCAAACCTGATTCCCACCCCCAGCTCAAAGGCAAGTACATGTGTGGTAGAGGAAGAGAACTGTCAGGAAGCAGGAGAATGCTTGAAGCTTCCAACCAACCAGATTCTTTCCTGCAAATGTCCCCCCCCCATACCCCACAACAGCAGATTCATAGGAGAGCACTGCCCAGAGCAGGTAGGGCAAAGCACCTTTCTCCACCCTCCCTAACCCTCCTGCGTAACAGGGCAGGCAAACATTTGTAGGCAGACCACCAATGGAGTGTTTTGTTTTGAGGTTGGCCTAATTAAATTCCCTGCTTTTTTATTTTATTGTTTATCATTGTATATTATTGTTACTGTAAGCTGCCTAACTATTGGGCAATACCTACATAAAATAAACATGGAACTCCATCATGAATGACTCCCCCCCCCCCGCCCCGAGCAGCAGTCTCTGCACCCTGCCTTACAGACTTACCCTCCACTAAGCAACCCACATGAACTAGACAAGACTCCCCTCCAGCCCATCCTTGTAGGATCCTGGCCACAGCTACCACATCCGTGTTGGGGAGGGGACACCGCAGCAATGCCCAAACAGGCAAGCTCCAGAACGTCACCCCACTTTATTATTTTAGCTGTATTGTGATGGCAAGTGGGGAAGTGTTAAACACACCACAGACTAAAACTTTTGTCTGACCCACCACTCCCAGTTTAGCTCTCACAGAGCTGAATGTGGCATGTGTTGCTGATTGAAGGCTGTGAAGGAGGGAAACCATTTTCAGAGAAAGGTAAGAGTGCTTTTTTTTTTAAAAAAAATGAGGTGCCTATACTCATACCTTGATAAAAGCATTGTGGGCACCAGCACAAAATGGCTGTCATGGGGAGGGGTGGTACTCTACTGTTGAGCACTATCATAGAAGCAGGACTGCACCTGAAAGATTGAACCCCTCATAGAGGGACCTCACACTGAGGACCCAGGTGCCTACATTCAACCAAGAAGAGCTAAAAAGCTTCAAAGGTGCCAACAGTTCAGCCTATTCACAAGCCAAGAGAAACATAGTACTCACCGTTACAACTGAAGCCCACCAAGACATGGAAAGAAAAAGAAAAGGGAGACAAAGAGGTATGAATGTATCTCAACATTCTTATTTACAGAACTCAAGGGTGAAATTGCTGGTCTCACAACAAATATAAGTAACTTTTGCCCAAGAACAGCTTCTGTACCTGATGGCTAGAAAGTACTAGGGGGGTTATTAGGTTGTCTTAGTTTTTATTATGTGTTTTTTTTTTTTTTTTTTTGTATCGCAATTTTATGTTGTGAACCACCCTGCGCTCTACGGGTATAGGGCAGTATACAACCTAAATAAATAAAACTTGATGTGATAGAGATCTAAAATAACATCAACATCATAATGCTGTGGATACATTTTCACTTGGGGATAAGAATGGCTGCAGGCGCTGGGGTTTTTCCCCGATGGCTTGGAGCACTGAGTGGGACTGCGGCAGTCAGGGCAGCCACCAGAGGGCTCATGGTTTCCCTCAGAGTGACCAGGATGTCTACTTAAAAGAGCTCTATGAGACAGCCAACAAATATCACTTCCTCCACAGCCTGGTCTCCTGGCTGTGCCCCACAGCCGCTATCCCTTGATGGCTGGCGGCTCCCTATCCCTGGGCATGTTCTCCGGTGCCCTGTATTGCTACACAGTGACAGGGGACCTGGTCCTGACCAAGGCAGCACCTTGTGATGGTTCCCTCCTCATCCTCAGCTGGATTGCCATGGCCCTTGACACCCCCAGTCCATCCCCAGGTGCACCCTCTCTCCCATCGCTGGGGCAGCCACCCCTGCTGCTCATTCCCCCTCTTGGGCTTGCAAGAAGAGAACCCTGGGAGAGGAGAGATCTCCCAAACATCAGAGAGGGATCCCTTGAGGTTGTTAGCCTGCTCTGAACGTGTCTCTATCCTGCATCTTGGAATTCCCTAAATGCTGAATCCTTTTTTAGAAGTCAAGATCCTTTTCAAAAATTGCAGCCAGATTTGAGTTTGTGATGGAGGAAGAGCTTAGGCCTCAATGAAATGTTGGTGCTTTTTAACTTAATAAATGAGAGTGATTTAACTTAAAAAACAACCACCACCACATCATAATGCTGGTGGCTGCATTGTGAAAAGGCAGGTTGGCCACTCTAAAAAACCGTATTCAAGGTTACTTGTGAAATACTAAAATACAAACAGCATCAAAGCAGGCATCATGAAAAGATATGAGCTAAAAACAAATAAAACAAAGCACTGCAAACTGCAAAAAAGCCCCTCTGGACATCACAGCTTAAGAACCCCTTGTTTGATTGGTGCTTGGTGCGATCTCTCACAGACACATGTGGCTCCTGCAGCATCAGGTCCAGGCTAAGGCACACACTGCATGAGCCACGGTCACAAGGAACTGCCCCCCCCCCCCGCCTGAGAAAGCAGCTCTTTATAACTTCAGACAGGTCAGAACTGAGCCACAACTCCAATGAAAGCAATCCCAGTTGCAGACAACTCTGAAGAGTTTGAGATCGCCCATATCCCTGCAGTTCTATGAAGGGTTCAGGCCTTTGGTGCTTCCCCTTATGAGGACCTGGCATTAGTGACAAGCCCAGTCAAAATCCCTGGAAGTCAGAGGGTGGAGGTGGGGGACTGAAGTGGCAGATTATTTTCCTGCCTGGCCCGGCCCCACAGTGGAGTTTTGCTTGAATACCTTTGAAACCACATAGCCAAAGAATGGGGAAAGGAGACTCACTCGTCCTGCAGTAAGGATAGGCATTCCAGGCCTTTTCATGGAATACCAACGAACCTTCTGGAGCAAACATCCGCACAAACCCAGGAACTTTGCTGCAACAAACCAAAGTGGGATGTCAGATGTGAGCCTTGCCAAGTGAAGTATGGTCCAGGCACCTGCTCCAAGAGGCATCCCTTACACAAACACATTCTATGGCATGCACAGCCTCAGCAATGGCAAATGCAGTTGTACTAAAGTCAGGGGCTCAGCTCTGCCTCTTTCTAAGAGTCGGAGGGAGGGAGGTATGGTGGACAAGGAAAGGTCATCAAGTCCGAAGGAGGATGTCTCTCCAGCCCACCCCAGCTGCTGAGATCTGTCGTGCCCTCAAGAGTGGAAGCTGAGGGGGGCACTCAGAAAGGGAAGCTCCTGTAGCCCCCAGGCTGCCTATCAGGGATTAAGGCTGAGTCACCCCACTCTTTCAGGCACACCTCTCTGCAAGCAGCCCTTCTCCTACCTCTTTAGGTGGTAAATCTTGTGCGTATACTGTCCTTTTTCGCCATCCTTCTCATAAGGCTCGTTGGTTAAGACTTGGATCCCTTCACCACCACCAGTTTCATTTTTACTGGCTTCAGCCACAGAATAAAGTTGTCCAACTTGATACTAAGGGGGGGGGGGAGGAGAAAGGAATGTTAAGATTCTTTTTTTGTAAAGTGCCTCGTATCTTTCAGCAGCCCACCACACATAACTGTGATATTTATGGAACGGCTGGGAAAGCCCAGCATAAGGGAAACCCCACAAGAGTTCCCCTTGCTGTTGTCCCCACAATGCTCTGTTCTTTGGCCAATAAAACCCCATGCTCCAATACGACCAGAGGTTCTCCTGGCACCCCACATACAGGACTACCATTCACCAAGAGATCTCTGCTAAGGCTCAAGAGAAAACTGTTTCCCAAGACGGCTTACACTCATTCTTAAGAACATTTTACAACATGTCTAATTTTTTAAAAAGCAAAACAATTCCCAATAAATATCAATGAACATGTTAGTTTAAAGCTTCAGCTAAAGGCAGGTTAAAATATCATGTTTAAAGCCCACTTAGAAGCAGTCAGGGAAGAAGTCAGAGACAGACCTCCTTCTGGGAGGGAGGGACATGCACAGATCTGTAGCCTCCACTGAAAATGACTCTGTCTTTTGTATCCACCAATGGTAACCGACCTAGTAGCAGAGCCTCTGTGATGGTGCTTGGCACCTGGGCAGGTGAGCCTTAAGCACTCTGGCCCCAAGGCATTCAGGGAAGAATGGGGGCCCAAGGGTGGCACTGACAGCCAGTCATTTTTTAAAGGGCCACACCCCAGTGGCAGACACAGCCAATATAAATGCATATACACACACAAATATATAAACTCACCAGTCATGCAGGAGCAAAGCACCCACTCCCAACCCCACCGAGCATTTCTAGCCCACCCCAATCCAGCACTTGGGTATGTCTGGAAACGCTGCCTTTTGTTTTGCAAATCATTCTGTGCAAATTAAAAAGAAGCCTTTCTCCACACACCCACTTAAGAGATGAGGTGGCTAGCAATACTGCATTTCACTATTAACAAGCAGACAGAGAACTATTTCTACTCTGAGTATAAAGCTGGCATTTGCCAGCCACTTCCTATGATATGGTTGGCTAAATCTGGCCCACAGGCTGCAGGACTGGCACTCCTGGCTTGCAGCTTTAAGGGTCAATTTATCACAGAAGAAAGCAGGTAGCCAAAGTATCTGACACAGAACCAGTTTCATGTCCTCTGAACACAAACATCCAGGCAGCTGAACCATCTTCAAAGGCAGATGAATGTTTGCCTGCCGAACTGCCTTGCCCATCCAAGCACAGGGCCAGGAGGAACCCCAGCCCCTTTTCACACCCTCATCTTCCTGGGCTGAAGGGGAGTCGAGAGCTGGCTGGAAACTCATATCTTCACCAGTAACCAGAGTCACATAATCCCAAATAACAAGGAAGCAGCTGCCAGGCCCTTGTGAGCAGCAAAGGATTGGTGATACTTCTCTGGGCGGTGACAGCCGATCCATTTTCGGAAGGATGGGGCAAGCATTGCCAGGAAAAGCAGCAGGCAGCTTCTAGCTTGATTCAATCCAAATAAAAATTGGATCACCAGGGGAACGGGGCAGGGACACACGTACCTCTTGGACAGAGCAGGGCAGGACCACACGGCTGAAAGACAAAAGAGAAGAGGCCATGCATGTAAGACACCTTCGAAAGAGGGCTGGCAAGAGGAAGAGTCCACAACAGTTCAAGGCTGGCTAAGGATTTATGTTTGCAGATAAAACAGTTTCTTGGTGCAAGGGGTGGAACAGTTTCACTCAACTACAAGAAAGTTCAAATCCTGCCCTGAAAACAAACAAGAATTGGCTAATAAGCTTTGCAGTGTTTTTTGTTCTAGAAAAGGGCTATCCAACTTTTCATACCAAGTGGGCTGCGAGAGGACTTTGAGACAGAACCTGTGGGCCATATACTGAATTAAATTTTCATACTGTAAATTAAAGTGTTCAATATATTTAATATATACTATTAATATAGTTAATTAAAGGTAAAGGGACCCATGACTGTTAGGTCCAGTCACGGACTCTGGGGTTGCGGCGCTCATCTCGCTTTACTGGCCGAGGGAGCTGGCGTTTGTCCGCAGACAGCTTCTGGGTCATGTGGCCAGCAATGACTAAGCCGCTTCTGGCGAACCAGAGCAGCACATGGAAACACCGTTTACCTTCTTGCCGGAGCAGCACCTATTTATCTACTTGCACTGTGTGCTTTCGAACTGCTAGGTCGGCAGGAGCAGGGACCGAGCAACGGGAGTTCACCCCGTCATGGGGATTCGAACCGTCAACCTTCTGATTGGCAAGTCCTAGGCTCTGTGGTTAACCCACAGTGCCACCCGCGTCCCAATATAGTTAATTATATATACAGATATATACATATAAGTAAATATGCAATTTTATGGGGGTGCTGTTTTTCTCACATGTCCGAGAAAGAGATAAGCAGCAGGGTTGTGGGGAAAGACTCCCTGGCTCCTTTTCCCTTCAGCCCTTTTCAGCTTAATCTGCCACTTCAGTCCCCCCACCCTCTGACTTCCAGGGATTTTGACTGGGCTTGTCACTAATGCCAGGTCTTCATAAGGGGAAGCACCAAAGGCAAACACCCCTTCAGAGAACTGCAAGGATATGGGCGATCTTCGTTCCTGGGTTTTATTCCCTTCCCCTCCACCAGAGGCAACACTGGATCTGATTGCCTGGGCACCAGGTTATTTTTTCTACAGCTATTTAGTGGCACTTTAATGGTGGGCTTGTGAAAATGTGCCACTAAATATCTAGAGGTAGGAGTGGAAACACTATAAACCATGCCCACTCAACTGATCCAGTTTAGGTACCTAGAGATGGGAAGGCCTGGGGGGAAACCGGAAAATATGGGACGGGAAACCAGTTTCCCCCCGTTTTTCTCCCAAAGCCATTTTTTTCTTTTTAAATTTTTATTTGCTTTTTTGTTGACACACTGAGAAAAAAAAGGAAGAAAACTAAAAATACAAATGAAAATAATAATGAACACAAAATTATTTACAAAACAATAAAGCAAGATTTGGTCTTTGAACCCGACCTCCCGTCCATTCCTTACTTCAATTATATATTACTTGTTACCAATACACACTTTTATCATAATTTAACTAATCCTTAGTTTGTCTAAGATCTCGTGTCTTTCTTAATGCAACAGAGTTTAAACTGCTGTAATTATTTTTCAAATATACTTTAAAGACCTCCCATTTTGAGACAAATTCCTGTTTTGGTTTATTCTTTATTTTTCTGATAGACTATCTAACTCTGCATATTCTGTCAATTTTTGAGTCCATTCATGAATAGAGGGGATTTCATCACTCTTCCATTTTGCAGCAATAAGAACTCTTGCTGCAACCATAGCATATAAAAAGACACCCTTCATTTTTGGGAGGATATCCAAATCTGTAATTCCCAGAAGATAGGGTTCTGGTTTTCTGTTAAAGGAGATCTTTAGCATTTTTTGTAATTCTGAATGGATGCTCTCCCAAAATACCAGGATTTTCTTACATAGCCGCCACATGGGATAGAGTACCCAATTTATCTCCGCATCTCCAACAATTGCTTGGGACACCTTTATACATTTTTGAGAGTTTCCAGGGTGTTAAGTATCATCAGTGCTGCATTTTTAAGAAATTCTCTCTTAAGGCATAACAATTTGTAAATTTCCAATTGTTTTCCCATTGGGACATAGTTACTGAGTGCCCAAAGTCTTGTAACCACTTAACCATGGCCGTTGTCACCTCCCCCTCCTTGACTTCCCAGTCAAGGGGGAGTTGGTATACTTTTGAAAGGGTTTTTTTGTTTTAGAATTTACTAGCTCAGATTCAAATCGAGAAGTTTCTATTGCAAAACCCTTTTGTTTATCAGATTTGAATTTTTCATATACCTAATAGTATTGGAAGCAATCTGCAATGAACTCTCTTATTTCCTCAAAACTTTTTAGTTTTAGTTGGTTATCTGGTGTTTTGTATGTTGGTCAACCTTCCTGGGTATTTTTCCTTTTCACCGCAGAGGTTTCTATTGGGCAAGTCCACCACGGGACTTTGGGCTCCAACAGGTCTTTATATTTCTCCCAGACTACAAAATTATTATATGATTTGTGAACTTATGGACTTTGGCTTTCCTGTATATCAGGTAAGCGTGCCGTCCCCATCGATTATTGAAGCCCTCCAAATCTAGGAGGTCTGGGTCCTGCAGCATGCACCAGTCTTTCAGCCATGTGAAGCCAGGCTGCCTCATAGTATAATTTCAGATTGGGTGGGGAAAAGCCTCCTTTGTCCTTTATATCCATCTATTGGGGAAAAGGGGGGGACTGGTTCCCCCTCATTTTTCCAGGTTTTTTCCAGGCCTTCTCATCTCTAAATACCACACCTGAACCTAGATTGAAGTGGATCCTTGCCTACTGATATCAGGCAGGTGCCTTCACTGTACTCTTTTTCAGCACCTGCTAAAACATTTTTGTTTAGGCAAACCTATCCAGACATGTAGAATGTTGATGTGTGTTGAACTCAACACATTTGCAAAGGTGTCAGGCCTACAGGTAAATTTTGCAAAGTCTGAGACTATGTGCTTCAACACCGCCCCCCAATACCCAAAAAGAATTCACCAGCATCACCAACATAAAACTTTGCTGCACCAAGTTCAGATACCTAGGGGTACAAATAACCAGAAACCTCAACAAATTATACCTCCACAACTACAACCCCTTGTGGTGACAAATCAACAAAGCCCTGAAGAGGTGGAACAACACCAGCTTCACTCTCTCACACAAAATAGCCATGATCAAAATTATCACCCTCCCAAAATTAACATACCTATTCCAAACCCTCCCAGTCTGGATTCTCCCAGCCCAACTTTGCAAATGGCAGAGAAAATTACACCTTCTCTCACAAAAAAACAAGAATAAGCCCCAAATACCTGCACCTCCCCTCCTCAGAAGAAAGATAGGTAACCCCAAACATAGAAGCGTATTACATTGCCAACCAAGTTCACCACATAATCCCTTACATCCTGTAAGACGAGACAAAACAATGGGTACACCTGGAGAGGAATACAACTGAAAATACCCACACCACAGCATACCCAAACAAACTAAGGGAAATCCCCACAACACTAAACAGGTTCACACAGACCATGCTTAAAGCATGGAAAGAAATAGGTAAACTATCCCCAACCCCATCCCCACTAATTCCCCTGGCACAGCACTTGCTATTCCACCATGCAGCATAAAACCTCCAGATAAAAACCTGGCAAACCAAAGCTTATACCACCTAACAGATTTCTACAAAAATAACAAACCCATATCAACACAAGAAATACAAGACAAACTAGGGGACACCCAAATGGCCTGGCTAACACACCACCAATTACATGCCCTCTTAAACAATCCAGTAGTAAAGTCAGCAGCAACTAGGCCCCTGACAACCTTCGAAAACATGGCAAAGGGATGGTATCCGCAATATACAAAATACTACTCCAAAATCCCACAAAACCCCTAAATGTAATCAAAAAACAATGGGGGGATGACATAGGCTTTGAGATTAACCCCACCCAATGGACCAGAATGTGGTCTAAACCTCCCTTTAAATCTGTATCAGTGAAAAGAAAAGAACTCACTCTGAAACTCACTTACAGGTGGTACCTAAAACCACGAACACTAATACGCCCCGGAGCCTCACTAAAATGCTGGAGAGGATGCACCTCCACAGGCACATACCTCCACATGTGATGGGAACGTCCTAAAATCCAACTCTTATGGACATCAATCATACAAGAAATATGCAAAATAACTAAGCAAGTATTACAAGTCACCCCAGAACTGGCCCTACTAAACATCTTCCAAGACAATGCCCACTCACATCACAAGGAGCTCATAACCCACCTACTCTCAGCAGCCAGAAGCATCAAACCCTGACACTGGAGAGACCTGTCAGGAGTAATGGTATCAAATAGTATGCAAAACAGTCTTATTAGAAAAACTAACCAACAAACTGAAACTGCCACGGGGACAAATCGAAGAAGACGTCTTCACCCCGGCATAGTTACCCTTTATCACATACACAACAAGATAACAGCAAGAACCCACCAACAGCATACAAATCAATCTGGCTAACCTGATCCAAAACCAGACACACACACACACCCCACTCACACACAAAAACAGATTTCACTACAGTCAATCAAAGAAAACCACACCCTGGGCCACCCCTAAACTTTCTCACCACAAGCGAATAATAAAGAGAACCCCCACAACTGATGCTGACACAAAACCCCCACATTCACTAAATAGAATACAGTGGTACCTCTGGATACGAATGCGATCCGTTCCGGAGTGCCGTTCGCATTCTGAAGCGAATGCAGCCCGCGTCTGCTTGGGCCGCGATTCGCTGCTTCCGCGCATGACGTCATTTTGAGTGTCTGCGCATGTGCAAGCGACGAAACCCGGAAGTAGCGCATTCCGTTACTTCTGGGTCGCCGCGGAGCGCAACCCGAAAAAGCTCAACCCGAAGCTACTTCAACCTGAGGTATGACTGTAGAAGCATTGCCACCCAACCCCCCTCCACCTCTTTCCCCCTTCCCCCACGCATCATTGAACAGCAGAGACTAAAAAAGACAACTCCTAGCTAAAGTAGTAGGTTCAGCAGGACGCAAAGCTCTCTCCTGCACAGATCCAGACACTGGGTTGCATCAATGAACTTAGTGAAGCATGCCTAAGGGCTCATTTCTTCAGTATCACTGATTAAACCTAGATGATAACTTCACATTTCACCACTGGGGTTTGGAATCAACTATCATCCCTGTGGATAAACCTTTCCACAAAAGTGTTTGTGACTGCAACCCTGTAATGAAGTTTGGTTCCAATACAAAACATTCAGGTACATTACAGGAATTCTATAACGCAAGTGCTGCCCAGTCAATAGCACAAGATGCTCACTGGATCCCGTATTCCCGGAAATAAAATAGGAACAACCCAAAGCAGCTCACTCTACAGGATAATGTGTCCAGCAAGGCTCAGAAGGCTCTAAATTCTGCTTAACTTTATGTATCCCACTCAACATACGTTTCAAAATGGGTCTTAAACGCCCTCCCCAAGCTCCTTATGAGTGAGCAAAGCTCCACATGGATAGGAAAATAATATTCCTGCCTCCAGACAGAAAGTTCGCGTTTCTTCTAGTTAAATACCATCTGACATTGTCTGGAATTGAAGCTGTTGCTTTTCTTAGGGGAACTGGCATCAACCCATCCCCGCAGGGGCGGCCCCTGGGCTGGCCAGGAGTGGAGGCGACTTGCCTTCCCAGCGATCTTCCCCTTCTGCTCGACCGAGTTTCTCTCTCACGGAGAAGCCCATACGAAACCCGGCCAGCTAGCAAAATACAAGCCGGCCCGGCCTGGACTTCAAGACTAGCGCTCCCCCCCCCCCCAACCGCGCAGAAGCCACCGAGAAGCGCAGGAGGCGCCCCAGGCCGGCCGCCGCCTCCCTCCGCCTGGCTCCCCTGAGCGCCTCGGGGCTTGGTCGGGCGGGGGCGGCGCTGGGGCGGCGAGGCCGGAGGAAGGACCCCTCCCCGCTCCGGCCACTCACAATTCCTTGATGAGCACCATCTTCCCCCGCAGACAGGAGGCCAACGCGCAGGCGCGACCGGCGCCTCCAGCCCATAGCGCACCGCGCACCTTCCGGGAGCTGCTCCCCGCCCCGAACGAAGAGAGCAGCCAATCGCCGTCGTGACCTTGCCGCGCTGACCCACCAATAGGAGCGGGACTTGGGAAGGCACGACGGCCGGGAGTGTCCGCCCGCCCCCCAGCGTCCCGACGCATTCGCTCATTGGCGGAGCGCGCGAGCGGACGGGCCGTAGTCTCCAGCCAATGACAAGGGCGCCCCGGTTCTAGCCAACCAGCGCCACCCGGCGCCCGGAGGCCGGGCGGGGAGCGGAGCGCGGCCGGAAGTGACTCGCAGCAAGCCGAGGCGGACATCCGGCCGCCCAACGGAGCGGCTTCCGGGCCCTGTCTGCGGAGGCCGCTGCTGGTGCGTCCGGGCCAGCCCTGCCGGGGAGGAGGCTGCTGGAGACCCGGGCGGCGCTGAGCCCCTCCCCGCCCTCGCTTCCTCCCAGCGGGCGGAGCCCTCCGGCCCCGGCGGGAAGCGGCTCTCGGGGGAGCGGCGTCCCGGCGGTGGGCGGAGAACGGGACCGCGGATGGAAATCATAATAATAAGAATAATAATTAGTAGTAGTCGTAATGCTTTCTGTGATTTACACGAAGCAGCTTTGGCGCTTCCGAGTCTTGGCTGCCTTGGCCTCCTGCCTGGACACCTCCGCTGGCTAAAGCTGACAACAGGCCGGTTGTCGGTCGACTCCCCGCCTGGGACGGCTGCCTATTCCTGCACTGCAGGAGGTTGGACTAGAAGATACTTGGGGTCCCTTCCAGCTCTACCGTTCTTTGCTTCTATGCCGCGAGTCCCTTCAGAGACGCTTCATAAAGACCTTTGCCAAGCCAAAGGGCGCTGAGCATCGCCCCAGAAACAAGCGACACACACCGGGAATATATAGGCCACTCACGGAGAATATATAGGCCCAAAGAACAACCCACATTTTTATAGCATAACTGTCAGAGCTGGCTCCAGGTCCCAGCTCACAGAGGACCAACGCTAGCCGGTAGTAATGTACAAAAGTCTTTATTGAAGTACAGTTTCCATTTTCAAGCCGGAGCGCCCCAGCTCTACGTCTAGGGTTTAGATCGGCGAAGCTCCATCTGAATCTCCGCCCCCTGTACACCAGTTTAAGATTCTAGCCTTACTCCACCTCTTCCGTCTCTCCTTTCTCCTCTGGGTCCTGCTACCCCCCGGGGTCCCTTCCTTCCTGGATTCTTCTGACGCTGATGCTGACCCCCCTGACTCCTCCCGCTCTTTTCGGCGGGCTTTGGGACCTGGCTCCCTATCCGGGCTGCCAACTGCGCCGCCCTCCTGTACATTTGAACTTGGCGCGCGCGCCCAGCCTTCAACCTTCCTCTCGACCGTTTCCTCGCTCCCCGATGGAGGCGTGGCCAATCCTGACTCATGTCCTCCCGCTGGCAGTGCGCCGCCTGATCCCGATGCCTGGGACTCCTCCCCCCTACTGCACTCTGGTGTGGACGCTGGTACTGATTCCCGACAGCTGCTCTCTGAGTCCCCTCTGGCCCCTTCTTCCTGGGGTGCCCCCCTAGGCACCCCCCTTGCTCTGACCATGGGAGCCCCTTTCTGTGAATCTTCCGATTCGCTGGAAAGACTCAGAGACCTCGGACCGCTGTCATCGCTAACATTTCCTTCGGACTCCTCCCCCTCGCTCTCTATTTCCTCCCTTTCTTGTGCCTCTGCTCCTGAACCCCTGACAATAACTAAACAGGGCTTTCTGATTACCCGCAGAATACTGATCTGTGGGATTTGGACTGAGAAATGCAGAGTCCTCCTTCCTCGCTTGTTGCTGTTTAGTCATGTCCGACCCTTCATGACCCCCTGGACCAGAGCACGCCAGGCACTCCTGTCTTCCACTCCCTCCCGCAGTTTGGTCAAACTCATGCTGGTAGCTTCGAGAACACTGTCCAGCCATCTCATCCTCTGTCGTCCCCTTGTCCTTGCGCCCTTCATCTTTCCCAACATCAGGGTCTTTTCCAGGGAGTCTTCTCTTCTCATGAGGTGGCCAAAGTATTGGAGCCACAGCATCACAATCTGCCCTTCCAGTGAGCACTCAGGGCTGATTTCCTGAAGAATGGAGAGGTTTGATCTTCTTGCAGTCCATGGGACTCTCAAGAGTCTCCTCCAGCACCATAATTCAAAAGCATCAATTCTTCGGCGATCAGCCTTCTTTATGGTCCAGCTCTCACTTCCATACATCACTACTGGGAAAACCATGGCTTTAACTATACAGACCTTTGTTGGCAAGGTGATGTCTCTGCTTTTTAAGATACTGTCTAAGTTTGCCATCGCCTTTCTCCCAAGGAGCAGGCGTCTTTTAATTTCGTGATTGCTGTCACCATGTGCCGTGATCATGGAGCCCAAGAAAGTAAAATCTCTCACTACCTCCATTTCTTCCCCTACTATTTGCCAGGAGGTGATGGAACCAGTGGCCATGATCTTCGTTTTTTTGATGTTGAGCTTCAAACCATATTTTGTGCTCTCCTCTTTCACCCTCAATAAAAGGTTCTTTAATTCCTCCTCACTTTCTGCCATCAAGGTTGTGTCATCTGCATATCTGAGGTTGTTGATATTTCTTCCGGCAATCTTAATTCCAGCTTGGGATTCATCCAGCCCAGCCTTTCGCATGATGAATTCTGCATATACGTTAAATAAGCAGGGAGACAATATACAGCCTTGCCATACTCCTTTCCCAATTTTGAACCAATCAGTTGTTCCATACCCAGTTCTAACTGTAGGTTCTTGTCCCACATAGAGATTTCTCAGGAGACGCATGAGGTGATCAGGCACTCCCATTTCTTTAAGAACTTGCCATAGTTTGCTGTGGTCGACACAGTCAAAGGCTCTTGCATAGTCAATGAAGCAGAAGTAGATGTCTTTCTGGAACTCTCTAGCTTTCTCCATAATCCAGTGCATGTTTGCAATTTGGTCTCTGGTTCCTCTGCCTCTTCTAAATCCAGCTTGCACTTCTGGGAGTTCTCGGTCCACATACTGCTTGAGCCTGCCTTGTAGAATTTTAAGCGTAACTGTCAGAGCTGGCTCCGGGTCCCAGCTCACCAAGGACCAACGCTAGCCGATCGTACAGTAACAAAGTCTTTATTGAAGAATAGTCTCCATTTACAAGTCTTAGCGTCCCAGCCCTACGTCTGGACTTTAGACCGGCGAAGCTCTGTCTGGATCTCCGCCCCCTGTGCACCAGTTTAATACTCTAATCTTACTCCACCTCTTCCTTCTCTCTCTCTTCCTCTGGGTCTTACTACCCCCCGGGGTCTCACTCCTCCTGGACTCTTCCGACGCAGAGCTTGACCCCTCTGACTCCTCCCCCTCTCTTCGGCGGGCTTTAGGACCTGGCTCCCTACCCGGGCTGCCCACCTTGCCGCCCTCCTGTACATTTGAACTTGGCGCGCGCGCGCGTTTTACTTTCCGGATGACCGTTTCCTCGCTCCCTGACGAGGGTGTGGTCAGTCCTGCCTCACGTTCTCCCTCTGCCTGCGCGCTCCCTGATTCCGATGCCTTGGACTCCTCCCCCCTACTGCACTCTGGGGGAGACGCTGGCCCGGATTTCCAGCTGCTACTCCCTGAGTCCCCTCCTTCCCGAGGTGTCCCCCTGGGCTCTCCCCTTGCCCTGACCATGGGGGCCCCTTTCTGTGAATCCTCCGAGTCACTGGAGAGACTCAGAGACCTCGGACTACTGTCGCCGCTGACATTTCCTTCCGACTCCTCCCCCTCGCTCTCCGTTTCTTCCCTCTCCTGTGACTCTGCTCCTGAACCCCTGACATCCATCCCCCCCTCGAAGCCCCCCCTTCCCCCCTCCCCTTCCTCCGGCGGGGGTGCTGGGTGCTCCGTCGTTGTGGGGGTGAATGGTGGATACAGTTCGTCCCCCGTGGCGTGCATCCAGTTAGAGAAATCCGGCTCGTCCTCCATGTCTTCGCCGACCTCGTTCTCCTCTGCTTCCATCTCCGTGCCGCCATGCTCGAACCCAACGTCCTCCCCCATCACGTCCATGTCCCTCTCACCCTCGTTCCCCTCTGGGTCCGTTGCCTGCCAAGGGCCCCTCAGCCACCTCTCCTCTCCTCGATTGTCCCACCAAAAGGAGCGGTCTGAGGCAAACCCCGAGGGCGAGCCCTCCGGTGAACGTGTTTCTAATGCTGGTTCTTCGTCCGAGGTGAATCCCTGGAACGTGCTGGTAGAAAGCGTGGGTGTGAAAAGCCAGTCGTCGAAATACTCGGCTGGCATGGGCCTGTGTGGGAACAAGGCATGAAACTCCTCTTTGAGGAGAGGCTCGTCCAGGGCATAGTCCGGTACCCAACTGTTGGCGCTGGCCGGGGTACCTTCCCTTGCGAGAAAATATTCGACTCCCTCCTCCCCCCATCTCGAGTCCAAAATCTCTGTGACCTGGTTGATGGGTTCCCTTCTTGGCGACTCCCTCCTTGGGGGGATCTCCTTATACTGGTCTGGTGCCGTGCCCTGCGCCTGAAATCGGTGAGGTGCTTTGTAGGGCGTGAGCACCGACCTATGGAATACTGGGTGCATTCTGGATCCTTCCGGAAGTGTCAACCGGAAGGCCACCGGATTGATCTGTGCCTCAACTAGGTAAGGTCCTAGCTGCTTATGTCCGAGTTTCTTCTTAGCTAAGGATCTTGTCGGCACTGCGTGGGCCGCTAACCACACCCAGTCTCCCACCTGTATGTCTTCACCAACTCTCCTGTGCTTGTCAGCCTGCAGTTTGTATGCGTGCTTTGCCAGCTCTAACTGCCTCCGAAGCTGCTCGTGAACTTCCTGCAATTCCGCCGCCAAGACTTCCGCTGCCTGTGGTTCCCCCTCCCCCAGTCTCTCTAATCCCGGGAAGGTTCTGGGATGCCTCCCGTTGTTGGCGAAGAACGGCGTCACCCCTGTGGACACGTGCTTCGTGTTGTTGTAAGCGAACTCGGCGAGCGGCAGGTAGTCCACCCATGTCGTCGGCTGTTGATTTGCATAGCATCTCAGGTACTGCTGCATGACGGCGTTGACGCGTTCCGCTTGTCCGTTGGTCTGCGGGTGTCTCGCCGACGCTAGGTTGATCTTGACATTCAGGAAACCCATCAGCTTCTGCCAGAAGCTCGAAATGAACTGGCGCCCCCTGTCGGACAAAATAGACCGTGGCAGTCCATGCACTCTGAAGACGTGGTCTATGAACAGCTTGGCGGTCTGTTCTGCCGTGGCCACCTTCGCGCACGGGATGAAGTGGGCCATTTTAGTGAACATGTCCACCACCACTAGCACTGCCGTTTTACCCCTTGAGCTGGGTAAATCCGTGACAAAGTCCAGGGCCACCCTCTCCCACGGTTCGCTCGGAGTCTGCAGCGGTTCGAGCAGTCCCGCCGGAGGTTTGTGCACTGATTTGGCCCTTTGGCAGGTGTCGCACCTCGAGACGTACTCCGCGACTTCCCCCCGCATCTTGGGCCACCAAAAATCCCTGGCAACAAGGTCTGCCGTCTTCTCCTTGCCAAAGTGCCCGGCGGTGGGTGCGTCGTGTAACTGCTGCAGTACCTTCGCCCGGAGGTCGTCTCCCGGTACATAGAGAGCTCCTCTGCGGATGAGCAATCCGTCTCGTACTTGGAACTCGTCGTCCTTCACCGTGCCCTTGTGCACCTCCTCCATCTTGGCTTGTGCAAAGGGGTCCCCCTGCAGTGCTCGACGGACCGCCTCCAAGTCCACGGTTGCTGCAGCGCACGCCCACGCTTTCGGAGCGAAAATGTGCTTGGCCGCTGCTGGTGCCGCCTCTTCAAGGTATTGCGGCTTCCTGGACAGTGCATCCGCCATGATGTTGTTGTCGCCTGGGATGTATTCTATCCTGAAGTCGAAATCCGCGAAAAATTCCGCCCATCTGATGTGCCGCTGGTTTAGGAATCTTGCCGTGCGCCAGTACTCCAGGTTCTTATGATCCGTGCGAACCTGCACGGTGTGCTTGGCCCCGACGAGGAAGTGCCGCCACGCCTTGAATGCTGCATGAATGGCCAGCAACTCCCTGTCCCAGATGGTGTAGTTTTGCTCCGACTTGCTGAGCTTCCTAGAGTAGAAGGCACACGGTCTCCAGTCTCCATGCGGGTCCTCTTGCAACAGTACGGCGCCCACGGCTCTGTCTGAGGCGTCTGTTTCAACCCTCAGCGGTTTGCTGGGATTCACATGCAGTAGCTGCCCTTCGGACGAGAAGAGACGCTTAAGGTTCTGAAAGGACTGCTCCGCTTGCTCCGTCCAGATGAACTTCTTCTTCTTAGAGCTGAGCGTGTCCGTAATGGCCGCCGTCTGCATCGCGAACCCCTTGATGAACTTGCGGTAAAAGTTGGCGAACCCCACAAACCGCTGGACCTCCTTCCGATTGCGCGGGCTCTTCCAGTCCAACACTGCGCGAACCTTGGCGCTGTCCATGGCGAGCCCCTTGTCCGACAGCTTGTAGCCCAGGAAATCCACCTCCTTCCTGTCGAACTGGCACTTCTCCAGCTTGGCATACAGTCGATGCTCCTGCAGTCTCTGCAGAACTTCCTTGACGTCTCTCTCGTGGGTCTCCTCAGATTCTGAGAATATCAGGATGTCGTCCAAGAAGCAGACGCATGTCTTGTAGAGGAGACCCGCCAGGACGTGATGCATGAAAGCTTGAAAACAGTGGGCGCCATTTTGTAAACCGAAGGGCATAACTCTGTATTCATATGTGCCCAGGGGCGTGAACATGGCAGTCTTCCACTCGTCTCCTTCCCGTATGCGAATCAGGTTGTACGCCCCTCGCAGATCCAACTTTGTAAAAACGCGTCCTTTCCTCGCCGTCGCCAGCAGGTCATCTATCTTGGGCATGGGAAAGGCCGCGGGCTTGGTCTTTGAATTTAAGAGCCTGAAGTCTACCACAAGTCTTTTTTGGGGCGTGTCCCTTTTCTTCACAAAGAATACAGGACTGCCCCCCGCTGCCTTCGACTCCCGGATGAAACCGCGCTTCAAGTTGAGGTCTATGAACTCCTTGAGCTCCTGCAGCTCGTCCTCAGACATGGAATACAGTTTCCCGGCTGGCAGCGTCGCTCCTGGCAGGAGGTCAATCTTGCAGTCATAGGGCCTGTGGGGAGGCAGCTTGTCCGCTTCCTTCTCGCAGAAAACCTCCAAAAACGCTGCGTACTTGCGCGGCACTGCTTGCAGCGTGCCTAATTGTAGCTGCGGGTCGTCCCCTCCTTCTTCCGGGCTAGGAAGGATGCAATGTTCCGCGCAATAGGAGGAGCCGAAGGTCAGTTGGCGCTGGTACCACGCCAATGCTGGGCTGTGCCTGTGCAGCCAACTCATGCCCAGGACTACAGGCGTGTCTGACAGGTGGGTGACGTTAAAGCTGATGACTTCTCGGTGATTTCCAATCCGCATCACCATTGGTTGCGTTTGTTGCACCACCTGCCCCCCTAACAAGTCTCTGCCATCCACCGTGACAACGTTCAGGGGCAGTGTGGCTGGTAGCAGTGGTATATTGTGCTGCTGAATGAATTCCAGTCCTATAAAGTCAGCGTTGCTGCCGGAGTCAATGGTGATCGGCACCTCCACAGTGCGTCCATTGGGCAGTTGGAGAGACGCTGTAAGCTGCACCACTGGTTTGGGTGGGAGGGGGTCTGTGGGTTGCAAAAGTGCTGGGGATTGTTTCATTGACTTGTCTGGCTGGACCCCAGTGCCTCTTCCTCCAGCCAGACTCCGTCGTTTAACTGTTGCTGCGTTTTCAATTGAGCTGCTTCAGCGACTGTTGCCGAGGCTGCAGTGTGCTTGTGGAGCCTCTGGGGACACTCTTTCGCCATGTGTTGAGCACTGTCGCAGATGTAGCACTTCCTGTTCCCTCTAGGAGGCTTCGTTTTGGCTGCTCCCGGCGTTAGGGCTCTGTTAGCTGACTGAGCCCTGGCACCTCCTATCTCCATCGGCTCTTCTCCCCCTCCCTGCGAGGGTGTGGAGTGCGCACGCGCTGCTTCTCTGGGAAAGAAGGGAGGTGCTCTGGCTGGTGCCCTTCCCCAACGTCCTTCTTCCCTGTTCCAAGGACGTTCTTCCAGATGCACCCCGATCTCCAGAGCCCTCTGGACTACCTGCTGGGTGCTCTTTGGTCTCTCCCCTCTTCCAATCTCCGCTTTTACATCTGCATTCAACCCCTCCCAAAAGAGGTCTCTGACTGGCGCAGAATCTTTTTCCCACCCCAGGGCATGAACCAGTCCGAAAAATCGAGTATGGTACTGCCGCACGCTGGCTTTGCCTTGTTTAAGTCCATGTATGTCCCTCCTGGCAATATCGACGTCTACCTTTGATAAAAAGCATGAGTCCATTGCTTTAATAAAAGCCTTCGCATCTTGGAGCGCTGGATCATTGTCCCTCCATAGATTCCGCAGCCACGTTTTGGCTTCCCCATGCAAATGGGACAGGATAAACCCCACTCTCTCTCTCTCATCTCTAAAGTCTTTGTCAAGGAGATCCAGCGCAAACAGCAGGTCTGCTCTGAAGTTGGGGTACTGCTGCAAACTCCCGTCGAAATGCGATACAAGGCTGCCTCCCCTCCTCCCCAAGCCAATGCCTTCTGCCTTGGATCCCGTTTGCCCCTGTTTAGAAAGCACGTCCAACCTGGCCTGGAGATCCCGGCAGGAGGTAACCATTTCCTCCTCTCTCTTCCTGGATGCAATTACCTCCGTGCTGAGGTGCGTCACCGCTTCTTGCAGGGCTTTTATCTGCTCTTCCGTCGTCATCTTGCCTGAGTTTTGTGAGCTCTGTAAGCACCCCTCCTCTGTCCTCGCTGCGTCGACTCACGTGGCGAGGTTCTTGGTGCCAAAACTTTAAAATTTGAGACAGAGCTTACTGTCAGAGCTGGCTCCGGGTCCCAGCTCACCAAGGACCAACGCTAGCCGATCGTACAGTAACAAAGTCTTTATTGAAGAATAGTCTCCATTTACAAGTCTTAGCGTCCCAGCCCTACGTCTGGACTTTAGACCGGCGAAGCTCTGTCTGGATCTCCGCCCCCTGTGCACCAGTTTAATACTCTAATCTTACTCCACCTCTTCCTTCTCTCTCTCTTCCTCTGGGTCTTACTACCCCCCGGGGTCTCACTCCTCCTGGACTCTTCCGACGCAGAGCTTGACCCCTCTGACTCCTCCCCCTCTCTTCGGCGGGCTTTAGGACCTGGCTCCCTACCCGGGCTGCCCACCTTGCCGCCCTCCTGTACATTTGAACTTGGCGCGCGCGCGCGTTTTACTTTCCGGATGACCGTTTCCTCGCTCCCTGACGAGGGTGTGGTCAGTCCTGCCTCACGTTCTCCCTCTGCCTGCGCGCTCCCTGATTCCGATGCCTTGGACTCCTCCCCCCTACTGCACTCTGGGGGAGACGCTGGCCCGGATTTCCAGCTGCTACTCCCTGAGTCCCCTCCTTCCCGAGGTGTCCCCCTGGGCTCTCCCCTTGCCCTGACCATGGGGGCCCCTTTCTGTGAATCCTCCGAGTCACTGGAGAGACTCAGAGACCTCGGACTACTGTCGCCGCTGACATTTCCTTCCGACTCCTCCCCCTCGCTCTCCGTTTCTTCCCTCTCCTGTGACTCTGCTCCTGAACCCCTGACAGTAACCTTTCTAGCATGTGAAATGAGTGCAATTGTGCGGTAGTTGGAGCATTCTTTGGCACTGCCCTTCTTTGGGATTGGGATGTAGACTGATCTTCTCCAATCCTCTGGCCACTGCTGAGTTTTCCAAACTTGCTGACATACTGAATGTAGCACCTTAACAGCATCATCGTTTAAAATTTTAAATAGTTCAGCTGGAATATCATCACTTCCACTAGCCTTGTTATTAGCACTGCTTTCTAAGGCCCATTTGACTTCACTCACCAGGATGTCTGGCTCAAGGTCAGCAACCACACTACCTGGGGTGTACGAGACATCCATATCTTTCTGGTATAATTCCTCTGTGTATTCTTGCCACCTCTTCTTGATGTCTTCTGCTTCTGTTAGTTCCTTTCCACTTTTGTCTTTTATTATGGTAATCTTTGTACGAAATGTTCCTTTCATATCTCCAGTTTTCTTGAACAGATCTCTGGTTCTTCCCATTCTATTGTTTTCCTCTATTTCTTTGCATTGCACGTTTAAGAAGGCCTTCTTGTCTCTCCTTGCTATTCTTTGGAAATCTGCATTCAATTTCCTGTATCTTTCACTATCTCCCTCGCATTTTGCTTGCCTTCTCTCCCCTGCTATTTGTAAGGCCTTGATGGACAGCCACTTTGCTTTCTTGCATTTCCTTTTCATTGGGATGGTTTTCGTTGCTGCCTCCTGTATAATGTTGCGAGCCCCCATCCATTGTTCTTCAGGCACTCTGTCCACCAAATCTAAATCCTTAAACCTGTTCCTCACTTCCACTGTGTAGTCGTAAGGGATTTGATTTAGATTGTATCTTACCGACACAGTGATTTTTCCTACTTTCTTCAGTTTAAGCTTGAATTTTGCTGTAAGAAGCTGATGATCTGAGCCACAGTCAGCTCCAGGTCTTGTTTTTGCTTCTCCATCTTTGGCTGCAGAGAATATAATCTGATTTCGATGCTGCCCATCTGGTGATGTCCATGTGTAGAGTCGTCTCTTGTGTTGTTGGAAAAGAGTGTTTGTGATGACCAGCTTGTTCTCTTGGCAGAACTCTCTTAGCCTTTGCCCTGCTTCATTTTGAACTCCAAGGCCAAACTTGACAGTTGTTCCTTTTATCTCTTGATTCCCTACTTTAGCATTCCAATCCCCTATAATGAGAAGAACATCCTTCTTTGATGTCATTTCTATAAGGTGTTGTAAGTCTTCATCGAATTGGTCAATTTCGGTTTCTTCAGCACCAGTGGTTGGTGCATAAACTTGGATTACTGTGATGTTAAAAGGTCTGTCTTGGATTTGTATCAAGATCATTCTATCATTTTTAAGATTGCATCCCAGTACAGCTTTCGCCACTCTTTTGTTGACTATGAGGACCACTCCTCCTTCCTCGCAGGGGAATTCAAATAGGGACACGGTCCAAAGTAGCACAGGCTGCTCTGGCGCATGTGGCAGTGAGACAGTTTTGGACAGCACAGAAGAGGTAGAAGGGTAGTTATGTTGCTAACATATGAATGTATTTCAAAACAATACAAGGAAGGCTTTCATCAGTTGTCCTACATTCCAACTACCCAAGCTCACAACAGTAGCAGAGAGTTGCTCTCCTGCCTTTAGCAGTCCTCAGAGGCAGGACCTCCTTTAAAACAGCATTTTTTTACATAACTGGCAAATAAACCATTTTGCCCCTGAAGAACAGTAACGTGGATTGGTTTATTTGTTAGGGCAAATAAATCACTTGCAGCTTCCTCCTCTGCGGTCCTCTATCTCTCCCTGTTGATTTTTAGCCACCTCTGTCATGTTGTTGTGCAGAGCAGGAGAGCAGGTCTGGGATTTTTTTCAGTGCAGGGGTAATGGTGTCATCTGCTGGAGTGCCATGTTGCCTCGCAGACCCTCCTGGCTCTGAATCAGATCTTGATGAGGCTTTTAAGCTTTACTATTGTTTATGACTGATTAGCATGGAAGGAGGATGAGGAAGACAATCAGATAGAGGCTGGACCCCTCTTTTCTTTGAAGGGGTTCCTACTTCATGCTTGCAGTTTTAATGATTAACACATAGAATCATAGAGTTGGAAGAGACCACAAGGGCCATCGAGTCCAACCCCCTGCCAAGCAGGAAACACCATCAGAGCACTCCTGACATATGGTTGTCAAGCCTCTGCTTAAAGACCTCCAAAGAAGGAGACTCCACCACACTCCTTGGCAGCAAATTCCACTGTCGAACAGCTCTTACTGTCAGGAAGTTCTTCCTAATGTTTAGGTGGAATCTTCTTTCTTGTAGTTTGGATCCATTGCTCCGTGTCCGTTTCTCTGGAGCCGCAGAAAACAACCTTTCTCCCTCCTCTATGTGACATCCTTTTATATATTTGAACATGGCTATCATATCAGCCCTTAACCTCCTCTTCTCCAGGCTAAACATGCCCAGCTCCCTTAGCCGTTCCTCATAAGGCATCGTTTCCAGACCTTTGACCATTTTGGTTAGAATCATGTTCGCTGGGTTGTTTGCACTTCTAATTAAAAGCTAAAGGTTACATTTCAGCTAGCTGAAGATCTTTTGCTAAAGCTCAATGTGCTTTACAAGCTGCACTTTAGCAGTCAGAAGTCAATGTATCCGAGGTCTGTTGAGCTTCCTCCCCAGAAACAATGTGTAGGGTTGTGATCTTGGGATGTTATGGTGTTGCTGCTGTTTAGGGTGTGTGGGTGTTATACACATGATCAGAGCAGCTGGCTGCATTTTTGCATTCTCCATGGTTCTGTGGCTGCTGTGGGGGCCTCTCATTATGGCTCCTGCACTTCAGAATTTACCTCTGCTTCCCCAAAGCAGCTTCCCCCTGAAGGCCTCGTTATTCCCTGATGCTGCCTGAATTTTTTTGAGCTATGGGAAATACACAAAGTGGTTTTGTTTGCATGTTCAAGTGGGGAAACGGTTGCTCCATTAGTGCAAAAGGGGACCCCTCTCTCCTTCCCTCTCTCCAGACCCTTTCCGCTGCTCCAATAATTCTCTTTAAAGTTATTGGGAAGTGTATGCTTAATTATATTTGCATATGAAAAATAGGGTCTAATTAGTGTGATTGATTATTATTTTAACCTTAATGACATTTTGAGTATCTGTCCCTCCCTAATAGCAAAAGTATCACTAATAAATCATGGTCTTTGTATGGCGATGCTCTATTGAGCTGCCTTATGAAATATATTTTATTAATGTTCCAGAATGTATTGAATCTGAAACAAGTCAAACAACTGCTCATTTATTAAACCGTTTAAATGTCAGCTTTATACAGGCATAATATTACAGGAAATATGTTCCTGTGAAAGACATCTGCAGGCCAAGCCGACTCAAAATATTAGTTATTTCACTCAAATATATGAAGGAAATAAAAATTCAATTATGTAATTTATGGCACTAAATAAATTTATATCGGCTAACATAAATGTTTTGAATTAGCAGGCGTACTTTTCTCGCAAAGTTTCCTGCCTTCCCTAAGAAGCTCAGCAGCTGAGACCCATTTGCACATTTCCCCCCCTCCCAAGACAAGCGGCAAGCAAGGAGCGAAAGGAAGGAAGCGGCCAGAGGGGGCTGCTTGCACCATCAGCATGCAAAAACACCTTGCCAGAGAGGAACTTGGCCGGCAAAAGAGGATCCTCGGCCGTTGCCTTAAGAAGGTTGCCTGCAGTTCATATGCAGCATTGGCATTTCAGCCCTAATTAGAAATTAGCATAGTCACGGAGACTTCCGCGTAGTCTTTGCTCACGGACAGATGCGTCTCTCCCACTTTGCCAAGGTCAGGAGGTACGCGTTCGTTAGCGGAGCTAGAAGGGGGAGCTAAGGCTAAGCTGACCCCGAAGCCTCGGAAGGAGATTCCAAGGTGATATGGCGTTGCTGCAGCACGAAGAAGAGGACCCCCAGACCATTTTCAAGCTCTTAAAAGCAGAGCAAGAAGGGGGAGAACTTCTTCAGTGCTAGTTCCTGCAACCCTCCGCTGACGAGAAGCTCGAGTCCGTGGGTATGTCTGTGGCTACACTTCTAACAAACTGAAGCAAACCTAAACGATTAGCCTATTTTACTTCCTGAACTTGCTAATTTACTATTAAAACAAAGCGTTTGAACTTAAAACAAAGTGTTTGAACCTAAATGGCTTTTCGCAACTGACCAAGATTTACTTACAAGCTATATCAGACTGTTTCTTTTAAAAAGACGTCTATTCCATTAATACCAAGGACGTTTTAGCCATCCTTTCCTGCTGGAGTTATGAACAAAAGAATACCAGTGGCTTCATTAATGTTGAGACAGAAATAAACCAAGAAGTCATGAAGAAGAAATAATAATAATAATAAAAAGACCTTTCCCAAGTGGTGAAATTATAAAGAGGTTTCCAAACTCTTCAGTACAAAATTAACTGTTGTTCACAAGCCAGTTCTCAACTGTCTGTTTCTGCTGGCAAAAGGAATATAAGAACCAGTGACTCCCAGAGAACGGCAGTGAATGAGAGGGTGATTGATTACAAAGTTATAAAACTGTCACAAGACTGATAAGCATCGCCTCTCCGCTCCCACAAAGTGTTGCTATCCCTCTTTTCTGGGGATTTCTGTTTTTGGCTGCAGACTGCTACAGACACTCAACGGAGTATAAATCATCTTACAACGGCTAAGGGTACTTCTGCTGACTCATGCACTCCGACATTTTCCTAGTCGGATATTTTCCTGGCTGAGGAACGGAAGTGAATTGCATAAGTCTGCCATAGACTCACACAGATTGAGAAGGGGGTTGAAAGTCGCAAAGAGGGAGCAGCTCAAACAGCGACATCAGCTGGTGAAAAAAACTTTGCACTCTTTTGAAAAAGACGTTCCTCTAATAAGACTTCTAAGAACAATTACAAGGATTTTTACAAGATCTGCAACTAATGAAGATCCCAGAGCGCTGCATCATAGTCTGCTGAAAGAGACAAGGTTTCATAAATTTTTACAGACCCTATACCTCACTACTGGAATAGCATTCCTGTTGCCTCTGGAAGAGTAACATCTAGAGAGAACTTAATAGCACATAATATTATTGCATTGTACGTTATTAATTGAAAATACTCCCCAGCTCTTTTCTAATTATTTACACATACTTTTGTATATACTTTTCATATTTTCTTTCCCCTCTTTATTTCTCTACAAATTATAAATTGCACTATTATTATTACTCTCTCTTGCTTTTTTTTTTCTTACCCTCCCATCTTTTCTTTGTTTTCTTTACCTTGCTTCTTTTGTAAATTTTTTTGGGGGGTTTCTTTTTCTTTTTTCTTTTTTTCTTTTTTTTTTTTTTGTTTGTTTGTTTTGTCTCACTGTTTCATTTTTGTTGTTTTTCTGGTTGTGTTTTTTGTGTGGTTTTCGACTTGTGCGGTTTTGTTTTGTGTTTTTTTTTTGTTTCTGGTTTTTTTTTTTTGGTTTGCTTTGCCTTTTGCTATCTATTGGTAGCTAATGCAGCTGATATTTGCATCAGATGCCATTAGCTTTGTTGCAAGGGGCTGATTAACTGAACCGCTAACCTGCTTAAAGATCTATATATATGATCTATCACCCTGAATGAGTAAGTGAAGCAAGGAATGCAATCATTTATTATATTTATTTATTTGATCTGATGAATTTGTGATATTGCTGTATTGAGGCTTGGCTGTAACTAATTAGATAATTGTTCAAAATCAATTTAAAATTTATTTAGTGAAATTGGTGAATATAAAGAATTAGTGGATACATAGGCCGGAGATTATCATCAGACTGGTAAAATTGTCATGATTGTAGTAAGAAAGACTGGATTTAATTAACATTCATTAACTATCACATTGAAAATATTGTCACGATTGTATTAAGAAAGATTGAATTTAATTGATATCCAAGCTGTAAGATAGAAAGAAAGAGAACAAATTACCTAGTGAGCTAATTGAATTTCTTAGTGATGTATGGTAAAAAAACAACTGTGTCAGGTTCTGCGGCAGTTTCAGCTTCACAAACCAGGAGAACTTCTGTAAGTGACATGGATCAACAATTAGATATGAGAGAATTAATTTTAAGTTTGAAGAAAGATATCCAAGATTTAAAAAATAATGTAAATGAAAAGGCAAAAGCAACAGAAGAAAAACTTATTTCAATGGGAGTTAAAATAGATGAAAATGTGAAAATAGCAGCTGAGTTATCAACTCAGGTCAATAATTTAGTACAAAAAAATTCAGAACTGACGAAAATAGTGCTAGACCTTAAAAGTAAAACACAGAACCTAGAGGAAGCTCAGAAAAAACTACAAAATGAAAATAGAGTTGAAAAGGGAATGCGATAAGATAAGGAAAGAAACAGCAGATCTGAAAGCGCAGCAGGATTCAACTTTGGACTCTATTGCGATGTTGCAAATGCAGAGAAGGGAGAATACCCTGAGATTCAGAGGACTAACAGAGGACGCAGAGGAAATAATTGAGAAAAAAATCTCAAAAGAGCTAGCAGCTTGGTTAGACCTAGAAGAAGCAGAAGTAGCACAAAAAATAGAAAAAGCATTCAGAGTCAAATCTAATGTAGCAAAAGCAAATAACTGGCCGGCGGACTGTTTAGTCTCTTTTAATTCTTTGGATTTCAGAAATAGAATTTTACAAGCTAGTAACAAGAAGAAATTCCAATCGGAAGGAAATGATATTATTGTCCACAAGATTATCCCAAATCGGTTGATAAAAAAGAGAGAAGCTTACAGACCTTTGGCCGAAGCACTAAAGGCAAAGGCAGTGGAATATAGGTGGGAGTACCCCGAAGGCATCTCCTTTTTCTTTAAAGGGAAACGTAGAAAGTGCTTGTCGGCACTAGACGCGGACAAATTCTGGAGAAAGTATCGGAAAGAGCTCGGAGGAAAAAGGCAATTGTTGGGAGAATCAGAGGAAATTGATCAAACAGTTGAGAGTTAGGAGACAGATCTAAGAAGGGAATTTATTAAACGTAGACTGAGACCTTGAATGTGTAATTTTTATTTTTTTTATCTCATTAAACCCATTGACGTATCATAAGAAATAAAGTATGGATTATAAATTTATTACTTGGAACGTAAATGGTCTAAATGAAAAATCAAAAAGGAACAAGGTGGAACATATTCTGGTTAAGCAAAAATATGATTTAATCTGTCTGCAAGAAACCCATGGAGCGGAAAAACATAAAAGAGTATTAATAAATAAAAGATTGGGGCTTGAGTCTATTACATCAAGTAAAGAAAAAAAGAGAGGGGTGGTAATCTATGTAAAACCTCAGCTGGAGCCAAAACTGCTTTACAATGATGAAAAAGGTCGAACAGTGATTATAGAAGTTAAGATCAATAATGAAAAAGTGATAGTTATTGGAATTTATGCACCAAATGAAAGAAAATCTGAATTCTATCAATTCTTGGAAGAAAAAGTCATAGAATATTTAGGGGGGGAAATTATATTATTAGGAGATTTTAATGGAGTAGTCAATCCAAGCATGGACAGAACAATAAAGAAGAAAGAAAAGAGGCAGAATAAACTCCCAACTACATTTTTCCAATTAATAGAACTCCTGAATTGGTTTGACGCTTGGAGGTTTAAGAATCCAACAGAGAAAGAATTTACACATTACTCAGAGCCACATAAATCGGCGGGACGAATCGACGCGATCTGGACAACAAAGGATTTATTAAATAATATTACAAAAGCAGAAATTCATCCAAGGACAATTTCAGATCACAGGGCGGTCGGGGTTAACTTTAAAGGAAAAGAAGAAAAGGTTAAGAGGTGGCAACTTAATGAGAGTATGCTAAACGATGAAAAAACTGTACAAAAGGCCAAGCAAATCTTAGAAGAATATTTTAAGTTCAACTTAAATCAAGGAGTAGATCTAGAGACGGTTTGGGATGCGGGTAAAGCCGTCATAAGAGGCTTCTTTATCCAACAAAACACATTCCAAAGGAAAATAAAGGAGAAGAAGAAAATGGAGATATGGGAGGAAATTAGAGGAAAGGATCCTTTTCCAAAAACCAGATGATGAACTAATTAAGCAAAGTATAAAAATTTTACAGACACAATTCTCCATGATAATAAATGAAGAGATAGAATGGAAGATAAAATGGTTGAGACATAGAAACTTTGAGTTTGCAAATAAACCTGGCAAACTTTTGGCCTGGCAATTAAAGAAGAAAAAGGAAGATAGAATTATCAATAAAATTAAAATTGAAGACAAATGGATTCAAGAACCGAAGGAAATTAGTAAAAACTTTGCTAGTTTTTTCGGAAAACTATATAAAGAAGGTCCAGAGACTCTAGAAAAAATAATTGATTATCTGGGCAGAAATGAACTACCAATAATACCTAAGGAAAAAACTGAAATCTTGAACTCACCAATAACAGCTATGGAGGTGCAACAAGCTATACAGAGATCAAAATTAGGAAAGACACCGGGCCCAGATGGTCTCCCAGCTATTTACTATAAAAAGTTAGAACAAGCATTATTTCTTCCCATGAAAGACCTAATGAATAATATTTTGGCAAATGGAAAGCTACCGAAAATCTGGAAGGATAGCTTTATTACTCTTATCCACAAACAGGGAACAGATACCTCAAACATGGCCAATTACAGACCCATTGCACTGTTAAATAACGATTACAAAATATTCGCAGACATTCTTGCAAATAGATTAAAAATGGTGCTGAAAGAGATAATTCATAAAGATCAAACTGGATTTCTTCCCAGACGATTTATGCAATCCAACATTAGATGTGTGATTAATGTATTAGAATATTTGGATAGTAAAATTGACAAACCAGCAGCTATTATGTTGGTGGATGCTGAAAAAGCTTTTGATAATGTGTCCTGGAAGTTTATGAAAAAATTAATGGAAGAAATTGGACTGGGAGAAAATATTTGTAAAGGAATAAATGCCATCTATACAGAACAATATGCAAAACTGATAATCAACGGAAGAATTACTGTGGAATGCAAAATAAACAAGGGAACCAGACAGGGCTGCCCACTGTCACCACTGATATTTATCTTGGTGATGGAAGTCTTGAACAACCAGATAAGAAAGGATCAGCTTGTTAAAGGCATCACTCTGGGAAACAAAACATATAAAATTAAAGCTTTTGCGGACGATTTACTCGTTATGACTGAAAACCCTAAAGAAAGTCTGAAAAGAGTGCTGGAATTGATTAAAGAATTTGGAGAAGTGGCAGGCTTTAAGCTGAATATAACAAAAACAAAAATGCTTGTTAAAAATGTAACCACAGAAGAAAAGGACGATTTAGAAAAAATATTGGGCCTGAAAATCTCATCAAAAGCGAAATACCTCGGTATTTGGATCACCCCCAAGAACATAAATTTATTCCAGGATAATTACACCAAAACTTGGTTAGAGATTAGAAAAAACTTTGTAACCTGGAGTAAACTAAAATTAACATTTCTGGGTAGGATTTCCATTATAAAGATGAATGTGCTTCCAAAATTAATCTTTTTATTTCAAATGATTCCAATACTGGGCGAAGCAGGTTGTCTCAAGATATGGCAAA
This sequence comes from Podarcis tiliguerta, assembly GCF_965153285.1. Taxonomy (NCBI): domain Eukaryota; kingdom Metazoa; phylum Chordata; class Lepidosauria; order Squamata; family Lacertidae; genus Podarcis; species Podarcis tiliguerta. The sequence goes on from NC_139549.1 coordinate 42,156,959, forward strand.
GAGAAATTTCCAAATTCCTGTGGGAAGGGAAAAAAAACCTAGGATTAAACACCTGATCTTAATAGACATAAAAAAGAGAGGAGGCTTTTCCCTACCCGACCTAAAACTTTACTACGAGGCAGCCTGCTTCACCTGGCTAAAAGATTGGTGCACGTTGCAGGATTCGGACCTCTTGGACCTGGAAGGTTTTGACAACTGCTGGGGATGGCACGCCTACCTAATATATGGAAAAGCGAAAATTCATAAAAACTTTACCAACCATATAATAAGAAAGTCACTCTTTGCTGTATGGGAAAAATATAAAGACCTGATGGAGCCTAAAATCCCGTGGTGGACTTCTCCAGTAGAAGCCATAGCAGTAAAACGGAAAAATACTCAGGAAAGCTGGTTCCAATACCATCAGTTATTTGAAAAATTTAAATCTGACAAACAAAAGGGGTTCTCAACAGAAATTTCCCGATTCGAATCTGATCTTGTAAATTCTAAAAGAAAAACCCTTTCCACAACTTACCGACTCCTCCTTGACTGGACGGTCAAGGAGGAGGAGGTAACAGTGGCAATGGTGAGGTGGTCCCAGGATTTTGGCCACTCAATAACCATGGCCCAATGGGAAAATTTATGGAAGATCAATTGGAAATTCACAAATTGTTACACGATTAGAGAGAACTTTCAAAAAATGCAACATCGATGGTATCTAACACCATGGAAGCTTTCAAAAATGTATAAAAATGTATCAAGTAATTGTTGGAGATGTGGAGACTCAGGAACATTCTTCCATATGTGGTGGATATGTAGGAAAATACAGGTATTCTGGGAGAGTATACATGCAGAGCTGCAAAAAATGCTAAAGATCTCTTTCAATAAAAAACCAGAGGCCTACCTCCTGGGAATTACAGATTTGGATATACCACAAAAGAGGAAGGGTATCTTTTTATATGCCACGGCGGCAGCAAGAGTTTTGATCGCAGGAAAATGGAAGAGTAATGAAATCCCCTCTATTCAAGATTGGATCCAAAAGCTGACAGAATATGCTGAATTAGATGGTTTATCAAAAAAAATAAAGAATAAATCAAAACAGGAATTTGTTTCAAAATGGGAGGCTTTCAAAGAATATCTGAAAAATAAATATAGTAGTTTAAATTCTGTTGCAGCATTCGAGGAACTTCAGTAATAGTTGCAAGGTAGATATAAGAAATTAGATTTAATGAGAATAAGTTTAATTATAAGAAAAAAATGTGTATTGGCAATAAGTAATATGAATTTGAAGTATGCAATGGACGGGAGGTCGGGTCTTTAGTGTTAAGACCAATAGATGTTTTATTGTCTGTTAAGAATATTATGTGTTTATGGTTATTTTTGTAATTTGTGTATAATTTGGTATTTATGCTCTTTGTTTGTTTGTTTGTCTTTCTTGTTGTATAAATAAAAAACTTTTAAAAAAAGAAATTAGCATAGTCACATTGAGATGAATTGAATCAGACTAAAGATGATTAGCAAAGTAATGCAAGAAATCATTAAATTAAGCCAGTGTGCCAAGTCCACTGCTTTTCTATCACAAATTTGGGCTCCTAATGAGCTATTAATTAATGGGTTGGGTCAAAATCATGTCATTCAGCCCAGGGAAGATACACCCCCCTAACCCCCCCCCATGAGTGCTGAAGACAAATTTATCAGGGGTGAGTAAACAGACTGCGAAACTAACAGAATGCCAAGGTGGCAGGTGGCATTGCAGCAGTGATGAAGAGGAGGATTTGTCCTGAAATGTTTGTGGGATTGTTGGGGAAACAGCATAGAATCATAGAATTGTAGAGCTGGAAGGGACCACAAGAGTCATCTAGTCGCCTGCAATGCAGGAATCTCAGCTAAAGCATCCGTGACAGATGGCCGTCCAACCTCTGCTTAAAAACTTCCAAGGAAGAAGGACCATTGCAAGATTGGAACTGGGAGCTTCCTGGCTCACAGCTTGGCTTTTTAACCTCAACTGGTCCTTCCCCTACATGACTGGCCTTTTGCATCTGAAACCCTGGAGAGCCATTGTTGCCGGCCAGTGTCGGCAACACTAAGCTAAATGGACCTGTTTTCTGACTGGGCTGCCCACACTCTGCAAGCTGGCAGGTGGAAGATCAGGTGCCTCCAAGGTCTGAAGAAGCACCTCAACTCAGGAGTGGCTGGAGGGGCCCAGACTCAAGATGGGTGGCAACAGAACTCCCCAGCAGCCTTTGTGAAATCTCTTGCTGCTGGCTTAAAAGGCACCAACTGCCGTTGATCAGTATGGGTCATGAGGAGAAGATCTTAGTGGAGGAGAAGGATAGGCATAGAGGTGGGGCTATGAAAGGGGAGGAGAGGTGGGATTTGGATTGTTTGTTGTTTTGTTTTGTTTATATCAGTGGACACAAAAGGCCTTCCCAATGGGAATCCTAAGAAGAGTTCCACCGCTGAGTTTGTAGAATTTCAGTGATAAAGAGGAACATCTTGCCAAAAACATTGTTTTTGTTTCAATCAATCCTGGTGGTAAGCAGTGTGAGCTGCTTCAAAGAATGGCAAAAAGACATATCAAGAGTTATCTGGAGAGAGGGAAAACCAAGAATTAAACACAAATTATTAATAGATGTTAAAGATAGAGGAGGTTTCTCTCTACTGGATTTAAGATTATATTATGAAGCATCTTGCATTTGCTGGATCCTGGGTTGGATAAATTTAACAAATGCTGATTTCTTAGATTTGGAAGGTCATGATAATAGATTTGGTTGTCATGCGTATCTATGGTATCATAAGGCCACAAAAGTTTTTATAATCATATAATAATAAACTTGATTCTTTAAGTCTGGGAGAAATACAAAGATCTATAAGAACAGAAAACACCATGGTGGCTTTCCCCATTAGAAGTAATATCTATGAAAAAAAGTGAATATGAGGACAACCAATTAAAATTAAAAGATTTTGAAGATGTTAGAGAAAAAGTAACAGATGGTTACAATATTTTAAATTAAATGAAACACTTTAAAATGATAAAAAGAAAGAATTTAGTTATGAAGTGTCAAGACTTCAAAGAGAAATAGTAGAAGGTAGTACAAAAGTGCTGTCAAAAATCTACAATCTGCTCTTGGGAGTTGGACACCAAAGAGGAACAGGTCAAATGTGTTATGATAAAATGGGCGAAAGATGTGGGACATAATATATTAATGGCGGATTGGGAAAGGCTTTGGAAGACAGATATGAAATTTACTGCATGTACTCTGCTGAAAGAGAATTATATGAAAATTATGTATCGGTGGTATCTAACCCCGGTTAAATTAGCAAAAAGATCTAATAAGTGTTGTTAATGTAAAGAAACAGAGGGTACGTTATATCTGTGGTGGGAATGTAGGAAGGTTAAAAACTTTTGGGAAATGATTTATAATGAAATGAAATAAGTGTTTAGAGTAACCTTTGTTAAAAAAAAACCAGAAGTCTTTTTATTAGGTATTGTAGGAGCAGAGATTCCAAAAGACCAGAAAAAAAAGTTTCTGTATGCTACAACGGCTGCCCGGATACTGTTAGCCCAAAGATGGAAAGAGGAAGCAGTCCCAACCAAAGAAGATTGGCAAACCAAGTTACTGGACTAACTAACTGGAAAGCTCACAAATCAAGATGACAAGAAATTTTAAAAAGAATGGGAAATGTTTATTATGCTTTTGCAAAAGTATTGTAAACAGGTTAATACGTTGGGAGGATTTTAAAAACACTTGTAATTCTAGAAATAGTACAGAAAATCTGAGGTAAATAATAATAATTTGGAGTAGAAATGATATGCAGTGGGTGGGGGGAGAGGGGAGTCACGGGATTCGGAGAATCCCATTTTATCGATTTGATATTGTTTTGTATATATTTTGGTTGTTATTGTATTTGTTATTGTGTGTTTTTTGTTTTTGTTATTTTCTTGAAAATGTAATAAAAATGTTATAATAAAAAAAGTCCCGCAGCTGGATCAAGACAATGGGAGATCCTATTTCCTGCTGTGTCCCCTCCCAAGCAGGTATGGTGTGCAGTGTGCCCATGCTGTTCTTCACAGGTCGACTGCCTCTGAACACATTCAGGCCTCACGCTCAGGACCCTCCCTTCTCTTGTACAAGCACCCCAGTCCGATTCATCCATGCTTGTGGCAGCAATAAGTTTGAGGTCAATGTATTGAGACGGTCGTTAATATGGTGACTTTATTAGCAGTTTCAGCCAACACTCATTTCCTGATGGAGTTCCCTCAGCCATTCCCCAGGGATCATCTCCAACTCCCACCCCAATCTCTCTTGGAAGGAAATGTCTCCTGATTGCTGCAGTGGAATCTGACCTTAAAGCAGTGAAGTTCATGCACAAACCAAGCAATTTCACTGTGAAAAATTTCCCTCCCACGCACCCCTTTCCTACCCCCCACGCCACCCCAAAGAGTGAAACTCTTATCAGCACAATGCTTCTACCACCCCTTTGCGAATATTTGACAGTTGTCTGAGTTGAGGGAGCAGCCCTATAATTGCTTCAGAGCCATTTCTGGCTGGCATCTCTCTGGCTTATATGTGAAACTTCCCTTGGACTGGTGATGGAATAGGGGTGGAAAGTGCGCCCTGGGGAAGATGCCACACCACTGGCATGAAAGGGAGACTGCAGCCTCCTGAGAGTTCATGGGTTTGGGGGAGGTGGGAGTAGGCAATGCCTTCTGAGAGCCTTCCAGATGCCTTGGGTTACAACATTAGATGGGTAGAGATCCTTGGCTTTTTCTCTCTGCCTGTGACAGCCAGATATTCAGAAGAGTTTAAACAAATGGACTTGACAACACACCATCGGAGAAAATCCTTGCTGTGGCCTGGCAGTTAATTATTCCACTGTGCCAGCGCATGGCAAGGGGAGCACAGGATGAAGTAACCCTCGGCTTGGCAGACCCACCCAGGGGCCAGGCAAGTAGCAGACGCTGCATGGGGCTTGCTCAGTGCTGCACTCGGCGAATGGATTGCACCTGGGAGGTCTGAGCATGAGATCCCAGTTCCCGGACATGCTTGTATTCGCCCCCATGGCAATCGCTCTCCACGATGTACTGGAAGCCCCGGTACCCAGGGAACTGGAAGCATACCCATCTGAGGAGACAGAAAGGAGGGGGGAGAAATCAGCTGAGATGTGGGGAGATCAAGCCAGCACAGAGCAGGGCAGCCAGGGGCTCAGGACTCCCTCAAAGTGCTCAGAGGGCAGGGGGTGTTTGGAGGCTGCAAGAAAACTCTGATTTTGCAAGGCCACACACCATCCTCATCCGCATAGAATTCCCTGCTGCTGTTTATTCTTAGGGAGCAGAGGCCCCTAAGAATGGCAAGGCCTCCGCTCTGCTGGGTTCAGGGAGCTACCTTCTTCAGACCAGAGAGCCCACAGAAACACCAGAAGGTAATGTCACAGGCCAGGCCACCAGGCCTTGTGCAAAGTCGTATTGGCTCCATCCTATTGCTATCAATCAATCAATCCCTTGCAGAAAGGAGGAGGAAGCCCTTTCTCTACCAAAGACAAGTCCAGGGACATGAAAACGTTGCAATATGCTAGCTCAGTTCTCCTTTGAAACTCGCCCTGAGAAATGTGACCCTCAGTTCCAGCCCTGAGAAACAAATGGAAGAGGAGTACTTGGCAGGGCCCCAAAAAAGTACTTACGCTCCAGAACTTGCACGGAGGGACCCCACCTCATTGCTGCCCCAGCCCATCGCCTTGAGAGATGGGTAGTCATCACTCAGCTCCCCTTTGCGTCCCATAAAATTTTCCTGCTCAAATATGGTCATCTTGCTCTCCCGGTGATTCTGTGCAGGGCAAAAACATCATCTTATGCACTGGCCTGGACTCCTCATTATTAATAAATGCAAATAACAACAATATCAATATCAATAATAATACCAGCCACCATGTCTGTCCTGCAGCTCTTGGACCTCTACAGACAAGGAGCCAAATCTGTTAAGGCGCAGGTGAGCAACCTACAGTCCTTCAGATGCTGGATGTGAACAATTCCCGCCAGGCCAGTGTGGCCCTTAGTCAGGAATGACGAAAGCCCGGCAGCCCACTGACACCCCAAGGGCTGCGTTCCTGTGTCAAGGAGATGCTGGCTGCTTCCTCCTACTGACGCTTCTCCTGGAGGGATGAGAGGCTTGGCTGAGCTACCTCCTGCCTCTCCAGATGTCAGTAGTGCAGGGCTTGGTTTCTAAAGCCACCAGACAAACTTGGTCGGTTTTGACTTTCCCTGTGATCTCTAAGGCAGTGTGGCCGACAGCTGGGTTCCAGTGGGCTTGCTGGCACAAAGCTATGAAGTTCTTTGGCAGTAGACCCAGGGCAGACCACAGGAGGGACTTCTCAGTGATTTACTTCAACCATTAGCTCCTGTCTGAGACATGGTGATGCCTGCTGGTCCAGAAGGCTTTCAAAGGGAATGAGGGAAATACATGGAGAAGCAACATTCTTAACCCCCAGGTTTAGAAGCTGTCTATCTCTGAGTAACAGCTGCTGGGACTGAACAAGATGAGGAGGATGCTACCTTCAGGGTAGGTACCTGCTGGGTAGGCTCCTTGGCTCAGCCACTGCAGGATGTAGGATGCTCAGCTAGATGGACCCACCTGAGTCTGATTCCGCCTGGCTCATCTTAAGTTTGTTAGCAAAATAAAAAAGCTGAGCTTAGCAAGTCAGAGGGGAGGACTTGGACTCCTGGCTTCAGGTTCCAAGAAAGGAGATTCTGACTAAACACCAGGAATAACTGTTTGACTGTAAGAGCTGGTTGACAGTGGAACAGCCTCCCTGGGAAGGTGGTGGACTCTCCTTTCTTTGCGGTTTCTAAGCAAAGGATGTATGGCCACCTGTCATGGAGGCTTTAGCTGAGATTCCTGCATTCCAGGGGGTTGGACTAGATGGCCCTTGGGGCCCCTTCCAACTCTACATTTCTATGATTCCTCAGCAGAGCAACCCTACTCTCACCGAGGAACATAATTTGGAGTCTAAACCTTGGTCTGCCTGCTCAGTATTGCGTGCGCAGGCAGGCAGAGGCTCTGCAGGTTTCAGGCAGGGTCTTTCGCTGGCCCTCCCTAGAGATGCTGCCAGGGACTGAGCCTGGGACCGTCTGCATGCAAGGCCGGCACCCTGCCACCCTCAGGCAGCCTGGGCTACAACTCCCTCCAGGCAGCTTCCTGCTGGCCCACCCCAGTTGCTCACCGCACAGGAGACGGGTCGGAAGGAGCTCAGCCGGTGGGCATGGTAGGCGTTGCTTCCGCTCCAGGCTTCCCAGCAGGGGTAGTCGCCTTGCTCCAGCACAAACTGCTGCCCCTGGAAACCGGGGTGCTCAAAGCCGACCCACCTGTGGGGAGAAAGGAGGTGGGCCTCTGTAGCCAGGAAGGTGCAGGCTTAGCTTGGGGGTTGAGGGGGGAAGGAACATTCTGCAAACAAAGCCCGGCCCCAGCAGGCTCAAAAAGCATCATCCAGCTGTGCCCTGCATGGTGCCGGAATGTTTGTGTGCAGACATTGGCGTGAATGCACAAGACAGGCTAGGCGCACTCTCTCCCCGCTGCACACAGCATAGTCCTGGGCACATTCACTCTCCAAGGCAGCTGGAGCTATTTTATTGATTCACTACATTTATATTCCTCCTTCTTTCCTCCAAAGCGCTCCCCATACCATCCTCACAACAACCCTGTGAGGTAGGTTAGGCTGAGAGACTGTGATGGACCCATGGTCACCCAGCGGAGCCTTGTGGCTGAGCAGAGACTTGAACCCTGGTCTCCCAGCGTCCCAGCTCAGCACTAACCACTGCACAACACTCCCCATCTGAGCAGGTCTAGGGTTGCAAGCCTCAGGGATTCACCTGCTAGGAACTCAGGCTCTCAAGGAGCCAGGCTCTGAAGCTCAGCAAGGTCCACTCACGACGTGTGAGCGAGGCATTCACCACCAGAGCGAAGGTGAGGACGAGGCAGGGGCAGTGGGGTGAAGGGGTCCCAGGAAAAGCAAGAAAGTGGGCAAGAGTTCTGGGAAGCAGTAGGGAGCCAACTCACGTGCCGCTCTCAACGCGGGCTGAGCAGACATTGTCGAAGCCACACAATGTGATGTCGTAGCACTCAGAGGTGAACTCATGCTTCCGGCCCTGGAAGGCGGGCTCGTCCCAGGCCACAATCTGAGAAGAGACGAGGGTGGGGGCTCAGGGTCCTGGGGAGGGGGGAGCAGGGAGGAAAGCCCACCAGAGAACCTGCTGTCGCTGCTCAGAGATCTGCCCTCAGACGGGCAGGATTGAAGGGGCAGTGGTGGGTGAGGGTCTCTCATTCCTCACTGGAGGGTTGAAGGCTTGGTCGAGAGAAGGGTCAGGAGCAGCCAGAAGTGACCCTGAACCCCTTCTCCAGAGTGCAGGGGTGAGTGGAAGAAGCCACACACTCAATGCCCGCCACAGTCGTATATGAAGGCATGCGTCCGCATTCAACCCCACAAGCAGCACCTCTGGGGAGAGGCACCTGCCTGCCTGAGCAAACACGAGGAAGCACATGAATGCAAATGACCTCATCTTATCCCCAGAAGAGCCAGTGAAGTAGGAGGGAGGGGAAGGGAGATTTTGAGGGGATTTGAACACAGGCCTGAGCCAAGTGCTCCCAAATCACTACACCATATGATCCCTCCTTAGTGCAGAAACATCTGAGCTCAAGTCCTTCCCTGTCCTGGACTCCTTGTTTAGCCTTGAAGAATTCACTCACTCTAAGCCTCAGCTCTCCATCTGCAAAATGGGACGGCTGCAAACCTAACTGACAGGGTACTTGGGGGGAGAGCAGAATGAATGCAGTGAAGCACCTGGCAGATCGGAAGTGTAAGATAAATAACATGATTTGCTTCTGTTAATTGGTTTCAAGCAACCTGCCCCAAATTTCTGTTCTCTGCCTTCACAGTTTCTTGATACCGCCCCCCCCCCTTGCAAAAAAGTTTGTTCCCTGGGACTCCTCTACAACCCTGCTATACACATGGCTCATTGCTCCATACCTTCCAAAGTCCAGAGACTTTTCCGCTGTGATGACTCATGGTAGACTCTGCTTCCCTGTAGGGGAGAAAAGCGCAGGGCCAAAGGTGTTACAGGACGTCTTGGGGAGCTAAGGTTAACGCTGGAAACCTCTTTTCCAGGCTACACCACTCATCCTTCCAATATGGAAAAGCTGGGATAAAGGAGAAACATGTGGAAAGGGCAAGAGTAGCGATTACTCAAGGGACCTGCCTTCAGCCAGGACTAGGGCAGGGAAGACACTCAATTCAGGACGCATTTAAACCACATTTTATCACATTTACACTTTCCTTAACAAGATGAGAACCAAATGCAGACCTACCCTTTGAAATTGCACATATATGAGTTTTTGCAATGAAGTTTTCCAACCAACCAAAGTTTTCAAACATTCAAATATTAGGGTGAAATGTGCATTAAAAATGGATATATTTGTGAAAATAGCATACACAGTTGTATTCTATTAGAGCAAACTGCTTGCAAAATGTGTACGTTGGTCAAAATTGTTCACATAAATATCTTTAGCAGAAGAAATTTGCACTAAAATGCTTAAGAATACACATGAAGATTTAAAAAAGGACAACCTTCAAATTGTTATAGAAATGTGAAGAACCAAATTTAAGGTTGGAAAAAATGAGGAACTAAGAGAACCAACATTGACAGATTCTTTCACCACTAGACAGCACTTACGGATGAGTTTGCCACAGAGCATGTGCAGAGTATGGTTCCCCTTGACACCTATCAGGGCACGTTGCCCTCGGAAAATGACATCCAATCCTTCCTCGAGTCAATAATTCACACCCATTGCCTGGGGTTGCTAGTTCCAGGATTGTACCCAAGTCTGCCTGAACCTGTTCTAGGGTTGAAGCGAACGGCGCCATGCCTGCCTGCCCCCCATGGGACTTCCAACGGCACTTACCTGGTGAGCTCCAGCCAGACTCTCCCCATCAGCTCTTCTCCAGAGGGATTTTTATATCTGCTGTGCATCCCCAAATGCCCTGACTCAGCACAGGCCGGAACAAAAGACTGTCTCCCAGAGGATCAAGCTGGCCTCATCCAGAGCCCGACCCCTCACAGTCACTCTCCCTCTCTTCCTCTCAGGGCAGGAACTAGAGACAGGGAAAAAGTCACTGGGCACATGGTGGGGTTCAGAGCAGCCCCTGTGTGCAGAACTACTATTTCCCTGATGCTAAGCTTGGCCCAGAAACAAGGGGAAATGGTGTGTGAGGTGGAGGACGAGGATAAAGAGAAAGCCACCTATATCATGCTAGAAGCCAGCAGGGCGGTCTGGTGAAGCTGAATGTTGGAAGGTGCAAGACGGAGTAATGCCTGGTTAAACTTTGGGTCTCCTTCCCACAGGAAGTAGCAACGGCCACCAACTCTTATGAAGGAGGCAAGACAAATTCATGGAGGAAATGGCTATCAATAGCTACCAGCCACGATGGCTTGTCCTGCCTCCACTGTTGGCGAAAGGGCACCTTTTCCAATGCCAGTTGCCATCAGCCCCCGCCTTGTGGGTGTCTGACTGATCGTAGGCAGGAGCGGATTGTGGACTAGATGGGCCTTTGGCCTGATCCAGCAGGACTCTTCCTATGTTCTTCTGTGGATGCCTCCCTCATGGCACTGACAAGCCACAACAACCCTGTGGAGTGGGACAAAGGGGAGACTGGGATGGGGATCTGCTCAGAACCACTCAGGGTGCCAATGAAGGTTTGAACCTGGGTCTCCCTCACTGCGTGGCTCTCTTGGCTGGTCCAGGAGGCCTGGAGGTTGGGTAGGTGGTCTTGGGGCTGCGTGCCCTGCTTGGGATGCTATTTATAGCCTGGCATACAGACTGAGTTGCAAAATATTCCTCAGCCCAGGAAGGCCTTTTCACAAGCTCCACAATGGAAGCTGCTTCATCAGCAACTGCTCTGCTTGGGAGGGAGGACCAGTCTGGTGGTGGCGGCGGCGGGGGTGGGGGTGGGGGGTGGGTGGGTATTGTGGAGCAGAGGGCAGGGCTGGGGTGGATATCTGGTGGTTTTCCAGCTGAGTGCCCTCATTGCAAGATGTGATGACTGTGGCCTTTGAGGAGGACTCCGATGACCAAGCATCTCCATTGTGTCCTCCTGGGCTTTGCCCTGGCTAGGGCATAAAACGAGAGTGTATAAAATGCAGGGGAGTCACAACACCAGCCCAATCACTCCACCACAAAGCACCAGCAACCCAGGTAAGAGGTGGAGGGAAGGTGCCCTGCATCCTGGAGGCATCTGGGGGCTTCTGGCTACTACGTGTGTGTGTGTGTGTGTGTCTGTGTGTGTGTCCCACCCCATCAAGGCACGAGATCTGCCTTCATTTCCTGGGGAGAGCCCTTTTCTTGCTCACTTCCTTCACCATGGAAACCTTCTCGTCAGTCCCTCAAGCAGCAGGAAAGATGGCTCAGGATCTGAGCAGCAGGAAGATGGACCAAATCAAAGAAATGTTATCAGGACAGGGAGCAGAAAGTCGTTCTTCCCGCAGGAGGCAGTGATGGCCACCAACCTCGAGGGCTTTGAAAGAGTGCCGGGCAGATTCATGGAGGCGGGGAAGGCTATCAATGGCTGCACCCATCATGGCTGTGTCCCAGCTGCAGACAGCTGTGCTTCAGAATGCCAGTTGCTAGAAACCACAGGAGGGCAGAGGGCTCTGGGACTCCATTGCTTGTGGGTTTCCCAATGACGCTTCTGGTTGGCCACTGCGAGAACAGGAGGCTGCGTGAGGTGGTCCCCCATTGCCCTGATCCGGCAGGCCCTTCCTAGGTTCTTTCCTCTGAGCATTGATGAAAAGCACACACTGCCCTGAAGAAAGGGCAGAAAGGAACTGGCAGCAAAAGGCAGAGGTAGAAAACAGAATAGTACCAAAGGGGCAAGATGAATTTTGGGAAGCAACAAACTCTGCCCCACAAGTTAGATATTGGAAAGAGAAGTAACAGCATATTTCACCAGAATGCTCCTGCAGTAAGGAAGTGTGTCCCGGGACAATAGCAATCGTATTTTAATTTGCAGCTTATGATTAGTTGTGTGGAAAAGTATGCAAAAAGTGTTTTTCTTTTGAGAAACCAGAGGGAGTCAGCAGGAAAGGGCAGGAGGTGGCAGGAGACTGCTCCAGATATGTAGGGTAGGCACCTGAAGAGGTGCTTTCTAACTGAACAGGTGTTACAATTTCAGGTCTTGCCCAGACACGGCCATGTCCGAAAGCACAAGAACCAGCCCTCCCAGCCATGACATGGACAGGAAGGAAAAAGACAGTCCCACCCCATCCACCAACTCATCCCCCGATTCCAGCAGCCAGGGTGAAGAGTCCTCTGCAGAACCTTTCCGGGTGAGTTGGGAGAAGGTGCCAGTTCTGAGCAGAGAGGCAGCACATGGGGAGGAGGCCCTGATCCCTTAGAGCGCATGGCTGTCCCTTCGGTGCTGCATCCAGTCTGGGCCTGTCTTGGGAGGGGAAGGGAAGAGAGCCCTGTTGGAAGCCCAGTCCCTATCCTTTGGTTAGGGCAGTGGCTGGTAGACCAGAACTGGAAAGAATGGTGAGGAGAGACTTGCAGCTCTCTTTCTCTCTGCTGCAATGGAATGGCCAGCAGAGCTTCAGGAAAGTGATAACAACCACCACCATTGATTTGTACTCCCTCCCATCCGACTGGGCTGCCCCAGCCACTCCGGGCAGCTTCCAGCATATATCAAAACATAGTGAAACATGAAACCTTAAAAAGCTTCCCTATGCAGGGCTGCTCACTCTCTCCACCCAGACAAACACACCTGACCTCCTGAAAGAAACAGCAGGCGGCTGTGGGGAAGAGCCCATGACATGCCCCCCTCGGACTGGGGAGGCCACGGGGGACCCAGGTTCCACCCCTGGGGACCCCTCTAGATATCCTTCCTATGGGGCATGCAGGGTGATTTGTATTCACGATGCTCAGGGGGAGCCATGGGCAATCCCATTTCCAATACTGTTTGCACCCTCACAAGATTTGGGCTGGCCACACTGCTTCACTTTCGGTCAGTGCCTAGCCCACAATTCCTGCTGAAATCCTGTAACTTCTTGTACCACAAAGATACTGGTTGGCTTCGCCTTGCTCTTGTCATCTTTTATCCCCCCTCAGACAGAAATAGTGGGCTGGCATCACAGAACAAACCAGGGCAGAATCAACCCACTGCTAAGGCTCTGCTTCTGTGCCCAGAACGTCTTCCCCCTACCCAATGCCTGCCAGGAGGGGGTTTGGCTCTCAGCCTAGCCTGGCCCACTCGGTTCTTGTGAGGATCAAGGTGTATATGGGGGGAATGCAAGCTATCTTGAGGTCCATGGAGAAAAAGTGGGATGTAAAGAAAAGCAAAAAATCATAAAGAGCTGCATCTTTCTCCAGGGTCTGCTGTCTTATCAGAGGGGTTGGCATTCACCTCCCCGTATGCTCTGCTTGCTTTTTCTGTATAGAAACCTTACAAAATAGCTTCACCATACTAGTCTTTCCTCTGTAAGGCAAAGGCACCAACCCTGGACATGGCGCCCCGAAACATCTTACCAGAATCTGAATTAAATGGGAAATTGAAAGGGGGCTCTGGCAACTGACAGGAATAAAAGAAGATAAGGCAGCTGGGTGGCGGAAACACAGGAAGAACAGAGGGCGGCAGAGAAAGTTCACTACATGGCCATTTCCTCACCAAGCACACCAGGGATATATGTGTTTGGGTGTGCATGCATGTGTGCAAACACACATGTGTTCTTGTATTAACCCAGCAGGGAGTTTGTGAGCTACAAAGTATGGAAATTGGATTTATGCTGTTCCTTAATCCCTGCTGAAGGATTTTAATCTGGTACATGTGGCTCCAGAGCTCACCTCTGCCGCATCCCTGGACATTCAAGCCACCCTCCCTGAGCGCTCATTCCTTAAGGTGTCAATGGAGCAGTAAGTAGCCCTCTGGCAGCTGGCCCCGTCTGACGTGGCACAGACTTCTCAGGGTTCATATTTTGATTTGGGGCAGCAAAATTACCTGTTCTGGCTGGATCTTCTTGTAATCACATCTGTGCTGTTGATGCATTTTGTTCTGGTGTTACATTGCCAAACTGGGGCTTTAATCTATATGTGCTGCCTGCCCTGGGACCTTTCAGGGAATGAGAGACTACAAATGTCCATAGCAAATAAAGAAACAAATCCTCTAATAACTGCTGCTTGTGCTTCTCCCCCAATGCCCCCAGGAGACGTTTCATATTGCTTCTTTCAGATCATTGTGTTTGACCAGGAGAACTTCCAGGGCAAGCAGATGGAGTTCACCAGCGCATGCCTGAACCTGGGGGACCATGGATTTGAGCGGGTGCGCAGTGTCCTGGCAACCTCTGGACCGTAAGTGATCTCAGCCAAACAGGGTTATCGAGAGGCAGGTGCTGGAGATGGGGATGTGCTAGGCTCCATAGCCAATAGGAGTCCCAGGTGATTCGCTTTCTTCCTTCTTTTTAAAAAAGTAAATGTCTACCCTCCTAGAAAGAAAACAAGGAAGCAACATAAGACGTCTCCCCTATTTTATGTGAGGTGAGCCAGGCAGGCTGCTATGTTTTCGTGTTTCTAGTCAATGAATGAAATCAGAGTTGGGGTTGACAAATGAGCTCTTTGGATACACCCCCCTTCCTTTTCTTGTTAGGGTCTCCTTGAAATCTCAGCTTGAGATAAAGTACTCCATGTAAGCTATTTTCTGCAGATTCTACTACTCAGTAGACATGTTTGCTCAAAAGTAAGTCTCTTTGTGGTTTATAGGGCTTACTCCCACATAGGTGGGTGCCAGATGGCAGCAACCTAGGCTTTTTTTGTGAGGAAGCGGCAGGGAAGAGCTCATGGTGAGAGGGTCCATTGTGCACACTAACCTGGAAGTAAACTCACTTGAATGCAATTGGGAATTATGCATCTAAATACACAGTAATCATGCAAAATTGGATGAAGCCTTGGAGGCATGCTAATCTACAGGTGGGAGTGAAAGGGAGAACAAAATGAATGCCTTTGGTTAAAGCAAGCAAAAATTGATGCCCCCAAAGCAAGCACTAAATCCCCTTTTACAGCCATTTTATACCTCCAAACATAAGCCCAGAAGAAGAGCCTGCTGGATCAGGCCCAAGGCCCATCTGGTCCAACATCCTGTTTTCATAGTAGCAAGCCAGATGCTTATTATGGGAAGCCCACAAGCAGCGCCCAAGTGCAAGACCAGTCTCCTTCCAGCAGTTTCCAGTGACTGGTGATATTCAGAAGTGTTACTGCCTCCAACAGACCGAGCCCTGGGGCCCAGAAGTCCTTGACAGCTCTCTCCTCCATCCATCTCTCCCGTACTCTTTCCAAGACATCAGAGTTGCTGGCCATCGCTTCCTCTGGTGGGAGTGAGGATGCTCCACTTCGCCATGCTTTAAAGGCATTATTATTATTATTATTATTATTATTATTATTATTATTATTTACTTATACCCTGACCATCTGACTGAGTTGCCCCAGCCACACTGGGAAGCTTTTAACATAATATATGAAACAAAATTTTAAAAAATTCCTTCCAGTAGCACCTTAGAGACCAACTAAGTTTGTTATTGGTATGAGCTTTTGTGTGCATGCACGCTTCTTCAGATACACAAAAGCTCATACCAATAACAAACTTAGTTGGTCTCTAAGGTGCTACTGGAAGGAATTTTTAAATTTTGTTACGACTACGGCAGACCAACACGGCTACCTACCTGTAACTATAAGAACACATTCTCATTCTAATCTAGGCTACTCTGCTTCCTTAGGCATATCACAGTTCAAGGAATGGGAGCTATGACCTGAAAAGTAGTTCTGCTTGCAGTAAATCTAGTCACGTTTTGAGCTGAGCTGATTTGCAAAAATGCTTTGCTTTCAGCCAGCAGCCTTGACTTTCAACTGTTTACTAGTCGTCCGGAGTGGCTGGGGAGGCCTGCCCAGATGGGTGGGGTATAAGTAATAAATTACAGTGGTACCTCGGGTTACATACGCTTCAGGTTACAGACGCTTCAGGTTACACACTCCGCTAACCCAGAAATAGTGGTTCAGGTTAAGAACTTTGCTTCAGGATGAGAACAGAAATCGTGCTCTGGTGGCGCGGCAGCAGCAGGAGGCCCCATTAGCTAAAGTGGTGCTTCAGGTTAAGAACAGTTTCAGGTTAAGTACAGACCTCCAGAACGAATTAAGTACTTAACCCGAGGTACTACTGTATTATTATTACAAATTATTATTACTTTTGCCGGTAATGCTTAAGGAATCCCAGCAAAGCTAAAATGAGTCACAGCAAATGTAACATCAGGAAGATGGACTCCAGAGCAGAAGAAATGGACCTTTAAATCTGGAGAGGGTCAACTGAAATGGAAGTTAAATCCGCTAATAGGAGGGACAGAGGGTGGTATTCCTGCTGGTGTGTGGCACATGCCACAAAGTTGTCCCACCACCCACTTGTGGTCCCCATCAGCATCTAATCATAGAAATGCAGTTGGAAGGGACCCCAAGAGTCATCTAGTCCAACCCCCTGCAATGCAGGAATCTCAACTCAAGCACCTAAGAAGAGCCCTCTAGCTGGATGAGGGGATCTAGCCCACCATCTTGCCCAGCCAGAACCCTCTTCTGGGAAACCCACAAGCAGGACACAAGGGCAATAGCAGCAGTACTCTCCCCCACAGGAATCAACTCCCAGGGGCCAAGGGGTCTTTGCCCCCCCCCATAAATATCTGAGGGGGCTAGGTCCACCCAAAGTTGATGATCTTTGCCATCAGGTCGCAAATCGGGGGCGGGGGGTGATCTAAAGCCTTGGAAGACAGTGCTGCCCTCTGCCTCCCAAGCAGAGCCCTTGCCCTCTGGAGTGCTGAAGGAAGATTTAGCTACCACTGCAGCTGGGTTCTACATGTGGGAGGGGAGGAGCCCCCCGCCCAGGACCTTGCTGTCTTGAAATGCTGACTGCCAAGTCACAGGTGCTCTGCTGCATCCAGTCACCCTCCATCTTTCTGTCTTGTGGCTGCCAATGTCCTCCGTCCTCTGGACACACCTTCCTTTGCACGCTGCCCTCAGCTGGGTGGCCTTTGAGCAGTGCAACTTGCGTGGCGAAATGTTCATCCTGGAGAAGGGCGAGTACCCGCGATGGGACACCTGGTCCAGCAGCTGCCGCAGCGACTGCTTCCGCTCCCTGCGCCCCGTGAGAATGGTGAGTCCAGGTCTAGCCAGGGTAGTGCCTTTGGGCATCTGCTGAGGGCCCCCACTCCCTCCCAGACCTCTTCCTCCCTCGCAATCTCATTCTGCCACCTCTTGCTGTGGCCTGGGAACCTGTGGGGGTGAGGAAGAGGAGCAGTTGATGCCCCCCCCTCTCTCTCGCAGCAGGAGGCCCAAGAGCAGAAGATCCTCCTCTTTGAAAGTGCCAACTTCAGGGGAAACAAGATGGAGATCCAGGAAGATGACGTGCCAACCCTCTGGGCCCACGGTTTCTGTGGGCGTCTGGGCAGCGTGAAGGTGCCCAGTGGAATGTAAGTTAGAGCCTGCCTGGATCTGACCGCTTCCCTCTGAATCAATGGATGCCATTTCTCTTTGGGAAAGCTCCGTAGCTCGTGCAGAAGACCCCAGGTTCAATTCCTGGCAGCATCTCCAGGCAGGGCTGGGAGAGACTTCCTCTGTGGGGGGCCTCTGCCAGTCAGTGTAGGCCGTACTGAGCTCGATGGACCAATGCTCTGACTTGGTCTAAGGTAGCTTCGTATATTCCTCCTGGAGAAGAAAGGGTTTGGGCTGCAGCCCCTGGCATGAACCGCAGATCCTGTCAGGGAATGGTGAGTTCCGAATGCTAAGCACTCCACTTCTTAGTGGCAAGGAAAAAACAGATATAAAAAGAATTTCCTGGGTGCCAAGATCCAGGATTGGGGCAAGTACTCTTTGGTGAGAGAACCCCAGCAGAGATTTAAAATCACAATATATGCAGTGCAAATATAGGCTGTTAGACCTTTAAAAAATACCCTTGCGAGTTCCCAAATAGCCCCCTCTTACCCCAACATAGAAAAAGACCACATGCTTGGTAAGTTTAAAACAGTTTGTATGTAAAAACAGTTTACTTACCTACTCTCCAATGGTCAGATTTATGTGCTTTTCCATATAGCATTCAGGAAAAGTTGCAGAGGCAGTAAAACTTGGTTTAGTAACAGTGGTGAAAGTTCCTAAATAATTATCGGTATAGGAATTGAAGAGTGGTTTGTAAGAGCCATGAGGTCTGAGCTTGGAGCAAGCCGCTCAGATCTCTTTACATGCTGAGCGTCTCAGGTAGACTGAGGGTGAACAATAGGCTTGATTACCTTTTCCCCAAGGTGAGGGGGAGTGACCTAGCTAAGCCTGGCAAGACAGTTTACTCTATGGCATTAACCCCTTCATGCATTAATTAGGATAAGCATGTTTGTTATATGAAGCTGGTTATCCTACATTAAAGGTAAAGGTACCCCTGCCCGTACGGGCCAGTTGTGTCCGACTCTAGGGTTGTGCGCCCATCTCATTTAAGAGGCCGGGGGCCAGCGCTGTCCGGAGACACTTCCGGGTCACGTGGCCAGCATGATGAAGCTGCTCTGGTGGGCCAGCACCAGCGCAGCACACGGAAACGCCGTTTACTTTCCCGCTATAAAGCAGTACCTATTTATCTACTTGCACTTAAGAGTGCTTTCAAACTGCTAGGTGGGCAGAAGCTGGGACCGAACGACAGGAGCTCACCCCGCCGTGGGGATTCAAACCGCCGACCATACGATTGGCAAGTCCTAGGCACTGAGGTTTTACCCACAGCGCCACCCGCGTCCCTATCCTACATTACTGGTGTTCAAATGAGCTTTGGGTGGCGTATTTCCCTAAGGAGAGGAATCTGCCTCTGTTGCTCCCACAAAGTGGGATTTTTCCTCCCTCTCTCATCATGCTAGGACTTTGGGATCATCCAGTGAAATTGATGGGCAGGAGATTTGGGCGAGACCATGGAAATCCTTCCCACACAACATTAATTTTTGGAACTGCAAGATAAGAGGGATTGTCAATAGCTGAAGTAGCTATATAATGGGGACTTGGGGAAAGAGAAGGGGGAGTTCCTTATGTCAGTTAGTCTTAGTCATCATGATGGTGAGATGGAGCCTCCATGTGCAGAAGCAGTTTATTTCTGAATATCAGTTCCTGGGTATAAGCAGGGGAGAGCTTTGGCTTCTGGGCTTCCCATGGGCACCTGGCTGGCAGTTGCAGGAAGCAGGATGTTGCCTTTTGGCCTGATTCTCTTGCAGGGCTTTCCTTGTGGGTAAAACAGCAGCACTAGCATCCCCACCACCACACAAATAGGCAGCACAAAACTAAGAAGCGGATCCTCCCAAATGCATGTTTGGGCTGAAGGTGGTTCTCTGTTTTGAAAAGTCTGAATCACAGAATCATAGAATGGTAGAGTTGGAAGGGACCCCAAGGGTCCTCTAGTCCAACCCCCTGCAAGGCAGGAATCTCATCTAAAGCATCCATGACAGACGACCATCCAACCTCTGATTAAAAACTCCCAAGGAAGGAGAGTCCACAGCCTTCCAAAGCTCTCTGTTCTGCAGTCGGACAGTTCTTACCCTCAGAAAGTTCTTCCTGAAGACCGCAGCCTCCCATAACTGCGACTGGATCCCTATGATCCGTGTTGCTTTGGGATGATTTTTTAACCACTGGCTTTTATGAAAGCCAGGCCGCCCTACCTTGGCTGCCCTGTGGCTTTGGCTTTGGGCAGCTGAGCCCTGGGTGAGAGATAGCTGGGCACCTTCTCCTCCTGTGTTTACTGATGCCAGCCTTCTCTTTGTTCCCCCCACAGCTGGGTGGGCTACCAGTACCCTGGCTATCGGGGTTACCAGTATCTCTTTGAGAGAGGAGACTTTGCACACTGGAATGAGTGGGCCGCCTCCCAGCCGCAGATCCAGTCCATCCGGCGCATCCGTGACATGCTGTGGGCCCCCCAAGGCTGCTTCCTTCCAGCCAGGAGCCCCTCAAACTGAGTGAGCCCCTCGGGCAGCCGGCAGAGAACCTGAGAAGTGTGGGGGAGCAGGTGGAGGAGAAGACGCTGCCTCCCCCCGAGGGACCTGCTACAAGCAAGAGCAGCGCTCCCCTTTTGTGTTCACCGAACCTTCCCCTTGTACATTGCACTTTGGTGGACAAAATTTGTGTAGTTATCCAAACTAAAATATAGTCAAGAAGAGGATTAAAAATTGTGTGTGTGTGTGTGTGTTTCTACCATGTCCCATTGGGATTTAGCTCTGGGATTGTGATGGTTCCCCACAGGGGCGAATCTTCTATGAAACGAATGAAGCTTCAGCTTCAGAGCCCCCATCCTGGAGGGGACCCAAAAGACTGGAGTTCACTTTGCTTTAAAAATTGCTTTAAAAAGTGCATCACACATGTACAATGGTACCTCAGGTTACACATGCTTCAGGTTATATACGCTTCAGGTTACAGACTCCGCTAACCCAGAAATAGTACCTCGGGTTAAGAACTTTGCTTCAGAACAGAAATCACGCGGTGGTGGTGTCAGAGGCTTAGTGCTGTCCAGCTGTCCATAGATAAGACTCCAGGCTCCCAGCCAGTTCCAAACAATTGATTTATTTGACAAAGTTCAAACGTACGTTTGAACATCTCCAGCGTTTCCATTAGCCTCCTTCCCCTTGTGTGCAGTTGCTCCCTCTAATGTTACTTCCTCCTTTTCCGCACCCAGCATGCAAGTCTGTGAAAACTCCTCCCCTTACTTCCTCTGTGTACAGCATGACATGTCCCAGGCTTATCCTCCTCCCCCTCTACGTCAGACTGTCAGACGACAAGCTGCTGATAATCTCTTTAGGCTCTCTATAACTGCTGGTTTCTGTCCTTTCATCTTTTCCTGTTTGCCTCTCCCTGACAGGCGGCACGGCAGCAGCAGGAGGCCCCATTAGCTAAAGTGGTGCTTCAGGTTAAGAACAGTTTCAGGTTAAGAACGGACCTCCGGAACAAATTAAGTACGTATATAACATTTCCCTGATTTTCACCCCCCATATTATTTAATTAATTTATTTATATACCATACCATTTTAATCAAAATCTGTAATGCAGTAGTAGTTTTTGTGTGTGTGTGTGTGTGTGTGTGTGTGTGTGTGTGTAATGTCAGGAGCCCAGGTTGCCGTCTTGGTAACACAGCACACATGTCATAATTAGCTTGAATATTTATTGCAAAACAAACAATCAGCCTCAGATGCTCTATCGGAGCTTCCGTACCCTACAATTCAGTTGACCCTTCTGAGGAGTTCTTCCTGCTTCTACAGAATATCCTGAACCTATGGCTCTTACGTTTCTGGGTTTGTTTCCTGTCAAATACCTTTCCCATATGTCTACTCCTTGGGCTCATAGGATTAATTGCCTCCTCTTCTTTTCTGAGCCTGCCTGTGCTTCTTCAGCGAGTTGGCTTCTCTTCATCCCGCCCTCTGCTAGCCTCTTATCTGCATTCCTTTCAGTGTCGGGGGGGGGGGGGTAGACAGCCGACTGCTCCCAGGTGTCTGAGAGGAAGGCAAGCTTTCCTGCTGCTGGCTGCTTCCTAACTCAAGCTGTGCCTCTCTACTTGGGGCAGATGTGTTCATGACAATATATACCGTATTAAAAAGTGCTGATCTGTCGTAGAACAAACCCCTTGAAGATGATGACAGGGGTTACCCAGACCTTGCTGGTTGTGAAGGGGCTCCCATGACAGTTCAAGCTTCAGGGCCTCCACCATGTAGGTCCACCACTGGTTCCATGAGATTCCTGTGGGTGGGTGTTTATTGGGGTGCGTGGAGACGGATGGAGAAATACCATAACTTTATCTGTGCACTTACTTTGTGTGCGTGTGTGGCTTGCAATAAAAATACAATAGTAATTAAAATTGCAAACAAATTCAGTAACCAATACCTAACAAATGAGTTACAAGAAGATAAAAACACAACTGTATATCACAAATGAAACCAAGTAGTCTACAGAATTAAAATTTAAAATCAAAGTGTCGTGAATCTAGGAGCACATAAGTTCTTAAGAGCCGTGTCTGTCTCCTCCTTGTGAATGGCCAGAGGGAGGAGGGCATCCCAGTGGGGGGGGGGGGTGCTGTCTTGGAGAAGGCCTGCTTTCGTGACAATTGTGGAAGGCCCAGCTAAGTCTCCTGGGTCTCTTTGGAAGATCTGGTGGGGTCTCTGCACCAGGGGAGGTGGTCTGCTGGGCATTGCCCTGCTCTCACCTGCAGGCACTGGAGTCCAAGCAAAGGGCCAGGTGAGAGGCAGGATTAGAGGAGTCCCTGGTCAGGCATGGCCGAGAGAGGCCATCCAAGGCATGCAGAGTGCAGAGCTGCAACAGAGACCTTGTTCCAGCAGCTTTTCTTTTTTTCTCTCCCCCCCCCCTTTTTTTTAAAAAAAAGCCAGACAGAGCCCGTAGAGTATCGAACTGCTGTTAAGCAATTAGTGATTCTGTAAATGTAAAGTCGAAGTAACCACTAGGCTAAGCTGGCCCATTCCAGCAGCTTTTCCAGGCCAGAACTGCAGGTGCCTGAGCTGGAGCCCAAGAAGACCTTGATTCCTGAGGAGTCCTTGCTTGAGAAGTCAAGCATTTCTCTATGTGGGCCAGGTTTGCATCAGGTGTTTAAGGTGCTGCCTGTCCAACCTCAGTGTCAGAAACCCTGGGAACTTTTAGCAGGGGAGTGCAGTGATCGTAAAACCTTGACTAAAGACTCTCCTTCTGTCTGGAATGGTTGTCCTCTTCCATCGAACAACACACAGCTTCAGGAGGGATGCAGATGGAGCAGGGAGGGAGGGGATACCCGCCTAGCCAACCAGCCCAGCCCAATCAACCCTGGCAATCTATGGGGTGACAGATGTCACAGCCAGATCGCTCTCACCTCCCAATTCACCCTGGGTGCAAAGTGGCTCCTCCTTGGGTTCATCGCAAGGTACTGGCTCTACGCCCTCAGAGGGATGAGCCTCTGATGATGATTCCGCAGCTAAGCCATGGCAGAGATCTGGGTCTCCAGTTGTTTAGGGATTTAAATGTCCACAAACAAAGCTTGAATTTGGCTCAGGAGCTAAAAGGAAGTTTATTTATTATTTCTTCTTCTTCTTCTTCTTCTTCTTCTTCTTCTTCTTCTTCTTCTTCTTCTTCTTCCCATGCAATTTCTCAATTTAAAACAATACAGAAAAGCACAGAGTGGAAAGATGCCTACAACTTGTTTGCTTTATCCCTGCCCCTTTGTTTGTGTGCAAAGGAAAGCAAGAGGGAGCGCAGGAAAACGTGGAAAACAGAGTGAAACCCTGGCAAACCTCACCCAGGAGACTGGGAAGAAGACAAGGAGAACAGGCTCTGGCATGTTTTGGGCTGAAAAAGCCTCCATCTCCAGGAGCTTGAAAGATTAGTAGTATGCCCTCAGTTATTCTTTGCAGATGTTCCACATAGATGTGGAGAAATATTTCTTTGTTGTTGTTGTTGCTCTGCTGCTTTTTCAAGCTGTTTCTTTACCTGGAATGAGGTCTTTTTGACTTTTAAGCACTCTCAAGAGTTCTTGCATCTGTGGGTGTCGCCAGCGCCTGCTCTCCTCTGGCTCTTGTTCATTGCAGGGGCCTCTTGAAAAGCCCGGGGACCATAACTGATAGGGCTGTGAACTGCCCAATGGAGTCAACTCCTGGGGGCTGAGGGGTCTTTGGCCCCCATAATAAAATATTTGAGCCCCCCCCCCCTTGATGGGCATTGCCATTTGTGTGCTGTGTGCACACCGCATCATGTGGTTGGTTATGCAGGGCGGGGATTACCTGAAACCTCCCCTCATCTTCACCCCCTGCAAAGATAGGGTCAGGTTCAGGCAAGCTGTGGTGATGCCCACCAGCGTAAATGGGTTCATAAGAGAAATAGACCAATCCATGGAATAGACGCTGGTGAATGGCAATCGCCACAAGGCTGTGCACTCTTCGCAGTACAGGAGGCAGTCAGACCCTGAATACCAGTTGCCTTGGGGGGCCCCTCTGAAGACCACTTTCTTCTTGTCCAGCATTGAGGTCAACGGCCTTTCACCCTCCTTCAAGGAAAAGAGAGTACAGTACCTGATCATTTAAAGTCCTTGGGGATCAGCCTGAGATGCAAACCATTTATTTATTTATTTATTTATTTATTTATTTATTTATTTACTTACGTACGTACGTATTTACCCTTCAGGTCAGATTGTGATGCTACAACTCAGGGCTCATCTACACTGACTTTTTGCCCTGCTCTTTCCAGCCACAAGTCTGTGTCTTAAAGATCCGTTTCCAAGCACCCTGCTCCCTCTTTTTCTCTTGCTCCAGAGCTTTCCCTGTGAAAACCTGCTTTTTAAAGCTCAAGTGAAGCAAACAGCAATATTGGTTTTCTGCAGATTGCTATTTGTTCCAGTTCAGAGCTAAAGAGTAGGTTTTCGCTGAGAAAGGCATGGGGCAAGGGGAAAACTGCTCTGATTCGTGCCTAGGAAGCACCAGGCAGCCCAAAACCACTCGTACAGCTGCTTTCTAGGCCCAGCAGAAGTGTTTTTGGGCCCTTAATCCACAAACTTGTGTCTCAGCGAACAACCCAGTGAGTCTCTTTTCTCTCTCACACACAGAATCAAGGCCTCCAAGTTCAAGGGTATGCCCCCAGCTACACTTTTAGCCTCCTGTGTCCTTTTGAAAAGAGAAATTAAACTCTGTTGGGCAGAGCATACTTTCTGTTAACTCTTCGTAGCTGAAGAAGGCTTGGGACTGGAAGTCTGCAAGGCTGTGGGTGCCAGTGGGTCCTCTGCAGCAGCCTGAAGGCAATTCAGATGGGGCTGGGCTGGGCTGCAGCCTCCCACAGAAGCTCCCAGGTTTGACACCCACACCAAGCTACAGTCCTTCCTCATCCAAGCAAGTCACAGCTCTGGGAAGGAAAAGGGCTTCTGAAGCATGAACTCTGTTGTAAATAAAAATATGCCCTTTTCCCTTATGGGTTATCCAAGAGCCCATATAGAGTCCTTACATAGGTTCCCTATTGGTAGGAGAAAATAACAGAGGCCAACCAGAGAATATTGAGAAGCAAAGCAGCTAGTAAGCTTGATCTTTATTGATCTGTTGCAACAGGGTGCTCCCCTCACAGGCAGGAGAGGAAGAGGACCGCCCAAAATTGCTGTGCAAGGGCTTATAAAGACTTTTGAAATTCCCATTCTCTAGATCAAGACCACCCCCAGAAACATTCCACCTACATCACAGAAATTTAAATGTTGTTTTTCTCCTGTCACAGTTTATCTCCTGTCTGGCAAGTTACTTGATTGGATTGCCTGGGGAGCCTGGCCATTCTTTTGTAGTGGTAAAATACTTATTTCCTGGGCCAGGTCACAGGCTCACACCTTATTCAAACAGACATATCCTTGAGACAGGATTTGTGAGGAAAGAGACAATGGGGAGGCTTTTCCAGTTTAACCTTGCAGAGAAAGGATTTGGTCAGTTGGTCAGTTTAGGAATCAAAATGGTTCCAGGTTGGTCTTCCTGTGTTGATCTATGTATGTGCAGTTATGAACATTACCATATATCTAAGACCATAAAATTCCTATCACAACTCCCAGGCAGATTCTTCCATGCAAGGAGCACCATACACACCACCTTGAGCTCCATGGAGAAAAAATATGGGGTATAAATGCAATCAATCAATCAATCAATCAATCAAGTCCTTCTAACTTTTGTGCTATCAAGGCAACACTGAGAGGGAAGGCAGAGGAAGCTGGCAGGCAGCACCTAACTTGCCCCACAGGATTGCTGTGGTGGGGATAAAACAAGGCCCAGGAGAACTTCTACAGACACCCTGCTTAGGGCTGTGCAATAAATAGTTGAACACTGGTATTGAAATAACATGTGATAAGTGTTTCAACAAGGCAACACGCCAGTAAACAAAAGGAGGTGGAGAATTAATAGCTTCCCAGCTGAACAATGCTTTGCAGATACCTTGCAGGCAGTGTAAACAAAGAACTGGAGAGCTCTTCTTTCTTTCATCACACTCACACACACTGCTGGAAAAAAAAGGAGGAAGAGTTTTTATTTTCATTTTCTGGTGGTGTTTATGTTGTTGGGAATGGTGGTGTTTTTTTTTATTTAAAGAAGCCTAAGTCTTTGCTTGCTTGCCCTCCCTCCCTCATAAAGGTAAAGGGACCCCTGACCATTAGGTCCAGTTGCGGACGACTCTGATGTTGCGGCGCTCATCTCGCTTTATTGGCCGAGGGAGCCGGTGTACAGCTTCTGGGTCATGTGGCCAACATGACTGGCGAACCAGAGCAGCGCACAGAAACACTGTTTACCTTCCCGCTGGAGCAGTACCTATTTATCTACTTGCACTTTGACGTGCTTTTGAACTGCTAGGTTGGCAGGAGCAGGAACCCTGTCACAGGGATTTGAACCGCCGGCCTTCTGATTGGCAAGCCCAAGAGGCTCAGTGGTTTAACCACTCACGTCCCATCCCTCCCTCATACCCTTTGATAAAAAGGGAGAGATTGATGGAATGGAGTCTTGGGTGGGTGGGGAATGGAGGGGAGAATATTTGGCTGGCATCCTTATGCTTAACTGGAAGGTTGGGTACCTTGTGAGAATGGTGGGGAGGGCTTTTTTCAGTGAGCAATGGAAGCAAATGTGTGTCTGCTCACAAGCAAGCCCTACTGAATTCAATGAAGCTTACTCTCAGGAAAGTAGAAGTAAGTTTAGTAGAACTCAGTGGGGCTTATGCATGCACAGATTCCACTTAGACCTCTGAGTGTGGAAGCAGATGCAACTTTACTAGTAAATCACTGAAATAAGTTGAAAATATATAAATGGAAGTTTATTTAAGATTTTTTTTATTAAATCTACTACTTCCTTACATTTTAAGGCCCTCCACCACTGCGGCGAAGTATGGTGGGACCCTCTGCCGCCATGGGGAGGCGTGACAAGGTCCTCCTCCGCTGCAGATATATATCGGGATATTTAGCGGTGATATATCGCAATGTTGAAAACCAGGTATCGCCCCGCCCTAATCCCGCTGAGCTGCTGGAAGGAAGGCGGGTTGCCATCTTTCCAAGAGCGAAAAAGAGGAGCCCTTTGCCGACTCCTCCTTTCGGCAAGAAGAGGCCCGGGGGCCCCACGCGGCAGGCGGGGGCGGCGGGCGCGTTCCTGCTCCCGGTTGCGCGTGACGTGGTCTCGGGGCGGGCTGCGGGAGGAGCGAAGAGGCGCCGCAGCCGAAGCCGCCCGCCGCCGCCGCCCGCGCTCCTCTCTCTGCTGCCCGGCGGCGCCCCATCCAGGCGGTGAGTGCTCGGGGGTCCCGCAGAAGGGAGATGGGGAGGGGTCGCCCGCCCGCCCCCCCCGGCCCGGCCCGGCCCGCGGCTTCGGGCCCCGCAGGATCGGAACATGGCGGGGGGGGGGCCGCCGGTGAGACAGGACTCCCCCGTCCCGCGAGCTCCGTCTGCTTCGCCAGGCACATGGCGGCCCTGATGGGGGAACTGTCCAGCCTTGTGCGCGGAGAGATGCGCTGCCCTTTGGGAAAAGCTGCGGGAGAAGTTGAGTCGAGAGCAGAGGCCTTTTGCTGCTCAGGCCGGCCAAAGCGCCCCCCCCCCCCCCGTCTTAGGCCGTTTGGCATCTCCGACCTGGGGCGCGCGGGGGGGGGGGGGCAGACACGACTGGGCTGCGCTTGAGCTGCTCCTACCCTCCAGGCTGTTGGTTTCTGCACTGGTGGGGATGCGGGGTGGGGAGGGGGACTGGATTGTGCCCCCAGCCTGGACACCTTCCCTCTCTCCTGTCTGGCCTTTGGCTTCCTGCTGAGCCCACCAGCCTTGAGGAGAGTGGCTTGTGGGGTCAGGGGGGGGGTGGCTTGGGCAGCTTTCAGGCCCTGCTCTCATCCTGGGGAGTCTTTTCTGGGCCTTGTCAATAAAGGATTGTCCAGCTTGAAGAAAAGGGTTTTTCTCGGGCTACACAAGTTGTGGGCTAGGAACTTGTGTGGCCTTATGTAGGCGACTTCCTCTCTCTTCCCCTGCAGTTGGGCAGGAACAGGGTGTGCTGCTGTGCTGCCTGAATGGGACATCCGCCTTCCTGTGTGAGAGCAAGAGGCTCAAGTCCCTTGTGGTGTGACAGCTGAAGGTGGTCACCAATGCGCCGAGGGAGCGAAGGTTGCTTGTGCGCATGACCCCAAGGCCACTGCATGCTCCTGTCTCCCCGCTAACTGATCAGCAGAGGGTGAGGAAAGTCACGGGACAATGGCCTGGGGCTAAAGGAGGAGCTGTGGCTGGAGCAAAGGTTCCTGTAACCCAGCATGGCCAGCCAGGTGCCCCAGGGAGAAGCCCACCAAGAGGGCTGCCCCACCTGCTGGTCCCCCAGCACCTGCTCTTCCCAGGTAGGCTGATTCTGACCCTGAGGTTCCATGCAACCATTGTGGGTGGCAGGCGTGGATAGACCTCTCCTTTTCAGAAGCCACCCAAGGCAGAGCCACCAACACATCAAGTGACAGGGAGGCTCTGTTAGGTAATTCTGTGTAGGAGCGCATGTTTCAAGGGCTAGGATACATTTTTAAGCAGGGTGCTGAGAGTTGTGAGGAGACCCCCATTCCCCTCCCAGAGCTACAATTTGCAGAGTACTGTATTTTTTTGCTCTATAAGACTCACTTTTCCCCTCCTAAAAAGTAAGGGGAAATGTGTGTGCGTCTTATGGAGCAAATGCAGGCTGTGCAGCTATCCCTGAAGCCAGAACAGCAAGAGGGGTTGCTGCTTTCACTGTGTAGCGATCCCTCTTGCTGTTCTGGCTTCTGAGATTCAGAATATTTTTTTTCTTGTTTTCCTCCTCCAAAAACTAGGTGCATCTTGTGGTCTGGTGCGTCTTATAGAGCGAAAAATACGGTAGTTTAACAGCCTCTCCCTCTTCATAGGGAATTTTAGATGGCAACATAGTGCTTTAAGTAGCGTTTTTGTAGTGGTATCCTAGTGCTTCAAATGTATGGCATGAAAGTGGCTCTCCTCTGTCTTGAATTTGCCATCCGTTTCTTAGGATGACTCCATAGTATTGTGAGAGGGAGATAAACTCTCTCTCTCTCTCTCTCTCTCTCTCTCTCTCTCTCTCCATAGCTGCACTACAGGCAACACCATCTTTTTCTTTGCTAAGAAGCCCCAAATTCTTTTGCTTTCCCTTGAAGGCAAGGAACTCTTTCAATGTTTCTTCTACCTTTGCAACATCCTCTGTTAGACTCTGGGATTCTCTCTCTCTCTCTCCCCCCCCCCCCCCGTTTCTTAAAACTATTTTCCATAACATACTGTATATGGGAGGATCTGATTTCATAGCCAGTATGCTTACAATTAATAATGTGCAGTATGAGAATTTGAAGGAGGAAAACATTTTCCATTTTCCCCCGTATCTCCAAATGATTTTCATTGTTTGGGACAATCCCATTAAACAAGAGCAGGTTGAATCTTACTTCCCTCCAATGATTTATTATTTTTTCAACTTAAGAGTCATGATCCTAGTCCTCATGGGTTCAGGGCTACCCAAGTGGCTGTGGTGGTGAAAATAAGTGCCTGACAGGCTGCTGTTGGTGAGGTGAGGGTGCTGGTGGGAGAAAATGGGGTACAGTATAGATAAGTGGAGAGGAAGCAAATCCTGTGCCAGGATTGTACTTTCCTGATGAAAGATGCCTGGGACCTTCTCCTCTCCTCCTGTCTTCACATCACGTGCTCCCCCTCCCACTTTGCCGTGATGCTGTTCCCCAATTCTGTGGCTGCCTTGTTCCAGGCCATGCTCTTGGCCTAGCCAGCCAATACAGCTTACAGGGTCTCGGGTATCAGCCATTTCTGATGGAAACACTGTTTGCCCTGGTAGCTCCCAAAGCCTTCTGCTCCTTTTGTCTTTCAAAGAAGATGAGACTGTGACCTCAGCCCTACAGCGTGCAGGACACCCATCACTTTCGTTTTAATTGCTGCTCTGAAACTTGCATCCTTTGGGAAAGAGCCCTGTGCAACCCAGAAGCTTCCTCGCAGGATTTTGACTGCTTGGCGTGCAAAAAGGGGTAGTGATGGGGAGGAGCTGATGCTTAAGCTTCACGATGCTGCACTTCCTCTGCCTTGCGGATATGCTGTTTGGGCTTGGCTGGCCTCCAGAGGAAGCCTCTCTGAAGCTGAGTGTGCAGCGGCTGCCTTGCTGCTCTTCTGCAGGAGGCCATTTAGCAAAAGCAGTGTCTTGGATGGAGTGAGCTCCATGAAGCCAGGGGGCTTGTGGAGAGTGAGTGAGCAGCTGGCTGCCAGGGGGCTGTGGTGGGGCAAGCCACTTACACAGCAGACATGCCCGGGGCCTCCCTGGCATCATTTTAAGCTGTTCCACGTTGTCACTTGTGTGCCCAGGTGAGCAGTCAGGTGATGCATTGCTGGGCTGGCACACTTGATAACAGCAGTTCAGCTTGCAACATTTCTATTGCTCTTTTGTGAGGCCAGGCGTCATGGAA
Organism: Podarcis tiliguerta; assembly: GCF_965153285.1. Classification (NCBI taxonomy): domain Eukaryota; kingdom Metazoa; phylum Chordata; class Lepidosauria; order Squamata; family Lacertidae; genus Podarcis; species Podarcis tiliguerta. Next base: position 42,187,429 of record NC_139549.1, read on the forward strand.
ATTCCAATAGCAAACTCAACACAACCATTTCCAACTGATGTAGATTTACTCTCTTGATAATGGGGGATTTAAATTCAATTGAGCCTCTGTTTGCATTTCTGCAATTTGCTCTAGTGATTTCAAAGCCTGATTTTTGTTTGTTTGCCCCCGTCATAGATGGATACGGGCCTGAGGAGGTGGGGTGTCTTTGTATGCTGTGCTGCATTTTCCCAAACCTTCATAATCAGCAGTTGCACCAAATCCGAACTGTACCATCAATGAAACACTGTGAGCTTTGGAAAGCAACTCTTAGTTCACAAGGGATTTGGAATAACCACTGTACTGTGGGTGGATTAAATGCTGCTGCATCAGCAGCTTATCTCCTGAGCTTGTGTGATTTTTGGTCATTTTGCAGTGGAAGAGACACGGGTTCCAGCAGAGACTCTTGGCTGCTGGACAGGAAGACTTCTTTGCCAAACAATAAGAAAACAGGGAATGATCTGCACACAGCAAGCAGGACTTTCAGCTTGTGTATTTATTTTTTAAATAATGTAGCTTATTTGCAGGTGGATATTTTGAAATATGGGCACGCACTCATGAACACTTTCTGATGTCTCTTGGAAAGTCACTGATAGCCATGCGCCAGTGTTTTAATTGCCTGGGATAGTGATGGCCAATCTTGGTATTGTTTACCTGACCTGTTTTGTTGGGGGTTGGGATGCCTCCATAATGAAATCAGAGCAATCCATCAGTGAATGCTTCGTAAATATGGAGCATGTGTATTTGAGTTTGGATTTGATATCCCGCCTTTCACTCCCCTTCAGGAGTCTCAAAGCGGCTAACATTCTCCTTTCCCTTCCTCCCCCACAACAAACACTCTGTGAGGTGAGTGGGGCTGAGAGACTTCACAGAAGTGTGACTGGCCCAAGGTCACCCAGCAGCTGCATGTGGAGGAGCGGAGACGCGAACCCGGTTCACCAGATTATGAGACTCTTAACCACTACACCACACTGGCTTGCAGATGTGCATCAACTTATGGCAAACCCAGACCAAGAGAGAGCTGCAATACTTGCAAGCTTGGACTCTCTCACACAGACTTACAAACAAAACCTGAAAATATTTTTGAGGAGGCCAGCAGGTGCCACATAAAATTGCTCTGGGGGCCAAACCCAGCCCCTTTCCTGGTCCACGTCTCCTGTTTCTATGTCAGATTGGGTTCATGCCCATCCTCTGGCCAACTCCATCACTAGCAAAGTGCCACGATAGCTGGTTGTCCCAGTTCCACTGCAGCTGTGTTGGCATCCCTTCACCCTCATACTTCCTCCTGGCGTTCCCTAATTTAGAGTCAAGGAGGGAAGCAGCAGGTATTGCTGCACTCTCTGTCTCTGTCTGGCAGTAGCAGGGATGGAGGCATCAAAGAAAGGGCTGCTCAACAGGTCACGGCGTAGCCTGCCCCATCCAAGGGTTGCAGCCCTGAAAATTAGCAGATACTGAGGGCTTCTCCACACTTACCTTTCCTCCACACTTTCCAGGCACAGCCCACGCTTTGAGGCTCCAGGTCTGAGTGTTCTTTTTTTGCCCAGAGCTTTCCACATGAAAAACACAGAAATGGAGGAAATGGCAATCTTTGGAAAACTTGAATTGCTCTTTGTTGTGCTTCAGCTTCATACAGTAGGTTTTTGAGGGGAAGGCTCCAAGGCAAAAGGACTGGGACACAAAACTTCAAAGTGCGGACCATGCAGGAAATGGTGAACTGAATGAGGAGCTCACCAGGTAGCCCAGAGATGGAGAAGACGTTGGCCCTCCATATGCTGTGAGACTTTTAACTCCCATCAGCCCCAGTCCACAGAGTCAGGGTAGAGGATGATGAGTGTTGTAGCCCCTCAAGATCTGGAGAGCCACAATTGCTCAGCCCATCTGTAGGCCAATTCCCATGGGGGTGTCCACAATGGGAGTTCATTGCCACCTGTTTTTTCCCTACCCTCTTTGGGGGTAGGTAACTCTCACTGTTTGGTTTCTGCTCTGTGAAGGAGGACACTTGGAATATGCTGGGGGGGGGGGCTCTGGTGGGCTTGGATTAGACTCTTTAACTGTCCTCTCACTTTGTAAGCCAAGAGGCCTTAACTTGGACCTTGCGTGGCAAACACCTTGCCTGTATCGTGGATGGTTCTCCTGTGGGCAGAGAGCAATTTCTCATCAACAGATGATCTGGGTTGCTGCCCACCTTCTACTGCTGTCAGTAGTTTGGACTGCCTTGCATGTTGTTGGATAGAGGGTGCTGCCTTGAAGCAGAAGGTTACAAAGGCAGGGCAGCCTGGAACTCGGAGGGAAAGCTGTGCCCACAAAAAGTTCCAATCTTGATCTCCAGGCAGGGCTGGAAACGTCTCCCGTCTGAAACACTGGAGCCCCGGCCTCTGTCCTTGTAGACAATATGGAGCTAGGCAACTCCAGGGCATAATTGGTTATAAGGCAGTGGGGGCCTTTGGCCCTTTCCTGCTTGTGGGATCTCTGCCTTCCCTCAGCAATCCCAGAGTGCCTGGCCTCGTCTCATGGGGTGGCAGAGCAAGTGGCATATTCCACCTTGGCAGGCTTGGTGGTGTGCAGAACACCTGCAATCGAAGACAAGCTTCCTGCTGTCGTTTCCCTCCCCACCATCTCACTCGCTCCTTCTGGAACAGGAGACTTTTTATTAAAGGGAAAAAGCCTTGCACCAATTTATTACTTCCGAAATGCCCTGGAGTTTAAGCCGGATAATGAAATGCCCTTCCGATCACAAAAACTCCCCAAGGCAGTCCACAACTGAGTGCATTTGTTGAATCATTGCTGATTTTATTTAAACCTTGCTGAAGAAGAAGCTGGTGTTTGTTCTGCCATCCCTGGTGAGGTGCTTTGTAGGAGTGCATGGAGAACGTCCAAAGGGTCCTCTCCTATGAATATCTCTCTTGACAGTGAGCTGCACGGCTCTGAATTTCCTTAGCAACAAGCACATGTGACGGTTCTAGAGTATCTCCATCTATTTGAACTACTTTTTGAAAAGTCTGTAAGGCCACAAGAACATAACCCTTTACTACCTTGTTTGCAAGTAGGACACCAGGGTTTAAGCAGATAGATTTGGAGACTTGCTGGACTGCACAGTCAGCCCTTCTGCTCCTCCAGCTCTTGGTAAAGGAGCCTAGTTTACAAGTTGGGACGGATCTTGCGTTAATGTTCTCTCTTTCGGGGGGGGTGCGATTGCAGGAGAGATTCAGCAAGAGCGAGCTTATGCTTTCCCGCTTTCCCTAGTCTGCATCTTCTCCCAAGGAACATGCCCCCCTGGCATTCTCCCCAGCCAAGCTCCGTGATCAGAACCAAGGCCCGCTTGCAGGGCATGAGGGACTCAGAAACAGCAATTATGGGGGAGAATTGGTGGCAGGATGTAAGGTGACACACCTCTCTGCCCTCTGAGTCTCCCCTGAGTTGGGAACATAGCTCAGGGGCAAAAGTTCCCAGGTTCATTTGGTTAGTAGCTTTAAGACTGCAGCCTCAGTTTATTTTTGTTTCTCTCTGTGTGTAACCAAGAAAGTGAAGTTGAATCACTCATGAGTGTGCATCAACTAAACACATGAACTATCCCCTTAGAAAAGCATTGTGATCTGAGTTTCTGGGAGGAAATGAAATGCATAGTAAATAAATTGACATGTCTTCTGCTTTTTAACTTTTCTTAAGTTTCTTCCAGTGGTGGTGCAGTGCTGAACACTGCTCCCTTTGTAGCATTTGATCAGTGATGGCTGTTGCAAATACACAAGTCCTGTTTGATATTGCGGCCATATATGTATACGTGTGTTTAGGTGTAAGTGAGTGCGTGAACTCACCCCAAATAATGCCTTAGGTCCAAACTAGGTTCCGTGTCAAATGTTTCTTTGCAGAATGCAGGTTTAAATCGCTCCCCTGACACTGCTGTTTGTATTGGGAAGAAAGCTCCCATGGGCACCAATTTTGTGTTTTTATATTTTAAACCACCCTGTGATCCTCGGATGAAGGGCAGTATAGAAATAACAACAACAACACCCTAGTCGCATCTCCAGTTAAAGGGAGGAGCAAGGAAGCAGCAAGTGATGGGGAATTGGGAGTAGGGGATAGAGGGGGACACAACAGAAGGTGTGCAAAGATGTGTTTATGAAACCTTTGGGCAACTCCCCCTCCCCCCCGATCTTCCGGGTGGCTCCCACCACTTTCCACCTGTGCCCTTTGTGCTGTTCTGTGCGTTGTGGTTCTTGCCATCTTTGTCTGCGGAGCCTGTGCAGGTACCTTGTGAGCGAGGCTGTTAGCCAAAGCTTCCCTCCTTCTGAGCTAAACACATGCTCAGTTGCTGTAGCATTGGGACGACCTCCTGTGCTTCAGAGAGAGTTTGTTATCATCAAGATGCTGATGCTGCCTTGATGATTGCCAGACAGGCCATCAGGGTGCGAGTCTGGCCTTCGCCAAAATGGTGCCCTCCAGACACTTACTAATTGGTTCAATGTACCTTTAGCAAATTAATATTAAACCTCTGTTGAGCATTCCGCTTTTGATTATTTTATTTTTATTTATTAAATTTGTGTACACCCCATACCCTTAGATCTCAGGGTGATTCACAACATAAAAGGACAATAAAAAACCCACTTTTGATGATATTCCACATGTATTCCCAACATTTAGCAAAACAAACAACACCGAATGCAGCTGCTTTGTGCTATTCTAAACACAATGGCTAAGTGGATGAGAGCAGATTTCTCTGAGATTGCAAAGAGGAAGTTTCTTCTTTGAACTGCTGACAGGCCTTTCCCCCCTTAAGTCATATTATACATATTCGTGCGTGTGCGAATCTATAAATAAGAGGAGGGAAGGCTGCTCATGGCTGAAGCCCTTTAAGGGATGTTTATGTCCCCTGCTTTGCTTCACTTTGTACAACATGGCTGCCCCAGGTTGCCATGGTGACAGGCTTATTCTGTGGGCTGCGCATTTGAAGGGTCCCTTTTTTAAGATGGGGACAAGTCAGTGCCTGCCAACACCACACTTTAACCTGGGGTAGCTTCCGCCAAAAACATTTAGATTGCCTTGGGCCATTTGGAGTGAATCTGTAGTTGTAAAGAAGCCCCAATGATCAGCCATTTAGACAATAGTTATTTGCCTCCCGTTCTAACTCAAGTGGAAATTTTATGTGTTTTTTAAAAAATTGCCTCTTGTAGGATAAATACACTTTTTGCTACATTTCCCACACATTGCTACTCCTTGGCTGGCCATCTAGCATGTGGTAACATTGCCAAGCGACCGAGGGCATCATGGAAAATCTGGCCTTCAGAATGACCTCTAGCGAGATGAGGGCTCTTATCATGTGTCCTTCTTCCAGTTTGGGATGGAAATGATCACATAAACAGCAGCAGGGTATTTATGTCTGTTCAACTGGATGCATAATTTTGTGGAACAGGGATGTGGAACCTCTGTGGCTCTCAGGATGTTGGGAGCTGCAGTCCTGCAACCTTTGACGTCCTCCATCCCTGAATTACAGTGTTAAGCTATGTATAAATGGTTCAACAACACGGCTGCTTGTTTGCACACCCAGCGCTCGGTTTGGTGTTGCAGATGCAACCCACTTTTGTGTGGGCTTGTGTCATAACTGCATGTCTTGGGGTGGGTGGAGGAGGAGCCCAGCTGACCGCTGCTGAGAAACAGCACCCATGCTGCCGAGAAGGAGAATCTCTTGCTCCCTGTGGCTCCAAGGGCCGCCCCGCCTCCCTGCTCAGCATCTGACTGACCTTGTCCTTCTTCCCTCCCTCCCTCCCCACCACAGAGAATCTCTCTCCCGCCTGGGTGTTTTTGGAGAGCAAGGAGCAGCTAGCAAGCCAGCCAGCCAGCCAGCCACAAAATGAACTTCCCAGACCGAGGTGAGCGCCTGGCTGCCGTAATGGATGTGCTGCCATGTGCTGGCAGTGGGCGCATGAATCTTTGATGGCTCTGCCGGCGTGTTCCCGCTGTTCTACCCCCCCCCCCCATTTTGTGAGATTAATATTTGATCACGCTCAAAAGCTACCAGAAGCCATTTGGAGCCGGCTTGGTTATTGGCACGGAGGCCCAGCGGAGCATTGAGAGGGAGGCTGCTGTGCCGGGGGGCAGGGGACTGTGAGCCAGAGGGCCTGGCTGGGCAGAGGTATTTGAGTGGGGGTCCCACTTTCTCACAGAGGAGGCTCTAGTCTTGGCTCAGACGGGGGCTCCAGGAGTGGTTCCCTCCAAGAGTTCAAGGGGTCTATCGGCAGTCAGCCTTGGGGGAGTGTTAGAACTGGATGAAGGTCCAGAAGGTTCAAAGTGGTTGAGCACCTGCTTTGCATGCAAAACGTCCCAGGTTCAATTCTGGCATCTTCTGGTAGTACTGGAGGAAAATGCTCTTCTGAAAATTTGGATGGCCATTGCCAGTCAGTGTAGACAAAACTAAAGTAGATGGACCGCTACTAAGCAGTTTGGCTCCCTTGTTCTCCCCATAAGGGAATAGAATGCAATGAAAATATTAAGCTAAATGCCCAAAGAACAAGTATCCATCCCTGTCTTGAATGGTTGGCTTCTGTCCTTTCCAGGGAGTCTGTGGCTTGGTCTTCCATCCTCCGAATGCTGAAAGTGGGGAGAGCACCTCCGGATCCTGGGCCCATGTGGATGGGGAGAGGATGCGGGTGACCATGAGGCGGGTTCTTATGGGGGTGGGCTTTGCCATTGCCCTGATGGTCTCTGCCCACCTGGGCCAACAGATGCTGCAATGCCAGCACATACTGGGCCAAGGCGCCAACCGGGGACTGATGCGCCCGGAGAACGAGGAGCTGGTGATGTTGGACTCCAACCGGGTGGAATACCGTTACAGCAAGGAGATGCCTCTGATCTTCATCGGTGGCGTCCCCCGGAGCGGGACTACACTGATGCGTGCCATGCTGGATGCTCACCCGGAAGTACGCTGTGGGGAGGAGACGCGCATCATCCCACGTGTGCTAGCCATGCGCCAAGCCTGGTCCAAATCTGGCCGGGAGAAGATGCGCTTGGACGAGGCTGGGGTGACTGACCAAGTCTTGGATGCCGCCATGCAGGCCTTCATCCTGGAGGTGATTGCCAAGCACGGAGAGCCAGCCAGGTACCTCTGCAACAAAGACCCCTTCACGCTCAAGTCCTCCCTGTACCTCTCCCGCATCTTCCCAAACTCCAAGTTTCTCCTGATGGTGCGTGACGGCCGGGCTTCCGTCCACTCCATGATCACCAGGAAAGTCACCATTGCTGGCTTTGACCTCCGCAGCTACCGGGACTGCTTGATCAAGTGGAACAAAGCCATTGAGGTGATGCACTCCCAGTGCTTGGAGATTGGGCTCTCGCGATGCCTCCCCATCTACTATGAGCAGCTTGTCCTGCACCCCCAAAAAACGATGCAGGCCATCATGGAATTCCTGGACATCGCCTGGAGCGATGCCGTCCTGCACCACGAGGAGCTGATTGGGAAGCCAGGCGGAGTCTCCCTTTCCAAGTGAGTGTCTGTGCTGCAGCCTCGCTGCAGTGCTTGAGATGTGTGCATTCCTAGCACACTGGCTGTCATCTCTGGAATTGTCACGCCTTAGTTCACACACAATATGGGATAGGGTGCGGCTGAGTCTTAAGAGCATCTCCTTGGGTGCAGAAGATCCTAGGCTCCGTCTCTGCTGATAGCATCTCCAGAGAGGGCAGAGAAAGTCCCCCATGTGGAACCCTGGGGAGCCACCGCCAGCCAGCAGAGACAACACTGAGTTAGATTTTGCAAGGGATCATTAAAACGTGATTGGAGGGCTCTCCTGTCCCTTGAGAATCTGGCATGGGAGGGACGAAGAGCTCCATCTGTCTTCCAGGTAGGGCCCCGGGAAGCTGCTTTGCTACAGCTGCAGGAGGGGGCTGCAAATTTAGCTCTGGAGACTAGCAAGGAAAGTCATAGGGGAAACTCATTTCTTAAAACTCGCACACAAGGAGCTATGGGAGGCAAAGTCCCCCTCAAAGCCTCCCTGTATTGACTTGCTTAATTTATATCCTACTTTTCCTCCAGCCCTGCTACTTTTCTAGCTTCATAGCTGTTTCCCCTCCCTCCAGGCTCAGTGTGGAGTTTGTGATCTGACCTCCTCATCTGTTGCTAAACTCACACAAGTGCTTAATTCACCTGGCCATTGTTAGTGTTTTCCTGGGTGCTTCCCTGCCCGGGACAGCCTCTTGCTTTGTAGAGCTGGGCTTCCTTGCAAACTACCTTTAAACTTATATAGCCGTGGGGATTGAGAGCCTTGTTGCAACAAGGGCACGTGGTTCAGCTGTGGACCAGAAACAGTGGTGATGACAGGAGGGTTCGGATAGTTAAGCACCTCCTATGAATGCAAGCTTGTTAAAATTAGGTAAAGGTAAAGGGACCCCTGACCGTTAGGTCCAATCGCGTACGACTCTGGGGTTGCGGCGCTCATTTCGCTTTATTGGCCGAGGAGGCTGGCGTACAGCTTCCGGGTCATGTGGCCAGCATGACTAAGCCGCTTCTGGTGAACCAGAGCAGCGCATGGAAACGCCATTTACCTTCCCGCCGGAGCGGTACCTATTTATCTACTTGCACTTTGACGTGCTTTCGAACTGCTAGGTTGGCAGGAGCTGGGACAGAGCAACGGGAGCTCACCCTGTCGCAGGGATTCGAACCGCCAACCTTCTGATCGGCAAGCCCTAGGCTCTGTCCCACAGTGCCACCCTCGTCCTGGTTTGTTAAAATTAGCTCTTGCCTAAACCTATGCTAAAAACTTTTAAATTGAAGCAATGAACTGCATTTAAAACTTAAACTGAGCACTAGGCTTAAACTTCTGTTTGTACATTGAATTATGTCCTGGCTCAATTGCTGTGGCCTTCTACGGTCATTTAGCAATGGCTACAGTAAAGAGAAGCCAATTAAGGGCCTCACAGAAATCAAGAGAGAACTTGAGCAGGTGCCACCCCTTGCCTCTCTGCTCTAGCCGGTTCTTACTGTTTTCTTGCTATTGTGCAGGATTGAGCGATCCACGGACCAGGTGATCAAGCCAGTGAACACAGAGGCCTTGACGAAGTGGCTGGGGCACATCCCGGCAGATGTGCTGCAGGACATGGCTCAGATTGCTCCCATGCTGGCCAGGCTGGGCTATGACCCCTATGCAAATCCACCCAACTATGGGAATCCAGACCCTCTGGTGATCAACAACACACACAGGGTGAGTGCCACTAAGCCTGTCATCCTTCAGGTGACGGTAGCTGGGTTGTGTGGTTTCCACCAGATCTATGCCATGTGATAAAAGATCCTGTAGCAGATCAACTTGTCTGGCTTTTAGCATTACTAAAGTTTGTGTTTATGGTGCAGCAGTTCAGTGACAATGCATTCTGCTCGAGAATGTGATTTAAAAAAAAAAAAAATAGCTCGAAGCCTTCATTGTTCAAGGAAAGGGAAACAACTAGTACAATATCAAGAAAGGCAGCAAAAGTTCTTACTCTCCTCAGAGTAAGATTTGTGATCAGATCTCCTGTTTAAATAAATAAGTAATTATGCAGTTGCTGCGGCAGGGAAAGGTTTTCTGAATGTGATCAGAGCAGCTACGCTGATCTGATTCATACCCCAGAAGGATCCAAAGAGCCCCTGCAGTGGTAAAAACGCATGCCAGTACTTTCAGAGACAGTCTAGATCAGGGAAAGGGTTAATCCCCATGGCTACCAAGAATGGAGCACTCTCCCCCCCCCCCCCCCATGAAAGTACATTAAAGAGTTGTGGGGTGTGGGGTTTAAGCTCCCTGCAATACAAGCTGGTCTGGTAGCCTTGATATTTTAAACATTCCAGTTGTGTTAAGTTGGGCAGAATTGGGAAGTTCTTGTCTCTCATTCCTAGCATCCTAGTGGCTGAAGGACCTCCATTTCTCAAAGCTAGAAGATACACATATTGTTCTCTATCTGAGCTCTTCTGTGTTCCTCTGAGCAGCCAAAGGTGTCTTCCTAGAGGTCAAGAAGAGCCTCTTCCCACTTTCCCCATTTCTCCAGTTCACTTCCTTTCCATTCTGTGATTTGCAGCCTTTATTGTCCTAATTGCAGTCAGTCATTGCATTGCATAATATTGACTAGAATCCAGAATGGGCCAGCATTATTAAGGATAGCCAGCTTCCCAACTGCGCAGAGATATTCTGCAGGACTAATCACTCATGCCGTGGCCAAAGAGCAGCATTCAGAGTGGAGGTGGACTCCGTGAGAGTTGAATGTGAAATCAGGGGTGTGGAAATATTAGGCGGGCAGGGGCCTCACCTGACCTTTTGCTCTTTGCACAGGTTCTTAATGGGGATTTTAAAACGCCTGCCAATCTGAAAGGACACCTACAGGTGAGTTCCCCTTTCCCAGTCACCTTTCTTCATCTCTTCCGCTCTATTCTCTGTTGCCTCTATGCTTGTCCCCCCCCCCCCCCCAAGACCCAGGAATGTTTTGGACCCTCCCTCCCAGGCCAGCTACTGAAGAGAAACTGCAAATGTCCTCTTTCCCCCTTGCCTTGATCTCGAGGTTCTGCACTTTGGAACTGAATTGCAGCCAGGTTTAGGAGATCATCTGGGACTCTGAAATGTTCTTCCCATGGAGATTCCCCCTTCATTCTCTTCTAATTACACATATTTGTAAACAGAAAAGAAAAAAAGCTCCATCATGGTGAAATGTATAATTTTACACATTTTTAGGCAGCTTTGACTTTTTCTAATTGAGATATCAATTCTGCAGCACATGATATATAGTGGGTTGATTTAATATTTTGGCAGACTAACTTTGCTCCTCTTTGGCCAAGTTTACAAAGGCAGAGTTTCCAGTGTAAAAAGAGCACAAATAATATGCTATTTTTTCTGTCTTGTGTCTTTTTGCAGGGTGCACAAAATACTACTGCTTTTCACTGACAAAGCTAGTGATTTCCAGGTACGTATTTGAGAAGGTGAGCAGATCTTCTTGCCAGGGTAGTAGAACTTATTTCTCTCAATTCTCAGCTTCCCTAAGTTTATAAAAATTAGGAGTGGGGGGATATGTCTGAAAGCTTTGCCTTGTAATCCTAAACTTATATATTTTGGGTGGCAGCACTGGCATTAATATAATAAATATCAATAGTTTGGCACTGAGTTCCAGGAGTAACTTTTTTCTGCCTTCCTCTTTGCCTCCTTTAGATGCAGATTGCTTCCCGTTGCTCTGAGGAGGAGAAAATTTGCAACCAGCAACAGTGGAGCTCCGTTATCCAAGCATATTGCTTGCTACTGATATTGCCAAATCAAGTGCTCTCTGTGAAACACTTTTTGTGTGTGTATGTATGTGTGTGTGCATTTATTTGCCAGGTTTGGACAATTCTGACTCCCTTGTTTGAACACTCCCTGTGGTAAAAGGGTGAAATCTGTGGAAATAAAAGAGAACCACAAAGTATATTGGAGAAGATTTTATAGTGGTCTACTGGGGACCTTTTAAAAGTGTCTTGTAATTTTTGTTCTCTAATTTGCAGACCTCAGATAGCTCCATTAATATAACCTCGTTACAGCGCTTTTGTCTTATAGGCAACAATCCAAAATTTGCCTCCTTTTAATTATCTCATTTGTAATTTACAAAAATAAAATAGATTTATTTATTAATTCTTTAATAAATATATGAGGCTGTCTCCTTCACATGTTGCCTTCCTTTATTTCACCTGAGCTAAGAATGGTTCAGATACAGTATTCAAGTGCTGTAACCACAAAGCCACTCTTTACATAGAAGATTGTTCCTGTTGTCATCATATTGAAATTAAACCCCCACCTCCATGTTTGTAGAAAAGAGAAAATGTGTGACTGTCTCTGTAGGCACAAGTGCGGCACAGAACTGAATGATAGGCAGGGACAGGTCTATAAAGGTATAGCAGGACATGGTGACTTTCCTGGTTATTTTGAACTCTTCTTACTTGCAGACACAAGGAGAGTGGGGCAGAGAGAGAGGGAGGGAGAGGGCTCCAGACTAGGGTGGTCAGGAGGGCCATTTGTTAGGGGCCCAAAGCAGCCGAGGGCCCCTTGCCCTGTGAGTGCTGCCCTTTCTACTTTGCACAGAAGAAGCTCAGGTGCTGCCAAAGATAAGGATCCATTTGTATGTCCTGCCTCTTCCAGGTTAAGAGGCCCACTCAAGGTGCTCTGGAGCCAGCATTGCCCAAGAATGTGTGTACACATGGGGAGCACACCCCTATTAAAAAGGGCAAAATAGTGCCACTACATGGGGGTCACCACCACCAAAGGCTATGCCAGCATGAAAGGTACTCCAATACACTAACGCCATCCTCTCCCTGCACAGCTCTGCTTCTTTGCCACTGAACTAGCGGGGGCGGGGGGATTCCTCTGCAAACCCTACCAAGACCCCAAACAAGCTTCTGCTTGCACACCTCTCCATCCCTTCTCATCAAGCAATCCCTCCTCACCCCCTTGCCAGCCCACCTTGCTAAGCATCTCAAAAGTCTCTTTGTGTCCCTGTGTGATGCACCAAAGCAAGGGCTGCATCTGTTTCATCCTTTAAGGGCCTGTTGTGTCAACGCCAATATTTCCTGGCCTGCAAAGTGATGCCAGATTGAGCAGGAAATGTAGCACCAAGTCAGAGAGACAACAACATAAGCGGAGCTCTTATCTTCCATTCACCTAAAAGTCTGCAGCTTTTCTCACCTTCTGGGTGACAACCAAGTTATCAAAACTGGCAGGGGAGAGGATGAGAAAAATAAAATTGCAGCAGCAAAAAAAAAAAAAAAGCTAATGTAATTCTAGGCTGCAGCAACAGAAGTCCAGACCCAGGGAACTAATGGTGACACCAATTCTGCCTTGGTCAGACCTGGAGTCCTGTGCTCAGTTCTGGGCAACACAGTTAAACGAAGGCTCATGGCAAGCTGGAAGGGTGCTCAGCATCTGACTGACCTTGTCCTTCTTCCCTCCCTCCCTCCCCACCACAGAGAATCTCTCTCCCGCCTGGGTGTTTTTGGAGAGCAAGGAGCAGCTAGCAAGCCAGCCAGCCAGCCAGCCACAAAATGAACTTCCCAGACCGAGGTGAGCGCCTGGCTGCCGTAATGGATGTGCTGCCATGTGCTGGCAGTGGGCGCATGAATCCTTGATGGCTCTGCCGGCGTGTTCCCCCTGTTCTCCCCCCTCCATTTTGTGAGATTAATATTTGATCATGCTCAAAAGCTACCAGAAGCCATTTGGAGCCGGCTTGGCTATTGGCACGGAGGCCCAGCGGAGCATTGAGAGGGAGGCTGCTGTGCCGGGGGGGCGGGGGGGGGGGACTGTGAGCCAGAGGGTCTGGCTGAGCAGAGGTATTTGAGTGGGGGTCCCACTTTCTCACGGAGGAGGCTCTAGTCTTGGCTCAGACGGGGGCTCCAGGAGTGGTTCCCTCCAAGGGGGTCATCAGCAACTCTTCATTTTGGGTAGGGCTGGGGAAATGTTGTCCCTCTTGTTATAAGAAAATTTCTGCTCCTTTATCCCTTATGGGGTATCCAAGAGCCCATACAGAGAGAGTCCTTATGTAGGTTCTCTATTGGTACAAGTATATTGAGAAGCAAAGCAGCTAGTGAGCATGACCTTTATTAAACTGTTGCAACAGGGTCCTCCATCCCCACCCCCCACAGGGAGGAAGGAGAGGAACCCAGAACGATGGTGCACAAGCTCTTATATTGTTATTGTTTAGCCATTTAGTCATGTCCGACTCTTCGTGACCCCCTGGACCAGAGCACGCCAGGCACTCCTGTCTTCCACTGCCTCCCGCAGTTTGGTCAAACTCATGCTGGTAGCTTCGAGAACACGGTCCAACCATCTCGTCCTCTGTCGTCCCCTTCTCCTTGCGCCCTTCATCTTTCCCAACATCAGGGTCTTTTCCAGGGAGTCTTCTCATGAGGTGGCCAAAGTATTGGAGCCTCAGCTTCACAATCTGCCCTTCCAGTGAGCACTCAGGGCTGATTTCCTGAAGAATGGATAGGTTTGATCTTCTTGCAGTCCATGGGACTCTCAAGAGTCTCCTCCAGCACCAGAATTCAAAAGCATCAATTCTTCGACGATCAGCCTTCTTTATGGTCCAGCTCTCACTTCCATACATCACTACTGGGAAAACCATAGCTTTTACTATATGGACCTTTGTTGGCAAGGCGATGGCTCTACTTTTTAAGATGCTGTCTAGGTTTGTCATTGCTTTTCTCCCCAGAAGCAGGCATCTTTTAATTTCGTGGCTGCTGTCACCATCTGCAGTGATCATGGAGCCCAAGAAAGTAAAATCTCTCACTGCCTCCATTTCTTCCCCTTCTATTTGCTAGGAGGTGATGGGCCCAGGTTCTTTAATTCCTCCTCACTTTCTGCCATCAGGGTTGTGTCATCTGCATATCTGAGGTTGTTGATATTTCTTCCAGCAATCTTAATTCCGGCTAGGGATTCATCCAGCCCAGCCTTTTGCATGATGAATTCTGCATATATGTTAAATAAGCAGGGAGACAATATCCAGCCTTACCGTACTCTTTGCCTAATTTTGAACCAATCAGTTGTTCCATATCCAGTTCTAACTGTAGCTTCTTGTCCCACATAGAGATTTCTCAGGAGACAGATGAGGTGATCAGGCACTCCCATTTCTTTAAGAACTTGCCATAGTTTGCTGTGGTTGACACAGTCAAAGGCTTTTGCATAGTCAATGAAGCAGAAGTAGATGTCTTTCTGGAACTCTCTCTCTTTCTCCATAATCCAGCGCATGTTTGCAATTTGGTCTCTGGTTCCTCTGCCTCTTCTAAATCCAGCTTGCACTTCTGGGAGTTCTTGGTCCACATACTGCTTGAGCCTTCCTTCTAGAATTTTAAGCATAACCTTTCTAGTGTGTGAAATGAGTGCAATTGTGCGGTAGTTGGAGCATTCTTTGGCACTGCCCTTCTTTGGGATTGGGATGCAGACTGATCTTCTCCAATCCTCTGGCCACTGCTGAGTTTTCCAAACTTGCTGGCATATTAAGTGTAGCACCTTAACAGCATCATCTTTTAAAATTTTAAATAGTTCAGTTGGAATACCAACACTTCCACTGGCCTTGTTATTAGCAGTGCTTTCTAAGGCCCATTTGACTTCACTCTCCAGGATGTCTGGCTCAAGGTCAGCTCTTTTGCAATTGCCTACCCTGTAGGGGTGGCGCTGTGGGTAAAACCTCAGTGCCTAGGACTTGCCGATCGTATGGTCGGCAGTTCGAATCCCCGCGGCGGGGTAAGCTCCCGTTTTTCGGTCCCAGCTCTTGCCCACCTAGCAGTTCGAAAGCACCCCAAAGTGCAAGTAGATAAATAGGGACCGCTTTATAGCGGGAAGGTAAACGGCGTTTCCGTGTGCTGCGCTGGTGCTGGCTCACCAGAGCAGCTTCATCACGCTGGCCACGTGACCCGGAAGTGTCTTCGGACAGTGCTGGCTCCCGGCCTCTTAAGTGAGATGAGCGCACAACCCTAGAGTTGGACACGACTGGCCCGTACGGGCAGGGGTACCTTTACCATTTTACCCTGTAGCTCAAGACCCCCCCCCCCAAACATCATACATACATCACAGAAAGGGCGGTCTACAGCAGAAATCCTGTCTAGCAGGATACTGATAATGGTCACTTGATTGGTTTACCTGGGCAGCCTGGCCATTCCTTTTGAGATGCTAAATACTTAGTTCCTGAATCCATGCCACAGGCTCACCCTATTCATGCACTATACACCCTATTCATGCACAATACACCCTTAAGACAGGATTTGTGAGCAAAGAGACAATGGGAAGATTTTTCCCATTTCCTTCCTCACTGCAGAGAATATTTGAGGTCACTGGAAGAGTCAAAGTGGCTTCAGGATTGCTCTCCTGTAGTATTTCAGAAACATGGTTTATATACTTACGTATCCATTTGCCTTGTACATTTATGAACATTTCATTTATATATATGTGAGACCTTAGAATTCCTATAACAATCCCCCCTCTGGGGGTATAATTTGTACTAAAAAAATTTGCCCCACAAATAATAACCATGTTTTGTAAATGGATGCTTTTGTGTTAACCTGAAGAAACTTGCATGTCAGACCTCTTAAGGCTATTCACAAGTGAAGCAGTGCGCATAGGTGGACATGGGATATCACATTAAAAACACAAAACACATTGCGTTCTTTTACTCAATTACTTGGGTGAAACATTTTCTCAGCAGTGTTCTATTCTTTTCACTCAGCAGGAAGGTCCAAAAATGATTGGAAAATGCAGTTTGTTTTGTTTCTGCCTTTTTTGTGTTCTCAGATGTCAAAGTTAGCCTCCTGGCCCTTGTACGTTCAGCATACTCACAGCAACAACCCGTCATAATGCATCCCTGGTTAGGGCTTGCAGTGATGGACCTTAAGGAGTATCTCATGTAGCAAGGTGGCAACATTCCCTGGAGAGAAATGCCCCATCTGGACCATCCATGGGGTTATACCTTGGCTTTGGTCCTGGGCTCAAGCGGTGTGTTGCACAATTGCTATTAAAGGAACCAAAGAAAGCTAATTGCACTTGGGATACACTTGTCCAATTAGAACTGAGCCCAGTTAGAATTTATATAGCCCCATGGTTCTCTTTTTTTAAAATAATAATTTTTATTAAGTTTTCTATTTTAACAATCCAATCAAATCACATTAAATATTCCAAATTATGCAAATACAAATCATAAAGTCCAAATATTTTGCTAAATTATAAATTTTTGTTGGGGCTTCCCATGCTTCAAGTTCAGCGGGGTCCAATCATCTTATGTTTCTACTGCTTTGAATGTCCAATAGTTCCTTCTTTAAATGTTCCTGCTGTTATCCTTCTTTCTTTCATAGCCTCTGAGTTGTTTCCACAGGCGAGCTGAAATGAGCAATAATATGCTTCTGTGTGAACTCTGTGTGACTCTCCTTTTCCCCCCTTCAGCTGGTAAGTCTTTTATTTGCAGTATGTCTTCACATGCTGGTGTTTATGTTGAATCAATCCAAAAGTCCTTCTCTGGTGGCAGACGCCAACTTCTCTCAATTCCGATGAAATAAAATCTAGGCGTTTGCTCATTAATTTTCTCAGACAGGTTGCACCAAACATTAGTCTTTCCAGAGGAGGTTTGCCAAATCGGACTTGAAATACAGATATAATAAAGTAAGAGCTCGCCTCCCCCTATGACTATTAATCTCTGCAACTCAGTCTGTCTCATAATGGCGGATCCTGATTAAAGGTGTGTCACAGGAGAGTCTTTTATCTTCTTCCAAGTATTTCAAAGAACAAAGGCTTTAGTTAATATTATTTCCACACAGTTTGTATTTTCCGATCTCACTTGCTATAAGTAAAGGTAGATGGTTCTTCGGGGGGAGGGGCTTGTTAGGTATTATCATAGTAGAAAAAGAAAAAGTTTTATCCCCCCCCTTTCTGTTCCGTTGCAACATACCGGTTTAGATGCTGTTCTTTGATGTTATCTTTCTTCCTCCCGTCATTCTTGACACCTCAGTGGCTGTAGCTGGCAGATTAACTACCCTTTCTTCGCCCGAAGCATGTCCAAAATTCTTAAATCCAATCTTTATCTTAAGAAATGAAACTTGAAGCCCTCACGGAGACAGCGTCCAGGAGATCCAAACTCCCTTGGGGGCTTCTCATCCAGTGCCCCCACCCCCTCCTTCTTTACGAACTCGGGGGTGGTTTGTGGGCAGCTGCGGATGAGACTGCATCTTCCCTTCCACCGGGAAGTATTTGGGAGGCTGATTACTCCCATCTCAGCCTCTAAATTACCTCGTGGGAGCTGGAGAGATGGTATTGTTGGCCATCTTCCGTGGCGCCCCTAGCGGAGCCCCCTAGCCCCATGGTTCTCAACCACTCAAACCAACCATAAAATGAGGAAATGTGGTCATAAATTGATCTAATCTAAATATTGAACTACACAATAGCCTGATCTATTAGAAAGCATGAAGTGCATGAGAATCCTCCATGCCATTGGGGTGTAAGCCAAACCCTTCTACTGTTCATAACAAGGCAAAGCTAAAGGACCCCTGACCGTTAGGTCCAGTCGCGGATGACTCTGGGGTTGGCCGCTCATCTCTATAGGCCGAGGGAGCTGACGTTTGTCCACAGACAGTTTTTCCGGGTCATGTAGCCAGCATGACAAAGCCGCTTCTGGCGAACCAGAGGAACGCACAGAAACGCCATTAACCTTCCCGCCGGAGCAGTACCTATTTATCTACCTGCACTGGCATGCTTTTGAACTGCTAGGTTGGCAGCAGCTGGGACAGAGCAATGGGAGCTCACTCCATCACGGGCATTCGAACTGCCGACCTTCCAATTGGCAAGCCCAAGAGGCTCGGTGGTTGAGACCACAGCGCCACCAACGTCCCACTTCTACTGTTCATAGGTATGCACTATTCATTAAACATAATAACAATTATACACAAAATTGGGTCCCCCCTCTGTGGGAGCAATACATAATTAGCAAACATAGTTATTCAACATTCCTACTTAATAACACAAAATACATAGAAGATACTATTTACTAGTCCTATATTAGTTGGATATCTTGAGGCAATCATGTAATTTTGAGACTATTCTTGCTGCTTTTACACATATCTTTAACCTTTAAGCAAAAGGGCTGGAGGTCAAAAAGAGAGAAAATGTCCTTACAATACAACTTCCCCCTGTTTGTCAGCCCCCCCATTAGTCCAAGTCCTTTATGGAAAGAAATGGCGGTGGCCACTCTGATGTCTTTTGGCCGGCAATGCTCTTGAAGCAATGCAGGCTGTTTGTTTCCCCCCACCAGTTTCCAGTAACACATCCACTGAGAAGTGGAAATCTATTGGAGACAATTTGTCAAATCACTGCCCTGCCTGCCTCTCTCTCCACCCCCACCCCATTTTCCATAGTGTGGATTCCCAAAGACAATATCCCTGTGTGAAGATAGCATAATAGAAGAAAAATGTGTGTGCAACCTAGAACCTGTCTAGATCTGTCTAGGTGCTCTTCCTGAGTACATAGTCAAAGCCGGAAGGGGTGGACTCTCCCTCAAGGAACATTTTTAGGCAGAGGCTGGAGGGTCATCTGTCAGGGACTCTCTTAACTATGCAAGGGGATGGACTAAATGACCCTTGGGAACACTTCCAACTCTACAATTATATAATTCTATGAACACATTTGGCAGCAATTATTAGCTAGGAAACTTTCTGGTGTTTATTTCATAAAATTTATATACCTCTTGATTGCAAAAAGAAAAATCTACAAAGTGTTGTTGAAAGGAGGATTATAAACCTGGCCAAATAAACCAAAATCTACTGGCTCATTTATAAATTATTCTAAACCCACAAGCCGGGCAAGTAAGAAGCATCAAAAGCCCACAAAGGGCTCCGTGGAGGGGTCGGGGGCCGCTTGCCTGCTCCTCCAGCTGGAGCCATGGCTGCTTTGGCAAAGACTCCCCTCCCGGACACGCCTCTGGAACCCACGTGTTGCCCACGCCACGTGTGAATGCGGGCTGCAAAAGTCTCGCCGCCAAGAGCCAAACAAAAGCGGGCTCCGAATTGGGGAGTGGGCGGGGCACACACAGTCTGGAAGGAAGGGCACTCTGCCCATGGTCAGGGGATCCTCTCCCCCCACCTTCCTTCCTTCCGAGAGGGCTCCATCCTCCGCCGGGACCACCGAGTCCGAGGGAAGGAGGGGCCTTTTCCCTCCCGGCGCCCTTCCTTCCGCCTCTATGGTGCCTGGTTCCGGCGGAAGCGGCCGGTTGCGCATGCGCGTCTCCTTTGCCTCGGGCGACGGGCGGGCGAGGCGGTGAGTGAGGCGGGGGGGGGGGTCCCGGAGCGGGAGGGGCCCAGCAGGCGCGGCGCCTCCCGAGGAGTCCCGGGCAGACTGCCGCTGGGCCTGGAGGCTCCGCGAGGAGCGCCGCCCCGATGGTGCTGCGGAGGGAGGCTCAGCTGCGGCCCCGGCTCCGGGAGGCAGCCGGATGAGGCCCCTCGAGCTCGGCCAGAGCCACTCTGCCTGGTCGCCATCCCCTTTTATTGATTTTCAGTTTTATACACTTCAATAATTTTGCAATCATTTTAACATTTCAAAACTCGACTTCCTTCCCCTTCTTGATTTTCCTTAAATTTATTTTTAATGTTTTCTGCATATTCCAAATTAATTTACTCATTTATTCATCTACTTTAAATACATACTCTCTTAAAACTGCGGGTTATTACAGTAATCCTGCCAATGTTCTTATCTGTTTAGTTTGTAAATATTTAATAAATATTCAATAAACCATTTCTATTATTTTATAAAAAGTTTGTTATTTTGATTTATTTTTCTGGTAAGTTTCTCTATTTCTGCATATTCCATAAGTTTTTGTATCCATTCTTCTTTTGCTGGGACTTTCCATTTTTGGGCAAGCAACATTCTTGCCGCTGTAGTCTCATACATGAATAAATTTCTATACAGTTTGGGTTTGGGTAGTTCTGTCCCTATAATTCCCAAAAGGAAGGCTTCTGGGTTTTTTTACAAGTTTGTCATTTTAAACATCATTTTCAGTTTATTATATATTGTATCCCAGTAAGCTTCAACCTTACTACAAGACAGCACATATGATAAAAAGAACCTGCCTGGTCGCCATCGCTAGCCTTACCACCCTCTGTGAGTTTGCCCAGTCCTCTCCGGAGGCCCTGCGAGTTAATAGCCACCGCTGCCTCCTGCGGGAGGAGTTCCGTCACTTAACAATGTGCTTCCTTGGGTCTGTCCTGAATCTTCCAACGCGCACCTCACTTGTCATCATCATTATATTTCTTTGTTGCATTTAGGCGCCACCTTTTCTTTCAAGAGCTCAAGCTGATTCTCCCCCTCCTGGGTCCCCACAACAGCCCTGTGAGGTAAGCTGAGGCAGTGACTCCCCCAAGGTCACCCAGTGAGCTTTATGGCTAGTTGGGGAATTCAAACCCTGATCTCCCAGGCCCTCATCTGACACTCTTAACACCAATGTCATTTGCTATGAGAGGGAGAAGAGCCTCTATTCACTTACTCCTATCTTGTCATACCTCTTGCTCACCTTTTCTCTTAATTAAAAAGTCCCAAAATCGGGGAGGCACACATACCCTTAATCATTTTATATTGGGGTAATTGTAGGAATAACCAGGAGGGGGAGTGGGCAGCAGCAAAGGTTAAGATTGTAGAGGAACCTGGGGCCAGGTTTAGGAGTAGAGGCAAGGTGGCTTGTGTGCGCGCCAGAAGACAGTATTTTGGGAGATGAGGGGCAGGCAGGGGATCACATATAGACACGGAGTGGGGAAAGGAATGGTCAGAGGGAGAGAGCTAGGTCAGGGAGCAGGTTGAGGAGTGTGCACAGGGAGCTTCCTGGGTTATTTCTTCATCTTCTGCTTCCTCTCCCCATACCTATGCCAGTTTCTTTCTCCAACAAGGCATCATGTCGCTGTCCCATTTGTACGGCAAAAATGACGCTGCTGCTGATGACGATGTGGAGATGGAGAAATTTGAGATCACCGACTGGGACCTTCAGAATGAGTTCAATCCCAACCGGCAGCGCCACTGGCAGACCAAGGAGGAGGCCACCTATGGCATGTGGGCTGAGCACGATTCTGATGATGAGAGGCCCAGCTTTGGGGGCAAACGGTACTGGCCCCCCGAGGAAGTGATCGGGAATGTTGTGATTTGTGAGGCTGTTCTTGAAGGTTCTGCACCCGTTTCCAAACCCTTCATTAACACCTCCCTTGATTGTATATGTCAGCTTCTGATTTTGCGATATTAACTTGACAAGTAGCATAGATGTCTCTCAACAGTGAATTTAATTAGGAAAAAGCTACCTCATGTCTAAATGCATATCTGTAGACTATAGAAACATCTCTGAATAAATGTATTTTTTCTTAACCCAGGTCTAAAGATTACTCGGCGCCTGTTAACTTTATCAGTGCTGGGCTAAAGAAGCCAGCAGCTGATGAGATAACAGATGAAGATTCTGATGAGGATGAGAAGCCTCTGAAGCAGGAAGAAATCCCCAAAGAGTTTGTGCCAAAGAAGTTAAAGACAGTGAGTTCTTAGTTAATTGGGCCATAAATCACTGCATTTTAATTGTGGTTCTGGAGTGTCTTAAAGAACCTCAGGAAGCACTAACCGCAACAAGAAGAACCACACAATCTGGATTTTGTTGCTGTGGAATGTGCACAGTCTCAACTATAAACACCCCAAATAAATGGACTGAGACACACCAGTGCTTTAGTAATAGAGCTGTCAGTAGAGCCAGGCACTGAATGAACTAGGACAGGGGTCAGCAAACTTTTTCAGCAGGAGGCTGGTCCGCTGTCCCTCAGACCTTGGGGGGGGGGCAGATTTTTTTTTGGGGGGGGGGAAATATGAATGAATTCCTATTCCCCACAAATAACCCAGAGATGCATTTTAAATAAAAACACACATTCCACTCATGTAAAAACACCAGGCAGGCCCTACAAATAACCCAGAGATACATTTTAAATAAAAGGACACATTCTAGGACACGCTGATTCTTGGACCGTCCACTGGCTGGATTTAGAAGGTGATTGGGCCAGATCCAGCCCCTGGGCCTTAATTTGCCTACCCATGAACTATGATATTTAATTCATCTTTTTGTCTGTGTTTTAACAGGGTGGCAATTTTAAACCGAGCCAGAAGGGCTTCATAGGAGGAACCAAATCTTTTATGGACTTTGGTAGCTGGGAGAGGCATACAAAAGGAATTGGGCAGAAACTTCTTCAAAAAATGGGCTATGTGCCTGGAAGGGGCCTTGGAAAGAATGCTCAAGGTATGGCCCAGCACCCCACTTGATTTGTTGTACAGGCTTTTAAGAAGACCCCAGGAAAACAAAAACCAAGTTGGTATCTGCCTTTCTTTCTCCTTCAAGCAGAATCAGCCTATCAGTTAATTTTGATCTGTATGTAAAACTGGCACAGAAATTGTAAACCAGCCTTGGCCAACCTGACCGTCAGCTGTGCTGGCAGAGGCTGATGGGACTTGTAGTTAACACATCTGGAAGGCACCAGGTTGGGAAGTCGTTAAACAGTGGCTACTTGCAAAGATTCTGGTTAATATGAAATGTCCAGATAGGAAAATTGCACTTCGTCCAGGATGAACAGTAGGGGAAGCAGCAGCACTCCTTTCCCAGAGTGCCAAAGGGCTAATTAACTTCCTGGCCCTTTAAGACCAAGAGATGCAACCCCCATCAGCTCTTTTTGATGTGGGTGGGGAAATATATGGAGGGCAGGCTTTCTGAAAATAGAAGAGCCAACCAGGGCTCAAGCGCAGGGAATAGTAGAGCTGCTGCTGGGCTATTTTGCCTCCCTTTCCAGGCAGCTCTGATCGTTCTGTGTTCTTATATTCACTTCACTAACAGCTGTGAATTTTCTTAGGTATCATCAACCCTATTGAAGCTAAGCAGAGGAAAGGCAAGGCAGCCATAGGGGCGTATGGCTCTGAGCGAACCACACAGTCCTTGCAGGACTTCCCTGTTGTTGACTCAGACGAAGAGGCAGAGGAGGTATTCCCGCCCCCCCCCCCTTTCCTTCTCCTCATTTCTCCCCCTCCCCCAACTCTCCTTGTTGCCACATTTGGGGACCTGTGTGGAAGAAATGTAGTGATTTCTTACAATGGTGTCTACATCCTAACTGCATTTGACTGTTGTATCTGGCTCTGTGCGTGAGAGCAGCTGTGATCCCTGCACTGCAGAGGGTTGTATTAGATGATGCTTTGGGTCCCTTCCAACTCTACAATTCTGTGATTCTTTCTTCCCTTGGCAAACGTTTAAAAGGGGTACAAAGCAGTTCTTGGAACCTGGGTTGGCAGTTCATTTCTGTACAAATAACAACTTATGTTGGCAGCTGGTAGGACTGAGAGAGTTAAAGCCTTGCTTTTTGCTTTCAGGCATGTCCTGTAGAAGACCATATTGTGGACCAGAGCTAGGGTTGGTTGGTGCCTGTTGGCGCAGACCTTTAAAAGAGTGAATCCCCCTCCCCTCCCCTGGACATAGTCCACTGGCAATATTCCCTGCTCAACCCCAGACCAAGGAAAGGGTTTGGTGCTCTGCAGTCCCCAGTGGAGTGTTTCCTCCTCCATCTTGCACTTCTCCCATCTCTTCTTTCATCCCAGGAGTTCCAGAAGGAGCTCAGCCAGTGGCGGAAGGACCCAGGTGGGGGCAAGAAGAAGCCAAAGTACACCTACAAGACTGTGGAGGAACTGAAAGCCAAAGGCCGGGCTGGGAAGCAACTGTCGGCACCTCAGAAGGAGCTGGCACAAGTGAAGGTGAGGCTGATTGTCCAAAGCAAGATGGGGCAGGTTTCAGAAAAACTTAGAAAGAGCCTGCTGGATAAGGCCAAGGCGGCCCCATGTAGTTCATCATCTTCTGACAGTGGCCAACCAGTTGCATGTGGGAAATCCACAAGCAAGGTCCAAGCATGAGAGCCCTCGCTCCTGCAGTTTCCAGAAACTGGTCTTTGGGAGCATTGCTGCCTTCAACAGTGGAGACACAGCAGAGCCGTCCTGGCTAGTAACTACTCAGAGCGCTCTCTTCCTGGCTCGTTCTCTGACCTTTGTCCTCAACGAGGGGGAGCTTTGACTGGCTTGTAACAGGTCCCTCTGCTGAGGGAAATACAGAAGATGATGACTACCTCCAGGATGAGCCAAGGAAGCTTTTCTCCCAGGTTCAAGAGCTCTCTTTCTTTTTCCTTAATATTCCTCCATGATTGAGGTTGTAAGTAGATGACTGGCATGACCTATTCTGACCTGTTAGCTCTTGTGCCCTTTCATGCTGGCAAGTCCAAACCTGCCTCTGTATGTAATGCTTGAAAAGCAACAGAGAGCTCTGCTGCATTCTGGAACAATTGCCTGGCTTGATTTAAACTGGAAAGGGAAGTCAAGAGCCCACGTGCTCCCTAGAAGCCCAAATACTTGACATACAGAAGTACAGCTCTTAAAAATGGCCGGTTGGCATTGGGTGTCCGTGGTTAATTTCATTATTGGCTCATGAGCCCTAAGGCTAAGTCCTGCCCTGTCCTCTGAAATAAATGGTAGTCAGCCCTTGGGTTTCCCAGGAGAAGAGGGCAGTGGTGGAGCCAAGGTCACACTGGGGTAAGTGGGAGTGGAGAGACATGCCCTGACCCTTGTGAACCATTCCCTTGGAGCCTGCAGACGGTCCCATCACTGCAAATGGCAAAAAGTGTTGGGCTGTGCTGGGCTCGTTAGAAGATGCAATGTAATTCTGCAGTGTACCAAACTTAGGTTTGCATCTGGAATATGCAAGCTTTGGAATTTGAATTGACTGGACTTTGAAAGGTCGCCTACTACTCCAGGAGCCCAAATTGGCCCTCTGAAAAGTAACGTTTTACCCTCTTTGTATAGATTCTGCTCACCAGGATACCATGAAGCAGTACCTGCTGTTGGTTGAAAGTGGTCTTGTAACTTGTTGGGGGTTTTCTGTTTGTTTGCTTGTTTGGAAGGTGATTGACATGACCGGCCGGGAGCAGAAAGTCTATTACAGCTACAGCCAGATCAGCCAGAAGCACAACATCCCTGACGACAACCCCCAGCTGCCTCCACCGCTGGGCAAGGACTCCAAGGCGCAGGCCTTCAGTCTGCCTGAACTGGAGCACAACCTGCAGCTCCTCATTGACCTGACGGAGCAGGAGATCATCCAGAATGACCGGCAGCTGCAGTATGAGAGGGACATGGTGGTCAACCTGACCCATGAGATCGACAAGATGGCGGAGGTCCTGGAGCGGGAGGAGGCAGACACGCGCAACCTCAGCGAGGTCCTGGAGCTGGTGGAGGAGTGTGAGAGGCGGATGCAGCCCAACTGCAAGGACCCCCTGACCCTGCCTGAGTGCGCCAGGATCTTTGAGACCCTCCAGGACAAATACTACGAAGAGTACCGGATGTCCGACCGCGTGGACCTGGCTGTGGCCATTGTCTTCCCTCTCGTCAAGGACTACTTCAAAAACTGGGACCCTCTGAAGGTGGGTGGGTTCAGAGACCAGGAGCAGCAAAAGGGCCATGCCAATTGGGTGGCCAAACACCCACATTTGCTGGCCAAGCTCAGCTTCCCAAACCCCAATTGTCCTTCTGCCTATAAAGGGTTTCTTAATTACTTTTTTTCTTGCTCTCCCTCCAATGAGTTTAGCAGGGGAGTGCAAACATTTTATTCTTTTTATCCTCACAACCAGTGGCGGAGGAAGGGGTGTGTGGTGGGTGCGGGCCACCCCGGGTGTCATCACTGAGGTAGGGGGGTGGGGACACAAAATAACAAAAATTCGAGTTTTTATATATATATAAAATAAATAAATTAAAATAGGGGTCACTAAAGCTTTTACTTCAGTCAACAAATGTAAAGAAATGCGGCTGCCACTGGCTGCCACACAGCAGGGGCCGGCATTACTACGGGGCCTGCAGCGTGCCTGAGCCACGTGTATTTCCTGGGAGTGAGGTGGTGGCTTGAGTGCCTGTAGGCTTGGCGCTGCCTGAAATCGCAGCGTGAGGCTTGCGTCTGCCCACTGCCTCTCCCTCAGCCTCCCTACAGCTGAAGGGGAGGCTGCGGAGAGGCTCCACGCAGCATGCCCTGCTCCCATGGGTGGCTCACCCCGCCCCCTGCTGCAGGATGCACGCGCCACACCGGGCACCTATGCCGCTGCTCACAACAACCCTGTGAGGTAGGCCAGGCTGAGAGAGAGTGACTGGCGCATGGTCACCCTGTGAACTTTATAGGTGCATCTCCCTAGCCAAGAGTCCTACACTCTGGCCATCACACCCCAAAAGCGTCCAGGGTGAGGAAGAACACCTTACCAAATGGAAAGCCTTCCAAATAAACCCAATACGCCATGCCAGCCTTGGGGAAAGAGCTGTCCCCTTTCTCCAAATAGGAGCTCCCTTTTTTCCGTTTGACTCTCAATTGCCTTGTACACCTAACACACTGCCTCTCCTCTCCAGGATCACATGTATGGCACTGATATCCTAGCCAAGTGGAAGAGCTTGCTGGAAAACGACCAGTTGCTGTCGCACGGTGGGCAGGACCTTGCCTCGGATGCTTTTCACAGGTGAACATAGTGTCTGTGCAGGTTTGGCAGGGAAGTTTCTCTCCAAGGGAGGAGCAGCCCTGTGCTGGTCAAACAGGCCTGGCTAATCCAATTCCTTCCTTAATGCTGCGGGGAGGATTTTCTTAATAATAATTATATATTGCACTTATTAGTTGCTTTTTTATAGATACAAAAGTAACTGAAAGTGCTTTACAAAAAAAGGGAGCACATAAATTTAAGCCAACACGCATTCATAATTATAAAAAGGCATTGAAGCAGGCCACATATATCAAAACCCTCCAAATCAAAGGCTGATGGCTTGATGGGGAAAAAGTGTTTTTGCCTGGCACTTAAAAATACTGTAGATATAGGCAACTCCCACTATGTTGTCCAGTGCCAAACCTGGAAGTGACCCAAAAATGTCATAAAAGATGTCACTAACAGGGCAGGGTGGAGGGCTGCGGCGGCGGAACAGGGTGTTTCAATTAGAGTTTCATGCAAGCACACAATGACCCGGAACACAACCCCCATGCAACTGGGGAGACAATTCCACAAATGGGGAGCTACCACTGAGAATGGTACCCTTCATGCCTCCCTCAGAGGGAACACATGGAGAAGGGCCTTGGATGACTAACCCAGGCTCCAGGTTGGTTCATGCAGGGGGGGAGGTGGTGCTTGAGTTACTGGGGTCCTGAGCCACGAAAGGTTTCATAGGTCAAAGCCAGCAGCTTGAATTGAGCCCAGAAGTGAATTGCAAGCCAGTTGTGCCAGAAGTGGTATTATGTGTTTCAGACTACCCCTGCATTGGTCAATAAAATTTTATTTCTCAATTTTTCAAATTTTATAAGCATCAGTTAAAAAGAAAAGCAAAACAATAAACTTATTCCCTTGGACTTCCCTTCCCCCCCTTTTGTGGACCCTTATAGTTTCTCCCCCTGCATCTCCTTAATAATTCCAATTTTTACTAAATCTTTACTGCGCTGGTCAATAAGCTGGCTGTTGACTTCTGCACCAGCTGCAGTTTCCAAATTGTCTTCAAAGGCAGCTCCACACATCGTGCATTGCAGCAATCTAACCTGAAGGTGACCATAGCATAGGCAACAACCTGCTTCATCCCTGACATCAGCCTTGCACGCTGGGTCTGATGGGAGCTGGGAGTCCAGCAAAAGCTTTGGAGCAGCCCATGCACCTCCTTTCTCTGGCTACATTGTAGTAAGACGTAGGCTTGAAATGCAAAAGCCATGGAAAAGCATTTTGCTGCCTATATACCCTTGAGTCCATCAAACTTGCTCAGGCATGTGTACCTCACGAGAGAGAGATTTCAGACTTGCCCTAAGCCCAAGAGAGAAGCTGGGAAAGGAGGTTTTGAAGACACAGTAGCTGCATTTGCATTGCCCATCGGAAGGAAATCTCTTAAAGCACCCCTAGTTCCTACTGAAGAAGCAAAGCGTGGTTTGGATCTGCCCCTGGCCCCGCTCAGTAGAGATTTTTAATCCTTCAGGTTGATGTGGGAGACTTGGATGCCGTACGTGCGGAACGTGGTAGCACAGTGGCAGCCCCGGAACTGCATCCCGATGGTGGACTTCCTTGACAGCTGGGGGCACATCATTCCTGTTTGGATACTAGACAACATTCTGGACCAGCTGATCTGCCCCAAGTTGCAGAAAGAGGTAGACGAGGGGCTCTTGGGGCTCCTCTCAGGCACACTGGGCGTTGAAGTTTCAGCAGGGCTTGTTGCGTGGGGCAGGAGGCTTAACCAGAAAGCCCTTGTTGCGAAGGCAGCGTGGTGTAGAGGTTAGAGCAGGGGTCAGCAACCTTTTTCAGCCATGGGCTGTCCCTCAGACCATGTGGTGGGCCGGACTATATTTTGGGGGAAAAAATATGAATGAATTCCTATGCCCCACAAATAACCCAGAGTTGCATTTTAAATAAAAGCACACATTCTACTCATGTAAAAACACCAGGCAGGCCCCACAAATAACCCAGAGATGCATTTTAAATAAAAGGACACACTCTACTCATGTAAAAACACGCTGATTCCCAGACCGTCCGTGGGCTGGATTGAGAAGGCGATTGGGCTGCATCCGGCCCCCGGGTCTTAGGTTGCCTACCCTTGGGTTAGAGGAACAGACTAGAGCCTGGGAGACCCGGGTTCCAATCCCTATATGGCTGCAAAGCTCACTGGGTGATCTTGTACCAGTCACTGCCTCTCAGTCTGCCTACCTCACAGGATTGGTGTGAGGGATTAAATGAGGGAGGAAAGAACTACATATGCCACCTTGAGCTCCTTGGAGAAAAAGGTGGGATAGAAAAGCAGTAAGTTAATGCCTCTGGGTGTCCCATAAGGCTTACTGCTGCTCTTGCTTCAAGGTGGAAAGCTGGAATCCCCTGACGGACACGGTCCCCATCCACTCGTGGATCCACCCCTGGCTGCCCTTAATGCACACCCGGCTCGAACCACTCTACTCGCCCATCCGCAACAAGCTGTCCAACGCCCTCCAGAAATGGCACCCCAGCGACTCGTCGGCCAAGCTGATCCTGCAGCCCTGGAAGGAGGTCTTCACCCCGGGGTCCTGGGAGGCCTTCATGATCAAGAACATTGTGCCCAAGCTGGGTGAGTCGGTCCCCCCAGGGCTGCCTTTGCAGCAGACCAGGAGGCGGGCGACTGGGGTTGGAGGCCTTGCGGGAAGCAGCCTCTTCTAAAACAGACCACAGGTCCATTTAGCTCCGCATTGCCTACACACACAGTGACTGGCTCTCCGGGATTTCTGGCAAGGCACGTTCCTTGTCCTGCGTGGAGACAGTGACACGGGTTGAACCTGGACCTTCTTGCATGCAGAATGGGTGCCCTGCCTCTCAAGAAACCCTTCTGGGGTTAAGGAAGCAGGACTGTCCCACAGAAGCACATGCAAGAGGGGCAGAGACCAAAGCGTGGGCATGCAGAATTTGCACGTGCCTTAAACTCACTTTAATTCTTGCTGATCCAATGATTTGGGTTTGTTTGTTTGGTAGGTAGGTAGGGTGTCGGTTTGAGGCAGGGTGGATAGTGGGGTCAGGCAGGTAGCAGCCTCCGGAGCTGATTTTGGCTCTGGAACACTTTTCCTATTGGCTTGCTGTCTTGCTGAGTTACAAATTAAAAAAATTCCTTCCAGTAGCACCTTAGAGAGCAACTAAGTTTGTTCTTGGTATGAGCTTTCGTGTGCATGCACACTTCTTCAGATACACTGAAACAGAAGTCACCAGACCCTTATATATAGTGAGAGGGTGGGGAGGGGGATTACTCAGAAGGGTGGTGGGAATGGGTGAACCCTCCCCACCCTCTCACTATATATAAGG
Source organism: Podarcis tiliguerta (assembly GCF_965153285.1). Taxonomy (NCBI): domain Eukaryota; kingdom Metazoa; phylum Chordata; class Lepidosauria; order Squamata; family Lacertidae; genus Podarcis; species Podarcis tiliguerta. The sequence goes on from NC_139549.1 coordinate 42,217,778, forward strand.
GTCTGGTGACTTCTGTTTCAGTGTATCTGAAGAAGCGTGCATGCTCATGAAAGCTCATACCAAGAACAAACTTAGTTGCTCTCTAAGGTGCTACTGGAAGGAATTTTTTTAATTTGTTTCTATTGCTGAGTTACGTGAAACTGATATGGGGTAGGAAGTACAGGGTTGATGCTTTGCAGCTGCCAGCTATACTCCATCCCATTCTCCCTATTTGGGCTGTTCTTGGGGGCAGAAAATGTTTGGGGTTGGAGTCAGCGCAATGTTTTCTCCAGTGTAGGAATCTAGGGCAGCCACCTCCAATCTGGCACTTTCCATTGTCCTCAGTCACTACGACTGAGGACAGTCTGCCCCAGTAGTGGGGCAGATTGAAAGTGCTTGGCTGGGGAAGGCTGGTCCAGCTGATGATCCGTGGCAGAGCTCAGGTGGAAGTGTATCCAAGTGAGGAAGGAACAGGGAGTTCAGCAGTTGCTCTCTTACAGCTTGAAAGAGCTTTTGGGATCCTCACTAGAGAAAGTTGTTTCTGAAGTGAAGGACATGAGGCAGGAGTTGATAATGCAGGTGAGCTGCATGCAAGCTGCCGGCTAGCTCTGTGGAGGCTCCTTTTATTGACACAAATATGCAAACTCAGGCAGATACATTTTGGGCTGTGACCTTTATACTTCTTCCAGTCCCGAGCTCGTGGTGTGGTACAAAGTTATTTTGGCACCTGTTTCCACCGCGTCATTTTCCCCTTGCACAGTGTATGACGAAGGAGACAAAGGTCTCAGAGACAAAGGTCACAGACAGGACACCGCAGACTACTGAGATCATAAAAGGTTAGACAGAGGGCATGATGTTCAGACAGCTGTGGCTTTGTCTGTGAGGGGGAGTGTGCTCCGCACCCCAAGGTCACGCGTGCAGGCAGGCTGAGGCTGCCTGCGGGTGGGGAGTGTCATCCCTACAAAGTTTATCTTGGTTGCAGCTTTGCTGGTTTCCCTGAGGGGAGAACATCAGCAATTTGGGGGGGGGGGGGGGGTTGCACGTGCAAAGAAGTCCCTCTGCTCTCTAGGCTGAGCTGGTTTAAGCTTGCTGTCGTCTCCACATTCCTCCACAGGCTTGTGTCTGAACGAGCTGATGATCAACCCCCACCAGCAGCACATGGACTCCTTCTTCTGGGTGATGGACTGGGAAGGGATGATCTCTGTCTCTAGCCTTGTGGGGATCCTGGAGAAGCACTTCTTCCCCAAGTGGTTGCAGGTGTGTGACTCCAGCAGTGTCCGGCTGGGTTCAGCCACACTTTTCCTTAGGGACATCTGAGGTTGCCACAAACAGCAGTGTTGGGTTTTGTGAACTCACATTCAGTTCAGCTTTTGCTTAAGGGTGGCTCCAGGGAAGAGGCAGTAAGGAATCCCCACCCTGCCCCCGGTACCCCTGCTGAAATGGACTGGAGCCCTGCAGCTTGGCAGGCTCATCTGATTTATCTGTTTGCCACAAAACTTTTATTACGGCTGTTTTTAGAACAACAACAAAAGTGCAAAGTCCTCTCTCAAAGGCAGATCTTCACCCATGTCTCATACAGAAGGGGGTGCCCCCTCAGCTCTCACCTGGGAGCTTCCCTTTCCTCTCCCAGCCTCCCACCCTGGGAGCTCTTCCTTTCCTTGCCTCTCACACAGGGTCTTTCACCAGCCAGCCATCACCTTCGTGTACATACAGTCCAGAGTAGAGGACCAGAGAGATGTGATAACCAAGATTTACAACTCAGTTATCATTAATCACCACATAATTATCTCTGTCGAGGGACAGTTGACAAGAAACGTCTTGTGTGCCATCTTTCCTCCCTTTCCCTTCCTGCTCATATGATCTCTCTGGACCTGCTTGGTTTTCTGGCTTCTCTGCTAGCAGGGGTGGATTGGTGTTCCTGGAACTTGTTTTTTTCCTTTTGACCAGTGCCCCCCTTTACAGTTCCATGTGAGCTGCCAGACTTCAGCAGGGGCTTTGCTGGCCCTCTCCTTTGGAAGTTGGGTGGCTTCTGGTTTTCCCTTGAAATACTTGTCCCTGGATCAGAAATGCATCAGACGCTGCTTCCTCGTGAGCCTGTCCCGTCCGCAGCCCAAGTAAAGCCTTGAGTCCCTGATCTGTGAGCTCTGCCTTGGGGGTGGGGTGGGTTGCTTGTGGTCTCCCTGCTGCTGACCCTCCTCCTCCTGCAGGTGTTGTGCTCCTGGCTCAGCAACAACCCCAATTACGAAGAGATCACCAAGTGGTATCTGGGCTGGAAGTCGATGTTCTCCGACCAGGTGCTGGCCCATCCCTCCATCAAGGAAAAATTCAACGAGGCTCTGGACATCATGAACAGAGCGGTCTCTTCCAGTGTCGGTGCGTGAGTGATGGTTGCCAACACAAATGTTGCATTGGCTGGGCAGTGAAGTAATTCAAGGATCATCATTGGAAATAGTCGCTCAAAACAATAGTGTCCCTTTTCATAGAGGAGGAAAATGGAAGAGACTGAGGCTGCAGAGCCCTGTAGAAGGGCCACGATTTTCACCAGCCTCAAGCGGCCATTGGGGAGGGTGGTAGTCCACATTTGGAGATCACCATTTGGGCTACCCTTGCTTTGCACACTTACTCGTGAGTAAATCCCACTGAATCCAAGGGGTCGTCCTTCTGAAGAGACACACATAGAATTGCACTATGAGCTCCCATGTTTCTTATAGTCCTTTCCAGCTCTCCAGAGCAGTTGGTTCTCCTCTTCCTCTTTGCCCCAATTTCAGAAGGTCTGCTATTCCCTACCTCATCAAAATCATCACAGTGGGAGAAGAAACAGGGACTGCACTGACAGTGTATAGTTTATTAAACTATGGAACTTGCTCCCCCAGGAGGCCCCCAACTTGGATGGCTTTCAAGGAGGATTAGGCAGGTTCATGGAGGAGGAAAGGGCTATCAAAGGCTACCAGCCAGGATGTCTGTGCTCAGTTTCCCCTGTCAGAGTCAGTGATGCTTCTGAATACCAGTTGCTAGAAGCCACAGGAGGGAGAGGGCTCTTGTGCACGGGTTCTGCTTGCGGGTTTCCCGCTGGGGCATCTGGTTGGCCACCGAGAACACAGGATGCTGGACCAGATGGGCCCACTTGGGCCTGATCCAGCTGAAGGCTCCTCTTCTGCTTTTTGTCCCCTCGCTCCACCTTTCCAGCTCATTGGGCAGCCTTGCAGGCTGTGTGACCCCCTGTGTCCTCTTCCCTTGGGTTCTGGCTGTGTGCTAGGAGGGCCTGTGCAGAGCACAGGTTGCAAAAATTTGCCAGCTGCCATCTCATCTCTCTCCCTTTGCTCCTCTGCCAGGTGGCTACATGCAGCCTGGGGCCCGCGAGAACATTGCCTACCTCACACACACAGAGCGCCGGAAGGACTTCCAGTATGAGGCGATGCAGGAGCGCCGGGAGGCTGAGAACATGGCGCAGCGCGGGATCGGCATGGCCGCAGGCTCTGTGCCCATGAATTTCAAGGACCTCATCCAGACCAAGGCGGAGGAGCACAACATCGTCTTCATGCCAGTCATTGGAAAACGGCATGAAGGGAAGCAGCTTTACACTTTTGGCCGCATCGTCATCTACATTGACCGGGGTGTGGTCTTTGTGCAGGGGGAGAAGACCTGGGTCCCCACCTCCCTGCAGAGCCTCATCGACATGGCAAAGTGAGGACAAGGTGCTGGGACTCAGGGGGCACAGCACTGCCATGCAGGCTGCCTTGCCTCATTCACTGGGGACCGGGAGGTGCAGGAAGGCAGTCCCTGAGCGGGAGCTGCCCCAGTGCGTGTGGGTTGGGGGCTATGCTGAAACTCTCCTGCCAGGCTGCAGAAAGACCAGTGCAAACCAAGTGCATCTAATGTTGTGAGGTGTCTAGCCCCCTGTATCTAGGGCTGGGGGCCAAGTACCATAACCACTAAATCTGATTGGAAGCACCTCCACCCTTTGCTCAGCCTTAGTCCACCTGAGCTTCCAATCAGTGCCTCTAGAAAATGCTGACGCCCAGAATAAAAATGTCAACTTTTTTTTTTGAGCTCCGTTTTGAGATGCAGCAGCTAGAGTGAGACAGTAGTTCCAAGTGTGAGATCACAGCACTGTTGGTGCAATTTGACCTGGCAGGAGTCAGGGCTTGCTCACAATGTTGAACAGGGGAGGAGGTAACTGGCAATAAGAAATGACCACAAAAGTTCAATGTGTGTTGCTTTTAATTAAAAACATTATTAGAAATACAAGGTTTGTGGAGAAATTTGGTTTTCTGAGAAGTTGCTGCCTTAATTGTGAAGCAGCATCTGGGAGTGTGAATGGCTCTCCCCCTTAATGAGGGAGCCCAGTCCTACTGGGCAGCTTGCCTAGCCCCTTTTTCCATCCCATGAGGGAACTCTCATAGGAGGTACCAGACCAGAGTTGAACAGAGATGGTGGTGATGCTTGGGTTTGCCCCATTGATCCTCCCAAGCTCTGCCGCTCAGTGAACAAGCGAGAGAGAGACAAGGAGAGCTTTGGCATCTTGTGCATGCTGCGCATGCCTCATTTGTCCCATGGAGATGCCATAGAGCAACACACAAATAGACGGTGTGGCTAGTCATCTGCTTTAGGGTGGGGTGTGTGTGGTGACATTAACATGAACATGAACTCTTTGCAACACCAGAAGTAACTCAAGCCCCTCTCCAAAGAAGGAAACCCAAACCCAGCCCTGCTCCTCCAGTCCATAGCCTCTGGAATTGAATTTCATTTCTTGTTTCTGATGATCTCTGGCTGATCCTCATCTGGGTAAACTGGCTCCTCCTGAAGCTTCCAGATCTCTGGGGGAAGGTCCCTCAGTTTCTCCAGAGGAAAGCAGTGGACAGAGGTGTCGTTAAATATGTCCAAGTATTGAGGGTGAGAAGGAAGGGCTTCTTCATCTGTTGCTATTAAAACCTAGAAATGGTCAAGCACAGCAAAGAGGCAGTTAATGGGGGCGACTTGGCTGCTGAACTGGCCCTTGAGAAAGGAGGAGAGCAACAGGCTCAGATCCACAGCTAGCCAAGTGCCACATTTATGAAAGCCCCTGCAGCAGATATTTTGACTCCTCAGAATTCATCCCCTATGGCTGGGGAACCTGTGGTCCTCTGTTGTCATCACCTGACATATCCCTCCAGGATGGAAATTGGAAATCCAGTCTGAGGGGTGACAGGTCCTTAGCTTTTCCAGTACCTATCTTAACCACTGATCTCAGTATTTGTGTGGCATGCTTTCAAGTTTTGCAGTGCCCAATAAGACTAAAATGGATGTGCAGATTCCAAAGCCAGCTCACATCAAAGGCTACCCAAGCAATCCAGCAGGTTCTGTGTCTGCTGGGTGCAGAGCAGCTCCACTCTTGTGTAAGAGCTCTGCTGCGCCCTGACCCACCAGATGCCTGTTTTCCACTGAGTGGGGCTTGATAGAAGGGCAGCCTCAGTCAGCTTGTTTTATGAGGGAGTTAGCTTGTAAAGAGAGTTGCCTTTGAAGCTGGGTGCTCAGCTCTTGGAACACTTTTATAAGCCCAGCAAAAGCAAAGCTGCTTAGAACACAGCCAAGCGGGAATAAGGGAGAAGAGTTGGTAAGCGTGGATCCCATCCCCCCGTTAGGAGCTGACGCATTAAGGGCTTCTGCTGGATGGTGAACAGTCGCTGTTATTCAAGCAACAAAGCCGTACCTTTGCAATGTAACTGTAGTCCTTTTGGAATATCCTGCTCAGCACCCTAGGAGCAAAGGGCATTAGAAATCATTGGCAGTTGCAACAAAGGCAACACCACGGCCTACTAAGCAGAGGGTGCTGCTAAGCTAAGAACATCCAAAGGGTTTGTGGGTCTGGCCAACAGCTCATCTAATCCAGCATCCTGTTCCCACAGGGACCAGCCACATGTCTGTGGGAAACTTGTAAGCCAGTTGAGCATAAGAGCACTCTCCCCTCTTGTGGGGAGAAGCAGCCTCCCTCCAACTGCGGAGGCAGAGCAAAGCCTTCCCCATTCTGTGTGTGGTTAAATGCCTTCAGAGACTACCATACTTGCAAAAATTCTTAGGAAATCACTGCAAAAAGGAGTTGAATTTTCAAAACCCAGGTTTTCGTGGGAAGACAAGTGGAAAATGCCAATTCTGTTCTTGTATAGACACTGGGCAGCAGCAGCAGCAGCAGCAGCAGCCAAGAGGCCCAGCCCTACCTGCTCTTGGGCTGGGTGATGCAGAAGGGCTCCCTACCTGTCTTCAATGCCCTTGAAGCTGTTCCCTATGATGACCGTTTTGGAAAGTGCCTCTATAGACCAGTTGCTCCAGAGCAGGTTGTTATAGAGAGCTTTTCCGCAGTGGACCATATAGAAGATGGTAGGATTGTGGACGCAGCGTTTTCCCTCCTGGATGCAAGGAAGAGGGGTGTTATCCTGCAAGAACTGCAACCAACCCCCACCCTACAAGAGCTAAAGGAGTTAAACAGCTGTGAACTTTTGGTATCAATCATTTTGAGAAAGGCCACAGTCCTCAGCTGTGTGTTTTGATCCCTGGGCACGTTTCTCCCTGAGTTCGTGCTCCTCTCTTCCTGGAGCTCACCTCATTCTCCAGGAGCACCGTGAGCCCAAGATGGGCAAGGACTTTGATTTCCAGCGTGGAAAAGACAGGGTCAAATATGTAACACAGATCTTCAGGGATCTGCAAGGAGAGAGAGGGAATGTTGCCTGTGTGCTTCTGGCGAGCTTTACTCCCAAGTCCGCCACAGCTGTGACCCTCACCTTCAGCTCCTCAAGCAGCAGCAGGAGGAAGGCCAGCTGGTATCGCGCTTGAACGCAAGAGGAGAAGTTCCCAATGCCATAACACACACACTGCAAGTCCTGGGCTCTGCTGCGGCTGGGCTCCTCCTGCAGCTGGGAGCTGGGCTCAAGAACTGACTCAGCTGGTGGTGTGAGCTGCAGCTTCTCAAAGGCAGAGAGGGCTTTCTCCACGGAAGGTCTGGTTACCCCCTTCCCTGCTGCTGGGTGTTTGGGGAGGGATTTTAAGATGGTTCCTGAGCAATGAAAGAGGGTGCAATGTAGACTAATGCCACTTCAGCCATGACTGCATCTTGCCTCCCCACCACCTTCACCCCTGGATAGATTTGCTTACAAACAGGCACAAATCCAAGGCTGTAGCTACAAAATAAAAATCCAAGGTCTCTCTTGAGATGCAAGACTTACCGAGGCTTGAATCCCAGAATTCTGAGCTCTGCAGTTCTGAACTGTCACAGAAAGGCAGGGAGAAGAGGAAGAAGTTATGTTACAGAAGGTGGGATTTAGGGCTGGAAGGATCTTGTGGGATCAGCAGGCTGGACTAGCTGGACCCTTGGTCTCATCCAGTAAGCCTATTTATGATGGTTTTGAGGATACTAGCAGAGACTTATCAAGATTTAATCCCAGAACCTGATTTAAATGCAAGTGGATATGTGAATTAATAAGGGAGCAGCATCCTTGAGCATACACAGAGTTCCCTGCTGGCCAACTGCTGCCAAATTGCCAACCCACACGTAACTTAGAAGTGTTAAGTTGCTACTGGACAAATTTTTATATATTTTATATTTCTACTGCAAATTAGAACCGTTTACAGACCAGTTCTGCAGCTATCACAGACCAAGGCGTCATTTCTAACAGCAGCCAGTCAGATACTTCAAGGAGGCCCCTTCACAGTTATGAGCCTTTGGGAAGCTTAGAAGCAGAGCAGGAATGCGGCCCATTTTCCTTGGGATTTGCCCTGCAGCAGCTGGGCATTCAGAGGTAGTCTGCCCTGCCCTCAGGCCCGCCTTGAAGCTGCATGTGGCTCTCTTGGCAAGCCGGGGCCGCCCCCGCCCCCGCGGGCGAAAATGCCCCGATTGCCCTCCTGCTGGGCTCTCCGACTCTGGCTGGAGAGCCGTCTCGGAAGTCCCAAGTCACGCCCACTGGCCCCGCCCGCTCCTGGCATGTGGCCCCCGAAAGCTCGCCCACGACGCAACGCGCCCCCCGCTCCCCCGAGAAGGGCTTGCCCCGGAAGCCTCCCGGCGGCCCGCGCGTGATTTGCCGCCCGCAGCTGCCCCTCGGGGTAGACTGCCCCTGCCCAAGGAGGATCCACGGCCCCTCACCACGCTTCCCTCAGCCTCCGCCTCTGCCTTTCTCCCGCGTCCTCGGAGCTCTCGGCCTCTCCGCCGCCCCGCTCCTCTCTCCGCCGCCGGCGCCGCCGCCGCCTCCTGCTCCCTCCCGGGGCGTCCCAGCCTTCGCCCGCTCGGCAGCGCTCCATGCAAAGCCAGGGGCGAGCGCGATTCCACCAGGAGAGTCCCTCCGCGGCACCCGTAGAGACCATAGAGGAAAGGCGCGTGGCAGACACACCACTTCCGTTACCCTCACCCACTCGGCAGCCGCCATATGCGGGGCAGTAGCGACGCTACGACCGCGACTCCGCAACAAACGGTGCACAATATTGGGCTGGGAGGGCTCAGAGTTGGAGCCCGGGCAGAGGCAGCCCTTGGAGTGTCTCCGAGGGCGCTTCTCTTTGGCCCGTTCATTCCCTTTCTCCTCCGATCCGGTTCGATCGCAAACCGGATGTGTTTATTGCGCATTTCGCTCTAGGCCTCGGTTCGCCCCCTTCTCTGCGCGTCACGTGCGGGCCGGGCCGGTCATGTGACCGTTGAGCGCGTGGCGGTGGAACCCGGAAGAGGCCGGGGCCCCTTGGCGGCTTCTCTCTGTCTCTCAGGTTCGGGAAGTGGGCAGGCCTGGCCTCTGAGCATGGACAGAGCGCCTCTTTCCCCGCGGGGTGGGGGGGCTTCTGCGTTCTGCCGCCTCACACGCCGCCCTCTCCTCGCCGGACTTTAGCCCGAGGGGTCGGCCCGGAGAGGGAGCCCGAGAGCAGAGGGGCCTCGCTCCCTCCCCCACGGCCTGGGGAGCCTCGTTCCTGTCCTTTTCCCCACCTCGGGTCAGGCTGCAGAGGCGCCTCGCCGAAAGAGCCCGAGCCCCGGTGGAGAGTTGGGCTCCCTGGGCTCACCAGTGGAATTGGGGCGCGGCCACTACACGCAAGCAGTTTCTTGGCTGGGTTTCTTCTCGTTTCCTTTTCAAAATCTTGCCCTTCCTTCAAGACACAGTGCCCTGTTCAAGGGGCAGGACCTCACAACAAACCTGCGAGGTAGGCTATCCTCGTCGGATCTTTAAGCCACCCTTGCCTAAGTCCTACTCTGACCCCCTTCTGCACTGCACCATCCTGGCTCTCTTGTTAAAATTGGATGCTGGGCACTTATCAGCTGCTGTGGGTCACATGACTTGGGCAGCCGACTTCATACGTTAATCCAGTTCTTAATTTTAGAGTGAAGGAAGCCACGCCTGGAGCAGGAATCACAAGACATTCCACACACACACACACACACACACACACAGAGAGAGAGAGAGCTTCAAAGAATCTTGGTTTGGAAGCTTCAGCTAAAACGATCTTCAGTCCCCAAACTGGCATCCAAATGGCTGCTGAGATGCTAAATAAGGTCTCTGTTGTTTCTCTTGTCCTGTCTGACTGAGCATCCATATTTGGTGAATGTGCTTGGCATGAAAATGAGGCTGAGGGGGACCTGTTGGCATCAGCATCTGTAAGAAAGCCCCCCCCCCCCCAGCCACCCTTTGGGGAGATTTGGCCATCCCTATTCAGAACCCACTCAGGACCTAAGTATGTGATGGGTTCTTGGAGCAATCAACCACTGTCTGGAATATGAATCTAGTCCTCTTCTACCTTTTTCTGATGAGAAGCTCTTTGTGAAGATAATGAGATGTGGTGAAGAGAATCTGAGTTAAATGGCGGACTGTGTGCAGTCTGATCCAACCTCCAGGGCCTGGTAAGTACCATTACAGCATCCTAGGGGCTGCTTCCTACAATCTTTCTCTTTAAAAAACAAACAAACAAACAATTGAAACTCCAACGTTGAGCAAATGAGAGTGAGAGTTTCAAGAAGGACACAATTCCTGTGTTTCTTTACACAGTGCATCCTTAAACTGTGGAGTGTGCTACCACAAGATGTGATGGCCTCCAATATCAAATTCGTGGAGGAGAAGGCTATTTGCAGCTACTTGCTGCAGTGATTCTTTGTTATCTCTGACAGCAGAGGGAACATACCCCTGCATACATGTCGGCAGGGAATGGCAGCAGGAGATGACTCTACTGCTCTCCTGTCCTTCTTGTGGGTTTCCCAGGGGCATTTGGCCAGCCACTGTAAGAAACAGGATGCTGGACTGCATGGCTCTTGGGTTATGTTCTTATTTAAATAAGGGTGGGCTGGTTGGTTTCATTTGCTTCGTACTGGGGCAGTGCCCTTCCTTCGTTTCTGTGGCAGCTTCTTTTAGCCTTCTTCAGCCCCTGTGTGTTCCTTTGAGATGCAAGGAGCAGGGAAGTGAAGAGTCTCTGACACACTTGAAACCTTTCTCTTAAGAAGCGTCAAGGTCACCTGGAAAGTCAGTAGCTGTACTTTGAATCTCTTCCCTTCTAAACATGCCTTCAAAAATTAAGGAGTACAGTGGTACCTCGGGTTACATATGCTTCTGGTTATGCTTCAGGTTACAGACTCCGCTAACCCAGAAATAGTGCTTCAGGTTAAGAACTTTGCTTTAGGATGAGAACAGAAATCGTGCTCTGGCGGTGCGGCAGCAGCAGGAGGCCCCATTAGCTAAAGTGGTGCATCAGGTTAAGAACAGTTTCAGGTTAAGAACGGACCTCCGGAACAAATTAAGTACTTAACCCAAGCCACTGTATAGCTTCCCCACATCACCATATACGGATCCCCCTTGCCTGGGGAAAAACTAGGTTGCCCTCTGGAGAATATTGACTGCTCCCATGAGATGATGCATCCTGAACGCCATGGCACTGATGTTTTCCAGGTGGAACTGCTTTTTCCTCTATGACGGCTCAAAGGTGAAGGAAGAAGGAGATCCTACACAGGCTGGGATCTGCTATTTCAACCCCCGTCAGGTAGGGCTAGCTTATTTCCCCACAAAATCTGCATGCGGAGAATTTTATTTGTTCTCAGTTGGCCCCGTAGCCCTCTCCTCCATCCCTCTGTGCTGGCAGACATTGTACTATTTGCTCCTTGGGGCAGGGACCTAGTAATATCGGGGGTAGAGCTCTGTTCTGATGCAATCTTTTGTCACTCTGTGGTGGTTTTGGCCGTTCATGCTCCAAGCTCGGCAGATCTCCATAGCCTGGGATGTGACAAGGCTAAACCATAGCATAACCATTTTGTGGCTCTTCATTCCCCACATCTCTCAGACTCCTCTGGACCATCAAGAGCTTCTGTGTGGGCAGATAGCTGGTGTGGTTCACTGCATGGAGGAGATTTCGGGCTCTCCACCTGGCCTCATACGGTTGAGGAAGCTCAAGCTCTCTGTGAAAGTGGATGGAAGCTACATCTGGGTGAGTCAGTGCAAGGCGACACAGGTTGTTGTTGCTCTTCTGGGAGCGGGAATAAAGCCCGAGGAAGGAATAAAGCTGGCGTTGCTGAAATCTTCAAAGATGGGTGTGGGTGTGCAGGCAGGCTGCATGATGGCAACCGTTTATATGGGAAGAAGCTGCTAGCCATGCTAGCTGAATGGAACAGAGGCAGCCTACTTTGGAGTGCCAGTTGCCAGGAGCAGACATGGGAGAGGGCACTGGCCTGCCATCCCTGCTTCTGGGCTTCTTGGAGCTTCTGGGATGTAAGCAACATGTTCATCCAGGTGATTCTCCAGCTCTGTTCTCGTGCTCCTCTATCTAACATTGGGAGAACTTTGCTCGGATAGCTGAATGGAAGGCCCATGTTCAGAGGCAGCCTTCCTCCTGAGGGCCACCGATTGCCCTCCCACCTTGCTTGTGGGCTTCTCAGAGGGATGTTCTTGGCTGTCATGGGGGATCTGAGTGCCCTGATTAGATAGGCCTGGCTTGCCTTGGTTCCATGGGACTCACCAAGAGTCTCCCTCCCTCCTCTTTGCTGCAGGTGCTGGGCTGCACTACTGACCTCCCTGACATCAGCTGCAGGCGGTTCCTGGAGCAGCTGATGGGACTCTTCTGCTTCTACAATGGGCCTGTTCGCCAGGCTTACATGGTGATTGCTGGTCCAAGGGGGCGGCGGGGCCTTGCTGAGCAGATGCTGCCTTGACTCCCAGCCATTTCCCTCCTGTTTCCTGTTGTGTTCTGACCCTCACATCAGCCTTGAGCCACACCTCTTAGTCTTGCCTTGGCTGGCCTTCAGGCTGGCCTGTTCTCTGCAGCCTCCTTGCCCTGCAGAGGGGCTTCTGCAGCCTGCTGCACCCTTCCCTCACAGGTGGGCTTCTCTAAGCAAAGGCTTTTGTGTGACTTGAAAGTTATGTGGGTCTCTCAAGGCAATCCAGACCCACCTCTCCTTCCTACCCCCCAAATTCAAGATGCTCAGAGGCTGGCCGTGGGGGGAAAGCCCTTTGCAAGGGCCTGGGCACATTTCCACCTTGACTGCTCCTTTTATTTGTCCTCCAGAACAGAGTCCTGATGTCCCGGACTGAAATCTTGAGTCCTCTGGAATCTTAGGGACCTCGTCTCTTCCGTTTTGCTGCCCTGGCTTCTGTTGGACAGTTTCCTGCAGCCCACAAGCAGCCTGTAACTCGCCCACCAGGGATAAACTCTCCACTGACATGGCCTCTTGTGTCCTTTCCCAGGAACGTGCCCAGGAGGAGCTGGACCAGGCATGGGATCGCTACGTGGAGCACCTGCAGCAAAACACCACTGACCTACACCGGATCTTCAACTCCCTCTGGGCCTTGGACAAAACCAAAGTAACTCCCTGCAGACCTTGCTGCTTCTTTGGGGCTTCTCCCCTCCCCTCCCCTCCCCTCCCCACAGGGTGTCAGGAAGCCCTGACAGCCTCCTTTGTGCTCCTCTCTCCAGGTGGAGCCTTTGCTCCTGCTGAAAGCGGCTCTCATCCTGCAGACCTGCCAGCGCACCCTCCATGTCCGGGCGGGATGCATTTCTTACCAGGGGCTGTGAGTATCATGACTTGTTGTGTGGACTCTCCTGCACTCTCCCCATTGGAGAAAGGCTGGTGTAGCTCAGTGCTGGAGCACCTGCTCTGCATGTAGAAGGTCCCCAGTTCAGTCCCTATTGGCATCTGGTGGGCTGGAAAAGACAGTGCACAGCTGAATGGACTACGGACCTGACTTGCTCCAGGTTAAATGAGCCCTTTCAGAAAGCTGAGGACTGGAAGCTTGGCTTTTAAGAGAAGGACTGTAGCTCAGTGCTGGAGCACCTGCTTTGCATCCCCAATAGCACCTGCTGGGAGAGAGACCCTCCTTGCCTAGAACCCTTGAAAGCCACTGCCAGCCAGTGTAGACAGTACTGAGGAAGGTGAACACAAATAGTCTGACTTTGTCTAAGGCAGCCTCCTGCACTCCAGAGCAAGTGTGTTTGGTGCACATGTCGTTCAGCCCTGCTACTTGCTCTGTACTGTCCTCACATTTGTCCACAGAGGCCATAATCCACATTTTCACCCACTATTTCCTATGTCTGCTTCTATAGACTCACCCCTTGTTCCTCCCAGATGGTGAGATTGACAGGGTGACCAAAGGACTTGCCCTGCATGCAGGGATCTGTCTTGTGGCTGGACCCTGGGAAGGATTGGGCCACACAGCCCACTCCGGGTAAATCAAGCCACGACTGTCTGAATGTTTCTGAGCAGCATTTGCAGCTCTCCCTAGGTCACCGTGCTCAGCTGAGAGCCAGGAGGGAACACAGCATCCAACCTCAGGAAACCAGTGGGACATTCGTGTTAATACTTGCCATCTCTCCTTTCCCCATCCCCGCCCAGGGTTGTCAGCACTCAGCTGCCGCCAGACCTCACTGCCCGAGTTCTGCTGCAGGAGGTGGACGTAGCCTCAGAGGTGAGCTTCAGCTCAGCCAAGGGAGGGAGAAGGGTGGTTCGGTGCTGGCGCAGCACCTGCGAAAAACATGTTGCATGGGTTCCTTACTGTACAAGGGTGGAATCTGAAAGCTAATGTTAAAAGTCAGGTTTCTGGTTCTCATGATTGCTGAAGAAAGTCTAAAAAGGCTTCACTAGATCTTTCTAACCTCTCATGGCCACTCCTTACCCACCACCTGCCTCAAATGTCCAGGTTTTCTCTCGAGGCAACCACAGCTCCAAACTCTTCCCGGAAGCAGAAGACACTTTCTAAGTAAAAATCTTACAAAAGGAATTGAGAATAAAACTGCCAATGTAATGCCATCACCCCAATCTATGGTGCAGCCACATTTGAAGGACTGTGCAGTTTTGATCGCCTCCCCTCAAAAACGATATTGTGGAGTTGGAGGAGGTTTAGAAAAGGGTGGCGAAGGAACCCCCACTGAGGAAAAGTTGCCACGTTTGGGACTTTTTCGTTTAGAGAAAAGGCGAGGAAGAGGTGACCTGACAGAAGTTTATAAAATGATGCCTAGTATGGAGAAAGTGGATGAAGTCAACTCCTCTTTCTCTCATAGCACTAGAACTTGTGGACGTTCAGTGAAGCTGAATGTTGGAAGATACAGGATTGTGGAATTTGCTCCATCAGGAGGCAGGAATGGCCACCAACTGGGATGGCTTTAAAAGAGAATGAGACAAGTTCATGGAGGAGGAGGAGGAGGAGGAGGAGGAGGAAAGGGCTATCAATGGCTCCCAGCCACAGTGCTCAGCCTGCACAGTTGGAGGTGAATTCCATTTGCTGGAAGCCGCAGGAGGGTGGAGTTGCTCTTGTGCTCAGGTCCTGCTTCCTGGTTTGCGGCTTGCCACAGGCATCTGGCTGGCCACTCTGAGAACTAGACGGGCCTCCTTTGGCCTGATCCAGCAGGCTTTTCTTCTGTCCTTATCTCCAGTCTGGAACCCTTGCCGGCATCTGCCTTGGCTGTTTTATTATCAAGCTCACCCAGTGCCACTCTCTGCCTTCCCTTTCAGTGCGAGGCGGGAAATGGGGCTGTGCTGCAGACTCAGGGTAAGTGTCGGGAGGGAGGGGAGAGGCGTGCTGGGCTGGCAGAGGGGGAGACTGCCTTGGTGGGTGGCTGGGTCTGCCAGGGACTGCTTGCATGAGAGACCGCACGGAGCCCTCTTGCGTCTCTGGGTGCTGGGCCTTCGTTCCCTTTCCTCTGTCCTGCCGCCTGTATAGGAGTGTAGAAGCTGGAGGTACAACACAGCAAGGGGGAAATGGGCTCCACATATGCTCAGAGGCTGAGCTCTGATGCCTACAACCCATTGCAGAACAGACTCCTGCCGAGGCTGGCCTACATCTAAAGGGTGCTCAGGTGGGGGGGGGGGGTCGGAGAGGGCTGCATCTTTAGGCAGCAGGCATTGTGCCTCCTCCCATCTTGCAGATTCCTTGGCGCTACTCGGAGAGCTTCCCTCATCCCACTTCTTCCCAGTCCTGGAGACCTTTGCATTCTCACCCCTCCGCTTCCATGGAGGTCTTGACACATGGCTGGCTCCCGGACCTCCATGCTGCTCACCCTCCCCTCTCCCCAGAGTTTGTGGTTCACAAGGCCCTGCCTTGTTCACACAGTCTGGAGGCTGTTTAACATAGGGTAGTGATCCCAAGAAAGGAATTTCAGGTGAGCTCAACTCCATTCCCTGGCAGGCTGTTTTGCATTATGTGGGTAAATGATCCTATGGAACAGCAAGGAAGCTTTGCTCTCCAGCCCCTGAGAGAACAGCTTGCTACTCTTTGTGGGATCTGCTTAAAAAAGAAAGCATGTCATCTGCAGGAGCATTGTTGATTGTTCCCCCAGTTGGCAAGGCTCACTGGATCGCAACCAGAAACGGATCCTTTAGTGCCATTGGCCCAGACTCTCTGCCACTAGAATTTCAGCACTTTTAAACACCTGCTGAAAACTTTTCTATTCTGGTAAGCTTATGCCAGCAATTAACACATATTTCCACAACGGCTACTTGATGTCCATTTTTAACTTTTTGTATGCTTTTACAGTGTTATTTTATGAAATAGTCTATAAATATGTACAGTGGTGCCCCGCAAGACGAATGCCTCGCAAGACAGAAAACCCGCAAGACGAAAGGGTTTTCCGTCTGCAGAGGCACTTCGCAAGACGAATTTCCCTATGGGCTTGCTTTGCAAGACGAAAAATGACGAAAAAAAATCGATTTTTTTTTTGCTCCAAAACCCCTTATTCTGAATCGCTAAGCTGCTAAAAGCATTTTAGCAGCAAAACCGCTAATCCCCCCCCCCCCTAAAAAAGCCGTTTTTAGCCCTTTTTTAGCCAATAGCACTAATAGCGCTACTCCGTCAATGGGCTTGCTTCGCAAGACGAAAAAACCGCAAGACGAAAAGACTCCCGGAACGGATTCTTTTCGTCTTGTGAGGCATCACTGTATATAAATAAATATTAATAAAGTGACTCAACAAGATAAAATACCATGCATAAAACAATTGAATTCAGAAAATTTAAAACAATAAATGCAAAAATGCATTAAATGTGCACCCAGTAACATATTAATTGGGTTACCATCTACCCAGCTCTGCTAAAAGATGAGCAGTGCCTCACGGGGCGACTGAATTACCGAAGGCCGGAGTAAAATAAATGGTCTCATCTTAGCCTGGCACCTAAAGCCTGATGGTGATGATGGCGCCAAGCAGGTTTCCCTGGGAAGAGCATTTCATAAATGGGGCCACCACTGAAAAGGCCCTGGTCACCCTTCACTCGCCTGGTGAGGCTTCTCTGATGAAGAGGAGTGCAGGGTCTGGGCTGGTTCATATTGGAGACAGACAAAATGATCACTTTGTAGAACAGAATAACTTTTATTGCAGTAATCTTTGGACCATAGCAGCACAAAGGAAGGTGACAAAATTTAAGCCAGAAAACAAAATTTAAATAAACTTACATTGAAAAAGAAAGAAAATAGTGCTCACTACTTAAAATTAGTAATTAGTAAAATTAGTGATTAGGAGTTATAAATTTGAAACAGATTCATAGTAAAGCATAAAATATATTAAAAACATTTGTCTCATAATACACTTTACTCTTTTAATATGCGTCCCCCATGTTTTCCACTCTCCAGGGCAGTTTGCAGCAGTGGCGGCTACATGCCTTCCTGCTATGCAGAGCAGCCTTTCCTGCCAAGGAGACAACAGTGGCCTGAGCAGGAAACCCAGCTTCCTTTTAGCACCCCAAATTTCATTTGCTTTAAAAGAGGATCAAAATAACAGCCCCTAATATTGTCGTATAACCTGCATTCAAGGATATAATTCCCTAGAACTGCTTTCCCATAAACCCGCCCTCTCTTTTGACCCGCCTTACCATAGAATCTGCCTGATTTCATCATTGAATCCATTTTTTCAGTATGTAATTGTGTGCAAGCCCTTCGATGCTCCAATGTCATGGTTATCAGAAGGTACCCTTTGTACTGGGGCTGCGCTTTATAGGTCCAAACAGTCTACCCAAAACTCGTTCTTCCTTTCCCTAAGAAGCGCTCTAACCCCTTTTGCAGAGCCCCCTTTACCTCCAGGGGTCCGGATCACCCCCGTTTACCTTTTGGATGATGAAGCAGCTGCCCTCCGGGACTTCCCTGTGGAGTGGATGATCAGGTAAGACAGGAGCAGCAGCCCCGCCAAGGGCCTCTCGCCAGCCCTGGCTTTGGTTCCTCCTTTCAGACTCTGCATATGTTCCTCCTTTGCACCCTGGATCTGCTATGTGTGATCTGTCAGACAGGGAAGCCGACAGGGAAGCATTGGTGTTTAACACACTTCCATCTGTTTTTGCAAATCCCCTGAACCCCAACAGTATCCATCACTGGGGCTGTGAGTAAAGGCAGGGTATTTTTTGCAAGTTAAGTTTTCCTTGCTAAACTAGGGCTGCCCTGCAGGTCCTAACTTATTTATTTAAGAAAATGTTTATACTGCTTGATTGTAAGTAAACCTCTAAATAGCACAAAGCAAACACACACATCCTCAGCTCCCTTGGAGGGCTTCCCTGTTGAAAAGAGATTCAGAGGAGGAAGACCCTGTCTCTCTGATGAAGCCCTGAGTGGGGCTGTTCCACATCCATTCCTTTACAAATGGAGCATGTAGGTGACTCTGGAATCACTCTGGAGTCCTTGGATCTGGCGAAGGAGCAGAGGGAGTAGAAGGGGGCTTTCCCTGTCCATAAATGTGAAGAAGGGCTTCCTTTGGTCTGTCCCCAAATCTTCTGCAAGCCACTCTTACTGGGGGATCCTTAGTTGGAGAATTACAGGAGAGAGAGAGAAGTCTCCCTCTTTCTCTTTCTCTCAGGTCCCAGGGAGGCCCAGGCAGCTGCAAAGATGGCCCGATTTCTGCTGGAGCAACTGGTGGGTCAGGTGGCACCACTTCAGTAAGGATGGTCTTGTATGTCCACCATGTTCGAGGCTTGGTGCTCTCCCTCCTGGCTGAAGAGCACTTTGCACACACCAAAACCTCTGTTGAGGATGTGGTAAGAGACTCCTTTGTTCATCTTACTGCCAAAGGACCCCCGTCCCCCCCTTGAGCCTTGGTTGCCACCAAGGAAACTGGCTTGGCCTCTGGGGAGTGGCAGCCTGCACCCTGGCCTTCCTGCCAGCAGGGGTCCCTTGTCTCTTGCAGGATCCCTGGGGAGGAAGAGGTGGAGAAGCCAAGGGATTGCAAGTCCCATTTCCCATGGCTCTCTGGCAGGGCTGATGGGAGGAGCCTGCACCAAACTAGTGTGGAGCTGGAGAGGGAGGAAACGGGGGACCTGCCTTGCACCTAGTCAGACCACTGGACCATCTAGCTCAGTATCAACTGCTCTGTCAGCTGCTTGCCAGGATTTCAGGCCAGGACATTCCCAGCCGTGCCCCAGAGGTGCTGCCAGGGATTGACCCTGGGAGCTTTTGCATGCTAGGGGGATGTTCTGAGCTGCAGTCCTTAGCCAGAGTAGGAGCCTCCCTTCCCCCTGAAATGGCTTTCTTATCGCTGTGCTCAAATGGAAAGAGTGTGGTCAGAAGAGGTGCTTTCACTACCCCTGTGATGCTGTAGAGCGGCCAGAAGGGATGGAGCCCAGGGACTTTCTGTCATTGAGTGTTGGCCCCCAGACGCCCAAGTACAGTCGGGTGTGCTCTGCTCTGGGATTCCCAGGTCAGCCTTCTTAGGAGGTTCTCTGCAGGGTCCTGGCAGCCACAAGCTGTGCCTTGATCCCAAGGGTGTGCAGGAGGATGTTTTGGGGAGACGAGGCCAATGGGCACGTGGCTGGGGAACCGTGTGGCCCTGCCGCGGCTCAGCAAGCGCTGTCCTGTGTGAGCTGGCCCTGGCCTGGTGTGGGACTGTTGTGCGCAGGGCAGGTGCCTTCTCCAGCTAATTTTCTCCCTTGGCCTGCAGTATCACAGCAGCCTAGCCTCCCTGAACGGCCTGGAGGTCCACCTGAAGGAGACCCTCCCAAAGGACAGCCTCTCTGCAGCCAAGGTCACCTACGGCTTTGCGCACTATGACGCCGTGCAGAAGGTTTTGGCCAGTAAGTGCTGAGGGGGCAGGGGAGCCTCAGAGAGAGCCTGCTCTGTGGGAGTCAGCGGCCAGGAGCCGTCGAGCTGCTCTTAGGGACTCTTAGGTCCTTCTTGGCTTCCAGCTATCGTGGCAGTATGGAAGGGACAGGGGCAGGAGACCTCTAAATGCTGGAAGCTGTTATTCAGCCCATTTCTGGTCTACATTGCATCGTGGTCCACCTAGCCCTATGCGGCCTAGGACCCACGTACCTACGGGACCACCTCCCCTAGTATGCCCCGTGGAGGACCTTAAGGTCCACAAATGACAACATTTTGGAGGTCCAAAAATGGTCTCAACTAGGGCCCAGGGCCTTTTCAGTACTGGCCCCGACTTGGTGGAATGCTCTGTCACAAGAGACTAGGGCCCTGCGGGACTTGACATCTTTCCTCAGGGCCTGCAAGACAGAGCTGTTCCACTTGGCCTTTGGTTTGGACTCAAGTCTGACCCTTATGTTTCCCTCCCCTTATGGTTTTTATCTATGGGCTACTTTCAAAACGCGGCTGCATTTTAAATTGCATTTTAACCTGTATTTTAAATTGATTCCCAATTATGTTTTTACTGTAATTTTACTAGTGTTAGCCGCCCTGAGCCCGGCTCTGGCCGGGGAGGGCGGGGTATAAATAAAAATTATTATTATTATTGCTGAGGGTTGGATTTCCAGCTCTGTCGTCCTGAGATTCTAACCCCTGGCTCCTCCTTCCTTCATGTTGCAGCCAACTTCCTGCCTGCTAATAGCCCCGCAGACCGTTCCTTCCTGAGGGCAGCCAGCCTGATCCATGCCAATTTCCACCAGCTGCCCACGGCTTCAGAAATAATGGTCAGGTAAGGTGGGGAGGCCCCTGTGTGCGTGCAGATGACAGACAGTGCTCCCTTTGAAAAAGCTCCACCTGGCTTTTCCTCCTGCCTGCGAGCCTCATAAGCATGCAGGGCAGGAATAAGCCCGGGGTGCAGGTGGGCATGCAGAGGGAGCTGCCAGTTGTCTCTGGAGCCAGAATGGGATCTGGGCCTCAGAGTAAGGAGCAGCCCTTGGAAGGTTTAGAAGCAGCGTCTTTCTCTGGCGGCTGCTCAGGGGCTGTGAGAGCCGCTGGTTGGCTGAGCGCCAGCAGGGCTTATAACTGGCCAGGGAGGAAGGAGGTTTTGCTGTTGGGCCCTGATCACTCAGGCGGAAGCAAGCCGTGACGCTGGCAAGCAGATGGTGGCGTTCCAGCAGGCAGAGCGAGGCAGCTTCCCTCCTGGCTCAAGGGGCCAAGGCTGCATTGGCCGCTTATTTCCATTCCTCATCACCTGCTGCTCTGCACATGTGCTCATGCCCCCCCCCTTTCCTCTCAGCTGAAGGCATGATAACAGCACACCAAAGCCACACCCTGGTCTAACTAGGACAAATACATTTATGCTGAAAGGAAAGAATGCAAGCTTTGAAAGATTAGCCATGCCCATTAACCAGCCCAATCCCTGCTTGTTCGTCACTTGCGTTGACCAAGCAAGTTGCTCGCTTTTTTCAGCTCTCCTTGAGGCTTCAGTTCATTATGTTTGTGTATTTTCAGCAAAAAGTGGGGTTTTCATTTGCTTGTTGAAGAGGACCCCCCTGCCCCTCCTCCTCTTGCATTCAGCACAGCTGTTAATGTGCCCAAGCCATGGCCAGGCTTGCCTCTGCCACTCCCGACACCCTGCGTTGGCTTTCAAGAAGGCCAGCTGAGGCTCTCTTGGAAATCGCCAGAGAAATTCATGAGACTTAGAGGCCTTTTGCCTTCCGGCTGTTGTGGGGCTTCCCCTGACCATTGGCCATGCTGGCATCCCCTGCAGAGCACCAGGTTGGGAAAGGCTGATGCCGGCTGCCTGTCCTTGGACTGAGCTTCCACCTTGCCGGAGGGATCCCTAGAAAACCGCCATTTACTGAGCAGTCTCCATATGCAGGCGCATGTCTATCTCTGCAGAGTTACTTCACACAATCTGCATAAAAGTGCTTCTATGGGGATTCCAAGTGAAGCAGACAAGGTGTAACTTCCTTGCCTGAAAGAATGCTGACCAAAAAACAGCTGTTCTCTTTTGTGTTTCCCCTGAAAATCTGCTTATAATTGAATAGTGTCCTTTAAGTGTGTTCCAGAAAATAGAGATGACCTTGTTGGCTTCCAGTTTCCTCTTTGCCTTTTCTCTACACCATATGTGATCTCATGAACCTACATCTCCTCTCTCTTCCCACCACCTGTAAACTAAAAAGGCCCAGCAGATTTGGGCTTTCCTCACAGAGAAGTTTCTCTCGTGGAGGAAAGGGCAGCCAATGGCTCCTCGACACTGTGGCTCTGCTCTGCCTCCCAGTTGGAAGGAGGAATGCTTCTGCCTCCCAGTTGCTGGGGAAGAGGGCTCTGGGCTTGAATCCTTGTTGCAAGAAAGAGGCATCTGGCTGGCTGCTATGGGGATGCTGGGCTGGGGGGCGGGCATTGGCCTGATCCAGCAGGCTCTTCTCTAGACTTGATCCCTGTTCGCAGCAGCAGAAGCACCGGCACGGGGTCAAGCTTGCGTCTCTCCTGCCTTCTGGTCACACCTGTGAAACATGGCTTTCTCACCCCACAGGAACGCCTCTACTGCTGTGTACGCGTGTCGGAGTGCCGTCCAGGAGACCTACTTCCAGCAGGTGGCCTCCCCTCTGCGCAACTCAGGAATGCCCAACCCTCACGACAGCGCCTTTGGCCTGGCCAGCAAGGCGAAGCAGAAGCTGCTCAAGCATGGAGTGAACCTTCTCTGAGGCCCAGGAGGCTCCTCCTTGCATGGGCTGCGATCCTCTGGGACTTCTTACAGTGTTACCAGAGTCTTTGTTGTTTCGGTTCCATGAAATGGGTTGAGGGCTGTCAGGACTTCAGAGCCCCACCGTATGGCTGGAAGAAGCTCCCCCCCCCCCCCCGGCTCAGTTCCAGCTGGGAGAGTACATGGATGCCCACCCCCAGCTACCTGCTCCAAGGGGCAAGATCATAGCTCCCCTGCTTCCCCGGAGAGCTCCTCTGAGGGAACACGTCCCTCCCAAAAGCGCATCATCGGACAGTCTATGGACTTTTGCCTGCCTTTGGAGAGCTAGCTTCCCTAGAAAGATCTTTGCTCCTTGCCCTGCTCATTTTCCTGTGGAGCTTAGTGGGGTGTAGCTTCAAAACCCTTTTTATTGGAGGGCTTTTTCTAAACCAGGCCACTGTCCCCTCTCCAAATTTGATGCCCTCCAGATGTTTCTGACTTTGCTTTCTATTGAATGCTGTTTCATGCTTTAGATGAGCTCTGAAACCATGGGGGGAGGCCTGGAGCTTCTCCCCCAGCAACTGACCAGACATTTTTGTTGCTCTGCAGCTAAGCCTCCTGCCATGTGCACCCCCCCACCTGCTCAGTGGCTGCCTTTCAGCCTCCTCCCTGGGGCCTGCCTGGCTCTTGCGCACGGGCACATCGACTCCTCCGCCAAAGATGGCCTGCTGCCAATGGCAGCGCACACTCCCCTCGTGATGCTGGCCCACCCTCGCCACGGCTGACAGGGCTTGAGGAGACAGGGACATGGTGCTGATGGGGACCGGCGGGCCCATGCATTCCTCTCCCCCTGCCGTCTGAGGTGGTGGCACCTTTGTGCTCCTTCAGGGCAAGTGGGAACAGGTGCACAGCTCTCAGCCAGTTCCACTTTGCATCAAGTGCCTGGATCGTGTTGCAGATGTTTGCGAAGGAAAAGCGACTGGCTGCCTTCCTTGAGGGAGCGTGTTGAGAAGGTCGGAGCTCCTACCCTCTGCTCTGTAAGTACCCCAGCACAGCAATAAAGTTGCCGCCCAGAAAAGCCCCTCTTGTTCCTGCCCCACTGGCACCCCAGCCCCCCTCGCCTGCCAGAAGGCGAGTCGCGAGAGCGCAGGCCCTGGGAAGGCAGCAGGGCTGTGGGTGGCTTGGCCTTGCGCCAGGAAGGGGTGTTTGCAAGAGCAACAAAGGCAGGGAACCAAAACAGCTTCTGCGCTGCTGCCTGCAGAGAAGGGCCACTTGCTGCCATCTGTGAGCGCCGTATGCTGGCGCTCACAGATGGCAGCAAGCTGGCAGCGGGTGGGGAAGGCTGCCCACACACACCGAGAGAGACTGGAAGGAGCACTTTGCAGAGGGAGCCTTGGGTCATGCTCCACCCTGGACCCACATGTTCACCCTACGCCTGCTCAAAGGCACCACTTGTGAGACTGCATTCACAGTCCTGCCCTCCCTCCCGACAGTAAGCTCTTATGGGGGCAAAGCGTTGGAAGGAATCCCAAGGGCCTGCAATGCAAGAACCCAGCTATTCGTGTGCCCCCAACCGCTTTTTGGAGGTGTTTGAGGCTGCTGCCATTCAGATCCCCTCCTTCCCGGGGTTCCTGCAACTACAAAAGAGAGTCGTGCCAGGCACAGCCCAGCCCCCAAGGGCAAGAGAGGTGGAGACCGTAAGGCAGCCTACCCTCTGTGCCCACTCCAGCTAGGAGGGGCTCCACAGCCTCCTCCCACAAACCAACTGCATCTTTACGCAAAACTTCTTTTTATTGGATAGCCTTTGTGGTTTTTGCCGGCACAAATATCCCCAGCTGTAACACACTGCGCTTTAAGTCTCCCTCCAGCCACTCTGATTGGGAGGGGAGCATCAAATAAATCCTCTTCTGCCCCCACTCTGCACCTCCCAGATACATGACAGGCTGCTCAGCCTCCCCTTGGCAGCTGGGGGGGGGGGGAGTTACCAGGAGGTCAACCCACCCCCCTCGACCTCTGCATCCGCCTCTTCCTTGCAGGAATGTGCAGCAAGTGCTCAAGGCCAGGACAGAAAGCAGCAGGGGCCAAAAGGAAGGAGAAGGCACAAAGCAAGCTGATGCAAAGCTTGAGAGAGAGGGGGGCTGGGGGTCCCACACCACTGCTCTATGCTGGGGGAGGACAGAGTTTGTCCCCCCTACCTCTGCTCTCACCTGTTGCACATAGAGATGTTGGAGGGGGCCTGTTTTCTTACAGGTAGGGGGAAGAATGGACCCCAGGCCATCCAAGCCCCCATGAAAAGCTACAGCAAGAAGAGCCCCCTCCCCCCCCCACCTCTGAGTTAGACCAATGGGGGGTGCTTTTGTCTTTAAAGATGACAAGGTGACACTGACATGGCTACATTCATCAATAACATCAGGGTTGTTAGCTTCTAAAGTCAGGACACTGCAAAACACAGCAACGTTAACACACTACAGTGGCACGGTGCCCAACCACAGAGTAGAAAGGGGGGCAGGTGGGGAGTGGGAAGGAGGACTTGGGGAGCCTCTCCTCCACCCCCCCCCCAAAGCAAAGAATAGGAGAGAGAAAACTGTAAGGTGGAAGTTTCCACGACCAAAAACCTGGTGCAAAGGAGCTACACATGGAGTTAGTTTGTGTGAGACCCTCGCACAGGCAGGCCAACTGGGGAAGGGGCTCAAGGCCACCCCACATGGCACCCTCTGCCTGCCCTCCAGCCTGCTGCGCCCAAGGAAGCTGCGTCATCGTCCGGGAGCAAAGATGAAGTCAAGGGCTTGGCGCTCGGCAGCAGCGACATTTGGGTGCCAGAGGTCCACCATGAATACGGCCCGAGGTCCTTCCTCGGGGGCACCTGGAGGAAGAAAAGGAAGGGAAAGCAGTTCAGCGGGTGAGTTTGGTCGCCAGGTCCCATCTCTCTTACTACCATACCTTTAGGGTACTACGATGCCACCATAAACAGTTCTGGCAGGGCCTCTTGACAACTCTCAGCCCCTTCACAAACTACAGTTCCCAGCCGTGGCAGTTTAATGAGGTCGTCTATGGATGCGAATGTATGATTGAATGCCCCCTCTGTGGAGGGGCAGGAGCAGCAGCCCCACTAAGGCCGGCTGGAACCATGATGTGTTTTCTGGGTCTTGCAGGACAAAGCCCCTCCCCAGCTCTGGTCAGAACACTGTTAGGATGCGCCCCCTTTGTGCTCTGCTGAAAAGAGTCCCCAGTATTCTGTGCACCCCATGGTTAATCAGCATGCAAGAGGGAACAGGACTAGGGAGCGCTTCACAGGACCATGCGGTCAGGCCTGGTGTTATCTTTATTCTTTTAAAAAATCAAGCTGCTAGCCCTCAAGGCGGTGGGAAGAAACACTTGAAAGTGTCTCTCCCTGCCCTCCTCCATATTTCTCCCATGCTCATGCACACAAGTACCTTTTCCAACAACCTGAAATGTCATTTAGACCTGCAGAAGCCGACTGCAAGGGTCAGAAGTTGCATGGGACATACTGAGGCAGCTTTGCAAGGAGTCAGGCAGAGAGAGGGTTTTTCCTTCTCAGCGCTTGGGAATCACGTGGAGCTAGGGGGACACACACACCTGTTTCCAGCAAAGCCCTCCCCTCCCCCATCAGCCCTTTGGGAAAACACCTCAGGGCACACTCCAGCCTCTGGGCGTGTCAGGGCTTCAGACTTACCACCGTGGAATGCCGTGTGCAGGAAAGAGTCGTCAAAGAGCAGGCAGCGCCCTTCCGCCCAGCACTGGGGCTCCCCTCCCACAACAAGTTCACAATTGCTGGGGGTCTTCAGTCCTGCAGGAAGAAAGAAGATGCATGATGGGCAGAGCCAAGGAGGAACGGCAATGGGAGCAGCCCAACACCAGCCAGCCAAAACACCTGTGTTCCCTTGTTCCCTGAAGGCAGGTGGATTTTACAATCTTGCCCTCTACCTTTTGCAGTCCTGGGCTTGCTGTAGAGGGGCTGCTTTGCCAGGCTGGATCCAGAGCCCACCAGGTCCAGCGTACTCTTTCCGCTAGGAAGAGGTCTTGAGGGGCACCAAGGAGATGATCATCCCCCTATGCTATTATTATTATTAGCCACCTTTTTTCTTCCAAGGAGCTCATGTGGCCTATATGGCACTCTCCAGCTCATTTAATCCCCACAAAAACCCAGTGAGGAAGGCTACACTGGCCTAAGGTCACCCAGTGAGTTTCGTGGCTGACGGGGGTTTCAAACCCTGGTGTCCCCCAGGACCTAGTCCAGCTCTCCAACCACTACACCGCTCTGCCTCTATGGCACCTGGGCTGGCATCGGGACAGGGAGGCTTTGAATAGGCTGGCACGGCAACAGCCCTAGAGCTGTCCTTCACAAACATGTCCAATCCTTTTTCAAAAATGCTCATGACCCAAATACTTTGCAGTCGCCAGGCCAAGCTCCCTGCGAGACTGACCCCGCTTAACGCCAGCCCTACCTGGCTGAACAAGACCAGCCGTTGTGGCACTTTTAATGGGAGGCAGGGAGGCATCTGCCAGGCTTCAGTCTCAGATTGGCCGGCTGGCAGGCTGGAAGCACGCAAGACTGCCTCAGGGGTTGCTATGGCAGCAGCCCAGCCTGGCAGCACGAGTTGCACCCAGCAAACAATGAGAGCTGCGTTTGCTATCTACTTGAAAGCAAGGCAGGAAATGCAGTCGGGTGCAGACTTTTGCATGGAAAAAAGGAAAGGAAAGCACAGAATCCTGACATTGTAGAGATGTAGTAGACTCCAAGGGGCATCTGGTCCAATGAAGGAATCACAGCTAAAGACTCCTTGGCAGATGGCCACCCACAACCTCACTGCCACCATCTCCAGCGCAGGAGACTCCAGCACCTTCGGAGGGAGCCCATTCCCAAGACTACTGTGGATTTTTGGCCCCCTTTGCATTCCCAGCGTTTCCTCATTTCATAATCCGCTGTTCTAACTCTTAGGGGGGTGCCCATCAATTGCTTGGGAAACAAGACTTGAAAAGGAACTCTGCACCCTGAACAATTTGCAGAGGGCCTTGACGTCTGGAAGAAACCCACATCAGTTTTAAAGGACCTATGGAATTTCTCCCTCCTTTAAGGAACAGATCCATGGACCACACCACCCTACAAAGTATGGAGTGGGGTGTGTGTGCTCTTTGCACCTGTAAGGTGTAGGGCTCACACACCTCAAGGGAAAATTTCCCCCGGAGGAGTAGCAAAGCTTCCTTTTCAGGCCTCAACTTCTGCAAAGTCCACAGCAAGGCAGGGATGGGGTAGCTGTGGGGCCTCTCCAGGTGCAGACCCCAACTCCTGCCCTCCTTGACCATTGGGCAGGCTGGGCGCTGGGAGCTGGAGTCCAGCAACAGATGGAGGGCCACAGGTCAGCCTCGCTTTCATGATGCTCCCCAGAGCTGCCCACCAGAATCTTTGCCACCCAGCAGGTAAGGGGGCTGAGCTGCCCTCCAAGCTACTGTGCTTCCGTCCAGGACGGTTGCTCCGTCTGTGCCCAGAGCCCCTGACTGCTAAGGGCACAGTCAAGGGAGGCTCTCCTGAAAGGGAGGAGGCCAGAACTGAAGGTAAACCGAAGGTGCCTACCCAGGTGGCAGCGGATGCGGATGTTGGTTGGTCCGTAGTGCTCCGCGATAACGGCACCCGGCGTCAGGACGGAGATGCAGGCATTCCCAAAAACGTTGTTGCCAATGCAGGTGCGCAGGCTGCCCAGCAGGCGATAGGTCCGGGGGCACTTGCGGCAGTTCCGGGGCACGCAGGTGCCCTGGTTGACCAGGTAGAAGGTCAGCCACTCGCCACTGGGCGTGCTGTTGGCCTTCCAGCCCTGGGGCAAGCTGCAGTTGGAGAAGGCCTTGTACAGGGCCTCAAACTCACAGGCGATGGTCTGGAAGTTGCGCTCCAGCAGCTCCACGTCGTGCTTCTGGGCATCGCGGGGGAAGTAGGGCATGGTGGGCAGGTCGGGCAGGAAGAAGACCTCTGGCTTCTGGATGGAGGGGCGGCTGCTGAGGTAGCGGCCCTGCTCGCGGATGCCCTTGCGGATGCGGCCCATCCCAGACCATGAGTAGCGCTTGGCGTACTCCTGCAGGTTGTGGTAGAGTTTCTGGTTCAGACCGTCACTGTGGGCGCAGCGGACGCACTCCGGGGAGTGGCAGTGGGTGTAGCCATTCTGCAGGCCGTTGGTGTCCACCCCCTGCAGGAGAGAGTTCCCCAGGGCGTACGTCCGGGGCTGCTCCCGCCCAACGTGGTAGCAGTACCACACAAACATGGCCAGCAGGAAGGCCACGGTGCCCAGGGCGGTGGTGTCGCAGTCCCGCACAGACTGGATCCCACTGGCGATCAAGTCTCTCAGCCGGTCCAGAGACCCACTCCATCCTGCCAGCCATTCCAGAGACATCTTGGGGCTGCGGAATGGGCACGCTGGGTTCTAGCGCATGCAAGGGAGAGTCAGTTCTCGAGATCTCCACAGGCACCTGCACCACGCAGGCTGACAGGGGCAAGTGGGGAGAGGCCAGTCGTGGGCAAGCAGTGCCAGGGGGTCCCGGAGGGGGACAGGCTGCATCTGTGGCGGCTCGCCAGCTCCTGCGTCAGGGCCGTAGACCTGGGAAAGCTTCAGGGGCAGCCATCCTGAAAGGCAGGTTCCAGAATTCAAGCAGCCAGGGGCACAGTGGAGAAGCTGCTCAGCTCAGGCGCTGCCTTTCCACAGATGCTCCCACATCGCTTCCGAGCCAATGAGCGCCATGGAGCCCCATGTGATCCGGGATCTGTGGAACAACTTCACTCCTGCAAAGCTGCTGTCACCCGCAACAGAGTGCTCTGGTCTCTGGGGCCTCCTTCATTTGTTGCCCAGGTTAAACGGATGCACAGGGGGCGCATGCTCCCTCCACAAGCACCCGGTCCAGGTCCCAGTTTCTGTTCCCATTGAAGGATCTGCAAGAAAACAGGAAGGAGCCTTGAGAAAACAGGTCCCTCTTGCATCTGAGCCCCATTGCCTGTCCAGTCTGTTTTCCACTTGTGTGTGGAGGTTGTAGAGGACTCCCAAAAGCAGGGAGGATGGCTGTCCGGGGCTCTGCAAACCCTGTGAGGCTCCAACTTCCAGCAGCTGGCATGGCCAGTGACTCTGGGGGAAGATGGCAGTTGGAGGGCAGGAAAGTCTGGACGGCCCCTGGAGGCTTCCCACCTTGGCCCTTGTGCAGAATTGTGACCCCCCCTCAAGTGGGACGCAGGCCAGAGTCTTCAAGGGAGGCCAACTGCACTGCATGGACACACCTTTCTTCTGATCTGCCATCACCTTCTGGCACATAGACAAAGCTGAGATGAGCTCCCATGTGGCGCCAGAAGCAGCAATACCCCTCTTCCCCATCACTCGGTTAAAATAACAACAACCCACCCTCACATCTCCCATGTCATTTTGCCACCAGGGTTTGGCTACTGCTGATTTATTTATTTTTTAAAAATTTACTGCATCCCACCTTTCTCTCCACGGAGCTCCAGGTGGTGCACAGGGTTCTACTCCTCCTCACAACTACCCTGTGGGCTGGGCTAGGCTGAGCGAGACTGTGAGCGGCTCAAGGTCACCCAGTGAGCTTCTTGGCCAAGTGGGGATTTGAACACTGGTCTCCCAGGCCCTAGCCTGACACTCTAACCACTAGACCACGCTGGCTCTCTAGGTGAGCAGAGTGCTCTAGCTGCACTGCTCCCAATCACTGGATGCCTCAAGCTGGTCCAGGAGCGGGGCAGGGGTGGTGGTGGAACAGGACAGGGCAGACCTGAAGGCTGGCTTTCCTCCCCCTCCCTCCCTCCCTCCCTCCCTCTGTGCAGCTCCCAGAGATGGTTCTGGAGTCCAGCAGCCCTGCCAGCTTCACTTGCCTGCCCTGTGCTCCATCTCTCTAGATTTGAATCAGCAGCGCCAGACTCAGCCCTCCCACCCTCTCAGCAGGGGCAGGAGGCACCTTCCCCACTCCCCCCCCCCCACGCACGCACATGTCAATCATCCTTGACAATGCGTCCCACCCACTCACCACAAACGTGGCAATTGGCACCTGAGTCACCCGCCTGCCAGCTGGCAGGTAGTGCCCCTACTGGAGTGCTGCTGCAAACAGCATCCCCTCCCAGAGTGGTTCCATTTACTCTGCTCTGCAAGGAAGGCCTGCTCCCCTGGTGGAACTACCTTGCTGGGTCCGACTGAGGACCCATCCAGCCTGTGCAGGTGCCAGGGAAACGTCAGCAGAAGGAGGCTGCCTTGCGCAGCAGAGCTTTCCTTACCCAAAGCCAGACTCCCCTCAAAGAGCGTTCAGGCTCAGGGCCACCAGATTCGCAAGGCGGCTCCTGCTTACCTGGGATGGCAGAAAGATCCCTAGTGTTTTGTGCTGCAAACAAGCAGAGACAGACTTTGGGAGAGAACTTCTCAATTCCAAACCAGCCAGGACCAGAGGCAATGTCCAGTGGTCCCTTAGTCCCCAGAAAGGGGGTCGGGCCAGGACTCCCCCAACCCAGGACCCTGTCCTGAGCAGAGGGCACAGCTGGCAGAGACCACCTTAGGGAGAGACCCGGCCCTTGTTCTGCTGCTACCCTTCCACTGTCCCATTTAAACAGGGGGCTTTCGGAGCAGCCTCAATGAGAGCAAGACGCAGGACGTGAGAGCCCACCGCCACAGCGTTTCTTCAACTCAAGCCCCAAACGATGGTCCTCAGACTTTGGAGAACCCCCAAAGACTACTTGCCTGACTGTGTTCTGGACACCCTGGCTCCAGGCACTTGAAGTTCCAGAATGAGCCCCACAGCACCCCATGGGCGCTGCAGAAAGAACCCCAAGGAAATAAGGTAATTCACCCAATCCAACCAAGCAGGCAATAAAAAGCTTCCTCGTTGCTGGGAGACACCCGCCGCCCAAATTTAATTAACTTGGTCTCCATCTCCATGCTACAACAAACCCTGATGCCCCAAAGGAAAGTGAGCCAGAGCTGGGCTCACCTGCTGCTCAGGCTGAGATCTCTGCAGCCTCCTGAGTGTTGGGTCCTCTGGCAAAACCCAGAGCCCTTTCCTTCCTGCCTCCGGCTGGCCCACCTTGGAGCCCAGGCCTGGTACTGGTGCTGAAAGGTTCTGGGAGACGTGGACACCAACCAGGGGCCAGCACTGCCACATGGCAAATGGAAGTGGATTGGTGGGCAGGCAGCAAATACTGTGACACAGCAGCAAACCAGTTTATGATGGCATTTCCCATGCAGGAAGCAAACGCCCAGGACCTGCTCAGGCTGCTTCCAGCGTGTTTGCATGAACAGCCTTGTCACTTTGGAATGGGGGGCAACAGGAAAGGGTGGGGAGAGAGGAGGGGAGAGGATCCATTTCCAAACTGCACTTGTACTGCACACTCCAAAGTGGCAAGTGGAGAAACTCCTAGGCAGGAAAAGCTGTTATGTAAGGACTGAGGTGCAGAAGCAGCAGGAAGTGCCAGGCACAGGAGGTGTAAGGGTGTGTGTGTGCCAACACTGTTCTGAAGCAAGAATATTGGGGGTGGGGGAGAGCCCTCCCCTGCTCTCAAGGAATCTCCTGGCAGCCAAGGAGGGAAACCTCCCAGGATGATAAGCCGGGGTGAAGCAGATGGTTCCTAGAGCATTAGAGAGCAGCCAAAGCCATCGCCTGGGGGAGCATCCAAGCCAAAGCAATTGCCCGAGGATCCCAGTCAGGGGGCCTGGGCTGCCTGGAGCACTTGGGGGCAGGCGATGGGGCGCCTGGCGGTCCGTCCTCCTCCCCACTTCTCTTGTCCGGTGGAGCCTTGGAATGCCAGGAAGTACTCCTGAGCATGAGCAGAGGGGTTTGAGAGCAGCAACTCCGAGCACCTCCCCCAGTCCCTGTTCGTATTCTCTGGAAGTCCAGGTTCAGTTGCAACGGCTGACCAGCCCAGAACACGTTTAAAGAGGGCTTCTAGAGCATGTGCAGAGTACTTTCCTGCCCTGCCGGTGTGGTCCTGAAGGAGAGGTGCTCCGGAGGGGCTCGGCTGTGAGTCGCACGGCCGAGCCAGACGCCCCCGCAGCCTCCCCGGCGCACCCGGCGTCCCAGCTCCTTCGGGCGCCAAGGGCTCGGCCCGGGAGTCCTCCCCGCACTGGCTCCGCGGGGCTCTCTGGCTTGCAGAGCCGCCGGGTCGGCCGCTCGCCTGCCGAGGCCCAGCCAGCCCGAGATGGCGCGAAAGGGGCCGCCTTCGAGCATGTGCAGAGCGCCGCCCTCGCGTCCCCCGGCGGGCGGGATCGGGGCCACGCGCTCTTCGCGGAGGCGGTAGGCGACGGACTTGCTGGCTGCGCCCGCCGCCCAGACCGAGCGCCCGGCTCCGGCGCGGCCGAGGCGGCCACGGAGGGAGACGCGCCTGCTCTCCGGCGCCCACCTGCCCAGCGGCCCACCTACCTGCTGCTGCTGCTGCCCGCGCTTCCCGCTGACGCTCCCGGCCGCCCTCGGCGCTCCCGGCACGGCGAGGCTCTCCGGCGGCGGCGGCTCGGCAGCGCGGACCACAACTCCCAGCAGCCCGACGTCGGCGCCGTGCGGGAGGGGCCGCCGAGCCAGCGCCCGCCCCGGCGGGAGGACCACGCCGCTCTCCGCCCGCCGCCGCCGCGCGGGTCCCGGGGCATGTGCAGAGGGCCGCCTGCTGCGGGCGGAGAGCGGCGCGGCGGCTTCCTTTGCGAAAGGATCATCTTCACCATCATGTCATCCTACTTTTATGATTTGTACTCCAGCCATCTGTATGGGTTGCCCCAGCCGCTCTGCGCGGCTTCCAGCATCTACAAAAAGAGGATTGCACAGGGCGGGGCCATCACGGAGAAGGCCCTGTGCCTGGTTCCCTGCAGCCTCACTCCTCCCAGGACACAGCCACCATAAGACCCTCCAGGTGGACCTCAGTGTCCGGCCAGCGTGAGCAGGTCATAGGAGCCAACTCTAATTTGCTTAGAACAATTTCGTACAATCAAGTCACACTCAGGACTAATCACGGAAGTCAGTGGGCTCAGAATAGGTCCTGGGGATCACAGGCCTACTGTTCGACAATGGAATGGACTCTCTCAGAAGGTGATTGACTCTTCCTTAGGGGAGATTTTTAAGCAAGATGTCACATAGCCACCTCTCATGGATTCTTCTGGTGTGGTTTCTGCATTGCTTGGGTTGGACCAGATGACCCTTGGGTCCCTTCCAACTCTACAATTCTCAGGTAAAGCGGACAAACATTTCCAGGAGAGCAGACTGAACTCCATCCCCACTGGCACGAGCCACCTTTGGTCTCTTCCAAGACTCTACAAAGTATGAAGATGGAGTTACTCTTTCATGGGATGCTCTGAGCTGCTTCCAAGGTACAGTAGCTGCCATCTTCATGCTTCTGGCATGCTTGCCCTGTTATGGGGAACCCCACTGTAAGCCTGGCTCCTCCTTCTGCATGTTTCCTGGGCTGCCTGCTCTTCTGGGGTCAGCTACCTTGGCATCCCAAAGGCTTTTGGCTCCAGTCTGGTGAGCAATGAGTTAAGCCCTCTAGGAGATTAAACGTCTTGCTGCTTTTGTTTTATTTGCAGCCAAAGTGGGTCAGGCAGCTGAAATGCAGCAGGAATAAGATCCTTCTTGGCTACTGTTAGCTCTGCTAGTTGTGAGCTCTCCTCCTTGCAAGTTGAGTCAGGCCTCCCCAAAGATACCTGATTCCTCCCAAATGTGTGCGTGAGATCAGCTCTGCCCCCATCTCCCTTTCCTAATATTTATTAAAAGGACTTTGGCTTTGAGCTGCTACCTGCCTTCCCTGGAAAGGACTACCATGCCTTGCTAAATGCTGCTTATGTCACGGCTAAAATGGCCGCTGTTTCTTTAATGCGAATAAAGCTGGGTCAGCATGACTCAGCGGCTTGCAGCAAGTTGTATATATAAGTGAGAAATGTTAGTTTGTGCTGTGGCTGGTGTTTGGGTTGGTTGGTTGATTCGTGCTGGTGTGTATAGTTATTCAGTCGTGTTTTGCACAAAGGCTTAAGAATAAAACTCTGCAAGGATATTCTCATGGACTCTTTTTGTGCCGACAAGGAGACTGAAAGAAGAAAGGGAGGTCAGAACCCTTTCCTTCTTTTTTTTTTGCTTTTTTACAAACACTGACAGGTTATGGGCCCAGTGTTTCTGAGCATGTGCAGAGTGCAAAACGACTGACGGCATCTCAGCAGGGAGCTGGTGAGTCCTGGTGGTGTATGGAGCCAGTGGCTGTGTGTTGGAGCAGTTGGTGGCAAGCTGTAACTGTCTGCAGCGACGCTGGAGCGGCTAGGATCTGAGGATCAGGAAAGCACTCAGCGTCGGCTACTGGAACAGTTTGAACTACTAGAGGACCACAGTAGGCGACTCACAGAGCGGCTACACCAGTTGCAGAGCCAGACGGGACCTGAGGGTCAACAGAGGCAGCAGCTAGAAGCCGGTGAGTGCCAGCCAGGACCATCCAGTTGGACTCTAAAGAGAGAGTCAGGAGAGATTGCTGGAGACCCCACAGAAGGGGCTCAGCAAGCACCAGCAGAGATGGCAGATTTCCAGTCTTCCCAAGTTGTAAATATTGGGGGAGGCATCCCTTTTGAACTTCTCTCAGAAAGCAACTGGCTGAGTTGGTCAATTAAAATGCAGCAGTTGTTAAGGAGAGATGGACTATGGGACTGTGTTGAAACTGAGGTTTTGAGACGGGACTCTGCTGAGAAAAAACGACTGGATGAAAGGGCTCGTGCCCAAATTATGCTGTGTTTGAGCAACTCTCAGTTATTGCATGTAGCAAATGCCAGCACAGCGTTTGAGTGCTGGAATTTATTAAGGGCAATGCATGTCAGAGAAACTGCTGGAACTATAATTTCTCTGACCAGAAGGCTGTTCAGGACTGTTATGAAGGAAGGTGAGAGTTTGGCAACTCATCTTCAAATGCTGAAATCTCTGTTTCTTCAACTACAGCAGAGAGGTAAGCGTTATGATGAGACTGACCAAACCTACATTATCCTTTCAAGTTTGCCTGAAAGCTGGTTGCCCATAATTAACAGCATGGAGAGTATGCGTCCCCGAGACCTGACCCTTGAGTATGTGGTTGGCAGATTGACCGAAGAAGCAGAAAGAAGGTCAGATAGACAGGCTGAACTCCAAGAGCGGAGGAGTTACAGCAAAGGGGGCCAGCAGCAGAATCTGCCAATGGAGCAACGCCAAGGTTTGGACTTGGCCATGGCGGTGAGGAGGTGCTATAGATGCAACCAACCCGGGCATCTCCAACGTCAATGCAGGGCAAGACTTCCAGGAGACGACGTGGAGCAGAGACAGCAATCGACGCAGAAACGTAAGCAGAAGGGGTTCTCTTCAGGGAAGAAGAACACGCGTTCTGCTCAGTTTGTGTCTGCATTTTCTCGAGAGGATAGGAAGACACCTCGAGGAACATGGTTGCTGGACTCTGGCAGCAGCAGGATTATCTGCAACAGTAGGGAGGACTTTAAGACCCTGGAGAAGCCAGCTGATGGAAAAGACTCAATCTATCTTGCTGATGGTCGTAGAAGCAAGATTGATGGCCAGGGAACATGTTTCCTGCAGTGCTTGAACACTACTCTACCAGACACTCTGTTTGTCAGCAGTTTGGACTATTGTTTGCTGTCTGTAAGCTGTTTGATTAATGCAGGGTATAGTGTTAAGTTCATGCAGGATGGCTGTCTGATAAAGAATGGAACTCAGGTATGTGGTCATGCAAAGTTGGAAAATGGGTTATATGTAATGCAGGACAAGCTTGTTAAAGCAGCCCAAGTGGTTCAGGATAATTTGCCAGTTCATAAGGGGTGTGTACATGAACTGCACAGAAAACTGGGTCATGCCAATTTCCGTGTGCTTTCAGAAATGCAAAAGGTGTGTAAGAACCTAAAAGTAAATAGCTGTAACTGTTTCCTAGATTGCAATGTATGTAAAATGGCCAAATCTAAGAGGAAGCCTGTGGCTTGTAAAAGTGACAGAGTATCTAAAGAGGTTTTAGAACTTGTCCATTGTGATGTGATAGGTCCTTTTCCACAGAAGACTGAAGGGGGCGCCAGATATGCTTTTCTGGTAATAGATGATAAATCACATTTTAGTTGGCTGTTTTTGTTAAAGCAGAAATCTGAGTGTTTCCCCACATTCAGAGAATGGGTTGCCCAAGCTGAAAAGCTCTTCGCTCGGCCTGTTGTGCAGTTGCAAACAGATAGGGGTGGAGAATTTCTGAACAAACAATTTGGGACATGGTTGCGACGTAAGGGGATCACTCATCGCTTGACTAACCCTTATAGCCCTGCTGAAAATGGTCTGTGTGAAAGACGTGGGGCTGTAATACAGTCAGTAAAGGACTGCCTGCTAGTGGATGCAGGATTGGGTCACAACCATAGGCTGTGGGGCGAGGCTTTTCTCACAGCGAACTTTTTGATTAATAGAACCTGGTCTAGCTCTATAAAAGATATACCTTATCGTGTATTGTTTGGGAAAGAACCAGAGTGGAAAATGCTCCATAACTGGGGTTCTTGGGCACATGTAAATATCCCCAAAGCTCAGCGCCAGAAAGGGGGCGCTAGAGCGCAGAAACTGCGGTTTGTGGGATATCAGTCCTATGGCAAAGGGTGGCGTTTCAATTTACGCCCAGGACGCGTGGTTCTGTCACGAAGTGCAGACTTCGCTGACCAGGACAGATGGACTGCGATCCATGCCAACCCAGATTGCCTACTGCCCCTGCAAGTAAGAGAAGAGGCTTCTTCTCAGCCATTGGCAACACAGGAGCAGGATGAGGAGGAGGCACAGATTTCCCCAAAAGATGTGGCAATAGATAATACTTCTTCTCTAGAGGAAGAGGAAGAGGAAGAAGAGCCAGAGATAAGGGGGGGAGAAGAAGTAGTTGTGCCTAGACGCTCCCAGCGTTCAAACAAGGGTGTACCTCCTCAACGTTTGACCCTAGGAGGAGTGAGAGTATGCAATGTGAGTTGTGTGGAACCACAAAGTTATAATGAAGTCTTAGACTTACCCCCTGGAGAACGTGCTTTGTGGGAACAAGCTATGAAAGAAGAAATGGACTCTTTTAAACGTAACAAAGTGTTTGAGGTCATAATGCCGCCACCTGGTGGCAGAGTGGTGTCATGCAAGTGGGTTTACAAAAGGAAAACCCTTGCATCTGGGGAACCACGTTTTCGAGCCAGATTAGTAGCCAGAGGGTTCACTCAGATTAAAGGGGAGAGTTATAATGAAGTGTTTTCTTCCACTGTAAAGAGTGAAACTTTTCGTTTAATGCTTTCCATTGCTGCTGTAAGACAACTAGCAGTGCACCATTTTGATGTTGATGCTGCATATCTGCATGCAAATTTAGACCATGAAGTGTTAATGAGACAACCCCCTGGGTTTGAAGAGGGGAATGGTGCAGTCTGGCGTTTGAAAAAGCTGTTTATGGTCTCAAACAAAGTGGAAGGTGTTGGAACCAGTGTTTAAATGAAGCCCTTGTAAAAATTGGTTTTAAAAGGAGTGTGGCTGATCCATGCCTGTACACCAAGGGGACAGGCAACAAATATCTAATGCTCTTAGTCTTTGTTGATGATTTGCTTGTAGCAGGGAGTTCCACAGATGAGATCCAGAAGCTCACAAGCCAACTGGAAAAGAGGTTTAAGCTTAAAGCCTTAGGGCCTGTAAGCAATTACTTGGGAGTAGAAGTAAGGCAGGAAGCTGATGGAAGCTTCCTATTGAGTCAGAAAGAGAAAATTCTTCATTTGATAGAGCAGTTTGGCATGGAAAACTGCAAGCCAGTTCAGACTCCCATGACACCAGATTTCCCAAAGACAGTGTGTGATGATGAATTTGATCAGCCTGAGTTGTATCACTCAAAAATAGGATCACTGTTGTATTTAAGCCAGTGGTCAAGGCCAGACATTGCATGTGCTACAAATGTTCTGAGCCAACGTGTATCTAAACCCAGTACTGCTGATTGGTGTGCTTTGAAAAGGCTTATCAGATATCTAAAGGGGACATTAAATGTATGTTTGAAGATATCTAGTACACAAGATGAAAAACTAGAAGTATTTGTTGATGCGGACTGGGGAAGCTGTGTAGCTACCAGAAAATCTACAAGTGGAATGGTCATGATGTTTGCCAATTCCATAGTTGGGTGGAGGTCAAAGAAACAAGGATTTGTTGCAACCTCATCCTGTGAGGCAGAATATGGGAGCCTATCGCTAGCATGCAACGAAATCTTGTGGTTTATACAGATACTAAAAGATCTAGATTGTAAAGTAGATTTACCTATCCAAGTGTATGAAGATAGCCAATCGTGCATTGCATTAGCAGGCTCGGAAATAATGAAATCTGCATCAAAACATATTGCTATCCGTCATGCGAATGTGAGAGATTGTGTACAGAATGGGGTGATCAAACTGGAGTATAGTCAATCACAAGATAATATTGCTGATTTGTTTACCAAGCCTTTGCCAGCAACATGCCATAATGAATTGATGACAAAGCTGGGTTTATGTATATAATGTATGTATGTGTTGTTTCTGTTGGGGTTTTTCGCATTTAAGAAACAGAAGGGGTGTCACGGCTAAAATGGCCGCTGTTTCTTTAATGCGAATAAAGCTGGGTCAGCATGACTCAGCGGCTTGCAGCAAGTTGTATATATAAGTGAGAAATGTTAGTTTGTGCTGTGGCTGGTGTTTGGGTTGGTTGGTTGATTCGTGCTGGTGTGTATAGTTATTCAGTCGTGTTTTGCACAAAGGCTTAAGAATAAAACTCTGCAAGGATATTCTCATGGACTCTTTTTGTGCCGACAAGGAGACTGAAAGAAGAAAGGGAGGTCAGAACCCTTTCCTTCTTTTTTTTTTGCTTTTTTACAAACACTGACAGCTTAATGTCATATGCAAGAGGTACTAGGGGAAAGTGTGGCATAGTGGTTACAGTGTTGGACTAGGACCCAGGAGACCAGGGTTCAAATCCCCAGTCGGCCATGAACCTTGAATGCCAGTCACTGCCTCTCAACACAGGGTTATTGTGGGGAGGGGAAGAACCGTGTTCGCCACCTTGAGCTCTTCGGAGAAGAAGGTGGGATAGAAATCCAATAAATGATGGAATGAATGAACAGAAGCTGCAATATGTAACACTGGGTGTTATGAGTCACAGGACCTTGCTCTTTGTGGTAAGACCAGGGCCACAGGCAACAGAATAGACATTTTGCAGGGGATGCAAGAACACAGAAGAATAAAGTTGTGTGGCATGATTTTGAGAGAGACTATTGTTGTGAAGGCCTGCTATTTCCTGTGATTCTCAGTTTTAGCAAATGAAACAGTGAGTATTTCTGTCATATAACAACTGTCTCTAGGTGCAAGATTCATGGAAGTAAGTGATGGGAATGTGGAATACCCTTCTGCACACAAAGAGTTGCTTGGGTTTGTTTCCATCTCAGGCCAAACTGTAGCACACTTTTACCTGCTTGTTCTGATTTTGGACCAGATCTCAATAATGTTAGTTGGATAGGCATAGGATGGTTGTTTAACTATGGCCAGAAACTCATAGAAATCAGAGAACTGTAGAGTTGGAAGGGACCCGGAGGGTAAAGGAGAGTCTAACACCTTCCGAGGAAGACTGTTCCACTGTCAAGCAGCTTCCTGCACCCTGCAGAGGAAAAAGGTGGCATAGAAATGCAATAAAATGAATAAACTACGAACTCCCAAGTTATGAGGTCTTAAGAGGCCACTGCAGCTCCTGGGAAATGCACTGGAACCGAGGTCTATGCGAGCACCAATTGCACATGATCATCAAGAGACACATGCAGCGGTTGCCCTTCAATAGCTCTAGAAGGAGGGTTATCTTGTGGCATGATCCAGCTTCCTGGCATCGTTTTAGCGGCGGGGGAAGAGATGTATGTGTGGGAGATCAGGGAGAGGAAACAGCAGCTGCCCTTTGGAGGAGCAGGTCTACCTCCAGGGATTGAGAAATGGGGCTTATGAGGAAGCAACCAGCCATAGGATGACTGGCATGGCTGTGAAGGACCCTCTTCTGCGAAGCAAATAAAAAAGTACTTGTGTTAAGTTGTGGGTGAACATATCAGACGACACAGCGATTCTTCAAACAACTCTTGTTTATTCAGAGGCCAGAACAGAACTGAACTGAAGGGTTCAGCCAGCCTGCTTATATAGAGCTCCAGTACAATGTAACTGTAACAACTTTCTGTAACTATCCAATCACTGAACGTCACTTTCGATCCCTTATTTGCATATGTGGACCTGAACTATCTACAGTATCCCCCTGCTGGCCCAGGGTGAGAACTTCAGTACATAACAGCTTAGAAACCCCATCTAGCCCAAAGAGCTGCGGCCAGACTGTGGACTGGGGCTGGTTTTAGGAGCAGATGGCTCCCTTGGCTGCTGGTCTGTTTCCAGGCACAAATCAGAGGGCTGGTTATGACTTATAAAGCCCTCGGTCCAGGCCGTCTGAAAGACCGTGTTCCCCCGTACAAAGCTGCCTGGGCTCTGAGATCTGTGGGGGAGACGACAAAGGAGAGGGCCTTTTCAGTGGTGGCGGCTGCCAGGCAGCTGTGGAACTCCCTCCTGAGAGAAGCTGGACTGACTTCTTCCTTCAGTGCTCCAAGGCTTTTGGAACTGATCGCTTTGAACGAAAGGGCCTTGGCAATGCTGTTTTTTGGGGTTTTTTTAAGCTGATCTTTATTGGTTTTTTATAATTACATACTATACATACACATATATGTATAGTCAGCTCTCAAGAGCTGACTTCTCTCCTTCCTTCTTCTGGCTTTTTTGTGTTGTCTTTTTGCATTGTCTTTATCCATTTTGTATATACGGTAGTTGTTCTTCTTCAATTTTTGTCCATGAAATGTCCATAAACAAATAAATCTTTCTATATATACAGTTCTTGTTGTCTGTCTATATTCATTTACAAATACTGTTCAACCTTGGTCATAGTATACATTTTTAATTCATTTTGATATTATTGTCTTTGTATTTTCCCATTATGAGGTTTATTTCAGTTCTATTTCACATCATCTTCTCTATATATAACATAAATTTTCCCCATTCTTTTTGATATGTTTCATCACCCTGATGTTGCATTTTGCTGTTAGTTTGGCTATTTCTGCATATTCCTTATAATGCCACTTTTCTACTGTTGGCATTTGTTGCTGTTTCCACACCTGGGCCAGCAAAAGCCTCACCACTGCTGTTGCGTATAAAAACAGTTTCTGGTTATTCTTATCGATATCCTTTCTCACCATTCCCAACAGGAATGACTGTTTTTTTCAAAAATGTATACCTAAAGATCTTCTTCAGTTCATTATACACGTTTTCTCAATAAGTTAAGGGAAGCTTTTAATGTTTGATGTATTATAGTATTTTAATATTTTTTTGGAAGCCGCCCAGAGTGGCTGGGGAAGCCTAGCCAGATGGGCGAGTTATAAATAATAAATTATTATTGTTATACGTTTTCACTTTGTCACATGTCCACCACGTGTGAAAGATGTCATGTGACAAAGACACCTGAGAGCAGAAGCAGCAAAGCAGGCTGGGAAGTGCTGGGACTGCACAATCATTTGGGGCCTACTAAAGTTATCCAGGCCTAACTGCTAACTGCTGAGTCATTCTGACATGTGACTTAGTGGCCAGTTTTCTCTTTTGTGTTCTCTGTAAGATGTCAGTGAGAGTCAGTCTGTTTCAGCTGTGAACAGAATCAGTATGTAATCTCAGTCAAACGGTTTGGAACCATATTGTTTATGAAGAAGTTTATTTTAACTCAGTAAAGCTTTTATTCTTGAAAACTCTGCATTATTAATTTATGCTGCGCGTCAAAAGAAACTGCCTTTTTTCACCCCACACTTCCAACAATTCTTATTTCTTGTTTTATACATTTTTGACAATTTAATTGGCGTGAGGTACCATCTGCACATCATTTGAAACAAATTTTCTTTTAACAATGTACACACTGTGAACTTTAGCTCAGTGTTCCATAATTTTATCCACTTTTCATACTCAATTTCCCATTTAATCGTGACACTTTTGATTTCTTCAACTTTTGTGTGCCGTTCTAGTAAACACTCATAGACATTGGACAGTATTTTTTGCTATTTTGTAGTACCGCAGTTTCTATTATTGATTTTGTTTGTTCAAACCCTCTTACTTTTTTATCCTTTGAAAAGATGTCATTCATTTGATGGTATTCCATCCAACTTGATAAAATAATTACATTAATTACATTATTCCCTTCTGACAACATGTCTCGGTAAGACAACCATTTTCCTTTCATGTTTAATCTTTTCAATGAAGAAGAGAGAAGAGTTTTGCATTTGATATCCCGCTTTATCACTACCCAAAGGAGTCTCAAAGCGGCTACAA
Source organism: Podarcis tiliguerta (assembly GCF_965153285.1). NCBI lineage: Eukaryota > Metazoa > Chordata > Lepidosauria > Squamata > Lacertidae > Podarcis > Podarcis tiliguerta. The sequence goes on from NC_139549.1 coordinate 42,260,310, forward strand.
TTCTCCTTTCCCTTCCTGCCCCACAACAAACACTCTGTGAGGTGAGTGGGGCTGAGAGAATTCAAAGAAGTGTGACTAGCCCAAGGTCACCCAGAGGCTGCATGTGGAGGAGCGGAGCCGCAAACCTGGTTCCCCAGATTATGAGTCTACCATAATCTGAAAATGCTTCTTGGGGTGACAGCCGCCGTGGAGTCTTCCTTTCAAACCACTCTTTATATCTTATCCAAACTACATAAAGTGGTATTTTTATGACGTGATTTTAAAAGTCCTTATGTACTCCAACCTTGTCATACCAAAGGTATGCATGCCACCCGTATCTATTTCTGAACCCTTCCAGATCTAATATATCCGTATTTTCCAAGCTGAACCATTCTTTTAACCATGTTATACATGCAGCTTCATAATATATCTTAAGATCCGTTAGTGATAAGCCTCCTCTTTCCTTTTTATCCGTTTGAATTTTATTCTAGGCATCTAGCTCTGCCATACAAACCTCAAAATCTTTTTTTGCCACTCGTTGAATTGGCCTTGTCCAGTTACAATTGGGATAGGTAAAGGTAAAGGGACCCCTGAGCATTAGGTCCAGTCGTGACAGACTCTGGGGTTGCGACGCTCATCTCACTTTATTGGCCAAGGGAGCCGGGGTACAGCTTCCGGGTCATGTGGCCAGCATGACTAAGCTGCTTCTGGTGAACCAGAGCAGCATACGGAAACGCCGTTTACCTTCCTGCCGGAGCGGCACCTACCATATTTTTCGCTCTATAAGACGCACCTTTCCCCTCCTAAAAAGTAAGGGGAAATGTGTGTGCGTCTTATGGAGCGAATGCAGGTGGGAGGCTCTGCTCAGCACTCCCTTTAAAGAGCTCCACGCACTCTTTAAAGGGAGTGCGGCTCTTGGGGGAGCCTTAGCCGTGCGCAGTCTCTCCTGGGCAGGGGGAGAATTCATGCCGCTGTCAGGGAGCGGCTGTATGCAGCTATCCCATAAGCCAGGACAGCAAGCAGGATTGCTGCGCTGTGATCCCGCTTGCTGTCCTGGCTTCTTGCTTAGCCACGTTCAGCCTCTCCCGGGCAAGAGGAGCCTTCATCCCGCTGCCTGGGAGTGGCTGCGCGCGGCTATCCCATAAGCTAGGACAGCAAGCGGGATGGCTGAGCTGCGATCCCTCTTGCTGTCCTGGCTTCTGGAATTCAGAATATTTTTTTTCTTGTTTTCCTCCTCCAAAAACTAGGTGCGTCTTATGGTTTGGTGTGTCTTATAGAGCGAAAAATACGGTATTTATCTACTTGCACTTTTGACGTGCTTTTGAACTGCTAGGTTGGCAGGAGCAGGGGCCGAGCAATGGGAGCTCACCCCGTTGCGGGCATCCGAACTGCCGACCTTCTGATCGGCAAGTCCTAGGCTCTGTGGTTTAACCACTGTAATTCTCTCTACGTGGGGCTGCCCTTGAAGCTGTCCCAGAAACTCCAGCGGGTGCAGAATCCTGCAGCGAGGCTCCTCACGGGGTCTCTGCCATGGGAGCATATTCACCCAGTGCTTTTCCAGCTGCACTGGCTCCCGGTGAAGTACAGGGTCAGATTTAAGGTGCTGCTTTTGACCTTTAAAGCCCTTCACGGCCTAGGACCCTCGTACCTACGGGACCGCCTCTCCCGATATGCTCCACGGAGAACCTCAAGGTCCATAAATAACAACACCCTAGTGGTCCCAGGCCCTAAGGAAGTTAGATTAGCTTCAACCAGAGCCAGGGCCTTTTCAACATTAGCTCCGGCCTGGTGGAACTCTCTGCCTCATGAGACCATTTCTTTCCGCAGGGCCTGTAAGACAGAGTTGTTCCGCCTGGCCTTTGGCTTGGAGCCAATTTGATTCCCTCCCTCCCTCTCTTTCTTTTTTCTTTGCCTTTCTCCTCCTGCGATGAGGCTACATTTTAATATTTTAATGTTTCAATATTTTAATGTTGTATTTTAATTTTGTTTTTAAGTTGTAATCATTCAACTTGTTTTTATTATTGCTTGTTAGCCGCCCTGAGCCCGGCCTTGGCTGGGGAGGACGGGGTATAAATAAAAATTATTATTATTATTATTATTATTATTATTATTATTATTATTTATAAGTTTCACATTCTGGTCTTTATAAATTACATCTATACTTCTTAAAAACTTTGTCCCCAGACCCATCATTTCTAAATTATTTTTCATAAAAAATCAGGACACCTTATCAAATGCCTTTTCCGTGTCTATAAAGATTAATACAGCTTGTTTATTTATTTTTGTTTCTAAATATTCAATTATATTTACTATGTTTCGTATGTTATCTTTTAACTGGTTTCTCTTCAGATCGTAGAAATCTTTCGCTTTTTGCTGTTTCTATTATAAATATTGGTATGGTTTTAACAGATTTTATATGTGTATATTGTTTTAATCTTATCAATGTTTAATTGCTTTTTAATTATTGTTCTTTCTGTGTTTTTAGCTGTAAGCTGTCTGGAGTCCCATCAGGGGAAAAAGTGGGGGACTGACTGACTGACTGACTGACTAACTAACAGAATGAATGAAGTGGGGGACTCCACTTTGTGGGGTTCCTGAGTCAGGAAACCCCCCTTTGGTAAGGCTCTACAGGGTTTGTCCTGGGGTTGGCATTAAGCTCTGAATAGCCATGATCACCTAAGCTTTGGTGAATTGCTGGGTTTCTGGAGCTGGGCTCTTTGCAGGATGCGGTTCTCCCTTAGCAAAGGGTCTGGATCTGGCTTCCCTTGTTGGGCAAGTCACTCATTTGCCTTCTTCCTCCAGGGAGCCTTCCTTCTGCCCCAGGAATACTGGAGAAGCAGCCTTATCTACTGCAAGCTCCTGTTCAGACTGCCCCCCCCCCCCCAAGTGCTGAGCTGAAAGCAGAGGAAGCCTTGGGTAAGGGGGCAGTGGGTAGGAAAGGGGCTGGGCATTTTATACCTGAGGCCTTAGTCAGACCAGCATTTGTCAGTATTGCCTACACTGACTGGTAGCAATGGCTCTTTGGGATTTCTGGCCGGAGTTTCTCTCCCCCAGCCCTCCCTGGAGATGCTGCCAGGGATTGGCACCTTCTGCAGGCCAAGCGGATGCTCTTCCCCTGAGCTGCAGCTCTTCCCCAACTCCAGTCCAGGAGAACTTCCCAGTGGAAGCCCCACTTCAGGACCACGGGGTTGCCATATGGGCCTGGATGTGTTCCTGTGTGTGTGCCAGGGAAGAAAAGCAAGGCTCTCCTGTGATGCCACCATCAAATTCACTGCCATTGTTTATTTTGCTGAAACTGTTATAAGAATTCTAAGGTCCCAAATAAATGTTCATAAATGTACAAGGCAAACACATACATAAGTATATAAACCATGTGTCTAAAACAGTACAGGAGAACAATCCTGAAGCCATTTTGACTTCCCTAGTGACCTCAGTTATTCCTCTGCAGTAAGGGAGGCAAATGGGGGAAACCTCCCCATTGTCTCTTTGCTCACAAACCCTGTCTTAAGGGGTTATTTGTGTATGAATAGGGTGAGTCTATGACCTGGACTCAGGAACTGAGTATTTACCATCACAAAAGAATGGCCAGGCTGCCCAGGTAGAACAATCAGTGGCCATTATAAGGTATCCTGACAAACAGGATTTCTGCGGGGGACCACCTCTTTCTGTGATGTATGTATGATGTTTTGGGAGGTGGTCTTGAGCTACAGGGTGGGTAATTTCAAAATTCTATATAAGGGCTTGCACACCATTGTTCGGGGTTTCTCTCCTCCCTCCCTGTGTGTGTGGGGGGGGGGGAGTGGGGGACCCTTTTGCAACAGAGTTGGCCTCTGTTATTTTCTCCTACGGATAGGGAATCTACTTAATGACTCTATACGGGCTCTTGGATACCCCATAAGGAAAAATGAAACTGTTTGGGGGCTGCCACAGCAAATCACAGCACAACCAAGCACAATCCAACAAAACTATCGTCAAAGGAAAAGAAGAGGCAGCCAAAGCCACAGAACGTAAACTGACCAGCACAAACAGTTTAAAATGCCTGGTGCCCCAAAGATGCCCAGGAAGGGTCCAGTGGTTACAGCTAAAGAGGGGTCCACTTCCACCTCCTTGCCAGCAGAGCATGGGAGCTTCTACTGAATGCCTGAAGGAGCAAGAGATGCTCCTTCTTCAGGTCTTTGGGTCCCCAGCTGTTGAGGCCTTTAAGCTGAGGCCTCATGCCCTCAGGTGGCTTCTGGAAAGAGGGGAGACAAATCCATAGCTGAGAGATCTTGCTCTGTAGCTAAATGAGTGCCCTCTCCCAACCCAGGTGGCCTCCAGATCTTTTGCACTACAACCCAGCACAGACCCGCATCCCAGCGGGGGAAGGCTGGGACACGGGGTTCCAGATGTAGGAGACACAGCACTGCACCAGCCACCTGCCTTTGGGCTTTGCTTGCCAGCCCCTCACAGCAGCGTCCAGTGGACTGTGAGCCGTTTTCTGTGGCCCAGAAGGCAGATCCAATAATCAGGCCATAGAGAAATAGCCACAGAGAAAATGCTGGGCCCAACATGCAGGGGCAAGATGCCTTTGAGCCCCAGATTTCTTGTGGGTCTGGGCAGGGGTGGGACAAACAGCGGGTAATGGCTGCTGCCTCTGGTGTCCTGCTGGGGGTCTCCACAGAGAGATAGGGGGATTCGAAAGACTGGACCCAATGGAGCCTCAGCCTAAATCACTTGAGTTCTGAGACACTTGTCATTAAGGACATGAGAAGAGTGGCCCATCTAGTCCAGCCTCCTGCTCTCACAGTGGCCAACCAGGTGATCATTGTGGGAAACCTGCAAGCAGGATTCGAGAGCCTTCTCCCGCCCAGCGCTTTCCAGCAACTGGGATTCAGAAGCGTCATTGCCTCTGAGTGCAGAGGCAGAGCATGGCCCTCGTGGCCAAGAGCTATTGATAGCCTTAGCCTACAATCATAGATTTCCCCAGTCCTCTTTTAAAGCCATCCCAGTTGGTGGGCATCGCTGACTCCTCAGCGCGTTTCCTGATTTGACTCTGCACCGCATGAAGAGGGACTTTGCTTTCCGTGTCCGAATCTTCCAGCAGTCTGCTTCCTTGGATGCCCACGTCATGGGCAGCAGAGGGGGTGTGCATGCGCTCAAGACAGCAAGAGAGAGAGATTTCAACCTGCCAGGCACAGCTCCCTATGCTTCTGGGTGGTGGGGGCAGGGAAAGAGAGAGACTGAGAGAGGAAAAAATGCAATTTATTTCCTCTTATCTCCTGGGAGGTAGGAAGAGGATTAAGAGTAATTAGAAAAGGATGGATTTCTGAAAAATAAGTCATGTCAGACTAACCTGATCTCGTTTTTTGACAGAATTACAAGCCTGGTAGATGAAGGGAACGCAGTGGATGTAGCCTACCTCGATTTCAGCAAGGCATTTGACAAGGTGCCCCATGATATTCTTGTAAAGAAGCTGGTAAAATGCGGTCTTGACTATGCTACCACTCAGTGGATTTGTAACTGGCTGACTGACCGGACCCAAAGGGTGCTCATCAATGGTTCCTCTTCATCCTGGAGAAGAGTGACTAGTGGGGTGCCACAGGGTTCTGTCTTGGGCCCGGTCTTATTCAACATCTTTATCAACGACTTGGATGATGGACTCAAGGGCATCCTGATCAAATTTGCAGATGACACCAAACTGAGAGGGGTGGCTAACACCCCAGAGGACAGGATCACACTTCAAAACGACCTTGACAGATTAGAGAACTGGGCCAAAACAAACAAGATGAATTTTAACAGGGAGAAATGTAAAGTATTGCACTTGGGCAAAAAAAATGAGAGTCACAAATACAAGATGGGTGACACCTGGCTTGAGAGCAGTACATGTGAAAAGGATCTAGGAGTCTTGGTTGACCACAAACTTGACATGAGCCAACAGTGTGACGCGGCAGCTAAAAAAGCCAATGCAATTCTGGGCTGCATCAATAGGAGTATAGCATCTAGATCAAGGGAAGTAATAGTGCCACTGTATTCTGCTCTGGTCAGACCTCAGCTGGAGTACTGTGTCCAGTTCTGGGCACCACAGTTCAAGAAGGACACTGACAAACTGGAACGTGTCTAGAGGAGGGCAACCAAAATGGTAAAAGGCCTGGAAGCGATGCCTTATGAGGAACGGCTAAGGGAGCTGGGCATGTTTAGCCTGGAGAAGAGGAGGTTAAGGGCTGATATGATAGCCATGTTCAAATATATAAAAGGATGTCACATAGAGGAGGGAGAAAGGTTGTTTTCTGCTGCTCCAGAGAAGCGGACACGGAGCAATGGATCCAAACTACAAGAAAGAAGATTCCACCTAAACATTAGGAAGAACTTCCTGACAGTAAGAGCTGTTTGACAGTGGAATTTGCTGCCAAGGAGTGTGGTGGGGTCTCCTTCTTTGGAGGTCTTTGAGCAGAGGCTTGTCAGCCATATGTCAGGAGTGCTCTGATGGTGTTTCCTGCTTGGCAGGGGGGTTGGACTCGATGGCCCTTGTGGTCTCTTCCAACTCTATGATTCTATGATTTTATGACTTGTTTGGGAAGGCCTTTTTCTTTCCCTCTGGCAACATTGAATCCCGGCAAAAAAGCCACACAGCCTCCAGATGCCTTTGCCTTCCCCAAGGTGGTGAAGCTTCTAGTGGGGGAGATGGGTGTGGGGCCTGAAGCCCACTGGCGAGTTGTATATAGTTATTCAGTCGTAGGTGGGAAGGGTCTTTCTGCACATGCTAAGAGAAGCTCTCTCTGGGACTATTGGTGTACTTCTACTATTCAGGCAGCCCTGACTGTTGGCAACTGTGCGACAGGCAGAAATTCATTAGGTGTAGCAAATCTCTCTCCCCCCCCCCCCCCAGCAAAATCAGAGGAGTCTGATGCTAGGGAAAGAAGGGAAGCAACAGCTTCCACCAGTCGGGATTCCCTACCCAGCAAGAAGATGCCCTGGCTGAAGATGAGACAAGTTGGTGTCCAGAGAAAAGGGATCTTCTAAATTTTCTCCACAGTTCCCGATAAGAGTCCTCCACTCACACTCAAAGGGTCAAGTGGATTAATTGTGGCATGCTGGCAACCTGTAGCCTGTGCTGTCTTAGTTTATCACAACTGGGGCAAGAGCTCTGACTATGTCCACTTCCGGGGGGGTGGGGGTGTGCTGCGCTGCAGTGACAGCTTGGGGATTGGGACCCCCCTCAGGCTGCAATTGACATGCTCCAAAACTGAGTGCCTGATGCCATCTGGTGGCTGTGGAGGGGTGCAGCCACCAAGAATATCTCACCCCTTACAATCTAGATTTGGGGGTAAAGGAGTGAAATATCATTTGATATTTAAAACAACAACAACAACAATATAATCATTATTATACCTGCCATCATAGGAGCAGCCTCTGAATAGCAGTTGCTGGAAAACGCAGGCGGGGAGAAGGCTCTTAGGCCCTGATCCTGCTTGCAGGCTTCCCATGGAGGCATCTGGCTGGCCAGGCTGAGGATTCACGACCAGACGGGGCCACTGGCCTGAGCCTGCAAGCTTGCCTTACCTTTTCATGACTGAGGGAGGGTATTCACAGGATGAATAATCACTAAATCCCCCTGGTGGCATCAGTGGGGGGGCGGGGAGTCATAAACATTTATTTGAAATTGCCAGGGAGGAAACTTGGTTGAATGGAACTTACTTGTGCGTAGACATAGAAGGATCTTGGCCATGGGGAAGGATGTCTCTAGGTAACACAGCCACACAGAACCTCTGCTTCCATGCTAGCTGGGCTAAAGGGATGTGTGGCAATTGAGAAAGGAGCCTTTTAGCCTGTGAATGTGGTACAGCCTTGGAGGTTTATGGCCTCTTTGGCTGAGTTTGATGGCAAGGCAGCATCTAGCCGCCGCCCCCCCCGCCGCCCCAGCACATCAGGCACAACTGCACCAGTGGAGACGTGCTCCAGTACACAACCCCTGGTCCATGGGGGTTGCTCTCCATGGCAGGGAGGTGATGGCCCAAGCAATGGGGTGGTCAGCAGCCCCCAGATTTCAGGCCAAAAAGAAGATGAGTCAAACAGATTTCAGTACCACAGCCAGTGATCCTCCCTGCAGAGTCCTGCAGGAAGTGACAGATAATAGAAGCCCAGAATTGTAGAGCTAGAAGGGACCACAAGAGTCATCTAGACCAACCTCCTGCAATGCAGGAATCTCAGCTAAGGCATCCATGGCAGCTGACCACCCAACCTCAGTTTAAAAATCACCAGGGAAGGAAAGTCCATGATCAAATGAATTCTGAATTAATTAGGTCTAACTAAGTGAAAAACTGTGGTTTATTTGAGTAAACGGGGGTTGTTATTATTTTCCTAGACACAGAATTTGGATTCTGAAAAAGATGACATATGTCCTCTGCCAGAGCACCAGCCAGGGCAGCTGATGGCTCCTCCTTGTTCTGGCATATAAAAGAGGTGGAAAAGAGTGTTTATTCTTATTAATAATAGTACTTATTTTGCTAGGTTGTTTACTTAAAAGCTGAATTTTGCATTTTGGTTGGCTGAAGGCTGCCTTTTGCAATAGCTCAGGGTGTTTTTCCTGCAGCCAAAGGTCAGGTCAGCATCACTGAGTTTGACGGAGCTCTCTGGTCACTGTGCACAGGAGGAAGGCAGTCATGTGTTCAGTCTCTTCTGGGGGTGTGGTTGATGTGTGTGCCATGATGAGATCCTGCACTTCCAAATCTACTATTACACTTCTGGCCATAAGCTGACCACCAGTGGTCTGCAAGCTTTATTCAGGTGGCCCGTGGTGTACCTGTAAAACTGCCATTAAAAACCATGCAGCACCTAGCACAGTGCACTACCGTTGCTATGATGTGGCTGTGGGTGCACAAGCGGAAAAAGAAAAACCATCCTGTTTGTGGGGCGTTTTGGGTGCAGACAAAGTGTGTGAGCAAGTCATAAGAAAACTGAAGTGGATTGCAGTGAAATGAACTAACTTCCCTGCCAGGATGGGCAAAGCTCAGAGAAGTCTAGCAGGATTTCAGAGGATTGGATAGGCACATTTTGGGGAAAACACAAACAATTTGTCAAAGAGATGAAATAGTTTTGAATCCTCTCTTGAGAGGGATCCAGAAGTCTGATTTGAGCCCAATGACCTGAAATACAGCAAGTCTGTGACCCCTGGTCTGCAGCCCCATTCCCACTTGCCCCTGTTCTCCAACTTAAGTTGCACAGGGCATCCCAAGATAAACAGCTTGGGAAGAAGCCTTAAATGCTCTTGCTTGTGGAAATTGACAGCCCACCTCCTCACACCATTTAGAAAGAGGAAAGATTGGACTACGTGTAGCCATTATGCATGGCAGCTAAGAATGGAGCCTCCCTCTTTAGAGGGAGCCTACTCAGGTGTCAGGGGACATGAACAGGACAGAGAGGCTCTGCTTGTGAATTGTGCTTGCTTGGCTGCTGTTGAAAACTGGGTGAACCTTCTGCTAAGTCAGCAAGGCAGTTCTTATGTCCTTGTGATCCCCAGACAATGCCTTGCATGGAGAGGGGAGACAGCAGCTATGAGCATCGTCCCATTCTTCATGAGTCACTAGGCCAAGCAAGAAATTATTGCATAGCCTTTTAATAAGTCCCTGCAATGATGGAATGCAGCCTCCTGCGAGGACAGGAACTACCTGCCCTTCAACCTTCCTCAGATGAAAATAGGAACGTTCTCTTCTACATCAGCATCACTGCCAGGGGGACAGGGGCTTTTCTTCATGTGAAGATGTTTATTACTTTTTCTCATGATCACTTCCTCCAGCTAGATGGATGGCTGGGGGCCGACAGTCACAGCCTCCCCCCCTACTGCTGCTGCTCCTCCACCGGCTGGCCAGCTGCCTTGCCTGCCTGGCTCTCCCCCTCAGACCCAGGACAAGACTCTTCCCTCTTCCCCCCACCCTGCCTTCTCTGATTCCCAGGAGCCAAGCAAAGGAGGAGGAGGAGAAGGAAGCAGCCTGGGTTGACCCCCCCCCCCGCTTCCCCCAGCATGAAGCTATTTCCGGTTAGCATACCTCTACAAAGATGGGAATCCAGGACTCTGCATGACAAAATGAGAAGCCTAATGATGCCTTGGGGGTTTTCCTTATGGTCTGGACATTTTCAGGGCAGTTGGAGACTATGGAAATGGGGCCTTTGTCAAAAAATGGGCAGAAATCCAGTCTGGATGTGTGGATGAACTGAGCAGGCAGATTTTGTCATATTCCCAATGCCAGGTAGCCAACTACACAGAAAGAAGTCCACACAATTTGGATCCCATGCAGTAAGGAACTGCAGTGCTGGGTTAACTATGCCTTAGGTGTGTGTAGGGAGACCTTGGCTGCCGTTGGCATCTGCCAGTCAGAAATCCATTCGGGAGCCCATGGCGCTGCCACCCAGGCCATGTGGTAGCAGCATCCTCTGTGCTCCTGAAGGGGACAGGTTAGGTTACCCAAAAACCTGTGTAGTTACCCCCCCACCAGGCCTCAAGACTTTCAAATTACTTTCTCTGAGGATTCAGTAGCTAACAAAGCATTAGCTAGCATTAGCTTTGCTGTAACAAAAAAGGCTGAGAAAACAATGCTTTTTGTTTCACAGGCCTTCAGTGGCCTTGCCAGCAGCGCATCCAGCTTGTCTTACCAATTGCAGCTTTCTTCCGGGAACAGCGCCAGGAGAGCCAGAGAGAGAAACAATTTTTTTCATCATGAATAGAGATTGTTTCTGCCAACATTGTGTGCAAACTCATAAGATTGGGAGGGGGAAAGGGGGATCTGGAAGATGGATATAAACTGCTTGTAAAAATGGTTTCAGGTGTGCTTGCTGTGAATTATCACGCAGTTGCCTTCTGCTACCCCGGATGCCAGAATAAAGCTCTTTCTCTGAATTAACCCCTCGGTGTCTGTATTGGCTCCTCCCCCCCTCCCCCCCCGCGCAATGCTCTTCCTACCCTTGAAAAAGGCCTAGAAAGGCTACACTCCCAAACTCCGACAACTTGTTGCCTTCACCATTAAAAAACAGAGCAGTACAATTTCTATTAAGGTAACTTACACTAAGTTCTGCCACCTCCCATGGAAGTTTTAGCTTAAAAATATTTAATCCCAACAATTTTATAAAAAGAGACCTGTAAGAACGGAAACAGAAATCTGGGTACAATTTTTCTTTTTTGGCACTTTCCCCCTCCCTCCTCTTACCACTGCAAATTACAAATACACATTCTTCTTTTTTCCTGTAATTATTTTTTTTTGGGGGGGGAGGAAAAAGTAAATTACTAAATAGCCCCTACGCCTTACTCTTGACAACTGCAGAGACGCACAAACCAGATTTCTAAACTAAAACAGACGTTTAAAAAACATTGCCATGGTTACAATTTCACCATTTTTACAAAGATGCCAATGCCAAGAGGGGCATCAGCTGCCCCTCCAGTTACCCATTAATAACAGGGATGGTTTGAGAGGGGGACAGGCTGGATGGAGGCAGGAAGGGGCGGCAAAAGGGGCAGAGTTTCTCTGCAGTCCAAATAGTGCTCTTCCCATCTTCATGTTCCTATGGAAAGGCTGCAAGTTTGAGTTTGCTTTCTTTGCACAATTGTCCAGGAGCAAAGACAGTCCACACTGCAGGGCCTTCCGGTGTGGAAGCAGGCAGGGAGTTGGTGGGAAGGGGAATCGGGTGCATTTGTCCCATGCCCCAAGGCAAGTGGTGTTTTGCAGACCACTCCTTTCTCCTGATCTAGCTCATCTAAAGCAGTTGTTCCAGGTGGCTTTTTTTTTTAAAAAAAGGCCCAACAGTGCAAAATCCCGATGATTCAGAATTCCAATGTTTCTCACGCACAAACAGGATGTATTGAACAGGAACCTTGTGTGAATGATGGGGCTTTTGCTATACCCTGCTTCGGGAACTGAAGATGGGGGACCAAACAGTTGCCAGTATGGTCACCTGCCTGCTTCCTGTCATTTTCCAGACAAAAAAGACTGGATGCAGCATTTCCCTCCTCCATGTTCAGAAGCCACTAATCCAATACACACCCATACACCGTTCCTTCACATGCCTTTCAGGGAGCCAAAGATCCACCGTTTTCTTATGTTGTTGGCTCCAATGTGTGCAGCAGAAACACTACAACATGAACCAAAGAGCCTGGAACTGCCATTTTTGCCCTGAGGTACAGTAAAAGTTGGCAGACAGCAGACTTAAGCAGCAGCCACAGAATTCTTTGAAGGCAGGTAAGACCAGCTGGGAGTAATTCACCAATCTGCTGTCCAGCTTCCAGAGACATTTTTCTCTGCCTTCCCTAGCCAAACCATCCCCTAGCTGGCCATTTTACACTGGTTTACATCCATGATTCAAGACAAAAATGGGACGAGATTTCAACACACGATTTTCGTCATTTTGTCACTGTTGCTCTTCAGGTAGTCACCAGTGGCTTTCCAAGCTCCTCTACAAGTTGGCCCCACTTTCTCTTCCAGCAGCTCAAACAGAGGAAAACACAGCACCAAGTTCCGGGGGGGGGGGGGGGGAGCGCAGTGGCTGCCATGAGAAGAGATCCCTCTGCCCACTGGACCTGGCGTTGCCCAGCTCACTCAGGGACCAGAAGCAGCTTCCTTTTTAAGCGACAGTAAGGAAAACCCCAACTCACAATACACAACGAATGCACCACAGTGTTATTTTTTATGCAGCCATACAGGAGGTTGCCTTGGTGAGCAGGGATTAGCTCCAGAGCCTGCAAATCTTGAGTGCAGCACCCAACCGTGATACTACCGGGAACATAACTGGAGAAGACTTCAAGATGGAGAGGAAGGTGGCAAAAGGAGAAGGAGCAACATGGTCAAGCTCTCAGCCAAACTCCACTGGACATTTATCACTTGAGGAGGTTCTGGGAGAAGAAATCAAGGCTGTTTCTGGAGAGTTCCACGAGGTCAGCTTTATATGGATACTTCATATTCTCGTGTTTCCTGGGGAAAGAAAACAGACTCTGGTCAACGGCTGCCTTTGCTCCAAAAAGGGTGCCAGCTATGTCTTTTCAGCAGGGGAAATTGCTTAGAGCTTCAGACACCTGGTCAGAACTATTTTATTTCAGGGGGCCTCTGCACTCTGAATACTTCTCAGGGTTTTTTGTTTTGTTTTTTAAAAACCAATGTTTTGTTGTTGTTGAGATTTTACATTCTTGAGGTTTTAAATTCATGTTAACTTTTAAAAGTTTGGGGATGGGGACTCCTCACTGAAGGCCGAAAGAGAGGAAGATGGTTGTAGACTGCTGCTGCTGCCACTAGTAGGACCACAGACTGGAAGCATGCAGTGAGGCTGGATGTCATGCCTTGTTCTCAGACTACCAACGGCAAGTCTCTGGAGCAAATAAACCCAAGCTGTAACCTTGGAAAGGGCAGCTCATTTCATCCAGTGACTCTGCTTACCATGTGGTCACTATGGAGAGGCCCAGAAACTACTGTGATGGCACATGGGGCAAGACAAGGGAGCATCATTGTGGTTCTTCGAGGCAGTTGAATGAGGGCAACATTCAGGACTGTCCTGAGACATTTTACTGCCTCTGTCTGCCTCACAATTGCCTCCACAGGGACTTGTGTGTTCCTCATGGAGCCAAATCAAGATGCTGCTTTTAATCCAGGAATCCGTCAACTCACCCCTGTCTCATAAATTGGGTTGTCAAACTCTGTCTCCACTGTGATCTGGCTATATGGGTGAGAGTACATGAGGGGCAGGCGCAGGCTGGAGTAGTAGCGGCACCTGTGAGTTGGGGAGAGAGAGACACCAGAGAGAAGAGTCAAGAGAGCAGAGTCCAAAGGGATCCACTGAGCAACACTTTCCAAGCCCTTCCAGCAGCACTCGTGGTGGGTGCTTTTGAGGGAGATGATGCATTGATGGCCCAGGACTTTGGGATCATTGGAAGGGGGCTGAACGCCAGCTGCCCCAGGGCCCCTCCTCCCACTCCATTAGTTTGCCACAGATTGACATGTACCTCCCAGAGCACAGTGCCACAAAGACAGAGCAAGGGTGCTGAGGAAAGGTCCCTGAGAAGCCAAGAGCTACAGGTGGGCTGGCAGAAGCAGCCAAGCTGGCTCAGAAGCTGAGCCCTCCCTCCAAACGCACCAAACGCCTCCCGAACCAGAGAGGGCACCTGCCACCACCCTGCCTTCCTACCTGGTGATGTAGACGTATGCTCCCCCCAGCAGCAAAGAGACCACAAGCACTGGGATGAAGATGGCCAGCGCCATGTTCCCCCCTTCCAAGGACGTTTCTGCGGCAGCTTCAGCTACTGAAGAGAGAAGTGCCGGGGTGAGATCCTGGACAGGTAAGCACCCCATGGGATTCTCTCTTACAGGGCACCCAAGACTGACACCCCAAAGCACCTAATGGAAGTTGCAGACTGGAGATTAGCCTTGAAATGGATTTCCCTCCAAGGGCACCGCTAGGTGCTTAAGAGGCTTTGAACAGGCACAGGAAACAAATGGGTGTCCATGTTCCGTGCAAAGTGTCCTTTGGTCCTCCCACACAAGCCCTCTGGGAGCAGCCTCATCCCAGGGGGGAATGCAAGTAAGTTGAGGGGAAAGGCTGCCTCCCAACTCTGCCCTTCTAGGACTGGGCAAAGGGCAGCTGCCAAATAGGCACCTGAGCGAGTGTGAGAGTTTCTGCAGCTCCACCCACCCTGGTCTTTCATGGCTTAGGGAGATGGATGGCTAACACTCAAGACAGATCTTCAGATATCAGAAGACAATCTTTCCCACAATTAGCTTGCGCTGAGGAAACACTGACTGTCTGTTAAAGCAACAGAGCTTTCCCCTGCAGAGAAGAGCCCAGCTCTCTTGCCCTCCATTTAGCCAGAGCAAAGTAGGTCTGCACTCCAAGCCAGTTCCTGAATCCACAAGCTCAAGGATACAGTTCTGTCGGGCAGGAAGACGGAGAAAACCCTGCAATTGCCTTGGGTCTGGAATCCACAACTGCTATCCACGGCAGGATATAAGGCATGCATATCTCAGAGGAGAGGCAAATTGAAAGCTCCCGGGGCCTCTGCGGGGAGCATTTGATGGACAAGGAGATGCTATAAGAACAGGTGGCTGGCCAGGAGGCCAATGACTGGAAGACAGCAAAGGAGCTTGTGGAAGATTCTGTCTCTAGAACACGTGAAGAGCCTGCTGGATCAGGCCAGTGGCCCATCTAGTCCAGTACCCTGTTCTTACAGTGGCCCGCCAGAGGTAAGCCTACATGCAGGCTCCAAGCACAAGAGTGTTCTCCCCACCTGTTGAGGCAGAGCACAGTCACTGCAGCTGGTAGCCATTGAGAGCCATCTTTAGGGAAGTGGGAATCTTTGG
Source organism: Podarcis tiliguerta (assembly GCF_965153285.1). Lineage (NCBI taxonomy): Eukaryota > Metazoa > Chordata > Lepidosauria > Squamata > Lacertidae > Podarcis > Podarcis tiliguerta. The sequence goes on from NC_139549.1 coordinate 42,275,594, forward strand.
GGAATGGGCTTAGAGAAGGAGCAGAGGACTGCATTTAATCTTTGCTCTCTTGCTCTGTTGGGGAATTTGCTGATTTCCTGTAATTTTTTCTTTGCAATATCTTTTTCTTAAAAGATCTTACTTTTTTTTTTTTTTTGCATCTTAATAAACTTTTTGTTTCCTAATGGATTTGCCAATAAAGCACACATGACAGAAACTCCAAAGGAAAACTAATCGGGATCCTTTTGACTCTGGAACTTGGGGAGCCCATGAAAATATTCTGCTCACCTTCTAAGGCATGCTCAAAGCTGTCTTGATTCACTGAAAGAGAAAGGCAGGTAGGTTAGCTTGGGGCTGCTGGATCCAGAGGCTGCCCCAGAGAAGATGAGGGAAAGGAGGCAGGCAGGCAAGCAAGCAAGCAAGCAAGCAAGCAAGCAAGCGGCTGCATCCTGGCCCCTCTCTCTTTCCAGGGGACAGTACCTTTGCAGACAGGGAGTGGCCCACTCCAGCGGGAGGGCTGTCCCAGAATACACTTGATGGTGACCTCTCCGATGAGCTCAAAACCCTCATAGCACATGAATGTCAGGGACTCCCCGGGCAGGTAAAGGCGCTTGTAGAGGATCTGGTATCCGTTTTCTGGTAGGCCTGGGTTCTCACAGGCGAGAGATTCTTCAGCTAGGAGGAAACACACAGAGGAGGAAGCCTTTGAACATTCTTTCCCCCTCCAAATCAGGTCTGCATGAAGCTTCTTTGGTTCAGTGTGCATAGATTTATTTCTTGCACTTAGCTCCCACCTGTGAGGCAGGTTAGGCTGGGAGGGGCAATGGCTGGCCCAAGGCTCACGGCCAAATCCGGGATTTGAACTCTGCATGAGACAGAGAGTGTTTTTCCCCAGCGGCTCAAGCAAGACTGGCTCCACATAAGCAGTGCTGCTCTGCCTCTCCTGCCCCACAAATGTGTTAGAAGCATTGCCTTGCAACCTTCCCTGTGAAGAACGAGGGTTTTCTCACAGCAAAGGCCACAAATTAACCTGTGGGCTTGGAGCACCTTTTGGCAGCTGTTTGCAGGTGTGAGCCAAGTGCTTCTCCACCTGTCTTTTGGAGGGCTCATCCAACCACTTGCTGGCAACAAATATTGATTTGATGCTATAATTTGGCTCAGTTCCTGGCATATCCAGAGAAAAAAGATTTCTGGCCCCATATTTGCAGATCACCATCTTCAAATATATGAAGGGCTGTCACACAGAAGATGGAGCAAGCTTGAGGGTAGGGCCTAAAACCAATGGATTCAAATGACAAAAACGGAAATTTTTACGCAGAGGTCATATGGCCATCTGTCAGGGATGCTTTAGCTGAGATTCCTGCATTGCTGGGGCTTGGACTAGATGACCCCCAGTCACCTCAAACTCTTCAATTCTACGATTCTAGATGATAAGGAAGAGCCCTCTCCATCCGAGGCCTTGAAGGGAGCTTCTGCTGGTTAAAAGAGATCTTTTTGAGCCCAAATCTATCAAGGACCTGGACCTGTTGAAGGCAGCTTCATATGGTATTCTTGTATTTATATTCAAATGCCAACCCACAGGGGTTTCAGTCCCCCACAACTCAACCGTGGCTTCTCGTTTCCAGGAAGTGTGTGAGTTTTGCATTCAGAGGGGTAAAGGGCCCAACGTACAAACACAGTGGGGCAGCCTTGAGGTCCAGATGGGTGTCCCCGTCTCGCGGCTGTAACAGGTCAGGAGAGAACTTCCTTCAAGAACGAAGCCCGGATTGCAGGTGTACTGGATTGTGGTCCCGACCAAGAGCACGGGGTCAGAAATCAAACGGGCTGAGTGCTCCACCTCCCCAGGGTCTGTGCAGTACATAACTAGAGGAGAGAAAGGAACAGAGTTAGATGAGAACTGGGGGCATCCATGGCAAGAGTTGGTCTCTCTAGCTTGCAGTATTGTAGGATGTGGAGGATTTCCGGTTTGAAATGCTTCTAGTCCCCATGAAAGCTTTGAAATCTGATGCCTTTTCACCCTTCAGTTTGAAAGGTTTCAATATAATTATAATAATAATAATTTATTTATACCCCACCCATCTGGGCTTTAAAGGTCAGCACCAACACTTTGAATTGTGCTTGGAAATGTACTGGGAGCCAATGTAGGTCTTTCAAGACTGGTGTTATGTGGTCCTGATGGCCATTCCCAGTCACCAGTCTAGCTGCTGCACTCTGGATTAGTTGTAGTTTCCGAGTCACCTTCAAAGGTAGCCCCACGTAGAGCGCACTGCAGTAGTCCAAGTGAGAGATAACCAGAGCATGCACCACTCTGGCAAGACACTCTGGCAGGTAGGATCTCAGCTTGCGTACCAGATGGAGCTGGTAGACAGCTGCTCTGGACACAGAATTGACCTGCGCCTCCATGGACAGCTGTGAGTCCAAAATGATTTCCAGGCTGCGCACCTGGTCCTTCAGGGGCACAGTCACCCCATTCAGGACCAGGGAGTCCTCCACGCCTGCCCACCTCCTGTCCCCCAAAACAGTACTTCTGTTTTGTCAGGATTCAACCTCAATCTGTTAGCCGCCATCCATCCTCCAACCACCTCCAGACACTCACACAGGACCTTCACCGCCTTCACTGGTTCTGATTTGAAAGAGAGATAGAGCTGGGTATCATAGAATCATAGAGTTGGAAGAGACCACAAGGGCCATTGAGTCCAACCCCCTGCCAAGCAGGAAACACCATCAGAGCACTCCTGACATATGGTTGTCAAGCCTCTGCTTAAAGACCTCCGCATATTAATGGACACCCAGCCCAAACCCCCTGATGATCTCTCCCAGCGGCTTCATGTAGATGTTAAAAAGCATGGGGAGAGCTCAGAACCCTGAAGCACCCCATAAGTGAGGGCCTAGGGGTCTGAACACTCACCCTCCACTTTCTGAACATAGCCCAGGAGGAAGGAGCGGAACTATTGTAAAGCAGTGGCCCCAGCTTCCAGCTCCTCTAGACGGTCTAGAAGGATGTTATGGTCGATGGTATCAAAGGCCGCTGAGAGATCCAGCAGAACTAGGAAACAGCTCTCACCTTTGTCCCTAGCCTGCCGGAGATCATCAACCAGCACGACCAAGGCAGTTTCAGTCCCATGATGAGGCCTGAATCCCAACTGGAAGGGATCCAAATGGTCCGCTTCTTCCAGGCGTGCCTCATTTAATGTACTGGGATGTGTAAGAATTGCCATTTTTCTGTAGAGCTGTATTTTCAGGTTTTTATTGGTTGGGTTGCTATGCTTGGTTTCAGACAGTGTTTTTGTATGTTTTTCTGGGGGTCACTTTTTGAGGAAAGCAGATCAGAATGACAATAATAACACGCATAGCAGAAACCACAGCTGGCTGAGCTGGGGCTTCTAGCTGCCAAATGGCAAGGCATCTTTGTTCACTCAACCTCTTCTTGCACCTGCACAGCAATCCAAAGCGGGTCCTGGGAATCCCCAGCAGAGGCTGCTCAGGGCAGTCACATTTTATGCACATTGAACTGGTGTGATCTCAGCTACATGGGGCTGAAGACCAGCTGCTTGAAATGGCACAAGTTGAATCCAAGCAAGGCGGAGAGCTCAAGACGAAACTGAGTTCCCGTGAGATCTCCTGTGAAGATCACTAGGCTTCTGGGCCTGGTGTGCTAAGAGGCCCTTGATAGTTATTTACTGCACCCCACATTTTCTCTCTAAGGAGTTCCAGGTGGCATACACAGTTCTCCCCACTCCTCATTTAATCCTCACAGCAACCCTGCAAGGTAGGCTAGGCTGAGAGGCAGGGACCAGCACCCAAGGTCAACCAGCGAGTTCCATATGGCTGAGTGGGGATTCAAACCCTGGCCTCCCAGGTCCTATTCTGACGCACTGGCCTTGACCTCCAAGCAAGGCAGAGGCCTTAAAAACTCCCTTTGTTTTTGTGCTGGTTCCTCTTGAGTTACCTGCTGCAAAAAGAGCTTTTAAGCTCTCCCCCAACTTGCTGGGCAGCTCCAGAGGACTTGGGCATACCTCTGTGTAAGATGAGATCGTACTGTGTAAACTGGGGGAGCCCCCTCAGTTCTGCTCTGCAAGGTGCAAGGCTCTCTCTTACATGGCAGATGCAGGGAGGGTTCCTCAAACCACGAGGAAAGACGTGTTAAGAGTCAGGAGCAGGGCAGACGCGGAGTCAGCACAGGTCATGCCACCCTTGCCTACATTGCGAAGCCCATACTTTTCTCACAGAAGGGCGGGTCGCTGCTCCAGCTGAGGTCCCACTGGCAGGTGAGGGTGTCACTCCCGACAATGTCGTAGCCTGGGTCACACTGGTAGGTGATCTTGGACTCACGAACAAGTTCTGTGTGAGATGTGGTCTTCCAGCCGTTCTGGATTTCAGGCAAGTCTGAACAGGAGTCATTCCGTGACACTTCTGTACCCGGAAAGAGAACTTGCAGTTAAGAAGCAGCTGGGTACACAGCTGGACCCTGCTCCTCAAGCACCTCAAATACCCTCTTGGCAGCTATTTGACAGCTGCAGGAAACATCAAGTTCTAGAAAAGCTGGAGGTGGAACACTCAAAATCTGGGCTGCATCAACCTGGGCTTCTCTAACAGAACATTTTGCCTCCTTTAAGGAGCTTGTGCACACAGCTTGGATGGCACCGTCTCCAGAAGAGCTGCCCCGGTGATGGGATGCGCCCTGCTTAGAGCATTCTGTGATATCACAGAGAGCTTGCAGCAGGGATGCCAACTTGAATAAAATGGGGGGGGGGGCAAGTGGGCCCCACCCCACATAATCCATCACAAGATGCGGCACACACCCACACACCACTTGAATGGCAATGCCCATCAACTCTGGCAGCCCCTGGCCACCTCAAATATTTTAGGGGGCCCCCCAAAGGGACATTGGCTCTTAGGAGTTGGCTCCTGTGGCTTGCAACACCCTCCCTGGTGAGAGGGAGGGGCAAAGTCAGAGGAGGAAGAAATCAGTGCTGTTGCTGATGGAAAGGGCTCTATGCTGTCAAGGTCTTGAGGCTGCCAAGGCCTTGAGAAGTGGGAAATGCAGATGGGGTGGGGGTGGGGGAAGCAGGCTGACAAAAGCCCATGGGACCAGACAGGGGAACTCTGGGTCTCAGTTTGCATAGGGCCAGAGAGCCTGTGAGGACCATCAAGATGCAGCTGACCTCTGCTCACAGTGGCTGGGGAAGAAGCGGGTCAGAGCCCAGAAACAGAGTCTAGGCAGCCACAGCAGATTCCATGCCCCTGACTGGGTTGGGAGGAGTTCCAGACAGTGAGAGTTCAAAGTCAAGGATTTGGCTGCAGGTCCCTATAACAGCACTGTGGGTGGCCAGGCAGGATCCCAAGGGCCATGGATCAAGTTTGCACCACCATCCTCTGCGTTTTTGCTCTGGCCTGCCTGCCTATCTCTATCTATCATCTATCTCTATCATCTATCTATCTATCTATCTATCTATCTATCTATCTATCTATATCTATCATCTATCTATATCTATCTATCTATCATCTATCTATCTATCTCTATCTATCTATCTATCTATCTATCTATCTATCTATCTATCTATCTATCTATCTAGTATATCTATCTATCTATCTATCTATCTATCTATCTATCTATCTATCTAATCTATCATCTATCTATCTATCTATCTATCATCTATCTATCTATCTATCTATCTATCTCTATCTATATCTATCTATCTATCTATCTATCTATCTATCTATCTATCTATATCTCTATCTATATCTATCTATCATCTATCTATCATCTATCTATCTATCTATCTATCTATCTATCATCTATCATCTATCATCTGTCTATCTATATCTATCATCTATCTATCTATCTATCATCTATCTAATCTATCTATCTATCTATATCTATCATCTATCTATCTATCTATCTATCTATATCATCATCTATCTATTTATCTATCTATCATCTATCTATCTATCTATCTAGCTATATATCTATATCTATCTATATCTATCTATCTCTATCTATCATCTATCTATCTATCATCTATCTATCTATCTATCTATCTATCTATCTATCTATCTATCATCTATCTATCTATCATCTATCTATCTATCTATCTATCTATCTATCTATCTATCTATCATCTATCTATATCTATCTATCTATATCTATCTATCTATCTATCTATCTATCTATGTATCTATATCTATCTATCATCTATCTATCTATATCTATCTATCATCTATCATTTCTGTCTACTCTGACAGGGTCATCTCAGGACACTTGCACACCACACAGTGCATCTATCATTTCTGTCTACTCTGACAGGGTCATCTCAGGACACTTGCACACCACACAGTGAAAGCCCTTTGATAGTCACCTCCCAGAGCTACAGTTCCCAGCATGGTTTAACAACCCACCCCTCTTCACAAGGAGCTCTGGGAATTGTAGCTCGGGTGTGTGTGTGTGGGGGGGGGGGTGTTGCCTAACAAACTGCCAGGATTCTTGGGGAGGAAGCCATGGCTGTTTAAAGTGTTATTGTGGCACTTTTAAGGGAGGGTATGAAGGGGTTTCAGCCACAGAGAGGTCCCTTTCCCCATGGGCTCTTCCTGATCCTCTCCCATAGAGATGCAGGGAGTGGGCATTCTGTGCTCAGAGAAACTGCTCTGCCACCTCCCCAACCAGGCACCCCAGGAAGCCTCTTTTTCTCTCTCTCCTTCCCAGTTAAAGGACAAATGGAGGGAGGTGCCCCCAAACACATTTCAAGTCCCTCTTGGCTGGAGCTTGAACAGCTGCAACTGCTAGTTCTTAAAGGTTACAGAGTGGGGAGCAGGGAGCTGTCGCCCTTCCAATGTTGCCGAAATGCAACTCCCAGGTCCCTCTCTGGCTGCTAAGGCTGATGGGAGTTTAACTCCAAGAAAGCCTGGCGGGTCATGGGCTCCTCACCCATCTCCAGTGAGCCTCTGCATCTTGCGCAGTCAGCCCCTCCCCCAGCTTTGCCCTTTCCAGGCCAGGAGGTGGCAAGGCCTCTGGGCACCCTTCCAGGCACCCACCAATGTAGTTCATGATAAATCCCTGCCCTTTTCCAAAGATGAGCCCAGCCGGGTCCGAGTGGAACTGGATGGTCAAGTCTGGCGTGGAGGAGTAGAGTTTCTGAGGCCCACTGCTGCCCAGGTAGTGTCCCAAGATGTGGGTGCTGACGTCGTCTCCATCATAGACAGTGAGGATATCGCTGTTGCTCAGGTTCAGACTGTGCCGGGGGACGGGGAATGGGCAGGCAGAGAAAGAGAGGGTCACCGTGAGAGGAGTCCTTTTGGATCAGCTGGTCTGGGCTCCAACCTCCTTCCCACAGTGGCCAAGAAGCAGGACATCAAGCATTTGCCTCCGATAAACCAATATTCAATGACATATTGCCTCTGAACTTGGAAACTCCATGATCTGCTGCCATAGGAAGGAGCAGGAGGAGTGGCTGCTAGATGTCCCTGCAGCGAATGTGTCTCAGCAACAGCAAGAACACCAAAGGAGCCGTGCAGGATCAGGCTCAAAGCCTCTCTGGCCCAGCATCCTGCTTCCCACATAGGCCAGTCCAATGCTTTCAGGAAGTGCGCAGGCTGAGCACGAAGGAAGTAGCTCTCCTTTGCTGTTACTCAGCCCTTCTGGATCAGACCAAAGGCTCATCTAGAGGTATATTTTAGAACATGCCCTATTCTTTTGATCATAATTGGTCTTAACTAGTTTTAATATTGTATTTTTGAGTTGTTGTTACCCACTCAGGGACCTCAAAATGGAGAGGTGGAGAAGAAATCTAATCTTGTTGTCTGTGTGCTTGCTTGATCTGCGTAGCTCAGTTGGTAGAGCATGAGACTCTTAAAGTTTTTAGTGTTTGATGTTGTAACTGTGTTTTTACTATTTTTTGTTGGGAGCTGCCAAGAGTGGCTGGGGCAACCCTGTCAGATGGGTGGCTTATAAATAATAGAAATTAATAAAAACAACCACCACCACCACCATTCCAGGGATGCAGGTTAGATGACTAGATGACTCTTGTGGTCCCTTACAACTCTACAGTTCTATGATTTAGACATCTTAAGATACTGTAATCAAATTTCAGATGAAGGAGCAGATTTTCTTCTATTTTCCAAAACAATTGAACTCCATTTGGACCCAGGATGGTGGAACAAACTTGTCAGAACAGGGGTTTTCTCTGTCTTGACCTTAGACTGTTTCTGGACTTTGCTTCTTGAGTTGCCCCTGTGTTTTTACTATGGAATTCCTTTTTGGATTGCCCTGAGTGTGGACTTGGGGCAGCTGGGTCCCACAAGCAGTAGTGAAGGCCACCAACTTGGATGGCTTTAAAGGAGGATTAGAGAAATTAATGTGCCTAAGGCTGTCAATGGCTACTAGTCACAATAGCTATGTTTTGCCTTAACGGTTCAGAATGTGCCTCTGAATGTGCAAGTAGTGGGGGGTGGGGGGAGCACTGCTGTTGCTCTGGGGTCCTTCTTGCAGGATTCCTGGTTGGGAAGATGATGATCGAGATGGGCCCTCGGCCTGATCCAACAGGTTCTTCTGCTGCTCTTAGCAGGCTGCTGTTTATATCTGGATGCCATTTTCAACCAAGGTGGTGGACGGAATATTTTAAAACTGCACTGTTTTTAAAATTTTGGTTTTCTTAGAGTTCCTGGGCAATGCTAGAAACTGCCAGTACTTTGTATGGTGACACTGGAAAGCAGATGTCAAGGTTGAGCCCTGCTGTACATGAAGCCTGGAAATCAAGTGCTGCAGTTTCCCAGAACAACTCAAAAGTTTCCCCAGACCTGTTTCGATCAGAGGCAGAAGTGGGATGCACATCCAGGTCACTAGGACCCCTGAGCTAGTTTGCCTTAGTGGTAGACAAGCAGGGAAGAACCAAGCCAAGTAGGCATGACTTGCAAAATGATGAAATCCAAAATGCAAAGCAAGACCGTTCCCCAAGGGCATGGGAAAATAAAACTCGGATGTTCCTGTGCCTTTAAAAGAAGTCAAATGCAAATGGATTACAAATATCAAATAAATAAGTATGTATTCTGTTGTTTTATTCATGTACTATGTTTTAAGCTTCATGGATCCATCCCCTTCATGGATCACTGCCTTGCTGTGGCGAAGGGGCTTGAATAGCTCAGAGTAGCTATGAACTATGCCGAGCAGGGCACCCAAGATGGACAGGTCATAGTGGAGAGTTTTGACCAAACGTGATCCACCTGGAGCAGGAACCGGCAAGCCACTCCAGTATCCCTGCCAAGAAAACTCCATGGACAAAGACAACAGGCACCAAAAAATTATGACGCTGGAAGATGAGCCCCTCAGGTCGGAAGGCGTCCAACATGCTACTGAGGAAGAGCGGAGGACAAGTACAAGTAGATCCAGAGCTGATGAAGCGGCTGGGCCAAAGCCAAAAGGACGCTCAGTTGCGGATATGCCTGGAAGCGAAAGGAAAGTCCAATGCTATAAAGAAAAATATTGCATAGGAACCTGGAATGTAAGAACCATGAACCTTGGTAAGTTGGATGTGGTCAAAAATGAGATGGCACGAATAAATATTGACATCCTGGGCATCAGTGAACTAAAATGGACGGGAATGGGCGAATTCAGTTCGGATGACCATCATATCTACTACTGTGGGCAAGAATCCCGTAAAAGAAATGGAGTGGCCTTCATAGTCAACAAAAGAGTGGCGAAAACTGTACTGGGATGCAATCTCAAAAATGATAGAATGATCTTGATACGAATCCAAGGCAGACCTTTTAACATCACAGTAATCCAAGTTTATGCACCAACTACTGGTGCTGATGAACTGAAATTGAGCAATTCTATGAAGACTTACAACACCTTATAGAAGTGACACCAAAGAAGGATGTTCTTCTCATTATAGGGGATTGGAATGCTAAAGTAGGGAACCAAGAGATAAAAGGAACAACTGGCAAGTTTGGCCTTGGAGATCAAAACGAAGCAGGGCAAAGGCTAATAGAGTTCTGTCAAGAGAACAAGCTGGTCATCACAAACACACTTTTCCAACAACACAAGAGATGACTCTACACATGGACATCACCAGATGGGCAGCATTGAAATCAGATTGATTATATTCTCTGCAGCCAAAGATGGAGAAGCTCTATACAGTCAGCAAAAACAAGACCTGGAGCTGACTGTGGCTCAGATCATCAGCTTCTTATAGCAAAATTCAAGCTCAAACTGAAGAAATTAGGAAAAACCACTGGGCTGATAAGATACAATCTAAATCAAATCCCTTATGAATACACAGTGGAAGTGAGGAACAGGTTCAAGGATTTAGATTTGCTGGACAGAGTGTCTGAAGAACTATGGATGGAGGCTCGCAACATTATACAGGAGGCAGCAACGAAAACCATCCCAATGAAAAGGAAATGCAAGAAAGCAAAGTGGCTGTCCAATGAGGCCTTACAAATAGCAGGGGAGAGAAGGCAAGCAAAATGCGAGGGAGATAGTGAAAGATACAGGAAATTGAATGCAGATTTCCAAAAAATAGCAAGGAGAGACAAGAAGGCCTTCTTAAACGAGCAATGCAAAGAAATAGAGGAAAACAGCAGAATGGGAAGAACCAGAGATCTGTTCAAGAAAATTGGAGATATGAAAGGAACATTTTGTACAAAGATTACCATAATAAAGGACAAAAGTGGTAAGGACCTAACAGAAGCAGAAGACATCAAGAAGAGGTGGCAAGAATACACAGAGGAATTATACCAGAAAGATATGGATGTCTCGTACACCCCAGGTAGTGTGGTTACTGACCTTGAGCCAGACATCCTGGAGAGCGAAGTCAAATGGGCCTTAGAAAGCACTGCTAATAACAAGGCCAGTGGAAGTGATGGCATTCCAGCTGAACTATTTAAAATTTTAAAAGATGAGGTTGGTAAGGTGCTACATTCAGTATGCCAGCAAGTTTGGAAAACTCAGCAGTGGCCAGAGGATTGGAAAAGATCAGTCTACATCCCAATCCCAAAGAAGGGCAGTGCCAAAGAATGCTCCAACTACCGCACAATTGCACTAATTTTACACGCTAGCAAGGTTATGCTTAAAATTCTAGAAGGAAGGCTCAAGCAGTATGTGGACCGAGAATTCCCAGAAGTGCAAGCTGGATTTAGAAGAGGCAGAGGAACTAGAGACCAAATTGCAAATATGCACTGGATTATGGAGAAAGCTAGAGAGTTCCAGAAAGACATCTACTTCTGCTTCATTGACTATGCAAAAGCCTTTGACTGTGTCAACCACAGCAAACTATGGCAAGTTCTTAAAGAAATGGGAGTGCCTGATCACCTCATCTGTCTCCTGAGAAATCTCTATGTGGAACAAGAAGCTACAGTTAGAACTGGATATGGAACAACTGATTGGTTCAAAATTGGGAAAGGAGTATGGCAAGGCTGTATATTGTCTCCCTGCTTATTTAACTTATATGCAGAATTCATCATGCGAAAGGCTGGGCTGGATGAATCCCTAGCCGGAATTAAGATTGCTGGAAGAAATATCAACAACCTCAGATATGCAGATGACACAACCTTGATGGCAGAAAGTGAGGAGGAATTAAATAAACTTTTAATGAGGGTGAAAGAGGAGAGCGCAAAATATGGTTTGAAGCTCAACATCAAAAAAATGAGGATCATGGCCACTGGTCCCATCACCTCCTGGCAAATAGAAGGGGAAGAAATAGAGGCAGTGAGAGATTTTACTTTCTTGGGCTCCATGGTCACTGTAGATGGTGACAGCAGTCATGAAATTAAAAGACGCCTGCTCCTTGGGAGAAAGGCGATGGCAAGCCTAGACAACATCTTAAAAAGTAGAGAGATCACCTTGTCAACAAAGGTCCGTATAGTTAAAGCCATGGTTTTCCCGGTAGTGATGTATGGAAGTGAGAGCTGGACCATAAAGAAGGCTGATCACCGAAGAATTGATGCTTTTGAATTATGGTGCTGGAGGAGACTCTTGAGAGTCCCATGGACTGCAAGAAGATCAAACCTATCCATTCTTAAGGAAATCAGCCCTGAGTGCTCACTGGAAGGACAGATCGTGAAGCTGAGGCTCCAATACTTTGGCCACCTCATGAGAAGAGAAGACTCCCTGGAAAAGACCCTGATGTTGGGAAAGATTGAGGGCACAAGGAGAAGGGGACGACAGAGGATGAGATGGTTGGACAGTGTTCTCGAAGTTTGACTAAACTGCGGAAGGCAGTGGAAGACAGAAGTGCCTGGCGTGCTCTGGTCCATGGGGTAACGAAGAGTTGGAGATGACTAAACGACTAAACAACAAATGTTTTAAAAACATATATTTAATTTACAGGAAAATCAAGTTGTTACAATGTGGTATGATGAACCTATGTCTAAAGAAACCAATAAAAAAGAACAGCAAAAAAGAAGAAGAAAGAACAGGAGCGGCAGGCAAAGCTCATGGCATGAAGATCAGTGAATCTCTGCCTGGCAAGCAGACAGGGGACAATATCAGAAACTGGTAACTCCTCACTGGTCTCACTTCTAAATTCAACACAGTAGCAGAGCTTCTATTGGCCAGCAGAGGGTGCTGCTGTTCGGTAAATTCAAACTTTCCCCTTCAACTCAGAGTTGATGGCAAATATTTGGGCGTGGGGGCAGGTGGAGTCAAGGAGAAACACCAGTCTGCCAGCCAGCCAGAAAAGAGCCCTGCCATGTTCTTGTGTCTTTATCAGTAGGAATCAGCAGCAGCCCAAAGCATTCACAGTTATCACCATCTGCTAATGTCTGCACACTAAATTGTGACTTCCAGAACACCACAGGGTTCTCAGTTCTGTTTAATAATTTTAAGGTCCTGATGCTGGTGGCAGTAGATGGGTGAAGGAGAGATGCAGAAGCTGCAATAAAAAGTCCCCTGGAGGGAGCAATGGGAAGGGCTAGCAGAGCACCATCTAAGACATGGGTAGGCAAAGGGGTGCCCTCCAGATTTTGCTGGATTACGACTCCCATAATCCCTGGTGCCACTGGGCTGATGAGAATAGGAATCCCAAGAACATTTGGAGAGCACCATGTTGGCTACCCTTGGTCTAAGATGTAAATTGCACCAAACCGTGCTGGTCCACAACAGGAGAGAGAGCACTTGGAAGTCACCTGTTGTGAAGATCTCAAAATATCCCAAGGGCTGCCACATGGAAGATGGAGCAAGCCTGTTTTCTGCTGTTCCAGAAGGGAAAACTGGAACCAATGGATTCATATGATAAGAAAGGAGGTTCTGATGCAACATTAGGAATAACATTCTGGTGGTAAGAGGTGCTCGACTGTGGAACAGGCTCCCTTGGAAGCTTCCTCATTGGGTGGGCATCTGTCAGAGACTCTTTAGCTGTGATTCCTGAATTTCAGGGGGCTGAACTAGATGACATTTGGGGTACCTTCCAACTCTACAAGTCTATGATTCTGTCTCCCTTGCATGGAATTCTGCCTTGCTCAGATCTGCCCCCACCCCTTGCCTCAGCCCACACAGCTGCTGAGGCTCCCTCCTCATCCTTGGCTGTGCGCCAGCTTAGCTGGGAATTTGATTAAAGTTCTTCTTGGAAGCCACTTGGATAATCCCACTGGAAAGCTGACATTTTATAGTAAATCGTGGCTTCCTGTCAAAAGACTGTTTTCCTGGTGACATTTATGCCTGGTAACACACTTCTTTTCTCCTAAGAGCTGAGGAGAGCACAACTTTAATGGGTTTACACAGAGAGCAAAAACCTTCTGATTCTGAGGACTGCTCCAAATATGACGAACAGACACTGCAGACTGGAAAAGGACCTACCCTGGATTAGAAGGCTGACCAAAGATTTGGAGAGGGAAGGGTGGGTGGGATCTTCCTTCAAGCTTCCTTCAAGGGTGGATGTAAATTGCCCTCTTCTTATTCTCAAATCACAGGTCAGCCAGAAAGGGTCGTGCTACTGCTACCCACACACCTGCCAGCCACTACTGTTTGTGACCTGCAGAGCTCTGAAATCCAAAACCCCAAAGCCAGCAACTGGCATATCATTGGCCCGAAGTGCAACGCAAGAGGGCACCCTCGCAGGGGTGGGGCGAGGGGACCTGCTGTCCTCTGACTGGAGCTGGCAGCCACCATTTAGATCTGGTTGCCAGGCTGTTGTAGCAGTTGCAGACTCTTCAGAAGCAGCAGCTGGTTTAGAGGATGTTAAATATTGCATGTTAAATAAGCATAAGGTCTGCAGTCTTGAACTGGGAAGCCCCTTTGGTCCCCTTGAAATCTCCAGGTGCTGCTTCCAGAGGTGGAAAGCCTGCAGCTCACACTTGCAACTTTTCCGCAGTGTCCACATGACATCACTAGTATAAAAAGGATAGCCTGTATTCCCTACCCCCAATCCCTTAATCCAGATTTTCCCTATCCATGACAAATCCAATGCATTATTTAAAACAAACAAACAGACAGACAGAGACAGACAGACAACCCATGCAGTTGCTGGCAGCTCTTTTGCAATTATCTATGTGACCTATGTGCAAGCGATGGGCTGCACCTCACAACGGTTGGGAGGAATGTTTTTGCCAAAAATCTTAGAAACCTCATCAGGAGGGCTTTAAACTGACTATTGTGGGGGAGGGAGACAGTGCTCCTGAAGGTAGGAGTCTATCAATTGATGAAGATGATCATCCAAATGTCATAGACCAAATGGAGCAAACAGTGGTGGGAGGAAAAAATCCTTAAATAAGAGACACGGGGGGATGATTAATGGACTTCAATGTCTGTATACTAATGCGCAAAGCATGGGAAATAAACAAGATGAGCTTGAGCTCTTGGTACAGCAAACTAAATATGACATAATAGGCATCACTGAAACCTGGTGGGATAAGTCCCACGATTGGAATGTAATAATGGAGGGATACAATCTATTTCAGAGAAACAGACCAGACAAGAAAGGAGGAGGAGCGGCGTTATATGTCAGGGATGTGTATATCTGTGAAGAGATCCAAGATTTAGAACCTCAAAGCCAAAGTGAGAGCATTTGGGTCAAAATTAAGGGAGAGAAGAATAACAGTGACCTCCTTGTGGGAGTTTACTATAGATCCCCAAGCCAAACGGAGGACATAGATGATGCCTTCCTGGAACAGATGGCCAAGCATGCAAAAGGAAGGGAGATAGTAGTAATGGGGGACTTCAATTACCCAGATATTTGTTGGATGTCAAACTCAGCCAAGAGCATAAGGTCAAACAGATTCCTCACTGGCCTTGCAGACAACTTCATTGTCCAGAAAGTGGGAGAAGCAACAAGAGGAACAGCCATTTTAGATCTGGTCCTAACCAATGTTGATGACCTGGTTAGTGGGGTAGAAGTGGAAGGATCATTAGGCGCGAGTGATCATGTTCTTCTGAAGTTTACTATACAGCGGAAAGGAGAAGCCAAGCATACTAGGACTCAATTTCTTGACTTTAAGAAAGCCAACTTCATAAAACTTAGGGAAGTGCTGGGTGAGATCCCATGGACAGTAATACTAAAAGGAAAGGGAGTTCATGATGGCTGGGAGTTTGTTAAGAGGGAGATAGTAAATGCAAAACTTCAGGCAATACCAATGAGACGGAAACATGGAAGGTGCCTAAAGAAGCCAGGGTGGCTATCTAAAGAACTTTTAACTGAGTTAAGATTAAAAAAGGATGTGTACAAAAAATGGAAAAGGGGGGAAACCACCAAAGAGGAATTCAAACAAATAGCCAGCACGTGTAGACACAAAGTCAGAAAAGCTAAAGCACAGAATGAACTCAGGCTTGCTAGAGAGGTTAAAAGCAACAAAAAAGGCTTTTATGGGTATGTTCGTAGCAAAAGGAAGAACAAAGAAACAGTGGGGTCACTCAGAGGAGAAGATGGTGAAATGCAAACAGGGGACACAGAAAGGGCTGAACTCCTCAATGCCTTCTTTGCCTCAGTCTTCTCTGATAAAGAAAACAATGCCCGACCTGAAGAATTTGGAGCAAATGATTCAGCAGAGGAAACACAGCCCAGAATAACTAAGGAGATAGTACAAGAATACTTGGCTAGTTTATATGTATTCAAGTCTCCAGGGCCAGATGAACTGCATCCAAGAGTATTAAAAGAACTGGCAGATGTGATCTCAGAACCACTGGCAGTCATCTTTGAGAATTCCTGGAGAACAGGTGAAGTCCTGGCAGACTGGAGGAGGGCAAATGTTGTCCCTATTTTCAAAAAGGGGAAAAGAGAGGACCCAAATAATTACCACCCGGTCAGTCTGACATCAATACCAGGGAAGATTCTGGAGCAGATCATTAAGCAAACAGTCTGTGAGCACCTAGAAAGGAATGCTGTGATCACCAATAGTCAGCATGGATTTCTGAAAAATAAGTCATGTCAGACTAACCTGATCTCATTTTTTGACAGAATTACAAGCCTGGTAGATGAAGGGAACACAGTGGATGTAGCCTACCTTGATTTCAGCAAGGCATTTGACAAGGTGCCCCATGATATTCTTGTAAAGAAGCTGGTAAAATGCGGTCTTGACTATGCTACCACTCAGTGGATTTGTAACTGGCTGACTGACCGAACCCAAAGAGTGCTCATCAATGGCTCCTCTTCATCCTGGAGAAGAGTGATTAGTGGGGTGCCACAGGGTTCTGTCTTGGGCCCGGTCTTATTCAACATCTTTATCAACGACTTGGATGATGGACTCAAGGGCATCCTGATCAAATTTGCAGATGACACCAAACTGGGAGGGGTGGCTAACACCCCAGAGGACAGGATCACACTTCAAAACGACCTTGACAGATTAGAGAACTGGGCCAAAACAAACAAGATGAATTTTAACAGGGAGAAATGTAAAGTATTGCACTTGGGCAAAAAAAATGAGAGGCACAAATACAAGATGGGTGACACCTGGCTTGAGAGCAGTACATGTGAAAAGGATCTAGGAGTCTTGGTTGACCACAAACTTGACATGAGCCAACAGTGTGACGCGGCAGCTAAAAAAGCCAATGCAATTCTGGGCTGCATCAATAGGAGTATAGCATCTAGATCAAGGGAAGTTATAGTGCCACTGTATTCTGCTCTGGTCAGACCTCACCTGGAGTACTGTGTCCAGTTCTGGGCACCACAGTTCAAGAAGGACACTGACAAACTGGAACGTGTCCAGAGGAGGGCAACCAAAATGGTCAAAGGCCTGGAAACGATGCCTTACGAGGAACGGCTAAGGGAGCTGGGCATGTTTAGCCTGGAGAAGAGGAGGTTAAGGGGTGATATGATAGCCATGTTCAAATATATAAAAGGATGTCACATAGAGGAGGGAGAAAGGTTGTTTTCTGCTGCTCCAGAGAAGCGGACATGGAGCAATGGATCCAAACTACAAGAAAGAGGATTCCACCTAAACATTAGGAAGAACTTCCTGACAGTAAGAGCTGTTCAACAGTGGAATTTGCTGCCAAGGAGTGTGGTGGAGTCTCCTTCTTTGGAGGTCTTTAAGCAGAGGCTTGACAACCATATGTCAGGAGTGCTCTGATGGTGTTTCCTGCTTGGCAGGGGGGTTGGACTCGATGGCCCTTGTGGTCTCTTCCAACTCTATGATTCTATGATTCTACCTGTTTGTGATGCTAAGCCCCCATCTGGAGTCCTCCCAACTCTGGGGTGCCTTCATCTCCAGCTGCTCTTTGGCTCCTGACTTCGCTCAGAAATACACAAATAAATTGGGTCTCCTGCTACATGTTTAATTTCTTAACATTCGAATCATAGTTAGATCCTATCCTTCCTCTATGAATTTCAGGGCAGTGTCCATAATTGTTTCCCCATTTCTTCCTCCCAATAAGCCTGCAGTGTAGGCCAGACCAAGAGAGAGGGGTTGAGCTTCATGGCTGGGGTTGGGGCCTTTCCTCACCCATTTACCTCTCTGTTGAATGTTAGGAGGGCATAGGAAAATATCTGCTTGTCCGTCTCTTTACCTAGACAGAGGAAGAGGAATGACTGGCCAGGCAGGGCCAGACTCTGGTAATATGGTACCCTGAGCAAGGACAACGTTGGGCACCACCCACTAAATATTTCTTATTTTCACAATAATTCCTTTTGGTGCAGTTGCTTTTTATGGATCTTCTCAGTAGATACTCGTATCAATATAGGGATGATGATGCTCCTCTTCTGCTCAGTGCCCTGGGGGGGGGGGCTGCCCACCATGCCCTGAGTCTGCTTCTGGGCCAGGGAGGCAGCTGTGCCAGCATTGGTCTGCCAGCCCCGCCCTGGTGCAGAGGCCGTCTGTTTGCCTCCATGCTGCAGTCAGAAATCTCAGCTTGGTGTTAGATGGGAGGCGTGTGGATAAATGGAAGGCGGGTATTTACAAAGCCTTCAGTGAGCTCAAGTGGTAAATAAAGTTGTGGAACTAGCTCTTGCCTAAACCGCAAAGCGGCTTTTGCCAAGGGAATTTCTCTCTGATCCCTTCAAGCAAGTCGGAGGGAGGAGGGCGACTGATGCTAAAGGAGCTGCTCCGTAGGAATCTATGCTGTCTGCCCTATTATCAGATGTGATTTGCCTGCTGTAGCTACACGGCAGCATTTTGTGCATGCTCAGAGACATTCGTTTTCTCCATCAGTTTCTAGTGTATAACAAAGCTGTCCGCTGCCTCATCTTCCTGTCCCTCCCTTCCCCCTATGCCACCCCCCCCCCCAAAAGATCACGGCAGCATGCATATAATTCCTTTTTTAATCATCATCTGTAGGGAAGTCTATACTGAGAGCTCAAGGCCTCCCAGTTTCCTGGCTTGAGAGGATATCTACACCTGGATCTTCACTGGCTAATCACAACCATCTCTCTGTTTCCCTGACTTGCTCCCTTGCTTTATCCTCCATTGCCAGACTCCACTCCCTGTCTCTCCACCCTCAACGTGTGGAGGGAGGCTTTCATATGTGGAGGAGAAGAATCAGATGCCTTAGGGGACTCACTCATTAGTGGGGTCCTGGCAAGAGGGGGCAGGGGAGACAACAGCTCTGTCCCGGACATCTCGGCTTGAACCTGCAGGCTGGTCTCCTGCCCATCAGCTGATCTTATTTAATAGAGAGCCAGTTTGTGTCAGGGACTGGGCAGAGGAGGAGTGGTGGAGGCCGCCTCCCCATCCTGACTCTTTCAGGGGAGAGGAAGAGGAGGACAGTGTAGATTTACAACAGGGGTTTGAAGGAGGTAGAAGCTCAGAGGCAGATGAGGGGGGAAACTGGGAAATCACGGGAGAGACAGTGAAGAAGAAGAAGAAGAAGAAGAAGAAGAAGAAGAAGAAGAAGAAGAAGAAGGGGTTTCTTGTGTGTGTGATTCTTGTGGCTGATTAGCTGATTTCCCTGGTCAAAGGTCAGAGGGGGCAGGGTTTGGGTTGAGGCAGGTGATTAGCTGTGGGAGGAGCTTATCAGTGTTTGCAGGGCAGCGGCTGAAGAAGGAGCCAGAAGGGGTTTCTTGTGTGTGTGATTCTTGTGGCTGATTAGCTGATTTCCCTGGTCAAAGGTCAGAGGGGGCAGGGTTTGGGTTGAGGCAGGTGATTAGCTGTGGGAGGAGCTTATCAGTGTTTGCAGGGCAGCGGCTGAAGAAGGAGCCAGAAGGGGTTTCTTGTGTGTGTGATTCTTGTGGCTGATTAGCTGCTTTCCCTGGTCAAAGGTCAGAGGGGGCAGGGTTTCTGTTGAGGCAGGTGATTAGCTGTGGGAGGAGCTTATCAGTGTTTGCAGGGCAGCGGCGCGCGCCTATCGGCGCGCGCAGTTTGAACCATCTTTTAGATTTAGGGGAGCTAGTCTCAAGCCCAACGACACATTCTCAAGATGGAGGGGGAGGGAACAGCTGCAGTCGCCTGCGGTTCCTGCGCAATGTTTGCCATCTTGCCAAAGGTGGCAGGCAGCTTTACGTGCAGCAATTGCATGTTGATTGCCCTCCTAAAAGACAAAGTCCAGCAACTGGAGGAACGTGTAGCTACGCTCCAAAGAATTAGAGAGCTGGAGCTCTTCTTGGAAGCAACAGAGCACACCGTCTCCACCAAGGAGGAGACAGGGGACTCCCCTGAGAAGGAGGCTAGTTCACCAACACAGGAGCCCGATATGTGGAGAAACGTGACTCAAAGAAGTAGGAGGCCCAGGGTTCGCTCTGATTGTCTAGAAATACACAATCGCTTTGAGGTCCTCTCCCCTAGCATGGAAGACGAAGAGCAGACTCCATTTGAGGATCTCTCCCTCATTACAGTCGATCACGTATATGAAGATGAGCAGCAAAGTCAGTCCTCAGGGAATGTGCAGGCGACCTTGGAACGGACCGCTCACGGAAGAACCCTGACCAAACCTAAGAGAAGGCGTGTAGTGGTGATAGGGGATTCCCTACTGAGGGGAACAGAAGCAGTGATCTGTGGGCCTGACAAGATGTCTCGGGAAGTGTGCTGTCTCCCCGGGGCTAAGATCCAAGATGTAACTGAACGACTGCAAGGAATCATAAAACCCACTGACAAATACCCCTTCCTCTTGGTTCATGTGGGAACCAATGACACTGCAAGCAATAGCGTCCAGAAGATCAAAAGAGACTACGAGGCTCTGGGCAGGAAATTGAAGCAATTAAGTGCACAAATCGTCATCTCATCTGTCCTCCCAGTTGAACGACGTGGCCCAGGGAGAGAGAGGAAAATAGTGGAAGTAAACAGCTGGCTTCGCAAATGGTGTAAACAGGAACGGTTTGGATTCTTAGATCACGGACTGCAGTTTCTTGAGGATGGACTTCTGGCAAGCGATGGGCTGCACCTCACAACGGTTGGGAGGAATGTTTTTGCCAAAAAACTAAGAAACCTCATCAGGAGGGCTTTAAACTGACTAATGTGGGGGAGGGAGACAGTGCTCCTGAAGGTAGGAGTCTATTAATTGATGAAGATGATCATCCAAATGTCATAGACCAAATGGAGCAAACAGCAAGCAGACCTAGTGGTGGGAGGAAAAAATCCTTAAATAAGAGACACGGGGGAATGACTAATGGACTTCAATGTCTGTACACTAATGCACAAAGCATGGGAAATAAACAAGATGAGCTTGAGCTCTTGGTACAGCAAACTAAATATGACATAATAGGCATCACTGAAACCTGGTGGGATAAGTCCCACGATTGGAATGTAAAAATGGAGGGATACAATCTATTTCAGAGAAACAGACCAGACAAGAAAGGAGGAGGAGTGGCGTTATATGTCAGGGATGTGTATACCTGTGAAGAGATCCAAGATTTAGAACCTCAAAGCCAAAGTGAGAGCATTTGGGTCAAAATTAAGGGAGAGAAGAATAATAGTGACCTCATTGTGGGAGTTTACTATAGATCCCCAAGCCAAACGGAGGACATAGATGATGCCTTCCTGGAACAGATGGCCAAGCATGCAAAAGGAAGGGAGATAGTAGTAATGGGGGACTTCAATTACCCAGATATTTGTTGGATGTCAAACTCAGCCAAGAGCATAAGGTCAAACAGATTCCTCACTGGCCTTGCAGACAACTTCATTGTCCAGAAAGTGGGAGAAGCAACAAGAGGAACAGCCATTTTAGATCTGGTCCTAACCAATGTCGATGACCTGGTTAATGGGGTAGAAGTGGAAGGATCATTAGGCGCAAGTGATCATGCTCTTCTGAAGTTTACTATACAACGGAAAGGAGCAGCCAAGCATACTAGGACTCAATTTCTTGACTTTAAGAAAGCCGACTTCATAAAACTTAGGGAAGTGCTGGGTGAGATCCCATGGACAGTAATACTAAAAGGAAAGGGAGTTCATGATGGCTGGGAGTTTGTTAAGAGGGAGATAGTAAAAGCACAACTTCAGGCAATACCAATGAGACGGAAACATGGAAGGTGCCTAAAGAAGCCAGGGTGGCTATCTAAAGAACTTTTAACTGAGTTAAGATTAAAAAAGGATGTGTACAAAAAATGGAAAAGGGGGGAAACCACCAAAGAGGAATTCAAACAAATAGCCAGCACGTGTAGACACAAAGTCAGAAAAGCTAAAGCACAGAATGAACTCAGGCTTGCTAGAGAGGTTAAAAGCAACAAAAAAGGCTTCTATGGGTATGTTCGTAGCAAAAGGAAGAACAAAGAAACAGTGGGGTCACTCAGAGGAGAAGATGGTGAAATGCAAACAGGGGACACAGAAAGGGCTGAACTCCTCAATGCCTTCTTTGCCTCAGTCTTCTCCGATAAAGAAAACAATGCCCGACCTGAAGAATCTGGAGGAAATGATTCAGCAGAGGAAACACAGCCCAGAATAACTAAGGAGATAGTACAAGAATACTTGGCTAGTTTAGATGTATTCAAGTCTCCAGGGCCAGATGAACTGCATCCAAGAGTACTAAAAGAACTGGCAGATGTGATCTCAGAACCACTGGCAGTCATCTTTGAGAATTCCTGGAGAACAGGCGAAGTCCCGGCAGACTGGAGGAGGGCAAATGTTGTCCCTATTTTCAAAAAGGGGAAAAGAGAGGACCCAAATAATTACCGCCCAGTCAGTCTAACATCAATACCAGGGAAAATTCTGGAGCAGATCATTAAGCAAACAATCTGTGAGCACCTAGAAAGGAATGCTGTGATCACCAATAGTCAGCATGGATTTCTGAAAAATAAGTCATGTCAGACTAACCTGATCTCATTTTTTGACAGAATTACAAGCCTGGTAGATGAAGGGAACGCAGTGGATGTAGTCTACCTTGATTTCAGCAAGGCATTTGACAAGGTGCCCCATGATATTCTTGTAAAGAAGCTGGTAAAATGCGGTCTTGACTATGCTACCACTCAGTGGATTTGTAACTGGCTGACTGACCGGACCCAAAGGGTGCTCATCAATGGTTCCTCTTCATCCTGGAGAAGAGTGACTAGTGGGGTGCCACAGGGTTCTGTCTTGGGCCCGGTCTTATTCAACATCTTTATCAACGACTTGGATGATGGACTCAAGGGCATCCTGATCAAATTTGCAGATGACACCAAACTGGGAGGGGTGGCTAACACCCCAGAAGACAGGATCACACTTCAAAACGACCTTGACAGATTAGAGAACTGGGCCAAAACAAACAAGATGAATTTTAACAGGGAGAAATGTAAAGTATTGCACTTGGGCAAAAAAAATGAGAGGCACAAATACAAGATGGGTGACACCTGGCTTGAGAGCAGTACATGTGAAAAGGATCTAGGAGTCTTGGTTGACCACAAAGTTAACATGAGCCAACAGTGTGACGCGGCAGCTAAAAAAGCCAATGCAATTCTGGGCTGCATCAATAGGAGTATAGCATCTAGATCAAGGGAAGTTATAGTGCCACTGTATTCTGCTCTGGTCAGACCTCACCTGGAGTACTGTGTCCAGTTCTGGGCACCACAGTTCAAGAAGGACACTGACAAACTGGAACGTGTACAGAGGAGGGCAACCAAAATGGTCAAAGGCCTGGAAACAATGCCTTATGAGGATCGGCTAAGGGAGCTGGGCATGTTTAGCCTGGAGAAGAGGAGGTTAAGGGGGGATATGATAGCCATGTTCAAATATATAAAAGGATGTCACATAGAGGAGGGAGAAAGGTTGTTTTCTGCTGCTCCAGAGAAGCGGACACGGAGCAATGGATACAAACTACAAGAAAGAAGATTCCACCTAAACATTAGGAAGAACTTCCTGACAGTAAGAGCTGTTCGACAGTGGAATTTGCTGCCAAGGAGTGTGGTGGAGTCTCCTTCTTTGGAGGTCTTTAAGCAGAGGCTTGACAACCATATGTCAGGAGTGCTCTGATGGTGTTTCCTGCTTGGCAGGGGGTTGGACTCGATGACCCTTGTGGTCTCTTCCAACTCTATGATTCTATGATTCTATGATTCTATGATTCTATAAGAAGAAGAAGAAGAGGAGGAGGAGGAGGAGGAGTTTGGATTTGATATCCTGCTTTATCACTACCTTAAGGAGTCTCAAAGCGGTTAACATTCTCCTTTCCCTTCCTCCCCCACAACAAACACTGTGAGGTGAGTGGGGCTGAGAGACTTCAAAGAAGTGTAACTGGCCCAATGTCACCCAGCAGCTGCATGTGGAGGAGCGGAGACGCAAACCCAGTTCACCACATTATGAGTCTACCGCTCTTAACCACTACACCACACTGGCTCTCTGAGCATGCACATCCTTCTGACACACTGTCATTAGAAAGCCTTCCAGACCCTCCATCATAGCAGGGCACATAGCAGCACCTGTAGAGGAGATGATGACCAATGAGGAAGTGAGAAAGAAGGAGGGGTGGAGGTTCACTTGGGGCAATGCCATTATCCAAGAGGCTGGGGTCCATAGCCTCTCTGTGTAAAGATTAAAATAAAAAAGGACTGCAAGGAACTTTTCCTTGTCTTTATCGTTGACAGCATCCTGACAGTGGCATGTACAGCATGTGAGCATTCAACATTAAATGTGCTTAGATGCTTGAGATGCTTTGAAATGTTTTCAGCTGGTTTTAAATGTTTTTAGTGTCATAGAAATTATAGAAAAAATAGAATTAAAATTTGAAATGTGTGTGAGAAAGGCTGAACAAGTGAAGGTTGGAAAGTGAAGGTTGTGATTGTGGGAGAAGCTTCTGAGAAGGACAGAACGAGACACATGCAGGAGCTGTTGCTATGACTGCTGAGGGCAAAGGAAGGAGGGAAAGATAAGAAAGTTGTGATGCCTTGTGATTAAACCAGTATAAGCTGGAAGATGGAAGTCCTGCCATAGAACTGCCGCTTTGCTTCCCTTTGCTTGTAAGTGTATACATGTTTGTGCCTTTGCTATATTTGTGTTGCCACCTCTCAACTCCTTGCTGGCTGAGGTTGTGTTACACTGGCCTTGCAACACCTAAATAAATGTCCTGCTTGACGGGCAATTGGACTCTGGCCATCCACAATTCAGGAGCAGCCACTGAAAGGGCTCCCCTGGGTCATTCCCAGCAGTGCCTCTGGTTTGAATGGGACCAAGATGGGACCAGAGAGAGAAGGTGCTCACCTGAGGATCTCAGCATATGGCAAAGCCATCTGTCAGGTAGCCTGGGCCTGAGCATCCCCATCCATTGTGTGGAGGATGCTCTATAGGGTCTGAGCAGCAGGTTTTGCTGCATCACAGAGAATGTCTGCTTAGTTATTAAAAAGTCTTTATCCCTTTCCTTTCCTTGCCTGCTTGCCTTTATCATATAGAACTGTAAGGTCAGAAGGGATCCCGGGGGTTATCTAGTCCAACTGCACTTTCACCAAGGAACTGGCTAGAGATAATTTACTTTATTATTTACTAAACAATATTTATATATTGCTCAACTGTAGGAAAAGCCTCTAAGTGGTTTACAAAAATATAATATAAAATATCAACATGTCAAAAGCAAGTATTTAAAAATATTCAAAAGATAAGGGCAGTGGTTAAAATCAGTGCAGCTTTGAAAGGTCCATTCTGCCATTTTGACTAAAAATGATATCCAGTTATATCCAAACAGACATGCAAGCCTGCTCCTTGATCTTGAGAGCCACCAAGCAAAATCTGGTCATGATCTCTTAAGAAGTGTTCAAATGCATAGTGAACAAGCAACTTTTCAAAATATTGTGTGTGTGTGTCAGCCTGTATGATGAGTCCCCTCAATGGAGCAATGCACACAGCCGAGAGAGGCACTCAGTCCAACAAGTAGGAAAACTACTCACAACTGGATGTCCAGGAAAATGCGCTTCTCCTCTCCGACGTGCACCCTCCAGACACAGTCCTCGCCCTCGGCATAGGGCTCCGGCCAGTTGGGGGAAAGGATCACCCCTGCCCCGGTGGAGAGCTCCCCTCCGCACATTGCTGTAACATCAAGAGAGGCCAGCGTTAAACGGCCAGGATGCAGCTCAGAGCCACTTGGGAAGGCCAGATCTGAGCCGCCTCTGCTGTCGTTTGCTAAGGAGTTGCACATGGAGTCTGCTCAGCCTCTGCTGAGGATGAGATCTGCTCCTGGGAAGCCAAAAGGTAGTGGCAGGTTTTGGTGGGAGGCTGCTGTGATGTGAGTGAAGCAGAGGGTTGCTTGCTCTGGGCAAAGGACAGAAAGGCCATCTGAGAGCAGCACAAGAAGCAGAGGTGGTGCTGGACTGAGACCTGGGAGACCAGAGTACTAGTGCCCTCTCAGCCACTCAGCCTTACCTACCTCATAGAGTTGTTATGAGGATAAAATGGGAAGAAGGAAAACCATGGATACATTGGCTAGGGTACAAATAATATCACCAACTCTCCAATCCCTGTAGTTTTGTACATTATTATTATTATTATGCAAATTGTAAGGAGAAGGGTGAATCTATACATGACACACATATTGCACAGCAGCTGCCCACCCTGGTGGTTGGTCCTTCTGCTCTGGTGGGTGGGAAAGGGGCCCAAGAGTGGTGGCTAGCTGACCCATGTTGGCTGTTCAGTTGACTTTATGCCATTTTTAGTTTATCACATGTTCATTATTGTACCCTACCCTGAGATCTACTGTGATGAAGACTAGGCTATAAATATGCCTAGCAAACATGCAGAAATAACAAAGGCAAGGACCCCCTGTGTGAATGGCCCCCTGCAACCATTGTTATGCCCATTTTCATCCTGGTACAAAACAACAGAAAGAAAGAAAGAAAGAAAGAAAGAAAGAAAGAAAGAAAGAAAGAAAGAAAGAAAGAGGACTTGTGTGTGCGCATGCGTTTGTGAAAAAACATCCCCCAAGAAGAGGTGAGTTGAAGCCCTGCGGCACAGAGGTCTTCCCGCTCCTTCCTCTCACCTCTGCACAGTGGCTCAGTGTCATTCCAGTAGGGCTCCCGGATGTTGATGCACTCAATGATGGCTGGTCCTTGCTCCAGAGAGTGGCCAGGTTCACAGGTGAACTCCACAATGGTCCCAAGGTTGTAGGTGGGATCAGAGGCGGTGAAGTTCCCATTCTGGATGTACGGCTCATAGCAGTGACCTTTCTCAAAAGCTTGAAGGGGAACAGAAGGACAGCCACTGTTTGCATGCACAACCCCCCCCCTCCTCCCTCTGCCAGACTGGGCCCTCCTCTGATTGGATCAGGCCTTCCCTTCTGTATTCTAGACAGAGAGAAAGAGGAATAATGAGAGGCAGAGAGGCAGGAAGCACAACAAAGAAGGACTAGGAACTTGTAAGAACATGAGAAGAGCCTGGTGGATCAGCCCAAGGGCCCACCTAGTCCAGCATCCTGTTCTCACAGGGGCCAACCAGATGCCCTTTATGGGTAGCCCCAAAGCAGGAGCTGGGCACAGCTGCCACTCTCTCCTCATGGAACTTCCATCAACTGGCATTCAGAAGCATCCTCTGAGTTCCAGTGTTATCTGAGAGGGAGAAAAACTTTCCTCAGCCCACCTTCTCCAGGCCAGGCATAATTTTATCGGCTTCTATCCTATCACCTCTTGCGGGGGTGACATGGAGCCAGTGCCTGAGGGTGAAGGAGAGGGGCTTGGCAGGTGGTTCTCAGTTTACCAGAAGAGGTAAGTTTCTGGAGCCTGTCTTCTCCACTGCCCATCCACCTGCTTTTCATTGCTGTTTTGCCCTCTTTGCTCCTTCTTGCCCCTCTGGTTTCTTTCTTTCTGTTTCTCTTTTGAGATCATGTAATGAGCAGCTAGGCTGCATTTTGACATGCCAGATTGAAAGAGCAGAAATCCTTGCAAGTGTTGGCGGCGGAGGGGGCTGGAGAGAACTGCTTCCCCTTTAAATCTCCCCAGAAAGAGGCTGATCCATCTTTACTTCCCTGGGGAATGAGCTATTTTTTCTGTTCCATCCTAATTAAAGTGAAGAGCTGGGATGCTCAGCCAGAGGCCTGCCTGGCCAAGAGTGAGCGCTGGGACCACAGACAGCATCCATCCCTCAGAGCTACGTCTCCCTTGTTGCTTTCATCAAGGGAGCTGGGTGGGACTGATGCAGAAAACAGAAGAAAGGGTTTGAACTGCAACTGTGCAAAGGATTTAGGTCCCCAGTTAAGGAAGGAAGCCTGTTTCTTCCTCACCTTCTTAGGAAGATCAAGAATTAAAGCCCCAGACCTCCCCCCAAGCAGCCGCAATGTAGAATCTTGAAAGGCCCCCCTGGGGTGCTCTGTCCTTGTGTATGGCATGATGCTTTGCTGTCTCCCCTCTCATACAGATTCTCCAATGTGTACATTTAGTTTTAGAGTAGCACATGCGTTCCCCCCTTCTTGGAAAGGCACATCCTAGCAAGAGGGGCAGCTTTGGACTGTTAAAAACTGGAGGAATCTGGTGTCACTTCCTGTTCCCTAGATTTGTAGCTTGCTATCACCATTCCCTGTATTTCCAATTTCAGTCTTAGAGCGCCATGACTTTTTGCACCATCCATACATGAGAAGGAACTATCAGTGGAATTGGAACCAGCCCCAAGGTTTGCATAGGTAAAAAAAAAAAGATTTGAGAGTAAGACAGCAGATTTGGTGGGGGCAGGCAGTGGCGTAGCGTGGGTTGTCAGCACCCGGGGCAAGGCAAGTAATTTGCACCCCCTAACCCCCTACTTGCAAGGCAAGTAATTTGCGCCCCCCCCGCTGCACTGTCCCTCCCTCAGATAGTCCCTCTCTCTCTCTCCGCACCGCACCGCACGCCTGGCACCCCCCCCTCCACAGTGGGCGGCGACCCGGCGGCTCGGATCGGATTCGCACAGCCAGCACTGCAGTGAGAGAGAGTGAGTGAGCCAGGTAGGGGCAGAGAGCTGCAAGTGCGAGCGCGCCCCCCAGATGTTGCGCCCGGTGCGGCCGGCCCCCCCTGCACCCCCCACGCTACGCCACTGGGGGCAGGGGAGGGTAAGGTTTCAAAACAGCCCAGTGAGGACTGTGCATATTAGTGTCCACAGGAGGCTGATTCAGGGAAGGGGCAGAAAGCCAGAGCAGAAGGGGGGCGGGGGGGGCGGAGAATCCTGAACATCTGCACTTGCTGCAGGTCCAGGGGCATAGCCAGGATTTTTGTTTGGGGACAGGACTTTTGTTAGGGGAGCAGAAACAAGCTTTCTGCACTATGATTGGTCAGTTAAGTATTTTTATTTATTTACTTGATGGGGGGCAGCTGCCTGCCCCCTCCCCCTTTGGCTACACCCATGTGCAGGTCCAGCTTGTTCAAATAACAAAGGATGAACGTAGACCACCTTTCTGAGAAGTCTTCCTTCTGTCAGCTATCTCTGATTGGCATGAAGCAAAGGAATTTGGCTGTCTCACTAAAGGTTTAAAACAATATTTGTCCTTTCATACTTGAGGGATATGTCACATTTCTGGTGCTTGCATGTGAGAATCCATGTCACTCTAATTGATTTAGGGCTTTGCTTTGTCAGGATGCCTTTTGTGTGAGCAGGGAGGAATAATGAGAGCACTAAATGCAATCTTAATCATAACTGAACAGGATAGCAAAGAACAAAGCATCATCCTCTACCCAAACAAATGATTTTTTAGAAGAAGAAGAAGAAGAAGAGTTTGGATTTGATATCCCGCCTTTCACTCCCTTTAAGGAGTCTCAAAGCGGCTAACATTCTCCTTTCCCTTCCTCCCCCACAACAAACACTCTGTGAGGTGAGTGGGGCTGAGAGACTGTGACTGGCCCAAGGTCACCCAGCAGCTGCATGTGGAGGAGCGGAGACGCAAACCCGGTTACCCAGATTACGTGACTACCGCTCTTAACCACTACACCACACTGGCTCTCTTAAAAAAAGATGACTTAAATCTGCTCTACTGGTCAGTTTCTATATCTCACTTGTTCCCTGTTTCTGAGCAAAGCCTCCTTCCTTGCAGCTCCAGAACATTTTCTCCCTTCTAAAGCATTTGCATCCAGCAGTGTTTGATCTGCCTTGAGTATTTCATGGCAATCTCCTGAGGTTTCCATGTCCAACTGGTGTCTCTGCACCCCTGCATCTACCCAGCTGTATTTATATTGCATATGCATTCCGGGTTGATGTTACAGGAACGAGGGTTGATGGTCCAAAATACTCAACACTTCAACAGAAAAGTGGGACTTTGGGGGTTATCTAGCCCACCTCTCTGGCTCAATGTAGGATCTGCAACTACAGCTCTCCCCGACAGTCAGCCGCCTTAGCCTCTAAGAACGTAAGAAGAGCCTGTTTGATCAGGCCAATGGCCCATCTAGTCCAGCATCCTGGTCACCCATGGGATGCCCCAAAGCAGCACCCAGGGACAAGAGCCCCTCCCCTCCTGTGGTTTTCAGCAATCACGATGCAGAAGCATTTCTGCCTGACTGTGGAGGCAGAGCAGGGCCCTCCTGGCTAGCAGTCCCTGATCACCGTCTCCATTCAGCAGTATAATTCTCTTTTAAAGCCATCCAAGCTGGAAGCCATCCCTGCCTCCTGGGGGAGCGAGTTCCAGAGCATCACTATGTGCCTCCCCCTTCAACACACACATACCTTCACTTGCCACCACCTCCCACCCCAAGTGCTTTCGTGCAGGCATGGAGTACAGCTGGCCTTCCAGATGTGGTTGGACTCCAACTCCTCCGGCTTGTGCCTGCCAGCCATGTTGGTTCGGGCTGCAGGGAGTTGTCGTCCAATCCCATCTGGAGAGCACAGATGTCCATTCCTCCTCTTTCCTGGTAGGGAAAGTGCCTCTGCCCTCTGGTCCTGCTGGTTGCCCTCTTCCGCCCAGCCCAATAGCATCCTTGTTGAGCTAGGATCACTAGAACTGCCCGCAAGACAGCTTTGGGGTGGTGGGCTGTTGTTGTTTCAGCCAGATTTGTGGGGGCCCAGGCTTCACCCCTGCAGGGCCTTCCTTACTGCCAGACCAACTGAGCCTTGTCCCCTTTATAACTGGACAGGCGAACCAGCAGTTTCCCCGGCGCCTGGCAAGTGTTGCAGTGAAAATTGCTGATGCCCAATGAGGCCAACTCTCTCTGCTCTTGCCCGGGACATTACAATCAATGCCTGGATTAATTGCCTTAATCTATCGTGATCAGCAGGACTGCAAAGGGACTCCCTGCTGCATTTCCATCATCATCAGAACCGCAAGTGGGGAGGGAATCACCTTCGAAGCGGATGTTGAACGTAGGGATGGCGCTGGGGTCCTCCGAGGCAAAGTCGATGCGTAAGGTGGTGCCCTCGCTGATCACCCCCTCAAAGGGGACGCTGTCGCTCTGGTGGGAGTTGTAGAGCACGGCCGACTGGTTGCTGTCTCCGTTGTAGACCAGTATGCTGCGGGTGTGGGGGATGGGACGGGACAGGCACAGCGTCAGGAAGGCCAGACAGAAGGTCCAAGGGCTCCCTCCCAGAATCCTCTGCTGCCACCTGTCCCAGCTTGCCTAAGGCAATTGCTTGCTTTCTGGGAATTGTCCCTCTTTTGCCTTTGGGAAGAAGGAGTCTCCTAGGTGCAACTCTAAGAATATTTCCTAGACTCGCCTTTAAAAATCTCCCCTCCCCCCAGCGCCATGTGCCCTCAATAATAACATTATGATGAAAGGAAAGATCAAAGTGCTGGGACAGCAGACATGAAAGCAATGAGATCCAGCAGAGCTATAGCATCCCTGCACAGACACATCAAAGAGGAGGCAGGGATGTCTTCAACCAGTACACATTACCTGTTTGGTTTCCCTGGCCCTGCACCCCCCCAACCCCCTCCTATTAATGAAGCAATCATCTGAGCATGTGCAACAGCTGTCTCAAATGAAAACACCTTGTTGAACTGTGAAGTTTTCCATTTGGATGGGAGCTGATTTGAAGGGAAACCCATCAAACAGCTGCATTTTTCAAGAAACTACAGGATAGATATGGATTGTGGTTAACCTTGTGTGTATATATCTTCAAAAGCCAGTGGAGGGAGTCTGGGGGTTGCAGAGTAAGCAACAATGTGTACTCTTGTCGTGTGTGGGGAAGCGTCATAGCTCAGTGGCAGAGTGTCTGCCTTGCAAGCAGAGGGTCCCCAGGTCAATCCCTGGCCATCTCCAGGAGCGGTTGTGCGAGAGCCCTTCCCGAAAACCCTGGGGTGCTGCTGCCTGCCACTGTTGACAATTTTGGGCTTGTGGGCCTGATAGACAGGCTTGGTATACAGCAGCCTCCTCTGTTCAGTCCAATGCTCTCTCTGTTTCTTTAGTTCGCATTTGGTTCAGCTCCCACCTCCACACCTCCATTTTTTAAAAAAACAACAACTAAGAGCAGGGGATTACCATTAACAACTCTCTGTGAGCCCTTTTGCGACACTCTCCATCCCATAATTTTCCTCTTCGTGAATTGCCCCACCCTGCTCATTCCTCTTGCCCCTGCTCCTGCATGAAGCCATTATTTTAGAAGGATTATACAAGCTGAAACTCTCTCTCCACCTATGTGTTTATTGCAGTCATAAACAGATGTTTTACTCTTGGATTTCACTACAGCTCATAAAGTTGCTTTATTGCCCATTACCAGACTGCATTTTCTAATGCTCCTTTAAACACAAGCGTCAGTTCCTTAAACAGCCTTGTGTGTTGCAGGAGGCCTTCTGTCGACTGGTGCTGCTCCTTGAGGCTTGGGGGTTCCAGCAGGATTGTTCTGGGGTTGGGAGGAGAACTGGGCTCTGGACATGCGGCTTCCAGGCTACCAGTCATGTAAGGAAGAGAGTGAACGGCCTTCCCTTCCCTTCTGTCACAGGGACAATTTTGAAGACCATGTTTGTTTGTCAGACATTTTCACCAATACAATCCAACCTACTTTTCTCTTCTCATCCCAGACCTGTGGCGTAATCGTTCAGTGTGTCTGGCTGTTAACCAGAAGGTTGGGTTAGGGTTAGGGTTATTTATTGACAACCTTTTTTGTTGTCAATAAATAAACAGTTAAGGTAATTTCCCTGAATAACTCACCCATCAGAATTATTGGGAGGGGCAGAATTTTGCAGACAGATCTGGAGTGGATTTGCACATCTTAGGTGTTTCCCCTCCTTCCCCAGCAGATGCCAGCTGGGCCACAACTCAGAGATCTCTGCACTCACTGAGCTGGAGCAGCAGCTGTAAGGAGACCTCACCTTTGCTTGTCTCCCAGCAGGAGCCTCTCAAAATGCAGGTGGAGCTTCTGGTCCCCCTGGGTGCTGATGGTCCAGGTGCACAGCATGCTCTCAGTGTGATTCCTCCAATGAGTCGGGGCCAAGATGCGCCCGATGATGGCGTTGTGCACTGTTCCTCCACAGGGTGCTAGAGATGCAGGTGGGGGGGGGGGGAGAGACACAGGTGTGTGTGTGTGTGTGATCATCAGACAGTGACATCTTGCACCAGGGGCCCACATCCTTGCACTCCCAGCTCTGTATACCTGAGCAGATGGGCTCTGGGCTGCTCCAGTGCGGCTTGGAAGCATTAATGCAGGTCAGAACTTCTGGACCTTCCAGCTCATAGCCCAGGTGACAGTGGAAGTGTGCTGTGCCACCAGGATGCAGGCCCATGACGGTGACTTCCCCAGAATCTGGTCTCCGTGGGAAGCTGCAGCTCAGCATAAATACTGCAATGGAAGTGAACAGATGGGATTACAATCAGGCCCTGGAGGAGTACCTACCATGTCCCTAAGGGATGTAGCATATCTAGGCTGCTGGGTTTTGCAAGACCGTGGTTGTTGAGATCCTGTCTCATGAATATCATCTGGCCAATGGCAAAAGAGAACATAAGAACATAAGCAGAGCCTTCTGGATTAGACCAGCACCCCAATTGGAAGGAATCCAAATGTTCTGTATCCTCCAGGCATGCTTGGAGTTGTTCAGCAACCACCCACTCAATTACCTTGCCCAAGAATGGAAGATTTGAGACTGGGCAATAATTGGCCATATTGGCCAGGTCCAAAGATGGTTTTTCTAATAAGCGCTTTAATAACCGCCTCTTTCAGCAGGTCTGCGAAGGCTCCCTCACAGAGAGAAGCATTCACCATCCTATGGAGCCCATTGTCCAGCCCTTCCTAGATCACTTTTATGAGCAAGTTGCATATGATCAGTTTCAACTCCCAGGCCCACAAATATTAGTGCTTGGCCTCCACATGTCTCTCTCCTGTTTCTAAAAGCCAGAAGCTGCTCTCTGCTTCTTGAGCCAGGGAGGGAAATAAGAAAGGCAGGTGGATGGAGCTCTGCTCTAAGGGGCCAGAAGCAGCAATAAATTCACTCCTTAAAGAGATTTTTGGAGCTTCTGCTATTCAGTGGACAAGATCAAATTAGAGGAACTAGTGGTCTGACTGGTGTAAGGTTCCTCCATAAAGAATTTCTGGGATTCCTTGCTTATCAGGTGTTAGGCATTAAAATCCTAATTAAACGCCCCCCTTTTTCTGAATGCCCTAAATATTTCTGGGGGAATTTGGGGGAAACTGGGGGTTGATATGGGTTATTGGGGAGGGTATTAATGTGGGAGAATAAATCAATTAAATCTGAGATGCTTTGGGGGCTGCTGAAGAAGAGTTGAACTGATTCAGAGAAGGATCTGTTGGTTTCCAGCAGGCTAGCTCTCCGATGGTGAAGACCACGCTTTTCAGAAAGCCATTAGATTAGTTATGCTGCTCATCATATTATGGGTTACATCATAGTAACTGCAGGTGCCCAGGACTCTGAGCTTTCATTCTTTCCCTCCACTACCTGTTTTTAAAATATGTCTCTACAGTGGTCTCTACAGTGGCGGGCACACCCCGGGGGGGGGGGGCAGGGGGTGGAGGGAGCCCACTGCTGCTCACTGACTCTCCTCCAATCTGCTCCCAGGTCCAACCTGACCTGGGAACAGAGCTGCAGCTGGGCGCGAGGAAGCTGCCTAGTCCTTGCATGACTCTCCACTCTGCCTCTGGGTCAGGTCTGATCCGGGAGTGGAGCTGCAGCCAGGAATAAGGGAGCTGCTAATGCAGCTCTCTCTCTCATGCAGTGCAGCCAAGGAGAGGGGTAGCAGCTCTGCTGCCAACTCTCCTCCACTCCGCCTTGTGGGTTGTGAAACACAAGAGCAGTCAAGTACAACATTCCTAGTGTGAACATGTTTACACATGGGGAGGAATGTTTGTCCAGCCAGCAGGTAAACTTCCTGTTTCCTTCTGGGCTGGGACAGACTTCCTCTGCATAGAATAGAATAGAATAGAATAGAATAGAATAGAATAGAATAGAATAGAATCATAGAGTTGGAAGAGACCACAAGGGTCATCGAGTCCAACCCCCTGCCAAGCAGGAAACACCATCAGAGCACTCCTGACATATGGCTGTCAAGCGTCTGCTTAAAATACATGTGACTAAGAGGTGGGTGTGGCCTCACCTGTGCAGGTAACGACAAAAGCACAGGGCAGGGCAGCCATCTCTCTCTTTTTTTTTGACTACATGCATCGAAGAAGCAACATCTGCTTTGCCAAAGATGCCCAAAGGGGCTGTCTTCTTATGAGATAGTTTCTAGGTATATGTTACTTTTCTAAGCTAAGTCTGCCTTCTGGGATCCTATTGTGAACAGAATGTTGTGTGAGTAAACCTTTTTTATACTTTTATAGAAGACTGTGTCGTGTATTATCTTTTATGAGGGAATAAGGGGAAATTCCCAGAACACTTATTATAGAGGCTTTAGCGAGCCTGACGAAACGCATCTGCTGCAAGTTTAAAAGGGGAATGTTACTCTGCTGAAATTGTGGAACTTGTTAACACAAGTTGGAAAAGGATATAATCAAACAATATACCCTCTCCTGCATCCCTGAACATTCCCACACAACCCCCGTGTCAGACCTGACCTGGGAGCAGTGCTGGTGCTGGGTGCACACTGGAGGCGGGCTCTGATAGGAGCTTGTTGTGGTGTGCCTTGTCACACCCCCTCCCAAAAATGGGCCTGGGACAACACACACACCCAGCCCTCCACACTATGCCAGTGTTTCTCTAGCCACCATAGAAAAAAAGTTATGAAACAAAATGTGCAGGCAACTTTCTGTGAAATGAGCCAGCCAGATTGCTATAACCTGGCAGTGTTTTCCATGAAGTCATCAGGCTGTATGAATCCCTGGGGTCCCAAAGAGTTTCTATTTAGTGCACTTTCCCTGTTTTTGCTGTTTTTCTTGCTTGTAATAAAATTATTATTATTATTATAATTATCTGTCTATATCAGAAGGAAGTCTCTTTGTGTTTAACGGGGCTTACTCCCAGGTAAGTAGGCACAGGGTGTTGTTGTTGTTTAGTCGTTTAGTCGTGTCCGACTCTTCGTGACCCCATGGACCAGAGCACAACAGGCACTTCTGTCCTCCACTGCCTCCTGCAGTTTGATCAAACTCATACTGGAAGCTTCAAGAACACCATCCAACCATCTCATCCTCTGTCGTCCCCTTCTCCTTGTGCCCTCCATCTTTCTCAACATCAGGGTCTTTTCCAGGGAGTCTTCTCTTCTCATGAGGTGGCCAAAGTATTGGAGCCTCAGCTTCACGATCTGTCCTTCCAGTGAGCACTCAGGGCTAATTTCCTTAAGAATGGATGTGTTTGATCTTCTTGCAAGAGTCTCCTCCAGCACCATAATTCAAAAGCATCCATTCTTTGGCCATCAGCCTTCTTTATGGTCCAGCTCTCACTTCCATACATCACTACCGGGAAAACCATGGCTTTAACTATATGGACCTTTGTTGACAAGGTGATCTCTCTACTTTTTAAGATGTTGTCTAGGCTTGCCATCGCCTTTCTCCCAAGAAGCAGGCGTCTTTTAATTTCATGACTGCTGTCACCATCTACAGTGATCATGGAGCCCAAGAAAGTAAAATCTCTCACTGCCTCTATTTCTTCCCCTTCTATTTGCCAGGAGGTGATGGGACCAGTGGCCATGATCCTCATTTTTTTGATGTTGAGCTTCAAACCATATTTTGTGCTCTCCTCTTTCACCCTCATTAAAAGTTTATTTAATTCCTCCTCACTTTCTGCCATCAAGGTTGTGTCATCTGCATATCTGAGGTTGTTGATATTTCTTCCAGCAATCTTAATTCCGGCTAGGGATTCATCCAGCCCAGCCTTTCGCATGATGAATTCTGCATATAAGTTAAATAAGCAGGGAGACAATATCCAGCCTTGTCGTACTCTTTTCCCAATTTTGAACCAATCAGTTGTTCCATATCCAGTTCTAACTGTAGCTTCTTGTTCCACATAGAGATTTCTCAGGAGACAGATGAGGTGATCAGGCACTCCCATTTCTTTAAGAACTTGCCATAGTTTGCTGTGGTCGACACAGTCAAAGGCTTTTGCATAGTCAATGAAGCAGAAGTAGATGTCTTTCTGGAACTCTCTAGCTTTCTCCATAATCCAGCGCATGTTTGCAATTTGGTCTCTGGTTCCTCTGCCCCTTCGAAATCCAGCTTGCACTTCTGGGAGTTCTCGGTCCACATACTGCTTGAGCCTGCCTTGTAGAATTTTAAGCGTAACCTTTCTAGCATGTGAAATGAGTGCAATTGTGCGGTAGTTGGAGCATTCTTTGGCACTGCCCTTCTTTGGGATTGGGATGTAGACTGATCTTCTCCAATCCTCTGGCCATTGCTGAGTTTTCCAAATTTGCTGGCATATTGGGTGTAGCACCTTAACAGCATCATCGTTTAAAATTTTAAATAGTTCAGCTGCAATATCATCACTTCCACTGGCCTTGTTATTAGCAGTGCTTTCTAAGGCCCATTTGACTTCACTCTCCAGGATGTCTGGCTCAAGGTCAGCAACCACACTACCTGGGGTATAAGAGACATCCATATCTTTCTGGTATAACTCCTCCTTGCCACCTCTTCTTGATGTCTTCTGCTTTTGTTAGGTCCTTTCCACTTTTGTTTTTTATTATCGTAATCTTTGTACGAAATGTTCCTTTCATATCTCTTTACAGCATTGTACTTTCCTTTCGCTTCCAGGCATATCCGCAACTGAGCGTCCATTTGTCTTTGGCCCAGCTGCTTCATCAGCTCTGAATCTACTTGTACTTGTCCTCCGCTCTTCCTCAGTAGGATGTTGGACGCCTTCCGACCTGAGGGGCTCATCTTCCAGCGTCATAACTTTTATATGCCTGTTGTCTTTGTCCATGGGGTTTTCTTGGCAGGGATACTGGAGTGGCTTGCCGGTTCCTGCTCCAGGTGCATCACATTTGGTCAAAACTCTCCACTATGACCTGTCCATCTTGGGTGGCCCTGCACGGCATAGCTCATAGCTTCTCTGAGTTATTCAAGCCCCTTCGCCATGGCAAGGCAGTGATCCATGAAGGGGAGGCACAGGGTGGCAGCCTACAATTTGCTTTAGGGTTGGCATTGGTGAAAACATGGCTCTTCTTGTGTGTTTGACAACTGCATCTCCACAATCGGGATCAGTAGGAGAGATCTGACTTCCCCTTGTAAGCCAAGGGAGGAAAATCAGCAGACTGTGATTTTATGCAACATCCCCCTCATGGCAGCCATTTCGTGACTGGTGCCCTCAGCATCCTCTCAAAATGTGAAATGTGCCCCAATAGTTCAAAAAGGTTGGTGACACCCCCCCTGCCAAATGCACAGTAGCTGCATAATCCAGGGCTTCCTCCTTACCTTGGCAGCCCCCCTGGGACAGGGAAGATGTTCTGCCCCTAACAAAAAGCCCCTGTACCTTGATAATGCAGCTGGAAAGTCCCAATCACGTCATCTTGGAAGGTGCGGAAGAAGACTGAGATGGTATTGGTGGGGCTGCGTATGACTTGGCCCTCCACCAGGAGTGTCTGATTGGCCAGGAGTATCAGCTGGTCATCATCCATGCCTCGGATAGACAGCACTTCCCCCTCGGAGAGGTTGACGCTTTTCACCTGTGTCCCAGGGAAGGAGAAAGAGTGCCGTGAGATGCCCAGGATCGAGGGAAGGTTCATCCTTTGGGTATCTCCCAACCTGCAGAATGCTCCCCCTCACGCACAACAGGCAGTGACATTGCTCTCATATGGCACCAAGTGAAGATGTCATTGGGCACTGATGTATTTTTTTGTAATTTTGTTCTAATTTTAATTTTCTAATGCACAAAAAGCAGCAACAATAAATAAGAAAGAGAAAGGGAAGAGATCAAAGCAAGAAAGGGAAAGGAATGGAATAGACAGACATGAGGAGAGAGGAGGCAGCAGGAGTACAGTATTAAAAAACATTGATGACTTTTAATTCCATACAATTGTCCTTCATAAACATATTCTCTTAGAATGTTTTCCCAAAGGAATCCATGAAGAGACGACAGCTGCCAATCTCATTCCTTTACTATGATGGGTTCACTAAATGAATTGCGTAGGGACGCGGGTGGCACTGTGGTCTAAACCACTGAGCCTAGGGCTTGCTGATCGGAAGGTCAGTGGTTCAAATCTCCATGACGGGGTGAGCTCCCGTTGCTCGGTCCCAACTCCTGCCAACCTAGCAGTTCGAAAGCACGTCAAAGTGCAAGTAGATCAATAGGTAGCGCTCTGGTGGGAAGGTAAACAGCGTTTCCGTGCACTGCTTAGTCATGCTGGCCACATGACCCGGAAAAACTGTCTGTGGACAAACGTCGGCTCCCTCGGCCAGTAAAGCGAGATGAGCACCGCAACCCCAGAGTCATTTGCGACTGGACTTAACTGTCAGGGGTCCTTTACCTTTACCTTTTTAAGTAATTTAAAAAATGGTTTTAATTGTTTTGAAGCCTTCTGTGCC
The DNA here is from genome assembly GCF_965153285.1 of Podarcis tiliguerta. Lineage (NCBI taxonomy): Eukaryota > Metazoa > Chordata > Lepidosauria > Squamata > Lacertidae > Podarcis > Podarcis tiliguerta. Next base: position 42,315,092 of record NC_139549.1, read on the forward strand.
ATCTCTGTTTATATCTTGATGGGTTTGCTGTCTGTTTTTATTGATTTAGCTGTTTTTACAACATCCATTTTTAAGTAACGGTATCATTGAATAATAGGCTATAAACCTTTCAAACAAATAGCTTAATAACCAGGGATGGATGAATTTGTTCCTCTCAGTTTCTCCACCTGACAATTCATAGGTACAGTGGTGCCCCGCAAGACGAATGCCTCGCAAGACGGAAAACCCGCTAGACGAAAGGGTTTTCCGTTTTGGAGGTGCTTCGCAGGACGAATTTCTCTATGGGCTTGCTTCGCAAGACGAAAATATCTTGCGATTCCTGGTTTTTTTCCCCGCTCCCCACCCCCTTTTTCTAAGGCACTAAGCTGCTAATAGCCTTTTAGCAGCTAATCCGCTAATCCCTTAAGCATTTAATAGCCGCTAATAGCCGCTAAACCGCTAATAGCGCTAATCCGCTAATGGGCTTGCTTCGCAAGACGAAAAAACCGCTAGACGAAGAGACTCACGGAACAGATTCTTTTCGTCTTGCGAGGCACCACTGTATTTGTGTGTGCATTTCCTTTAGTATACACATTTGTATACACAAGGTATACACAAAGCAATTTTCTTTAATATGAGGTTTCACTAAGGCACATGTTTTTACCCCCAGTTCCTCCTCCCCATGTGTGCTGGTATCATCAGAACAAGTTCATTGTTTTCATTGAATTAATTAAACTAAATAGTTTTAATTGGATTTTGAACAAATGTTCAATTGTTTTGAATGTTATTTTGTTCTGACCTTTCTTAGTGGCTCATGCAAACTTTTGTTCTGAATAGTATTTTTATAGGGCAGGGTGGAGGGCCCTGGGATGGGTTCATGGAACCAAGGGGGTGGTGTTCTGAGAAAGTTTGGGAACCACGGTTATGATGCATTCTGTATGAGGCTGCTGTTGAGAACAGTCCAGAAGCTTCAACTGCTACAAAACCCATTTGCCAGAATTTTAGTAGGATTCCCCAAAGTGTCCCATGTGACTTCCGTTCTAAGGAGCTACAGGGGCTCCTGGTTCACTTCCAAGCACAGTTCAAAGTGCTGATGATTACATTTTAAAGTGCTAAACAAGTAACAGCCCAGGGCCCAAATACGTGAATTAACACCCTCTTCCTGAATCAATCTGCCTGTTCACTACAATAGTCATGGCTCCTTCTTTGTGTTTCTCCTTCGGGAAAAGCACATCAGCTGCATAGTTCAGTTGTTTAGAGAGTGGTGCTGAGAATGCTGAGGTTGCAGGTTCAATTCCTGTAAAGGGCAGCTCCATATTCCTGCATTGCAGGGGGCTGGACTAGATGATCCTCAGGGTCCCTTCCAGCTCTCTGATTTTATGTACAAAAGAGTGAGGGGATCTTTTTTGCAGTGACACTCCCAGCTTTGGGATGGATGCCCTCCAACGGGACATTGGCAAAGGGTCAATTAGTCCAGCCCCTTCATCAACATGGTGCCTTTCTATTTGCCTGGGCAGTTGTAATTATGGTATTGTTTTAGCTGATTGAATGTGTCTAATTCCTTTTAATTTCATTGTATAGTTGGTTTTTTGAATTTTGAAGTTCATTTGTATACCACCCTGGAAATCTATTTGTGGATGAAGAGCAGTTTATAGGAATTTCTAAAACCTTCTCTATATTTTGGAAAGGGCGTCTTTCCATCTGTCCTCTACAAGCTCAGCTGCCTCGCAAGGATTCCTGAGGTGAGGATGGAGTTGTTGCTGATGTTTAGATGCCAACTGCCATTTTGAATCGAGACTGAAACAAGACTTTGCCCTTTTTTGGCAGAGATTTGCCCATATCTCAAGATACCCTCAACCAACTCAGGATGGGGTTCGGGATGTTTGGATGCCAAGCACCGTTCTGATTTGAAATGGCAAGTTGAAACATGACTTTGGCATGATTTCACCTGCTTTTTGGGTGTGATGGGACTAAACTCACAAATTACATTATCCATTAAAAGTCACCCTATTTGTTGTTTTCTAAAAAATCCCAAGCAGTACTGGGGACTCCCCACTAGGAAAGAACCAAGCCTAGCATCATGTTAGGAAGAGATGTTCAACAGAAACCTGAAAAGAGGAAAAGAGGGGGAGAGAACCACCAGGACTGGGCGTGCATTGGACATCCTTTATGCTGCTTTGTCACCAGCTTGTCACCAATGTGTTTGTGCGTGTGTGTGTCTCCTGGTTGCCAGGTGATGAGATGTGACATGAGCAAGGCCAGGAGAAGAGGCTGCCTTGTCAGCCTACAGCAAATCCAAGGCTTGTGGACAGATCCACAGTGACTGTGAAGTCAGCTCAAAGCCATCCTTCTGCCAGGAAGCAAGCCAGAAACTGACAGCTTTCCCCAGACAATTTGAGAGGTGATGTCAAAGCAGAGCCATTTGTTAGCAGCTGAGCAGCCCTGCAGAAATGCAGGTTGCTCAATCTGGACCTCTCTTCTTAAGCCTCCTAGAAGCTGCAGGGGATTTTTAGCAGAACAGAAAGAAAACAAAACAGTGACAGTTTGGTTTGGAGCAAGAGAAGGCAGAATGTCCTTTGTGACACATTGCCTGGCTCCTCCAGCTCTTGGGAAAAGAAAACGGAGACTTCCTTTTACCACTGGAACACTCCCATTTTCCCACCAACCCTCACTATCCAAGACCCCCCTCCCACCATTGCCTGTGCTTGAAGCTGCTGAAATGCCTTGCCTGTGCTGACTTCTAAAGCAGGGAAGGGTCTCTATTGAAACAGGACTGGGGATGGACAAGAAGCTTTGCAGTAACCCTTCGGTGACCAAGGGGAACTGCACTGAGCTGCCTCTGAATTGCATTGGAGTCAATAAGCCCCCTAGAGCAGAGGTCAGCAACCTTTTCCAGCTGTGGGCTGGTCCACTGTCCCTAAGACCATGTGGTGGGCTGGATTATATTTTGAGGGGGGGGGGGGGGATGAACGAATTCCTATGCCCCACAAATAACCCAGAGATGCATTTTAAATAAAAGGACACATTCTACTCATGTAAAAACACGCTGATTCCTGGACCATCCGTGGGCTGGATTGAGAAGGCAATTGGGCTGCATCTGGGCCCCGAGCCTTAGGTTGCCTAGAGGTTTGCTGAAGGACTGAAACATTTTAAAAATTCAAACCAGCTGTATACTAAGGATCCACACACCAGCATCCTAGATAGCTGGGTAGGCTTGTTGAAACAAACATGTTCATAGCAGGTGCTGGAAAGAACACAGTGAAGGAGCCTGCCTGGTCTCAAGAGGCAGGGAGTTCCCAAGTATGGGTGTTGCCACATTCATAATTGATTCTTGCAGTTGCAGACCAGGTACCATGTGGCCCCTGAAAACCATGCCAGTTCCGTCTATCTGAGAAGTCGAGAGGCTTTTATGAGGCAAGGCAATCTTGTAGGCTGATAAGTTTATGTGTGTGTGCCAACCTCTATTTTATTGTTGTAGGTGTTTCTGGGATTCCTTAATCTTCCCAGCAGAGAGGTGGGTTACCCACCCTGCTGGTCTGTCAGTACACTAACATATTTTAAAACCCGTGGATGAGAGTTGCCTCCCGCCTGTCGGCTGAGCGTTTCCCCATGAGAACCTAAGAAAAGCTCTTCTGGATCAAAGGCCCGTCACATTCAGCATCCTGTCCTCACAGTGGCCAGTCCTTCCTCATAGGGAACTTGCTCCACCCCCTTAATAATTTGGGAGGCCTTTTTCTGAACCATTTCTGAATCCACTTTGCCCTCTCATAGCATAATGTTGCAAAATGTGGATTCCTCCAAGATGCCTTTGGAGGCGAGGTGAGTATACTTCAAATGCTGCTTCCCTGGAGCTTTGCATCGTCTTCTTCTGCTCTCCGTCGCTCTCCTAACTGCCCCTTGGCCTGGAACCCCCTTTTCCACAACTGGGCTGACATCTTTGCTGAACTATCCATTATGAGCATTGTAATGGAGGTGAGCTCCCCGGCATCCCTGAGAGATGGCACTTTCTTGCCCCATCAACACACACAGTTTAATATTGGTGAGAGCCCAGCTCCTCATCCCTCTGAAGGGTCTCTCTGAAGCTCAAAGTGTTTAAAGAAAATTTTGTTTCGGGTTAGTCTGTAACTAAGAAGATAAAAGGCAGAATGTACAGCAATTTTAACTCCCCTGAGGTGGTGGAGCCTCCCTTTTGTAACAGAGAGGTGAGAGGAGGGGTCAGCCAGCCTGCTTGAAATCCCTTTTTGCTTGCAATAATTGGCTGCTCCAGACAGGAAACTCATCTCCCAATGAAATAGAGTTATTCAAAAGCATGGAAGTGGCTTACAAAAATGTGTGGCTGATACTTTCCCAGCTCAAATTGTTTTGCAACATGGCCATTTGCAGATAGCATGGGGATTTGGGAGAGGAGGCTGCAAAGCACAGGGCCTTGAAAATGTCTGAGTAATAATACAGTGGTGCCCCGCAAGACGAATGCCTCGCAAGACAGAAAACCCGCTAGACGAAAGGGTTTTCCGTTTTGGAGGTGCTTCGCAGGACGAATTTCTCTATGGGCTTGCTTCGCAAGACGAAAAAACCACTAGACGAAGAGACTCACGGAACGGATTCTTTTCGTCTTGCGAGGCACCACTGTACCCAAGAGGGACAGACACAACCCACCAGGAAGGTCTCCTGCACAACTTCCTCCTCCAGTTCTGGGTTCACCACCTGGCTTGCAAAACTATTCATATCCTACAAATCACAAACTTAGAAGGAACCTCAAAGGTCATCTAGCCCCAACCACCTGCTGCTGATTTACTACAGTGGTGCCCCGCAAGACGAATGCCTCGCAAGACGGAAAACCCGCTAGACGAAAGGGTTTTCCGTTTTGGAGGTGCTTCGCAGGACGAATTTCTCTATGGGCTTGCTTCGCAAGACGAAAATGTCTTGCGATTCCTGGGGGGTTTTTTTCCGTTCCCCACCCCCTTTTTCTAAGGCACTAAGCTGCTAATAGCCTTTTAGCAGCTAATCCGCTAATCCCTTAAGCCTTTAATAGCCGCTAATAGCCGCTAAACCGCTAATAGCGCTAATCCGCTAACCCGCTAATGGGCTTGCTTCGCAAGACGAAAAAACCGCTAGACGAAGAGACTCACGGAACGGATTCTTTTCGTCTTGCGAGGCACCACTGTACAAAGAATCAGAGTAAATAAGTCAGACTGCATTTTCCTGCCCCCCTCCCAACATAATAGTACTCCTCTTTGTCATCTTCTGAAGTCATTTGGACTGGTGTCCATTACTGCCTAGGGAACCATTACTGGTTCCATAGTTTAACTGGGTGCTGTGTGAGGAAGTCCTTCCCCCTGAATCTTCCAACATTCCACTTCCCTGGCTTTCCATGAGTTCTGGTGTCAGGAGAGAGAGAGAAAATATTTTCTCTATTCACTTTCTCTGTGCCATCCACAATTTTATAAATGTCTCTCATGTCTCTATCTCCCCTTTTCTCTAAAAGTCCCAAATGCTGCAAGCATTCCTCATAGGGCAGTCACTGAGCACCCTGGATCGCTTTGGTCCCCCTTTCTCTTCTGAGCCTTTTCCAACTCTGCAAAATCCCTTTTGAGATTGGCAGAATCACACCATAGATTTGTATAATGGCATGATTTTATTGGCATTTTATTTTCCATCCCTTTCCTAGTGGTTGGTCTAGCTCAGCCAAAGGGATACTCTTTGTGATGCTGTCACTCACAACGGTGTGAAAGAAATCAAAGAAACCCGGTTTGCATTTTGCAGATGCCTCTTGCCTTGAGTGTTTGCTTCTGCCAAAGCAAGATAGATGTGGGGTCGGGGTCAGGTGGGGGCCCTTTTGAGAGAGCTACGGCCCTGCCTCCCTCTGACAGCGGCCACCTGCCTACCTCATGGAAGCAAATTTATCTTGCCCGCCTCTGCTAGGATCAGCTTAGTGCTTCCCTTCCCTTCCTTTCTTTTTATCTCACCACTAAACTCCACCAGATGTTGCTCTGCTCTGGCTGCGCAATCCACTGCACCACCCCAGCCTCATTCGCTGGGGCTCCTGTCTCCATCTCCAGCTCTGGTGTCCCTCTCCCAGAGCAAATGCTGACACAGAGTCCACCCCTGAGGTTGTTGCAGAAGTCCTTCCAGCTGCCTTCCATAGATGCCCTCATCTGCCAGTGCTGAGGGCACCCTGGAAGTTTGTGGAATTGATACGTGGATGTCATGACCTGGGACCCAGGTGGATGTCATGGCCTACGACATGCACACCAATGTTCACACCTCTGTCCCAGAGTACATTCCTGATACATGATTGACCTCTGCCTGCTAAGTGCTGAGTCTGCATAAACACGTTCTCACAGCCACAGCCACAAGGTATCTGTATTTTGCTGGCATTGCACCCATTGTAGGCCTTTCTTATCAGCTTCCAAAGCAGAGAAGAGCAAGCTAACCTTGAGGAGAAGAAATACTGGGAAATCTTCAATGATGAGAAACAGTAGATTCTCCTCACCCAGACAAGTCTTCATATAGCAGATAGCAGAAAAGTAAGATTTTGTATAAACTTTGCTTAAAGATACCTGTAGCCATAGTAATTAGGGGCAGGCTGTTCTGGCCAATGAAATTTGTTTTAGGGGTCCACAAGCTGTCCATGCATTCTGTTATCCAATCATATTGCTGAAAAGGATTGTGCACAAGGTGATCACACATGTAAATATTATAAAAGTGTCTTGAAATTTGAATTCAAGATCTAGAATTTGGAGAATTCCTCTGGATCGGTTATTTTTGCTGCAGTCTGCAATAAATATGAACTCTGCTGTCTTTATTTGGCTAAAGAGGACTGGCGTATTTTCAGACCCCCTTTGTAGAGTAACGGAATCACAGAACCTCTGTGCTCAGAGATCTGTGCTGGTTGCCCATCTGCTGCCAGGCCAAGTTCAGGGTGTTACCATTACAGGGTGTCCTCCAACATTTGTCTGATGAAAATAGGGCTGTCCTAGTCTGTAATTTTATATATATCTATATATCTATATATCTATATATATATATCCCTCCCATCTGACTGAGAGGCCCCAGCCACTCTGGGCGGCTTCTAATATATATAAAAACATAATAAAACTATACAGGGCTGCCTTCAGATGCCTCCAGGATCAAATCAGAAACTGGGACGGCTTCTGTAAATCTGGGACTGTCCCTGGAAAACAGGGACACTTGGAAAGTCTGCCCTTAATATAAAGGTAAAGGGACCCCTGAACATTAGGTCCAGTCGTGACCAACTCTGGGGTTGCACCCTCATCTCGCTCTATAGGCCGAGGGAGCTGGCGTTTGTCCACAGACAGTTTCCGGGTCATGTGGCCAGCATGACTAAGCCGCTTCTGGGGAACCAGAGCAGCACACAGAAATGCCGTTTACCTGCCAGACTTGAGGTTATATTATGAAGTGTCATTTCTTTGTTGGTTGAAAGAATGGATGAAGTTAGAAAATAATGAATTATTGGATTTAGAAGGTTATGATAATAGATTCGGTTGGCACGCGTATTTATGGTATGATAAAAAAGAATACATAAAGGGTTTGAGAACCACATCTTTAGAGGATCTTTGATTGGAGTTTGGAATAGGTATAAAAATGTATTAGAACCAAAGATTCCACTTTGGTTATCACCATTAGAGGTTATGAGTATTAAAAAGATAAATATGAGCGGGAGATGGATAACATATGAGAAACTATTAAAATATGAAGGAAATAAGTGGAAATTGAAACCATATGAAGAAGTAAAAGAATATGTTAAGGATTGGCTGCATTATTTTCAGTTAAATGAAATGTTTAAAAAAGGTTTTAGAGAGGGGATATTCTGAAAAAGAATCTAGATTTCAACAAGAAATCTTAAACAATGAAGTGAAAATTTTATCTAAAATGTATAAAATATTGTTGGAATGGAATACTGTGGACGAAGAGGTTAAATCTGTTATGATTAGTTGGGCTAGAGATTTCGGATATAATATTGAATTTTAGAAATGGACTAAATTATGGAAGGATGGGTTAAAGTTTACAGCTTGTACAACGATTAAGGAAAATGTTATGAAGATGTTATATAGATGGCATATAACACCAGTAAAACTGGGTAAAATGTATAAAGTGTGTAATAAATGTTGGAAGTGTAAGAAGACAAGATGAATTTTAACAGGGAGAAATGTAAAGTATTGCACTTGGGCAAAAAAAATGAGAGGCACAAATACAAGATGGGTGACACCTGGCTTGAGAGCAGTACATGTGAAAAGGATCTAGGAGTCTTGGTTGACCACAAACTTGACATGAGCCAACAGTGTGACACGGCAGCTAAAAAAGCCAATGCAATTCTGGGCTGCATCAATAGGAGTATAGCATCTAGATCAAGGGAAGTTATAGTGCCACTGTATTCTGCTCTGGTCAGACCTCACCTGGAGTACTGTGTCCAGTTCTGGGCACCACAGTTCAAGAAGGACACTGACAAACTGGAACGTGTCCAGAGGAGGGCAACCAAAATGGTCAAAGGCCTGGAAACGATGCCTTATGAGGAACGGCTAAGGGAGCTGGGCATGTTTAGCCTGGAGAAGAGGAGGTTAAGGGGGGATATGATAGCCATGTTCCAATATATAAAAGGATGTCACATAGAGGAGGGAGAAAGGTTGTTTTCTGCTGCTCCAGAGAAGCGGACACGGAGCAATGGATCCAAACTACAAGAAAGAAGATTCCACCTAAACATTAGGAAGAACTTCCTGACAATAAGAGCTGTTCGACAGTGGAATTTGCTGCCAAGGAGTGTGGTGGAGTCTCCTTCTTTGGAGGTCTTTAAGCAGAGGCTTGACAACCATATGTCAGGAGTGCTCTGATGGTGTTTCCTGCTTGGCAGGGGGTTGGACTCGATGGCCCTTGTGGTCTCTTCCAACTCTATGATTCTACGATTCTATTCTATGATTCTAAGACAGAAGGAACATTTTACCATATGTGGTGGGAATGTAAGAAGGTAAAAAGCTTCTGGGAGATGATCTATAATGAGTTAAAGAAAATGCTGAAATATACTTTTGTTAAAAAACCAGAAGCTCTCTTGTTGGGAATACTGGATAATTAAATTAGTAAAAAAGATGTGAAATTAGTTTTGTATGCAGTAACAGCAGCCAGAATTTTGCTGGCACAGAAATGGCACAGAAAGGAAGAGATGCCCACGAAAGAAGAATGGAGGCTGAAACTGATGGAATACGCAGAAATGGACAGATTGATGGGGAGAATTAGGAACCAAAGTGACCAGAGATTCTCCGAGGACTGGAAGAAATTTACAGAGTATATGTGATGACTTTATGTGATGAGCAAATAATGTTCGTTGGCTTTCAAGAAGCTCTGTGAAATTACTGTTAGAAATATTGTTTAAAAAATATGATGTGATTAAGAGTATTTGAGTGCAATATAATATTGGGAAATGTGAGACGAGGATAAAAAATAAACGGAAAATTATCACACAAGCTGAGGGAAGTTCTGGAAAAAAGGGTTTAAGTTAAAAATGGATGTATAATTTTGTAAAAATGCTTTTTTAATGGAAAATCTAATAAAAAATATTTATTAAAAGAAAGAAAGAAAGAAAGAAAGAAAGAAACAAACGCCGTTTGCCTTCCCGCCAGAGCGGTACCTATTTATCTACCTGCACTTTGATGTGCTTTCGAGCTGCTAGGTTGGCAGGAGCAGGGACCAAGCAACGGGAGCTCACCCCGTCGTGGGGATTCAAACCTCCAACCTTCTGATCGGCAAGCCCTAGGCTCTGCGGTTTAACCCACAGTGCCACCCGCGTCCCTGCCATTAATATACAATGCCCTTAAGAACTTGGGACCAGTTTACCTGCGAGATCACCTCACCCCATATACGATGCCTGTTTGAATGCTTCAAACAGCAGAAGTGGCCATGTTACAAAGGCTGCATAATCCCCGTTTTACATTTGTAAGAATGTAATATTTTAGTGTGGCAACAACTTTCCTTTGGACATGTCTGATCATTTACGGCACTCTTTCAATGCCTGCTAAGAGCATTTTTGTTTAGACAAGCCTACCCACATGTTTAGAACGCTGACACAAGTTTTAATATGTTTTAGTTTATTGTTTTTTTAATTTTTCAAAAGTCTTACATTGTTGTTATTAATTCTTCTTAGGAATCATTTTATTACTATCTTTTTAGTAAACTGCTTTTTTAAGCAATCCAGCAGTGTATAATTTTTATGAAATAAAAATGAAATAAATAAAACAAGTCCAATCCCCAATGGCAGCAGCATCTCCAGAGAACGCTTGTCCACGAGGACGAGACAGAGCGAGATGCACCGAGGGTCACACTCAGTAGATGGCAGCGTCCTACGTTCCATGTAGCTCAGTACTGCCCACACTGACTAGCAGCTGCTCTCCAGGGTTTCAGTCTGGCAGAACTGCATCCCTACTTGTACCTGAAGATGCTGGGGATTGAATCTGGGACCTTCTGCATTCTAAGCAGGTGCTGTACCACTTGGCTATTCCTCCCTCCCCTCTGCATTTTTTCTGTGCATCTGCTCCAACTGCCCCTACTAACCAGGCACAATGGGTATTTTTTACGACGTATGTACACTGTTTAGATATATGTTACATGTTAGTTTTCCAAATAAAATTAATTTCAACAATGGTGGTGATAAAGGAAAGGCACTCTGCACATGATCAGAGGCACTCTGCTTAAGCATTGCTGCTTTTCATGGCTCAGAGCTTACACAGAAAGCAAGACTTGAGGGCTCCAGCTCAAACTGAGCGCAGACCAGCTTTGACACTTGGGTCCAGGTTAGCCTAGGCAGGTGGGGGCTCGCACACTCACACCCACACCCTGATGTAGGCTAGGGCTGGGCTGCCTCCCTCTTGCATGCCTACCTGCAGTTCCACCCCATATCCAGTGTAGACAGTCACATTGTAGGTGCATTCCAGGAAACGGTTCCACGGCAGAGGTGGGTAGTCGGTTGAGTCTATGTATCCTTCCGGCTCGTAAAAATTCACGCCGCAGAGAACTGGAAGGAAACTCCATGTTAATCATAGACTGACCTACCCCATAAAATCCATAACCAAATGTCCACTAAAGTCTAGGCTATAACCAACCAAGCACTAATTCCCCTTAAAAGATTCATTTTTTTGTTGTCAATTGTTGTCAGGGCTAATGCCCTCCATATAAACTTTACAATGCTTACTAAAAAATTAATTAAAAGCATAATGTGCTTTGGGGAAAAAATGGGTTGGAGGCCTTGTTATTCCCCTCCCATCTAAGAGCCATACCACTCTACCCAGTTCTGGGAGTGGGTTGGGACAGTTAAATGCCAAAAGTAAAGGAGTGTTTAGTGATGGGGAGGAGTCCATTTGGGATGGCAGGGCTGAGAAGGAGAAAGAGGCAGTGGTTTGCTTGGGACCCTTCCATGCTGTGGGACAGACTACAGCCCAGGCCAGAACAGAAACCAACATCTGGAGGTCCACAGATTCCCCATCCCTGGCTGACGCTGACTGGCAGTGGCCCTCAAGGGTCTCAGGCAGAGGGTCTTTCCCAGACCTATGCAAAGCTGCTCCCATTTGCTTTCTGCAAGCAAAGCAATTATTCTGCTGATGCTCTGTGACCTCTGTCAAATGCACATGGTTCCTCTCTTCATGCCTCTACCCTTCTGCCTTTGCCCTCCCCATCTGCTGTCCCAAAGACAAACGGCCATTTAGCAAATGCACTGACCATCTGGCAAGTCAGCTGTCTCCCACTGCCCTGCAAATTTGTGATAAAGCAGCAGCTGTGACCACCCCAACTCTCAGAAGAGGGGCGGGTAACATGGTGCCCACTAGAGGTTGTTGGCCTCCAAGTTCTATCATCTCTGACCCTTCTTCACTGATGGGATTTGGAGTCCAGCATCCTCTGGAGGGAACCCCGTGGGCGACCCCTGCCTCAGAGTATGGGAAGGCAGAGGAATTTGGTAACGAGGGGAAGTCCCCAGGGGGCACAGGCAGCGCCTGGAATGACTTTGGCTAACACCACTTTCCCTCCCTGCTGCCTTCTTGTGTGCAAACCCAGCATTTCTGTCACAATGACATCATTGCAGAAGTAAGATGTCTTACTTGGAGTTTGCTCAGTGGTGATCACAGTGGGGGTGATGATGGTGGGTGTGGTTGTGTCTCGGCCCTCCTTGGAAAAAGGCCCCCTCTTCATTTCATCCTCTGGGCTCTTGACCGGAATCTGGGCTTCGCCCTCTGGAAAGGCAGCCACAAGCGGCTCTGTGGCTTTGGGGCCGTGAGAGAAGGTCTGTGGGATTGTTGGCTGCATTGTAAATGGTGAGATTTGAAACAGGGAGTGACTGGTCACCTCACGGCTTCCTTTCCTGCTGCCCCATGAAGTCTGCTCTGGCGTTGTGGGCTTCTCCTTGTGAACTGTAGCCATCATGTCATTGTTGTTCCCCCAAGTGTGCAAGTGGTCTCTGGAAAGGGATGCCCTCAATGTTGGCAGGCTGGGCTGGGCAGCAGCTGTGGTGGTTCTGAGTTTCTGATGTTTCCTGGCTGTGGTTCCTTGCTTGGAAGAGGATGGCTTCTTCTTGGAAGGTTGGATGTGTCTCGTGTTGGTGTAAGGGGGAGCTGTCAGTTTTGGGGACTCACCCATCTTATTCATTGGGAAAGCAAAGATGTCCTCTGTTGACAGAATGAGACTCTCAGGGGTAGGGTATCTTGACTTCATGTTCTCTCTTAGCAGTGTGTTGTTGGTGAACTCATCCGAGTGGTGTGGGGATGCCTTCAAAGAGTCCCTCTCCAATCCAGAGTTTATGCCTGTAACAGAAGGTCCAGAGAAAGAGACTTAAAAGCTCTGGCGTGCATTAGGTACATTTGCATTGAAGGGGGTTGGACTAGTTGCCCCTTGGGGTCTTGGCAGAGGCCAGGAACACTTTGCTCATCTCATAGGATCATAGACTAGTAGAGTTGGAAGGGACCCCAAGGGTCAACCAGTCTAGCCCTCTGCAATGCAGGAATAACAGAGTCTTTCCTCCCCAGGTAAAGGTGGCTTTCTTCCAGACCTCTTGGCATCTGTAGCATTCCCAGCTTCAATGTAGCTTTGCCAGCCTGGGGCCCTGCAGCTGTTTTAAGAGCACAACTCTCATCAGCCCTAACATCCTCTGCCTGGGTTGGTTTGGGCTGGTGGCAACTGCAGGCCAAAACATTCGGAGAGAAAAGGCTACTCTAACGCCTCCAAAAGATGGTGGGCAATGGCTTTCACTCAAGATCTGAATGTAGCCCCACATGCTGAACCTACTCAAGTTAAGCAAGACAGTTGACTTGGAAACTACCAGTAAGCTATGTCAAATCTCAGGTGCTTGCATCAAAACCCAGAGCTCTTTAAAAGCTCCTTCTCTGTATACAGATAGTGGCCATTTATTTCAATGTGAAAATAATAATAATTTATGTGCTTGGTAGGAAAGCGCAGTATCCTCTTGGGTCAGGAAAACTTTGCCATCCAGCATCAGCACCTGATCAGGAAACTGGCTGTGCAGGACTTGCTGTAGTGATGCAATGATCCTAAACAGGACTAAATGGCCGCAAGGTGTCATTGCCTCTTAGTCAATGGCTGTCTGCTTGGAACTGGTCCCAGGAAAGACATCTGAAGGCAGCCCTGTTTAGGGAAGTTTTTAATGTTTGAACTTTTATTCTGTTTTAGTCCTCTGTTGGTAGCCACCCAGAGTGTCTGGGGAATAAATAAAATAATAATAATAATCATCATCTTTGCTCAGTCAGAGATTTTCCATGTCTGGCATACTAATGGGTAATTTATTTTCTGTCTTAAAAAAAGCCCCTTCACCTGTGGTTTCACTTGGGGTTGAGGAGAAGTGCCACCTTCAAAAAGCAAATACAGAACCGCCACATGCACACACCAATCCACAGATACGACAAATCCCCTCCTGCATTTCAAGCCTCTCGTTTCACCTCAACCCAAAGCAAAGAAGCCCACTTGCTTTCACAGAAAATCTTAAATTGAGTGAGATTTGGCCAGAGTGGGTTTAGCACTCTTCCCATGTACGTGCCATCAGACCAGAATGGCTAAATGGTTGTTTGTGCTGCTATGGCAAATTGTTTTCCATAAAAGAGGCTTTAGAAGTCACCTCTGTGGAGCACAGTGGGTGGGAAGAGAGCCCAGTGCCCCTCTTAGCTGCCCTGCCCTCAGTACAGAGAGGAAGCCAATAATAAAGAGCAGCAGTGACAATGGCAGGCTGATGAGAAAAGTGGCATTCTGCTGCCTTGCTGCCATAGCTCTCTTTCAGTGCTAAGGAAACTCTGGAAGGTCGGGGAAGTGTGCGTGGGTGATGGGGCTGCTGGCATTTTTGCAGTTCTGAATGGGCTCCTGGGTTCCAAGAGCAATCTCCATGCTGGGTGCCTGCACCAACCTACGCACCACGTCAGAAAGCCCACGCTAATGTTGCCACGGGGTGCATCCAAGTGGAATCCCCCTAACCGAGCAAAGCTCTCAAGGGAAAGCGACTGCAGGAACCCACTTGATGAAATAATTTCTGAGCTGGTTAAAATGGAAAAAACAAGGGAACTTGAATGTGCGCAAATAAAGAAACTTTCCTTTTGAACCCTTTCAGACTCCTGTGCCTCCTTCACCTTATCACGTTCCTTTATCTTTGAAAGGAGGCAGAACAGGGGGGAGATGAATGAGCATGCAAGGCAGGAAAAGGCTGCCTTCAAAATGACACTCCCCACCTTGTGGCTTTGAGCTGTCTGTGCTCTGGTTTGGTGGGAACAAGCATCTTTCTCCACCCCCCCTTGATTTCTTTTTAAAAATATCAACTCCACCAGATATTGGACTGCAGGCTCTTAATTTCTTAAGTAAATCAGTTGAATTGTTTAATCAAATTAGTTAATGCTCTCTAGGCCTAAACTCAGGACAGCACACTGAAAGGCAAAAGTTCTTTCATTGCTGCAGACTTGGTGATTAAACTTTAAGAAAGGATAAAACATACATTGCAGCGTTTGCTGGGTAGTGATGATCAGTTTTGGTGAGGCATGGCACCCCCCACCCCCAGTAAAACACCCCATCCTCTGGAGCTTGTGGAGAAATTTCACTGCCCCCCCCCCACTTTGTCCAAATGGATTTTATGGTAAGGAGATGACATTAAATAAATGTCAGTCTCTCTCTTGTCAGGCCCTCAAACAAGAACCAAGCAGATGCTGCTGCTCCTCCTCTTCTAACTTGCCTTCAGAGCTGTGTTATGGCAAGGGCGAGGGCCATTTGGGCTGGTGGTCACCGGCTGGAGTAAGTAGAGTGTCTGTGCCAGAACCACCTTTGGCTTCTCCTTGCCATCCTTGGCCAGCAATCAATGGATTTGGGAAGTTTCCTGAATGTAATAAGTTATTGAAACCCACGTCGGAAACCTGTGAAATCCACACATTGTGTCAGTTCATTGATTGGTGCTTTTTTGTTTGATGTTTTGAATAGAATTTATTCTCACTGTAAAAATAACTGATGGCCAGAGAACATTTGGTGTTGCCCTGAGAAAGCAGCAAGGAATTGTTGAGTACCCAGGATGTAGGGGACTCGAGCATCAGATCTTGCTGGGTGTTGGTGTCACTGGCAGGCAGCAGAAGCATTTCTTGGCTGAGTATGAAAACCTCAGCGCCTGTGTGGTCTGGACCTTTTCCAAAGCTGCAGGTGCTCAAGCTCTCCCCGCTGGAAACAGAAGGAAGAGGTTGCCATTTCTTTGATAAAGGGGCTTTATCTCATTAGTCTTAAGAACTAAATCATAATCTTGTTGCAATTAATTACATAAACACCAGGCAAGGATGGGAGTGATAATCAGGAAGGCAGGAAATGCTGATGGAATTGGCAGATTCCCTGCAAGGCAGTAAGCTGAAGGATTTGTGGTGCATTAACGAACCTGCAGAGAATTGCCAAAATCTGGTGGAAGGGGGATACATTATCTCTCTGAAATTTGCAAGATGGAGACATTTCTGTGGCCAGCAGAAGTGACTAGGAGCTTTGCAATTACTAAGCCTGCTCATTCTAGCATACCCACAATTTGAGGTGGGGGATAAATTCATTTGACAAATTTGTACTTCCCGAATAAATAGGTAAACAGAAATGCCTGTTTCTGTTGTGGGTCTCCAAACCGCCCAAATGCCTTGTCGACCCAAAGGATGCAGACAAATATGCCTGTGTAAGAGGAAAGTGTTCTGGTGAAAATAATGCACAGAAATGAATTGCATTAAGGAAAACTGAAGTGTCTATATACACAAAATGTGTCCAGATGCTTATGTGAACTCTTCTTCTTTGAAAAAAATTGCCCGAATTAGGCCAATGGCTCATCCTGTTTTCACAGCGGTCACCCAGATGCTTGTAGGAATCCCACAAGCAGGACCTGGGCACAAGAGTCATCTTTCCTCCTGAGGTTTCCAACAGCTGGCATTCAGAGGCATTGCTGAGATAAGCTGTGATGGTGTAGAACATGGTGCCCGTGCAATTTCCAACCTGATAGGCAGAATTTCAGTGGCAAGAACAGAGAAATGCCCACTGGTGTGTGTGTCATTCCTAATGACTTGGTAATGGGTAAGGAGCCCATCACAGTGAGGGATGGAGAGGCAGTCTTTTGCTGCTGTTGATCCTCTTGGATTTTCTAGATGGCTCTGCTCCACTCAGGAGCACTGTGAGGAATGAGCTCTGGAAACCCATTACCCTGAAATTGAGCTATTTCCTAGGAATGCAAGAAGCTGTTAAGGGAAATAAATGGCTCCTTTCACTAGTTTTCTTTCAGTAAATGGCTCAGCCAAAGAAATAGGCAGCTCCTGCTGCATTCGACCAAAACTGATGATGGGAGATGGCAGCTCTGGGTCTAGCAGGAGGGAAAGCTAGAGGGAGTTGGGAGAAGCCACCTCCTCACCCCATGCCAAAAAAGTCCTCCCTACTACTTTCCAGATGGACCGGATTCCCTCCTCTTGGGGTACAATGGCTGGATCAGGCCAAAGGGGGCCTATCTAGTCCACAATTCTGTTCTCACAGTAGCCAACGATGCAAAGCTTGTCACCAACATCACGAGCAAAAGGCTGAGGCCACTAGTCCTGGTCTTCCTCAGAGCAGACCCATTGAAAGGAATGGGCACCTTTTGTCCATTTATTTCAATGGCTCAGCCTCTGAGTCAAATTAGCATTGGATACCACCTAATACAGAGTCATCATGACTGATAGGAACTGATAGCCTCCTCCTCAGATTGGCCTAATCACATTTTAAAGCCATCTGGGTTGGGGGCCATCCTTACATCATGCGCCACAGTAACTCAGAAGTGCAGGTGCACTGCTGAGAGCAAAGAAACCTTGATTCTGTGTCCACCTCCCACCTCTGCGCAGGGTCTGTCATGGAGGAATCTTGCAAGGACAGAGCCAGACTACATTTCTCCAGCAAATCCAGCAGAGGGGAGTCCTTCGCTCCCTCTGGTCCTGAGGCAGTCTGTTCCGCAGCCAAACAGTCCTTACCCTTAGGATGTTTCTCTGAATCTTTCATCAGAATTGCTTTGCCGCCATTTCTGCCAAGTTGTCCTAGTCCTGCTCTCTGGAGTGACCAAGAAGTCTGCTCCATCTTCTGTCTGACAGTCTGCAGGGACGCCTTGCTTTTGAGGTGAGCGTGGTCATGCTGGGGCTATCCAAAGTATCTGTAGGGCACCAGGTTTGCAAAGGCTGCATTAAATAATCACCTCAATATTTGGAGTTAACATGCAACTTGGAAGCTTAGCCAAGTCAGGTTACTCATGAGCCAGGTCCAAGGTTCCGCACTGGAGATTCAGTGTGCACCTTCTATGCCAACTTTTAAATGTCTGCTGAAAACTTTTCTATTCCCCCAGGCCTACACAGGAAATTAAGAGCACATCCTTCCACAATGGTTAACTGGTGTCATGTTTTTATTGCTATAACCCCTTTCCCCCATATAGACACAGTGGTGTAAAAATATTGAAATAAATAAATAAATAGGGCACTGGTGGAGGAGCACACTGTACCCAGGATGTAATTGCACCAAAACTCTGAGCTTGGAAAACAATAAAGCTAAGTTTGTTAAAGGAATTACCGTACATGCTTGATAGGAAAGATCTTATTACAGTCCAACTACGGTAGAGCCTAGGCCTGCTCTTTGTTCTCAGCAGCAGAGACACAGAAAGGCATCTCCTCTCCTGGATCTCTTAGGGTGGGAGGTTGGGGGAAGAGGGGGAAGTTCCCAGGGGAGGGCTGGGAGGGTTCACCCTCCTTTGTGTGGAACAAGGGTTAAGATACAATTTTGATAGAGGGCTTTGTATTTTCTTTCACTTTTCTTCCTTTCTATTTTCTATTTTCTTTTTAGTTTTGCTCTTTTTAAATTTAGATTAGATTTGCTTTTATTAAATTTTATGCTGAATTTTCTTAATAAAATTGATCGAACATTGGGGGGGGGGGGCAAATATGTCTTCTCTCCCAAGGTGAGCAAGGAGGAGGAAGGCGAGGAAATGAGGTCAGCAGCAGTTCCTCTCTCTAGCTATACCCATCCATGCAGACACATCAAGCTACAGGGCAAACCGAGTTGCATCCCAACACAACCACTGTTTCTGTTATGTACTGAGTTGAATAGGATCCAAACTGCAGCAGTCTGATTGGTCCTAGAACAATAGGATCCAAAATGCAGCAGTCTGATTGGTCCTAGTGGCTGATGAGAGCCAGTGTGGTGTAGTGGTTAAGAGCGGTAGTCACGTAATCTGGGTAACCGGGTTCGCGTCTCCGCTCCTCCACATGCAGCTGCTGGGTGACCTTGGGCCAGTCACAGTCTCTCAGCCCCACTCACCTCACAGAGTGTTTGTTGTGAGGGAGGAAGGGAAAGGAGAATGTTAGCCGCTTTGAGACTCCTTAAAGGGAGTGAAAGGCGGGATATCAAATCCAAACTCTTCTTCTTCTTCTTCTTCCTAGAACAATGCAGCAGTATGATTGGTTGGCAGGAACCACCCAATCATGCTCCAGATAGAAGTGAATCCACAGCCTGATTGGCTTACAGTAGAATCCCAGAATTAGCCAATCATGTGCAGCCCATTGTGTAAATAATGTATATAAAGCAGATACTTTGAGGGGACATTCGCTCATTCCTCCTCACCACTATGAGCTGAATAAAGAGCATGAAATCACTTTGCGACTCTGAGTATATTTCACTGGCGACGAAGGTGGGATCCCGCTGAGCTGACTGCCACACACAGCACCGCAGCACCGCCACCTGCCGCACTGCTGCCTCGCACCGTGTATCCAGGCTTCAGCTCTGGGACACAAGGAACTCAGAATGGCAACCGACAGCAGATTCTCGCCGTTCAACCCAGCATCTGGAGACTGGGAAGCGTACGCCTCCCGTTTCACCTTCCTCCTAGAAGCCAAAGGGGTCACCGATGAAGAAGACGCCAAGAAGAGGGCGATATTCTTCAGCGTCTGCAGAGAGGAGACGTTTGAAATCGCCCGGGCTCTCCTTGCGCCTGAAGACGTCACTACTGTTCCATACAAAACAATAATGGAACAGCTGAAGGGGCTCTTTTCGCCGCAGCCCTTAGTGGTGGCTCGTCGAAATGCCTTCTACGCAAAGCGGCAAGCCCCTGGG
Organism: Podarcis tiliguerta; assembly: GCF_965153285.1. NCBI lineage: Eukaryota > Metazoa > Chordata > Lepidosauria > Squamata > Lacertidae > Podarcis > Podarcis tiliguerta. The sequence continues at coordinate 42,334,679 of NC_139549.1, forward strand.
GAAACCATAACTGGGTTTGTGACCTCTCTCCGCCAAGCTGCCTGGTTCTGCAACTTCTCAGAGCTGGAGAACATGCTTCGTGACCACCTCGTCGGTGGCCTGAAGGATGAGAAGCTGCAACGACGCCTCTACGCTAAGAAGGACCTAACGTTCCAGGTCGCTCTGGAGGAGGCCCTGGCAACGGAAGCTGCTGAGAGGTCGACGCATGAGGCACGGCCGAGCCTGCCATCCCAACCGAGGGTCCACCATGGAGACCTCACCGACGACTCAGGATCTGACAGGGAGGAGGTGCACGAAGTACAGCAGCGCACTCAAGCAGCCCACATACCACAGCTGCCTCAACAAGAAGGAGGGAACTGCGCAAGCTGCGGGGAAAGTCACGAGAGGAGGACCTGCCGTTTCCGCAACGCAGAGTGCAGGCAGTGCAGAAAATCAGGACACATCGCCCGGGTGTGTCAAGCTCGGCCCACCCGGCGCCAGGCATCAGATGACCAGTCCAAGAGCCCCAGGTCCCGGGGCCCAACGCACCAAGGCAACTCGATGGAGCTCACAGACTTCCAGGTATACCAGTTGCCCCACCCCAACGTAGAGAAAATTTATGTAGAGGTACAGATAGAGGGGACCCCATGCCGCATGGAGCTTGACACGGTGTCAGGGAAAGGGAGGCAGACAGAGACAGGGGGGGGGGGGCATGGAAACACTTACCGAGAGCCCAAACAGCATTTTTCCAGCCAGTCCTCCGAATCGGAGACTGAAATTGGGAGTGGCCAGTCTGTTCCTGGAACTAGCTATTCCCGGAAGAGAGATGGTAAGAGGCGTTCCCTGTCTCGCTGGGCATGCTGGTCCAGAAAGTCACGTCACAAAAATTTAGAAGCGTCAACTGACTGAGCAACACGGAGGTGTTGTTTGGGGCTCCTGCAAGGGCTTGGATTTTGCAGTCATAAATCTACCGGACAGAAGTGGCTAGATGCCTGGAATGTTATCTCCTAACTAGCTAGGCAGCAGACGCATCCCTCACACACAGGTTCAACTCTATCCATAATCTCAGCAAGGACCTTAAGGAAACTGTGTCCTACTGGGGGTCCCAAACTCAGGCCGGCCCCATTCACCCTCCGGGACTTCCAGAAACGTAAGGTCCCCACAGTGGGGGTGGGGACCTTCAGGGTGCAATACCAAGGGCGGACGCAGCAACTGGACTTGCTGGTGGTCAAGGGCCCCTACATTAGCTTACTGGGATTGGCATGGTTTGGACCACTGGGGCTAGCCAGCGGTGAACCACACTAGCTTACAAGTGGACGTGGACGCCGTATGCAAGGAATTTCCAGGGGGTTTTGATGAGAAATTGGGACAGTATACGCCCCCCCCCCATTGCTCTACAGCTTGACCCCGCAGTACGACCGGTCAGGCTCAAGGCCCACCGGGTCCTGTTCGCCCTGAAACCCCGTATAGATGAGGAATTGGACCGGCTCGTGGAGCAAGGAGTGCTGGAGCCAGTGCCTAATGCCCCCTGGGAAACCCCAATCGTCACACCCGTCAAGCCTAATGGTTCGGTCCGCATCTGCGCAGACTACAAATGTACCATAAACAAGGCCCTCACGGCCCATGCATACCCAGTGCCAGTGGTCAGCCATGTCCTTGCCACCCTGGCTGGGTCAAAAAATTTTGGCAAGCTGGACTTGGCCCAAGCATATCAACAGCTGCCAGTAGATGAGGCCACAGCAGAGGCACAGACGATTGTGACGCACAGAGGAGCGTTCAGGGTAAAGCGGCTGCAATTCGGTGTCAGTGTGGCACCAGGCATATTCCAAAATCTAATGGACTCTCTCCTTAAAGGGATTCCTGGCGTCACCCCCTTCTTCGATGATGTGTTGATTGCCCGGCCCACACCAGAGGAGTTTGAGGACCGCCTCCGCACCATTCTGCACCGTTTCCAGACGGCGGGTCTCAAGGTGAAGCGGGAAAAATGTCTACTAGGAGTGTCTCAGGTGGACTTTCTGGGATTTATGGTGGATGCAGAAGGGGTCCACCCGACTGGGGACAAGGTACGGGCCATTTGTGATGCCCCAGTGCCCAAGAGCAAGACTGAACTTCAGGCCTTCTTGGGACTATTGAACTTTTACCATTCCTTCCTTCCCCACAAGGTGGCGGTAGCGGAGCCCCTACACAGACTCCTGGACAAGCGGGCCCCTTGGGTGTGGGGCCAGCGCCAGGAGGCCGCATTCCAGGCAGTCAAGGACTTGCTTGTCTCAAACTCGGTCTTGGCACACTTCGATGAGCGGCTGCCGGTGGTGCTAGCATGTGACGCCTCGCCCTATGGCATTGGCGCTGTCCTGGGAACCAACTCCCGGATGGAAGAGAGGTACCGGTGGCATACTTTTCCCAGACACTCAACGCAACCGAGCGGAACTACTCGCAAATCGAAAAGGAGGGTCAGGTAATCGTGAAGGGAGTAAAGAAATTCCATGATTTCTTGTACGGGCGGCCCTTCACCGTGGTGACTGACCACAAGCCGTTGCTTGGCTTGCTTGCCCCCCAAAAGCAGACCCCCCAAGTGCTGTCTCCTCGCGTCCTCAGATGGTCAATTTTCCTTGCCAGCTACCAGTATGCACTGATTCACCGCCCGGGGAAGGCGATGGGCCATGCGGATGCCCTCAGCAGGCTACCACTACCGGAAACAGGCCCCGACCCAGCATCTGCACAAGAGGTTATGAGCCTGGAGCTGCTTCCCGGCCGCCCCATTCAGGCACAAGAAGTTGCACACCATTCCAAGAAAGATAGGGTCATCTCCCGGGTCCTGGACTGGGTGTGGAGGGGATGGCCCAGCAGCAGCCCCGGGCCAGAATTCGCTGGCTACACAACCCGCAAACATGAACTGTTGGCCCACAAGGGGTGCCTGTTATGGGGAAGCAGGGTCGTTGTTCCCCAGCCCCTCCGCAAAAGGGTCCTCACAGCCCTACACGAGACACACCCAGGGGTAGTAAGAATGAAGGCCCTTGCCAGGAGTTATGTGTGGTGCCTGGGGATCGATGGAGAGATAGAGGCCTGGGTCAAACACTGCCAGGCCTGCCAAGAATCCCGCCCAGATCCCCCAAGGGCCCCAGTCCAGTCCTGGGAGTCCGCCTGAGCACCATGGTCACACCTGCATGTGGACTTCGCTGGCCCCTTTCAGGGGAAAACATTCTTCATAGTGGTGGACTCCTACACCAAATGGCTGGAAGTCGCACTGGTACCGTCCACTTCTACATCCGCAGCCATCTGGGTACTATGCAGGCTGTTTGCAACCCACGAGCTCCCTGACACTGTCATCTCAGAGAACGGGACTGCATTTACGTCAGGAGAATTCCAAACCTTCACAGTGCAGAGTGCCACCTGCCACATCCGTTTGGCGCCATTCCACCCTGCCACCAATGGCCAAGCAGAACGCATGGTGCGGACCACCAAGGACACCCTTCACCGCATGACGCAAGGGGATTGGGAGTACTGTCTTGCCACATTCCTCCTAGCACAGCACAGCACCCCCAGCTCAACAACTGGCCGGAGCCCTGCTGAACTACTAATGGGTCGGCGCCTTGCAATCAGATTGGACCGCCTTCACCCCGATAGAGCTGATAGAGCTCAGGATGAGGTAGTGGTGGGGGAAGGCAGGAACCCCCGGACCTTCGAGGCCCAGGACCTAGTGTACGCAAAGAATTTTGGGGCAGGCCCAGCATGGGTACCTGCCACAGTCACCAGGGTCACTGGCCCCGTGTCGTACGAGGTGCTAATGGATGGGGGGCAATGCTGGCGCTGCCACTGCGACCAGATACGGCAACGATTCCCGGTGGAAAACCAGGAGGAGGACAGGTCAGAGGAGTCCCAAGGGAACAGTGGGGCAGTGAGGCCCATAGAGCAGGAGGGGCCAGCAGGAGAGGCAAAATCAGTAAATACAGAGAGGAGCTGCGAGGACGAAAGGACACCGGAACCAGAACCACGACTGAGCTAGCCAGTTGCGCCAGACCAAACAGCCCCATCACAGTCAGCATCCTTGGAACACGAGCCAGAACCTGAACCCCGGACCAGGGAACACCCCAGGCCGCAACGCACATGTAGGCCGCCGGCGTACCTTGAGGACTATGAATGCGAGCTCCCGGGCAGGACTGGAACTTAGAGGGGAGGGGTGTTATGTACTGAGTTGAATAGGATCCAAACTGCAGCAGTCTGATTGGTCCTAGAACAATAGGATCCAAAATGCAGCAGTCTGATTGGTCCTAGAACAATAGGATTCAGAATGCAGCAGTCTGATTGGTCCTAGAACAATGCAGCAGTATGACTGGTTGGCAGGAACCACCCAATCATGCTCCAGATATAAGTGAATCCACAGCCTGATTGGCTTACAGTAGAATCCCAGAATTAGCCAATCATGTGCAGCCAATTGTGTAAATAATGTATATAAAGCAGATACTTTGAGGGGACATTCACTCATTCCTCCTCACCACTATGAGCTGAATAAAGAGCATGAAATCACTTTGCGACTCTATTTCAGTTTCTGTACCTACTGCCATTCACTCTGAGTGCATTAACACTAATTGTGCAGCACTGAAGTGCACCAAAGTGTTGGAAGGAGATAGAATAACACAATAAAGAAAAAAAAAATTTCTTCCCCTTTGCTTACCTCAGCCTGCGAGGTTTGTTTGCTATGTGCATTAAAATCATTTTCAAAATCCTTTAATGAACTAATTTATGAGAAAGGAAGGGGGATTAAAAATTATTTCTGAAAAGCAGTGTGTTCCCCCCACCTACCCACTCGGTGGAGGTAAAAACGCTTCCCAAGATTGTTATTTAAAATGGTTGTTGCCATTTAAAATAATATGACTAATTTCTCATTAGATCCTTTGCTAGAAAGCACTGGAATGAGCCGCCTCTTCAACAAGGCATGAAATGAAAAATGTAGCACCACGAGCCCAAAATGAGATCCATTCAAACCCCTTAATTTCCTAAAGACACTCTTGTTGGTTGACTGTGGGAGGAAGTTGGTTCATATTGAAGCCAGAAAGAGTGGCTCCCCCATTTGTCACCCCCCCCCACCTCAACTCCATGAGGATCCAAGCAGGGGCCTCGGCGTTTTGCTGCCTGAGGTGGGGCAGCCAAGAAGGACTCCCCCATTTCCCTAGGCCCCCCAGGCCACGAGGCCAGACCACAGGCCCAGCTTGCTTAGCATTCCCTTCCCCCAGGCTGTTTGCCTCCTACCTCGCTAGCCTTCCCCAGCCGGAGACCCCCCACAAGCCCACCAGCAGGGCATCAAAGCGACAGCCCTCAATCTCTCCCTGTAACCCTTAAGAAGTCCTGCTGGGTCCAAGGCACAGCTAGCCCAGCAGCTGATGGGAAGCTCCCAAGCAGGACAGGAACTTGTGACAGGGAGCTGCTGGGAGCCTTATTTGCTGTGACAATTGCTACATCCCTTTAAGAAACCACCTGCCTCCTGGCAAACTTTCTGAGATTGGCAGAGGAGACCTTCTTGGTAGTTCCACCACCCTCAGAAGCTTGGGGGCTGGGGGCTCAAGGGAATAAGAGGGCCTTCTCTGTGGTGGCCCCCAAGCTTGGGAAATCCTTTCCTAGAAAGTTACATCTGGAAGTCTCATTGTACAGGGAATGCTGAAAGTGCACCTCTTTCCCTCAACCCTCTCAAGATGTGTGTTTTCAAGACCCGCCTTATTTCTGAGATTATTTCAAACTGCTTTTAATATTGGGCTTTGTGTTGTTACCTGCCCTGGGACCTTACAGTGAAGAGTGAACAACAACAACAACAACAACAACTGTTGTCTTATGGGAGTGAATGCCACAATTTAACTCTGTGCTATGTGTTAAAGTCCTTCGTTTTGTCTCTTGAATTTTCCAACAACATTCTTTGGCTACAGAGGGTAGGACCCAAATCAATGGATTCCAATGGGAAGAAAGGTGATTCTGACTAAACCCTGGGAAGAATTTTCTGAGGGCAACAGTCATTGGGCAGTGGAACAGACTCCCTCTGAAGATGGGGGACTCTCCTTCACTAGAGAACAAAAATGTATCCATACAGGATGGAATAAATAAAAAAAATTGTCCAGTAGCACCTTAGAGACCAACTAAGTTTGTTCTGGGTATAAGCTTTCATGTGCATGCACACATGTTTATGCACATGAAAGCTTATACCCAGAACAAACTTGGTTGGTCTCTAAGGTGCTACTGCACATTTTTATTTATTTATTTTGACTACGTCAGACCAATATGGCTACCTACCTGAATCTAGAGTACAGGACGGTGCATTTTACATTGAAATATGGGACAATCCTGTATTATGCAGGACAGGTGGCAAACCCCAAAACTTTTCTAAGGGAGTCCCTGTGTTGTATTCATTACACAAGAACCCAGGGGGTGCATGCCATAACCAATTCCATTGTGTACTTGCCAGGCTTGAGGGAGGCTGAAATAGCACAAGTCTGTCGGTAGTTCATTTTCAGTAAGGAACCCTTTTCAGTAATCCGGAGCTGCTTCAGAACAAGCTTATCTGATCTATACCCTGAACAGGGCCTTTAAAACAACGTTTAAATAAAGAAAACAACTTGCAAGGTTAAACCCAACAGGCTCTGTAAACACACCAGAGGCACACAAAGGACTCATTAGATTTTAATATGTGTGTCAAGGTAGAAGGCTTTGAGAGACACATCACATCTTTTCAGCTAGTCTGGAAAGATGGTGTTGGAAATCACGAGTGTGTGAAGCTGATTAGGATTAGATTATTTTTTTTTTTAAGGGGGGGTCACTGTGCGGGATGAGGTACACAAAGTGAATATGTTTGCAGATGACATCCTCTTATTTTTACAAAATCCAATAACAGTCCTAGAGCCACCTAAGCAGCAGTTAGAAATGTATCACAGGGTAGCAGGATTGCAAATCAGCTATTCTAAATCCGTGCTTCTTCCTATCAATTTAGATGACACTACAAGAGACTGGTTACTAGTTAACTCTCCATGTGCCATAGCACATGGAAGATTTAAGTACTTAGGTATTAACCTCACTGCAGACACAAAGCAACTGAGACGCAGAACATAGATATGTGGACCACATAGAATCATAGAATCATAGAGTTGGAAGAGACCACAAGGGCCATCGAGTCCAACCCCCTGCCAAGCAGGAAACACCATCAGAGCACTCCTGACATATGGTTGTCAAGCCTCTGCTTAAAGACCTCCAAAGAAGAAGACTCCACCACACTCCTTGGCAGCAAATTCCACTGTCGAACAGCTCTTACTGTCAGGAAGTTCTTCCTAATGTTTAGATGGAATCTTCTTTCTTGTAATTTGGATCCATTGCTCCGTGTCCGCTTCTCTGGAGCAGCAGAAAACAACCTTTCTCCCTCCTCTATGTGACATCCTTTTATATATTTGAACATGGCTATCATATCAGCCCTTAACCTCCTCTTCTCCAGGCTAAACATGCCCAGCTCCCTTAGCTGTTCCTCATAAGGCATCGTTTCCAGGCCTTTGACCATTTTGGTTGCCCTCCTCTGGACACGTTCCAGTTTGTCAGTGTCCTTCTTGAACTGTGGTGCCCAGAACTGCACACAGTACTCCAGGTGAGGTCTGACCAGAGCATAATACAGTGGCACTATTACTTCCCTTGATCTAGATGCTATACTCCTATTGATGCAGCCCAGAATTGCATTGGCTTTTTTAGCTGCCGCGTCACACTGTTGGCTCATGTCAAGTTTGTGGTCAACCAAGACTCCTAGATCCTTTTCACATGTACTGCTCTCAAGCCAGGTGTCACCCATCTTGTATTTGTGCCTCTCATTTTTTTTGCCCAAGTGCAATACTTTACATTTCTCCCTGTTAAAGTTCATCTTGTTTGTTTTGGCCCAGTTCTCTAATCTGTCAAGGTTGTTTTGAAGTGTGATCCTGTCCTCTGGGGTGTTAGCCACCCCTCCCAGTTTGGTGTCATCTGCAAATTTGATCAGGATGCCCTTGAGTCCATCATCCAAGTCGTTGATAAAGATGTTGAATAAGACCGGGCCCAAGACAGAACCCTGTGGCACCCCACTAGTCACTCTTCTCCAGGATGAAGAGGAACCATTGATGAGCACCCTTTGGGTTCGGTCAGTCAGCCAGTTACAAATCCACTGAGTGGTAGCATAGTCAAGACCGCATTTTACCAGCTTCTTTACAAGAATATCATGGGGCACTTTGTCAAATGCCTTGCTGAAATCAAGGTAGGCTACATCCACTGCGTTCCCTTCATCTACCAGGCTTGTAATTCTGTCAAAAAACGAGATCAGGTTAGTCTGACATGACTTATTTTTCAGAAATCCATGCTGACTATTGGTGATCACAGCATTTCTTTCTAGGTGCTCACAGACTGTTTGCTTAATGATCTGCTCCAGAATCTTCCCTGGTATTGATGTCAGACTGACTGGGCGATAATTATTTGGGTCCTCTCTTTTCCCCTTTTTGAAAATAGGGACAACATTTGCCCTCCTCCAGTCTGCCGGGACTTCGCCTGTTCTCCAGGAATTCTCAAAGATGACTGCCAGTGGTTCTGAGATCACATCTGCCAGTTCTTTTAATACTCTTGGATGCAGTTCATGTCTGGAGCAGCACAGGAACACCGTCCTAAAACCATTTTGACTCCCAAGCTGACCAAGTGTTTCTCTGCAAGGAGGGAGGGGGTGAGGGAATCTTCCCATTGTCTCAGGAATTGGGTAATCACCATCTCAAAGGAATGGGCAGACTACCAGGAAAGGCAATCAGATAAGGCATTATCAGATAACCTGACAGACAGGAAAAACAACATTCAAATTTCTGTTGTAGACTGCCTTTTCCTCTATCATACACCCTTCCACCTCCTATCATACACCCTCCCCCAGCGGCAACTCCATGGGCTCATTGGATCCCCTCCAACTTCTTCCTGCTCGGCGGAGAAGTTGGCTCTGGGCTAGGCTCCTCTTTTCTGGTAGTTAATCCTATCTCTTCCTGACTACTTCCTTCATTGGAAGCTGGCTGGGCTGGCTCATTCATGACAGGAGGCTTCCGAGGCCAAGGAGGAGGGGGCTTCAAAAGAGGGGGGAAAGGCTATAGTAGAGCCCCACAGACATGAAGGTGTCTTCATCTGCCAGGGAAAGGAAGATGCACTGGTCACACATAACATGGAGCCTTGGTGAGTCTGTTTACAGAGAGAAGAGGGTTTTCTGAGGACAATGGCAAACTGAAGGTGGAATGCTGCACCTGGAAGCCCTTCTGCTCCAAGCTGGTTTGTGCACAGACAGCTTTCCGGGTCATTGGCCAGCATGACTAAACTGCTTCTGCCGCACAGGACATCTGAGTACCAGGGTGCACAGAAACACCATTTACCTTCCTGCCACAGCAGTACCTATTTCTCTACTTGCACTGGCATGCTTTCGAACTGCTAGATCGGCAGGAGGTGGGAAAGAGCAAGGGGTGCTCACCCTCTTGCATGTATTCGAACTGCCAATCATCTGATCAGCAATCCCAAGAGGCTCAGTGGTTTAGATCACAGTGCCAACCACATCCCTACAATTAGCAATAGCTCAACAGTGGAAGAACCAGACTGAAATACCCCATAACATATGGGAAAATAATTTCTGGGATACAGCAATATCTGAGCATCTCACCAGACACAGGAGGGCAATTAAAAGCGTAACAAATAGAGATACCTTCCAGGAAATGTGGACCCCTTTTGTTAACTATGTTAATGACAAAAATCATGACCTTGTTAAACCAACCATTCAATATTCTCTGTGGAAAGGTTACATTAAGTAATATGTTTGAACACTGAATGTGTAAGTTTATGTCTAGAGTCAATAGATAGAATAAACACCATTAGATGTACAGTACTGCTGGATAAGTGTTTAATGGTTCTTATATTTGTATTTGTTTAAAAACTAATAAAAATTAGTTTTAGTTTTTTAAATGTGCTACTTGAAAAAGTGCTTTCTTTTCTCTGTCCTTCAGCTTCCTTGGATGTCCACATGTTCCAACATTAGAATGACGCAGCTGTTCTTCAGTCCTGCCACAGGGCTTGCAGTGCTCCTCCATCAGGCTGCCTTGCCTAAATTTGGCGCGTCCTCCTCCGACTCCTTCCTTCTATCTGTCCCCAAGCAACACACTTGTTTCTCTTCCTCTTAATTCAGCCTTCCCCACCTCAATTTATATTCAACTTGCACAGTTGCCTGCAGAGATCCACATTAGGAGGCAAAAAGGCTTGCATCTCTAATGTGCTGGGAGCCTCTCTCTCCGTGTGTCTGACTGCAATTCAGGTGAAGGGGTGATCTTAAGCTGAGGTGGGGCAAGATTTATAAGCAGAGGAAGTTCAGTGAATGTGTGCATACAGAGGAAGGGCAAACCATGGGCAGGGAGTGAGGTAAAGGAGTTAGTCAATAAATACACCATGAAGAAATGGAAGAAATGGAGCAGGAAGACTACTGTAGCCCACCCAGGAGGGACATAGATAAGTGAGGCACAAAAATAGACTCGGGAGGTGGGGGGGGGGGCATGGAAGTGTGCAAATATTTGAGGGCTGCAAATTCTGCCCTTCCCCTATTCCTCATTCCACAGCCTATTCACCATGTTATATAGTTATAGAACAGCAAGCATGTGGCTAAGCTTTAGTTTTGCCACCTCGGGGTTTGAGAAGGCCCAAGGCAAGACCCCCTTTATGAGGGCATACCAGCTAGGGTTGCCAGACCTCCAGGCCTGACTGGAAGTCTCCAGGTTTGCCTGGACTCCTTTAGGTGGCAGCAGAAGGGCTTGAATCTCTAGGTGGGTGAGAGTGCCTTTAAGAAGAGGAGGAGGAGGAGATGACTGTGTGCAGCTTGCAGGCTTCAGCCTGGCAGGAGCTGGCTGCAAATTGTTGCATGTACAACTGGAGAGGTTTTCCCCCCTCCTCTGTTTCCTCCTCCCATCTCCCAATTAACCTCCATCTCCAGGGCTCAGTGATGGGAGGGAGCACAGAGGAAGAATAACTGGGGCCTACCACTCTGTCTCAGGTTTGGATGCTGAAATCTCAGGGTCTGGGATAGTCGTGACCCGGCAACCCTACTACCAGCTCTCTGCCATTATCTCCTCCTCCACCTCATGGCTGCCACCTGCCTGCTTACCAGACAAAGAGACAAAAGTGGGCAAGCACAAAGGATGCTTTAACTGAGATTCCTGCACTGCAGGGGGTTGGACTTGGAAGGTCAACTGTACAATTCTATGATTTTATGATCTGGAGGCTGTGAGAATCACTGGCCCCATCTCCCTTCTTCCTCATCCAAGTGCATCTTCTTGCTTGACATACTTCTGTTGCCCTTTCCCCAAGCCAAGTAGAAAGAGATCCTTCCATGTTTTGCTCATCCCTCATTCCTAGCTTGCATGTTCCTGGCACCTTCTTCTTTCCTCTTCTGGGGCCCCCGAGGTGGCAGGGGCTGTGTATTCGTGGCCCAGGCTGGTCTTCCTTGCCGTGGCAGGCCATTTTGCACTGCATTAAAATTCAGAAAGAAATGAGAGCACCCTGTCCACTGCATTAAATGTGATGAGAGCTGGCAGCTCCTTGCCACACACCTGCAATTGTGATAATGCAACTCATGACATATAGGTGATTTATGGTCCATCATGCACACTTAAATTAGAAACACAAGAAATTTGGCAGGAGGGGGCTGGCACCATCCAAGCTATTTATTCTCCCATCCTCTCAAAGGCCTCCTCCCCCTTGCAGCAGGGGATCTGAATCTGGGCTGCTCTAAGACATGGGTGGGCAAACTAAGGCCCAGGGCCTGGATCCGGCCCAATCGCCTTCTCAATCTGGCCCACAGACGGTCTGGGAATCAGCGTGTTTTGCGTGAGTAGAATGTGTTCTTTTATTTAAAATGCATCTCTGGATTATTTGTGGGGCCTGCCTGGTGTTTTTACATGAGTAGAATGTGTGCTTTTATTTAAAATGCATCTCTGGGTTATAGGAATTAGTTCATTTCCCCCCAAAAAATATAGCTTGGCCCCGCACAAGGTCTGAGGGACAGTGGACCGGCCCCCTGCTGAAAAAGTTTGCTGATCCCTGCTCTAAGAGGAGGTAAAGAACCATGAAATCCATGAGCATCTACAATATGCTGGGCTGGAAACAGACTTTGCTGGGCTGGAAACAGACTTTGCACTTATAATGATGCATAGAGGCAGTGTGGCATAGTAGTTAGTGCTGGGTTCATCAACCTTTTTGGAGCAGTCAGCACATTTTTGAGTGTGTGTGTTGGGAGTACCCATGACAAAATTGCTGCTGTGGAGGAGGGCTTGCCATGACATAAAAGGGCTTCCATGGGAAGGATAGCATCTTAGAGAGACAGCCACCCTTGGCAGCCTTATGCTTACCAAGGGAAGTCAGCTAAGAACATGAGAAGAGCTTGCTGGATCAGCCAATGGCCTAAGGTTACCAGATTTTTTTCAATGAATCCGGGGACACTTTTCAACTTCAATGGATTTTGCATGGGGACTGATTTGTAAATCTGGGGACTGTCTCCAGGAAACAGGGACATCTGGTAACCTTACAATAGCCCCTCTAGTCCAGCATCCTGTTCTCCCAGGGGCTAGCCAGGTGCCCCCAAGGGAAGCCCACAAGCAGGTAGAAGGCCCCAGGCTCAATCCCCACAGGTGAAACCATGGAAAGTCACTGCCAGCAAACTTTGAGAAAAGACGAAAAAATAAAGGGAGTCAGGATAGGAGAAAAACCATACAAAGTTAGAGCACATGCGGATGATTTGATAGTAACAACTGAAAACGCCAAACAAAGTATTCCAGCAGCTATAGAAATAATTAACAAATTCGGTAGACTGGCAGGATTTAAAATAAACTACAAAAAACCTAACTTATTAGTTAAAAATATGAGACCTGAGGAGAAAATGATTTACAAGAAACTACGGGTTTGTAGATTAAGAATAAAGTAAAATACATTGGAATTTGGATATCCACAAAATGTATTAATCTGTATCAGGATAACTATATAAAAACATGGAACGAGATAAAGAAGAACATGGAAATTTGGAATAGACTCCACCTCTCCCTCTGGGGCAGGATCTCAGTAGTTAAAATGAATATTTTACCAAAAATGATATTCCTGTTTCAAACCATTCCAATTCTAGGAGGAATTAAATGCTTTAAAAATTGGAGGAAAGACATCGCCAGATTCATTTGGAATGGAAGAAAGCCAAGAATTAAACATCAAATACTTATAGACCAAAGGGAGAAGGGGAGGTTTTGCCCTACCTGAATTACAACTCTACCATGTGGCCGCTGGGCTGATATGGACCAAAGACTGGATTACTTTAAGAGATAACAGATCTGCTGAACCTTGAGGGTTTTAATAACTACTACGCCTGGCATGCATATCTAATTTACGAAAAGGTGAGGGTACACAAGGTATTTTTAAATCATATCTGACAGACTGGTTGCAATATTTTCAGATAAATGAAAGACTAAGTTTGGACAGAAAGGAAGGTCTTGCAAAGGAAGCATCTAAATTCGAAAAAGAATTAATTCAGCATAAAGAAAAATACATCTCAAGAATGTATAACCTCCTCTTAGAATGGGTGGTGAAAGAGAAATTAGTAAAAGGGGCAATGGTAAGATGGGCACAAGAACTAGGTTATAATATATACATATTATAATATTTCTCCCCATTGGGAGAAATTATGGAGGGAGGATATTAAGTTTACGGCGTGCTACAATCTTAGAGAGAATATCATGAAAATGCAATACAGGTGGCACCACACTCCAGCCAAACTTGTGAAGATGTATAAAAACAGATCACCAATCTTCTGGAGGTGTAAAGGTGGTATAGGGTCATAGAATCATAGAATCATAGAATCATAGAGTTGGAAGAGACCACAAGGGTCATCGAGTCCAACCCCCTGCCAAGCAGGAAACACCATCAGAGCACTCCTGACATATGGTTGTCAAGCCTCTGCTTAAAGACCTCCAAAGAAGGAGACTCCACCACACTCCTTGGCAGCAAATTCCACTGTCGAACAGCTCTTACTGTCAGGAAGTTCTTCCTAATGTTTAGGTGGAATCTTCTTTCTTGTAGTTTGTATCCATTGCTCCGTGTCCGCTTCTCTGGAGCAGCAGAAAACAACCTTTCTCCCTCCTCTATGTGACATCCTTTTATATATTTGAACATGGCTATCATATCCCCCCTTAACCTCCTCTTCTCCAGGCTAAACATGCCCAGCTCCCTTAGCCGATCCTCATAAGGCATCGTTTCCAGGCCTTTGACCATTTTGGTTGCCCTCCTCTGGACACGTTCCAGTTTGTCAGTGTCCTTCTTGAACTGTGGTGCCCAGAACTGGACACAGTACTCCAGGTGAGGTCTGACCAGAGCAGAATACAGTGGCACTATAACTTCCCTTGATCTAGATGCTATACTCCTATTGATGCAGCCCAGAATTGCATTGGCTTTTTTAGCTGCCGCGTCACACTGTTGGCTCATGTTAAGTTTGTGGTCAACCAAGACTCCTAGATCCTTTTCACATGTACTGCTCTCAAGCCAGGTGTCACCCATCTTGTATTTGTGCCTCTCATTTTTTTTGCCCAAGTGCAATACTTTACATTTCTCCCTGTTAAAATTCATCTTGTTTGTTTTGGCCCAGTTCTCTAATCTGTCAAGGTCGTTTTGAAGTGTGATCCTGTCTTCTGGGGTGTTAGCCACCCCTCCCAGTTTGGTGTCATCTGCAAATTTGATCAGGATGCCCTTGAGTCCATCATCCAAGTCGTTGATAAAGATGTTGAATAAGACCGGGCCCAAGACAGAACCCTGTGGCACCCCACTAGTCACTCTTCTCCAGGATGAAGAGGAACCATTGATGAGCACCCTTTGGGTCCGGTCAGTCAGCCAGTTACAAATCCACTGAGTGGTAGCATAGTCAAGACCGCATTTTACCAGCTTCAGACCGCATTTTACCAGCTTCAGACCGCATTTTACCAGCTTCAATGGTAAATACTTGCACATGTGGTGGGAATGCACAGCTATTAA
Organism: Podarcis tiliguerta; assembly: GCF_965153285.1. NCBI lineage: Eukaryota > Metazoa > Chordata > Lepidosauria > Squamata > Lacertidae > Podarcis > Podarcis tiliguerta. The sequence continues at coordinate 42,349,706 of NC_139549.1, forward strand.
AGAATTCTGAGAAAGCATCTACAATGAATTTAAAAAGCTATTTAGGTTTTCATTCAAGAAAAAAACCTGAAAACTTCCTCCTAGGCATAATGCTGCCAGAAATAAAAAAAGATGTTAGACCACTTTTCATGTATATGCCAGTAGCAGCCAGGATTTTAATCGCAAGAAAACTCCTACGATAAATGAGTGGCAGGTCCAAATGATAGAATATTTGCAACTGGCTATGATGACAGGGAGAGTTAGAGGGTAACCTAATACAGAAGGTACAGAAAAAGATTTTTTTTTAAAAAAAATAACATTTATTTAAGATTTGACAAGAACAATAAATCAACAATAACGAATACATCAATTCATTACATTTGACTATCTTTAACAATAGTTAACAAACTACAAAACATCACTTTAGGAGACAAAAAGAAGAAAGTGAGAAGAAAGAAAGAAAAACAAAGGAGAATAAAGGGGGAAAGAAAAGAGGAAAAAAAGGAAGAAATAATAATAATAATAAAAGAATTTACAGAAACAATAAACACATTTAACTTACGATTAGACTCATTGTATTATTATTTCTAGTGTTCTGTCACACACAGTTCTAAATTACTGTATTACTTTCTTTATTTTTATCAGATACCAAAAACATTATGTTTCTTATTTTACATGAATCATTCTGGTTCCGCCAGGAGATGTTAATTATTACAATAGTTTTCCAGATATTCTTTAAAGATTTTGCATTCTTTCTGTACTTTCTGTTTTGGATAAGCTCTCCCTGTCTTCACAGCCAACTGCAGATATTCTGTCATTTGGACCTGCCACTCATTTATCGTAGGTTTTTTTATATATTGTGGGTTTTATTAATTTTTTAACATATCAATTCCAACAGTCATACAACATAACTTCTCATCTTATACAATATTTTAGACTTCCGTCAACACCTCTGATGATTTTCCGTTGTCTATCACTTACCGTATTTTTTGCTCTATAGGATGCAATCTTGCCGCCGATCCTGGACCTGTTCTGGGGGCTGGGGTCGGGGGAAGCTCGGGCTTCCCCCGTCCCCAGCCCCGCAAGCTCCAGGAGCAGCGGTGAGGTTGCGTGCAATCTTGCTGCCGCTCCTGAACCTGTTCTGGGGGCTGGGGTCGGGGGAAGCCCGTCCCCAGCCCCGCAAAGCTCTGGGAGCGGTGGCAAGGTTGCGCACAGAATTTTGCTGGATAGCCCCTGATCAATGCCTTACATGTATCCCAGATCACATTTCTGTTTATGCCTTTATCTGTACTAAATTCAAAAAATTCATCTATCATTCTTTTTGCTCCTTTTATTATATTTTTGTCATTTAATAAGGATTCATTTAATCTCCATCTTCTTCCAATTTTCCCGTTTGCTTTTAAACTTAGAAGTACCGGATTGTGGTCCGATATAGTTTTTGGTAAAATCCCTATCTTATCTATTCTCCCAAGTAGCTCCTTAGATAGCAAAATGGCAACTATTCTACTGGCAGATTTATTTGGTTCTGAAAAATAAGTATAGTCCCTTTCTGTTAGATGCTTAAATTCCACGCATCTCTTAAATCCATATTTTCTACCATTTCGAAAAAAACTGTGTGGCAATTTCCCTTCTTTTCCCCCTCTTTTTCCTGGTGTTCTATCCAACTTTGGATTTATTACCCCATTTAAATCTCCCATGAGGATTATTTTTTCTTCCATGTATTCCAGCAATTCCCCCCCCCCCAATTCCTTAAAAAATTCTACCTTTTTCTTGTTGGGGGCATATACTCCAACTAAGATGATTACTTCCCCTTGACTTTTAATTCTGATTATTATTATTCTTCCACTGGAGTCTTTATGTAACAATTCCAGTTCAAGGCTTGGTTTAACGTAAGTCATTATTCCTCTCTTTTTTTACTTGATCTGAGGAGATAAATGCAGATCCTAACTTTGGGTTTATCAGAACTCTTCTATGGTTTCTGTTGACATGCGTTTCTTGTAAACATATGATATCAAGCTTTTTTCACAATACATGTTCTATATTGTTTCTCTTTTTCTTTTGATTTAATCCATTTACATTCCATGACAGTAATGTTAAATTTGTATTTTATTCGTTAAAACAAACAAAAATAATTACAGTAAGAAAATTTTAATAATAGCGTGCAGTAGATTTTGTTGGAGTTTCTCTAGTCACTTTCAGAATTTCGCTCCGGAACCACAGGTTTAGGACTGGAGTCACCATCTTTTCTGTGCCTTTTTCCTCCTAACTCCTTCCAATATTTCCTCCACAAAATATTGGCGTCCTCAATTGTTTCTAGTTTTCTCCTTTTCCATTTAAAATTGAAGGAAATTTCTTCCAGGAATTCCCACTTATAAAATATTGATTTTGCTTTAAGTGCTTTGGTCAGAACCTGGAATTTATTTCTTTTTTTAGTAGATGGGGTGGTATTTCTTTCAGAATTATAATTTCATTTCCCTTGATTTTAAATTTTCTTTGGCCTCTTGTTTGTAAAATTTGGTCTTTTAATTTGTTCGAAGTGAATGTAATTAGACAATCTCCCAGCCATTTATTTGCCCTGGCTTCTTTTTAAAATTTACTCTAAATACAATCTTGGTGTTTTTTATTATTTCCTATTCTTCCAAGTCTAACCAAGTGGCCAGTACCTTTAATAATTATTGTTTGTATATTTTCCTCTGGGGTTTCTGGGACCCCCAATAGTCAGAGGTTTTTTTCTAGTCTGCATCTGTAGAATAGCCATTGCGTCCCATGTTGCTTCTTGCATTATTTTAAATGCTTCATTTTCCTCTTTAGTCCTTTCCCATTTTTTCTTGTTTTCTCTAAATTCTATTGAGGATTTTTTGGATGTTTCTTCCATATTTTGTGTTTTATTTTGTAGTTCATGCACTGTTTTTGTTAGTTCATTATTTTTTCCAGGAGGGTCATTTATGTTTTTTTCAGTTCTACAATTGATTTTGTGTTTTCGTCAATTTTCCTACCCATCCTATCTAATTTATCATTGATTCCTTTAACCTTCTCACTCAACTCTGTTTTTAATTAACTAAAGTCTTTTTTCATGTCTCCTGTATCACTTTTCAAACTCCAAATTAATTATTTTAAATCCATGTCAGAATCAAATCCAGAATTCCTCCTTCTGTGCTGGTTGTGCATAGAAGATGTGGGTTTTTTTTGATGGCAGCATATTTGCCCTTATATCTTCCATTTTTTTAATTTCAGTATTTTCTTATTTCGGTATTTCAGTATTTTGGGGGGGAGTGGGACTGAGTATTTCTTAATTCAGAATTTCCTTTTTGAATTAAATCCCTTAATTTCAAAAATACTCCAGAGTTCGTTATTACCTTATTGTCACCTTCTGAGTCCCTTTCAACACCATTAAATTTGAGGCCGAACTATTTCTCTTGACACTTCTTGATGCTTCTTATACCCTTGTTACAGTCCACCCAGTCTCATTTCAAATTAACAGTTGAAAAATAAACAGTGAGAATTAAAATTATAAACAATTAATTGTATTTCCTCCCACAATAAATTATATAATTCACTTTAATATTCCCAGTTCCCAAATTTGACCTCTTCTGCTAATACAGTGGTACCTTGGGTTACAGACGCTTCAGGTTACAGACTCCACTAACCCAGAAATAGTACCTCAGGTTAAGAACTTTGCTTCAGGATGAGAACAGAAATCGTGCTGTGGTGGCATGGCGGCAGCGGGAAGCCCCATTAGCTAAAGTGTTACCTCAGGTTAAGAACGGACCTCCAGAACGAATTAAGTTCTTAACCCGAGGTACCACTGTATATTATAAATTCATTACTTTTTAAATCTTTTATCTATTGCCTTCTAAATTCTTTTCCAAAAATTCCAAAAATTATTTATAGACAATTGTCACCTATCTTACAATCAACTTGTATTATTGTCACTTTATGTTATTACCACTTAATTCATTAATTGGTTTTCTTATTGTCTTCCATCAATGGCTATTCTCATTCGCTTCTTCTTATTCTTATATTATTGCTGTCTCAGTCCTATTTGAAGTCTGTCTCTCTCTCTCTCTTTTTGGTTGCAATTATATTTTCTGCCACTTGGTGTCCCTATTTTCTCTTCCTCCAGTTCAACCAGAAGCTCTTTTCTTTCCTGTTTTCTCTGGGTTGCCTCTTTTATTCAACCTCCTCCTGTGGTTTCCATCATCGCCAAGGGTGCAGGTCCAAAAAGCCAACATTTAGAGTTGGACTAGATGGCCCTTGTGGTCCCTTCCAACTCTACACTTCTATGATTCTATGATTCTATGATTTAACCATTTATACAAAGCAATACAAAGTGAGAGCTGGACCATAAAGAAGGGTGATCGTCAAAAAATTGATGCTTTTGAATTATGGTGCTGGAGGAGACTCTTGAGAGTCCCATGGACTGCAAGAAGATCAAACCTATCCATTCTTAAGGAAATCAGCCCTGAGTGCTCACTGGAAGGACAGATCGTGAAGCTGAGGCTCCAATACTTTGGCCACCTCATGAAAAGAGAAGACTCCCTGGAAAAGGCCCTGATGTTGGGAAAGATTGAGGGCAGAAGGAGAAGGGGACAACAGAGGATGAGATGGTTGGATGGTGTTCTTGAAGCTTCCAGTATGAGTCTGACCAAACTGCGGGAGACAGTGGAAGACAGGAGTGCCTGGTGTGCTCTGGTCCAGGGGGTCACAAAGAGTTGGACACAACTAAACGACTAAACAATACCACAAAGCAATAAAAAGGAATACAAATGAACTGGTGGGTTTATTTTCCCCCTCTTTTGTCCCTTTTTGTCCCTTTTGTGGCTTGCTGCTGGTTTCCTCTTGGTATTTAAATCCCTTCAGCCAGTTCTTTAAGTCAGTATGCCGCTCCTTCTCTTTGCTTTACTCTCTCCTTTGTGAGGTAAAGTCAATTATGGCAGATTTTCTAAAGTTTCACTCCGCTTTTTTACTGAGCCTTGCATTAAGTAGCTGTGCTAAAGTTCAAATACAATGAGAATAAACTCTGTTTATATTTCCTGTTGGGTTTGTTTTTTGTTGTTTTGCCGTTTACATAAGTTGTCTAATTGGCTTTGCATTCAGCACTTGTTAAGACTTCTCTGTTTTAGGTTGTTCACATTGAATATCGTACTCCCCTTTACGCACTTTACTCTTTTTTAGCCATTTGTTTCCTTCTACCTCGGGGAGTTATTTTCAATCGCCAATTAGTTACAGTTGTAAAGTAGAGTCTGGAATTTTTTACCACACTCTGTGCCATTTCGGGTCTGAGGCCTCTTGTGGTGGGGGTGGTCCTCTCCTTGTGTCTGGGCTTCCCCCTCTATCACTTAACGACAGAGAAAGGGAAATCCTTTTGACGCTGCTGGAACTGCTTCAACTCAGAGTCACCCCCTGAGCTCTTTTTTGGGTCGCGTAGCCTCCGTGCCGCCCCCAAACCCCCTTCAACAACCGCTCCTTCTCTGGAGAGCCCATGGAGCATGCCCGTCCTGGTCACGGTAAAAACTGGAAGTCCAAAATCAAGAATGGAAAATTTTTAAGGAGTATTAGAAAAATTATTGTAACAACAAAAATCTTCTGGCAGAACTCAAATGACTCTTGTAAAATAAATAGTACAGATAACAACTCTTTTCTTGATAAGAACAAAGAAAATAACATGGTAATTTGAAACTGTGCATAAAACAAAAATAGGAACAACAGTACAATGAGTCTAATCGGAAGTCAAATTTATTTTTCTCTCCATTCCCCCTCTTCTTTTCTATTTTCTTCCTTTCTTCTTATTTTTCTTTTTTCTTTTCTTTGTTATGCAACCAGATACAGATAAAAAAATGGAATGTTGATCTAGTCGATGTAACATTTTGTAATACTATGCATTGTTAAGGATGGTTAACTGTAGTGAATGGTGAATTTTTGTGTTAGTTATTGTTGATTGTTATAGTAATTGTTGAATGTCAAATAAAGGTTTAATTATTTTTTAAAAAGGAAAGTCACTGCCAGTTGGTGTACATGGCACCAATGGTCTCACTCAGTATAAGGCAGATTATATTTTCGTGTTTTACAGAGGGCTAATTCTGCAGGGTAGTGTGGCAAATGCTCATTAAGGTGGTTCAGCTCTTGCATTAACATCCTGAAATCTTCCAGAGTCTTATTTTGTCTTTCTTTACTCATTTGGGGCTTGTGTTGTTGTTGTCTTTTAACAGTGACACCAATATCGCAACTGCTCGACTCCTTGGTTCCTCAAGGGCTATTTGTGATGAAAAACTTCCTCACTGTCTCTTGGCAGCCTCACAGAGTGATTTTTAAAGCACCTAATGATTCCCCAAGGTGACCCTGCTTTCCCAGTCATTAGCGCATATAATGCGCTGTCTCTAGGTTGGGACTGTTGCAGACTGCAGATAGATCTCCCCCAGCTTCAGATTTTGCCCCTGGGTGTGATTATCTCTGCAGGTTGCACTGTTGATTCAGCTGTCTGACTTACCTGACTTATGGGAGGAAAGAGAGCACTTTGCATTGGTGTAAATATGGGATAAATATTTGTGTGTCTGTGGCAGGGTGGGCCTTGAGATGTCATTGTTCCCTGTTAGGATGTGGAACAGGCACACAGAGCTCAGGCTTTGCTGTAGAAGTTCCTGGGCTCCATTTTTTGCATCCCCAATGAAAAGCAGTATGGGAAATTCTGAAGTTCAGGCACTCTCCATGACAACCCCCTGTAGCCTCACCCCTTTGAAGATTACACCGCAGGGAGGCACTTTTGGCCAATACAGACATTATGACTTCAGCTTCAATCTAGATGTTTAACATCCAGCCTGATGAAGAATTCTGGTGCACTCAAATGTTTGCTCCCCATCACATGACTTTCTGGTAGAGATTTCGGCATTTCCCCAAAATAAAAGTGGCAGCTCAGGCCTGAGCCGGCAGTGGAACCTTTAATCTTCTCAGCTTGTTTGGGGCATTTCCCTCTAGGGAAAGCTTCTTCTGGCATGCCAAGGACTGGTGAAGAGCACCCTGGCAGAACAGGGTTGCCCCGCTATGAAATAAGTCATGGTGCTTCACCCCTGCTCCACAATGCCACCAAGTGAAAAAGGAAAACTGGAAAGCAGGATTGGGAAAGGCCCTGCTCTGCCTGGGAACCTGGAGAGCCACTGCCATAGGTTATACTGAGCACCAACAACCTGAGCTGGCATAAAATGGCTCCTGGGGAAGGAGAAAGAAACATCAGCACCAGACTCATCAACTCCACCACCAACATCCTTGGTGGGCAAAACAGAAGACCTGACCCTGTTTCTTCTTTCCTTCAGAGGCCACCTCTTCCTCGTGTTCTTCAGTGAATGGTCTTCAGAGTGATAAAGCCACTGAATGGTCAGCAGTGGTCAGCAGACATCTTCTCCTTGTATTTGTTTCATCCCACCTGCCTCATATGGTCACAGCAGCCACCCAGCTGGGTCCCTTCCATGGAGCGAGGAAAGGCTGTCCTCTCAGGATGCAAAATGTCTTGGACTGGCTGCAGGGCTACTGCTGAGAACTTGTAAACACCCCTCAAATTCTAGCTACTGCCTCTGATCAGTTTTCTTCCACTGTTTCCCCTGACAAAACACTGTACATTTATCATGCACTGAGATGATTATGCTGGACCCTGCTTGTGGTTGTAGCAACATCGAATATTGGCTTTAACATTGTCAGTTATCTCTTGAAAGCAACTCTATGGCTTCAGTCTTGTATCTTTTGGAGATTAATCAAGGGAGGCTTCTTTCTCTGCTGGCGAGACTGAGACTCCAAGCCTCGAGAGGAAAGACATGGTCAGAAAATATGTTATCTTTTAACTATGTTATCTTCCCACTGCATTCAGACTGAGCAAAAACCAGTTTGTAAGCACCATAGCAGAGTTTGGCTTTGTACCCCTCATAGGTTTCACGGGACCCACTAAAGCATAAGTCTTCATGGAGATTAAATTCAGGGAAGACTGACCACAGTCTCTGGGATTTCTACATTTGGATTCTGGGCATAGAATTTCACTTCCTGGGAATCTAAGTTTCTAGCACTCAAAGACAACACAGAGATCATTTGGAAGCAAGTAGTTGGAAGCAAGTGGACATTTCCAGGTGGAAACCAAAGTGCCTGTCCCCTACTACTTTTAACTATGGATCACTAGGATGACTCTACCTATGAAAAAGAGAATATGTGGCAACCTTAGTTAGGGTGAGGATAAAATTGAGAAAGAGGGAAGGACCAGGTTAAGGAAGGATAAACAAAAACTAGAACTGCCTTAAAATCATAGAATTGTAAAGGTGGAAGGGATCATCTAGTCCAACCCTCTGCAATGAAGGAATCTTTTAGCCCAACGTGGATTGAACCTGCAGCCCTGCAATTAGGAATCTAATAGTTATTATCCTTGTTGGATCATACCTAGACTAGCCCTGAGTTTTCAGCTGGAGCCAGTCAAATGCCTCTTAAAATAAATATGAAAGAAAGAGAGAGAACCTCCCTCCCACTGCTACTGCTTTGTCCCAGCAGATGCCACTTGAAGATATACTACTTCTGAGCATGGATGTTCCATTTAGCTGTTGACAGAGCCTTGAAGAGGACATCTATCTCCCATCCAGGCACTAATGAGACCCCAGCTAAGATCAGATCATCCTCTGGGCTCACAGTCTTCAAAATGCATCTGCTGCTTTCTCCCTGGGTTTCTTGTTTACATTGTCTATTTAACAAACACACAGAAGTTGAAATGCAGAATGAAGACTTAGATGGACAACAATGAACAGCAATTCTAAAAGCAGCAAGGAAAGCAGACAACAGCAGCCAAATTAATAGCAGAACAGATTAGCAGACATTCAATTTAAAACAAAGAAGTCTTTAAGATATCTTATTGACTGGGGATTTTTGTTTTACAAACTAACAGTTTCAGAAAAGTGCTCTTCTCTCTCTCTCTCTCTCTCTTTCTCTCTCTCTCTCTCATTTCCCCTGCCCAGCCTTCCCCATCTTGGTGCCCTCCAGGATGAGGTTGAACTGCAACCAAGGATAAATTAAGAACTTTAGAGGTTCTAAGCACTGAAAAGATGGTGGTGTCCTCCCCCTATGTGATTCAACATGAAAACAACTTTTAAAAACCCAAATAACACACTATTTTTTGTGTATACATACATACATACATACATACATACATACATACGGTGTTCAGGGCGTTAGGGGAGAGGCAATACTTGGGGGGGGGAGTTAAGTTGTGGGTGAACATATCAGACGACACAGTGATTCTTCAAACAGCTCTTGTTTATTCACAGGCGAGAACAGAACTGAAATGAAGGGTTCAGCCAGCCTGCTTATATAGAGCTCCACTACAATATAACAGTAACCACTTTCTGTAACTATCCAATCACTGAACATCACTTTCAATCCCTTATTTGCATATGTGGACCTGAGTGAAAACTACCTACAGTATCCCCCTGCTGGCCCAGGGTGAGAACTTCAGTAAATAACAGGGGGGACATGCCATACTCCTTCTGGGATTGTTTGCCTGCATTTGCACCCCACTCTGCACTCAGCTGCCACCTGTGGCTCCTAGAAGCTGTCAGCATGCAACAGCAGCCACAATCCTGGTGCTATAGGAATTCTAAGATCTCACATATATATAAATCATATGTTCATATGTTCAAATACATACATAAGTATATAAACCATACGTCTTAAATAGTACAAGAGAGCAATCCTGAAGCCATTTTGACTCTTCCAGTGACCTCAAATAATTCTCTGCAGTGAAGAAGAAAATGGGAAAAGCCTCCCCATTGTCTCTTTGCTCACAAATTCTGTCTTAAGGGTGTATTTGTGCATGAATAGGGTGAGCCTGTGAACTGGATTCGAGAACTAAATATTTAGCATCCCAAAAGGAATGGCCAGGCCCCCAGGTAAAGCAACCAAGTGACCATTATCAGTATCCTACCAGGCAGGATTTCTGTTGTAGACTGCACCCTCCTGTGATGTATTTCTGCTGTAGCCCACCTCCTTCTGTGATGTATGTATGACGTTTTGGAGGGTGGTCACGAGCTACAGGGTGGACTTTTTCAAAATAAGGGCTTGCGCACCATTGTTCTGCGTTCCTCCTCCCTTCTGCTTGTGGTGAGTGAGCACCCTGTTGCAACAGATCAATAAAGATCAGGCTTCTTAGCTGCTTTGCTTCTCAATATTCTCTGGTTGGCCTCTGTTATTTTCTCCTACCAATAGGGAACCTATGTAAGGACTCTAAATGGACTCTATACCCCATAAGGGATATAGGAGCAGTTTTTTCCTATAACACTGGGAACGGCTTTGACTGGCTGGCTCAGGGGAGGGGAGCCTCAAACCCTCAGTGACAGCAGCGTAGCTAGTGGCTTGGGCAGGGTGAGCTGCCCATGGGGGCAGAGCGAGCCAGGGCTGGGCCTGCTGCGCAGAGCCTCCATGGAGTCCACCTGCTGCCTCCCCTTCAGCAGTAGGGCGGCTGAGGGGAAGGCGGTGGAGAGATGCAAGCCCCACACTGCCATTTCAAGAGTCCCAGGAGAAAAGTATGGCTCGGGCGCGCTGCAGCCCCCTGGCAAATGCCACTCTTCGCGGTGTCCCCCCCCCCCCCGCCAAATATACCTCTGCCGGTCCACCATCCCTCAGACCATGTGGTGGGCTGGACTATGTGGTGGGGAGAAATGAACAAATTCCTATGCCCCACAAATAACTCAGAGATGCATTTTAAATAAAAGCACACATTCTACTCATGTAGAAACACCAGGCAAGCCCCACAAATAACCCAGAGATGCATTTTAAACAAAAGGACACATTCTACTCATGTAAAAACACACTGATTCCCGGACCGTCCATGGGCCGGATAGAGAAGATGATTGGGCCACATCCGGCCCTCGGGCCTTAGGTTGCCTACCCCTGGTCTAGAAGGAGGTTTCTGCCCATGCTTTTAAGAGAAGTGAGGGGCAGGTGGGGCTCATCCACGTGGGAAGGGAGCTGTCAGAGAATACAGTCATACCTTGGTTTACAGACGCTTCAGGTTGCGTTTTTTTTTGGGTTATGGACCTGCCGAACCCTGGAACTACCAGAACGGGTTACTTCCGGGATTCGGCGGTCATGCATGCGCAGAAGTGCTAAATCGAGCTTTGCGCATGCGCAGAAGCACCAAATTGCAACCCGCGTGTGCGCAGATGCGCCGCTGCGGGTTGCAAACACTGCGGGTTGCGAACAGGCATCCCGCATGGATCACGTTCACAACCCAAGCATCCACTGTACTCTGAAGACGAGGATTGGGAAAGGGAGGGAGATCAGCTTCTAACAGAAGAGAAGGGGAGCTATTCACCCCCCCTTGCTTTCAGTGTTTCCAGAAGCAGAGAGACAGGCAGACACAGAGCTACCCAGCTTTGAGATAGTTGCTGAGCAGCCAGAAGGAAGGGAGCAGCTGGGTGAAACCCCTTCCTCCCCCCAACTCGGAGGTATGAGCGTGTCAGAGAACAAAAGATATGCAGGGGAGGAGGGACATCCTGTTGGTGCGCTTCTTGCTCAGAAGTGGGGGGGGGGGGGAGGAGTCAGAGTGAGCAACGTCTATCCTTGCAGAGAGATGCCAATCTGTGTTCCCAACATGATACTGTAATAAAAAGACTATAAATCTACCAGATGTTCATTAATTCTTATCGGTGAGCTTCCAGAAGAGAGAAGCGAACTCCCGCACTTGGCAGGAGCCCATCAAGCAGAAGGGAAACTGATTCTAAACCTCTGCTGCCTTGTGGGATATCTCTGGGGGAAGAAAAGGCTTAGGAACAAACCCTACACAGAGCCAGAGTGGAGTCCCTGAGACAGTTGGATGGCGCCTTGTACACTTCCTTCTCGCAACTCCTGCAGCCAAGCTGGTGCCCAACACATTGCTCTACTTTCCCTTGGGCCACATCAGCAAAGCAGTCTTGTCATCTGGGCAGCCCAGAACCCCTTCAACTTTAGCCCTGTGAGGTAGGCAGGGGCCATTTCAGTGACTGATCTGAAGATGCCCAGGGAGCCCCATGGCTATGCAAGATTCAGACACACCCCTCCTTCGCCCAAGCCCTGTGCTGTATTACATCAGCTCCTCACATACTTAATTATTTCATAAAATTTATACACCACTGTATAAATTATTTATACACCACAAAGGAGTTAATAATAATAATAATAATAATATTGATACAAACAATGAAAAACAACTATGTTAAACATTTGAAAAAATTAAGGATGTTGACAAGCTGGAAGGTGTGCAGAGGAGGGCAACCAAGTCTTATGAGGAAGGGTTGAGGGAGCTGGGTATGTTCAGCCTGGAAAAGAGGACCTAAACCAATGGTTTTTCAAGCACATACTGGATGTTCCTCTGTCATGGATGTTTTAGCTGAGATTCCTGCATTGAAGGGGTTGGACCAGATGACCCTTGGGTCCCTTCCAACTCTACTATTCTATTATTATTTTATTATTCTTGTTTATGAAGTCCAGAAACTGGTATAATAATAATAATAATAATAATAATAATAATAATAATAATAATAAATTTTATTTATATCCCGCCCTCCCCAGCCGAAGCCGGGCTCAGGGCGGCTAACAACACTAAAATAGTGCAGCATTCTAAAAACATTATAAAAATTAATTAAAATCAAAATTGATAGCAACCATAAACTAAAGTTCTGTAAAGATTGCCAAAGGAGGGAGTCAGGCTGCGCCCTGACCAAAGGCCTGGTGGAACAGCTCTGTCTTGCAGGCCCTGCGGAAAGATGTCAAGTCCCGCAGGGCCATAGTCTCTTGTGACAGAGCGTTCCACCAGGTTGGAGCCGCAGCCAAAAAAGCCCTGGCTCTAGTTGAGGCCAGCCTAACCTCTTTGTGGCCTGGGACCTTCAAGATGTTTTTATTTGAAGACCGTAAGTTCTTCTGTGGGGCATACCAGTAGAGGCGGTCCCATAGGTATGAGGGTCCTAGGCCGCATAGGGCTTTGAAGGTTAAAACCAGCACCTTAAACCTGATCCTGTACTCCATCGGGAGCCAGTGCAGCTGGTATAGCACCGGATGAATGTGATCTCGCAGAGAGGATCCCGTAAGGAGTCTCGCCGCGGCATTCTGCACCCGCTGGAGTTTCTGGGTCAGTCTCAAGGGCAGCCCCACATAGAGCGAGTTACAACAATCCAGTCTGGAGGTGACCGTCGCGTGGATCACAGTGGCTAGATCAGGGCGAGAGAGGTAAGGAGCCAACTGCTTAGCTTGGCGGAGATGGAAAAATGCCGCCTTTGTTATAGCTGCAATCTGCGCCTCCATGGAGAGGGAGGTGTCGAAGAATACACCCAAACTCTTAACGGACGGTGCTGGCACTAATTGCACCCTCACAAGAGATGGGAGTTGCCCCCACAATCCCATATCGTCCCGTCCCAGCCAGAGGACCTCTGTCTTCGAAGGATTTAACTTCAACCGGCTCCCACGTAACCATCCAGCCACAGCTTCCAAACATCTGATCAGTGTGTCTGGGGCCGAGTCAGGATGGCTATCCATCAACAGATAGAGTTGGGTGTCATTAGCATACCGATGGCAGTCCAACCCAAAACTCTGGACAAGCTGGGCGAGGGGGCGCATAAAGATGTTAAAAAGCATCGGGGAGAGGATTGCACCCTGAGGCACTCCACACACCAAGGAGTGGTGCGATGACAGTTCCCCCCCAAGTGCCACCCTCTGTCCCCGACCAGGGAGAAACGAGCACAGCCATTGAAGGACTGTGCCCTGGATCCCCACGTCGGCAAGGCGGTGGTCCAGGAGTTTGTGATTGACCATGACGAAGGCTGCTGACAGGTCTAGATGAGTCAGCAGCCCCGACCCACCTCGATCCAGCTGCCTGCGGAGATCATCTGTTAGGGCGACCAGAGCCGTCTTGGTCCCATGACCAGCGCGGAAGCCGGACTGGAATGGATCCAGAGCCGATGTTTCATCCAGAAACCTACCAAGCTGTTCAGCAACTGCTCTCTCAATCACCTTACCCAGGAATGGAAGATTTGAAACCGGGCGGTAATTGGATAGATCTAAGGGATCTAATGATGTTTTCTTTAAGAGCGGGCGCACCACTCCCTTCAGTTGGCAGGGAGGTCATGGCGGAGCAACAGGACCTTCTCCGCAAAAAAGCTCGCAAATGCCTCACAGCTGTGTGTCAAATTGTTATTTAAATTTGGCTGTACTTCGAGGGACGTTAAAGACCTAATTATACTAAATAATTGCGCAGGGCGAGAGCTAGCGGATGCAATGGAGGCCGAGAAGTAGGAATGGAATCTATCAGGGTCCATCAGCCTCTGCGAGCTAGCCCAAATCGGCTCACCACCTAAGCAGGGTGGGGGTGGAACGTCAATCCTGGCTTTCAGAGCGTAGTGATCAGACCATGGTACCTTCATCGAAGGAGACATGATCACATCTATACCGACGCCAAAGATCAAATCCAGCGTGTGGCCTGCTTGATGTGTGGGGCCCGAAACAAACTGGGAGAGCCCTAGTGTCGCCCTGGAAGACACCAGGTCCAGAGCCTGTGAGGAGGGAGTGGCATCAGCATGGATGTTGAAGTCCCCCAATACCAATAGGTTAGGGAACTCCAAGGCCCAGCCAGCCACCGGCTCCAGCAGGCCTGACAGGGTGGCTGCTGGTGCGCTAGGTGACCGGTACACCAGCCAGACAGCCAAGCTCTCCTCAGAGCCCCACACTAGGCCAACACATTCAATGCCGGGGATCGATGGCGATGTTAGAGCCCTGAAAGGACAATCTTCCCGGATTAATAATGTCACCCCTCCCCCCCGGCTCACGGTCCGCGATTGGTGGAGGACGGAGAAACCCGGGGGCGCCATCTCTCGTAAGGTAACAGTATCCCCTTCGCGCACCCAGGTCTCCGTCACACAAGCCAGGTCGACTCCCTGTGAGGTGAAGAAATCTCGCAGGGTGGCGGTTTTGTTGCCTATAGACCTGGCATTGCACAACACCAGTGATGGAGGTGAGTAATCCTTGCTCACCCTACCCTCGTCTCTCGGGATGGGGCGCAGATTGGAAGGGGTACGGGCATATCCGTATCTCGATTCCCTTCGCCTATGACATCTGCCCCCACCGCCATCCCTCCCTCGCCCCCCACGGTAGGAATCCCAAGCCTCATACTAGCCTCCATTTACAAAATATAAAAGCAAAACAAACAAAAAATAATTATACCAAAACAAAACCAATCCCCACCCCACTCAACAACCATCCCACCCCAACCCAAAATAAAACAAAACAAAATAAAAATACATGAATAAAAAACACCGTTTATGGTGGTACAACAAAGTAAAAAGTAAAAACACTTTTAAAAGACTTTAAAATATATATATAAAAAATTTAAATTTGCTGCAGCAGCACCAGTGTCCTTAAAGTTGTGGCGGTGGTGAGTGTGGGCCCCGCCCCCTGGCCTGGTGAAGTGGGCTTGCAGGGGGAACAGTCCTCCCCACAAACTCACGGCAAAGCGGCAGCAGCAATGTCCCGAGGTCTCCTTGGAGCCTTATATGCTGTGGTGGAGTATGGGGCCCGCCCCCAGGCCCAAGGTGGAAAATGGGCTTCCAGGAGGAGCGGTCCTCCCCACAAACTTACGGCAAAGCGGCAGCAGCAGTATCCTAAGGAATCCATGGTTCTATACACTAATAGTTTAATTTCTTACCAATGTGGAACAAGTATTATGTGGCACCTGTAACAGAGCCAGTTCCTCAAATCACAAGCGGTTGAGAGGATGTGTTTGGGGTCAGGGAATCTTGCAATTAAATGTATCTCATCATGTATGGATGACTTGTGCAGGGGCCCAGGGTACCCACAGTTTCCTGCACAGGAGTGATGTTGTGGGTGTCAGAAGTTTCTCTTGCATAAAGCAGCCTTAGCAGATCCAAGAACTCCCTGTTCTCTGTGTTTCCGCTCAGCTGGCTTTTCGTTCTGAGCTCCTGCCTTGTTTTTTTCTCTGCCTCTATCAAAAATCTCAGCATGTGCTTTGATGCAAGAAATTTAATATTTTGGCGGGATCTTTGGAGACAAATGGAGTTGGGGACAGCCAGGACATTTTACTGCTTAAATGGTCTTTTGGAGCAGCCCTCTAGATTGGACCTTTAGCTTCTGGAATAGAATATATTTAGCTACATTACTTTTAAACAGATATATCCCTTTAGCTTCTACGTGACAAGACTACAATGATAAACTCCCCATCTGCAGGATGAATTTCAGTTGGTAAAGCTTGGATCAGTCAGGGCAATCCTTCCTCCCTCCCCCACCATCCCACTACTATCAGCATCCACCTTTAAAACAAAACTTTTCTCCATATCATTGCTATTGCTATTGATACCTTTCCCTTCCTCCCCCCTTTCCCCCCTTCTCTCTTTCTTCATCCCCTCCTTCTCTCCTTCCCCCCTCTCCTTTCCCCCCCTTTCTTATTCTCTTTAAAGAGAACACATACATACACACTGTTATAAGAATTTTAAGGTCTTATATATATAAAGTAAATGTTCATAAATGTACCAAGCAAACACATACATAAATGTATAGACCACATGTCTGAAACCCACAGAAAAAGTCCTGAAACCATTTGTCTGTTCCAAATTGACCTCAAATATTTCTCTGCAAGGTCGAAGGAAATGGGGAACCTCTCCATTTTCTCTTTGCTCACCAATCCTGTCTCAAGGGCACTGTTAAGATATGAATAGGGTGAGCCTGTGACCTGTGACCTGAATTCAATAATAAAATGAAAACGATACAACAGAACTACTGAAAGTGTACAATGACCTGGAAACTCTAAAGAACAAGAACCAAATACAAGAAAAAATAATAGAGCAGTCCCGAGAAGAAAACACATGGGTGAATAATAAATTGGCTGAACTGGAAAGCCACCTGGAAAGAATAGAAACAGAAAAAAACAGAAAGGAAAATCAAACAAGCAGACATTGAAGATCGAAGTAGATGCTGCAATATTCGTTTCCACAACTTTCCTGAAAAAGTGGAGGAGAAAAGCCTAGCAGACCTAATTGTATGCTGGCTGAAAAATACAATCCCAAACCTGACACTCAAGGTTGACAACCTGGAGAGGGCTCATAGAGCCCTAAAACCCATGCCGAAACCCAGCACACACACCCCCAAGAGACATCACCGTGTGCTTCACTCGCTACAAAAAGAAAGAAGAGGCATGGAACAACCTCCAAAACTCAACCAGCCTTTGATATGGAGACAACCCCATATTGGCCTTACAGGATCTATCTCAGGGCCCCCTAAATTGGAGGAAAAGCCTATGTCCATGCATCCAGTGTCTCCAACAAGCAGGAATCAAGTACCGATGGGGCTTCCCCTTCTGCCTCATTGTAACAACCAACACAACACAACACAACACATGGCTACCAACATACCTGAAGCACTGCAACTACTGAAGAACCTCGAACTCGACCCTCCACCGGAATGGCAACCGACAGACCCACCAAATGACAGCCATGACCACGAAGAAACAACAACAAGCGACTGGACAACAGTAAAGAGGAAAAAGAAATCACAGAAGCTACCTGACAATGCAAAGCAGCACAGTCAAGCACCGCACACAGAATAGTCACACCGAACACATACCACAAGACACCAGACTTGTGCCTTGATGTCCTTATGTCCTCAACAGGATCCACCAATCCAACACATCATGGATGGACAATCCAGTAACAACAACCACAACTGAACAAAGCAACTGGAAAAGACCTCAAACTGATGGACTGGTGACCCCCCCCCCCATTTCTCTCCTGCTAGGCCATAAATATAGCTAACACCACCAATATCCCCCCCAGCCCCACACCTCCACAGAGATCCCCATCCCAGCACCAGTCCAGACAATTTCAAATCACATTCCCCATCACTCAACAACCCACAACCCACACTTTCAGCATCCCCCTACTCCATACTAAGTAAAATATCTCCTCTAACCTCAATAAAACAACCCACAAACAGGCTAAAATCTGACACCCACATCCCACCCCAACATACCAATGATGTTGCTAATAACCTTGGCAACATTACTTATGAACCCTATACCCAACATTGGCGTCACAAAGACGCTTAACACTGTCCCTGAACACTCCCTATCACAAATGACATAGAGGAAAGCCTGTCCCTGAACAAGCCCATCCACACCAGCTGAGACCTAGGGCCAACCAGCTAAATGCCAGATGGCCCAAGATACCCCAAACGAACACCTACATGACTACATATAAGATACTTTCTACAATCTATCCCCACTCTTTAACCCAAATCTAATTCTAACCCACCACCAACCCCTGACTTAATGTATGTGTGAGGTTTTGTGTTAGCGACGCTTGTGCAGGTTCTCTTTTCTATTCTCTTGTGTTCCTTTGGTGGTAAGATAAGTTGGGGTTGGCCTAGCGTAGGGGTCGGGAAACTTTTTCAGGAGGGGGCTGGTCCACTGTCCCTCACACCTTGTGGGGGACTGGACTATATTTTTTTGAGGGGGGGGACTACAGTGCCCAAAATTGCCCATGGAGCTAAGAGACATTTAAGGATGAACAACATGCACAGGTGGCCCAGACCAAAGCCCTTTAAAGTCTCACCTGCCCAAAAGTCCTTAAAGAGAATTTACGTCCTCAGTTTGAGGGTCCAGGGACCCAGCGCTTGCAAGCAGCAGCCAACAGCTGCATTAAAGCCGCTTTGGAGTTACCAAGAATCCGATTTACCAGAAATCTGAAGTTGTGAAGGACGAAGCGAAGCAAAAGGGAGGGAGGCGGGCTGGGTGGGTAGAAGGGTATACAGATGACGGGGAACGGGAGGATGAAAAGCAAAATGGCGCTCGAAGCCAAATGACTGTCGAGGGAATAGCTGAGTAAGAAACTGCCTTTGCACAAGGAAGACGAAGGAAAGGAAACCGGGGAAAGAAAGGGAAGCGAGAGGAGCAGCTTTTCGGTTGAAACTGCCAGGAAGCAAGGGGGGGGGAGGGCGGGAAGAGCCAAGTGAACCAGGCATAGCGAGGCGGTGGGAAGAAAGGAGTGTGAAGTGAAAGAAAACCTCGGGGTTCAGTCCACAACCGCCTTGCTGCTCCTGGGGCTCCTTTGTACCTGGTCAAGCTAGAGCAGTTGCAACCAATGGCGCCCTGGGCGCCCTGGGAGCAGGCACCGGGGAAGCCGGCGGACAATCGGGCAAGAGGCACATGGGAGAGCTCGGGTCGTCGCTGCCTCCTCTGGCCTCGCACCGCCGCCAGGGCTCCCAGGCCAGGCACGGCTCCCTGGCAAGATGAGCCTTCTGCCTCAGGGACCGGCTCGGAGCTGCCTGCATGCGCCGGACTTTATTTGCGGGACAGCGCTCACGATCAAGGGAGTGCGGCAGCAGCGTTGGAGGAGGGAGGGAAGAGGAAAGAAAGCTGCTGGCCCCAATGAGAGGGAAGCAATGCTGCTGGCACCAATCAAAGCCAGGGTGGAGAGAAGCCAGGAGCAGGGAGGGAGGACGGAGGTGTTGCTGGGGTGTGTGTGAGGGAGGGGGCTCAGCCTGAACGATCAGAATCAGATCCACACCAATCCATGTGGCGATTCCCGGACAGTCTGTGGGCTGGATCCAGAAGGCAATTGGGCCTGATCCGGCCCATGGGCCTTAGTTTGCTGACCCATGGTTTAAAGTAAAACATCAAGGAAAATTCAAGGGAAGGAAATGTGTTTGCTTCCCACCAAATTACAGGGTTTCCAAATACCCAGGCTGAGGAGGTAAAAAGCCAGAAAGTCCAAAGCCTTCCACTCTGATTTCTTATGGAAAGTGGCATGCTTTTTGGATGCCAGACTAGGCAGTGGCCATTTCAGAGAGCTGGAAGAGCCAATTTTTGCTCAACTGGAGGACAGTGATGGCAATTCTCTGATCCATCCTCAGTTGTGCTTTGCTCTGCCCTATTCCCTGAGCGGAGAAGAGTTGAGGACAAGTACAAGTAGATCCAGAGCTGATGAAGCGGCTGGGCCAAAGCCGAAAGGACGCTCAGTTGCGGATATGCATGGAAGCGAAAGGAAAGTCCAATGCTGTAAAGAAAAATATTGCATAGGAACCTGGAATGTAAGAACCATGAACCTGGGTAAGTTGGATGTGGTCAAAAATGAGATGGCAAGAATAAATATTGACATCCTGGGCATCAGTGAACTAAAATGGACGGGAATGGGTGAATTCAGTTCGGATGACTATCATATCTACTACTGTGGGCAAGAAACCCATAAAAGAAATGGAGTGGCCCTCATAGTCAACAAAAGAGTGGTAAAAGCTGTACTGGAATGCAATCTCAAAAATGATAGAATGATCTTGATACGCATCCAAGGCAGACCTTTTAACATCACAGTAATCCAAGTTTATGCACCAACTACTGGTGCTGAAGAAACTGAAATTGAGCAATTCTATGAAGACTTACAAGACCTTATAGAAGTGACACCAAAGAAGGATGTTCTTCTCATTTATAGGGGATTGGAATGCTAAAGTAGGGAATCAAGAGATAAAAGGAACAACTGGCAAGTTTGGCCTTGGAGATCAAAACGAAGCAGGGCAAAGGCTAATAGAGTTCTGTCAAGAAAACAAGCTGGTCATCACAAACACGCTTTTCCAACAACACAAGAGACGACTCCACATGGACATCACCAGATGGGCAGCATCGAAATCAGATTGATTATATTCTCTGCAGCCAAAGATGGAGAAGCTCTATACAGTCATAAAAAACAAGACCTGGAGCTGACTGTGGCTCAGATCATCAGCTTCTTATAGCAAAATTCAAGCTTAAACTGAAGAAAGTAGGAAAAACCACTGGGCCGGTAAGATACAATCTAAACCAAATCCCTTATGAATATACAACAGAAGTGAGGAACAGGTTTAAGGATTTAGATTTGCTGGACAGAGTGCCTAAAGAACTATGGGTGGAGGCTCGCAACATTATACAGGATGCAGAAACTAAAACCATCCCAATGAAAAGGAAATGCAAGAAAGCGAAGTGGCTGTCCAACAAGGCCTTACAAATAGTGGGGGAGAGAAGGCAAGCAAAATGCGAGGGAGATAGTGAAAGATACAGGAAATTGAATGCAGATTTCCAAAGAATAGCAAGGAGAAACAAGAAGGCCTTCTTAAACGAGCAATGCAAAGAAATAGAGGAAAACAACAGAATGGGAAGAACCAGAGATCTGTTCAAGAAAATTGGAGATATGAAAGGAACATTTCGTTCAAAGATTACCATAATAAAGGACAAAAGTGGTAAGGACCTAACAGAAGCAGAAGACATCAAGAAGAGGTGGCAAGAATACACAGAGGAATTATACCAGAAAGATATGGATGTCTCGTACACCCCAGGTAGTGTGGTTGCTGACCTTGACCCAGACATCCTGGAGAGTGAAGTCAAATGGGCCTTAGAAAGCACTGCAAATAACAAGGCCAGTGGAAGTGCAAATAACAAGACCAGTGGAAGGCCAGTGGAAAAGGATCTAGGAGTCTTGGTTGACCACAAACTTGACATGAGCCAACAGTGTGACGCGGCAGCTAAAAAAGCCAATGCAATTCTGGGCTGCATCAATAGGAGTATAGCATCTACATCAAGGGAAGTAATAGTGCCACTGTATTCTGCTCTGGTCAGACCTCACCAAACTGGAACATGTCTAGAGGAGGGCAACCAAAATGGTCAAAGGCCTGGAAACGATGCCTTATGAGGAACGGCTAAGGGAGCTGGGCATGTTTAGCCTGGAGAAGAGGAGGTTAAGGGGTGATATGATAGTCATGTTCAAATATATAAAAGGATGTCACATAGAGGAGGGAGAAAGGTTGTTTTCTGCTGCTCCAGAGAAGCGGACACGGAGCAATGGATCCAAACTACAAGAAAGAGGATTCCACCTAAACATTAGGAAGAACTTCCTGACAGTAAGAGCTATTCAACAGTGGAATTTGCTGCCAAGGAGTGTGGTGGAGTCTCCTTCTTTGGAGGTCTTTAAGCAGAGGCTTGACAACCATATGTCAGGAGTGCTCTGATGGTGTTTCCTGCTTGGCAGGGGGTTGGACTCGATGGCTCTTGTGGTCTCTTCCAACTCTATGATTCTATTATTCTAAGTGATGGTATTCCAGCTGAACTATTTAAAATTTTAAAAGATGATGCTGTCAAGGTGCTACACTCAATATGCCAGCAAGTTTGGAAAACTCAGCAATCAGAGGATTGGAGAAGATCAGTCTACATCCCAATCCCAAAGAAGGGCAGTGCCAAAGAATGCTCCAACTACCGCACAATTGCACTCATTTCACACGCTAGCAAGGTTATGCTTAAAATTCTACAAGGAAGGCTCAAGCAGTATGTGGACTGAGAACTCCCAGAAGTGCAAGCTGGATTTAGAAGAGGCAGAGGAACCAGAGACCAAATTGCAAACATGCGCTGGATTATGGAGAAAGCTAGAGAGTTCCAGAAAGACATCTACTTCTGCTTCATTGACTATGCAAAAGCCTTTGACTGTGTCAACCACAGCAAACTATGGCAAGTTCTTAAAGAAATGGGAGTGCCTGATCACCTCATCTGTCTCCTGAGAAATCTCTATGTGGGACAAGAAGCTACAGTTAGAACTGGATATGGAACAACTGATTGGTTCAAAATTGGGAAAGGAGTACGACAAGGCTGTATATTGTCTCCCTGCTTATTTAACTTATATGCAGAATTCATCATGCGAAAGGCTGGGCTGGATGAATCCGAAGCCGGAATTAAGATTGCTGGAAGAAATATCAACAACCTCAGATATGCAGATGACACAACCTTGATGGCAGAAAGTGAGGAGGAATTAAAGAACCTTTTAATGAGGGTGAAAGAGGAGAGCGCAAAATATGGTCTGAAGCTCAACATCAAAAAAACGAAGATCATGGCCACTGGTCCCATCACCTCCTGGCAAATAGAAGGGGAAGAAATGGAGGCAGTAAGAGATTTTACTTTCTTGGGCTCCATGATCACGGCAGATGGTGACAGCAGTCATGAAATTAAAAGACGCCTGCTTCTTGGGAGAAAAGCAATGACAAACCTAGACAGCATCTTAAAAAGTAGAGACATCACCTTGCCAACAAAGGTCCGTATAGTAAAAGCTATGGTTTTCCCAGTAGTGATGTATGGAGGTGAGAGCTGGACCATAAAGAAGGCTGATCGCCGAAGAATTAATGCTTTTGAATTATGGTGCTGGAGGAGACTCTTGAGAGTCCCATGGACTGCAAGAAGATCAAACCTATCCATTCTTAAGGAAATCAGCCCTGAGTGCTCACTGGAAGGACAGATCGTGAAGCTGAGGCTCCAATACTTTGGCCACCTCATGAGAAGAGAAGACTCCCTGGAAAAGACCCTGATGTTGAGAAAGATGGAGGGCACAAGGAGAAGGGGACGACAGAGGATGAGATGGTTGGATGGTGTTCTTGAAGCTTCCAGTATGAGTTTGATCAAACTGCAGGAGGCAGTGGAGGACAGAAGTGCCTGTTGTGCTCTGGTCCATGGGGTCACGAAGAGTCGGACACGACTAAACGACTAAACAACAACAACAAATCCCCTGAGTGAATGAAGCAAGAGCTGGTGGGTCACACTTTCCCCCTTAGATACACAAGAGCCTGCTGCTTCAGGCTCATGGCCCATCTTGTGCTCACAGAGGCCAACCAGATGCCTTTGGGAAACTCACAAACAGGGCCTGAGCACAAGAGCGTGAGGGCCTGCAGGGCCAGGCTAGTGGCCCACCTAGTCCAGCTCAGTCTTTCAGTTCTTTTTGCATCTGGGCTGGGTGAGCTGGCTTTATGCCCTGTGTAAACTGCTGGAAGATGCAGCATGCTTTGTTCCTAAGTTCTCAGGCTGCTTAGCATTTCCTTGGGCAACTCAGACTTTTCCCCATCTGGGAGAGGTCTGTGAGTTCAGAGGGAAGTGGTGGCAGCTGTTATCAGATAGTTAAGATGCACCAGTACTGTAACTGGCCTACTCTGGAAGGCAGTTGTGCAAAGAATGGTGTGAGATACTCTCCAAAGTACTTCCCTTCTGTCTCCCTCACTTCTTGCCAAAGCTACCCACTCCCTCCCTTTATAGCTCACAAAAGCCACCTCCTCTCCTTATTCCTCACCAAAGCCATTACCTCCTTTTACATCTCCATCTCCATCGCCAAAGCCACCCCTTCCTCTCAGAGCTCACCAAAACCACCCCTTCCTCTCCTCTTACACCTCAGCAAACCTTCACTCACTGGCCTGGGCCACCTGCCCACTTCCTTGCCAGCCGCAGCTACCCACTCATTCATTAGCCTTAGCTGCCAGTCTGCCCCAAGTTCCAGTTCCCTCCTATGCCTCTTTCAATGCCACTTCAATGGCACAGAAGTTCTGAGAGTTTAGTTTGTCATCACACTGTAGTTTTGAGCCCCACCTGTCAGTGGCCTTGTGAATTTCAGCCTGACTACATCCTTAGGAAAATATGTATTGGGAGAAATCTATACAGAGCAAAGTTGGTTCCTGAAAAGGTTTGTCCCATTTATTTGTTTATTTTACTTTAAATTATTTATATACATTGCTTTTCACCAAGAAAAGACTACAAGGCATTTCTGAGTTGCAACCTTTCCCATGGCAGAAACTGATAACTTTAAGCTCTGAATGGGAGCCCCATGCAAGAGTTTTATGTAAAAAGATATTTTCTCTCTCTCAATCTCTTCATTAAGATTTTGGAAGCTGATAACATTATGAGGCATGCAAAGTAATTTCTGAAAGTTAAAACAATTAAGATGGCTTCACATTCTTCCTTTTGATAAATGCAGCCCACTGTATTTCCCTGGGGGAGATGATCTCCTCCACGACCTCCTCTTTATTATTCAATTCAATTGGTCTTAATTATATTAGAAAGGATAACGATAGGCCTTTAGAAGGGGAATGAAGACATTTGGAATGGAAATGGCAGGTGCACTGCTTTAAGAACTGCAAATAGAACAGCGAGAGCCTGGGTGGCCCCGTGGCAGCAGCTGAACCAGTGGTGAGATGCCAGGCACAGTCCAGCATCCTGTTTCACACAGTGACCAACAAGTTGTCTCTAAGAAGCCCAGAACCAGGTTATGAGGGCAGACCCAGGCATTGTACAGATCAAGGGAAGTCATCCGCTCTATTCCACCTTGGTCAGACCACACCTGGAGCCCTGTGCCCTGTTCTGGGACCACAGTTTAAGGAGGATATTGATATGCTAGCCATCTGTCAGGAATTCTTGAGCTGTAATTTTTGCATGACAGGGATTTGGACTAGATTTGGCCTCTTCTTCATCTACAATTCTATTATTTTATGATTCTTGTTTGTGAAGGGCAGAAACCAGTATGCTAAGGCATGGCACTACTAATCTTGGAGACAGCCCATAGCCATCATGACTAGCAGTGACTGACAGCCTTATATTCCTTGACTTCACTTAAGCCCTTTTAAGATTATCCAAGTAGCTTGCCATCACAACATCTTGTGGTAGTAAAGTTACCTGAATTACATGGAGGTTAGTGTTGTGGATAAAGTCCACTTGCTCTCTCCCCTGGTTATCCCTACCTTAGATTACTCTTGACTTAAATCCTGCTAATGGAGGGGCATGAATCAGGAATTGGTCTTAATTATATTAGAAAGGATAATGATAGGTGTCAGGGGTTCAGGAGCAGAGGCACAGGATAAGGAGGAAATGGAGAGTGAAGGGGAGGAGTCCGAAGGAAATGTCAGCGATGACAGCGATCCGAGGTCTCTGAGTCTTTCCAGTGAATCGGACGATTCACAGAAAGGAGCTCCCATGGTCAGGGCAAGGGGAGTGCCCAGGGGGACACCTCGGGAAGAAGGGGGCAGAGGGGACTCAGAGAGTAGCAGTTGGAAATCAGGGCCCACGTCCCCCCCAGAGTGCAGTAGGGGGGAGGAGTCCCAGGCATCGGGATCAGGTGGAGCGCTGCCAGCGGGAGAACATGAGGCAGGATTGACCACACCTCCGTCGGGGAGTGAGGAAACGGTCATCAGGAAAGTTAAACGCGCGCGCGCGCCAAGTTCAAATGTACAGGAGGGAGGCACAGTGGGCAGCCCGGGAAGAGAGCCAGGTCCTAAAGCCTGCCGAAGAGAGCGGGAGGAGTCAGGGGGGTCATCGTCAGCCTCAGAGGAATCCAGGGAGACAGGGGCCCCGGAGGGCAGCAGGACCCAGAGGAGAAAGAAGAGGTGGAGTAAAGCTAGAGTCTTAAACTGGTGTACAGGGGGCGGAGACTCAGATGGAGCTTCGCCGGTCTAAAAGCCTAGACGTAGAGCTGGAGCACTGCGGCGTGGAAATGGAAACTGTACTTCAATAAAGACTTTTGTACATAAACACCAGCCAGCGTTGGTCCTCTGTGAGCTGGGACCAGGAGCCAGCCCTGACAGTAAGCTCCATCTCTCGAAAGATTTTCCACCAAGAACCTCGCAACGTGAGTCTACGTAGCGAGGGGAGAGAAGTGGTGCTTTGCGAGCTCACAAGAATCAGACAAGATGACTACAGAACAGGAATGGACAGACCTGCGAAATGCTGTGGTTCAACTCAACGCAGAGGTGCGTGCCTCCAAAAAAAGGGAAGAGGAAATGGATACAGTCTGCAAGGATCTCCAAGCCAGGTTGGACATGCTTACTAGACAAGGGCAACCGGGACCCAAACCAGAGGGCATAGGGCTGGGGAAAAGGGGAGGCAGCCTGGTATCCCATTTCGACGGGAGTTTACCACAGTACCCTAATTTCCGAGCAGACTTGCTCTTTGCGCTGAATCTGCTGGAAAAGGACTTTAGAGATGAAAGAGAAAAAGTGGGGTTTATCCTATCCCATTTGCATGGGGAAGCCAAAGCGTGGCTGAGAAATTTATGGAGAGATAATGATCCGGCGCTCCAAGATGCGGATGCGTTCATTAAAGCGATGGATTCATGTTTTTTATCAAAGATAGACATCGATATTGCCAGAAGAGACATACATGGTCTCAAACAAGGCAAAGCCAGTGTAAGGCAGTATCATGCCCGCTTTTTTGCATTAGTCCACGCGCTGGGGTGGGAGAAGAATTCTGCTCCAGTCAGAGACCTTTTCTGGGAAGGATTGAATGCAAATGTGAAAGATGAGATTGCAAGGGGAGAGAGACCTAAGACCACTCAACAAGTGGTTCAGAGGGCGCTGGAAATCGGCGTGCGTTTGGAAGAACGTCCATGGAACAGAGACGAAGGGCGTTGGGGACGTACACCAGCGAAAGCACCTCCCCTTTTTCCCAAAGATGCAGCGCGTGCGCAATCCACACCCCCCCAAGGAGGGGGGGAAGAACCGATGGAGATTGGAGGTGCCAGGGCTCAGTCAGCTACCAGAGCCTTACCACCGGGAGCAGCCAAAGCGAAGCTTCCTAGAGGGAACAGGAAGTGCTACATCTGTGACAGTGCCCAGCACATGGCGAAAGAGTGTCCCCAGAGGCTCCATAGGCACACTGCAGCCTCTGCAACAGTATCAAACCCAGCTTACCAGGGAGAACCACTGCAGGGAAACGGCAGAGTCTGGCTGGAGGAAGAAGCACTGGGGTCCAGCCAGACAAGTCAGTGAAGCAATCCCCAGAGATTTTGCAGCCCACAGACCCCCTCCCACCCAAACCAGTGGTGCAGCTTACAGCGTTGCTTCAACTGCCCAATGGACTCACTATGGAAGTGCCAATTACCATTGACTCTGGGAGTAACGCGGACTTTATAGGACTGGATTTCATTCAAAAGCACAAAGTAGCACTACTGCCGGCCACGCTGCCTTTGCAGGTGGTCACGGTGGATGGCAGGGAATTGCTGGGGGGGCAAGTGGTGCACCAAACGCCTCCCATGGTGATGCAAATTGGCAATCACCGAGAAGTCATCAGCTTCAATGTCACCCACCTGTCAGACACGCCTGTAGTATTGGGCATGAGTTGGCTGCACAGGCACAGTCCAGCGCTGGCGTGGTACCAGCGCCAACTGACCTTCGGCTCCTCCTACTGTGCGGAAAACTGCATTCTGCCTGACCAGGAAGGGGGAGAAGATGACCCGCAGCTACAATTAGGAACGCTGCAAGCAGTGCCACTCAAGTATGCAGCGTTTTTGGAGGTTTTCTGCGAGAAAGAAGCGGACAAGCTGCCTCCCCACCGGCCCTATGACTGCAAGATTGACCTCCTGCCTGGGGCGACGCTGCCAACAGGGAAACTGTATTCCATGTCTGAAGACGAGATGCAGGAACTCATGGAGTTCATAGACCTCAACTTGAAGCGCGGTTTCATCCGGGAGTCGAAGGCAGTGGGGGGCAGTCCTGTATTCTTTGTGAAGAAGAAGGACACGCCCCAAAAAAGACTTGTGGTAGACTTCAGAATTTTAAATTCCAGAACCAAGCCCACGGCCTTTCCCATGCCCAAAATAGACGACCTGCTGGCAACGGTGAGGAAAGGACGCGTTTTCACAAAGTTGGATCTGCGAGGGGCGTACAACTTGATCCGCATACGGGAGGGCGACGAGTGGAAGACTGCCATGTTCACGCCCCTGGGCACCTATGAATACAGAGTTATGCCCTTTGGATTACAAAATGGCTCTCACTGTTTTCAAGCCTTCATGCATCACGTACTGGCGGGTCTCCTCTACAAGAAATGCGTCTGCTTCCTGGACGACATCCTGATATTCTCAGAATCGGAGGAGACCCACGAGGGAGACGTCAAGGAAGTTCTGCAGCGACTGCAGGAGCATAGGCTGTACGCCAAGCTGGAGAAGTGCCAGTTCGACAGGAAGGAGGTAGATTTCCTGGGCTACAAGTTGTCGGACAAGGGGCTAGCCATGGACAGCGCCAAGGTTCGAGCAGTGTTGGACTGGAAGAGCCCGCGCAACCGGAAGGAGGTCCAGCGGTTTGTGGGTTTCGCCAACTTTTACCGCAAGTTCATCAAGGGGTTCGCGATGCAGACAGCGGCCATTACAGACACGCTCAGCTCCAAGAAGAAGAAATTCATCTGGACGGAGCAAGCGGAGCAGTCCTTTCAGAACCTCAAGCGTCTCTTCTCCTCCGAAGAGCAGCTACTGCACGTGAATCCCAGCAGACCGATGAGGGTTGAAACGGACGCCTCGGACAGAGCCGTGGGAGCTGTACTGTTGCAGCAGGACCCGCATGGGGACTGGAGACCGTGTGCATTCTACTCCAGAAAGCTCAGCAAGTCAGAGCAGAACTACACCATCTGGGACACGGAGTTGCTGGCCATTCATGCAGCATTCAAGGCGTGGCGGCACTTCCTTATCGGAGCCAAACACACAGTGCAGGTTCGCACGGACCATAAGAACCTGGAGTACTGGCGCACGGCAAGGTTCCTGAACCAGCGGCACATACGGTGGGCGGAGTTCTTTGCAGATTTCGACTTCCGGATAGAGTACATCCCAGGCGACAACAACATCATGGCAGATGCACTGTCCAGGAAGCCGCAATACCTCGAGGAGGCGGCACCAGCAGCGGCCAAGCACATTTTCGCACCGGAAGCGTGGGCGTGCGCTTCAGCAACCGTGGACCTGGAAGCTGTACGTCGAGCGCTGCAGGAAGACCCCTTTGCACAAGCCAAGATGGAGGAGGTGCACAAGGGCACGGCGAAGGACGATGAGTTCCAGATACGCGACGGGTTGCTCATCCGCAGAGGGGCCCTCTACGTACCGGGAGACGACCTCCGCGCGAAAGTACTGCAGCAGTTGCACGACGCACCCACCGCTGGGCACTTTGGCAAGGAGAAGACGGCAGAATTAGTTGCCAGAGATTTTTGGTGGCCCAAGATGAGGGTGGAAGTCGCGGAGTACGTCGCGAGGTGCGACACCTGCCAAAGGGCCAAGTCAGTGCACAAACCTCCGGCGGGGCTGCTCGAACCGCTGCAAACCCCGAGTGCACCGTGGGAGAGGGTGGCCCTGGACTTTGTCACGGATTTACCCAGCTCGAGGGGCAAGACGGCAGTGCTAGTGGTGGTGGACATGTTCACCAAAATGGCCCACTTCATTCCGTGCGCGAAGGTGGCCACGGCGGAACAGACCGCCAAACTGTTTATAGACCACGTCTTCCGGGTGCACGGTCTGCCACGGTCTATCTTGTCCGACAGGGGGCGGCAGTTCATCTCGAACTTCTGGCAGAAGCTGATGGGTTTCCTAAACGTCAAGATCAACCTAGCGTCGGCGAGACACCCGCAGACCAACGGACAAGCGGAGCGAGTCAACGCCATCATGCAGCAGTACCTGAGATGCTATGCAAATCAGCAGCCGGCAACATGGGTGGACTACCTGCCGCTCGCTGAGTTCGCCTACAACAACACGAAGCACGTGTCCACGGGCGTGACACAGTTCTTCGCCAACAACGGGAGACATCCCAGAACCTTCCCGGGATTAGAGAGACTGGGGGAGGGGGAGCCACAGGCAGCGGAAGTCTTAGCGTCAGAATTGCAGGAGGTGCATGAACAGCTTCGGAGCCAGTTAGAATTAGCAAAGCACGCATACAAACTGCAGGCTGATAAGCACAGAAGGGTTGGGGAGGACATACAAGTGGGAGACTGGGTTTGGTTAGCAGCCCAGGCAGTGCCGACCAGATCGTTAGCGAAGAAGAAGCTCGGGCATAAGCAGCTAGGACCTTACCAAGTCGAGGCACAGATCAATCCAGTGGCCTTCCGGTTGACACTTCCGGAGGGGTCCAGAATGCACCCAGTGTTCCATAGGTCAGTGCTCACGCCCTACAAAGCACCTCACAGATTTCAGGCGCAGGGCACGGCACCAGACCAGTATAGGGAGACGCACACAAGGAGGGGGTCGCCACGGGGGGAACCCATCAACCAGGTCACAGAGATTTTAGACTCGAGATGGGGGGAAGAGGGAGTAGAATATTTCCTCGCCAAAGAAGGTACCCCGGCCAGCGCCAACAGTTGGGTGCCGGACTATGCCTTGGACGAGCCTCTTCTCAAGGAAGAGTTTCATGCCTTGTTCCCGCACAGACCCATGCCAGCCGAGTATTTCGACGACTGGCTTTTCACACCCACGCTTTCAGCCAGCACGTTCCAGGGGTTCACCTCGGACGACGAACCGGCACTGGACACACGCTCCCCGGAGGGATCGCCCTCAGGGTCTACCTCAGGCCAATCTTTGTGGTGGGACGATCGACCAGAGGAGCGGTGGAGCAGGAGGTGGATGGGGGGTCCCTGGCAGGCAACGGCCCCAGAGGTCAACGGGGGAGAGATGGACACGGACGTGCTGGGGGAGGACCTTGGGTTCGAGCACGGCGGCACAGAGATGGAAGCAGAGGAAATCGAGGTCGGCGAGAGCACGGAGGACGAGCTGGACTTATCCGGTTGGATGCACGCCAAGGGGGACGAACTGTATCCGCCAACCACCCCCACAACGACGGAGCACCCAGCACCCACACCTGAAGGAGGGGAGGGGGGAAGGGGGGGCTTCGAGGGGGGGATGGATGTCAGGGGTTCAGGAGCAGAGGCACAGGATAAGGAGGAAATGGAGAGTGAAGGGGAGGAGTCCGAAGGAAATGTCAGCGATGACAGCGATCCGAGGTCTCTGAGTCTTTCCAGTGAATCGGACGATTCACAGAAAGGAGCTCCCATGGTCAGGGCAAGGGGAGTGCCCAGGGGGACACCTCGGGAAGAAGGGGGCAGAGGGGACTCAGAGAGTAGCAGTTGGAAATCAGGGCCCACGTCCCCCCCAGAGTGCAGTAGGGGGGAGGAGTCCCAGGCATCGGGATCAGGTGGAGCGCTGCCAGCGGGAGAACATGAGGCAGGATTGACCACACCTCCGTCGGGGAGTGAGGAAACGGTCATCAGGAAAGTTAAACGCGCGCGCGCGCCAAGTTCAAATGTACAGGAGGGAGGCACAGTGGGCAGCCCGGGAAGAGAGCCAGGTCCTAAAGCCCGCCGAAGAGAGCGGGAGGAGTCAGGGGGGTCATCGTCAGCCTCAGAGGAATCCAGGGAGACAGGGGCCCCGGAGGGCAGCAGGACCCAGAGGAGAAAGAAGAGGTGGAGTAAAGCTAGAGTCTTAAACTGGTGTACAGGGGGCGGAGACTCAGATGGAGCTTCGCCGGTCTAAAAGCCTAGACGTAGAGCTGGAGCGCTGCGGCGTGGAAATGGAAACTGTACTTCAATAAAGACTTTTGTACATAAACACCAGCCAGCGTTGGTCCTCTGTGAGCTGGGACCAGGAGCCAGCCCTGACAATAGGCCTTTATGTCAGCAGCTTGCTCCACCTTTGCTGTAGCAAACATTTGTGATCTCTCCTGCTGCCTTTCCTCTCTACTGCTTAGCTCCATTTAGCCTCCCCTGCATGAATCCACATAACCTTGCCCCCCCCCCATTCCAATTATTTCACCTTGTTATCTTCGAGGAGACCTTTGGCTCATGATCATTAATATCAGGCCTGGCACGTCTAGGTTGTTGCTTGATTAGATTTAATATTTTCCTGTCCCAGAATATCCAGCTCCATTTCCTGACTTGGCTCCCTCCTCAAAGCAGCCGACTCATGTAAGCACATGATTTTTTCCTTGTAAAATGACCACAGAACAAATGGGGGATAACTTTCTCCTCAACAGGACTAGGACATGTTCCTTGCTGCTCAGATTGGACATGCTCACAGGACTGCTATAGTTCTACTCAAGACATCCCTCATTTCGCTTTATAGAAAGGCATTAGAAATAAATGCCCAACACAATCTTCATATCAGATTAGAGATTATTGGCCAACCCATCATAAAACTGGATGTAGTAGTTGCTTTGCTATCTTTATTCCTATAGCTGCACCATGAAGCCTGGCTATTGTATGTGCGTGATCCTCAGCCATAAAGATCCTATAAGGCACGAATTCCGGTGTGGCATCTTTATCTGTCTCCTCCCCTCCCTGTGATGCTACATTATCTTCAAGGGGAGGGGACAATTCACAAGGGGAATGGTTCTGCACACTTTTCCAGAAAGCCACTTCTCCATCTTCAAAGCAGACCCAGGGAACCCTAACAAGCAACACAACATATTCAGGGAACCCTAATTAAGTCATGTCAGCCCCAGAGGGGCTGTCTAATTTGACTCTCAATCTTAACTGACATCTGAGAACTGTGTTTGATGGACCCAAGTTCAAACCTTCCACCTCAGTTCTCAGTTTTTCAGTCTTTTAGGGGCCAACTTTGCAGGTTTTTGCAAAGTTAAATGGGATGATTCACTTTAAATGTTTCAAATGTTTCAAAAAGTGATGTGCAAAAATAATGCTGGGGTCAAATAGCCTGTGAAACTGTTTCCCTTGGATTCTATTAGTTCTTAGCTCAAGGCTGCCATCCTATGTAGTGTTACCCAGAGAAAGCCTAACTCAGTGGTTTTCAACCAGTGTGTCATGGCACCCTGGGGTGCCTTGAAGGATGGCCAGGGGTGCCGTGAGCAACATTGGCCTCTGTTCCTCTTCCCTTCCTCCTCTGATGCCCTTTCACATCTCTGCCTCCCAAAGGGTTGCATAGCTGTTTCTTGCAGCAGCTCTGGCTACAAGCCCCCCAAGCAAATAGTGCCTCTGGGGCTGGGGCTGCTTCCCAGGCCCCTCTCTTTTGAGGCAGGGGGTGGCAGCTCAGACACCACGGATGGCATCAGCAGCTGCCCAAAGGACTCCCCAAAAGAGGAGAGCAGAGAGGGGCTGAGGGAACACTCCACAAGGGAGGGTGTTCAAAAAGGGGTGAGGGGCTGCCAGCTCTGCAAACAAGGGGTAACCTAACTGGGCTCCTGAGCCCCACAGGGGTGCCACAGAAAGAATGCGGTTGGTCAAGGGAGCCATGGACCCAAAAAGGTTGAAAACCTCCAGCCTAACTAAATAATATGTTGAGGCTGAAAAGCAAGCAGACACAGTAAATCAACTTAGATGGAAGTAGATTTGCAAGTCCGTGTTGCAACCTAAAATGCCACTGACTCCCTATAAATAGCAAGTTTGTGGTGTCCATTTTTTTAAAATGTTGCATCTTGTCCTTGTGCAGCATCTCGCAGTGGGTCTTTAAGGCTAGCTTGGCATAATCAATACAGTATTTCATTTTATTATTATTGGTATCCATAATCACTCTCGTCACAAGGGAGCTCTTGAAAGGAAGTAAGACTAAGCATCCTGATCCATCTGCATGTCCTTTTTCTCTCCAAGGGAGGGCTCCCTCCCTCCCACACTTGGCTTGCACACTTCCTGCTCCCTTCAGCAGCCCAGGTTTTACCAGTCTGCAATTTCCAGCAGAGCTGGCTTACAGAGAGATAGGAAGGAGGAGCATTGCTTTCCAAGTGTCTCAGCAGGTAACAAGCCAGTGAATTAGAAAGACTTGTGGGGGGTCCCAGCTGGGCCCCTCCAGAACTGGAACGGTTTGTGCTCTGTGGCAGCAAAGAGACGCTCTTCATCACTGCTGCTGCAGGTAACTTTGGAGAGCTGATTTTTCTCTGAAACTATTCCTCTTTCACAGCAGTTCTTTAAATCAATTTTAATTACAGTTGTTACATTAAAATTATAATCAGCATGTGAAAAGACTGAACAGAGCATGGGAGGGGGGTGTCTTCTGCCTCTCTTATAATCCTAGGCCTAGAGGGTTGCCCAATGAAATGGACAGATGGTGGCTGAAATGCTTTGTGGACCAAAACCCCTTTAGCATATGAAACTCACTGCCACAAGAGGTTTTTTTTAAAGGACTGTAATTCATAGAAGAGAGGTGTGTCTACAAAAGACTTAATTAGTGATGTTTAGCAAATCCATTCCTTACAAATCCCAAGATGAACTGACCTGGGATTTATTTGAATTTTGCTATGCAGTTCTTGTCCCAAGAAATAAATACCAAAGTGCATGTTAAAAAGATGCACTTTAGGATAAAATATGTTTAAGAAATTTGCAAGCAAACACCTTAAACATATGTTTATATTCAAAGTTTTGTGTAGATTGCAGATTACTAAAGAAACAGCCTGGAGAAGAGGAGGTTAAGGGGTGATATGATAGCCATGTTCAAATATATAAAAGGATGTCACATAGAGGAGGGAGAAAGGTTGTTTTCTGCTGCTCCAGAGAAGCAGACACGGAGCAATGGATCCAAACTACAAGAAAGAAGATTCCACCTAAACATTAGGAAGAATTTCCTGACAGTAAGAGCTGTTCGACAGTGGAATTTGCTGCCAAGGAGTGTGGTGGAGTCTCCTTCTTTGGAGGTCTTTAAGCAGAGGCTTGACAACCATATGTCAGGAGTGGTCTGATGGTGTTTCCTGCTTGGCAGGTGGTTGGACTCGATGGCCCTTGTGGTCTCTTCCAACTCTATGATTCTAAACAGGGCAGGCTTCTACGAACATGTGTGAAACTGCTCCATTCCAATTATTTGCTGTTTGGACCCTTTGCTCTCAATTTCCCCTTGGACTGGGCTCAGGCATCCTCTGAAGGCCCACAGCTTCCCTAGTCATACCCAGTCATATGGGTACAAAACAGCAGTGGAGGAGTCTGTTCATTCCTAGCTACAATGTGTCTAAAATTCTCCTTAAAATTTTAAAACCCACCAAACGTAACTGTTGCATACTGCTTCATATTAATAAAACAAAAACAACTTTGGATTGTTAGCCCCCAGCTCTAGTGTAGCAGAAGTAATGAACAGCACATTCACCATTTTACAAGCACATCCAGAGAAAACTGCCGGCATCCCTCTCTCTTTGCCAACATGCCTTGTCCAAAAAAAACCCCCTCCGTTGCTGAATGCATGGGAGTCTTTCTTGGCAGCATAAAATTAGAAATAATATGCAGAGTGAAATCAAGCAGAGCTGATCATCCGTCACTCAAGGGGTAGATGGGAAGCTCACTGGGTATGAGAATGTCTCAGTACTTTATCTTCCCAGACAGCCTTTATCCATTGCCTTTATGACAATGAAGAGATGCTTCTCCATTCTTTCCCAAGGATCCCAGTCTATAGCCTCCTACCTCCCTTGCTTGGGATTTCACAGATTCACACAAATTGCAAAGTCCATCTAGTTCAACCCCCAGAAATGCAGGAATCACAGCTAAACAACCCCTGGCTGGTGGCCATCAACCTCTGCTTAAAAACCTCCAAGGAAGGGATAATCCACCACCTTCCTGATTCTATTATTCGGAGGGAGCCCCCTTCTACTGTCAAACAGCTCTTACCCTCAAAAAGTTATTCCTAATGTTTAGTTGGAATCTCTGTTTTTGTCATTTGAATTCTCTGGAGCAGCAGAAAGCAAGCTTATTCCATCTTCAATTTCACAACCGCTTCAGGTATCTGAAGATGGTTATCATGTCTCCTCTTGGTTGATCTGATCCCACAGTTCCTCCTCACCTTCTCAAAATTTAGCATGACATTTTTCCTAACACAAGTTTCTTCCAACAAGCCAAAAAAACACAGGGCACCCTGTAGTCAAGATGTTTTTTTTCTGGCAGGAAGGCATGGCTGGGGCCGGGCCAAGGCATTTATGCACCTGAGGTATGTCCCCACCAGAGAAGAAGGGGTGAGTGAAGATCTGCTTCAGGAACAAGGGTGGGAGGAGATCAACGGCACCTCCTATTCACCAGGAAGCTCTGTGGAAGCAGCATTGGGAAGGGGCTGTGGAGGAGACGGCAGAGACAGCTCCCAAGGAGCATGCTGCGGCAGGTGATGCATTGCATGGAGGCCACATCTGCTGCCCCTGTGGATCCTGCCACCAGAGGCAGCTGCCTCACTTTACCTCATGAGTGGGCTGGCGTTGGCTGGTGCTCTCCTGGAAGGTGCTGGGAAGCAGCAGCACTGCTGCTCTCCTCTGGAACCCCACAGCCAGGAAGGAAAAACGGGAAGACCCTTCAGCTGAATCAGGCCAATGGGATGCATGGTCCAGTGTTTTTGTGGTGGCCAACCAGCACCCTGTTCCCACTTTAGCCTGCTGCCCTGAGGTGCGACTGCAGCAGGGAGGTAAGCTGTGGAACTCCCTCCCACAGGAGGAAGTGATGTTTACCAACCTATATGGCTTTAAAAGAGGATTAGACAAATTTGTGGTGCAGGAGAGGGTGACCAACGGCTACCAGCCATGCTGGCTATGCTCTGCCTCCATGGTTCTAAGTAGCAATGCTTCTGTATCCCAGTTTCTGGAAACTATGTAGATGCAGGGGGTGGTCTTATGATTGGTCCTTTTTGATGGCTTTCCAAAAGAGGCATCTGATGGGTTACTGGGAGAACAGGATGCTGGCTGTCAGGAGCTGGCCGGCTTGAGAAAACAGCACTCAAGAGGTAATTACAGAAGATTTATTGCAGACAAGCAATTAGCCTCTGACCGCTCTCTCTGAGCGACCATCTATCACAATCAAGTTGACTATTCTGAAGAACACATCCGGCTACTGCAGAATATCCTGAACCTCCTCGCCTTACATTTCTGGGTTCGTCGTCTGTCTTGGACTTTCTCCATTCACCTAGTTCTGGGACTGATGGGGTCAGCTACTTCCTCTTCCAGTGACGAAATTCCCTCCCTCCCTTGTGCCGTGAGGGACTATAACTCCTCAGAGAGCTGGCTCCCATCCAGCCCGCCTTCCGTATGTTGATAAGCCGCATTTCTGCCAGCTTCAGAGTGGGGAGGAGGTGTCAGCCCCCCATTTCCAGCTGCCTGAGAACTCTGCAATACTCTCTGATCTGCTGCTGCCTGCCTGCTTTCTAGCTGAGGCTGCCCTTCTTGGTTTTGGGCTGTCACTGGCCTAGATGGGTCATTGGCTTCACACAGCTGAGGGCTCTTCTGAGGTTCTTTTCTCTGTCCCATTGGCAGTGCATGTCAGTCCAGTTGTCCTCTCCATGGGGAATTGTGGGTGGTGAGGCTATTTTGTCCTTCCAGGCCTGGTGTGTGTGTGTCTTTTAACATAGTTATGAAACCCATTAGCTGGAGTCAGCAGACACAGGTGTTTGACCACATCCACACTATAAAGCACATTTAAAGCTAATGGCTTCTCCCCTCCAAATCCTTGGGAACTGCAGTCTGTTGAGGGTGCTGGGAACTATAGCTCCATTGGGGTGGGGAACTGAGTTCCCACTTTTGACACAGGCCATTTTTATAGATGCTTTTGGAAATGTTTGCATTACACCCTGGGTATCCCTAATCAAAAAGATTCTGAAAATGATTCTGAATCCCACAGTTGTAAATCGACTGGAAAGAGCTAAATAAAGGATCTTGCCTCAGGGGGAACAAGGCCTGTCATAAAAAAACAATATATTAAATGGTTGCAGTGTCTCCAGGGTTTCTGGCTGGCTTGCTGGGGTTTTGCTCCTGCTCTCCAGAATGGTGAGATGTAACATTGCATTTCTGTTTGAATTGTGGCAATTGCTTCTCAATTTGCACCTATGCATATTAATGAGCATATGCAGATTTCATGCAAATCTGTGTCTTGGTTTTTTGGGGACAACTTCCCTCTTTTCTGAGCAATGTACCAGTGGCTCTTGCCTCCTTCAGTCCCAGCCTCTCTCTTGTGTTCAGAGTGATCCTTCTGCACTTTATTTCCTACCTCCCAGTGACCCACAATGCCTTCCGGACATCTTCTGAAATCTTCTGACAACTGCCCACACCTTCCCACCAGCACCCCTGTCACACCCACTCCATCTTTCCCATAAATATATGAGGCTGGATATCCCACTAAAGGTAGTTCTTACGGTTCTCTCTGCCCTGGCAATCATATAACCCTAGGCTTGTAGAGTTGGAAGGGACCTCTAGTCCAACCTCTTGCAATGCAGGAATCATAGAATTGTAGAGTTGGGCTAGAATCCCAACCCTCAGCAATGCAGGAGTCCTTTGCCCAAAGTGGGACTCAGACCCACAGCCCTGATGTAATGAACACATCTGCCCCAAGTATAGAACACAGCATGAGTTTGGAAGC
The DNA here is from genome assembly GCF_965153285.1 of Podarcis tiliguerta. NCBI lineage: Eukaryota > Metazoa > Chordata > Lepidosauria > Squamata > Lacertidae > Podarcis > Podarcis tiliguerta. The sequence continues at coordinate 42,388,545 of NC_139549.1, forward strand.
AGTCAGACAGCTTCAAGCAGTCCCCCTCTCCCTCCTCCTGCACCAGAATGGAATGTAGATATGGTGTCAACAGAGAGGGAAAGGGAGAGAAGTCAGCTCGCTCAAGAAGCACGGACAGCCTTGGGAAGCAGGCGGGGTACCTGTTCCTCACCGGAAGAGAAGGCAATAAATCCCCTGAGCCCAAAGAGTAGACGTATGGGAAAGGTCTTAGACAGAAAACAAACCCGGAAGCGTAAGGGTCATAGGTTCAGGATATTCTGCAGAACCCAGAAACATTCCCCAGAAGGGTCAACTGACTCTTAAGGCCCAGATGATCCGAGGCTGTTTGTATTGCAATAAATCTTCAAGCTAATTACGACTTGTGTGTTACCAAGACCTGGGCTCCTGACAGCTGAGATGAACAGTCTCATGGTCTCCAAAGGGCAGCCCTGACAGAGGGCCACACAACCTCTGCTTAAAAAACCTCCAAGGAAGAAGAGCTCACCACCTTCCAAAAGAGACTGTCAGAAAGTTCTTCCTTAGAATCGCCTTTCTTGTCATTTGAATCCCTTGCTATTTTGGACTACCCTCCATGCATCCATCTTGTGAATGGTACATGGCACATGCTCTGATATGCTCCACTCTTAATTATTCCTTCATCTGTTCCACGGCTCAGCTCTAGAGTTGAAAGGTTCAGGTGAAAGCTGGGCTTTAATGATTTGTTCAGAATTTTAAAACAGAATATTATTTTGCTGCACTCAGATGTTCTCAGCTGGACTGTTGTGTTGTCTGCATTGTAAGAAGAAAGTAGATAGATTGCAATGGGTTCAAGGGAGGACAGGAAAGATGGTCAGGAATATGGACAAGGATGAAGGATGAATCAGTTATGTGTAGTTTGGATACTGCTCACTTCAGATGCCTGAAGGGCCGTCAAATGAACTTTAGTTACAAGAGGATATAGATTTTGGCTGAACATTTGGAGAAACATCTTGACTATAAAAGCTGCTTAAGAATGGAAGCAGTTGCCTAGAGGATTGATGGTCTTTCTCTCCAACCCCCCCCCCCCCCAGTCCAATAAAGTCCTTCCTCATGCAAGCACATAAACTATAGAACTCCCTGCCACCGGAGGCAGGGATGGCCTGGTGGGTAGCTTTAAAAGAGGATTGGGCAAACTTAGGGAGGATCAGTCTCTTAATGGCTATGAGCCACAATGGCTCTGACCTTGGTCTGAGGCAGCAATGCTTCTGAATCCCAGTTGCTGGGAGCCACAGGGTGGCTGAGGGCTCTTGTGCTTGGCTCCTGCTTCCTGCTTTCCCACAACCCATGGTGAAAACAGGATATTGGACTAGATGAACCATTACTCCATTCCAGCAGTTTCTGTTGAGTGATTTATTGCATCTGCAGCCTGCTCTTTTCCCCAAGGGGCTCAAAGAAGGCAATGACTGGCCTCAGGTCACCTAGGGAGTTTGATGGCTAAGTGGGGATTTAAATCCTGACCTCTCCCAGATCCTGCTCTAACCCTCACACCCCATGCTGGTTCCCTTTTGGACAACTCCCCTATGTCCCAGCCAGCATGGTTCTATGCCATCAGGGCTGATGGGAGTTGTAGTCTGAAGCACCTGAAGGTCATCAGGTGGAGGGAAGTTGTGCTACATCACACTAGCAGGGGGACACCATGTCCTTCAGTTAACTACTTTCCCATGCCACCCAAAGCTGCTGCCACATCAGATTTTGCTGCCATTGATTTGGCATTGCAAAGTGTTAGTGGGGAGTGGGGATGCCCAGGAGCGAACCCTTCCAAACTGCTGATTTGCATTTTGACAGGTCTGTAAAAGAATAAATTGTGCTTGAGCGATTCATACTCCTACTGCATTTAATCAAAACCCTCTTCCCACAATCTAGAACGTACTGATTAGAACGTACTGGGCTTAGAATCATAGAATCATAGAGTTGGAATAGACCACAAGGGCCATCGAGTCCAACCCCCTGCCAAGCTTTCAGTCCTCCAGCCATTTAAAAAGTGGGTGAAAAATAGCCTGGGAGGAGGATGAGAAGAAAGGAAAGTGGATGGACAGATCTGAACGAATCTGGCAGGGGAATGCATGTGCAGGTTTGCATTTGGCAGAGTTTCCCACATCTAGGCCTAGGGGACACTTTGAGAGGAACGCCAAATCCTCATTCCATGCCAGTCTTCCTTTTCGAATTTGTACATAGAGCTCCCGGGTTTGTTCTTCGCTGAAAGGCAACACTGTCTGCTCTCTAATTCAGCAAGAGGGATGACTCAAGGTTAGATGTTCCCGGGGCTGCCATAAATGGAAGGAGGCAGAGCATTTCCAGCTTGGTTTGGGGATTCTGTTCTTTGCTGCTTGTTCTACAAACACAGGCAAGTCTGCAGTGAAGGAAGGAAAGCCAAAAGAAAGGGAAGGCTGGTGATGGTGGGGTGCAAAAGCTCTTCCTCAAGGAACTGAAAGATTCAAAATGCCCACTTTATTCCCCATACTGTGAGCTTTGTGGGACTGGAAACCACCAAAGAGGGAAGGAGCAGCAAAGAGACAAAGGCATCCTGAAGCAAATTAGTGCCAGATCCCCACACTAAGGGGCCACTTAGAATAATTGACTTGTAGAGCTGGAAGGGACCCAAGGGACATCTAGTCCAAACCCACGTAATGCAGGAACCATAGCTAATCACTTAATTCAGATCTCCATAAGAGAGAGGGTTATTATCACATTTGTATACGAGTGATGCAATTGAGTTCTCTGGGCAGCTTTCAGACCATTAAAAACCTAAATAGCATTAAAATGATTAGAGAAAAGCTTTTGGGCATGGGTGAGAAAGACCCTCCGGCTGTTGTCCAGCTCCCACCCCCTGTGCCAGGGTGAGCAGTTGCCAGAGATGATGGGATCTGGAGTCTAGCACCACCCAAGAGGCCACCAGCTCTTGGATACAAGATGCTTCTGGACAGGACCTTAATTTGCAAGTGGGTCATATGAGATATCGTAAATGAGCTATTGGCAAGAGGTGTTTTTATTATTATTGGATTTTCCATAGAAAGGGTAACTCTAGATTTAAAAGGCAAATACGGGTTATAAAAATATTTTTTTGATGCCACTGGTATCACATGAATGCTCCCCCCCCCCAAAAAAAATCTGTATCCATGAGCTCTAATTCCACAAGACGGCCTTGTCTAGGTTCATCTATCATCAAGATCAAATGGCAACAAGGGCCTCTGAGAGCATCTCTTCATCTGCCAATGCGTTTGCTGCCCTCAGCTTCTTAAGGAGGAAGGGAGGAATATACATTTAATAACTAAATAATAAACTACATATGTCATTTAATTCCATTTATAAGGTTTGCAGGACAATACCCAGCTGAACTGAATTTTTAAAAAATTAATATATGCATTCAAATAAAACCTGTATTCAAATAAAACAAAAGAATAAACTGATAAATATAATAACATTGCAATCCAGCGGCGGCGGCAGCAGCAGAGAGCAGTTCTTTTGCTCAGGCTTCATCAAATGCTTGAAGGAAAAGACTTGAGGTCACACAATCAATTAGCATGTGAAAGAGTTGTTGGTTCCTGGAATTAGCCAGAGAAATCACTCCGCCTGCTGAGAACAGCTATGTCTTCCAGGACAATTTCCATGCTGAGGCTGGACAAGGTTTTCCCCATGTTGTTGTAGGGTTGTCATATTCCCTCTTTTCATGGATAGAATCATCATAGTGAACCATAGTGAAAAGTAAAAAAGGTAAAGGTAAAAGACCCCTGACAGTTAAGTCCAGTCACGAACCACTCTGGGGTTGGGGCGCTCATCTCGCTTTACTTGCCGAGGGAGCCGGCGTTTGTCCACAGACAGTTTTTCCGGGTCATGTGGCAAGCATGACTAAGTCTCTTCTGGCGAAACCAGAGCAGTGCATGGAAACGCCGTTTACCTTCCCATTGGAGCGGTACCTACCGTATTTTTTGCCCTATAGGACGCACTTTTTCCCCTCCAAAAATGAAGGGGAAATGTGTGTGCGTCCTATGGGGCAAATGCAGGCTTTCGCTGAAGCCTGGAGAGCAAGAGGCGTCAGTGCGCACCAACTCCTCTCGCTCTCCAGGCTTCAGGAGAGCCCCACTGCCAGCCCCACAAGCTCAGGGGACAGCGGGGAGGTGGAACACCACCATCCCACTGTCTCCTGACCTGGTTTGGAGGCTGGCAGCGGGCTTCCCCCTCCCCCAGCTCCGCAAGCTGCCAGAACGATGCCGAAGCTGCCAGAGTGATGCCCCCGTTCTGGGGGAGGGGGAAGCTCGGGCTTCCCCCTCCCTCAGCCCTGCAAGGGCTGCCTATTCCTGCCCATGGGCACCCAATGCTCTTTGGCCAAAGTCTCAAGGTTCTATGCTTGCCTTACCATGAGGCTTGGTGTTGGTAGTTTTAAAAATGGAATGTCTCCTTGTTAAGAGGCTTATTTCATCCATTAGATCTAATTTAGCCTGTCTGGATTTGCAATTTGTTCAGCCGCCTTCCCGTAGACCTGATTAGGCAAGAGAGCAGCTCTGGCAGAAAGCCAAGGCAGCTGGTGGCAAGAAGCCATCTTCACCTTCAAAGGTCCTGGAGACTTACCCAGAGTAAAATGGGGACAAGAGAGAGTTGTCTGGGACTGCTTGCTAGTTAAGGGATTCTCTTCTTGCATTGCCTAGTGGTGTTGGACTAGGGCCAGAGAGACATGGGTTTAAGCTAGGTAACAAACCTTTTCTGTTTGCAATCACCTGCTGCCTCCTCCCCTATTGAGGGGGCTTCTGTGATCTCACAGAGATGCCACAAGCATTCTAATTACTTTGAGAGATTGGCGGGGGCAGGAATGGAGCATAGGATGTCAAAAGTTGGTGCCACTGCTGTAAGAAAAGTGAATCAAGTATTTTGGCTATGGGAGACCTTCTCTGGGACAGAGGCAGGAGGAGCTGCATGGGTGAGTGGAAGGTAGGAGGAAGGCAATGGAAACTATTTCACAGGGTCTGAGGATGGGAGAGAACTTCTGTGCTGCAGAAGGGTGGGGTGGGAGGACGGAGCAATGCAAGAGCCAGCAGGGAAGGGGCACATCTGAGTGGCAGGGCATCTGCTCTGCATGTAGAATGTGCCAGGTTCAATGCCTGCCATTTCCACATAGCTCTGAAAGAGACTCTACACCCTGGAAAGCCACTGCCACTCAGTGTAGAGACAATTCTGAGCTAGATGGGCAAATGAGGTAGCCTCTTAAGTTCCGATTTCTACCAGCCCTTCCTTCAGAAACAAGGAGTGGAATCTCTTCAGCGGCTGAAGAAGGAGCCAAAAGGGTTTTCTTGTGACCGCTGTAGCCACCCCCAACGACACGTTCTCAAGATGGAGGGGGAGGGAACAGCTGCAGTCGCCTGCAGTTCCTGCGCAATGCTTGCCATCTTGCCAAAGGTTGCAGGCAGCTTTACATGCAGCAATTGCATGTTGATTGCCCTCCTAAAAGACAAAGTCCAGCAACTGGAGGAACGTGTAGCTACACTCCAAAGAATTAGAGAGCTGGAGCTCTTCTTGGAAGCAGCAGAGCACACCGTCTCCACCAAGGAGGAGACAGGAGACTCCCCTGGGAAGGAGGCTAGTTCACCAACACAGGAGCCTGATATGTGGAGAAACGTGACTCAAAGAAGTAGGAGGCCCAGGGTTCGCTCTGATTGTTTAGAAATACACAATCGCTTTCAGGTCCTCTCCCCTAGCATGGAAGACGAAGAGCAGACTCCATTTGAGGATCTCTCCCTCATTACAGTCGATCAGGTATATGAAGATGAGCAGCAAAGTCAGTCCTCAGGGAATGTGCAGGCGACCTTGGAACGGACCGCTCACGGAAGAACCCCGACCAAACCTAAGAGGAGGCGTGTAGTGGTGATAGGGGATTTCCTACTGAGGGGAACAGAAGCAGTGATCTGTGGGCCTGACAAGATGTCTCGGGAAGTGTGCTGTCTCCCCGGGGCTAAGATCCAAGATGTAACTGAACGACTGCCAGGAATCATAAAACCCACTGACAAATACCCCTTCCTCTTGGTTCATGTGGGAACCAATGACACTGCAAGCAATAGCCTCCAAAAGATCAAAAGAGACTACGAGGCTCTGGGCAGGAAATTGAAGCAATTAAATGCACAAATCGTCATCTCATCTGTCCTCCCAGTTGAACGACGTGGCCCAGGGAGAGAGGGGAAAATAGTGGAAGTAAACAGCTGGCTTCGCAAATGGTGTAAACAGGAATGGTTTGGATTCTTAGATCACGGACTGCAGTTTCTTGAAGATGGACTTCTGGCAAGCGATGGGCTGCACCTCACAAGGGTTGGGAGGAATGTTTTTGCCAAAAAACTCAGAAACCTCATCAGGAGGGCTTTAAACTGACTAATGTGGGGGAGGGAGACAGTGCTCCTGAAGGTAGGAGTCTATCAATTGATGAAGATGATCATCCAAATGTCATAGACCAAATGGAGCAAACAGCAAGCAGACCTAGTGGTGGGAGGAAAAAATCCTTAAATAAGAGACACGGGGGAATGACTAATGGACTTCAATGTCTGTGCACTAATGCACAAAGCATGGGAAATAAACAAGATGAGCTTGAGCTCTTGGTACAGCAAACTAAATATGACATAATAGGCATCACTGAAACCTGGTGGGATAAGTCCCACGATTGGAATGTAATAATGGAGGGATACAATCTATTTCAGAGAAACAGACCAGACAAGAAAGGAGGAGGAGTGGCGTTATATGTCAGGGATGTGTATACCTGTGAAGAGATCCAAGATTTAGAACCTCAAAGCCAAAGTGAGAGCATTTGGGTCAAAATTAAGGGAGAGAAGAATAACAGAGACCTCATTGTGGGAGTTTACTATAGATCCCCAAGCCAAACGGAGGACATAGATGATGCCTTCCTGGAACAGATGGCCAAGCAAGCAAAAGGAAGGGAGATAGTAGTAATGGGGGACTTCAATTACCCGGATATTTGTTGGATGTCAAACTCAGCCAAGAGCATAAGGTCAAACAGATTCCTCACTGGCCTTGCAGACAACTTCATTGTCCAGAAAGTGGGAGAAGCAACAAGAGGAACAGCCATTTTAGATCTGGTCCTAACCAATGTCGATGACCTGGTTAATGGGGTAGAAGTGGAAGGATCATTAGGCGCAAGTGATCATGCTCTTCTGAAGTTTACTATACAACGGAAAGGAGCAGCCAAGCATACTAGGACTCAATTTCTTGACTTTAAGAAAGCCGACTTCATAAAACTTAGGGAAGTGCTGGGTGAGATCCCATGGACAGTAATACTAAAAGGAAAGGGAGTTCATGATGGCTGGGAGTTTGTTAAGAGGGAGATAGTAAAAGCACAACTTCAGGCAATACCAATGAGACGGAAACATGGAAGGTGCCTAATGAAGCCAGGGTGGCTATCTAAAGAACTTTTAACTGAGTTAAGATTTTAAAAGGATGTGTACAAAAAATGGAAAAGGGGGGAAACCACCAAAGAGGAATTCAAACAAATAGCCAGCACGTGTAGACACAAAGTCAGAAAAGCTAAAGCACAGAATGAACTCAGGCTTGCTAGAGAGGTTAAAAGCAACAAAAAAGGCTTTTATGGGTATGTTCGTAGCAAAAGGAAGAACAAAGAAACAGTGGGGTCACTCAGAGAAGATGGTGAAATGCAAACAGGGGACACAGAAAGGGCTGAACTCCTCAATGCCTTCTTTGCCTCAGTCTTCTCCGATAAAGAAAACAATGCCCGACCTGAAGAATTTGGAGCAAATGATTCAGTAGAGAAAACACAGCCCAGAATAACTAAGGAGATAGTACAAGAATACTTGGCTAGTTTAGATGTATTCAAGTCTCCAGGGCCAGATGAACTGCATCCAAGAGTATTAAAAGAACTGGCAGATGTGATCTCAGAACCACTGGCAGTCATCTTTGAGAATTCCTGGAGAACAGGCGAAGTCCCAGCAGACTGGAGGAGGGCAAATGTTGTCCCTATTTTCAAAAAGGGGGAAAGAGAGGACCCAAATAATTACCGCCCAGTCAGTCTGACATCAATACCAGGGAAGATTCTGGAGCAGATCATTAAGCAAACAATCTGTGAGCACCTAGAAAGGAATGCTGTGATCACCAATAGTCAGCATGGATTTCTGAAAAATAAGTCATGTCAGACGAACCTGATCTCATTTTTTGACAGAATTACAACCCTGGTAGATGAAGGGAACGCAGTGGATGTAGCCTACCTTGATTTCAGCAAGGTATTTGACAAGGTGCCCCATGATATTCTTGTAAAGAAGCTGGTAAAATGCGGTCTTGACTATGCTACCACTCAGTGGATTTGTAACTGGCTGACTGACCGGACCCAAAGGGTGCTCATCAATGGTTCCTCTTCATCCTGGAGAAGAGTGACTAGTGGGGTGCCACAGGGTTCTGTCTTGGGCCCGGTCTTATTCAACATCTTTATCAACGACTTGGATGATGGACTCAAGGGCATCCTGATCAAATTTGCAGATGACACCAAACTGGGAGGGGTGGCTAACACCCCAGAGGACAGGATCACACTTCAAAACGACCTTGACAGATTAGAGAACTGGGCCAAAACAAACAAGATGAATTTTAACAGGGAGAAATGTAAAGTATTGCACTTGGGCAAAAAAAATGAGAGGCACAAATACAAGATGGGTGACACCTGGCTTGAGAGCAGTACATGTGAAAAGGATCTAGGAGTCTTGGTTGACCACAAACTTGACATGAGCCAACAGTGTGACGCGGCAGCTAAAAAAGCCAATGCAATTCTGGGCTGCATCAATAGGAGTATAGCATCTAGATCAAGGGAAGTTATAGTGCCACTGTATTCTGCTCTGGTCAGACCTCACCTGGAGTACTGTGTCCAGTTCTGGGCACCACAGTTCAAGAAGGACACTGACAAACTGGAACGTGTCCAGAGGAGGGCAACCAAAATGGTCAAAGGCCTGGAAACGATGCCTTATGAGGAACGGCTAAGGGAGCTGGGCATGTTTAGCCTGGAGAAGAGGAGGTTAAGGGGGGATATGATAGCCATGTTCCAATATATAAAAGGATGTCACATAGAGGAGGGAGAAAGGTTGTTTTCTGCTGCTCCAGAGAAGTGGACACGGAGCAATGGATCCAAACTACAAGAAAGAAGATTCCACCTAAACATTAGGAAGAACTTCCTGACAATAAGAGCTGTTCGACAGTGGAATTTGCTGCCAAGGAGTGTGGTGGAGTCTCCTTCTTTGGAGGTCTTTAAGCAGAGGCTTGACAACCATATGTCAGGAGTGGTCTGATGGTGTTTCCTGCTTGGCAGGGGGTTGGACTCGATGGCCCTTGTGGTCTCTTCCAACTCTATGATTCTATGATTCTATAATCTGACTTTGTTTTGAAGGGAAGGGCTGCATCTCAGTGGTATAGAATCTGCTTTGCATGCTGAAGTTCCCCTCTCTGAAACCCTGGAGAGCCGCGACCAGGCAGTGCAAATAACCCTGAGCTAGATGGCCCATTGGCCTGACTCTGCATAAGGCAACTTCCCATGTTCCTCCTCTGGAAGTTCCAAAGGCCAAGCCAGGGGGGCTGGTGTGCCTGATGGGAAGAAAGAGGCATGGAAGGACAAGGAAGGGCAAGTTCTGTATTAGTCTGTTTAAAAGCAACTTCCCAGATCTAAGCCAGCATTTACCAACTAGGAGTTTTGGACTACAAATCCCATCATCCCCAGATAGCATGATTCTGTTACCTGGAGCTGATGGAGTTTGTATTTCAAAATATCTAGAGGGCAACTAGGGTGGTGTGAGAAATACAGAATCATATAATGTTTGAACAGTTAAAGAAACATTACACAATTTAACATAATTTTATTTTTTTCAGCACTGTTTCAAGGTGTCTCCATGCTCTGAGGCTTTGAGAGAGCAACCAGCCTGGCAGAGAGGCAAGGCTCCTCTCTTTGGTCCCATGCTTGCAGCCTAACAATTACACCTCATCCAGCTATTAAATCCTGGTGGTGGTGGTGGTGGTGGTGGAGGAGGAGGAGGAGGAAAATCAGAAGCACATGGCATTGCATGGGGCTGCAAGAGGGAACTTTTCTGTTTATGTCTTTTTGTTTTTTGCACAGCAGCTTTGGAACAGGAGCAGTCTATCTGAAATGCCAAGATCCTGAATATCAAGAGCTTTTTTTTGCAACAGGGCTCAGCCGCTCTTGATTCTCCCTGGCAGCTGCGGATAGGAGGCGGTGATAAAACTCTCAGAGACATAGAGAAATGCTGAGATGCAGCACTTGCAACAGCAAGAAGCTAGTGCTTCATAATCTCTGGGGCCAAGACCTCCATGACTGACTTTCAGAAGAGTCACTCTTGGGACATGCAAAATCTTCATCTTAAAGGTAAAGGGACCCCTGACCGTTAGGTCCAATCGCGGACGACTCTGGGGTTGCGGCGCTCATCTTGCTTTATTGGCCCTTTCTTCCTTTCTTTAACAGCAGCTTAACCCCAATCGAACACGAGAAGCAATGCAGCTTCCAGGGCACTCCACACACCCCTCCCCTTCCCAGGCAGCACTAGGAGCCCTTGGAAACAAGGTTCATTAACCCACAAGGCAAAAACCATCCGGATTCAATTCTGAGCGCGTTTTCTATTTCTCCTCTCATCTTCCTGCTTATTAACTGCAGAGCGAGATTCTCTGTGGGCCTCTGTCTTGAGCGCTTGCTTTAATAGACTCCGTGGCATTTGCTCTTGCATAGGCTGCCCCATAATGGGGAGGAGGCCAGCCAGATGTATTGGAGAGCAAAACTCATCCCTCGCCTCACTGACTGCATGTCAGGGGCACTGCCAATTCCCTCTTGGCCACGCAGAGACCTCTTTTTTGTGTTAATTGCTTCAGATGCTTCAAAGCTCCATGTCAGATCTCTCTTGGAGGCAGAGCGCTGGGTTTCAGTGGGTCAAATGACACTCCAGAGTCCAGCTCCTGTAGATGAGCAAGCAGTGAAAGAAAGGTCTTTCAGATGGACCAGCTGAACCTAAACCTCACCTCTGCCGTTGAGGGTGTTTTCAAAAGACGAGAGCCATGCTCTTACTTTTAAAGAATACTGTATGCATTCATAGCAAAATGCTCATCACTTAGGAGGGTGTTGTGTGGTGAGACAAGGAAAAGTATAACTTGGAGATCTGTCTGCTTCAGTTACCGTACATTAGCCAATACTGTACTCACAAAAGATAAATGAAAATGATTTAAAAATATGTGTGAGGGTTGGCCTAATACTTTTTCTGTTTCTTCGTCACACTAAGACTGTGAGAGAATAGTGGGATTGTTGGGGGAATTGGATTGCATGGCTGTAGATAGAAATATGCTAGGAGAAGCAGCCATTGTAAGTTTGAATGAATGCTCCTTATTTCTTTGGAGAGTGTGGGGGAGGGGTAGCATGGGAGTAGGGCTGCCAGGGTGATGACCCATTGCACATTTAGGGGGGCACTGGCAGGGCAGCATGAGGAGGATGCAACAGCCACACACCCTTTGACCCCAGCCTCGCAAAGCAGATTGGGCCTGGCTTTGTGTTGGTGGCAAGAGTGTCTTGCTCCTCCCCCCGGCCAGCCCATGCCCACCCTGGGCACCATGGAGACCCACTCCCCCATTGGCCAGGCCACAGCAACTGCCAAGCCCAGCTGGGGACCACCATCTCAGGACTATCCAAGTTCCTGCCCAACGTTTTCAATTTGCATTTCTTTCAGAAAAGTCATATTATCGTAGAGCTGGAAGGGACCCTGAGGCACATCTAGACCAATCCTCTGCAATGCAGGAATCACAGCTCTAGTCTGTGGGATGTAAACACAGGAGCAGTCAATGACAACATTCCTAGAGTGTACATGTTAGAACATGGGGAGGGATGTCAGTCCAGCAAGCAGGTAAAATTCCTGGGGACGGACTTCCTCCGCATGTGACCAGAGGTGGGTGGGGCCTCACCTGTGCAGGTAAATGATAAAAGCACAGGGCAGGCAGCCACCTCTCTCTCTCTGCCATCTTCCTTCGATGAGGAAACATCTAAGCATGCCCTCTTGGCTCTCAGCCAAGAGAGGAGATAAGGACTATCTTGCTACAAGATAGATTCTAAGTGTATGTAACCTTTTTTTAAGCTGTCTGCCTTCTGGGATCATACTGTGAACAGAACGTGAGTAAACTCTTTTATACGTTTATGAAGACTGTGTTGTGTCTTGTATTTTAAGAGGGAACAAAAGGGGAAATTACCAGAGTAATTATTATAGAGGTTCTAGCGAACCTGTGCAAGCGTTACCGTTGCGAACTTAAAGGGGAATGTCTATAAACTCTGCTGATATTTTGGGAACTTGTTAGCACAAGTTGGATAAGGATATAATTAGTCAATATATCCTCTCCTGCACCCCAGAACATTCCCACATAGTCCTCCTTATTTATTTGGGCAGACAGATTTATTTCTGGCACTCAGAAAGGGGGCAGGGGTAAAACTGGTAGGTTCTGGAAAGATTAATTAATTGACAAACCTGGCAGATTCTGACTGGTTTTGAGAAAACCAATTACTCCCCCCCCCCCCTGAACAAGCTTTTACTGTCTTTTGCACATTGATGGAAGATGTAAAGTTCCTGGGGATGACTGAGCACTGGACACTTTATTTTAATGCCTTATCTACATTAAACTTTTATTTTATTGTGATAATGTAATTACTCTAGGTTTTTGGAATTTCATGCTGATTAAACAAAGCTACCTCCAGTGTACCCCTGGCACCTGTGTCTGCCACATCTTTCCCAGCTTCACACCTGTGAACAGGTGAGGTTCTATGACTTTTCTGCTTTATTTCACAAAAGGTCTGCCTTTAGGTGTAACCTGCTTCTTAGGACCAGCTACCCCACAGTAAAGTCAGCACAGCTTTAGACAGGCTGTCAAAACTTTTTCTATTCTGCAATTAATCCTAGTCTCCTTTGATAAAAAAAATACTTGTTCTTGTTCTTAATCTTTTTTTATTATGTTCTAATTTTTTAAGTTAAATTCTGTGCTTTTTAATTTATCAAATTTTGCTTTGGAAATCATTTCTAGCAGATTTGCAATAATAATAGTAATAATAATAATAATAATAATAATAATAATAATAATAATAATAATTTATTATTTATACCCCACTTATCTAGCTGGGTTTTCCCACCCATGCTGGGCGGCTTTCAACAGAACATTAAAAACAGAATAAAACCTTAAACATTAAAAACTTCCCTAAACAGATGTCTTCTAAAAGTCGGGTAGTTGTTTATTTCTTTGACATCTGATGGGAGGGTGTTCTGCACAGCAGGCGCCACTGTAGAACACTTCTTGGCCCTCTGCCTGGTTCCCTGTAACTTCGCTTATCGCAGGGAGGGAACCGCCAGAAGGCCCTCGGAGCTGGACCTCAGTGTCTGGGCAGAACGATGGGGGTGGAGACACTCCAGGTATACCGGACTGAGGCCGTTTAGGGCTTTAAAGGTCAACACCAACACTTTGAATTGTGCTCGGAAACGTACTGGGAGCCAATGTAGGTCTTTCAAGACCGGTGTTATGTGGTCTCGGCAGCCACTCCCAGTCACCAGTCTAGCTGCTGCATTCTGGATTAGTTGTAGTTTCCGGGTCACCTTCAAAGGTAGCCCCACGTAGAGTGCATTGCAGGAGTCCAAGTGAGAGATAACCAGAGCATGCACCACTCTGGTGAGACAGGTAGGGCAGGTAGGGTCTCAGCCTGTGTACCAGATGGAGCTGGTAGACAGTTGCCCCGGACACAGAATTGACCTGTGCCTCTATGGACAGCTGTGAGTCCAAAATGACTTCCAGGCTGCGCACCTGGTCTTCAGGGGTGCAGTTACCCCATTCAGGACCATGGAGTCCTCCACACCCAGTGGCGTAGCGTGGGTTGTCAACACCCGGGGCAAGGCAAGTAATTTGTGCCCCCTAACCCGGGGCAAGGAAAGTAATTTGCACACACTCCCCGCTGCACTGTCCCTCCCCCAGATAGTCCCTCGCTCTCTCTCCGCACCGCACCGCACCGCACGCCTGGCACCCTCCCCTCCACACTGGGTGGCGACCCGGCGGCTCGGATCGGATTCGCACAGCCAGCACTGCAGTGAGAGAGAGAGAGAGTGAGCCAGGTAGGGGCAGAGAGCTGTGAGTGTGAGCGCCCCCCCCCCGATGTTGTGCCCGGTGCGCCCGGCCCCCCCTGCACCCCCCACGCTACGCCACTGTCCACACCTACCCGCCTCCTGCCCCCCAAAACAGTACTTCTGTCTTGTCAGGATTCAACCTCAATCTGTTAGCCGCCATCCATCCTCCAACCACCTCCAGACACTCACACAGGACATTCACCGCCTTCACTGGTTCTGATTTAAAAGAGAGGTAGAGCTGGTTATCATCTGCATATTGATGAACATCAAGTGATCTCTCCCAGTGGGTTCATATATATGTTAAAATGCATGGGGTGGGAAGGACAGAACCCTGAGGCACCCTACAAGTGAGAGCCCAGGGGTCTGAACACTCATCCCCCAACACCACTTTCTGAACACTTTCTGGAAAGTAAGGTGAACTGACCTGTACAAACAGGCCATAAACAAAAGGAAATCACTGCTTCTGATTTAAAGGCATTGCTGGAAATCTCAGGGAGAAAGAAGAGGCTTATGATGATCTCATCGCAACCTGTAGTGGGCAGGTGAGATGATGCTGAAATCTAAACTGTCCCAGCCATGCTCATAGCAAGAACTTTCTACAAACCACCCAGACAAACAAAGTATTCAGTGCCCAGAGGCAAGCTAAACCAGAGGGCTAATTCCTTCACTGATACACCATCGTCACAGGTTGAGCTGTGGAATACACCAATTTTGGGGGGATGCAGAAGGATTATTATTATTAATTATTACTCCTTATTGAGAATGCCTGCCGGAAGGAGAAAACGAGGTGCAAAGAGCCAGAAGACCATTATTGAGACTCACAATTCCTCTACAAACAAAGAATCAGCAGAGAGCCAACGCCATCTGCCCTGGCTCAGAAACAGAGCGGGTTGAGGAAACCAAGAAAACGGAGCAAATAGAACAAACAGTGAATAACAATGTTGGGGGAACCTCACCCCCCCTTAAGGAGGATGTCAATGACCTGCCCCCCCTCCTCCCAGAAAAAGCTAATCCGTCCAAGAGGGCAAGAGCAGGAGCAGGAGGGATTCCTCCCACTCCTAACGCTGACCCACCCATGCCTCTAGAACAAGATATCAGAGGAGCCTGCTTTCAACCGATTCGGGATACGCACCCCTACCAAGAGATTTGCATGTTGTCTGCAGAAACTATGGTTCTGGTTCTCCAAAGACTGGATGAAATCCTCACTAGAATAGTTAACATTGAGAAACAATTGGATACTAGTTCCTCCCCTTTAAATGCCCAAGGGCTTAAAAGGATGATAAGAAATGACTCTGTTAACAACTCACCAACTCAAACTATGGATGAAGTGAGGTCCTGTCAAGTCTTGCAAACGAAGCAGATAATGCTTGAGATTCACCGATACACTCATAGGTGGATGAACCGCAGACAAATTACTATGTCCTTGTCTCAGCTCCTGAATTACCATTACCAAAATGTAGATCTAGAAAATTTCCACTTCCTGCCTACCTTGAGAAACACCATGCGCCTATTTATGACCTTTAGGTCATCAACCCTCCCATCTCGACTCATGGAGATAAAGGATACCCTATGGTGGTTCCATTCTCTCCGCCCAGTGAGGGTATTTAAGGACGAAACTAGGAGGCAATTGGTCCCTTGCATAGAGTCAAAGCTAATGCGGATAAAGGAAACCAAGCTCAACACTAGAAATACTAATTGCCCGAAGGAAGAAAAGAACTTTGTAAGCCTAGAATTACAAGACCTGAAGAAGAGGTTAATGATTATAAAGACTGAGATTTCTACCCAAAATATAAGGACAGTAGAGCCTAGAGCACAATATTTAAAGATGTCCAACAGCTCTTTATCCCATAGAAAGACATCAGTGCAACTCCCTGTTCCCTTTTCAAACGACACCAAATTAGATGAGGAATTTGGCGCCTCCGACATTTCTATGGCAACAACACCTAAAGAACTCTATGTTGCTGACAATCTGGAGATATCCAGCACCAAATCTACATCTGGACCTTTGCCTAATGTTCCAAAAACTTTTCAGAATGATCAGCCTTCTCTACTGTACTCCTGGCGAGACAGGATGGACAGATCTTCCGAATTCGAATCTGGCTCTTTGTTGGCCAGTGATCCACATTTTATAACACATACCTCATTAATACTTCCACAGCCACAGATAGAAGCAACAATCCTCCAATTAACCCAGGAGGGAGAGGGGGATTGACAGTTAACGAAACACCATGGGACTGTCCCCCCCCCCCCCCCGCTTGGGGTGCGGTTGGTTGGGTTTTATCTTCTAGGGATACTTACCCTATCAGACCTCCACCTCTTTCCCATACCATTTTGACCCAGGAGTCCTGGCCCAAGGATGACTTGTTATTGAGGGGATGTTACCCATCTATTGGGGAGGCTAGTATGGGATCTGGGATTTCCACAGTTGAGGGGCTAGGGAGGAATGGCAGTGGGGCTAGATATCTCTATCAGAGAAGGGTTTCGAAATGCAGTGATCCTAGAACCCCTTCCAATCTACGCCCCATCCCAAGGGATGAGGGTAGGGAGAGCAAGGATTGCACACCTCCGTCATTGGTGCTGTGCAATGCCAGGTCCATAGGCAACAAAACCACCACCATGCGCGCCTTTTTTGTCTCGCAGGGGATTGACCTGGCTCGCGTGACGGAGACCTGGGTACGGGAAGGCGAAGTAGTCTCCCTACATGAGATAACACCCCCAGTTTCTCTGTCCTCCATCAATTGCGGACTGTGGGTCGGGGGGGAGGAGTAGCGTTGTTATTCCGGGAGGATTGCTCTTTCAGAGCTCTGCCATCACCGGCGATCTCCGGCATTGAATGTGTTGGTCTCGTGTGGGGCACCAAGGAGAGCTTGGCTGTCTGGCTGGTGTACCGACCACCCAGCACACCTGCAGCCACCCTGTCAGACCTGCTGGAGGTGGTGGCGGGCTGGGCCTTGGAGTTCCCAAACCTACTGGTTTTGGGAGACTTCAACGTCCATGCCGATGCCACTCCCTCATCACAGGCTCTGGACCTAGTGACTTCCATGGCAACACTAGGGCTCTCCCAGTTTGTTTTGGGCCCCACTCATCAAGCAGGCCACACGCTGGATCTGATCTTTGGGGCTGGCATAGATGTGATCATGCTCCCCGCTGTGGAAGTGCCATGGTCTGATCACTACGCTCTGAAAGCCAAGATTGACTTCCCGCTCCTCCCTGGCTCGGGTGGCGAACCTATTTGGGCTCGTCCGCGAAAACTGATGGATCCTGATAGATTCCGACAAGCCTTGCGGAACCCTGCTCCTCCTGGCGACTCATTAGATTACCTTGTTGAGGACTGGAATAACCGGCTCTTGGCAGCCATTGATGAGATCGCGCCTAAGCGCCCTCTGCGATCCCGTCAAAACCGGGCACCTTGGTTTACTGAGGAGCTCCAGAAAATGAAGCGGGATCTCAGATGGCTAGAGCGAGTATGGCGACGGACTTGTGACGGAGCCTCAAGAACATCTTATAGGACGCTTATGAAAGCCTATGAGATGGCTATGAAAGCTGCTAAGAAATCTTACTTTGCAGCTTCCATTGCATCCGCTAGCTCTCTCCCGGCACAACTTTTTAGAATAATTAGGTCAATAACGTCCTTAGGAGGACAACCAAATTTAAGCACAAATTCGACCCACAGCTGTGAGGCATTCGCGAGCTTTTTTGCGGAGAAAATCCTGTTGCTCCGCCGTGACCTCCCTGCCAATTTAGATACAGTGACTGAACTGGAGGCCCCTCGACTGACTTCAGGTCCAGTGTTGGACCATTTCGATCGGATACTCCCTACTGATGTGGATAGATTCCTCCAAGTTGGTAGGCCCACCACCTGCCTCCTTGATCTGTGCCCGTCTTGGCTGATTAGGGAGTGTCCAGATGTTGCGCGGACCCCCCTGGTTGAAATTATCAATTTGTCCCTTGACATGGGGACATTCCCAGTGGAACTGAAGGAAGCAGTGGTGTGTCCACTCTTAAAGAAAACTTCATTAGATCCCTTAGACCTATCCAATTACCGCCCAGTTTCAAATCTTCCATACCTGGGTAAGGTAATTGAGAGAGCGGTTGCGAACAGCTTGGTAGGTTTCTGGAGGAAACATCGGCATTAGATCCATTTCAGTCCAGTTTCCGTCCTGGTTTTGGGACGGAGACAGCTCTGGTTGCCCTAACAGATGATCTCCATAGACAACTGGATCGAGGCGGGTCAGGACTGCTGATCCTTTTAGATTTGTCAGCAGCCTTTGACATGGTCGATCATGATCTTCTGGACCACCGCCTCGCAGACGTGGGGATACAGGGCATAGCCCGTAACTGGTTGTGCTCTTTTATCTCTGGTCGGGGACAGAGGGTGGCACTAGGGAGGGAGATGTCGTTGCGCCACTCCTTGGTGTGTGGAGTGCCGCAGGGCGCAATTCTCTCCCCGATGCTTTTTAACATCTTTATGTGCCCCCTTGCCCAGATTATCCGGAACTTTGGGCTGGGCTGTCACCAATATGCTGATGACACTCAGCTCTATCTGCTGATGGATGGCCACACCGACTCGGCCCCGAACACACTGACCAGATGCTTGGAAGCTGTGGCTGGATGGTTTCGTGGGAGACTATTGAAACTAAATCCTTTGAAGACAGAGGTCCTATGGCTAGGTCGGGATGGCATGGGGATGAGGGACCAACTCCCTTCTCTTGCGGGGGCCCAATTAGTGCCATTGCCTTTCGTTAAGAGTTTGGGTGTAATCCTTGACGCCTCCCTTTCCATGGAGGCGCAAGTTACAGCAACAGCCAAGGCGACATTTTTCCACCTTCGCCGCATCAAGCAGTTGGTCCCTTACCTTTCCCGCTCCGACCTGGCCACAGTGATCCATGCGACGGTCATCTCCAGGCTTGACTACTGTAATTCGATCTACGCGGGGCTGCCCTTGAAGCTGTCCCAGAAACTCCAGTGGGTGCAGAATGCTGCAGCGAGGCTCCTCACGGGGTCTCTGCCATGGGAGCATATTCACCCAGTGCTTTTCAAGCTGCACTGGCTCCCGGTGTAGTACAGGGTCAGATTTAAGGTGCTGCTTTTGACCTTTAAAGCCCTTCACGGCCTAGGACCCTCGTACCTACTGGACCACCTCTCCTGGTATGCCCCACGGAGAGCCTCAAGGTCCATAAATAGCAATGCCCTAGTGGTCCCAGGCCCTAAGGAAGTTAGATTGGCTTCAACCAGAGGCAGGGCCTTTTCAACTCTAGCTCCGGCCTGGTGGAACGCTCTGCCTCATGAGACCAGGGCCCTGCAGGATCTGATTTCTTTCCGCAGGGCCTGTAAGACAGAGTTGTTCCGCCTGGCCTTTGGCTTGGAGCCAGTTTGATTCCCTCCCTCCCTCTCTTTCTTTTTTCTTTTCCTTCTCCTCCTACGATGAGGCTACATTTTAATATTTTAATGTTCCATTATTTTAATGTTGTATTTTATTTTTGTTTTTAAGTTGTAATCATTCATCTTGTTTTTATTATTGCTTGTAAGCTGCTCTGAGCCCGGCCTTGGCTGGGGAGGGCGGGGTATAAATAAAAATTTATTATTATTATTAATATTATTATTATTAAGGCCTGAAGGAGGGGGGCAATGCCCCTCACCTTGTAGCTAAGACACTTTTTGTAGAATTTAAATTACAGTGGTACCTCGGGTTACATACGCTTCAGGTTACATACGCTTCAGGTTACAGACTCCGCTAACCCAGAAATAGTACCTCAGGTTAAGAACTTTGCTTCAGGATGAGAACAGAAATCGTGCTCCGGCAGCGCAGCGGGAGGCCCCATTACCTAAAGTGGACTTCAGGTTAAGAACAGTTTCAGGTTAAGTATGGACCTCCGGAATGAATTAAGTACTTAACCCAAGGTACCACTGTACAGTGGTTTACTTAAAGTGTTAAGTCCCAAAGAGAATCCAGGTGCAGAAATAAGATGTGAAGCTAGATGGGTGAAATCTCATTGCAGTTTTCCAATCCTAGAGCAGACCAATGGGTCCCCATCAAGTTCAGCATCCTCTTCTCACAGTGGCCAACCAGATATCTGTAGGAAACCAGCAAGCAGCACCTGAGCACAAGAGCAGCCCTCTCCCCTCCTTTAATTTCCAGTAACTGATAGTCAGAAGCATCACTGAGCATGACCATCCTGGCTAGTAGCCATGAATTTATTCAATTCTCTTTCAAAGCCATCTGGGCTGGTGGCCCTCACAGTTTCCTGTGGGGGCAAGTTCCAACTGTGCTGCCTGAATAAATCCTTTCTTTTCTCTGTCCTGAACTGTCAGGGAACTGCCATCGGAGCAGGAGGAGGTGAGAGGGCTCTCGGACGATGGTGGAGAGGGTACCAGTAGGAGGAGGGTTAGCCCATACGCTGGGGAAGGAAATCAGCGTAACATCAGTGGAGAAGGGGAGGAGATAGAGGAAGTGGAGAGTTGGCTCCAGGACTCTTCGCAGGAGACAAGCGGAGAGGGGACAAGTGCTCCGTTGCCCACACCCACAGCGCGCAAAAAGCTTGCGCGCAGGCAACAGGGGAGGAGACTGGGTGTCAAGCAGCTTTTATGTTGGAAGCGGTTTAAGAAACGCCCATTGACGGATTCTGCCAGCGACTGAGGCAGCCACAAGATAGAGGCTGCTCTGTCAGAAAGGGTTCAACCATGCAAGACAGCCACGATAAAGGCAAATTACGCACAAGCAATCCCAAGAACCATATCATGAACCTTCCAGCATTCAGCTTCATGGGATGCCCACAGGTTCTAGTATTACGCGAGAGGGAGGAAAACTTTTCTCTCTCTCTGCATTCTCCATCCCATGCATAATTTTATGGACTTCTAACATGTCACCTCTTTCTCACCTCTACTCTAAACTAAAAAGCCCTAAACGGAGAAAAGAGGTTCTTGGGGTTTGTTTTGCTCTTGTTTTTAGTATGTATTTTGTGTTTTTATCTTGTATTTTTATGTGGTGAACTGTCCTGAGATCTAAACAGCCTCAGCCCTATATGCCTGAAGGAGTGTCTCCACCCCCATCATTCAGCCTGGACACTGTGATCAAACACTGAGGGTCTTCTGGCAGTGAGAAGTGAGGTTACAGGGAACCAGGCAGAGGGTATTCTTGGTAGTTAGTGCACCCTCCCTGTGGAATGCCCTTCCATCAGATGTCAAGGAGATGAGTAACTAAACAACCTTTAGAAGATATCTAAAGGCAGCCCTGTATAGGGAATCTTTTTAAGGTTTAACATTTTATTATGTTTTTACATATGCTGGAAGTTGCCCAGAGTGGCGGGAGCTACCCAGGGTGGGGTACAAATAAATTACTTCTACTACTACTTCTACTACTGATGAAGAGCAGATGATGATGATGATGATGGAGTATCTCTATCCTCTTAATCATTTTAGTTGCCCTTTCTTGAACCTTTTCCAGCGCCACAATGCAGTATTCTTTTTGAGGATATTGCAAATGAATGTGTCATACCTCAGAATGTCCCATGAAACCCCAAACCCTATTTTGCTATGGTGGAGTGAGAGTGTTCATGGAAGATAGAATGTCAGATGTCCAACAGAGTGACAGAAGCAACATGCAGAAGCTGGGAGAAAAGCCACAAGAAACATGCTGTGTGTCCACAGCAGCCAGTGACCTATGACAGCAACATCCAGGACAGAAGCACCTCTTCAATGCCCCTTCCCAAATGGGAATGTTTTGGCATGCAAAAATGAGATTCAGGTGACCACATAGGGATGTTTGCTGGCTTCCAGTTGGTCACATGATGGGACTCTGAAGAGCTGGGCAGTCAGCAGCCCGGCATCTTGCAATACCACTGAAAAGTGATGCTGGCTTCCATCTCAAAATAGCCTCTTCCCAAATGAACTTGCAGGCTGTTGCAGCTTGCAAAGGAACAGGGAGATGCCTGCCACAAGCTCACAAGTAAGGGAGCTCACGCCAGCTAGCATAGTTTCTGTGCAAAGAAAATGTGCCCCCTGGTACATCTTATGCCAACCCCGCAGCTCCAGTGGTCCTCTTTGCACAAGGGCAGGAGGACTGAGAAAAAGATCCGCTGCCCCAGACTTCTTTGATAATCCAGGGGATCCGCCCAGGGGAAGGTTGCTTTGCCTGAGGACTTAAATATTGGTTGCTTTATACTGAGTTTGAGAAAAAGAGGCTTCCTGGAAGACCTGTGGCATGGAGTGGGGTGGGAAGAATGTGTTCAGGGCATTTGTGGAGCTGTTGATCAATAGGTCCTATTGACAGTCGCCTTGGGATGTTACCAGTATTCCCAAAGTACGAAGGCACAGAGATGAGTTGGAAAGGACTCAAACGGTAATCTGGTCCAACCCCTGCAATGTAGGACTCACAGTTACAGAATTCACAGCAAAGTTTCTCCTGGCAGCATTTGTGGGCAGATACTTTCTATCCCTAGTTAAAACTACCTGCAGGTAGAAATGTAGCTGCTGGGATCACTCCAGCCACATCAAAGGCTATTTTGCAGAGACAGTTTACAAGCCTGAATGATCATGGGGGGAAAGTACCTGGCCTTCTCACATTGTGGGGGGGGGGGTACTCAAGGCTATTGTGAGGAGGTGCCCCCAGCAATGACCACTCCCAATTTTGACCTCTTCTCTACCCTTCATCCTTCATCTTTCCTTTTTTTTACCAAAAGAAAACAGCAGAGGCTACAGCAGTCTTAGAGTTTTTTGACCAGGAAAATCCAGCACATAAAAGAGGGGTAGATCTGAAGACACAGGTTCAAATTTCACCCATTAAGTATTTTGGAGGAGTTGCCCCTTTCAGCTCAAAGAGAAGGGCAGTGGGGGAGGGGAAGATAAATTTGCAACAACAGGAGTAGGCATGCTTTCCCACCTTACTGAAACAACTTCATGGTGCCTACCAACACCTTAAAAAAAGCAGCACTAGGAGTAGGAAACCGACTTAATTATTGAATGCCAACTTGAATAAAATATTGGGGGGCCCAAGTAAGCCCTGCCCTGCATAATTGACCACCTGATGCAATGCATGGATACCATTTGAATCACAATACCCATCAACTTTGGGGGGGGCTCAAATATTTTATTGGGGGAGTAAAGACCCCTCAGCCCCTAGGAGTTGGCTCCTATGCCAGTGCATTTGAATTGCATTCAGATGGCTGCCACCTCCTCCAACACCCCTCTCTTAAGATTAGCTCCATGGTTTCTCCATCCCCCCCCCCCCCCCCGTTTACCACCTAGGGACTAGAGTCTAGCCTGAAGAAGAGTTATGGAGGACTAGAAAGTTTGGTGGTTACTCTAACAAAGGTCATTGCCCTATTATGGATTTTGGATTCCCTCACCCCCTTCATGGGCCACCTTTGCTTTTCATCTTGTTAGGAATATCTGCTTCCTCTGTCTTTCTCTATTTGGCCAGAAAATGATGGGGAGAGTGGAAATCATTGTGGTTGACACACTTCAGAGAGCTTGGCAGGACAGAAGATGGTTTTACTTATTTAATTCTGAAATTGGGCTCATTTAAACCTTTCTAAAGGAAAGGAGTGGCACTCTGGAATACTGATGGCATGACCCTATGTCTACTCAGAAGAAAATCCTATTTATTTCTGTGAAGGCTTACTTCCAAGTAAGTGTGCATAGGAAGGTCAGTTTCTAAACATACACACAGTCCTGAACCCCTCTCTCCCCAAAGGGGGCACATGTAGGAAGGAAGAAAAACAATATAACCTTAACATAAGCCCTGCCTTGTGACCCTAGACCAGGGGTCAGCAACCTTTTTCAGCCGTGGGCTGGTTCACTGTCCCTCAGACAATGTAGGGGGCTGGACTATATTTTAGGGGAAAAATGAGCGCATTCCTATGCCCCACAAATAACCCAGAGATGCATTTTAAATTAAAGGACACATTCTACTCATGTAGAAACACCAGGCAGGCCCCACAAATAACCCAGAGATGCATTTTAAACAAAAGGACACATTCTACTCATGTAAAAACACACTGATTCCTGGACCGTCCACTGGCCACATTGAGAAGGCGATTGGGCTGCATCCAGCCCCCGGACCTTAGGTTGCCTACCCTGCCCTAGACCATTGGTCTTTCTCGCTCTGCATTGTCTATACTGACTGGCAGGGCCTCTCCCGCTTTTCGGCAGGGCTCGCTCTCTCCCAGCCTTACCTGTAGATACTGCCAGGGATTGGACCGAGGACCTCCTGCCTGCAAGGAAGATGCTCCGGCTTGAGGAGCCTCCCCTCCAGCAGCCCAACTGGGACAGCCCCCAGAGAACCTCTCTCAAAAGGCAGGCCGCTCTCCTTTTTTGGAAAACACCCACAAGGACCCAGAAACTAGTCTGATTAAAAAAGCGAAAAAGCAAAAAAGGGGCTGCCGGGAATTCCGAGTGTACCCAAGTGAAGAGCAGGCCCAGGAGCGAGGCGCCCCCGTCCTCGCCAGCCTTGCGTGGCATGAGATGGGACCGACCGACGAGGATGGGCAGCGGACCAAGCGCGGGGGCGCCGGGCGGGAGCGAGCCTGGGATGGAGAGAAGGAAGGAAGGAAAGGAAGCCGCCAGGCGCTTGCCTGCCTAGTCGCCGCTGATCTGTTCTCCTTCCTGGCGGCGCCCCGCGTCTCATGGAAGCCCCGAGCGGGTTGTTCCGAGAGGGCATCTCGCGAGCCATTGATCTCCAGCGTGTCAGTGATGGAGGCGGGAGAGCAGAAGAAGCGCCTGGCCGGAGCCTTGAGCTTGGAAGCAACATCTAAGGAAGTTTCCTGGCTGAGGGCGGCTTCGTGCGTTTCTCGTGCGGCGGCGAGCGCGGCCCTCCAAGCATCATGTGGCCTGGAGTCCCGCGGGCGGCAGAGGAGAGAGCGAGAGCCCAGGGCTCGGAGGGGCAGCAAGGAGGCAATCGGCGACGGCGGACTCCACTCCGCTGCCTCTCTGCCCACACTTCCGCGGGAGGCAGGCAGCCCCATTGAAATCAAAGTCAACCTGCGTTGGATGGAGCGGAAAGCGGGGGCCAGACTTGGACCCGTCCCCAGCGCTGCTTCTGCTCAGCGGTAGACAGTCCGCCTTGCAAGCAGGTCTGCGTTTCAATCCCCAGCACCTACGCGCTCAGTTGGGAAAGGATCCTGCCTGAATTCCTGGAGAGCCGCTGCCAGTCAGTGTAGGCAGTACAGTACTGAGCTAGATGGACCCACGGTCTGTCTGGGTAAAAGTCAGGTTCCGATGTTCAAACCAGCCCCGTCTCCAGCTGCTTCTGAGGTATAAGGTAGGAGGGACTTCAGACCAGAGGCATCCCCACTTTTAAGAGCCAAGTGCAGAAGTGATGGAGGGAGGGGGGGGGTGCTGCGCCCACTGCACGCCTCCCCTCCCCCTCCTCCTGACGGGACCCCCAGCAAAGTTGTTCCCAGAAGCTGCTCAGGCTTCTGTCCGGCCTCTGTCCCGCCGCGGGGAGCGGACACACGTCCGCACACACAGACGCAAACGCGGGCGCAGCGCCTGCACTCCGCCTCTTCACCCAGTTTATCCTTCGCTTGTCCCAGTTCAAAAGGCAGATAGGGGGTGGGGCGCAATAACACCCCCACCACCCCCATTGCACCGTGTTGGAAGTTTGAGCACCAGCTTGCAAGGCGGGGGGGGGGCGAAGCTCCGGTGGACAGGTAAGCGGCGAGTGACTCCTGAACACCCCTCCCAGCACAGCGCTGCTCCCCAATGGCAACGGCACCTCCCCCTTCCTCGGGGACAAAGACCGAGCAGAGAAACTGGACCCCCCTCCCTTCCAAGCCGCCCTTCTTCCTGGTTCGCAGGTCCTACCTTGGGGGCGCCTGGCCGCGTGGGTGCCCAGCAGGAGGAAGAGGAGGAGGAGCAGGGCGAGCCCTCGGGGGGCCGGCATGGTGCTGGGTCTCGGTCCGGTTCGAGCTGCTGCCCAGCCCAGCGGACCGCTCCCTCTCTTCCCAGCCTGGCTCGGTAGTGGCGGCGGCAGCGACGAAGTCCCTCCTTTGCAAATCGGCGCTGGAGCTGCGAGGGGAGGGGGGAAGGAGGGAGAGAAGGAAGGAGGGAAGGAGGGAGGGAGGGGATTATCAGGGCTGTCGATCTGCCCCGCCTTTTGCCACCCCAACAGGAAAATACCTCACCCGCCGCTCGATGAGAGGCTCCAGGATGTAATTCCAACCCACGACCCTCTTTCTCCCAGTGCCAGGGCGCACAGTTGAGGAGCAGGGGAAGCAGAAGCCGAGGAGCGCCTCTGAGCACGTGCAGAGTGCCTTTCCCTCGTGAATCATGGCAGGAGACTTAAGTCCTCCACGAAGTTTTCGTTTGTCAGTCCGAAGCATCTCTGAAACCTCGTAAGACCCGCACACCATGTCCACAAATCCCTCCGTCCTATTGATCGCCAGACCATGTCAAGCTCCGTACATCTCAAGAAAGGACGTGTGAGCTCCAAGGACCTTCAGCGGAGACCCTCTCCGGCCACCCGCCACTCAGGGAAATCCAGCCTCGGTCCCACCCAGCCCACTCGCTTCCCCGCCGCCATATCCCTGTCCAGAGCATTCAGTCAACATCGAGGCGCTGCTAAAACTCCCGAATGTCCTCTGCGCGGCGACCCGAAGAGCAATCCTCTGACCCCACCTAGCCACCCAAACTTAGCCTAGGCCCCTGTGACCCTGCCTAGCCCCCCCTCGCCACCGCCGCAGAGCGCTTACTCTGCAACCAGGTTGAACCCTTCAAAGACCTCGAACGGTGGGGGGCGAACCCAGGACCCTGAGATGAGTCTAATGCTCTACCGAGGAGAAGCCCCTTTTGCGAAGTATCCTATTGACACTCCACACACACACGGGGGGGGGGGGGGGTCCTGAGAGTCCAGGATAAATGCTGCAGGTCTTTTACAACCCATGTATTACCCCAACTGTTCGATTGATGTTATCTAGGTAGGCAAATTCATGGAGGAGGAGAGGACTATTGGTGGCTCCAAACCAGGATGGCTCTGCACCTGCCTCCCCAGGCAGGGATGCTGGGGAGGAGGCTGCTCTTGTGCTTGGATCCTGCTTGTGGGCTTCCTAGGGGCACCTGGTTGGCCACTGTGAGAAGAGGAGGCTGGACTAGGTGGGGCACCATTGGCCTGATCCAGCAGCCAGGCTCTATGGAATCTGCTTTCTCCAACATGGTGCTCTAAAGTGGGACTACAGATCCCATCAGTCCAGCCAGCACTGGACTCAGCTGGTTGGGGCTGATAGAAGCTGTGTCCAAGAGATCTGGAGGGCACCAGGTTGGGGAAGACTGGCACAGATCCTGCCCTGTCTGTTTCTGGGCTGTGTTGGATCCTACACTATGAAAATAGGTGTGAAAGCAAATCCCTCAACAATGTGATCTGACACGTATGATAATGTTGGCACTGCTGTCTAATAAACCTACTGGATTAAAAAGAAGCAGCAGCAATTATGCTGACGTTGGTTACCTCAGCAACAGTCATCACAAAGCAGTATCACCCAGGATATCAATATAAAAGATGAGTCAAGAGAAGAGACAGCTGAGCTGTTTCCCAGGCAGGGAGGGATTCCCTGTTCTTGGGTTTCAGCAAAAGTGTGTGGCTCTTGCACTCTGCAAATGGCGGAGGAAGAGGTAAGGCCACATGTCTACATGCTCAAAGTCAGGTGCATTGCTAGGTATATGAAGGACTTAGGGAGCAGCCCATGGTGCATATTTGTATCTAATTTGCATGTGCTGAGCTGCCGCTGGGCAAAGTTAACGGGGCTGTGACTGGGGATTCAACAGCATCACTCTTTGCATCCCAAGATACTTTTTAAAAACAAGATGTTTTTTAAAAACATAAGATCAGGGCAGGCCCCATGATCTGCTGGACACCTGGCTACACCCAAACTGAAATCCCTGGCATCTAATTGCTGGTGGTGGGGGAAAGTCCCAGGTTGCAAAGATCGAATCACCTCTCTGGTCATTTCCTGTGATATCGCTTTATCTGATATATGCCTATTTGACTGATTTGAGCTGAGAAACTGGCCCTGTTACAGGTGCCACATAATACTTATTCAGCATTTGGAAGAAATCAATATTTTAGTGTGGCAGCACCAGCTCTTTGGAACTCCCTGCATATTGACACCAGGCAGGCACCTTCACTGTACTCTTTGGCACCTGCTAAAAACATTTTTGTTTAGACAAGCCTATACAGACATGGGGAAGGCCGATGTTTTTAGCCTATTGTTGATTTTACCCTTTGAATGTTTTAAAGAGTTACTGATCATTTCATTGTTTTCATTGCCTTGCATTGGCACATGCTCTCTGAAAGTTTGTTTCCGTTCATGTGAACCTGCTCAGGTTCTGAGATCTTGGGGAAGGCCCTTCTCTTGGTCTAGGGTGCTCTTGGGCACATTTGGTGGGGAAGCGGGAGAGGGCCTTCTTGGTGGCTGCTCCCAGGCAACTTGGGAACTCCCTCCCAAGAGAAGCTACTGGCCCCCTTCTTGCTGTGCTTCCACTGGCAGGTGACACCAATATCTTCCTCTTTCAAGAGACCTTGGATAACTGATTGCATTTAGTGAGGCTCCTGCTGCCACGCTGTTTTTGTTGTAATTATCCATATGTGTGTGTGTGTAATTTGTGCTTAATTGCTTGTTTCTCCCCTCTATGTTTAGCTGTTTTTATTTTATCTGTAAGCCACATTGAGCCCTAATCTGGTGAAAAAGCATTATTATTATTATTATTATTATTATTATTATTATTATTATATTTCATTCTCTGTGTCAACCTCCTTGGGGCTTTAAAAAAATAATAATTATGAAATAAGTAAATGCTGCAAATAAATTTCCAGTGAGGCCTCAGCAGCTGGCCAGTTGTGTGCAGGGCCCAGGCAGCTCAGTTCTTATACACACACCAGCCTCTGCCTGCTCTTGGAGACACGTCATGCCTTCATCAAGCAGCAGCTCTTCTCTGAGCTGCAGGGGCTCTGCGTGTCCTTCGCTAAAATCCCTGCTGACTCAACTGGGAGGACAGAGCAACACAGAGAGAGAGGCAATCGATAGCTGGGATGCAGCAAAAGATGGGCTTTGTTGTCCCATTTTTTGTAGGCCAAATTGTCTTGCTGAGGAAAGCGCTTGGGATTTGCCAAGGAGGGATGCAGACATCCTGCCAGGGTCACTGCTGCCATATCAACATCTCTTTTTTGTTAACGCACTGTAAAATAAAATGAAATAAAACCTCTCCTTTCACTCCAGTACTTCTTATGTTGCTCATTCATATCCTGTAAAATAATACAGGTAATAGTATTTTATTTTGTTTTAAGAGCAGAAAACATTAATGTCACTGTAGCAGAGGCACATTGCATCTCTTAAGCTAGGGACGGGGAACCTTTTCCAACCTGAGGGCCACCTTCCCTTCTAGGTGACTTTTTAAGGGCCACATGCTGGCAGTGGGAGGGGCCAGAGGCAAAAGTGGGTGAAGGAAAGAAGTATGCTCATTTCTACACACACGGTGGCATCCCTTTCTAGCCTCCACCCAGCAAGAAGCACAATCTGAGTTCCAGGACCCATTTATGCATGTGTCCTAGTGGCAGAGTGTCTGCCTTGCATGCTGAAGGTCTCGGGTTTAATCCTTGGTGTCTCCAGGTAGGGCTGGGGAAAGCTCCTGTTGGAAACCCTGGAAAGATTATGCCAGTCAGAGTAGACAGGACGGAGCAAAAGAGGCCTATGGTCTGACTTGGGACAGACAGCTTCCTGTGTTCCTATTCTAGCCAAGCAGCAGCTCGCAGGAGAGTACATAGAGCAAGGTCAGGGAGGGGTCTAGCTTAGGAAGAGTCGTGAGCCAGACAGAAATGGGGGCACAGTTAAGTTTTCCATCAAGCCAATAAAGAGCCCCAACGTCATCAAAGAAGCCTGCTAAAGTTTTTTAGAGAACTTACATCTGTGTTAGTCTACTGCAGCAAAAGCATCAAAGAATACCTTAACACCTGGTTGGGGGGGGGGGTATGCCAAGTTTGGGGACCTGATAATAAATCTGCATCTGATGAAGTAGACTGTAGTCCAGGGAAGCTGATGCCATAATAAATGTGCTATTCTTTAAAGTGCAACAATACGCCTGATGGTTTTTGCTGCCAGAATGAGTCTCTTGCCATTGGCCTGTATCTTAGCTTCACTTGATTGGCCCACAGGCTTGCCTTCAAAGTGAGAAGATGGAGGAATTTCTCTTTTAGGAGCATTGTGGCCTCAGGTGGGACCAGGATCTCAGAGTGAATTCATATGACCAGGCTGCGGTTCAGGGAATGATGCAACATGCAGTGATAAATCTAGTTCTCTCTCATTTGCCCAGTTTGCCCAAGAGATGCCTTGCATGCTCCATACCTCCAACTGGAGCTTCTAAGACCCGCCTTGCACACCAGGCTGTGCCTTGACAGCACTTTAAGATTTGTGCCACTTTTGCAGGAAATGTATACTTTTTGTGCATTTTGCAATTTCCATTTTGTGCTGTGCATGTCTCTGCGAGTTCCCCATGTTTTCTCCAACATGATCTAGGCTAGGTTAGAACTGGGTCACTAGACTCCCACCCCACTCACTGAGGATGCTTGCTCACCTCTGGGCCCAGCTTTTGACCACTTTCCATCAGATTTTACTATGGTTTTCCCTCCCCACTCTTTATTATCTTCTCTCTGGCATTGTGTGAGTTACACTTTTCTTTTTAAGAACATCTTCCTTTGTTTTTTCTCTTGTTTTAAGTAGTGATGCCATTTTGTTTTTCCTTTCCTGAAGAAATCCATAGTCTTGAACACATGTTTCCTGGCTCTCTGCTCTGTGACTGCATATTTTCAGAGCTCCTGATGACTCAATTGATTCACCTGTAAAAGGCCTGAAAAGAAATCAAACATGGTGCTTGTAAGTTTTTAGCAGGGCTGCCTCTAGATCACCACCTTGCTTTAAGAAATCCTTTAAGTCCTCCCTCTCCTTTCCCCACCAAAGTGTGCATGAAGCAGGCAGAGTGCACTTGACTCCTCTTTCCTTTTGTTTCTAACTTAAAGCTTCTGAACTATTCCTTTGCAATGGATGCAGAAGCCAGTCCAAGAACTCTGCAACTGCACAGCAGCCTCCAAGAATTTTGCAGGACTCAACCCAATAGGTCTCATCCACCAGGCAGCTCTGGACAGAGTCTGTAGCCCTGTTCTTAGTGTTCCCATATTCTTTCTGCGGGATCCCCAATGACAATGTAGGTTCCTGTACTCAGTCTATTCTGCACGGACTGGCAGCAGCTCTCCAACCCCTCTAGGATATGCTGCTGGGCACTGCCCTGTTTGCAGGCAGGCAGGTGTTCAGCCACCAAGCTCTGCCCATGAGGTCTCCCATTCTTGTTTTCTCCACCTGGATAAACAAATGAACTCCATGGGTGAACATCCATGGCCCTGCTCTTTGTGACAAAGGCAAATAAGATGAAAAAGACGTTGCATGTGGGGAAGGCCTTTCCCCAGATCTGTCTCTATCATCATCTATCATCTATCTATATCTATCTATCTATCATCTATCTATCCATCCAGCTTAGGCCAAGGCTATCTGAAAGACCGTATTCCCTCACACAAACCTGCCTAGGCACTGAGATTTGTTTTTTTTGGGGGGGGAGGGGGAGGCCCTTCTTTTAGCTCTGCCACTCTCTCAGGGATGCTCACAGGGGAGGACCTTCTTAGTGAGCTGCTCCTTCCTTCCCTCTTTGCTGTCCTTCTGCTGGCAGGGGAAGGCCTTCTTGTTCCAACAGGCTTTGGGGAATCAACTGCTTTTCAGGAAAGGGCTGCTGCAGCGCTGTTTTTGCTGTCATTACCTGTATCTTTTAAGCAGATTATATATATATATATCTATTAATGTTTAATTGGTTTTTTAATGATTTCCCCCGGTGTTTTTAGTTGTTCTTGTTTTATCTGTAAGCTGCCTTGAATCCCTGTCAGGAAAATGGTAGGGTATATTATATTTATTTGCCCTCATTTTCCCCCTTGATGGGACTCAAGGCAGCTTACAGAAAACAGCAAGAATCATTAAAAACATTTTTTAAAACCATTAAAGAACAATCAAACATTAATAGAATTAAAACTAGATATATCTGTTTAAAACATACAAATAATTACAACAACAACCTATCTATCTAGATATAATATCCCAATGCAAAAAAGGAACTGCCTTCTATCCGCCTTCTAACCACTAGCTCAGTGCACCAGCCAAGCGCTGGAGATGCATCCCTGGCTCACAGTACAAAGTCAGAGGAGATACAGGTGAGCTGCCTTGTCCAGGTCCATCCTGATATTTTACGTGAAATATTAACACCTACACACAGGCAGAGTCTAAGGACCTGTGTTAGAAAACCTGTTTTTGATGCTAGATTTGTTGTTTTGTGAGGATACTTAATGCCCATAGCTGAGCAAGAATTTTGGATTTCTCCTCCATGGATGCTTATGGACAGCTCTCACCTCCATCCCACAGAAGGGCAACCGAGGAGGGAGGGGGAGCCTGCAGGTGTGTGTGTTGGTCTAGCCATTCAGGTGCTAGCCAGCTTCATTTTTGGGTTCTAGAAGGAATAATGGGGGGAGGGAGTCACAGATGGCAGTGCCATGGGGGAGGAGATGTGTTGCGCTTTAATCCATGAACCCCAGTATCCTGTCCCAGGGCCAGGAGGAGAGCACTCCACCACCCCCCATACACTCTCAGACCTTTTCCGGTGCAGATGGACTTGTAAAATGCTCAGTGGGTCACAAAGGAATCTTTAATAAAAATACATTTTAAAAAACAAAACAAAGGAATTTATAGCAGTGGTGTCTCTTCTAAAAATCCAGACCAGAATTGCAACAAAGTCCTCGGACCAGGAGGTAGTGGGGGCTGGAGCGGGGAAAGCACACGAGTGATGGAGCCAGGGAAATGCCCTGAAAAGGATGCCAGCCATCTCCCAAGGAAAATGTCTTTCCACTCCCACCAAATGTAAATCTTTTACTGCCTCATTGGCTGGTTAATGTGTGCCTTTAACTCTTTAGTTGCCTTTAGCTGAGAAAATGCTAGATGAGGTTCGGAAGCTGCAGTAAGTAAATGTTTGGAAGAGAAGATTCGGGGAAGAGCTCACAAGCAAAAGCTCTTTGGGTCTTGCAGTTGGAGCCTTGCTGGTTCAGGCACCTGAGAGGGGACAAGAGTCCATGAAATACAGGGTGCCAATCTGAACCTTTTGCATGGCTTATTACAGCAGACCATGGCATTGGTACAGTTGGGATCATTCAATATAAAATGTACCCTTAAATGAACTGTCCTGACTCTGGCCTAGTTCTTATCTCACTGGAAGGCCTGGGAAAGACTTCCTGAGCTCCAAAGACTTTATGTAAAGATCAGCACAAGTAATGTGGTTACCAGCAAAATTTAATTAACACCTCCTGTAAAACAGTGGGTTCCACATATACAATAATAAGATAACCTTAAAACAAAGATAACCAGTTTACTTATTTCTCACTAGGATGAGATTTTTTCAACTCCCAATTCAGCAGAGCAAATGAAATGGGAAATACTCAGAAACCTGCAGAGACAGTAGAACAATAAAATTTACGTATTATAAACTACTTACTCATCTCAAAGGCTGGGGATGCCAACTTGAATACAATATTGGAGGGGGGGCAATAAGCCCCGTTCCATAAAATCGATCACATGACATGGCATAGAAACACCATTTGAATACCAATGCCCATCAAGTGGGGAGGAATTGTCACCTCAATGGGGGAGGGGCTGAAGGGACCTCCTGTGCCCTCTCCATTGGGATGCATTGGCTAAAATGAGTACACTCCCCAATGGCTCCTCCAGCAAGAAATTTCATTTACTCAAGTCCCTCAGGAGACCAACACACATTTACCGCACAGGGCAGGTTCCCCCTCCCTCTCTTTCTCACTTTGTTGTTAGTTTAGATTCTGTGCCAATATTGTCACACACACTTTCTTTAGGCTTTGGAGAATAGTTAGGAACTATTTTACTTTTCAGGTCAAAGCATGTTTCTGTTGTAAGATTTGCTGCCTGCTTATATTGTCATTTTGCTGTAAATCCAGGACTGCCCCTGGAAAATAGGAACATTTGGAGGGTCTGCTTCTGAGCTTGTGTGCAGGGCCTGTTCTTACAGGATCAGGATTTATCCCCTCCCCCACAAAAAATAGCATATTTAAAGAAGAAGAAGAAGAAACAAAAATATAATAGCCTAGTCCAGCATCCTGTTCTCACAGCAGCCAGCCAGATGCCTCAGTGGAAAACCTGAAAGCAGGACCCAAGAACATGAGCCTTCTCCTCTCCTGAAATTCCCAGGAACTGATAGGAAGGTAGGAAGAAATATATTTGGGGGGGTTGGGGTTTTTTTTTAAGGGGGGTGTCAGGGAACTGTCATCGGAGCGGGAGGAGGTGAGAGGGCTCCCGGATGATGGTGGAGAGGGTCCCAGTAGGAGGAGGGATAGCCCATACGCTGGGGAAGGAAATCAGCGCAACACCAGTGGAGAAGGGGAAGAGATAGAGGAAGCGGAGACTTGGCTCCAGGACTCTTCGCTTGAGACAAGCGGAGAGGGGACAAGTGCTCCGTTGCCCACACCCACAGTGCGCAAAAAACTTTCGCGCAGGCAACGGGGGAGGAGACTGGGCATCAAGCAGCTTTTATGTTGGAAAAGGTTTAAGAAACGCCCACTGACGGATTCTGCCAGCGACTGAGGCAGCCACGAGATAGAGGCTCCTCTGTCAGAAAGGGTTCAACCATGCAAGACAGCCACGAGTAAAGGCAATTTACACACAAGCAATCCCAAGAACCACAACAGGGGGATTATAGGGTTCAGGGACATTTCTAGGTTGTTTTGTGACAGGGCCGTGCTACAAATTTGCAAAAAGTTTGCATGTGTGAATTTAGATGCATAGATGTCTCTCAGAAATTCAGATGGCACGTGTCTAAGGTCTGACTTGCTCTGTGTTTTGCATCCAGTTGCTCTATAAGGTTAGGGTGTTGTGTTTTTGTTTTTTAAAAAAAGAATTTATGTTTCATAAAAGGAAGGAGGGCACGCAATCTGGAGCCCACCACAACACCATAAATAATATTAATGATTTTTATTGTTGCAAAGCCTACTGGTTTGACGTGGCCTTTGGAACTGGGGCTTCAGCTGAAGGAAAGGGTGGGGAATTTCATGGAGCCACATCCCTCCTTCCACTGCCTCCTTTAACAGCAACCTGACATGGAAAAGGATAAGAATTGGAAAGTGTGCCACCTGCTCTGTCATCTCTCCCACATGAACTCTCCCTTCTGTTCTTAATCAGCATCCATTTCCCTGAGCAACAGCTGAATGTTGGAGGACTCAGGACAGAGAAAACACCAGTTGCTGGAAACCACAGGAAGATGGGAGACTGATCTTGTGATCAGGTCTTGCTTGCCGGTTTCCCACCATTCGCTTCTGCTGGGCCACCATGAGAAAACAGGGGGCTGCCTGGACTAGATGGGCCACTGGCCTGATCCACCAGCCAGGCTCTTCTGATGTCACTTGCTGTTGAAAAGAAGAAGAAGAAAAAGAATAGGAGGAGGAGGAGGAGTTTGGATTTGATATTCTGCTTTATCACTACCCTAAGCGGCTAACAATCTCCTTCCCTTCCTCCCCCACAACAAACACTCTTTGAGGGGAGAGACTTCAGAGAAGTGTGACTAGCCCAAGGTCACCCAGCAGCTGCATGTGAAGGAGCAGAGACACAAACCTGGTTCACCAGATTACGAGTCCACTGCTCTTAACCACTACACCACTTGGTTCCTTTCTTTAAACTGTCCTCGGAAGTTCTGCTTCCTGATCTGGTACTACCACCCAGCACCTCACCCCACCCCCATCCTGTATTACTCATGTCAGTCTTTTCAAAAAGCTGCTATGCTGCTTTGCCATACTAACAAGGGCATTACATTTGTAAAAAAGAAAATGAAAAGAAAGTTCCTGCCAAACCTTTGAAAAGCTGACATTTCTCCATACTGCTCAAGGGACACTGCAGAGCAGCTAAAGCACAATTAAACAGCTTCCACAGCCTGAGGATGTTGGAGGGTGACTGTACCCAACAGAATGACATTACGAGATACTGGAAATTGGCTTGCACCAATCTATAGCTTTTTATTTTGTTTTGTTTTATTATCACTTATCTCATTGTGACTGCCCCTCAGTTCTTTTTCCCATAGGGACACAAACTTTCAGTTCCAAACTTGAGATTATAATATGAGGCATCCTGTCTGTGCTGGATAAAAGAATGGATAATCTTAAAGAATATTGACTTGCTAGATCTCGAAGGATACAATAATAGATAAGGTTGGCATTCCTATCTGTGGCAAAACAAGGTGAAAATACATAAAGGTTTTACAAATCACATCTTTAGGGGTCCCTTATATGATGTATGGGACAAAAACAAATCTCTGCTAGAAAGAACCACACCCTGGTGGCTATCCCCGATAGATGTGTTAACAATAAAAAAATTAAATATGGAGGGAAAGAGAATAACCAATGAAGATATATTAGTGAAAACAGAACAAGGGTGGAAAATTAAACCATATGAGGAAATAAAAGATGGGCTCACAGGATGGTTACAGTACCATCAAATAAACGGTTTATTAAAAGAAGACACAAAAAAAGGGATTTAGCGAGGAAAAATCTAAATTTCAAACAGATATTTTGGAAAGTAGATCAAAACTTTTATCCAAAATGTACAATTTCTTGCTGGAATGGAACACTAAGGATAAGATGGTTAAAGAAGTTATGATAAAGTGGGCAATCGATTTTGGCTACAATATCGATTATGATAAATGGGTTAAATTGTGGAACAAAGGGATGAAATTTACAGCATGCTCCACCTTAAGAGAAAATCTATAAAAAATGGTATACCGGTGGTATATTACCCCGGTCAAACTGGCCAAAATGTATAAATTGAATAATAAAGCCTGCTGGAAATGTAAATCCAAAGAGGGGGATCTCTATCATATGTGGTGGGAGTGTGAAAAGGTGAAAAAAAATTGGGAGGGGATATATCTCAAGAAAACCGAAGCAGGGAAGGAAGGAAGTCGAGGCGTGAGGACACGCAGTGTAAATATGCTGACTTAAAATATTGATTGTAAAAGATTGCTTTGTTTTCTTGTTGTTTGTTTGTGAAAAACCCAATAAAAAAGAAAGAAAGAAAGAAAGAAAGAAAACATAGGGATACAGACTTAAAAAAAAATATGAACAAGTTTGGAGTGACCCCATCTGCTGCAAGTGCATGTTGAGGACATCTTGCTGGATCACCTCCATCACTGTCTAACAGGCTACCAAACAAGACAAGGTCTCTGTGCTGGCTTGGTTGTTGGAAAATGGCTACATGTCAGGATTCTTCCTCCTGCTTTTTTGCTGAAGGACAGTGAAATATACTCAGAGTCGCAAAGTGATTTCATGCTCTTTATTCAGCTCATAGTGGTGAGGAGGAATGAATGAAAGTCCCCTCAAAGTATCTGCTTTATATACATTATTTACACAATGGGCTGCACATGATTGGCTAATTCCGGAATTCTACTGTAAGCCAATCAGGTTGTGGATTCACTTCTATCTGGAGCATGATTGGGTGGTTCCTGCCAACCAATCATACTGCTGCATTGTTCTAGGACCAATCAGACTGCTGCATTTTGGATCCTATTGTTCTAGGACCAATCAGACTGCTGCCTTTTGGATCCTATTGTTCTAGGACCAATCAGACTGCTGCAGTTTGGATCCTATTCAACTCAGTACATAACAGACAGCAAAATTGCTGCCTGTCAGGGTGTTCTAGTGTCAATTTGCATATGGAGTTTGTTAAGAAGAGGGTGTGTGTGTGTGTGTGTGTGTGTGTGTGTGTGTGTGTGTGATGCAAGTTTTGTTAGGGAGTTGGGCCAACAGAGGCACACAGAAGCACCAGTCACATTAGCAGCACATCTTCCTAACCTGCACATGTCCCTGGAAGGAGACATGGGTGCTTGGCGCCCTCTGTGACCTGCCCTGGAAGGGGATTTTAGAAATCTGGGATGTTTATCACAGTCAAACCAACAATTCATGTTTTGCCAGACAGGCACATGAAGGGGCTGAGGCTCACAGAACTTGCTAGAGAGAACTCTGTGAGATCACTTTCCTCATGTGTAAGAAAGAGGTGTAACTATCTATGCTCCTGCCTGCCTGTCCATAAGCTGGTGATTCCTGCATTGCAGGGCGTTGGACTAGATGACCCCTTGGGATACCTTCCAACTCTACAAATCTATGATTCTATGAAATGCAGCAAAGCATCCAGGAAGGATAATCTTCTTCTCAGGGCTCTGCATTTGTGCTCTCAATTTCCCCCATTCCTGTACCCCAAATTCAGCAGGCCAAAATCCAGATATTCCACACTGAGGATAACATTTCTGCAGATTGGGAGCAATTAATTTAACACTCATTCTGCTGCATGTTGAATTTGCACAATGGAGAGTTCCGCCTGCAAAATGCGGAACTGCCTCCATGATCAAGTGTGCCCTTTGGTGCACAAGTATTGACCCCATGTAGCCTGCTAGCAGATGATTGCTCTGATGCATAGCTAAGCCCTGCAAGAGAGTCATGCAACCTCCGGCTGAGAACCACCGCCTCCCTCTGTGGGCTTTTCAGCCAGGTCCATGGTGAAAGCAGCCTCCTCTCCTGAAGCGTGACTTTCTATGGTTGGCTGAGCCCACCCCCTGAAAGCCAACATTAGCAGTACATCCCTGAACACACTGAACAGAAAGCAAATTAAGGGTGAGACATTCCCCGCCCCCTCTTACAACTAGGCTAGAGGTTTAGTGCTGCTTCTTTCAGGCAAATTCAGGCTCTTGCAACTTTATTTGTTTATGTATAAGGTGTGTGTGTGTGTGTGTGTGTGGTTTTGGAGGTGCGAAAACAGCAGGCTCTGTGCTGCATCCATGGTTTGAAACTGGGACAAGCTGGGCTTTTGCTCTCCTCTTCTCTTTCTCCTCCTCAGTTTTCAAACACAAACTGGCAGCCGACCCACAAAGTCTTGGCTGATGTCTGTTCCTATTATCATGGGTTGTAAATCTCCCTGTTTAATGAAAAAGTGTGTTGTAGTGCCAATTTGAGGCAAAGTGCCTATATGAAGGAGACTGAAAGCATCAATTCCTTTTAGTAAAATGAGAAAGGGGGGAGGGGAAAGAAAGAATACATTGTTTTCAAGTGAAACTGGCAAATCTATCAATTACTGCAGCAAGATACTATTATCTTTATGGAATTCTAAATTTGGGTTTGTTTCATCACTTCAAGAAAGCTCTTGTAGAAATGTGCATGTTCCCTGCTCCCCTTTCCGTTGACATCTCAGTAAATAACATTTCCCTGAGCTTTCCACTTGACTGAGTCTTCAGTGGTAAGGATGGAGGCAGTGGCCGTGGTTGTGATGGGGGGTTTCTCACAAAAAATGACTGTCTCTCTCTAGGTGTGACGCACACAGGCAGCACCAGCAGGCTGCTTTTGAATGCTGCCTTGTGTCTGGGGCTGCAAATGCAAGAGGACCACTCAGCAGTCCCACTGTTCCCATGGCAACCCCATCACTAGGCGAAATGGCAATTAAGAGGACATGCACCTGTCTTGGCATTGCGATGCAAACAAGCCATCTCTGTTGTTAAAACTAGGGCACCTTCCCCCATCTCCCCAGGCCCCCCTCACTGCTATCACTGTTATCTCTTTCATAGCACTAAGAAAACAACCACCACGCAGGAATTGAGACAGAAGCAGGGTCTCTTTAATTGGAGGAGGGGAAAGAGAAGAGGGATTTGTTATTGCTCAGAAGAATCAAACAAGGGAGGGGATTTTGCTTTCTCTTTTTCTTCTTTCCACCATCAAGGAGCCCTGAAGGAAAAGACCTGACCCTAGAACCGCAGGGCATCCTGAGAACCAAACCCAGTGGTGGGGCAGCCCCTGGCTTCATCCTGCAATAATCCCCCCACCTTCCCATGGTTGCATGGGTGGGGATCCAAAAGGGTGGTGAAGACAGCAGGTATTGACTATTTATTTATTTATTTATTTATTTATTTGGAGAGACACTTTTCAAATAACTAAATATATTGACATCTCATTCGTTTTTGTTTTTAAAAATAAGCAGTCATATTCCACACACCTTCTCAGCCCACTTCTAAACTCCCACTTCCAGACAACAGACACTGTAATTGGGAATATTGTCAACATAAAATTGCTTTGACTCTGCCTCCTGATTTCAAAGTCTCTTTCCCAATCAAATATGACACTTTCAGATGTGGGCAATTAATCCTGGTTGTGAGTCCTCATCCTCATCCTTGGGTGAGAGAGGTGGGGGCTGTGAGTCCATCTTCCACAGAGTTCATTATATTCATTATCTACATGAACCATCACCAAACTGCAGATGCTTTGGACTACAGTTCTCATCAGCCACAGCCAGCATAGCCATGACTTCACTGACTCTCCAGGGTTTCAGACATGCCACATTCCCAACCCTATTGGAAGAGAGGCAGTGTTGCATAGCAGTCAGAGTATCAGACTCGGACCTGGGTGAAACCAGGGTTCCAATTTCCACTCAGCCATGAAGTTCCTGGGTGACCTTGGGCCTGTCACTGCCTTTCAACCTAACCTACCTCACAGGGATGTTGTGGGGATTAAATGATGAGGGGGAGAGCCATGTGACCACCTTGAGCTCCTTGGAGAAAAGGGTGAGATAGAAATGAATAAATAAAAAAAGTAAGATGCTGCTGGGAATTGATCCTGGGATCTGCATGCACAGCAGGTCCTCTGCCACTGACCTTTCCTCTTGCTGCTCGTGTCTTTCTCGACATTCAAAAAACATCTGAGTGTGGTAGGTACATTCACACACAGACACACACAACTCCTGCCTTCCCTTTCCCAGGTCTAAGCAGATAAAACAAACAGTGGCCTGGATTGCTTAATGCTACCCCAATATCTGAGCAGGGAGAGAGTGCAGGCTGCCTCAGCTTCGATCTCCTTGAAATGAAGGCAGCAGACACTGTAGGGCTGGGAGGGGCCCAAAGGTTTCACTGGCCCAACCCTCTGCGCTGCAGCCAGGCAATCCTGCTTTGCCAAAGCAGGAGCCTCAAATCCAGCACAGAGCAAGACAGGCTTCTCTGTGTCCAGCTTCCAGCATCAGCCCAGACTTTCTCCCATACACAGCCCCCCAGATTCCTACCCTCCAGAGCAGGAGAAAACAAGCTTGTTCCTTCTTCCATGTGGCAGCCCTTGAGATATTTGAAGATGGCTCTTATATCTCTTCTTAGTCTCCTCTCTACCAGGCTAATCCTACCCAACTCCTTCAACCGCTCCTCATAAGGCAGACCTTTGCTCATCTTGGTTCCCGTCCTTTGTGCACCTTCCAGCTTGTCAACATCCTTCTTAAATTGGGGTGCCCAGAATTGGACACAGGACTCCAGGTGTAGTCTGACAATGGCAGCAGAGCAACCTCTTTCTAAAGTTAAATTGCAGTTCTGTACTTAACTGGCTGGCCAAAGCCATTGCCTTCCAAAGAAACTTGTCCAAACAGTTCAGGGTCCTCTTCTGCTACATTCTAAGCCTCCTTGCTACAGAATCACAAGCCACGACTAACCCCCACCCAAACTCATAATAATATTTTAAAAGGATCAGTCAAGAGCAGGTGCCACACATAAGCTGCAAGAGCCACACACACCCCTGCTGGGAGAGAGGTGCTAGGAATAGGGGGCTTCTGCTCTGTGGCAAGAAGGTGAACTGCTCCTGCTCTGGCAGTTGCAGCTCCTGCTCCGCAGCCAGCTAAGCCAGATTCCTCTGCACTTCAAATCCCCACACATCTATTCCCTTGTCCTTAAGAGCCCTTGACTCATAAGGCCAGGCTTGTAAGTCTCTATCCTGGGCTAAATCCCCTGGGCTTCTCTCTCTCTCCCGCCTCTCCTCCATTCATTCTTTCCTAGCAAAAGGAGTGTGGCGTGCCCATGTGTTCTTCTGCTGCTCTCCAGCATTCACCTCAGGCAGTGGAAGTGCCAG
The DNA here is from genome assembly GCF_965153285.1 of Podarcis tiliguerta. NCBI lineage: Eukaryota > Metazoa > Chordata > Lepidosauria > Squamata > Lacertidae > Podarcis > Podarcis tiliguerta. The sequence goes on from NC_139549.1 coordinate 42,430,680, forward strand.
AGGTGGCCCTCCAGTCGTCCCAGCCCACTGCTTCTGCTGCTGATGGTGAGAGGGAGGAATTCCAGTGCTCCATGTTGTTGTTTGTCTCCCTACCTCCTGGGCAGAGAAGCCAAGCCGCACTGCTTTGCTCAATGTCCTGGCTCTCATGGAGTTCCAGCAGCAGAAATGTTGGGGGAGCAGGCAGTGGGGGCAGTGTGTGTGTTTGCAGTAGGTGGCAATTGCAGTTTTAGAGGTGAATTGGGATGGTTGCCCCTGGTTCACACCACACCCCTGTTGCATCTGTGAAAACAGCCTGTTGCCTTCAGAAACTGGTAGAACCACCACAAAATAGTTGGCAGCATTGATTGATTGATTGATATTGATTGATTGATTGATTGATTGCTTTTATAGCCCACCTTTTTCTCCAAGGAACTCAAGATGATGAACATGGTTTCTTCCCCTCCTTATTTAACCCCTCACAACAACCCTGGTTGGGTTAGGGCTGAGAGTGAGTGACTACCTGGTGAACGTCAGGGCTGAGGTATTCTTTGAAGCCTGGTCTCTCTCCCCAGTCCTAGTCTGACACTCTAACTGCTACCTCACACTGTCTAAAATGCACAACTGGGAGGAGATGAGATAGAGTCATAGAATTGAAAAAGCCCATGAGTATAACTGAACCCAACCCCTTGCAATGCAGGGATCTTTTGCCTAACGTTGGGCTTGAACCCATGACCCCTAGATTAAGAGTCTAACATCAGAGCACACTGATACTCTGCTTCCCAGGCATGCACCAGCATGGTTTGCTCAAACAGAGCCAAGCTACACCAAGGATCCAGGCAGTCGCCCTAGGAGTCAGCAGAGGGAACAGGAGGGAGCAGCAACCAGAAATGACCACTTTGCCAGGCCTCACCTGCACCAGACTTTCTGTCAAACAGGAAAAGGCAGCCTCAACCCAGAGCAGGAGAACCATGCCATGAGTCAGCCTGTGCCAGCAAATGGAATTGTGGAAGGGAAGGAGGGCTTTAGTGGAGTGTTTCTCAAGCAGGGTTGACCTGAAGTCTCCAAGTTTGCCTGGCCTCCCCAAGGGGGCAGGGAGAGTGCTTGAATCTCCAGGTGGGTGGTAGCATCTTATTCATTCATTCATTTTTAAAAAAGTAATAATGTGCACAACTTCTGAGCTTCAGCCTAACAATCTTTTGAAGTGGAGTGGAGATTGGAAGGGTCATTTCAGGCGGGGTGGGGGAGGTTGCCTCGGTGGCAGAAAGGGAGGAAATGCTGAATTTGGACATTTCCCAATCGCCTTCCAGCACTTCCCTCATTCTGCCTCCAGGCAGCCCCCCTCACTCTTCCAACTAGGAACCCTCGGAATGAGAGCTCCTTCCCCACCCAGGCTCCCTAAGCAGGTGAGGATCTCGTTACTTCAGCAGGAACTGGGAGCACACCCTTTGGTCAAGGTTTCTCTCTTAATTTCCAGCCAGTGACACCATACCTTCCAACATTTCTCTGATAAAAATAGGGACGTCCTATTCCATCATCATCATCATCATCATGTTACTGGGTTGCCCCAGCCACTCTGGGCAGCTTCCAACACACCTTGGTTGTCAAACAGCTTGTCTCCTGAACAAATAGGTTTCCGAACGTCGCAAACCCGGAAGTGAGTGTTCCAGTTTGCGAACATTTTTCAGAAGCCAAACATCCAACACAGCTTCTGCGGCTTCTGGTTGACTGCAGGAAGCTCGTGCAGCCAATCAGAAGCCGCGCTTTGGTTTTCAAACCACCCCAGAAGTCAAATGGACTCCTGGAATGGTTTAAGTTTGACAACCAAGGTACCACTGTATATAAAAACATAATTAAACATTTTAAAAAACATCCCTATATGGGATTGCCTTCAGACAGCTTGGGAGCTGAATAACTCCATACCCTTCCACATTTATCCAATGAAAATAGGGACATTCTAAGGAAAAGTGGGACCTTCTTGGATCAAATCAGAAACCAGGACAGCATCTCTGGAAAATACGGATATTTGGAGGGTCTCTGACACATCAGCTCACTTGCTATACTATGTCCTTTCTGTTTGACTGACATGCTTAATGATATCAACAGGGACCACACCAAGGTCTAAGGATTGGGCCCTGAAATCTCAGGGTCTGGTCTGTTTCTGACCTGGCAACCTGAGTTCTGAGGCCACACTCTGCTTCCTGGAGTACATTTGTCCGAGACAGAAGAGAGGCCTTTGGATTCACTGCTGCACGCAGAGCCTCCCTCCTTGAAGAGCCCTGTTCATCCCCCTCTGCTCAAGGTACCCTTTGCCAAACAGGGCGCCTTCCTCAGACTATAACTTCCACCAGTTTCTGCAGCTATGGAATGTCAGCCACTCTGCAGCCTCCAGGCCTTTGGACTTTGCGGCATCTTCTACATCTGGGAATTGATTGAGAAATGCAGGCTGCAGAACACACCAGGAGGAACAACCACAGACCCAAGCAGAGAATTTAATCACTTGCATTATCAGCTTAATTGTTCTGGCAAGTGAGCTGCTTCCAAAACCTCTGTGGTAATTGTCTGTAAAACAATCCTCCTCCTCCTCTTTTCTAAAAATATAGTTGCTCCAAGCAGGATGCCGTCATCCAAGTGTCCCTTTATGTGCTGCAGAGGGAGAAGCAGAAGGTTGGAATGACCACGGAAGCAGTGGGGGAGGGCAGGGAACCTGAAGCTTCAGCAGGTGCTCCCAACAGGTTGGGGGCTCCCAATAGCACACCCGGGGTGGGTGTGCTTAGCTCAGGGACTTAGCTCAGGGCTTCCCCTCCCAGCAGCCCTAGCAGTGCCAATGGTCAAGAGATTCTAGGAGTCATGGTTCACAACCTCTGTAGCCACAGGTGGCCCATCCCTGTGGGGGGTGAGGGGACACTAGCCAGGCCCCCCAAGTCTAAGTATGTGCAGGGAGGGGTGGTCTTGTCTATCATGACACCAGAGGAAAATGGAAACCAAGCTCTGCCCACAAATAATTAGTGGGGTTGAAGGTGGCAATGGATACAACGTTAGAGTGTTGAACAAGTACCCAGGACAGACCAGGGTTCACATTTCCCCTCAGCCATGAAGCTCACTGGGTGGCTGGGACCAGCGGCGCCAGCTTGCCCCCATGACTGTGGGTGCCCAGGGTTGCACGCCTCAGGCCGTGACACACTTTGAGAATGCCTTGCCCCCTCATTCAAAATGTTGTGGGAGCCACAGCACACAGGGCCCCTGGGACCTGGCACCTATGGCTCAGACAGTCACTGCCTCTCAGCCTAACCTCCCTCACAGGGTTGTTGTGAGGATAAAAGGAGGGGAGGGACCATCATGGATGCCACCTCGAGCTCCTTGGTTTTTAATATTATTATTAATGATAAATGTGTTTGAAAGCCAGGAGATTTCAGCATAAAGTCTTTGCACTTAGAAGTTGATGGCAGGTGTCATCACTCTATGTCTTATTGATTTATGGTTTTCACATATCCTGACAAAAGTGCAGGGCTGTCTTTACCGGGGGTGCAAGGGGTGCAGGGCACCCCGACGCCGAATTCTGGGGCGCGCGGGGCGCCTGCCGCTGAAGCTGCCAAAGTGTATTGTATGAAGCTGCTATGCGGCCGCGGGGTCAGCGGCACCTTTGACACGACTGATCTCGCGTCGCCTGCCTGCCTGCCTGCCTTCTCCCATTCGGGGCAGGCGTCATGAGGTGCCGGCACGAGGGGGGGCTGCTGGCTTCATTTTGGGGGAGCCTCTGATTTGGCCACCGGGAGGAGGAGGAGGCGCCGCTGCCTTTCTTTCCCTCCAGAATCTTGGAAGGAAAGGCGGCGGCGGCGGCAAGGGCGCCAGAGCGAGAGGGGCCGAGAGGCGGCCACCTGCTGAGGCTCGCCTTGCGCGTCTCCCCACCGAAGAACAGCTGCGGATGGGCTTGGCCGAAGCACTGGCAGTGGCGGCAGCGGCGGGAGCTCCCTGGAGCCCCGGCTTGCCCGCTGTTAGCTATGGCAGATGGCGGCGGTGGCTCCAGTATGTACTACTCAGGAGGAGGAGGAGGCGCCAGCAGCAACCTGAACGCGGACTCCTCCTCGGCGCCCGCCCAGGCGATCAATGCGGTCATCATCAACAACTAAATTTGGGGGCACTGGGCGGATCTTTGCACCCCGGCACCACATATGCTAAAGACGCCCCTGCAAAAGTGATGTGTGTCTTATCTCTGCTTTTGGTTTGACCAAGACTCTTGGGAGGACGTAACATCCTTTCGCCTTTCTTGCTAGGAGTGCTGATCGGATGAGGGCCAGCAGCAGTAAGAAATCCAAAGGAGGCCTTTATTAGGCCAGCCATACCATGTGCAAGCTTTAAAATCCCCCAGGTAAGCAAGGCAGTGAGTCTTCTGCTTCCTATGCTTCCTATGACCAGCCCCTGAACAAGAGTCTGGCTGCAGCTCTTTGAGCCCCTTTCAAAGGCAGTGCCATGTAAGGCAGGAACAGGTGCACTGGCACTCTAGCCTCACTTGTCCTCCTGGCCACTGCGGAACCGGAGCATCCCCACTCAGGGCTGAGTCCAGGAGCACACCCAAACTGCAATCTTGTTTCTTCAGTACAGGCTGAATCTATTCTGACTGAGAACCTATGTCTTGTCTGGACTAATTTAAATGTCTCCAACCTCATCCAGTCCATTACTTTGGGTTAGAACTGGGACAGCTTCCTTGCATTTAGGCATGGCCTGAAGAAGGACTTTATTGTATCTTCCAACATTCAGCTTCATTGGATGGCCATGAGTTCCAGTGTTATGAGAGAGAGAAAACATTTTCTCTGTCCACTTTCTCCATGCCTATGCACAGCATTTTATAAAATTCTACCATGTCAGCCAGAAAAGCTGTCTGAGGTGTGGATGGAAGCTGCTCTTCATCACAGACTTCAGACTAAATGTGAGGGGAGACAGAAGACATTCAAATGAGCTCCATCAGACGGCCAGTTTCATATGTTCAAAAAGACATGTCCCCATCCTTAGCCTAAAAACAAACAGGTTCCTTGGCAGGTAGAAAGCAAGAATAAGGAGAAACGAGGTGGTTTTTCTGTTAACAAAGCTGGAGATTAGTTTTAGATGGTGTGCTCCATAATTAAACAAAGCCGCTAGAAGCCCAGTTGTCCTGCTGGTGGGGTTGTCAGTGTTTAATGCCTGTGTTTGGGAAACAGGACTTGGTGTTCAGCCATTAAGGTGCTGTTGAAAATCAAACCTTACATTTCTTTGCTTTCAAGCATGAAACCTACTGCAATTAATTTAAAGAACTGAAATAATTTGGGGGGAGTTGCAGGACAAGGAGAGAGATAGGCAAATTCTTCCCTGTCTTTCTCACAGGGGAAGAGTCCATCCCTCTGCATGCAGAAGGTTCCAGGGTCAATCTGTGGCACTTCTGGGTTTGTTTGTTTTTAAAAAAAGAAAAAGAAAAAAGTGCCAGGTAATGGGGAAGAGACTTCCGTTTGCCAGAAACCCCAAGAAACCACTCCTGATCAAAAGAGATAGGCAAATACTGTAAAATAGCAGCTTATAGAATCCTAGAGTTGGAAGGGATCCCCCCAAGGGTCATCTCCCCTCCAATCTCCTCTTCACCCTTCAGGGGAGTCCATCTTGCAGTTAAATGGCTCTTACCATCAGAAAGTTCTTCCTAAAATTTAGTTGGAATCTCCTTTCTTTTAATTTGAATCCATTGGTTCAGGTCTCTCTGCAGCAGCAGAAAACAAGGCGGCTCCATTGTGACAGCTATTATCTCACCCCTCAGTCTTCTCTAGGCTAAGCATCCCCTGTTCCCTCACATGTTCCTACTAAGGTTTGCTTTCCAGACCCTTGATCAACTTGGTCGCTTTCCTCTGCATCCATTCCAGCTTGTCAATATCCAGTGCCCACAGGACTTCAGGTGGGGTCTGACCAAGGGAGAAAAGTGTAGGACTATGACTTCCCTTGACACGGACACTGGACTTCTGTCTAGAATATCATTAGCTTTTCTTGCTGCTGTGTTACACTCTTGAGTCATGTTAAGCTTATGGTCTACTGAGACCCCTAGATCCTTCCCAAATGGTCTGCTGTCAAGCTAGGGGTTCCCCATTAGGGGTTCCCCATTAGGGTTCAGGTTCGGGTTTGGGTAAGTTAAGTCCTAGGAGAAGGGATAAATGACAGATATGATGTGTATAAAAATTGAAAAAAATGTATTTTAAAAGGAATATATGTAGGCACTGAGCCCACCAGGAGAGCATGATAGGAGCTAATCAGGGTCCATTAATGCATGCAGTAGACTTGGACAGCATCCGTCATATCAATATTTTCCAAGCTGGCTCAAGGGAACCTCAGTTCTAGATTTCGGGAGCCTGGAACCTGGTAGCATGTTACCTGAATTGAAATTGAAAGGACCGGAAATGTTCTCACTCCCACTAAGTACAGCCACATTTCATTTCCATTTTTCACCCCACTTTATCAATTGTGGCAGCACAGTTGCTAGGATCCAGGGGTAGCAGAAGAGTTCCCCCAAACAATCAAACAGCACAGTTGCTAGGATCCAGGGGTAGCAGAAGAGTTCTCCCAAACAATCAAATCTAATAGACTGTGAACGAGGAGGCACTGTGTTGGGTGGGTCTCTCACATTACTGAGCAAGGAAGACTGCAGCCCTGGATGAAAGATGCTCCTGGGAGACAGGGAGACAGGAAGCTGCCTTCTGCTGAGTCAGAACATTGACCCACCTAGTTCAGTATTGTCTACACACACTGACTGGCAGCAACTTTCCAGTTTTCCAGGCAAGAGGCTCTGCTAGACCTACCTAGAGATGACAGAAATTGAACCTGAGCATTAAGAACATAAAATCAAGAGAGCCTGCTGGATCAGGCCAACAGCCCATCTAGTCCAGCATCCCGCTCTCACAGTGACCAACCAGATGCTCCTATGGGAAACTTGCAAGCACAAGAGCACACTCTCTCCCCAGTCCTTTGGGTTTGCATCAGCTGATATCCAGAAGCATGGCTGCCTCCAACTGTGGAGGCAGAGAAGAGGCCTCATGGCTAGTAGCCATCCATGGCCCTTTCCTCCTCCATGGATTTGTCTAATCCTCTTTTAAATCCACAAGGCTCCCATAGTAGAGCAGTAAGGCCCTTACTGGGATGCGGGTGGCGCTGTGGTCTAAACCACAGAGCCTAGGTCTTGCCGATCAGAAGGTTGGCGGTTCGAATCCCCATGACGGGGTGAGCTCCCATTGCTCTGTCCCTGCTCCTGCTAACCTAGCAGTTCGAAAGTACGCCAAAGTGCAAGCAGATAAATAGGTACCACTCCGGTGGGAAGGTAAACCGCATTTCCATGCACTGCTCTGGTTTGCCAGAAGCAGTTTAGTCATGCTGGCCACATGACCTGGAAGGTGTCTGCGGACAAACGCCAGCTCCCTTGGCCTGTAAAGCGAGATGAGCGCCGCAACCCCAGAGTTGTCTGCAACTGGACTTAACGGTCAAGGGTCCCTTTTTTAAGGCCCTTATAGTAAGGGAAGGGTGGCGCTGTGGTTTAAAGGTACCCTAAGTCAGGGGTACCTTTACCTTTACCTTTAAGGCCCTTTTAATCTTCTCGCTTGGCTGCAGAGGGCTTCTGAAATGGACCTGGGCTGAGGGATCGGATCTTATTTTCAAGCTGTGGAAAGGTGACTAATTTCTTTCCTCTCTTGACTACGGTTCTTCCAATAACTATTGTGTGCAATTGCATTATATTGCAGTCATGCAGAAGTTGCCCACATGGAAGCCCTCTAGAGCCAGCCTGGCTAGGGCAATCCAGACACCTTCAGAAAGATTTCCACAGGCCATTCTGTATGCTGTGCAGTGCAGACAGCCATTCCTTAGATCCATGCCGTATTAACTTAGTATGCAGATATACTCCTTCTGAACATGGGGAACTATTCCTGGATATTTCAGCCATCAACCACTGTTATTTTACTTGGGACTGACTTCCTGATGGGCTTATCAAAATGACAATAGAGCTGCAGCCCTGAAATTTGGTATAAAATCTTGTCTCAATGACTTTCCTTTCATGTGTGGATCAGCAGGCATTGAGTCTTTTCTTTTTCTTTTTCAGTCTTTCAGTTATGTTACCTGCCATGATGCTTCCTCCATACACCTCCATATTCACAGCTTTTAAGATTAGTTTGCTGCCTTTTCAGGAAGGCAGACCCAGGGAGACCAGGGTTTGAATCCCCCCTCAGCCATGAAGCTCACTGGGTGATTTCACTGTCTCACAGTGCAACCTACCTCACAGGGAGGTTGATTGTTTGGGGAATTTGATGATCAACTGGAGCAAATGGAAACTCGAGTTTTCTCTGAATTGATATTTGGTCTGAATGAGCACTAGAGAGCAGGTTTTCCTTGGTTTAGTGGGGTTGAGTGGGACAAGAAGTAAACAACTCAGACCCATGTCTAGAAAGCATGGGTCAAGTGGGAAACAGATTGGACCTGTGCTTTCTAGGCTCAGGACAAGTGTGGATGAGCCCAAAGCTCTGCCTTAATATAAGGTACCTTAACTTTCATCTAGGGTGGGGGTGTGGGGAGAGTGTTGGAGACTAATCTCCACTCAGTCGTTGGGCCACTCACTGACTCTCAGCCTAACGTCCCGCACAGAAGCTGCAGGGTCTCCATGCTAACATGGCTTTATTCCATCGGCCTGAATCACATGGCTCAGGGTCATTTGTGGGTTTGACCCCCACATTGGCCAAAGGATTCCTGCACTGCAGGCTGTTGGACTTGATGACCCTCGTCATCCCTTCCAAGTCTACAATCTATGATTCTAGGAATCATCTCTTGCCCAAGTCCTGCATATGTTCATTTTCACTTTGTGGCCTTTCCTACCACATCTTTTGATCTGGCCTGCTGGGAGCCTGAGGGCCCCATTCTCTCCACCTGGCCCAGGGTGGGGCCTAACAGGCTTCATAAGAAGTGCTGCTGCTGCTGCTGCTGCCCAGCAAGGACTGGAGTATTTTGGGGAAAGTTTGGTTGGGAGTTTTTGCTGTTATTGATATTAATTTTTTGTATCTTTATTTTTATGTGGAAATTGTTCAGTTTGGTTATGTAGCTTTTGATGTGTTTTATTTATTTTTATGACTACTTTGCTATGTTTGTAACTATGTACCGTAAATCTTTGCATATCGTAAGCCACCTTGAGCATTGTTTTAACTGTGGAAAGGCGGCAAACAAATAAAATGATGATGATGAACTTTACCATATACAAGCATTAGTTTTTCTGTCTTTTAATGCTATTCTTAACATTGCAAGCTCCATGACATGTTGTGTTGCTATTTGCACTTATGATGTTCCTGTTTCTCTGTTTCACAGTCCAGTTCTATGCTCCATGACACATCACAGGCAATATGCACATATTGAACGCTTTAGCTTTCAAATACAGTGGTACCTCTGGTTATGAACTTAATTAGTTCTGGAGGTCCTTTCTTAACCTGAAACCGTTCTTAACCTGAGGTACCACTTTAGCTAATTGGGTCTCCCACTGCTGCTGCACCACTGGCACGTGATTTCTGTTCTCATCCTGGGGCAAAGTTCTTAACCCGAGGTACTACTTCCAGGTTAGCGGAGTTTGTAACCTGAGGTGTTTGTAACCTGAGGTACCACTGTATAAGGAAATATTGTTGTTTTTATTATGAAGCTGGGTTTTCCTAAGGCAATAAATAAATAATGAATGAAAAAGGTTTTTGTTGTAAAGGGGGAAACGCAACAACAATGAATTTTTTTGGCTTTGTAAAGTGTATCAAGCAACCACTTGCTGGCTGGAGCTCTGCCAACAGGCAGGCAGTGCTGCAGACAGAAGCCAGGCACAGGACTAACTCTCTGTGATTTAAACAAAGCACATCACTGCTAAGCAAAGCTGGGCAATTTTTGTCTCCGTCAGAAATCCTTTGGTAAGAGGCCCTGGCTTGGCTCTGTTCCTCCCAGTGATGCTCATAGATACACACCGACCTTTCCCTTCACCTCATTGCTAAGCCCTGATTTAATACACAGGACAGTGACAGATTACCTCATTAAGCCAGGTGTGTTGCATAGTGCAGGTACAAATGGCTTGGCAATTTCTTGCAGGCTTGGCAAGAATGATATGAGACGCATTTGCTTCTTGGAAAAGAACTGGGATTGCTCTGAGACATTGGTCATGGCTCATCCCCAGTCCTGGAGAGACAAAAATGGAAAACTCTCTTTCCAGCTGAACCATCTCCGCTTCCAGAGTTGCATCCTAAGTGGTTGAGGGACGTGGGTGGCACTGTGGTCTAAACCATGAGCCTCTTGGGCTTGCCAATTGGAAGGTGGGCAGTTTAAATCCCCGCAACAGGGTGAGCTCCTGTTGCTCTGTCCCAGTTCCTGCCAACCTAGCAGTTCGAAAGCATACCAGTGCAAGTAGATAATTAGGTACCACTGTGACGGGAAGGTAAACAGTGTTTCCATGCGCTCTGGCAGTGTTTCCATCATGGCACTGGCAGAGGAAGAGGAGTGCGGGGGGAGCGCACCACCCCCGGCAGCGCAATCCTGGTGGGGTGCCATCGCGGATGCCCCCCCCCCCTGCGCTGGGTGCCACACCCCCACAGCACGCCATGCCCCCAGGATGCGCGCCACCCCTGCACCAGCCCCGCCCCCGCCTGCTCTCCGCCCCCTGGAGCATGAAGCTCCGCCACTGTATCACGGTGTCCTGTTGTAGCAGAAGCGTCATGTTGGCCACATGACCCAGAAAGCTGTCTGCGGACAAATGCCGGCTCCCTCAGCCTGAAAAGCGAGATGAGCGCTGCACCGCATAGTCGCCCTTGACTGAACCATCCAGGGGTCCTTTACCTTTGCCTAAGTGGTTAGAAGTCTGAAATGATGAAATCACCTCCTCTTACCTTTAATGCATTTTCCTTTCCATAAGAAGTCCAATTTTCTGGGGGAAAGGCCTTGTTGAGCAATGCCTCCCAGTCAACTCTAATTTTGCAACCTGAATTTCCTACTCAAAAATAGTGACAGTCTGGGCATGGTTTCCATGCTAAAGCTTTCCAAATATTCAGATGTGCCCCTCTTGTCTTACACACACAGTGTCATACACACATACAACCCCATCTGGCATGTTCTCTCCCTCCTGGTCAATCGTTTGGAAGCTTCAAAAGCTTTCTTTAGCCTGAACATTACAGCGACCAATGCCAACAGACATCGGCACACTCAGGGATCTGCAGAGTCTTCACCATTTGCGTAACAGAATCAGTAGCTCAGCATTTTGGCTAATCTACTTTATTTACATATAAAGCACTCAGAGCATTCTGACTTAGCTCCTTCCTCTTTCTCATCAGACAGCAAAGAGAGAGAACAAAGGACAATAGTCTCACTTCACGGAACACAGCAATACAAAACATCCTGTCTCCGTCATTTCCCACTCTGTGGAATCAAAACATACACTGCCATGTGATCGACAACAATCTTCAACACTTGAAGCCCTCTGGATGATATTGGATTACAACCCCCATGCTGGATGGGGTTGATCAGGACAGCCACAGATCCTCTACCCAGGCTCTGTCTGGAGCAGGCAGCCCACCAATCTGGATACGGGGCATAGCTAGGCCCCCAGCAAGGGCCCTGGCCCAGGGGAGCATTAAAATATTGCTTCGCTTCTGGCTCAGACTGGCTAGGAGCCTGCCCACCTCTGGGTGCCTCAGCTAAAGAATCCAGTTGCTCAAGGAGCAATGATACATCTCCTTGCCAAGGGCAGTGGAGGGTCCCAATACCGTGTTTGCCAAGGGTGCAAGGGAGCCTAGGTAGTCTGCAGTGATTCTGGAGTTTCCAATTGCTTAGTCTTCTTTTCAAAGCAGAACCAATGCATTAACTCTCCCCCCCCCCTTGTTATTGCTTCTTTCTGAATTGTGTATAAAGCTCTTGCTTTGGGACACACACACACACACAAACACACAGAGACTTTGCATCATAAAAGTGGTGGTTTAATGTCTACATGCAGAACACTGTGAGGAGGAGATGGTGCTACTGTCTGCTTGCTCATGAGTAGCTCAGTCCCTCCAGATGGGTTGAAGACAGGAAAGGATGGGGCCTGGGAGTGGCTGCAGGCATGGACTGACCCAACAGGGACTTCTGGCTCTCTCTTCTGGCCTTGCTAATTCCATTGCCAGTGAGGCTTCTGGCCAAGCCAGTCTCTTAGCAATTCCTTCACACCATGTTCTTGTTCTATGATTAATTTTTTACATGGCCATCCTGGTTACACCAACACACTCCTTAATTACACAAGAACCCACACAACAGATTAGCATTGTCTTCCCTGTTGGCAGGCACAAGGAATGGAATATATATAATGTGTGTGTGATTAGATACAAGCACACACAGATCTACACAGATCTGCAGATCTAAGAGCGGTGGTTAGGGTAAATCCAGGAAAACGTGTTAAGAGGATATTGCAGCCTTCTCTTAGCCATCCACTGGGGTCTTACAAAGTGACTCCTAGTGAAGATGCTTCAGAGTATCTTACCAGGCTGTGCCTCCTGGCCAAACCACAGAGGAGTCTGTGAATGCGCCCCATTGACTTCCAATCTGGTCCCCTCTGGATCATAAGGCTGTGCTGCCTTGGGCTGATGGAGTTGTCCTTGCTCCAAACCTCTGGGAGGCACCAGCTTAATTTTAGTTCACAGCAATTCTTCATGTTCCCCTTAGGCTTCGGAACAAACCTTTCCAATGTGACCATCAGGGCATCTGTGCTTCTGGATGCAGATGCCACACCAATGCCAATGGCTCTCTGCCAGCTTTCTGTGTTGATTACAGATGTGGGCAAATAAGAGTGCAAATCTACTCCCCCCTGCTTCCATGCTTTGGATTGGTCCCCTGATTGAGTCGCTTCAGTGAGGGAGGGGTTCGCCTCATCCAAAGCAATAACTGGAAAAACAGTTCTTCTGTTGATGCACTGGGAAAGAAAGCAGGGAGCAAGGGAGGGAAGGAGGGAGGTAGAATCTTGCCTAGGCCAGAAATTCCGTTGTTCCACTCCCCTCCTACAAGTAGGATCCTTCTCCTGCTGGAACATCCACAGGCCTGTGTGACAGAATAACAATACATAAACTTCCCAGGCTGTTTCTCCTACACACTGCTGACAGGAAAGAGAGCAAGTGCAATTATTTCTATTTTTAAAAGCACAGGAGGCATCAGGGAGTATCTTGAACAAGTTCCTATAAACAAGGGAGTGTGCGGGTGGGACAGAGAGAAGAGCGGCAACTTGCTTTCGTGTGTGTGTCTTCCTTAATTGTGTAAGTGGATCCAGAGGGTCTGGAACACTATGAAAGGGAAGTCAGAAAAAAGACCGCAGCTGGTAGCTGTGTCAGCAGTGGTGAACCCATGAACCTCTCTAGTCTGGGGCCCTGAATGCAGCTCTCTGAGCCTCTTCATCTGGCTCTCAGACTCTTCCCAGTCTCATGGCTTGAAAGGCTGTCTAGAAGAAGGAACATGGAGCCCTGTTCTCTTGTATGACCCAAACAGGCGCCTCTCTCAGAATCCCTGTTTTCGCACAGGGGGTGGGGATCTCACTTGGCAGTAGAGGCCAAGTGCATCATCTTGAATTGTAGAGTTGAAGTCATCATCCAGCTCCCTGCAATGCAGAAACACAGCTAAATAATCTTGGAAGATGAAATATACTCAGAGTCGCAAAGTGATTTCATGCTCTTTATTCAGCTCATAGTGGTGAGGAGGAATGAATGAATGTCCCCTCAAAGTATCTGCTTTATGTACATTATTTACACAATGGGCTGCACATGATTGGCTAATTCCGGAATTCTACTGTAAGATTGTGGATTCACTTCTATCTGGAGCATGATTGGGTGGTTCCTGCCAACCAATTATACTGTTGCATTTTTCTAGGACCAATCAGAATGCTGCAGTTTGGATTCTATTCAACTCAGTACATAACACCCCTCCCCTCTAAGTTCCAGTCCTGCCCAGGAGGTCGCATTCATAGTCCTCGAGGTACGCCGGCGGCCTACATGTGCGTTGCAGCCTGGGGTGTTCCCTGGTCCGGGGTTCAGGTTCTGGCTCATGTTCCAAGGATGCTGGCTGTGATGGGGCTGTTTGGTCTGGCGCAACCGGCTCGCTCAGTCGTGTTTCTGGTTCCGGTGACCTTTCGGCCTCGCGGATCCTCTCTGTATTTACTGATTTTGCCTCTCCTGCTGGCCCCTCCTGCTCTATGGGCCTCACTGCCCCACTGTTCCCTTGGGACTCCTCTGACCTGTCCTCCTCCTGGTTTTTCTCCCGGGAATCGTTGCCGTATCTGGTCGCAGTGGCGGCACCAGCATTGCCCCCCATCCGTTAGCACCTCGTACGACACGGGGCCAGTGACCCTGGTGACTGTGGCGGGTACCCATGCTGGGCCTGCCCCAAAATTCTTTGCATACACTGGGTCCTGGGCCTCGAAGGTCCGGGGGTTCCTGTCTCCCCCCCCCCCACTACCTCATCCTGAGCTCTATCGGGGTGAAGGCGGTCCAATCTGATTGCAAGGTGCCAACCCATTAGTAGTTCAGTGGGGCTCCGGCCAGTTGTTGAGCTGGGGGTGCTGTGCTGTGCTAGGAGGAATGTGGCAAGACAGTACTCCCAATCCCCTTGCGTCATGCGGCGAAGGGTGTCCTTGGTGGTCCGCACCATGCGTTCTGCTTGGCCATTGGTGGCAGGGTGGAATGGCGCCAAACGGATGTGGCAGGTGGCACTCTGCGCTGTGAAGGTTTGGAATTCTCCTGACGTAAATGCAGTCCCGTTCTCTGAGATGACAGTGTCAGGGAGCTCGTGGGTTGCAAACAGCCTGCATAGTACCCAGATGGCTGCGGATGTAGAAGTGGACGGTACCAGTGCGACTTCCAGCCATTTGGTGTAGGAGTCCACCACTATGAAGAATGTTTTCCCCTGAAAGGGGCCAGCGAAGTCCACATGCAGGTGTGACCATGGTGCTCAGGCGGACTCCCAGGACTGGACTGGGGCCCTTGGGGGATCTGGGCGGGATTCTTGGCAGGCCTGGCAGTGTTTGACCCAGGCCTCTATCTCTCCATCGATCCCCGGGCACCACACATAACTCCTGGCAAGGGCCTTCATTCTTACTACCCCTGGGTGTGTCTCGTGTAGGGCTGTGAGGACCCTTTTGCGGAGGGGCTGGGGAACAACGACCCTGCTTCCCCATAACAGGCACCCCTTGTGGGCCGACAGTTCATGTTTGCGGGTTGTGTAGCTGGTGAATTCTGGCCTGGGGCTGCTGCTGGGCCATCCCCTCCACACCCAGTCCAGGACCCGGGAGATGACCCTATCTTTCTTGGAATGGTGTGCAACTTCTTGTGCCTGAATGGGGCGGCCGGGAAGCAGCTCCAGGCTCATAACCTCTTGTGCAGATGCTGGGTCGGGGCCTGTTTCCGGTAGTGGTAGCCTGCTGAGGGCATCCGCATGGCCCATCGCCTTCCCCGGGCGGTGAATCAGTGCATACTGGTAGCTGGCAAGGAAAATTGACCATCTGAGGACGCGAGGAGACAGCACTTGGGGGGTCTGCTTTTGGGGGGCAAGCAAGCCAAGCAACGGCTTGTGGTCAGTCACCACGGTGAAATCATGGAATTTCTTTACTCCCTTCACGATTACCTGACCCTCCTTTTCGATTTGCGAGTAGTTCCGCTCGGTTGCGTTGAGTGTCTGGGAAAAGTATGCCACCGGTACCTCTCTTCCATCCGGGAGTTGATGTCCCAGGACAGCGCCAATGCCATAGGGTGAGGCGTCGCATGCTAGCACCCCCGGCAGCCTCTCGTCGAAGTGTGCCAAGACCGAGTTTGAGACAAGCAAGTCCTTGACTGCCTGGAATGCGGCCTCCTGGCACTGGCCCCACACCCAAGGGGCCCGCTTGTCCAGGAGTCTGTGTAGGGGCTCCGCTACCGCCACCTTGTGGGGAAGGAAGGAATGGTAAAAGTTCAATAGTCCCAAGAAGGCCTGAAGTTCAGTCTTGCTCTTGGGCACTGGGGCATCACAAATGGCCCGTACCTTGTCCCCAGTCGGGTGGATCCCTTCTGCCTCCACCATAAATCCCAGAAAGTCCACCTGAGGCACTCCTTGTAGACATTTTTCCCGCTTCACCTTGAGACCCGCCGTCTGGAAACGGTGCAGAATGGTGCGGAGGCGGTCCTCAAACTCCTCTGGTGTGGGCCGGGCAAAGGGGGTGACGCCAGGAATCCCTTTAAGGAGAGAGTCCATTAGATTCTGGAATATGCCTGGTGCCACACTGACACCGAATTGCAGCCGCTTTACCCTGAACGCTCCTCTGTGCGCCACAATCGTCTGTGCCTCTGCTGTGGCCGCATCTACTGGCAGCTGTTGATATGCTTGGGCCAAGTCCAGCTTGCCAAAAATTTTCAACCCAGCCAGGGTGGCAAGAACATGGCTGACCACTGGCACTGGGTATGCATGGGCCGTGAGGGCCTTGTTTATGGTACATTTGTAGTCTGCGCAGATGCGGACCGAACCATTAGGCTTGACGGGTGTGACGATTGGGGTTTCCCAGGGGGCATTAGGCACTCCTTGCTCCACAAGCCAGTCCAATTCCTCATCTATATGGGGTTTCAGGGCAAACAGGACCCGGCAGGCCTTGAGCCTGACCAGTCGTACTGTGGGGTCAAGCTGTAGAGCAATGGGGGGGCCCGTATACTGTCCCAATTTTCCATCAAAACCCCCCGGAAATTCCTTGCATATGGTGTCCCCGTCCACTTGTAAGCTAGTGTTGTTCACCCCGGTGATGGCTAGCTCCAGTGGTCCAAACCATGCCAATCCCAGTAAGCTAATGTAGGGGCCCTTGACGACAAGCAAGTCCAGTTGTCGCGTCCGCCCTCGGAATTGCACCAAGAATGTCCCCACCCCCATTGTGGAGACCTTACGTTTCTGGAAGTCCCGGAGGATGAATGGGGCCGGCCTGAGTTTGGGACCCCCAGTAGGACACAGTTTCCTTAAG
Source organism: Podarcis tiliguerta (assembly GCF_965153285.1). Classification (NCBI taxonomy): domain Eukaryota; kingdom Metazoa; phylum Chordata; class Lepidosauria; order Squamata; family Lacertidae; genus Podarcis; species Podarcis tiliguerta. The sequence goes on from NC_139549.1 coordinate 42,447,646, forward strand.
GTCCTTGCCGAGATTATGGATAGAGTTGAACCCGTGTCAAGCTCCATGCGGCATGGGGCCCCCTCTATCTGTACCTCTACATAAATTTTCTCTACGTTGGGGTGGGGCAACTGGTATACCTGGAAGTCCGTGAGCTCCGTCGAGTTGCCTTGGTGCGTTGGGCCCCGGTACCTGGGGCTCTTGGATTGGTCATCTGATGCCTGGCGTCAGGTGGGCCGAGCTCGACACACCCGGGCGATGTGTCCCGATTTTCTGTACTGCCTGCACTCTGCATTGCGGAAACGGCAGGTCCTCCTCTTGTGACTTTCCCCGCAGCATGTGCAGTTCCCTCCTTCTTGTTGAGGCAGCTGTGGTATGTGGGCTGCTTGAGTGCACTGCTGTACTTGGTGCACCTACTCCCTGTCGGATCCTGAGTCGTCGGTGAGGTCTTCGTGGTGGACCCTCGGTTGGGACGGCAGGCTCGGCCGTGCCTCTTGCGTCGACCTCTCAACAGCTTCCGTTGCCAGGGCCTCCTCCAGAGCGACCTGGAACGTTAGGTCCTTCTTAGCGTAGAGGCGTCGTTGCAGCTTCTCATCCTTCAGGCCACCAACGAGGCGGTCACGAAGCATGTTCTCCAGCTCCGAGAAGTTGCAGAACTGGGTGGCTTGGCAGAGAGAGGTCATAAACCCAGTTATGGTTTCCCCAGGGGCTTGCCGCTTTGCGTAGAAGGCATTTCGACGAGCCACCACTGAGGGCTGCAGCGAAAAGTGCCCCTTCAGCTGTTCCCATTATTGTTTTGTATGGAACAATAGCAATGTCTTCAGGCGCAAGGAGAGCCCGGGCGATTTCAAACGACTCCTCTCTGCAGACGCTGAAGAATATCGCCCTCTTCTTGGCGTCCTCTTCGTCGGTGACCCCTTTGGCTTCCAGGAGGAAGGTGAAACGGGAGGCGTACGCTTCCCAGTCTCCAGATGCTGGGTTGAACGGCGAGAAGCTGCTGTCGGTTGCCATTCTGAGTTCCTTGTGTCCCGGAGCTGAAGCCTGGATACACAGTGCGAGGCAGCGGTGCGGCAGGTGGCGGTGCTGCGGTGCTGTGTGTGGCAGTCAGCTCAGCGGGATCCCACCTTCGTCGCCAGTGAAATATACTCAGAGTCGCAAAGTGATTTCATGCTCTTTATTCAGCTCATAGTGGTGAGGAGGAATGAATGAATGTCCCCTCAAAGTATCTGCTTTATAGACATTATTTAAACAATGGGCTGCACATGATTGGCTAATTCCAGGATTCTACTGTAAGCCAATCAGATTGTGGATTGACTTCTATCTGGAGCATGATTGGGTGGTTCCTGCCAACCAATCATACTGCTGCATTGTTCTAGGACCAATAAGACTGCTGCAGTTTGGATCCTATTCAACTCAGTACATAACAGAAGATATGAAGCAGCAATGCAGTTTCTCTGAGCATACGCCAAGTCCTACATCTTTTTTCCTGGTAGCCAACCCTCATCCTCCAGGCATCTGCCAAGTTAAATTGAAGGAAGTTTCTGTGTCACTTGATCCATCCATCAAGGGAGACCTTGAACCACAGCAGTCAAGCCAAATCCCACATGTGGAGAGGAGGCATTTTTGCAAATTCCCCTACCAGGATAAATTTCATTTCATTTCATTTCCCCCAAGGGAGGGATGAGAAATGCCAAATCTGCCTCCACCTCTCTGAAATGGGTTGACCCAAACAATGCCAGCTGTAATCAATACACTCAGTTTCTCCACTTGCAAATTGCATTATTTATTCTGAAGAAATGTGGTTCAATGTGCTTACAATAGCAAAAAGTGATTCAATTAATTGAAAGCACAGCCAGCATCTTAATACAGCCAGCTATAAAGAGGATGTAAATATGCACATTTAAAAAGGGAATGGGAAGTTTCATCTAGGGAGAATGGCTTTGTGCTGCTCACAATTGGGTAGAGTGACTCCTGAACACACCATAGAATCATAGAATCATAGAATCATAGAGTTGGAAGAGACCACAAGAGCCATCGGGTCCAACCTCATGCCAAGCAGGAAACACCATCAGAGCACTCCTGACATATGGTTGTCAAGCCTCTGCTTAAAGACCTCCAAAGAAGGAGACTCCACCACACTCCTTGGCAGCAAATTCCACGGTCGAACAGCTCTTACTGTCAGGAAGTTCTTCCTAATGTTTAGGTGGAATCTTCTTTCTTGTAGTTTGGATCCATTGCTCCATGTCCGCTTCTCTGGAGCAGCAGAAAACAACCTTTCTCCCTCCTCTATGTGATATCCTTTTATATACTTGAACATGGCTATCATATCACCCCTTAACCTCCTCTTCTCCAGGCTAAACATGCCCAGCTCCCTTAGCCGTTCCTCATAAGGCATCGTTTCCAGGCCTTTGACCATTTTGGTTGCCCTCCTCTGGACACGTTCCAGTTTGTCAGTGTCCTTCTTGAACTGTGGTGCCCAGAACTGGACACAGTACTCCAGGTGAGGTCTGACCAGAGCAGAATACAGTGGCACTATGACTTCCCTTGATCTAGATGCTATACTCCTATTGATGCAGCCCAGAATTGCATTGGCTTTTTTAGCTGCCGTGTCACACTGTTGGCTCATGTCAAGTTTGTGGTCAACCAAGACTCCTAGAGCCTTTTCACATGTACTGCTCTCAAGCCAGGTGTCACCCATCTTGTATTTGTGCCTCTCATTTTTTTTGCCCAAGTGCAATACTTTACATTTCTCCCTGTTAAAGTTCATCTTGTTTGTTTTGGCCCAGTTCTCTAATCTGTCAAGGTCGTTTTGAAGTGTGATCCTGTCCTCTGGGGTGTTAGCCACCCCTCCCAGTTTGGTGTCATCTGCAAATTTGATCAGGATGCCCTTGAGTCCATCATCCAAGTCGTTGATAAAGATGTTGAATAAGACCGGGCCCAAGACAGAACCCTGTGGCACCCCACTAGTCACTCTTCTCCAGGATGAAGAGGAACCATTGATGAGCACCCTTTGGGTTCGGTCAGTCAGCCAGTTACAAATCCACTGAGTGGTACCATAGTCAAGACCGCATTTTACCAGCTTCTTTACAAGAATATCATGGGGCACCTTGTCAAATGCCTTGCTGAAATCAAGGTAGGCTACATCCACTGTGTTCCCTTCATCTACCAGGCTTGTAATTCTGTCAAAAAACGAGATCAGGTTAGTCTGACATGACTTATTTTTCAGAAATCCATGCTGACTATTGGTGATCACAGCATTCCTTTCTAGGTGCTCACAGACTGTTTGCTTAATGATCTGCTCCAGAATCTTCCCTGGTATTGATGTCAGACTGACTGGGCGGTAATTATTTGGGTCCTCTCTTTTCCCCTTTTTGAAAATAGGGACAACATTTGCCCTCCTCCAGTCTGCCGGGACTTCGCCTGTTCTCCAGGAATTCTCAAAGATGACTGCCAGTGGTTCTGAGATCACATCTGCCAGTTCTTTTAATACTCTTGGATGCAGTTCATCTGGCCCTGGAGACTTGAATACATCTAAACTAGCCAAGTACAGTGGTGCCTCGCAAGACGAAAAGAATCCGTTCCGCGAGTCTTTTCGTCTTGCGGTTTTTCGTCTTGCGAAGCAAGCCCATTGGTGGAGTAGCGCTATTAGAGCTATTGGCGATTTAAGGGCTAAAAACGGCTTTTTAAAGCTTAAGGGATTAGCGGTTTTGCTGCTAAAATGCTTTTAGCAGCTTAGCGCTTCAGAAAAGGGGGTTTTGGAGCGGAACCCCCCCCCCCGAAAATTTTCGTCAATTTTCGTCTTCCGAAGCAAGCCCATAGGGAAATTCGTCTTGCGAAGTGCCTCTGCAAATGGAAAACCCTTTCGTCTTGCTGGTTTTCCGTCTTGCGAGGCATTCGTCTTGCGGGGCACCACTGTATTCTTGTACTATCTCCTTAGTTATTCTGGGCTGTGTTTTCTCTGCTGAATCATTTGCTCCAAATTCTTCAGGTCGGGCATTGTTTTCTTTATCGGAGAAGACTGAGGCAAAGAAGGCATTGAGGAGCTCAGCCCTTTCTGTGTCCCCTGTTTGCATTTCACCATCTTCTCCTCTGAGTGACCCCACTGTTTCTTTGTTCTTCCTTTTGCTACGAACATACCCATAAAAGCCTTTTTTGTTGCTTTTAACCTCTCTAGCAAGCCTGAGTTCATTCTGTGCTTTAGCTTTTCTGACTTTGTGTCTACATGTGCTGGCTATTTGTTTGAATTCCTCTTTGGTGGTTTCCCCCCTTTTCCATTTTTTGTACACATCCTTTTAAAATCTTAACTCAGTTAAAAGTTCTTTAGATAGCCACCCTGGCTTCTTTAGGCACCTTCCATGTTTCCGTCTCATTGGTATTGCCTGATGTTGTGCTTTTACTATCTCCCTCTTAACAAACTCCCAGCCATCATGAACCTTTCCTTTTAGTATTACTGTCCATGGGATCTCACCCAGCACTTCCCTAAGTTTTATGAAGTCGGCTTTCTTAAAGTCAAGAAATTGAGTCCTAGTATGCTTGGCTGCTCCTTTCCGCTGTATAGTAAACTTCAGAAGAGCATGATCACTCGCGCCTAATGATCCTTCCACTTCTACCCCACTAACCAGGTCATCAGCATTGGTTAGGACCAGATCTAAAATGGCTGTTCCTCTTGTTGCTTCTCCCACTTTCTAGACAATGAAGTTGTCTGCAAGTCCAGTGAGGAATCTGTTTGACCTTATGCTCTTGGCTGAATTTGACATCCAACAAATATCCGGGTAATTGAAGTCCCCCATTACTACTATCTCCCTTCCTTTTGCATGCTTGGCCATCTGTTCCAGGAAGGCATCATCTATGTCCTCCGTTTGGCTTGGGGATCTATAGTAAACTCCCACAATGAGGTCACTGTTATTCTTCTCTCCCTTAATTTTGATCCAAATGCTCTCACTTTGGCTTTGAGGTTCTAAATCTTGGAGCTCTTCACAGGTATACACACCCCTGACATATAACGCCACTCCTCCTCCTTTCTTGTCTGGTCTGTTTCTCTGAAATAGATTGTATCCCTCCATTATTACATTCCAATCGTGGGACTTATCCCACCAGGTTTCAGTGATGCCTATTATGTCATATTTAGTTTGCTGTACCAAGAGCTCAAGCTCATCTTGTTTATTTCCCATGCTTTGCGCATTAGTGTACAGACATTGAAGTCCATTAATCATTCCCCCGTGTCTCTTATTTAAGGATTTTTTCCTCCCACCGCCAGGTCTGCGTGCTATTTGCTCCATTAGGTCTATGACATTTGGATGATCATCTTCATCAGTTGATAGACTCCTACCTTCAGGAGCACTGTCTCCCTCCCCCACATTAGTCAGTTTAAAGCCCTCCTGATGAGGTTTCTGAGATTTTTGGCAAAAACATTCCTCCCAACCGTTGTGAGGTGCAGCCCATCGCTTGCCAGAAGTCCATCTTCAAGAAACTGCAGTCCGTGATCGAAGAATCCAAACCGTTCCTGTTTAGACCATTTGCGAAGCCAGCTGTTCACTTCCACTATTTTTCCCTCTCTCCCTGGGCCACGTCGTTCAACTGGGAGGACAGATGAGATGACAATTTGTGCATTTAATTGCTTCAATTTCCTGCCCAGAGCCTTGTAGTCTCTTTTGATCTTCTGGAGGCTATTGCTTGCAGTGTCATTGGCTCCCACATGAACCAAGAATCATAGAATCATAGAATCATAGAGTTGGAAGAGACCACAAGGGTCATCGAGTCCAACCCCCTGCCAAGCAGGAAACACCATCAGAGCACTCCTGGCATATGGTTGTCAAGCCTCTGCTTAAAGACCTCCAAAGAAGGAGACTCCACCACACTCCTTGGCAGCAAATTCCACTGTCAAACAGCTCTTACTGTCAGGAAGTTCTTCCTAATGTTTAGGTGGAATCTTCTTTCTTGTAGTTTGGATCCATTGCTCCATGTCCGCTTCTCTGGAGCAGCAGAAAACAACCTTTCTCCCTCCTCTATGTGATATCCTTTTATATACTTGAACATGGCTATCATATCACCCCTTAACCTCCTCTTCTCCAGGCTAAACATGCCCAGCTCCCTTAGCCGTTCCTCATAAGGCATCGTTTCCAGGCCTTTGACCATTTTGGTTGCCCTCCTCTGGACACGTTCCAGTTTGTCAGTGTCCTTCTTGAACTGTGGTGCCCAGAACTGGACACAGTACTCCAGGTGAGGTCTGACCAGAGCAGAATACAGTGGCACTATAACTTCCCTTGATCTAGATGCTATACTCCTATTGATGCAGCCCAGCATTGCATTGGCTTTTTTAGCTGCCGTGTCACACTGTTGGCTCATGTCAAGTTTGTGGTCAACCAAGACTCCTAGATCCTTTTCACATGTACTGCTCTCAAGCCAGGTGTCACCCATCTTGTATTTGTGCCTCTCATTTTTTTTTGCCCAAGTGCAATACTTTACATTTCTCCCTGTTAAAATTCATCTTGTTTGTTTTGGCCCAGTTCTCTAATCTGTCAAGGTCGTTTTGAAGTGTGATCCTGTCCTCTGGGGTGTTAGCCACCCCTCCCAGTTTGGTGTCATCTGCAAATTTGATCAGGATGCCCTTGAGTCCATCATCCAAGTCGTTGATAAAGATGTTGAATAAGACCGGGCCCAAGACAGAACCCTGTGGCACCCCACTAGTCACTCTTCTCCAGGATGAAGAGGAACCATTGATGAGCACCCTTTGGGTCCGGTCAGTCAGCCAGTTATAAATCCGGTCAGTCAGCCAGTTACAAAGAAGAAGGGGTATTTGTCAGTGGATTTTATGATTCCTTGCAGTCGTTCAGTTACATCTTGGATCTTAGCCCCGGGGAGACAGCACACTTCCCAAGACATCTTGTCAGGCCCACAGATCACTGCTTCTGTTCCAAACAGATACAAGCCTGGTGCTGCCCATCAGATGAAAGGTCCACCCACAGAGACCAGGCAGGTCTAGGATGCCCTCATGCCAGGCTTGTTTGTCAACAGAAGCTGCTATTCAGAGACAGGCTGAGCCAGCCCACCCAGGAGGCAAAGTGAGGTGACTGCCTTGGGGAGCAGGATCCACAGGGGCATCAGATCCAGCTGTGGTCACCTCTTTGAAAGCCGGGTCTGGTTCCTCCTTATTAAATACAATTGTTCAATTGACATTGAAAGTAGCTCTGCGCAATTGAATGTTTACTGACATTGGTTTTTTCCACTATAGCATCCTGAAGCTCTCTCTGAGCTTCCACAGGTTGTTGCTGCTCTCTGCTCCATTGGTTGCCTGACTCAGATCACATGAAAGAGATAGGATCACATGCTATGCACATGTTAATCTGTGGGTCTCCATTTTGTGTGAGTTAAGTCTTTTTTCTCAAGCAACCAAACCCAAAGGATGTGACAATGAGCCTTTCTTGGAGTAAATGGCCTTGGTCTGGAAGGCAGGCTAAGGGCATCTGTGTGTGGAGAGAGAGATCTCTGCTTTTCAGTCTCTTAGATTATTTCATAATTTATAAAAAGCTGAGCTTGTGCTGGACACACACAAGATGTTGTATGTGACTTTTTTGGATGTATCACTATTGTTTTTGTTCTGTTTTGAAGGAAGTAAAGTTTTGAAAAACATGTATGGGTCTGGACAATTTTTGTTCCAAAAGGAGTCTGATGCATCTGATTGCTTCATGCTGTGAAATATTAATATTGGCAATGCTCCTCAGCCCTGCCCCCAACGCTGCCTCTACAGTGGCCTCTTGGTGCTGTTGGCTCTTCTCACACTTGCTCCTGACGTACACCTTCACTCTTCTTCCCTGGTGGAGGGGTAGGAAGGCGAGGCAGGCAGTACCATTATGTGGTTCACTTCAGATATCAATATGTCTTGATCCAGCCATGGAGGCAGATAGGGGCATCTGACAATTTCATGTTCCCCTGCACACCCAATTTTGGGCATTGTCCCATCCTATGGTTGGCAACAACTGTATCTTGTGGGAGCAAGTTTAACTATGTGCTGTGCAAAGAAGTTCTTTCTTTTGTCGGTCCTGAATTGTCCAACACTCCAACAGCTTCCCTGAGGTGTCCCTGAATTCTCACATCATCAGAAAGGGAAAAAAAACTTTTCTCTATCCAGTTGTTCTGCACCATGCATCATTGTATACACTTCTACCATGTTCCTCTTAAAGGTAAAGTTAAGGGACCCCTGACCATTAGGTCCAGACGTGACTGACTCTGGGGTTGCGGCGCTCATCTCGCTTTATTGGCCAAGGGAGCCGGCGTACAGCTTACGGGTCATGTGGCCAGCATGATTAAGCCACTTCTGGAGAAACCAGAGCAGCGCACGGAAATACCGTTTATCTTCCCGATGGAGCGGTACCTATTTATCTACTTGCACTTTGAGGTGCTTTCGAACTGCTAGGTTGGCAGGAGCAGGGACCAAGCAATGGGAGCTCACCCCGTCGTGGGGCTTCGAACCTCTGACCTTCTGATCGGCAAGTCCTAGGCTTTGTGGTTTAACCCACAGTCCCACCCGCGTCCCATATGTTCCACTTACCTTTTCTCTTAAATAAAATCCCCCCAAACTCTTCCTCATAGGAGAGTTGCTCCATTCACTTGATCCTTTTGGCTGCTCTTTTTTGACTCTTTTCCAGCTACACAATATCCTTTTTGAGATGAAGTGACCAGAGCTGCACACAGTATTCCAAACGCTACAGATTTAATGACATTATTCTATTGGCAATTTTATTCTCAATTCCTTTCATAATCATCCCTAGCATGGAATTTACGTTCCTCACAGCTGTTGCACACAGGGGACCACAGACCCCACAAGCGTTTATGTGAAATTAAGATTTTTTTCTCCTGATGTGCATCACTTTACAAGGAATTGTGCTTGCCATTGTGCTTGGAAAGATTCGTTTGAAACTCTTTGCCAGCCTCTTTTCATTTTAACACTTTTGCTTATAAAATTTGGGCTGCAGGATTGAAGTTCCCCATTCCTGCCTTAGACCCAAGATTTTTGGCCCTGGGATTTTTTGACCCAGAGGGGCGCCATTGAGGCTACCAGCCTGCATGTGTGTACACAATGGGTGTGGGACTTTGACTGGGCCTTTGACCTGGGTGAAAATGAGCCTCGTTTCACCCCTGCCTTATGAACCAAAGGAAGGTGCTTTTCAGTTTAGTTAGGTGCCAAGTATTTGTATAACTGAAAAGCTTACATGTCCAAAGGATGGTGAGAAAACCTGCCCCCATGACTTCATAACAGTCCGGTCAGATTTATTGGGGACCAGCTGGACGGATTACTAGCAAAGGAAAAAGAGATATAACCAAAAGGTGGATGGCAAGATCCAGAGGTCTTTTGCTTAAGCCCTTCTCCCAGGCTAAACTCCGTTAGAATCCACATTGGCAGAGCAGATCACTCCAGAGGATTTAGCTGGATCAAGGAGCTTGGTTAATTTATATTTTTTAAGTCATATCGCATCTGGACTAATTTGTTATTCAAATCTGTGGCATTAATACCCTCTGGCTTTGTCTGTGTCTCTGCAGCACCAGATGGGAATGGCGAGGGGCTTAGATGCTGCCGTCCCCTTGCAGACAGCTTGATGCTGGGCTCAAGCGGATTGTGGGTGTGCGGATGTCAAGAAAGGGAGAGGGCAAAGTTGTCCAGATCATTTCCAGTGAGGGCAGCAACAGCCACAGCAAAAGCCTAGACATGTCTACTCACAAGTAAATTCCACACCTAATTATATTTAATTATTTAATGGTTAGATTAAATTAATTTTAAAAACTGAACTGATTAAAAATAAATTTAAAATTAATCAAGCAGCAGGCCTTCCATGTCATCTGATGTGCTTGAGCCAGTTGTGATTGCCTACTTAGCTTTTCACAAAGTACCTCAGCAAAGACTCCTGAGTAAGCTTAACAGCTTCTCACAGGAGAAGAAAAGAGGCATCATCATCATCATCATTTATATACCCCACCCACCTGTGATTTGGTAACTGGTTAGGAAACAGGGAGCAGAGAGCAGGAATAAATGGGCCGTTCTCCCAATGGAAGTGGGTATTTGTTCACAAACGAGCCGGAGTTAAGGGTAAGCAGTAGGTGACCAAGTCTGCTGAGGACGTCCAATTGTTTGGGGTGATGAAGACAAAAAGGGATTGTGAAGAGCTGCAAAAACATCTTTCTAGCTGAGTATATGGGCAATAAAATGAAATTCAGCAGCAACACGTGTAAAAGGATGCACATGGCAGGGTAGGGAATCTAAATTTCAAGGAGCTCTTTTGGCCAGCTGGGACCCAGAAAAGCAGGAGCTGAAGGAGAGCCCCCACTGCAGCAAACAGGGAGCCAGAAGAGCCAGACCAGGAGGCAGTCAAGGCAGAACAGAGAGAGAGAGATAAGAAAGTTAGACCCCGCCTGGTTCTGGCTGGGAACTTGAGAGTGATTTGCAGCAGGAGTGGAGCTAAGCAAACAGAAGAAGGAGTGGGCCAGAGCCCACCATTTAGACCTTTCTGGACAAAAGCTTCAAAGCAAATTCACAAATGGATTGGTGTCATTTCTGGACCACCTTTCCTTTCCTATGCTTGGTACAGCAGGACACTTATTGACAGGATGGGGAGGGTCCCCACCCAGAGGGGCTTTTTTCTGCAGAGGCAAGTGGTGTAGAAGCTGTGCTGAAGAAACCTTAAAAATCATGTGGACAATATTGGAGTAGAGGGCCTCCCAGGATCTTGTAGCTTGCAGCCCCCCAACCTGAAGATGATGCCTCTCCTGCTCACCCACCAGCCAATTCCACGTACAGAAGCTAACTGGATTGGTGGTTGAATCTGACTTCAGCACTGGTAAGAAGATTAGAAGAGCCTGCTGGATCTGGCCAATGGCCCATTTAGTCCAGTATCCTGTGAGAAACCTGCAAGCAGGATTTGAGTACAAGAACCTGCAGTTCCTCCTGCTTCCCTGTGGCCAACCAGATGCCTCCTCTGGGAAGCCAACAATGAGGCTCTGAGTGCTCTCTCTCACTGTGGCTCCCCAGCAGCTGGTATTGAGAAGCATAAATAAACAAGGTCATGTTCTGGAGGTGTTCACTCCCAGGTACTGCTGCTCACCAAGTTTCCCTCTCCCTCTGGGCCAGGTCTGCATGACTTCTCCAAGGGAGCTCTGGCTCCATCCTCCTCACCTGTACCTTGGAGAAGGAATGGAAGACATGAGCAGGATCCAGAGGATCCAGAGACTGGGCAGTGGGACCTCTGCAGGAGTGGGTGCCATGGCAGATGCCAGGTGATGCCGACTGACTATGAGGATGCAAGTGGTCATTTGTAAAATTTGCTGTTAGCAGCAAGATTCCTTTGGGATGAGCCACCGTCTGCTTCAACGGAATTTATAGAACATCCTGCAGAGCTGGGAGCTTTCCAAAGAAGAAGCCAGTTCTCTGATGGACATTCTCTGAAAGTGAATCCATTGCAGACAAGCATGGTCCTTAATGGTGGGAACCAGGTTCGTGTCTCCGCTCCTCCACATGCAGCTGTTGGGTGACCTTGGGCCAGTCACACTTCCTTGAAGTCTCTCAGCCCCACTCACCTCACAGAGTGTTTGTTGTGGGGGAGGAAGGGAAAGGAGAATATTAGCCGCTTTGAGACTCCTTAAAGGGAGTGAAAGGCGGGATATCAAATCCAAACTCTTCTTCTTCTTCTGTTAATTAATTAGAAATTTGGCAGGCTCCAGTAGCTGGCCTTTTATTTTTCAGTCTGATGGGGGTGACATTTCACATCTCTGACGTGTCTGCCTTCCTGGACCTGGAGTGTGAATCATGATAGAGGCTGTTATGTGATTAATTACATTCTTCCTTCTTCTTTTTATATATTTTTATTTGATTTTCAAAAATAAAGAAAAGAACAAATAAGAGAAGAAATAAAGTTACAGCAAAATATCATAAAAATTCCACATGTCAAGATTACTCTGAATCTCCTGACTTCCCCCATCCCATCCATGGGTCCTATTGATTCTATTTTCAACTGCATGTCAATACTTCTCTAATTTTTCATATTCCTAAATTATCTATACTTTCTGTTACATTACAAGTGTATTTAGAATCCTGCTAATGTTTTGACCTGTTTACAATGATTTTGTAAAGGTAAAGGTAAAGGGACCCCTGACCATTAGGTCCAGTCGTGACCGACTCTGGGGTTGCGGTGCTCATCTCGCTTTATTGGCCGAGGGAGCCGGCGTTTGTCCGCAGTAAGCTTCCGGGTCATGTGGCCAGCATGACTAAGCCGCTTCTGGTGAACCAGAGCAGTGCACGGAAACGCTGTTTACCTTCCCGCTGGAGCGGTACCTATTTATCTACTTGCACTTTGACATGCTTTCAAACTGCCAGGTTGGCAGGAGCAGGGACCGAGCAATGGGAGCTCACCCCGTCGTGGGTATTCGAACCTCTGACCTTCTGATCGGCAAGTCCTAGGCTCTGTGGTTTAACCCACAGCGCCGTACAAATGATTTTGTACATACGTAATAAACATTTCCCATTCTTTTTTGAATTTATTGTCTGTGATTCTTCTTCTTTCTGACTAGGTCCAGATACCACACTGGCTGACAGTATTAGGATCCATGAATGTAGGGACAGGATATTGTGACTTCTGTAAGTCACTCTGGGTTAATTTTCATTAAAAAAGAAAAAAGAAAGAAGAGCAACTAATACGTGTAAATAATACTAGACCCACTCACTAACCTACCAAATTTGCAGGTACTAAATGAGATGGGGAAAATTTAAAAAATAATGAAGGAGACAGATGAAGGTCCTAAAAGAAACAGAGAATAACAAAATCCCTGTATTTCCATTGTTATGAGAATTATAAGGTCTAAGACATAAAATAAATGTTCATAAATGTACCAGGTAAACATATACATAAATATATACATAAATAAATAAATAAATATATAAACCACATGTCTGAAACAGTACAGGAAAAAAGTTCTGAAACCATTTTGACTCTCTCAAATTGACCTCAAATGTTTCTCTGCAAGGACAAAGGAAATGGGAAAACCTCTCCATTGTCTCTTAGCTCACAAATCCTGTCTTAAGGGCCTATTTGTGTATGACTAGGGTGAGCTGGATTCAGGAACTGAGTATTTACCATCACAAAAGAATGGGCAGACTGCCCAAGTAATGCAATCAGTGACCATTATCAGGTACCAGGCAGACAGGTTTTCTGCTGTAGACCGCCTCTTCTGTGAAGTATGTATGATGTATTGGGGGGGCTGGCAATTTCAAAAGTCTATATAAGGGCTTGCACACCAATGTTCTGGGTTCCTCTGCGTGGTGTGGGTGTGTGAGCCCCCTGTTGCAACAGTTTAATAAAGATCAGGCTTACTAGCTGCTTTGCTTCTCAATATTCTCTGGTTGGCCTCTGTTATTTTCTCCTACCGATAGAGGACTTCATACGGGCTCTTGGGCAGGCATGTCCAAAGTATGTTTTGGGGGCAGGCATGTCCAAAGTATGTTTTGGGGGCCTAATTTGGCCCCCGTGGCAGTAAATGTCCTGGGGTAAAATTCTAAAAAAAGCTAAACAACTTTGGTCGGCCCTCACGCATGTTCACTTCATCAAATCTGGTCCTCTTTGAAAAAAGTTTGGAGCAGTGGATTGTAGCAGTTAAGATTGCTGAATTTACACTACAGAAGAGGTGGATTTAAATCCCCATATGCAGCTATGCAATGCACTGTTGACCCTGGACAATTGCTAAGAAAATCCAGCACTGTCACATTTGATGTCAAAAGAAGAGACTTTTAAAAAGAAAATGAGGGGACTAATAAAAGGGAAGCTGAAAGTCAAGAGGGTCCAACCTCTCCAAAAGGCTTTGAAGTTATTCTAAAGTTATTCTAAACTACAATCATAGGAGATCAGCTAGAATGCACACTGCAGGTCTGGGAAGGAAGCCCAGGGCCAAGAGGAGGGCAGTGTGGTTAATGGGCAGAGGCAAGGAAGCGACTGGAGGCAAAATGGAAGTCTTGCCAAAATGAGAAACAAAAATGCATGCACACTTTAGGGGAAGAAAAGCAGATAAAGAAGAAGGGATGCAGAACCACAAAACTGAGGAGCACATTGCTAAAAACTTTAAGACCAACAGTTAAAAAATAAATACATTAGAAGCAGGAAACCAGCTGGGGAGACCTTTGGATGGAGGGGAGTCAGAGATGTGCTAAAGGAAGAAACGGAGATTACAGAGGAGCAGAATAAATTATTTGTTTTGCTCTTCACAAGCAGATGATGTTAGGGCAAATGCATGAACTCACTTTTACAGGCAGAAAGGGAAGACAGATGAAGTTCTAGGCCTCAGATGGTTATAAGAGCTACCCTAAGGTTACCAGATTTTTTAAATGAATCTGGGGACACTTTCGAACTTCCCACTAAATAGATGGATTTTGTCAGGGGACTGATTTGTAAATCCGGGGACTGTCCCCGGGAAACAGGGACATCTGGTAACCTTAAGCTACCCATCTATTTAACTTTACTTCATGCATCATTCTCAGTCCTAACTCCCCCCCTTCCCATATGCTCCCCATTAGCTCTTGTGGTGGCTGTGGGCAGCCTCCTGCCTGCCTGACCTCCTCCAGGGCCTGGTCCATCGACAACATAGGATGCTGGCTGATGCCAAGTCAGTCCATTGGTCCAACTAACTCTCTACTGTTAACAGTGACTGGCAGTGTCTCTCCAGACAATTTTTTAAACAAGCAAACATGAGAGGCCATATCTTCCTTCCCTGCTCTTCTCAGTTCCCACCTTCTACAAGGGGAGAAATCTAAGAATGCCACCTCCTGTCAAATCCCTAATTGGTTGAGTTTGAGTGACATCCTCAATGTGCAAGACCAGCTCCATAGAGAAGAGCTGCATTAAAAATAAAAACGCCAAATGTCACTTCTTGCAAAAACCAATCTAAAAAGGCAGCTGGCATATTTTTGTTTGGACTGATGGAAGCAGAATGGAAGGTCAGTGTAGATGCCAGGAGGGGGAAACTGAGGCACACACAGGTTCCAAACCACATTAATCCCCAGTGTGGACAAAGCCACCTGGTTCACACAGCATGCAGTTCCTTTAGCCTAGCCTTTGCCAACTGGGTGCCCGACATACTTTTTGGACTCAAGCACTTTTCAGTGCCAGCAAGAACAGTCACCCGCTGCCACAAACATTCTGTAGGTCCTGAAAGCTTGTAGATATTTTCTGGGCTGTTTTCAGAAAATTTTAGAAAATATGTTTTCTTCTTATTTATTTCTGCAAGCCTGTGGAGCCCCCTGAATATTTAAATACAATACTCTTATCTTGGGGGTATTTTTTAAAAAAACCTAACTACACTGTTAGTGGTAATGATGTATGTAAATGAATATAATATAAAATCTGGAATGACATCTGATTTTGTCGTCAAAACACACATTCTTAAATATGCAGAAGTTTTAAAGAAATGGTGCTTCTGCATCCCTGGAGACTGTTATCTTACAAGACACTGTTCCATCGATGTGACAGGGAAGGTGAGATGCCTCTTCTGAGCTGCTGACTGCCTCTTTTATTTGAAGTACTTACAATGATGGGTTTCTTTTTAAAAAATACATGTGCTGACCAATAAATCTGGAGCGTTTTATAATAAATAAAAAAATGCAATTGGTTCTTCTCACCAATTTTCATTGACTAAACATCCTCACCTTATTTTGTTTTTATATCTTGGCCTCTGTTTACCCATCAGGCAATCACCATCCCTCTCAGCCTTGATTTATCCCTCTCACCCAGAGCTTTGATCAGGTCCTTTGATGTTTTATGTAACATCCTCTGTGTTGCTAGAGAAATGAGCAGAGACTATTTAAAGTTTAATCAGATTATATTGGCTTTCCCAGCTCAGGGCCATGGATCAATCAACTTAACAAGGTCTACCACTAGGGGCTCTCGCGATGGGCGCTCATGCAAAAAAATAATAATAAAATAAATTCCTGGCCATTGGCACCAGCTCATATTTTGAGAGAACTTTGCACAGCACAGAGCACACCAGCAACCAACCTGTTGCTCCCAAATGACAACTGATTTGGCAAAGATATACAGGGGGAGATGGATGTGAAAGCATTTGAGGTTACTAGACAGCAAATGCCAAGGGAAAGGAAGTTTGTTT
The DNA here is from genome assembly GCF_965153285.1 of Podarcis tiliguerta. NCBI lineage: Eukaryota > Metazoa > Chordata > Lepidosauria > Squamata > Lacertidae > Podarcis > Podarcis tiliguerta. The sequence goes on from NC_139549.1 coordinate 42,463,759, forward strand.
GGCTCACAGCCATATTAACGATGTCAATGTCATTGGCCAGAGGGCGTTAGAGGTGCAGCAAGGCACATGCCCACAGACAGGAAATCCTACAACTGATGCCCTGTCCTCTGCTTAGGAACTAAGCCAGGGAAGAACACACAAGTTGGCATCAAGGAAGTGCTCAAGGCATCAAGGACATTTCTTTTTAGATTATATGGGCAAGTCAAAATCCATAGATTTGAGACGCAGACTCATAATATTATTATTTCAAAATTGTTGTTCATGTTTCAATAGGTGAAGATGATGGTTTAGCATATACATGTTGGGAAAAGAGTTGCCTCAGAAGATGGCATAATGGCCCCTGCTTCCTCCCTGCACCCCACCCTGGGGCACATTTTCCACATAGCTCTTGACACATCTTCTTAGGCTGCAATCCTATATCCATTTTCCTGGGAGCAGAACCCACTGAACACAAAGAGACCTTCTTCTGAGTCTCAGTGTATATGATTGTTTTAGAAGTGCAAAAGCAGGAATCATTCAGTTTGTAATGGAACGGTTAATTCTGTAAGTTTCTTGTGAGTAGGCCTGTATACACTGCCTATGTAAATAATAAGAATAATAGTATCTCCTGCTTATTCAAAAAATATGTTTCACTCAGGCTGTAGGTTTAAGAATACCATCATCATATTATCAGATGATGCATTCTGTGTCCTTGTCCATGAATAGACTATTCAGCCAATTGCTCAAGTGATGTACAGCAAAGTCCTAATCTGCATAATGCCCATATGTCCTTCTGAAAACAAGTGTCACAGGGACTGCTGCTGTCACTGTTTGTGGCCTGGCCTGATTCTTGCTTTTGCTCCAGCTGCTGGTGTTTTGCTTCCAGGGGAAATGCTTTAGGGCATCCACAACCTCAGTCCTGAAAACAGCCCCATAAGCTCAACTAAAGGATGCCTCTCCACTGGTCCCTGGAATCGGAACAGCAGCAAAGGTGGGCCTGAACAGATGCCCTGCTTTTCCTAGTGCTCTGGATTTAGTGAGCTTCTTGAGAAATCCCAGGTATGCTTTTGCTGCTGCTCTAATGCCAGCAGAATTGCTGCAGCCCTGCCATCAGCAAACCCTTCACTGCAAGATGGATCCGTCCATCCCACCCCCCACCCCACCCCCGCCATTTCTGCCAAGCTGAGCTCCTGGAAGCCTCTCCCTGCTGCAATGTATTTTCTTATTCAATCTAACTGGAGCAATATTCTGGCCTGATGTGTATGGGATCAGCAGGCAATTGTTCTTCTGCAGAGAGAAAAAGCAAAAGAAAGGGAAGCAGAATTCTCCAGCGAGTCAGGGTGATGGATTGATCTACTGACAAACACACTTGTGTGTGTGTGTGTTATAATGCCGCAGTAAGCAATGAAACACACACACAGGTTGCAACATTTCAGCAGGACTACAAATCAGGATGGTCCAATGAGGAAGCAGCATTATACTGAATAAAACCATCTAACTCAGTATTATCAACACTGGCAGCAGCTCTCCAAAGGTTTCAGGCAGGGGGCCTCTCCCAGCCATGCCTGAAGATGACAGCCCAAGGATCTCACCTGTACCCATCTGCAGGTAAAGCAGGTGAGCTGCAGCCCTTCTGCCATCTTCTTCCTGTATTTGAACTCCTCCAGTCCTTCATTCTCTGGCCACTTGTCCCCACACCCCACCCCACCCCTGCCACCACCAACTCCATCCCTCCCACCCTTAACTGCCATATTTCTATCATGAGCATCCATCAACCATAACCCTCCGATTACGAGCTTTTGTTTTAAAAAAACACGTAAGTTTCTAGCAGTTGCAAGACCTGAAATATGGGGCAAAAGGTACAGGCATTCTTCATTCTGTTATGAGAAACCAACCAGCTCCCAGCCCCCATCCCTACCTGCCCCACTCCTACCAGAAGTGGGGAGATTCCTCTGTAAGGTAGATCTAAGCCTCGCTGAATAGGAAGGGCATTTCTCTGGGGTCCCTGACAGTCGGTAAAGAAGGTAAAGGACCTCTGCACAGTTAGGCCCAGTCAAACTCATCTCGCTTCAGCCCGAGGGAGCCAGCATTTGTCCACAAATAGCTTTCTGGGTCATGTGGCCAGCATGACTAAAGTGCTTCTGGCGCAGTGAGACACCTTGACGAGTGCCAGAGAGCATGGAAACCTATTTATCTACTTGCACTGGCATGTTTTCAAACTGCTAGGTTGGCAGGATCTGGGACAGAGCAACGGGAGCTTACCCCGTTGCACAGACTTGCAGTGCTGACTTTCTGGTCAGCAAGCCCCAGAAGCTCAGTGGTTTAGACCACAGCGCCACATGCTCCAGTAGCGGGCACTGGCTGGTGATGCAGGTCTGTTGCTCACTGGCAGAACATCTGCTTTACCTGCAGAAGCTCCCAGGTTCAATCTCCAGCATTTCCAGGAAGAGCTGGGCAAGAACCCTGCCTGGCACCTTGCACAGCTGCTGACAGTCAGTGTGGGCAATACTGAGCTAGATGGACCAGTGGCCCGACTCAGTATAATGCAGTTGCCTAGGTTTCTATTATGTCATGTCCATGGTTGGCTCTTCCTAATCCCAATAGGATTTTTCAGAGCATGAAGGATTCCCTGAAGCCATCTTGGGCACAGACAGGAAAGAGGGAGGAGGAAAAACTCAGATGCAAGAAGCAAAATGTTTTATTTTGTATAAATCAAAGAGAGAGCACAGCCCGCTTCTCTTACATACACATGTGTTGTTGTGCCTTGTTGGGTTAGGAAACTCAGGTGCCTCCAAAGCAGGTGGGGAAGCCAGAGCCTGGAACCGACAAGGATGCCTGGATGCTGATGATTCAGACAAAAGCTTGGCTCCTGGAGAGGGGAAGGAGAGGGGGAGGGAGGGGGGAATGTAGATACCAGAAATACTGAATTGAAATTTATTCACATTTGCCAGCACCTCTTTCTAATTTAAAGACTCAGTTTCCTCCCTGTTTCTGTCCATCTCATTTTGAAAATCTGATCTCCCACCTTCATTGGGATTCAACCCTAATGTTGCAATCATCATCATAGGTGAACTTACCAAGATGTGCGCTTCCACAAGAAAAGCCAAATGTTCAAAGCCATCTCAGGTCCCCTGTAAACATCACACAACTTGCATTTAAATGAAAACATTTGTGAAAATCTGAGCTGCTCAGATTTAATTTCTTAACTGGCTCTTAATGAGCTCATCTGCCAGCAAGCTAAGGAGAGGAAACTACAATTGATATTAGGAATATTAAAGCATGGCAGATGGAACAAATCATCTCATCTCAGCAAAGTGGATGCCAGCTTCACCAACCAGGTGCCCTCCAGATGTTTTTGACATCAGCCCCAGCCAGCAATGATTTTGACATAGTGGCCAGATCACTAACAGTCATAGTCCTGTCTTGTCAGGTTTTGGGCATCACATTTCAAGAAGAACAGTGACCAACCCAGATGTATCAAGAGGTGGGATGCCAGGAAGGTGGAGAGTCTGGAAACCAAGTCCCATGAAAGAGCTGTGCAGGTTGCTTAATAGTATGAGCAGCTGGAGAGTGTGTGAGCCAATGGCAGATGGCCTTAAGTATATGAAGGGCTGTCACAAGGAGGAGGGAGCAGGCTTGTTCTGAGTGGAAATTGCAGCAAGGAAGCTGATTTCTTTTAGGCATGAGGAAAACTTGCTAACAGGAGGAGTTTCTTGGCAGAGTAAGAACCTTCACATGCATTTAAGCAGAGGCCAAGCAGCCATCTGTCAAGCGGGTTGAGCTGGATGACCTCCTAAGGTCCCACCCAGTTCCAAAATGCTATGGAGGCGGGTGGCTAAAACTATTTTAAAGATACCCACTCCAGTTGCCTTGCTTTTCACATTTCATCCGGGGTGAATGCAAAGGACACAGGGGCTGCATCGTCCAGACTAGAATGAGGGAGCTTACAGTAGCTGGTGGGTTTGAATGACTGCCTAAAGCCAGCTTTGTGTGCTGTATTGTGCTATCTCACTCATAAGACCTGCTGTTCTGCCCCCCCCCCCAATATTTGTAGATTCTTCAGAGCTTCTGTAACAAGGATCAGAAGCACCGTAATTAGGGGGTGGGGGACATTGTAAAATGTACATTCCAACTTCACTTGTATATTTTGTTTTGCATTTTAAAAAAAAGAAAAATCCCTCCACAACTGCTTTGGGCTGCCCTTTCCATCTTTACACTTTTGGGGCAACAGATTCCAGGGATGAGAGTAAGTTTCCATCTCCTGGTAGATTGCCAAAAACTTTTTTTGATATGACTGAAAGCATGGACTTAGTTGATTTTTGGAGAATGAAGAACCCTCTGGGAAGAGAGGGAACTTTCTTCTCTGAGGCTAAAATGACTTGGACAAGAATCGATCAAATCTGGATAACCAGGGGATTGGTTCTGAAGAGTAGCAAAGTGGAGATTTGCCCAAAAACTTGTTCTGACCATAATGCCGTGAAGATGGAAATGAAACTGATGCCAACTGGTTCCTTTAGATGGAGGATGAACGATACTTTGTTTAGGAATGAAGAGGTGACTACGAAGGCCCAAAAAACTCTAAGAGACTATTTTGAGATAAATATGAATACCACAGTGGAAAAAAGAGTAATTTGGGATGCAAGTAAAGCGGTTATGAGAGGATTCCTAATACAACAGAATGCAATTAAGAAGAGAATTCAGAATGAAAAAAAGGATAAAATCCTGGGGAAAATAAAGGAAGGAGAGAAGAAACTGAGAACAAATCCAAAGTCACAGGAGATTCTGAAAGAGATAAAGTTGTATCAAGTACAATATATGAAGTTGATGAATCAGGAAATAGAATGGAAGATTAAACAGATGAGGCAAAAGACATTTGAATCGGCAAATAAGTGTGGGAAACTGTTGGCCTGGCAAATGAAAAAAAGACAAAAACTTAATACTATTATGGATTTGGAAGTGGAAGGAAAGAATATACAGAACCCAGTAGAGATAAGGAAGTGTTTTCAGAGGTATTTCAAGCAACTTTATACACAGGAGAAGCAGAAATAAATGGATATTGACCGATTTCTGAAAATAAATGGACTACATAAAATCTCTCAAGAAAAACAGCTAATTTTGAACGGTAAAATAACGGATCAGGAGGTGGAAGGGGCCATTCAGAAGATGCAATTAGGCAAATCTCCAGGACCAGATGGACTGACTTCAAGATATTACAGATCTTTGAAAGAATGGTTAATACAACCATTGAAGGAAGTCTGCAATGAAATTTTGGAAGGGAGAAAGGCACCTGAGTCGTGGAAAGAAGCTTATATTACACTTATACCGAAAACAGAGATTGAAAAGACACAGCTTAAGAACTACCGCCCTATTTCACTTCTTAATGTGGATTACAATTTTTTTGCAGATATTTTGGCCAAAAGATTAAAAAAGGTGTTAGTAGAAGAAATTCATAAAGACCAAGCGGGCTTTCTCCCGGGGAGACATTTGTCTGACAATACAAGGAACATAATTAATATCTTAGAAAAATTACAAGTGAATATTAATACAAAGGCAGTTCTGATATTTGTGGATGCAGAGAAAGCCTTCGACAACATTTCTTGGAGTTTTATGAAAAAGAATCTACAGGGGATGGGGGTAGGGCAAGGTTTTGAAAATGGTATAGGTGCAATTTATTCAGAACAAAAGGCAAAATTAATTGTGAACAATGTAGTGACAAAAGAGTTTAAGGTTCAGAAAGGGACACGACAAGGCTGTCCAATCTCTCCACTGCTCTTCATATCGGTCCTTGAAGTTTTGTTAAATATGATTAGAAAGGACCAAGAGGTTAAAGGTATACAAGTGGGAGCTAAACAGTACAAATTGAAAGCTTTTGCTGATGATTTAGTATTGACTTTACAGGAGCCAGAATCTAGTACTAAAAGGGTATTGGAACTGATTCAAGAATTTGGACAGGTAACAGGTTTTAAGTTGAATAAGGTGAAAACCAAGGTCTTAGAGAAAAATTTATCCCCGAATGAGAGGGAAAAGTTTCAGGAGGAGACAGGATTAACATTGGTTAAGAAAGTGAAATATTTAGGGGTTAATATGACTGCCAAAAATGTGAATTTATTTAAGGACAGTTATGAAACATGTTGGATTGAAGTGAAAAAGGATCTAAAAATATGGTCAAAGTTGAAGTTATCGTTGTTAGGCCGAATTGCTGTGATAAAAATGAATGTGTTGCCAAGGATGCTGTTTTTGTTCCAAACATCGCAAATTTTGGATAAGATGGATTGTTTCAAGAAGTGGCAGAAAGATATTTCTAGATTTGTTTGGCAGGGCAAAAAGCCTTGAATAAAATTTAAGATATTAACTGATGCTAAAGAAAGAGGTGGATTTGCCCTGCCAGACTTTAAACTTTATTATGAATCAGCTGCTTTTTGCTGGCTGAGAGAATGGCTGCTTCTTGAAAACACTGAAGTCTTGGACTTAGAAGGTTTTAATAACGCAATTGGTTGGCATGCATATTTGTGGTATGATAAGGTAAAAGTACATAAAGCGTTTAAAAATCATATTGTCAGAAAAGCATTGTTTAACGTTTGGATAAGATATAAGGATTTGTTAGAAAAGAAAACCCCAAGATGGTTGTCTCCAATGGAAGCGAAGGCTCTGAAAAAACTCAATATGGAGGCCAAATGGCCGAAGTATTGGGAAATTCTGGAACAGGATGGAGACAGAATAAAATTACAGAGCTTTGAAAAATTGAAAAACAAAGTGCGAGATTGGCTCCATTATTACCAAATAATGGAGGCATACAATCTGGACAAAAAAGTTGGTTTCCAGGTGGAAAAATCAAAATTGGAAACAGAATTGTTAGATCCAAAGACTAAGAATTTGTCAAGAATGTATAATTTGCTATTGAAATGGAACACTCAGGATGAAATGGTGAAATCAGCTATGATTAAATGGGCACAAGATGTTGGACATAATATAATGATGGGAACTGGGAACAGTTATGGACCACAGGTATGAAATTTACCACATGTAGAGATTAAGATATATTAAGATATTAAGATCAAGATAAAAATTAGGTAAGATAGAGGGAAGGGATTTGCTGATCAAATACATGAACTGGAATACAGTGAAGGGAGGTGTGGGGAAGTCTGGGAAATAAGTAAATGCAAGGAATATTATGAAAATGGAATTGTTTTTATCTGTTTCTCTTTTTTTCTTTTTTGTGTTGTTCTTTTTGTTGTTTTGTATTTTTGTACTTTTGTACTTTTGTTGTTTTTTCATTTTATCTAAAAACTTTAATAAAAATATTATATAAAAAAAAAGAAATTTACCACATGTAATGCCTTAAGAGAAAACATAATGAAAATGATTTATAGGTGGTACATGACACCAGTCAAGCTTGAAAAAAATTATCATTTGCCCGACAATAAATGTTGGAAATGCAAAGAGATTGAAGGTACATTCTTTCATCTTTGGTGAACATGCCCAAGGATTAAGACATTCTGGGAGATGATCTATAATGAAATGAAAAAGGTATTTAAATATACCTTTCTGAAGAAACCAGAGGCCTTTCTCCTGGGCATGGTCGGCCAATTGGTGTTAAAGAAGGACAGCACTTTCTTTATGTATGCAACAACAGCAGCAAGAATACTTATTGCGAAGTATTGGAAGACACAAGATCTACCCACCCGGGAAGAATGGCAGATGAAGTTGATGGACTACATGGAACTGGCGGAAATGACTGGCAGAATCCGAGACCAAGGAGAGGAGTCGGTGGAAGAAGACTGGAGAAAGTTTAAAGACTATTTACAGAAATACTGCAAAATTAATGAATGTTAAAATGTTGGAATGAAGTTATATGGCTTTAGTAGAAATGTTATAAGGATTTAAGTATAAATAGATTAATGGAATTTTAAAAGTAAAATAAGGTTAGAATGTGTTAAGATAATTATTTGACAGATAACAGAGGAAGATGGAAAGGAATCGCTGAAACATTTGACAGAAGTGGAATACAAAAAGGGAGGTGTGAGGAGGTCGGTGAAACAAGTGAATGAAATATATTGAAATTGTTTGAGTGTTTTAAATTGTTTTGTTTTGTTTTGTTTTGTTTTGTTTAATGTGTTTAGTGTTACGTAGTGTCTTTTTATTGTATTGTATTGGTTTTTATTTTTCTGTTTTTGTTTGGGTTTGCAATGTTTAAATTGTTCAAAAAGCAATAAATATTATTTTTTTTAAAAAAGAAGAGAGTAAGTTTCCATCTCCTCCCCACTAAAACCCCAGTTCCCTGCAACTGACTTCAAACAAAAGTCACACACACACAAACACAGCTCTTTCAGTTATGTAGACGGTGTTTCCTATAAAGAAATGTTTTATTAACACATCCAAGCTGCCTGGTGTTGCTTCAGCAGTTTTGATCACAGCAGGACCTGTGAAAATGTCCTCCAAAGGCAGCCTCCTCGCAAAATGTTTTCTAATGTGTTTTAAGCACTTAACTGCAGCAGTGGGGTGTCCATCCATCTGGGAGCTGGAGCTCCAACCGAAGTTGGAGAAATAAATCCTCATGGCAGACATGACCAAGAAATGGAAACATTTGGAGCTGGTGGACACTTTGAGCAAAAAAGCAAACCAACTCCAATGTGTGTGATGCGACACCTCTAGAGCTTGCTTTCCCATATAAAGCTTTGTGTGTACAGAAGAGTACTGTACTTCTATTTATGTGCACATTGACTTATATGGCCACCCCCACCCCAGTCTTTGGGCCCACAGGGAAGAGCTATAAAAATGCAAATTTTGAAACTAAGTCAAAACTTCCCATGGAACTGCATCCACACAAAAAGTATAAAAATATAAGAACATAAGTAGAGCCCGCTGGATCAGGCCAGTGGGGGCCCATGTGGCCCAACATCCTTATCACAGGCAAAAGAGCCCTTTCCCACCCTGGGGGCCCCAGCAACCGGCAGTCAGAAACATCGCTGCCTTCAACTGTGGGAGGAAGAGCATAGACTCCTTTGTGCCCTTCAATAGTCCTCTCCTCCTCCATCCATTTGTCCAATCCTCTTTTAAAGCCGTCTAGGTTGGGAGACATCACGGCCTCCTATGGGAGGGAGTTTCCTAGTTTAACTATATACCATGTGAATAAGTACTTTCTTTTCCTTGTCTTAATCTTCAAACGTTCAGCTTCATTAACATTAAAAAATCCAGGCCAAACCAGAAGATCTTGCAACACTTCTTAGAAAATGCTCTGGCTGTGGAGCTGTGGAGAAACTACTGAGACTATGGCTGGGTACACACTCATTCAAAACACATTCTTTCTATCAAAGAATCCCAGGCACTGTAGTTTGTTGTGTGGTTGTGGGAATTGCAGCTATGTGAGGGGTAAATTACAGTGCCCATAATTCTTTGAAAGGAAGAAGGTGCTTTGAATAATGGCATCGTGTGGATGCAGCCGTTGCCCCCTTGCTGCACAGATGGTGCAGGCCAAGAAAATCACTCTGTAAAGAATGCAATTGGGCACATGAACCCCTGCCTGTATGAAGGACCTGGAGATATTTGGTAAAAGGTAAAGGTAAAGGGACCTCTGACCATTAAGTCCAGTCGTGACCGACTCTGGGGTTGCGGTGCTCATCTCGCTTTATTGGCCAAGGGAGCTGGCGTACAGCTTCTGGGTCATGTGGCCAGCAGGACTAAGCCACTTCTGGCGAAACAATAGTTGCACCAATATTGGTATTGGCACAAGTGAACACTTATTAGAAGGAAAACTGGTGTCCAGAATCCACTCATCTCTCCTTTACTAAAAGGACAGAGGAATGCAAACCTGCTGTCCAGAGGGCTGCTGGCTGGAAGTTGTTTGGAAAAGTCTACTGTAATGGTTCTAGGGGTTGCTCGTGCGTAAGCTTGTCCCAACGTCTGGCTGGGTTGCCTGAGTGAACCATTCCTGTCTGGGCAGCCACTCGCCCGTGACCGTCTCAATCACTGGCAGAATCCGTCAGTGGGCGTTTCTTAAACTTATTCCAGCAAAGAAGTTCTTTGACGCCCAGTCCTCACCTACTCTCCCTGCGCGGAAGCCTTCTGCGCAAGGAGGGCGTGGGCAGTGGAGGACCCCTTCTCTCCCCGCTGGTCCCCGGCAAGGAGTCATGGGATCGCCTCGCCGATTCCCCCATCTCCCCCCCTTCTCCACTGGAGCTACGCCGATTCTCTCCCCCAGAAGATGGGCTGCCCCTCCCACTCCCGGGACGCTCTCTGGGATCCCTTCGGAGCTTGCTCTCTCCCTCGGACACTGATGGCAGTTCCCTGACATCTACAAAAAGAAAACCTATAGAAAGACTCTAAAGTAATCCAGTAGAAGTCTGCTTCCTCAGTGAGGAAGTGCAAAGAAGGGAGAAAGAGCCTTGCCTCCCCAACCTCAACCAAGCCCAGCTGAGCAAGTAGCCTCTCCTAGGGCAGGACTAAGAACAGCAGAAGCAGCTGGGAAGGGGAAAGGGGGAAATAGTTTTGTGGGTCTTTGTTGCTCAATTTGTGCTATTTTATGCATTGTGGTATTTTATGCATTGTGACTTGCAGTCATTTTTTATTTATCATAGTTTAGTAATCATTTATTGTAATGGTTAAGAGTGAATTTCTGTTTAATTATTATTTGCTGGTGGTTTGAGAGTTAATTTTATTGTGTACTATTCTAACAGATTGTTGAATATTACTTTATTTGATATGTCATTCTATTTTAAAGTTATGTTTTACTGTGACTTTTTGTATTGGATCAGATTATTATAAGGTGTATTCCTTATATATTGCTCTAAACTGCCTTGTGTATAGTAATATAGAAAGAAATTAAAAGTGAAATAAAAAAATGAAATGAAAGATGCCAGCACTTTACCTTAGTCTTTTCCTAGGTATTTCATCATGATACTGTTTACATCATCTTCCTTCCCCTCGGCTTCAGACCGCCAGTCATCTTTCGCGCCCTCCGGGCTTCTTTTCCCAACACATCCTTCCCCTTCCAGCCTCGGGATCCTTGGCCGACTCTTGATGCTGTCAGCACTTTTGAAAGATACAACTGAGCCAGAAGACGAAGACGAGTCAGAGAGGTTTCCAGGGTCCTCTTGGGGTTTTGGACTTGGTGATAAAGTGGCCTTTATCTCAGAGAGCAAAGTGTGGTTGGGCGAGACTTGGTCTTCAAAACGGACACTCATGGACCTCTGGCCTTCTCTCCTCTCTTTGGGACCTCTGGCCAGGCTGCTGGTTGACTGGCCTTTCCGGACGGCTGGAAGGAAGTCATCTGAGTCATCATTCGTTTTCCTCTCATAGCTCAGAGTTGGTATTTTCCAAGAGAGTGGATCAGTTTCCTTTCCCTCACTTGGAACATCACCAAATCTTCTGTTCTGAAAGACCAGAGGTTCTTTTCCTAAATCTGTGTCTGTCGTTTCTTCCAGGGATGCCTCCAGGCAACTTCTCCATGGTTTAAGTCGCAAAGTGCTGAACATTTCTCCACCCAGGGCTGGGGAGCTGAGCTTTGAGTAGGTGTCATCTATGTTCTGAATGAGAGAATCATAGGACCCAAACTTGGAGACCCTTTTCAGAGCTGGGGAGAGGTTTGGCCGTGCCATGCTCTCAGATGATATGCTCCTCAAACTAGAGGAGCGGACCAGGCCAGCTCGAGAACTTTCACCAATTCCCTCCAGAGTTACTGGGAGATCTTCATCATCTTTCAAAGTCTTGCATCTTCTAAGGGATGAGGCTCCTGTTGTTTGGTAAATAGGCAAAGAGGAGGCATCATCTAACACCAAGTTCCCTGGCTCTTTGTCCTTCAGTCTTTTTCTTCGCAGCTCTTCAACATATTCAGAAAGTGCAGAGGAGGAGCGTGACAACTTGTCTTCTGCTGAAGGGGACACCCTTTTGAGCACAGAAGGGGACAAAGGACTTGATAACATCTCTTCTGCCACTGCTGGAGAGGACATCCTTCTCGTAATGGATGGAGACACAGCTCCTAACTTTTGGAGAGTGAAAAGCTCCTCATTTGAAATGGGTTTCCCATAATCTGGTCTTTGGGTACCGAAGGAAGGGCTTTGATTAGTTTTGCCAAAATCAGCACCCCCTGCACTCCTTCCATATCCCCTTCGTTCTGCACCTAAGGGAGACAGCTGCTGGCTTGTTTCTTGATCCTTGTTTATCCTGGGACAAAAGGTGAAACAACAGCCACTGAGCAAAGCATTACATGGGACAACAGACTTCAACATCCATCATTTATTTTTAAAACTAAAAAAGAAAAGAAGTCTTTATTGAATGGCTTCATATCACATCTACAAATTCACTATGGAGTGATCCAGACTTAGTCTGGTAACTTAAGGCCTACTGATTTCAGTAGGTCTACTCTGAGTTATGTAAGTCTGAATCCAACCCTATGATTTCAAGAAAAGCAAACAGGAATGCAAATACAGTAATTGATTCCTATGGATAGTGTCCCAATTTAACCTTTCATATTAGATTTTCAAAAGGTCCATAGACCAGGGGTGGAGCGGAGCCCTTGTCAGCCCAAGGGTTTTAGCTCCTCCCAGGAGCCACGTGTTGGTGATGTGCAGGGCTGGAGGGCAAAAGTGGGTGGAGCCAATGGCAAGCAGTGGGCGGGCAGCAGATGAATCTCATGCAGTAGGTGATATTGGAAGCATGCAAAAACCAGAGGTTTTTAAGCACAGCAAGACATGCCCTGCACCTCCATCCAAGAGACATATAAATTTAGTTTCTACATGAACCAAGCAGTGCTAGCCATTTCCACAATGTTCCTGTGGAAAGTGGGCACAAAATCCTGGTTTTGCCAAGTGTTTTTTAGAGAATTAATTTGATTAAGTGCTGGTCATATGTTCTGCGTTTTATGATTCTATGATATGTAAATGATTTTTCTCAGTGCTTTTGTTATTTTAGGAAAAAAGGTGCCGGTACTCTCCATTAAGTTGTTACCGTAATTGTCACACTTTAAACATTTGGGGGCAGGAGAGGTCCTGGTACTACATACCCTTGAGCAATCCCAGAAAAACGAACTGCACACCCCCATAATATATTTTTTTCAAACAAGTTGGTGGTTTAAACAATCTCTTATAAACAATTAAACATTATTCAAGGACACATTCAAGGCAGACAAAAACTGCTCAAGGAGCACAGAAAAGAGCTGGGAAGAGTCCTGAAAGGCTCAAAATCTTCCACCACCTGGGTATAACTGTTTCAGAATTGTACAAACTCCAGTTTTTCCTGAAAGATTTCTGCAGAATTATTCCTACCTTCCCAGAAAACTGTCAGTTTGGTTTGGTTTCTCAAAAAAGAAAAGGGGAAACAAATAACTTTAAAGGGAAACTGAGGCAACAGAGAGACTCAGAAGGTTGGGCATCAGGAAGTCCTGATCATCCTCAACAGCAGCAGTGCAATCTGACTCAGTATATCACCCCGATATAACTCATTATTTGGGGATACTCATAAGTGATGCAAGCCCCCAGCAAATGTTCCCCTTCCTCTTTTGAATTGGACACTTCAGGTACAAAAAAATAACAATTCTCCTGAAGGCGACAACAGCCAGTTATTTTGTGTTTTGTGTGTTATTATAAGCCAATCTTTTTCTGTCGTTTTGTTCATACCTTCCCTTTCCCAGCTTTGTTTCACATATTCATTGTAGCTATTAATATTTTCTATACTTTTTACAAATACTCCACCCCCCCTTCTGACAACCTTTTTGAAAGATCTCAGCAGCCCATTGATATCTGTTCCTCTTGTAAGACTTTGAATGTAGCTGCTGAGCATCAGAACAGCCCGGCAGCAGGATCAGGCCAAAAGCGCCTCATCTAGTCCAGCACCTTGTATCTCGATTTCCTGAAGCCTTTTGACAAAGTCCCCCATGATATTCTTCTGAAGCTAGTAAAATGCAGGGTGGATGAGGCAGCTGTTGGGTGGATTTGTTCCCGGTTGACTGACCGAACCCAAAGAGTACTCACTAGTAGCGGTTCCTCATTATCCTGGAAAAAAGTAGCAAGTCCTACTTCCGGGTCTGAGCGCCAGCGGAAATGGCTGCTTTCCTCTGATCTCTCAGAGGAAGAGCTCCGAGAAGGACGGGGTTTTACCGCTTCGACGACGCGGGAACCCCCTGAACCCGCAGGCGGGGAAAGCCTACGGCCGTGGGACTCAGCGGGCAATGAAAGCGCAGCTCCAGATCGTCTCCGGGACGAAAAAACAGCCCCGGAGAACAGAGGGGGGGCTGTGAGGCTATCGCTACCTTCTCAGAGCGATGTCGCATTGCCGGACTGGAGAGCGCTCGACCTCTTCTTGTTACAATTTGGATTACAAAACAGAATAATCGTGAGTAAAATGCAGTAAATTTGAAGGACCTTAATTTGGAAAAATTGAATTGGAAAAGAATCGGGACTTTAAATTTCTTTAAGAATGATCGGATCAGAAGCGGAAAGGTCTAAACAGGAAGTCAGCCTTCCGCTTTGTATATAGTAGAAAGTAAAGACTGTGCTATAAACATTCTAAAACAAGAGACTGAAAAATCTATTCTGAAGCCATAGAAAGGACTGTAACCCCCCTCCCAAGGATTGGAAAGGAGGGGGAGAGACCTGAAAAAGTTCAAACCCCCGGGAGTAAGAGGCTGCGGTAAAAGAAGCACCGCTCTGACCCCCAGGTCCTGAGCTGTCAAACTTGAAAATACAAGCCTCAGAAAGGGGATTGTGGACGGCGCTTGCTAAATGAGAGTTGAAATTGTCACAAAATTGTTATAAAGGAGTTGGAACTGCCACAAAAGTGTTGCAAAAAGGACTGGAATTCTTAAAGTATGAATGCAATATTGCCTTGATTGTAAACTAAAGGACATTTTGTTTCTTCTAACTTTGGGATCTTAGAGTCCCCCTAGTGGGCATAGACATTGCTACAAAGTTTCTTGGTAACTTTCCACTGTAACATCTTATTGTAACTTCTTATCGGACTGTCTGCCAGTGTTACAAGCCCAGCTGCAGCCTGACTGTGGGAAAGTTTATCTTATGGCTGAGAAAGAGAGTTTTTATCAGGAAAAGACGACAAGATCAGGCAAATCCTTTCTCCCAGGAAGAAGAGGATCTTTAGACCCTACAGGAGGTAGTACCTCACAACAGAAAGGGAAAGGAATGTCGAATACAGATGAACTGATAAGTTCTGGCTTTGCAAGGCTACAAGGAGCCATTGATAAACTTACTGTGGAGGTGTCAGAGACGAAAAGGGAGGTTGCAGAAATAAAAAAAAAAGTGGCAGAAACGAACAAGGGGATTGCAGAAGCATCCTCTAAAATAGACCAAAATACATTAAGCATTTGGCAAAATACAGATTCAATTCAAAGACTATTGGACGATTCTGCTAAAACACGAAAGATCGCAGAGGAAGCTAGACAGGCTGTAGCGGCTACAGAGGAGAAACTACCACCTATGACCAGACAGCTTGAGGACTATAAAGCTAAGTTCTCCTTAATTGAACTGAAAGAACGGGAGGCAAATCTGAGGATCAGAGGCTTGCCAGAAATTGAGAAGGAGAGCCTACGGGACTACCTGAGACAAGAATTTGAGAAATTTTGGGGATTGGACCCGGAAAAGGAAGAATTTAAAATTTTGAGTGCTTTTCGATTGGGAAGAGCAAGTAAAAAGATTAAAACCAGAGATTGCTTGATTGCATTAAGATCTAAAGAGGAAAGGGATAAGATCTTAGGGTTGCATTTTCAAAAACCTTTGGAAATTTCTCAATCGAGAGCTGAAATTTTCAAGGACATCCCCAAACATCTTCTTGACCTTAGAGCCAGATATAAAGATCTGGTGACCTTGCTGAGGAGAAACAGTATTATTTTCAGGTGGGAGTTCCCAGAAGGGCTTTCTTTTAATTTCAAAGGACGAAAGATAAAAATAAAATCAGTGGAAGACAGAAATAGCTTTTTGGAAGCCTACAGGGAGGACCTACAGAAAGGGACGGTAGATCTACTAGAAGAAAAAAGAAAGAAGACAGCAGAGGCAATACTGAATTTGAACCTGGACGGAAAGGCACCACCGGGAGCGGAAGAGGACAAGCTATCAGAAGCAGCGGGAGGAACAGAATAACAACAACACAACATGTCTCTGCAACTTTTGAGTTGGAATTGTAACGGCCTAAATACAGGTCAAAGGAGGAAATCTATTTTTCATATACTAAAAAGAGAGCAATTGGACCTGATTTGTTTGCAAGAAACACATGTGACTAGGCTTCACAGGAAAATTCTAATTAATAAAAAGTTGGGACAAGAATTTATCTCATCGGATAAAGTTAAAAAAAGAGGAGTCGTAATTTATGCAAAAGAAGGCCTTTCACCAAAATTTGTCTTTAAAGATGAGCATGGAAGATATTTGGCCATTGAAATACAATATTACGGACAGAAATACTTGATGGTGGGCGTGTATGCGCCCAATGAAGGGAAATCTGAATTCTTTAAAAGGTTGCATGAGGCATTGCTGGACTATATGGAATACAATGTGATTTTAATGGGAGACATGAATGGAGTAGTTTCAACAAATATGGACAAGGCACAAAGACAGGTAGTTACCAAAGATGGGAGACTACCGAAAACTTTTTTTGAAATGACTGCTAACTTGGACTTGATTGACATTTGGAGAACGAAGCATCCTTTGGAAAGAGAGGGAACCTTCTTTTCTGAAGCCCAAAAGACTTGGACCAGAATCGACCAAATTTGGACCACTAGAGAACTGGCCCCAAAGATAAAAAAAGTGGAAATCTGCCCAAAGACTTGCTCCGACCATAACGCTGTTAAGATGGTAATGAACTTACAACCAATTGGATCCTTTAGATGGAGGATGAATGACTCTCTTTTCAGAAATGAAGAATTTGTTAAGAAGGCCCAGAAGACTATGAAAGACTATTTTGAGATAAATCTGAATACCACAGTGGAGAAAAGAATCATTTGGGACGCAAGCAAAGCTGTTATGAGAGGATTTTTGATACAACAGAATGCACTTAAGAAAAGATTACAACAGGAAAAAAGAGAAAAGATTCTAGATAAGATCAAGGAAGGTGAAAAGAGATTAAGAACAAATCCAAAATCACAGGAAATATTAAGAGAGATAAAGTTGCACCAAGTACAATACATGCAATTGATAAATCAAGAGATTGAATGGAAAATTAGACAGATGAGACAAAGAACATTTGAATCGGCAAACAAGTGTGGAAAGTTATTGGCATGGCAAATAAAGAAGAGACAAAAAATGAATACTATTATAAATTTGGAAGTTGAAGGAAGAACGTTGCAACATCCCAACGAGATTAGGAGTGCTTTCCAAAAATATTTTTAAAAGCTTTATTCTCAACAACCACAAAAAGAAACAGAGATAGAAGAATTTTTGAAAGTGAACGGGCTACCAAAAATATCGCAAGAAAATAAACTTAAATTGAGCAGCAGGATAACGGAACAGGAGGTTGAGAGGGCCATTCAAAACATGCAACTTGGCAAAGCTCCGGGACCTGATGGGTTGACTGCAAGATACTATAAATCATTGAAAGACTGGTTAATTCAACCCTTAAAGGAAATATGCAATGAAATACTTCAGGGAAAAAAGGCACCAGAATCGTGGAAAGAAGCTTTTGTGACCCTTATACCAAAGACAGACGCTGAAAAACATCAACTCAGGAACTACCGGCCTATATCATTGTTAAATGTGGACTATAAAATATTTGCAGACATTTTGGCGAGAAGACTGAAGAAAGTATTAACAGAGGAGATTCATAAAGACCAAGCAGGCTTTCTCCCAGGAAGGCACTTATCAGAGAACGTAAGAAATATAATTGACATTTTGGAACTTTTACAGGAAAATATAAATACAAAAGCGGCACTGATATTTGTGGATGCGGAGAAAGCCTTTGACAATATCTCTTGGAGCTTTATGAAGAAGAATCTCCAAGGCATGGGGGTAGGCCAAGAATTTGAAAATGGTATAGGGGCAATCTATTCTGAACAAAAAGCTAAATTAATTGTAAATAATGTTTTGACAGAGGAGTTCAGAATAGAAAAAGGAACACGACAAGGTTGCCCAATTTCCCCTTTACTTTTCATATCGGTCCTGGAGGTGTTGCTGAATATGATTAGAAAGGACCAATTGGTTAAAGGGATACAGGTCGGAGCCAAACAATACAAATTAAGAGCTTTTGCAGATGACCTGGTTTTGACGTTGCAGGAGCCAGAATCTAGTGGAAAAAAAGTTTTAGAACTGATTCAAGAATTTGGTCAATTGGCAGGTTTTAAATTAAATAAAACCAAAACTAAAGTTTTGACAAAAAATTTGACAGAAATGGAAAATGAAAGGTTTCAGAAAGAAACAGGCTTAACAGTGGTGAAGAAAGTAAAATATTTGGGAATAACTATGACAACAAAAAATGGGAATTTATTTAAAGATAACTATGAGAAATGTTGGGTGGAGATAAAAAAGGATCTAGATACATGGTCTAACTTGAAACTTTCATTACTTGGACGTATTGCTGTAATTAAGATGAATGTATTGCCAAGAATGTTATTTTTATTTCAGACATTGCAGATTATTGACAAAATTGATTGCTTCAAGAAGTGGCAAAAAGACATATCCAAATTTGTCTGGCAGGGCAAAAAGCCAAGGATTAAATTTAAAATATTAACAGACGTAAAAGAAAGAGGGGGCTTTGCCCTGCCAGACTTAAAACTTTATTATGAAGCAGCAGCATTTTGCTGGTTAAAAGAATGGCTACTTCTTGAAAATACAGACATATTGGATTTAGAAGGTTTCAATAATGCATTTGGTTGGCATGCATATCTATGGTACGACAAGGTTAAAGTGCATAGAATGTTTAAAATTCACATTGTCAGAAAAGCATTGCTTAATGTGTGGAATAGATATAAAGATCTTTTGGAAAACAAAACCCCAAGGTGGTTGTCCCCAATGGAAGCGAAAGCAGTAAAGAGACTCAATATGGAGGCCAACTGGCCAAAATATTGGGAGATTTTAGAACAGGATGGTGACAAATTGAAACTACAAGAGCTTTGATAAACTAAAAAGCAAAGTCCGAGACTGGCTTCATTATTACCAAATAATGGAGGCATTTAAAATAGATAGAAAAATCGGCTTCCAGGTGGAAAAATCAAAATTGGAAACAGAATTGTTAGAACCCAAAACAAAAATATTGTCTAGAATGTATAATTTGCTGCTGAAATGGAACACACAGGATGAGGAAGTGAAATCGGCTATGATTAAATGGGCACAAGATGTTGGTCATAACATAATGTTTGCTGACTGGGAAAGGTTGTGGACCACTGGAATAAAGTTTACGGCATGTAACGCCTTAAGAGAGAATATAATGAAAATGATTTACAGATGGTACATGACACCAGTCAAGCTTGCAAAAATGTATCATATGCCTGATAACAAATGTTGGAAATGTAAAGAAGCTGAAGGTACTTTCTTTCACCTTTGGTGGACGTGCCCAAGGATTAAGGTCTTCTGGGAAATGATTTATAACGAACTGAAAAAAATATTTAAATACACATTTAGAAAGACCCCAGAAGCCTTTCTCCTGGGTATGGTAAACCAACAGGTGCAGGTGAAGGACAGAACTTTTTTTATGTACGCTACAACAGCAGCAAGAATACTCATCGCACAATATTGGAAGACGCAAGATCTACCCACGCTGGAAGAATGGCAAATGAAGCTCATTGACTATATGGAACTTGCAGAAATGACTGGCAGAATCAGAGACCAGGGAGAAGAGACGGTGAAGGAAGACTGGAGGAAATTTAAAGACTATTTACAGAAGCACTATAAAATTATGAACGTTTGAGGATATCAGATTGAATGTAAAAGAATGTTATTATAAAAATGACAATGATAAAGAAAGTATATTTTGTAAGACATAGGGAAAGGTAAGGATTATTAAGACAATAACATTAATCTGAACCAAAGTTATGCCAGAGGGAAAGAGTTTACTATCAGAATATAAGACCTAGAATACAGAGTGGAAAGGCATGGGGAAGTCGCAGACCTAAGTTAATGCTGAAGAACACAATGACACAATATTTGTTTTTAATTCTTGTATTTTTATCTCTTTTTATTTATTTATTTATTTATTTGTCTTTGTATAATGTATGTATTGTTTTTCTTCTTTTTTTTCTTTTCGATGTGTTTGCTGATTTGTATTTTCTGTTCATTGAATGTGGAAAATAAAATATCATTTTAAAAAAAAAAAAGTAGCAAGTCCTGCCCTGGGCCTGTTGTTCAGAGTCTTTATAAACAACCTGAACCAATGGATTCACATTACAAGGAAAGAAATTCCAACTAAACACGAGGATGAACCTTCTGATGGTAGGGGTTGTTTGACAGACTCCCTTGGAAGGTGGTGGACTCTCCTTTCTCGGAGGTTTCTAAGCAGAGGTTGGATGGCCACCTGTCAGGGATTCTTTAGCTGTGATTCCTGCATTGCAGGGGGTTGGACTAGATGGCCCTTGGGGGTCCCTTCCAACTCTACAGTTCTGTTATTCTATGATTCTACAGTTATCCAAGTTGGTGTCTGTCAAAATACCTTAAGATTTGCAAGTAATGAACACTATCCCTTTTTTGTATCACTTGGTCATATAATAGAATTTTACTTTGAGATAAACTTTTAAAAAACATTTGGCAATACCTCCTCTTATCCAGCAACTGAAAATTTCTCTCTCACACACTCTCTGAAAACCCATTTATTTCTGATACTAGAAGTGAGATGGCTGAGGCTAAGACTGTCCTGTCAATTCTGGCTACTATCTCTCCAATCTCTCCAAATTCTGCCACACTCCTGATGGCTGCCCCACGTCCAATCTGAGAATGGCATGCCTGCCCCAGGAGTGGGGAGCCTCAGCCTTCGCAGCCTGTCTATCCAGCCTCCAGGACTCTGGCTTAGTGGTGCCCACTGTGCAGGGCACATGCCTCCTCCCCAGCTGTGCAGTGCATCCACCTCCAGAACCTTTGACACACTGGGATGTGTCCTTGAACTTGCTTGCCTGGAAGGAGAGAGGTGTGAGTGGGGTCTTCACAAAACCCTCCAGCTTTTGTGTGGACAGAAGATGTCTCGCTGCACAGAGCTCTGCGTTACATGCACTGATCCACCTACTTTTCCCTGTGACCACACCCTCCATTGGCCTCTGGCAGAGACCCTTCGGCTGGTTGAAGGGGATATGCTGAAAGGAGCCTCTCCCACCCCTTCCTTTGTCCAACTGCAACACAACAGCCCTGCAGTGCTGCCAGCGGGCTTTACTCTCTGGTAGTGGCTGCAGCCCAGACGGGAGGGAACCCGAGATGAACATGAAAAACCATTGAACAAATGGCACCGTGGTTGATAGCTGAGTGCTACATTTGGTGAGGCTATCCTACCTCTGAATGCTTTCAGTGCTTTGAATCCTCACAATCCAAGTACATGTACAGAATTCTCAGAGGAAGCCTAATATTTAAATTTAATATTTACATTGGAAATGGCTCTCGGTGTCTGCAGTTTGTTCCTTGTGTTGTAGAAAGTAATTTCTAACATCATTAAGCTAATCACAAATGGCTGAATTATTTATTTGACATATTTATATCCTGCCTTAATCTTAATCTTCAATTAGAATAGCTATGAAAAAGAGTGCCAGAGTTGGAGAAAAAGCCTCCCGTCCCCTGTGGGCATTTTATTTATTAAAATTGTGCCTCCTTTTCAAGTCTCAAGGAATATTGTACTCTAAAAAAACACACCCAGCTAAGCAATTTTTTTTAAAAAAAAATTTCTTTACCGCTTTATATTTTTTAAAAAAACCTCAAAGCGGTGTACAGCATATTAAATCAATAAATCAATAAAACAATAGCTGGGCAATGTTACTCCGGCCTCATGAGGAGCCTCTTCAGTAGGGCTGGTGAGTCTGGGCCTCACCTCCTAGGCCAGGTGGAAAGGGCCTTGCAGGCAGCGGCCCCCATGTCTCACAAAACCAACAACCATCTGTCAAGGGGTTTGTGACCAAGTCAGTGACCAACTCAGAGAAGCCTCAGAAAGTGAATGGAAACAGGAGCATCCTGCAGAACTCATGGAAGAAGATGACAGACATTTGTGGGCAGAGATGGAGAAGATATTGGGTTTGGTTTGCTGACTTGCTCTTCTTGAAGCAGTATGTGAACCAAAACATGACTAGGCTTCAAAATTCCCAACTCTCTGAATTTTCAGATGCAATTCTCCTGCCCCCTATACGTAGCTTGTACACAAATGTGTATAAAACTGGATGTATTAGTGGAAGTTACATAAAAAATGAATTCTTTAGGATAACCTGCTTGCATGTATACATGTATTAGTTAAAATGGCATACAACATACAACATACAACAAATTTCAAGAGGACTTTTAAAAAAAATTGCAACAGACTGCTAGTAATTAGGAAGCAATTCCTTCCTTCCACTTGCCAATTCTGTATGTGAACCCCTCAGATTTATGAAAAATTGTGTAACAGTTTCATCTTCTCTTGATGAGTCTTATGTTGCATCTGATTTTAGTGCTTCTTTGTTATTTTATTTGTATGGAATTTTTTCTCTTTCTGGCCATCTTTTTTTTTATGCAACCTGATGCAAAAATATGACAAACTGAACTTCAGATTGGAAATATTGAGAGAAACTAAAACAAGCTGACTTCTCTGTCCCTTCTTCTCAAATGGTTTCAGTCTGTCTGGCTGCTAACCAGAACGCTGGTGGTTTGAGCCCACCCAGGGACAGCTGTGGACATGGATGTAGCCAGGGGGGCAAATACCTATCTGACCAATTGCAACACAGATGACTCGGTGTCCCCCCCCCCCGCTAACATAAAGCCTGCCTCCCCAATAAATCTTGGCTATGCCCATGGCTGTGGACAGGATTCTTGCATTGCAGGTGATTAGACTAGATGACCCCCAGGTCTCTGCAACTGTACAATTCTATGATTCGAAGTATGGTTGGGGTATGTGGAAATCTTCTCAGCATTCAACGGTATGCTGGAGGTATTTAGGGTGCTGGCTGGCTTGGAATCTTACAGGGAGCATTTCCTGATACTTGATGTGCCCAAAGGTCCACACAGCGCATACATGAGACTCTGGATACCCAGGGAATCTCTATCCCATATGAGGCCAGGCTAGAGAGGTCAAGGCCCCGTGTGGGGGTGGGTATGAAATTTCAGGGGGGAAACCACTTTCTCATCCCCCCCCCATGTTTTTTTGGCTTCCCCTTTGAAAAAACTGTTGTTTGGGTGGGATTTTGAAATATTAGTTATTATGAAATATTTAGAATGTTGAACAAAATAAAATAAAATAAAATATTATTTATACCCCGCCCATTGGCAGGGGGTTGGACTCGATGGCCCTTGTGGTCCCTTCCAACTCTATGATTCTATGATTCTATGATCTGGCTGGGTTTCCCCAGTCACTCTGGGCAGCTTCCAACAAAACATTAAAATGTACTAATTCATGAAATATTAAAAGCTTCCCTAAACAGGGAAAATATAACAAGTAACAATGTGACTTTCAATAGGTAAGGAGTACTTTTACAAAGTATTGCATTTTTTCAATGTTTAGGACAATATCCATTTCCCCCCAAACAAAGGATAAAATGTATCCCCCCCCCCCACCATTGCTTCAAAATTTCTGGAGACAGTACACCTTTAGGCAAGGCAGAGGCAATTGGGGAGGTTCAGTCAGCTGCAGGGGTGCCAACTTGAATAAAATATGGGGGGGGGGAGGTAAGCCCCACCCTGCATAATCAACCACATGACGCAGTGCACAGACACCATTTTAATGGGAATGCCCATCAACTTTGTGGGGACCCAGCCCCCTCAAATATTTTATTGTTGGTGCCAAAGCCCCCATGGCCCCTAGGAATTGGCTCCTATGGTCAGCTGAGCTGCGTAAGGAGATGAGGACTTCCTCCTGCAAATTCTGCACATTGAGAGAGGTTTGGGCCAAGGCCTTTGTTGACAAAGGCATTTTTGCTGCCTTTTGCCTCTTGCTTAATCCAAAACATCCCCCCCCCCCAATAAAAGAATCAGTCTTCTGTGTTTGCAGGAAAGTGGGCTGGCCTATCCTCTCCTTTGTGTCATCTTTCTAATATGGGAGATGCTCTGAAACCATTCCCCCATTCCCCAGAACTTTGCTGCTTTGGAGAGGAGACTCGATCCAGAAATACAGTTGTTCAAGATTTAGCCTTGACAGTAATCAACACTTCTAGCTAAGGAGAAGAGATGTAGTTGCCATAGCAACCTTATGCCACCCTGCAATCTCACAGACAATGCTGGGCACATTGAGACCCAGCAGGGTTGACCTGGAAGGAAATTTACATGCGGAAACCTCTTGAGACAACACAAAGACACACACACACACACACACACACACACACACACGGAAACAGATCTGGCTCAGCAAAGGGCAGAATAAGCAAACAGATGGGGAAATTCCCCTCTGGATGCACAGCAAACAAGAGGCATTTCTTGGGCACCATAGTGGCAAGAAGCACCCAACGATGAAAACGAACCCAGTCTTTACCAGGGCTGGGTAAAACGCACAGAGTTTGACTGTGACCAAAGCCAGCAGGGTCCCCTGGACTCACCCAAGTTGTAAGGGGGTGGGAGAGGCTATAAGCCAAAATGTGACCCCAATCCCTGCCCCCTGCAATTTCTCTGAATGAGCTTGTCTGGTGTACCTGCTCCAACTCCGCACCTTCTGAGAAAGCCAGAGCTGTGGGTCCCTCACAGCTACCCACCCAATGCTGAATATGCACATTTCCCTAATACACACATTTTTGTAAGCCATTTCCTTGAACACACACATTTCCACATGTAATTCCCCCATAAACAAAATAAAAGGTTACCTTCATGAATACATGCATTTTCAGGCACACTTTCCCCTAATCCACACATTTTTGCACAATTTTTGGTTAGAGAACTGCACTGTCAAACTGGGAGAAGTGCAAATTTCTAAGGAGGGCTATATTTTTAGTGTTGTTTTAAAAAATTGCTAATTAAAATATGAGCTGAACAAATCCCCTGCACTCCCATCTCTAGTGATGCATGCTCTCTCCCCACCCCCACCCTAATGACTGTGCAAGATGCATTTCTGGAGCAGTCTGGGCCAAATCAGGACATACCCACCTGGCCATTTCAAGAAATGTCCTGTCATATCATGAAATCAGCCTGTCGTTCCTTTCCTGTTCTTTGTTTGTTCAGACACTATGCTAGGTACCTTCTCTATCCTTCAGGGAGGAAAGGCATAACTTGCCTTTCTTTAAACTAACCCACAGCACACGTTTTGAGTGGGTGGCTAGTCTTTTCTGGGCTAGTGAAGAAATGTACAGTACAGGAGGCCAGCAGCTTCCAGGAAGCATGACTAAAGCCAACATCATGTATAGTCAAAACCCATTGGGTTCAATGGCAGGTGGGATTGCCAAAGTCATATTTCCCAGAATCCTGCTCCTTTTCTGCCTTCTTTTTAATTTTTCTTATTTTTTGCCACATACATAAAACTGAATGTACATAAGTTAAATGTACGAAAGTTCTGAGCTCACTGTTTAGAAGTGGATGTGGCTGAACCAAACCTATGCTCTGATTTTCATGAACATTTTTTTTTCTCAAAGTGCCAAACAATGCCTTCGATTTTCACCAGGAGTGTCAAATGAACCACCTTTGCTTAAAATGCCCTCACTAGCCCTCAGTGATGGCACTGCACACCCAAATTTGGTCAGTTACCAAGCGGTGCTACATAATTTCTGTTTGAGTGGGAGGCAGAAGCAGTAGCATCCTTGGAATATGAAGACCAGTGCTGAGCAGAAAGGTTTAAACGTTACATTTTTTAAAAAATACAAAGTAGTTCTGGGAAGCAAATCTCCAAATTGCTAGGTTTGATCTCCCCAAAATGACCATGGCACTGTAGAAATCCCTCCGCCTCTATAGCTTCATACAACCAAGATCTCACGCCAAGGATTGAAAGCCCTGGAAGCTGCTTTTCAGCTTACAGTCCCACCACCCCCAGTCTGTGCACATCCAGAATCAGATCTACCCTTGTCCCCTTGCTGCTCAGTGTATGTTTTGGACTACAACACCTGTCAGATGAGAGTTGCAGTCCAACACATCTGCAGCGCACCAGGCTGGGGAATGCTGGAACAGATTAAGGGTCAAGGTTGTGGGTGGGGGAAGAAAGATCTCACCCCTGGGCTGAGGAAGGGCAAATGGGCAAAGCCCCCCCCCCCAATGGGTTTTGTGGTTGTGTTGGGGCTTCATGGTTAGTTCTTCCTGCCAGGCTCCACCAGCTCTTTGACCATCTGCACACACTGCTCATGTCTTGTAGGCAAGGAAACCTAGATTTATTTCCATCTTCACACATGCAACACATAAACCAGGGAAGCCCATTGTCATGCAGTGGAAGTTACTGCAAAAGCAGTTATTAAGCTGAAATTACTTGGTGGATGAAAACTTCCTCCTCCTCCTCCTCCTCCTCCTCCTTCTTCTTCAGATGTGGGCTTAAAAAGCCATGCAGTGCTTTATCATGCAGAAATGGATGAGCTGCAATCCTTGGATGTGCAGGTGTCATATTTCCATTTGGAGCATGCTCCAGAGACCCCCTTGCTCAAAAATCCCACCATGCTTGCCAGGGTATATGTGGAGCAACCTGAGAGGAGGGCATCTATGGGGTGCAGTTAGAGAATGACTTCTGCTGCATCTCAGATATGCATAAAGCATGCCCAGCATCAAATGCTAAGCAGACTCAGTGATGCTATTATAAAGAGCCGTTGAAGAGGATTAGCTGAAAGCCAGCACCAAAAAAATAGTCTCCTCAGTGTGGAAATAGGTATAAGGCCTCCTACGGACTTCTCTCATCTCAGGCATGATCCTTGCAACAGCCTAGAATGAGAAATACTTTTGGAACGCCCATAAGAAAAACGCCTGCCTTCTGTCCCAGCAGTTGTGATCATAGGCACTGAGTTTCTGCAAGAGGTGTCCAGGCCACTTCCATCTTGCTGCAGACAAGAGGTTCAGTCATGTAAGGACTCCACATGCTCTGGAGCCTGGGCAAGGCATGTGTGTGCAGTGCATCTTCTGCCCATCAAAGCATGCATTGTAGACTCCTTTACACCTCTGTTGCCTTAGTAACCATTTCAGGCCTCATCAGAACAAGGCAGAACAGGAGGATGAGTGGGTCTATTCCTCCCCACTCAGCTTGTCAATGATAGTATTCTCAGAGCTAGCTGGAGACTTCACTAAGCAAAGAGAAAGATGCTCACAAGTAATCTCAAAAACCTCTCAAAGGCAGGCTGTTTGCTTCAGTCCAACACAAACAAACAAACACACACACACACACCCTTGAGCACAGCAGCCATCTGTACCCCTTGTGACAAGAGCCTGCTTCCCTTGATCACCTCAGGGACCCAACAAAGAGAGTGGTGAACCCAGACAGAAGCCACCATTAGAAAGTGGGCTACATGCCTATCATCATGCAGCATCCATTCCTTGGGCCCCACACCTTAAGGTGAGACAGAACACAAGAAGAACCCTGGTGGATCAGGTCAATGGCTCATCTAGCTCAGTATCCCGTTCTCACAGGGGCTGACCCACAGGCAGGACCTGAGCACAAGAGCAGCACTCTCCCCTCCTGTGGATTCCAGCAACTGATAATCAGAAGCATCGCCGCCTCTGATCATGGCCCCTCCAGTGCTCAGGTAAGGGCAAGGTAAGGTGAAGCCACAAGGCCTGCCAGAAGATGGATAGGTTTGTTCAGATGGTTGTTTAGCTGTAGTTGGGCTCCAATTTCAACCAGCCCCAACCAGCATAGACAATAGTCAGGAATGATGTAAGTTGGAGACCAGAAACATCTGGAGGACCCCAGGTTGTCTACCCAACATTTCAGTGGGCTGAGTTAGGGCTACCATGGACAGCTCCCTTGGACAGCTCCTTTCCTGGTCCGGGTTCCTGGCTGGCTTTAAGCTCCCCACTTCTCTTGCAAGCACAAGATTCCAGGTCAGACAGGAGCCCCCCCCCCCCACACACACACACCCTGAAAACTTCAGTTTGCCCCAATCTGTGCCTCAGTAGCTGCCTTCCTAGGGTCTGTGCTTGGAAATATCTCCAAGTAGTTGCTAAGAGTGACAAGGAGTGGCTGGGCAGATAGTGTAGGAAGCCCCCGAAGGGGAGAAGGCAGTGTTGTGCTGCTCCGAGAAGCTGGAATGGTGAAGCTGTATAATCAGCAGTGGTATCTGGATACCCTTTTGAAAAGCCTCCGTGGGAGAGAAGGAATGAATTATGCCTGCAGAGCCCATCCGATTCTTCCACCTGAAATCCGTGGGTGGCTGGGGTGAAACTGATGCAACAATGAAATGGAGCTCACTGCATTTCTCTCCACCCTGCAGAGCTCCCTCATAACAAGGTAGCACAGGAGGGCTGCCAGGTAGATGCCAGCTAGTGGGTTCATCTGATAGGGAGGCAGAAGAGGGAGGGAGGGAGGCACTGTGGCAAAAGGGGGGGAGACACTAGAGCTTGGCAGCTCTTCTTTGCAGAAACAGCTTCTCTTCCTGGTGAATTAGTTTGTGGACCACCTGTGGTTTGAAGCTCTCCCCTTATAACAGGCTTCCCTAACCCCTGTCAAGGAAGGACCGTAGCTCAGTGGCAGAGTATCTGCCTTGCATGTAGATGGTCCTAGATTCAATCCTTGGCATCTCCAGGTAGGGGTAGGGGAGGCTCCGTCTGAAACCCTGGAGAGCTCCTGCCAGTCAGTGTAGATCAGAGATTTTCAACCTTTTTGAGTCCAGTGCTCCTTTGACCAACTACATTCTTTCTGCAGCTCCTCTGTGGGATACTTGCTTTCAAAGGTTTAAAGGAGCAGCGGGGGAGTGGGAGGGGGGAGAGGTGTCAGTGTGCTTGCAAATCCCTTTGGAAGCTGCCTTCTGCTGCTCCTTTAAACCTCTGAAATTGAAGATTTAAGGAACTATTTGGAGAGGGAGACATGGTTTCCACTGAATTGAAATGGATTCCCCCTCCTTGATCAAGGCACAAAGCTGTCTCCAAAGGGCTTTCAATCAGCCCAGCTCTGCGCTTTGAAGCACAGTATCATCTGAGGCTACCCTGATGTCAAGTTTGGTCCACCAAGGGGAGGGGAGATGACTATCTGGCCCACTGGCCAGGAAAGGTTCCCCACTTTTGCCTCACAGGATGCCGTGAGATGGGTTGATGGAGACCCTGGGGTAGCTGGCTGAACTGCCATTGTGACACAGAAGGTTGGGTGGGCTGGCATGTAAAAGGTCACTTAAGAAGAGCCTGCAGTATCAGACCAGTGGCCCATCGAGTCCAGCATCCTGTTCTCAGAGGCCACCCAAATGCCCACAGGAAACGGACATGCAGGAATCTAGCACAAGTCCACTCCCTTCTCCCAGGGTTTCCACCCATTGGGACTGAGAAGCATTTCTGCCTCCAACTATGGAGGCAGAGCTTGGCCAACATGGCCAGTAGTCGGACCCTCCACAAAACAGCCCAATCCTCTTTTCAAGCCATCCAAGCTGGTGGCCACCCCTGGTTCCTCTGGGAGGGAGCTCTATCCTTCTAGTTGCTGATGACTACGCTGCTCTTGTCCTCAGAAAGTAAGAAGTGGGGAATGGAGAAATCCGCCCCCTGAAGGAAGCCTAGGCCAGGGAGTAGTAAAGAAAGGAAGGGGAGAAATGAGAGTGGAAACGGGCAGAGATAAGGAGAGGGGCACAGAGCCAGGGACTTCAGAGGCAAGGGGAATTTATGCTGATTTCAAATAAATGCATCCTTGAGGCCTCCAAAGCTGAAAGAATTCTTGCTTTCTATTGTAGCTATGTTATATTGAAGGGGGAAATGTTTCTCTGCTCAACCGAGTGACACTTCCTCTCCCCCCTCTCTTTCTGCACATTGTCATTACATCCTGTCCCCACCCCATGCAGAATCATGGCTCATCTCCTTTTGTCTCTGGACATGCACTGTGCTTCAATTTAAGTACAGATATTATTGCATAAATTATTTCGACTAGCATAAGCGTAATCACCCTAATTGCTGTGTAATCTTCGTTAATTACTGTTGTATGTCATTTGCTTTGGTGCAGATTGCTCACTACAAAAATTCTGTTTGGCTTAAGGATGTTTTTGCATTCTCCCATTAGATCTAGCTTGAACTTAAAAGGGAGGAATGGGGGGGGGTGCAAAAGACTTGTTTTATATGGAGAAAAAGTTGTTAAGCATGAGTGCGCTGTCAGGATCATTAAAGGAGATGGATTAGCCTTACTGGATCCTAAATAAGCACATCTACTTTGTAAATTCACAGTGTCCACTGGTGGGTCATGAGCACTGTAGTTCTCAAGAGGGATGGGTAAGTCTTAGGTAATGCAACATGGATGTTTGCTTATCCTTGCCTTAGACAAGCCCTGCTTAGGAGAGCTGGGAAATGGAACCAAGTTAAGGGAGGAGCTGGCACTCAGTGTCAGAGCACAGCTGTGCATCTGGAATGTCCCAGGTTCAATCCCCAACAGCATTATCGGGAACACATTTATAGAGCTGAGGTCCAGAAGTGCTGTTGCCAGTCAGAGTAGACCACACTGGTCCTATGTGGCATCCAAACTACAAGAAAGAAGATTCCACCTAAACATTAGGAAGAACTTCCTGACAATAAGAGCTGTTCGACAGTGGAATTTGCTGCCAAGGAGTGTGGTGGAGTCTCCTTCTTTGGAGGTCTTTAAGCAGAGGCTTGACAACCATATGTCAGGAGTGCTCTGATGGTGTTTCCTGCTTGGCAGGGGGTTGGACTCGATGACCCTTGTGGTCTCTTCCAACTCTATGATTCTATGATTCTATGACCTCCCTATCATGTCACTGAAATAAAAACTTGATAACCAGGAGTGCAGTCATTCATATCACCAGCACCCACTTCCCAACAGTGTTCTCCTTTATTGCACAAAGTGCTTCTTAGGTTCAGTAGTCCTTACAACGACCCTGTAAGGCAGGGTAGCATGTGGATGGCATGCCTGATGCTGCCACCTAGTGAGAAGACAATGAACTTGGACTGGCTCAGCTAGACTCAGAATGGTCAGGCTCCAGAGAAGGAGCCAGTCCCTTAAATGGCAGCCGTCTCACACCTGGAGTCCATTTGGGGAGGCCCAGGTCCCACCACCCTTGAGTATTGGCCATACTGATTGGGACTGATGGGAGTTGGAGTTCAAGAAGATCTGGACACCAGGTTAAAAACTTAAGAACATAAGACGGGCCTGCTGGATGAGGCCAATGGTCCATGTCGTTCAGCATCCTGTTCTCACAGTGGCTAGCCAGATGCCCATGGGAAGCCCACAAGTGGGAGCTGAGCACAAAAGCAGTCCTCTCCCCTCCAGCATTACTGTGGAGGCAGAGCAGGGATGGATCAGGACCTTTAGAGGCCCTAAGCACGCAAAATATTTTGGTGCCACCGTATACAGTATATCTAACTCAAAGTATAAACAAATTTTATTTTTTTGAAATGAAACAAAACCTACAGTAAAATGGAAAATAATGTTTGTTTTTGTATACTTCCACTTTATTTATATTTGAATTTTTCTAATTACAAAATCTTTGATCAGATCCTCAAAACTAATCTTATGTAGTGCATCTGCTTCTATACTTAGTAGTGATAAGGCACCCTGCCTTGTTGCATAGTTGTTCTGTTGGGGTCTTTAATATACTTCAACTGAGAAGATGAACACCGAGCTGAGCAATTTGTGACCATTAACGTTAAAATTCTGGCAATAGAAAATTTATGTGGTGCTCCCTTCCCTTGATGCCCTAAGCACTTTCTTATTTTTCTTAATGCATAATCTCCTCTATGAATTTTGCCGGTCCTCATTTAAAGCCATCGAAGTTGGCCTCTTATAGGACCAAGTTCCATAGATTAATTATGTGCTGCATTAAGTAGTCCCTTCTTTTAGAAGGACTTCCTTTTCTCTGTCTTGAGACAGATGTCCATGTATTCTAGTGTTATGAGAGGAGAAAAAGATTTCTCTTTCCATTTTCTACATGCCACTTTCTACATGCCTTTGCTCTGAACTGAAAAGCCCAAATGCTCCAGCCTTTCCTCATAGGGGAGTCACTCCATTCCTTTGATCATTTTGGTCAGCCTTTTCTGAACCTTTTCCAACTACATAATATCCTTTTTGCGTCAAGGTGACCAGAGCTGTCCCCAATACTCTACCTGTGGTGGCACCAGAGGGTACTTGGAGGGCATCAGCATGGGGAAGGGAGCATGCGATCCAGCCAGGGTGGGCGCTAACGATGCACAGAAGCCAGCACATCCCACAGATAAATGTGGAAATAGACCCACAGAATGTGACCATGAGGGAAACTCACAAGTCCATAAAATGGGAGGCCTAATATCTTGTGCAGGGTTGTTGTCAAGATGACACGGTGCAGGAGGGTGGGCCATGCATGCTGCCTTGAGCTTCTTGGGGTGTGAGAGGGAACTTTAGACAAATTTGAGGTCCAAGGTCTTGAGACTTGGGCATATGTACCCTGGTCCTCGGAGGGCCGGCAGCCAGCCAGCCTCCCTTCATCTTGTTTCACTCTCCTCTGGGGAAGCTCACATTTTTGCCTCCCCATCAAAAAGTACAGCCGTACAGCCATGCAGCCCTCACTCTTCTCTGGCAGCAACAGACAGAGCATATGGTACAAATTCTCAAATACATTACATTATCTCTTTAAATTATCTCTGGAGAACACATCAAGGTACATTATCTCACTTGAAGTAGGGTGTTTTGATGTGGCATCTTTCATCTAACATTTGACTCATTCCAGTCTAGCAGCAGCCACCTTCCTTGGCTGGATGCTGTGACCTTAACTCCTGCACACATCACCACTTTGACTTTCCCACGGGTTGAGATCCAGCCTCTTGCAATGCTCTGTACAAACTCCTATGGTTGTGTCTTTATTGGGACCAGGGCCAACTGCACTGTGTGTTCTTTAAAAGTCTGCTGCAGTTCATTAAAACTAATGACACAACAGCAGCAATCGTGATGGTGACCTCTTCATGTCAGACTCTCTGTGCTTAAATTTGGCTCTTTCTTCTTTCATGTCTCTGGGAACAAGATGTTGTAGGAGCCAGACATAAAGGAAGGGGTTAATTTCCTTCATGAGTACAAATCACCCCATGATGTTCTGACGGAGAAGCCTTTTAAAACCAGCCAAGCTGGTGTCCATCCATCCCAACTTCTGTACCAAATTCCAGAGTTTAACTATGTGTGGTGTGAAGAAGACCTTTGGACTCTCTTGAATCTTCTAGTGTTTATCTTCATTTGAAAAGGAATATGGGAAGGTGCCTGATACAAAGTCAGACCCCTGCTCTGTCCAGCTCAAGACTGTCTAACTGCAAAAGGCAGTGGCTATGCAGGGTCTGAAGTAGGGATCTTTCCTCACCTTGTCTGAAGATACAAATGTAAGAACTTAAGAAGAGCCTGCTGGATCAGGCCAATGGCCATCTAGTCCAGCATCCTGTTCTCACGGGGGCCAACCAGATGCTTGTGGGAAATGCACAAGCAGGACCTAAGCATGAGAACAACCCTCTCCCTGGTATTCAGAAGTATGGCTGCATGGATGTCTCCTCCATGAATTTGTCCTTAAAGCCATTTAACTTGATGGCCATCACTGCCTCCTGCAGGAGGGAGTTCCACAGTTCTAACTAATGAGATGTTTTGCATGCAGAGTATGTGTTTTACCACTAAGCCATCATCCTTCCGAAAAGATAACTGTGGATTTCATGAGATCTCCAAACTGGCTGCCTCACTTTGCTTAATGGTCAGGTTGCTCTCCCTGCTTGTCAAAGTATTTTGCCAGGACCACTCTCTTCTTCCCCAGGCAGATAAACTGTGCTAGCTTCATATGAGTAGCAAAATCCACAGTTGCCAGCTGGTGGCTCCCCTCCCCTCCCCTGAAGTTGACAAACTACGCTACAGGTTGGAAGGCGGCATAAGCCCTCGAAAGCAGCACATGCAAGTTCTTTAGCTGACAACGATATTTTCTAATATGCTCTGTGTTATGCAAACTTTGCAAAACTACCCGGAACTCTGCAGAATTTCATGGCACAGCACGTACCAGGGAACTAATAAAGGGGCATTGTTACTTGGATAAATCTAGCAGAAATGCTTGAAATTGATTCCCTGCTCCTTCCACTGCCCCTCCCTGCCAATGAATGCACGCGCAAACACACACACAGCCAAAATTATGTTTGCTGGAGAGAAACGAAAGCAATCAACCAATCAATCAATCAATCAATCAGCACTACTCTGTTTGATGCTGTTTTAGGACAACTGCTCCCTCTCGTAAACCCCACACCAGGCTTAGTGCCAGACTTCAGGGGACCCTCAGCACAGGGATGCTAAAGCCCCCCCCCCCCCGCCCATTCCCCAACACATACACCCCATCACTCTGCGGCTGGTGCAGGATTTTTCTTTCTGTTGCTGCTGCAGAAAAAAAAAGGTGAATAAAGGCAGGGGGGACATGATTGAGGGGTATAAAATTATGCAGGGCACGGGCAAAATGACTAGGGAGACATTTTTCTCCCTCACTCAGAACACGAAAACTAGGGAACATCCAACAAAGCTGATTCTGGACAGGCACACTTTCTTTAGTGTGTCCCGAATCAATGTATTTCTTCATGCAGCACATGGCTAAACTGTAGGGTTTGGTAACGGAAGATGTCATGAGCGCCACCAGCATGGATGGCTTTCGAAGGGCACTGGGTAAACACATGGAGCCTATCAATGGCAACTCATCATGATGGCTGTGTGCCACTTCCAGTACCATAGGCAGTGGCCACCAGCGAGGTGTGTCCTGCTGCATTTGGTTTGTGGGCTTCCCACTGTTATTTGGTGGACCACTGTGAGAATAGGATGTTTGACTAGGTGGCCCCCTTGCAGGACTCTTATGTGCTCTCATGCCATGGTCGTAGCAGAAACATCAGGTGGCCTTTTAGCCAGGGGCATGGCATGGGGGAGCCAATGGGGCTGAGCACAGATTTTTGAGGGGCTGCAAAGCAGGCACCCCCTTCATGGATCACTGCCTTGCCGTGGCGAAGGGGATTGAATAACTCAGAGAAGCTATGAGCTATGCCGTGCAGGGCCACCCAAGATGAACAGGTCATAGTGGAGAGTTTTGACCAAACGTGATCCACCTGGAGCAGGAACCGGCAAGCCACTCCAGTATCCCTGCCAAGAAAACTCCATGGACAAAGACAACAGGCACCAAAAAGTTATGAAGCTGGAAGATGAGCCCCTCAGGTCGGAAGGCGTCCAACATGCTACTGAGGAAGAGCGGAGGACAAGTACAAGTAGATTCAGAGCTGATGAAGTGGCTGGGTCAAAGCCGAAAGGACGCTCAGTTGCGGATATGCCTGGAAGCGAAAGGAAAGTCCAATGCCGTAAAGAAAAATATTGCACAGGAACCTGGAATGTAAGAACCATGAACCTGGGTAAGTTGGATGTGGTCAAAAATGAGATGGCAAGAATAAATATTGACATCCTGGGCATCAGTGAACTAAAATGGACGGGAATGGACAAATTCAGTTCGGATGACCATCATATCTACTACTGTGGGCAAGAATCCCGTAAAAGAAATGGAGTGACCCTCATAGTCAACAAAAGAGTGGTGAAAGCTGTACTGGGATGCAATCTCAAAAATGATGGAATGATCTCAATACGAATCAAGGCACACCTTTTAACATCACAGTAATCCAAGTTTATGCACCAACCACTGGTGCTGAAGAAACTGAAATTGAGCAATTCTATGAAGACTTACAACACCTTATAGAAATGAAACCAAAGAAGGATGTTTTTCTCATTATAGGGGATTGGAATGCCAAAGTAGGGAGTCAAGAGATAAAAGGAACAACTGGCAAGTTTGGCCTTGGAGTTCAAAACGAAGCAGGGCAAAGGCTAATAGAGTTCTGCCAAGAGAACAAGCTGGTTATCACAAACACTCTTATCCAACAACACAAGAGACGACGCTACACATGGACATCACCAGATGGGCAGCATCGAAATCAGATTGATTATATTCTCTGCAGCCAAAGTTGGAGAAGCTCTATACAGTCAGCAAAAACAAAACCTGGAGCTGACTGTGGCTCAGATCATCAGCTTCTTATAGCAAAATTGAAGCTTAAACTGAAGAAAGTAGGAAAAACCACTGGGCAAGTAAGATACAAATTTAAATCAAATCCCTTATGAATACACAGTGGAAGTGAGGAACAGGTTTAAGGATTTAGATTTGGCGGACAGAGTGCCTGAATGGATGGAGGCTCGCAACATTATACAGGAGGCAGCAACGAAAACCATCCCAATGAAAAGAAATGCAAGAAAGCAAAGTGGCTGTCCAATGAGGCCTTACAAATAGTGGGGGAGAGAAGGCAAGCAAAATGTGAGGGAGATAGTGAAAGATACAGGAAACTGAATGCAGATTTCCAAAAAATAGCATGGAGAGACAAGAAGGCCTTCTTAAATGAGCAATGTAAGAAATAGAGGAAAACAATAGAATGGGAAAAACCAGAGATCTGTTCAAGAAAATTGGAGATATGAAAGGAACATTTTGTACAAAGATTACCATAATAAAAGACAAAAGTGGAAAGGACCTAACAGAAGCAGAAGACATCAAGAAGAGGTGGCAAGAATACACAGAGGAACTGTACCAAAAAGAAATGGATGTCTCGTACACCCCAGATAGTGTGGTTGCTGACCTTGAGCCAGACATCCTGGAGAGTGAAGTCAAATGGGCCTTAGAAAGCACTGCAAATAACAAGGCCAGTGGAAGTGATGATATTCCAGCTGAACTATTTAAAATTTTAAACGATGATGCTTTCAAGGTGCTACACTCAATATGCCAGCAAATTTGGAAAACTCAGCAGTGGCCAGAGGATTGGAGAAGATCAGTCTACATCCCAATCCCAAAAAAGGGCAGTGCCAAAGAATGCTCCAACTACCGCACAATTGATCTCATTTCACACGCTAGCAAGGTTATGCTTAAAATTCTACAAGGAAGGCTTAAGCAGTATGTGGACCGAGAACTCCCAGGAGTGCAAGCTGGATTTCGAAGGGGCAGAGGAACCAGAGACCAAATTGTAAACATGCGCTGGATTATGGAGAAAGCTAGCGAGTTCCAGAAAGACATCTACTTCTGCTTCATTGACTATGCAAAAGCCTTTGACTGTGTAGGCCACCAGCAAACTATGGCAAGTTCTTAAAGAAATGGGAGTGCCTGATCACCTCATCTGTCTCCTGAGAAATCTCTATGTGGAACAAGAAGCTAGAGTTAGAACTGGATATGGAACAACTGATTGGTTCAAAATTGGGAAAGGAGTATGGCAAGGCTGTATATTGTCTCCCTGCTTATTTAACTTATATGCAGAATTCATCATGCGAAAGGCTAAGCTGGATGAATCCCAAGTGAGGAGGAATTAAAGAACCTTTTAATGAGGGTGAAAGAGGAGAGCGCAAAACATGGTCTGAAGCTCAACATCAAAAAAACGAAGATCATGGCCACTGGACCCATCACCTCCTGGCAAATAGAAGGGGAAGAAATGGAGGCAGTGAGAAATTTTACTTTCTTGGGCTCCATGATCACTGCAGATGGTGACAGCAGTCACGAAATTAAAAGACGACTGCTCTTTGGGAGAAAGGCGATGGCAAACCTAGACAGCATCTTAAAAAGCAGAGACATCACCTTGCCAACAAAGGTCCGTATTGTAAAAGCTATGGTTTTCCCAGTAGTGATGTATGGAAGTGAGAGCTGGACCATAAAGAAGGCTGATCGCCGAAGAATTGATGCTTTTGAATTATGGTGCTGGAGGAGACTCTTGAGAGTCCCACAGACTGCAAGAAGATCAAACGTATCCATTCTGAAGGAAATCAGGCCTGAATACTCACTGGAAGGACAGATCGTGAAGCTGAGGCTCCAATACTTTGGCCACCTCATGAGAAGAGAAGACTCCCTGGAAAAGACCGTGATGTTGGGAAAGATGGAGGGCACAAGGAGAAGGGGACGACAGAGGACGAGATGGTGGGACAGTGTTCTCGAAGCTACGAACATGAGCCTGACCAAACTGCGGGAGGCAGTGGAAGACAGGAGTGCCTGGCGTGCTCTGGTCCATGGGGTCACGGAGAGTCGGACACGAGTAAAGGACTAAACAACAACAAAGCAGGCACCCCCCCCCATGCAGGCACCCCCAGCAGAGCCTAGCGCTCCTCTCCTGGCATCAGAGAAACTTAACGCACACAGAGAGGAGCATTGGGCCGGGCTGTGCTGGGGGCACTGGCGTGGGGGCAGCTGGTTCATGCCCGCCAAGTGCCACATTGGCTGGCCAGGCTCCCCCTATGCAGGCAGTCAGGTGGCACAGTGTGGCCCTGCTTGGCTCCAGTGCTGTGCGGGATAGTTCTAGTGATGTCAGTGGCGAGGGCTGGAGTGCCATGGTGGCCTCCTTCACCCTCCATGCACACACACCCGGCGCATGCATGCGCACCCTCCGGAGTGCATGCACCTGCCCTGGGCACCATAAGCTCATGCAACGCCACTGCTTAGATGCGTGGCTAGATCTTTGTGGCAACATTTTCCCAATGGTCAATTCTTTAAAAATGAAGACCGTTTTTCATAGAGAGGTGCATGTTGAGCAGAGGTGGGATTCATCTTTTCATCTGGTGCTGATTGTTTTTAAACTGCAACTCTTTCCTCCATTCAAGCTCATTTCCTGTCGCCGCCACCACTTACGTTCCAAAGGCATGTTTAGACCTGAAAATATCCACCTAGGAATCTGAGGGCAGGGAGAGAAAATCTGGAAGGGGGATGAGCTGGAGCACAAGAACAGCCAGTGGTTAAGCGCAGCCTTACTCCAACAACTCCTCTGTTAAAATCTCAATCTCCGCCCCACCTCATATTAGAAGTGCTGTTTAAAAAGTGGCATCTGAGGGGCTGCTGCTTTGGGGGACTGGGGGTCTTGCTAAGTGACTCTCCTGCTTTGGAGCCTTTGAAACAGAGAGAAGAAATCCCCAGAGGAGAATCGCTTGCGTACATTCAAGATGTTTGTTCCCTGAAAGGACCTGCAGACCTTTATTAGAGATGAATATCAGCAAGCGACCCACGTTGTGAGTAAATGCCATTGCTTGGAACTGGTCTTTGAAAAATTAAAGTTGAAGAGACCTCTAAATATTTGACATTTGCAGGGGAGAGAGAGAGAGAGAGAGAGAGAGAGATTTTTTTATATATATGGTTTGCTTCTCTTCCAGAATGGCAAGGATTAGGAAGATGATCCATGGAGAAAATAAGCAAATGAAGTCAGCTCAAGACAGACTTTGTTCAAAGCTGCAGCTACTGGCTGCTGAGCAGCCTTCCAAGTCAGCCTGAGGTAGTATGTGCTAAGAATGGAAGGATCTCTTGGCTGGATCAGGCCAAAGGCTAATAATAATAATAATAATAATAATAATAATAATACCTTTATTGTCAATATACAATATACAACCTGTGTACAATGAAATGAACCAAACCTGCCCCCCAGCAAACACTCAATCTCATTGCACTCTGTGTGCTTGTTGCACAAAGCACCAACCCCAAAAGTCAATTGCACTATATTATTTTCCGTTCAGCAGCCTAACAGCCTACGGATAAAAACTGTTTTTTAGCCTGTTGGTATGACTGATTATATTTCTATATATCCTGCCAGAGGGTAGAAGATTTAAAAGGTCTGGCCAGGGTGTGAATCATCCCTGAGAATTTTTCTCGCTCTCCTAAGGCATCTATCCCTTGCGATATCATCTAGCGGGCTCAGGGGACAGCCCATGTGCTGTGTTCATTACCCTCATTACCTTTCTGTCCGTGGCTGTCAAGCCAACGTACCACACTGTGATATAATACGAGAGGACACTTTCTATTGTGGACCAGTAGAAGGAGGTCATCAGTTGTTGTTTAACATGGTTCTTTCACAAGACCCTGAGGAATTGGAGTCTCTGTTGGGCCTTCCTAACAACCTGAGTTATATTGTTTTTCCAAGTGATGTCTTCACTAAGGTAAACTCCCAGGAATTTAAATGGACTCTCTCCACACAACCCCCCCTCCCCCGGATATACAACGGGGCTAGTTCCCCTCTCTTCGTCCGAAAGTCCAACACCATCTCCTTTGTTTTGCTAATATTTAGGTGCAAGTTATTCTTTAGGCAAAATGTAGATACTTTTTGAACCTCCCCCCCATACACTGATTCATCTCCACCTGTAATTAGACCCATTATGGTAGTATCATCTGCAAATTTAATAACTGCAGTAGATGGATCAGATGAAATACAATTGAGTTCACACAATGGGTCAGACAGAGGCAGGGCCAGAGCACAGCAGCAGCTCCCAGGATCTGGGATCCAGCAGCACATTGGCCCTGATTTTGGAGGCTCTACCCCTCCCCTCTATGCTAGCCAGGGTGGAAGGGATGGTTGCCAGGTACAACCCACAGAGAGAAGGTCCACCCTTTGTATCAGAGGGAGGGGCTGGATAGCATTGCCAGAATTTACACAGCCCCCGTTGCCCTGCTCAGCACACCAGGGGACTGACTCCTTAGCAACTAAAAAAAAAAAATCTCTCTCAAGTTAAAAAGATCACACATAAAGTGTTGCAACTTTTAATTACAGTACTATATAAGGTGAACACCAGGGGGAGGAGGGGAGCTGGGGTTTGCTCACTGACAGGTCTAGATTACAATTCAGGGCTAGAATCTCCCTAATTAGTGTGTTTGGGGGAAGGGAAGGTAACGTCTCAAAATGCAGCAAGCTCATATGGCCTCCATTTTCCAGATCACGCTCCAGTCGGAGGAGTCAGGTCAGGTCTGGATTGTTTCAAGTTGGGGCTGATCTGAATTGGATCCAGGGAATGGAGGTGGACATGCACAGCCCTAGTTTCTACAAACCCGTTGCATTGCTCAGAAGACACCCCTTTTCGTACACAAGAATGAGTCTCACCTCAGGCTCTGGGTACCACGGCTGTCCACGGTTTGCCTGGATGGAGAGGACCATGCCGATGCCAAACTGGACCACGATTTGACGCTTTCTTCAGGTTCCAAGTTCAAGCTCATGGTTGACCCCAGACTCAGCTGACTCTCGCTGTAAGCGGCAGAACACAGAAGGGTTGTTGTGAGGCTAAACGGGCAAGGAGAGAGGCCTTTGCCTACCCGATGCCCTCTGGGTGTTTTTTGACTACAACTCCCATGGGTTGTGGGGCAGTGCATGCACGCCACCCTGAATTGCCTGGAGGAAGGGTGAGATGGCACAAATGGAAGTTCATAGAAAATTTGAAAGAATCTAAGAATCAAGAAGCTGTTTAAGAAAACTGCAAATATTTATTTCCACACTCACAACAATTGTGCACAATCAGCTCCTGTGCTTTGCAAGTGCATTTGCTTTGAACATTTGTGGTCTTGCATAACATATTCATATGATTTTTCCATATATGATTATTGATAGGTAATGCAATTATTGTTTATGTTGTCTCAAGCCCTTGATTAGTTGCATCCGGTGTGCCTGAGACAACACCTGTTGTATTTATGCTGTTGTGAGGGATTTTATTCAGGGGGTTGATGAATAGTGAGAGTGGAGAAACCAGTTAAAGTTGCATTTCCAGCTGAATTTGGGGAAACCATTTGAAGCATCTGTTGTGTTGAGCTATTTCAATTGCTTTTGTTTGATTTGCTCACTGCCAACTGCTGAAATTCTGTAAATTTTGATAATAAACCTGATTTGCAATGGGGGTGGAATAATTTTAATTGCAACTGTAGATGAACTTGGGCAGGCTGTGGGCTGGAGACACATCCCTTCCACCCTGGCTATAACAATAAAGTATAGTTTGCTATAAACCAGAAAGTGAAGCTTGAAATCTCTTCCCTTCAAGTGCAAAGTGGAGATGTTATATCTGAACCAAGCCAAATTATGGGGGCCTTTTTACAGACAGGGCTTTTTACAGATAGGACAGAAAAGTGGTTCTTCCACCAATCACTTTGTGGATGTAAAATCTGCATTGTTGGGAATGGGGGGGGGGGGATAGCTCAATGGAGAGTCCCTGCCCTGCATGCAGAAAGTCTCTGCTTCCATTCCCAAAGGCATCTCCTGCCTGAAAGCCTCGAGAGCTGCTGCCAGTCCATGTAGGCAACACTGAGATACACAGGCCAATAGCCTGACTCTGCCTAAGGCATCTGCCTACGCTGAATGCTCATCTGCACCACATATATCCCAACTTTGTTTTCTCTTCTACATGGACAATTATAACAATCCAAATGCATATCCATATATAGAGATTACCCTGAATCTCACAACTTCCCCCCACCCCCTCCATGGGTCCTATTATTGTTGCAGGGATTTATGTATAGGTTGGGGGGGTTACCCCTCCAGCAGATATCATGCACATGCAGCCCACTACCAAAACCAAAAGCACAATTGCTTTTGTGACTTTTGTGAATTGTCCCCACAAAACACCCCATCACAGTTTCAAAGGGCCTCTGCTGCACGATACCAAATGTAACAATTCGCTGATAAATGTATCTATGTACTGGCTCACTGGGAAAACTTCAGAAATTCCTATAGACATGTAAACTCAGCTACTCAGCAGCCCCTCTGCCTGAGTGATAATTCCTGGCATCCTGATACCTGAGTGCCAGACAGGTAGCCATTCCAGAAATAACAAACCCAGATGAAGACAAAAGGGTGTGATTAACTTGGCTGGGAAACAGGGAAATGTAAATATCTCTTTTGTTACATTGATGGGTGTTTGGTGGAGGGCAAGGAGAACCATGGGGTAGGGTCCAGGATGCTCAAATTACTGCCACCAGACCTCCCCTTGCACGATATAACCATGATGTATGAGTGATGTAGTTTGGGGGGGGGGTAACATGGGGATTAGCAGCTAATAAAAGTTTGGGGGCTCTTTTGTTCAGGGCTTCCATCTTGTTCCACCTGGCGGCAGGCGGGAGTCCTGGCGCCACAGTCTTCAATAAAGACCAAGCCTACTGGCTGCTGTTTTG
Source organism: Podarcis tiliguerta (assembly GCF_965153285.1). Lineage (NCBI taxonomy): Eukaryota > Metazoa > Chordata > Lepidosauria > Squamata > Lacertidae > Podarcis > Podarcis tiliguerta. Next base: position 42,506,780 of record NC_139549.1, read on the forward strand.
CTCTGGTATTCCTGGCTGGTGTCCTTTTTTGTGTGTCCAAGGGAGCTCTCAGATTTTTCTGTTAACAGTTTCCGTTAACATTATCAACATTTACAACTGCATATTATTCAATACTCTATATTTTATTTCAATCCAAATTATCGATAGTATCTGTTACATTACAAGTAGATTAAAATCCTGCCAGTTGTTTCCATTTGCTTGCAGGGGTCTCCTAGATATGTTATATTTTTTTTTCCCAATTCTTTTAAAAGTTTTTGTCCTCTTGGTTTCTGAGTTTACCAATCAGCTTTGCCATTTCAGCATAGTCCATCAGCTCAACTTCTCATGAACTTTTGAGGTATCTCCTCCTTCTTTATGACCCATTGAAAAATCAAGCTGGTTCTAAAAACCTGAAGACTATCCCACTACTGAACCTATTGAGACAATAGAAACTCCCATTTATTTGCAGAGGCAGGAGGGCAGAGATTGAAGAAGCTGTTAATATCTGCTGTATGTTAAGAGGCATAGCATTTGGGAAGATCAATGTGGGCTCAGCAAATGTAAAAGGGGATAAATCTGAAAAATTGATTGGAAACAAATGGAAGGGCATGGACCATCTCTCTCTCACACACCCCCATATTTGGGCTGCTGTTCAATGAGTGTACTTTTTGCAGTTGTTAATCAATGTGTTTTATCCTCTAGTCCCACGTAAGCTTGAATCAGGCATTTCCCGTTGGAGTTCACTTACGTGTCTCCTCTTGAGCTGAGCGATTCTCGAGCCGTCTGAACACTACATGGGAGAGAGGAGAGACAGACAGGGATCAGTCACTCTTCCCAGTGAGGACTAATATTGTCCATCCCTTCTGCAGCAGACTCCCCTGAAACAGAGACATGCACTTGCCCCCGGCAGCCCTTTTGCTGGAGGAAATGTTCAGAAGGATCTTCCTTTAAGGAAAGGGTGGGAGCAAAGAACCTTCACTTTTTAAAAAACCTGTGGGGGAGTCTAAGTGATTGTTTTTATTTAGGAAAATCTTATCATAAAGCAAAGGATCCCTGTGGTACCTTTATTTGCACACAACCACGCAAATACACACACACACACACACGTGCACACATACAGGCACACAAACATCCCACCTTTCCTCCAAGGAGCTCAAGGTGGCATACCCTCATTTCATCCTCACAACCACCCCGTGAGGTAGGTTAGGCTGAGAGAGGCCGTGATGGGCCCAAGGTCACCCAGTGAGCTTCACGGCCAAGAGGGGATTTGAACCTGGGTCTCCCAGGTCCTAGTCTAACATTGGCTCTCCTAGACCTTTCCACAGAACTTTACAACAGTAACACTTTTTGCTTTGCTAACCAACCCCAGGATTAGGGTTGCAACAGACCAGGAGTCAGCAACCGTTTTCAGCCGTGGGCCGGTCCACTGTCCCTCAGACCTTGTGGGGGGCTGGACTATATTTTGGGGAAAAAAATATGAACGAATTCCTATGCCCCAGAAATAACTCAGAGATGCATTTTAAATAAAAGGACAAATTCTACTCATATAAAAACATGCTGATTCCAAGACCACCTGTGGGCCCGATTGAGATGGTGATTGGGCCTCATCCGGCTCCTGGGCCTTAGGTTGCCTACCCCTGCAATAGACGGTCCTCATCCGACACTCTAAACACGACACCATATATACGCATCCCTAATTTGTGGTGAAAGAAAGACACAACTACAGATGAGTGAATGTGTCAATTTCAGTTTCCCTCAGCTTCTCATTTTCCTAATATTAATTTCAGTTTGCCACATTTACACAGTCAAAAGTGCAAAATTCACCAGCATTTTAGTATAGAATTATCCTAACATACACATTTTGCAAGCAATCTCCCTTATATAATGAAGATTTGTATACTATTTTCAGTATGATGTGCATTCCAAAAGATAGATGCATTTCAGTCAGTGAACTGTTTTCCATTAGCACCAGGGAATGGTGGAAAGTTATTTTACAGAGGCCAACAGAGCATGGGAAATGGAGCATGTGATCCCTTTGTGGTGCCCTTTCCCTGCAACCTGCTATCACCCACAGGCAGGGAACCTTGAGGCCTCCAGATGTTGCTGAACTACAACTCCCATCAGCTTCAGTGAACATGGCCAACGGCCACAGACGATGGGAACGGCAGTCCAGCAACATTGGGAGGTGCCCCTCGGGTGCTGTAACTCCACCAACCCCTGGAAAAGCTGAGATAGCAAAGATGTTCCGGGTTGGGCTCCTGGAGGATGGCTCAGCATCCCTCCAAGCGTGCAGGGGAAGCAGAGCCCAACTTTGAGCAAGGCAGGCCTACGTGAGAGGAATTTGCTGGCTGCTCCGGGGCAGGGTCGGAATAGTTTGGCTGCTCACAGAAAGTTTACATTGTGAGTGGCCCCTGCTGTCATGTTTGCCTTCACTTCATGTCATTCGTTTTATGCATTTTATTTGACAGAGAAGAAAGCACCCAACTGCCAATGAGAGAGGGAGAGAGAGGGAAAAACCACAACCAAATTGGGAGTGAGAGGGGGAGACACACAAAACAAAATGCTTTTCCTTTGAAGCCTGGCTGCTCAGAAACCATGCCAAGGCATACGCTTCTGAATAGAAGTCTGCTAATTATGGCAGCTGCAAGCCAAATCACTTACGCAGTGGCCTCCATCCATAAATTCTCGCCGGCTGAGGAGAGCTCCTCAGCCAGCCACTTGCAAGGCTCAGCTTGGCTTGGCTCTGGGCTCGTGTTTGCCAAAGTATTCTCTTACCTTACAAAGGAGCTGATATACTGTTGTTATATCTGTCTGACTTGAGAGACAATGGACTGAGCTTCTGGGGTTGAAATCAAACTGCTGTGTTAGCACCGGTGACCTCCCTGGGGCACAAGCCAACGTAGGGTGTCTGGAGGTCCTGAGCTGCCCAAATGACAAGACCTCCTCTCAGTCTTGCTGATGTGGTCCAAAGGAATGCAGAGCAAGACATTTGGCACCAGCTTAGTTGCAGGAGTTGCTAATAACAACTGGACAGCCCTCCCTGGGGTGCGTGACAAATCTGTCAAGTTCAGTCTCCGTTTCACTTTTTTTCCCAATATTAAGGTCACTTTGCCATGTTTCCACATTCCATATGCCTTTTTTTTAAGGCCTCATGAAAATTTGTCGGCATTTTACTTTGCACTTCTCCCAATACACACATTTCTTCAAACAAATCTCACAATAGTGCATGTTTGTGTGATATTTTAATAAATATATGCATTTTATACATAATACCTTGTGGGGAAACTGCACAAAATTCAGATACAGTGGTATCTTGGGTTAAGTACTTAATTCGTTCTGGAGGTCTGTACTTAACCTGAAACTGTTCTTAACCTGAAGCACCACTTTAGCTAATGGGGCCTCCCGCTGCTGCCACACCGCTACTGCATGATTTCTGTTCTCATCCTGAAGCAAAGTTCTTAACCCGAGGTACTATTTCTGGGTTAGCGGAGTCTGTAACCTGAAGCGTATGTAACCTGAAGCGTATGTAACCCGAGGTACCACTGTAATTTAAATTCTACAAAAAGTGTCTTAGCTACAAGGTGAGAGGCATTGCCCCCTCCTTCAGGCTTCCCTCAATAATCCTTCTGCATCCCTCCAAAATTGGGGTATTCCACAGCTCAACCTGTGTATCAGTGTATCAGTGTATGATGGTGTATCAGTGAAGGAATTACCCTCTGGTTTAGCTTGCCTCTGGGCACTGAATCCTCTGTTTGTCTGGGTGGTTTGTCGAAAGTTCTTGCTATGAGCATGGCTGGGACAGTTTAGATTTCAGCATCATCTCACCCGCCCACTACAGGTTGCGATGAGATCATCACAAGCCTCTTCTTTCTCCCTGAGATTTCCAGCAATGCCTTATGGCCTGTTTGTACAGGTCAGTTCACACAGAAAGATGGCTTCATTTTGGTTCACACAGTTTCAGAAACCAGGAATCAAGCAGGTTCACATTAACATGAGAATTGACTCATCTTCATTCCCGCTCTACCTGCCATGGATTACTCTAACCCTTTTTAAAAACTACCTTAGCCAAAGGCCAGGAACATGTCTTGTGGCAGTGAGTTTCATAGTCTCATCTAACTTTGCACATCTATGACCTTCAGGGGGCAGGAGCAGCTTCAGGTGGACTCGATGCAGCACACGTCTCAACCTCACTGCTCCTGATTATGCACAGTGGAACCCCAGGAGGCATCAGATTGAGGCCAAGTTGCTCTCGCCGCTTTTTTACTTTTTTAAGGTTCTTTTGTTGTTTTCAGCTCCTGGGACCAGTTCCCTTTCCTGCTCAATACCCTCACCCCAGAGTCAAACACTAAAGGTCGAGTTCCCATCCACCAGGAGGAAGTGTGGAAATGCATTGGCTCCAGACTGGTTTCTCTCCACCTCGTGCACTGAGTCATCCCTCTGCAAAGTGAGTCCATCACGTGATGCTGCCACAAAGATGAGAGGTTTTCAGCAGAGACTCAAGGAGCTGCTCTGCTCTGGCCTTTGACAAATTAGGAGGGGAAACCTCACTGAGAGAACTTGCCTGGCCCTACACTCAAAAAGCCACAAGAAAAGCCTCCTGGATCAGGCCAATGGCCCATCTAGTCCAGCATCCTGTTCTCTCAGGGGCCAGCCAGATGCCCATTATAGGAAGCCCTCTCCTTTCCTGCAGCAGCATCACTGCCTTCAACTGTAGATGCAGAGCATGGCCATTGGCAGCCCCCACCATGAATTAGTCCAATCCTCTCTTAAAGCCATTTAACTTGATGGCCATCACTGCCTCCTGTGGCAGAGAGTTCCATACTTTAGCTATGCACAGCATGAGGGACACTACCAATATTTAGCTACAATATTTAGATAACTCTCTCTCTCTGTGTGTGTGTGTGTGTGTGTGTATAGTTTAAATTCTATTAATGTTTAATTGTTTTTAAGTGATCCCCACACACACTGCCTTTGTTTTTAGCTGTTCCTATTTTATCTGTAAGCTGACTTGAGTCTGTCAGGGAAAAAGGCAGGACAACAACAACAATAACATCCATGAGTTCCAGTGTGACCAGGGGAAAAACCTCTTCTTCCACTCTCTCCATGCAATGCATCATTTCATGGAGTGTGGTTTGTTCCATGCTGAAGTTAGATTAGGCAGCGGGGAAGCTCTAAAAGGAAACCCCTGTCCTAAAAGATGGAAGCTGTATGGATGTGTATCTGCACACAACACACCATAGGAATCTGCCTTCTGCTGAGACAGATCAGTGCTGTCTGCATTGACTGACAAGGGTTCTCCAGGTTTTCAGGCATCACATAATCGTACAGCTGGAAGGGAATGCCCAGGGTCACCTGGTCCAGTCCCTGCAAGGCTCTTCATCAGGGATTGGACCAGGAGCCTTCTGCAGGCCAAGCAGATAGCCTCCTGCTGAGTTTTGGGCCTTTCCACACACAGCTGGCCAGACAGTATGTGCCACAGCCACCATTTCCTAGCTGCACTACTTCACAGGGGCACTGAGATGTGAAAGCGCACCCACCCAGAGCACCCAGCTCCAAAGCCCCAACTCCAGCCAGCTCTGCTCCACCCCACCCCTTGACCTGGGAAGGCTCTCTGGGGCTGTGCCTTCTGGCTTTTCTTCACACACTGCACTGGGGGCTCCACCCCCAGGCACTTTTTTAAAAAAATAATAATATTGATTTCACAAGTTTTGATTTTTTTCACACAGACAACCAGGCCTCTTGAATGGTGCCAGTCGAAAGCACCCGCAGGCAGCCCTGCCAGGAGCCCAGAGTCTGAAGAGGAAGGGTGCGGGGGAAGCAGCAGGCTGGCTTGAGAGGCGGAGACCCAGTCCTGCCAGCACACTCACCTCTCCCTATCACTGTCGTCACTCGACTGCACTTCTTCCAGAGCCACCTGCAAGTCCGCAATGCGGCGGATGGAGGTCTCCAGGTCTGCCTGCAATGTCTGCCTCACTGCAGAGAGCTCGTCCACTTGCTTCTCCTGGAGAAACATGAGCACGGGGGGGGGGGGGGTTAGTGGTAGCCCAGGAAGCAACACACAAGCAAGGCAGTCCTGAACAGGTCAGCTCAGCAAATCATTTGCTCAATGCATTTCTGTTAAGGTATTGTGCTTTATTCTAGAAAGTGGAAGGTGGTTTGAAAAAAGACAATGTGGTTAGAGTGACAACCCAGGTCACTCATTAAGCCAGGGATGGAGAACCTGCAGGCCTCCTCTTGGACCACAACTCCCATCAGTCCTAGCCAGCATAGTCAATGGCCAGAAATGATGGGAGCTGCAGCTCAACCACATGTGGAGGGAACCACTTTCCCCAATGCCAGCACTGCAAAGAAAGCTGCTTCACACCAAGTCAGGCTCTGCCCTGTATTGTCTGCACTGACTGGCAGCAGCTGTCCAGGATTTCAGGCCAGGTGCCTTCCCAGCCCCACCTGGAGAGCTTGGGGATTGCACCTGCAACCTCCTGTATCCAAAACAGATGCTTTGCCACTGAGCTAAGTGCGAAACAAGATTCCATTTTCATGGTCTGGCATAAAGGGCTAACTTTAAAAGGAACAGGGATAGCTGCCTTACGCTGTGCTTTGTGACCTGGGCTTTGCTCGGAAAATATCCAGAAAAAGGTGTGTTTTGAAAATGGATTTGAAGGAAGAGAGGAAGGTGGCAACGTGAGGCATTCCCAAAAACAAAACTAGGCTATTTATGTATGCAACGTCAGCAGCAAGGGTTATAGTGGCAAAACACTGGAAAGATAAAAACGTGAGGCATCCAAGAATAGGTATCTACCCAAGGACCTCTATGCAATAACAAAACAATCTCTAACCCTGGACCCAGACAGAATTAGCTCTCCTGCCAGGCTGTTGAAAGCGACTTTCCCTTGCTCACAAAGGGTTGCTAGCTCTGCTGCAGCCAGACTCAAAATTGCCAAACATTGGAAGTCTGCATGAGGTCCCTCTAGGGCTGGGTGGTTTGAGAGGATGTGGGACATTGTCTTGCTTGAGTATGTAACCCATCACAAGGGTTATGAAATGAGGCCATCTGGATGCTGTATGGTTTCTGTTCCTATGATTTATAAATAAAAACAGTGCACTGCACAGCCCTCAACAACACATGTCTTCAAGGTACAAGAAAAGTTACAAGAATCTGGCTCACAAAGAACTTTCTGGCAGTAAGAGCTGTTTTGCAGGGGAATGGATTCCATCAGAAGGTGGTGGACTCACCTTCCTTGGAAGTTCTTAGGCAGAGGTTGGATAGCCATCTTTGGTTAAGATACTTTAGTTGAAATTCCTGCATTGCAGGGGGTTGGACTAGATGACCCTTGTGGTCCCTTCCAACGCTACAGTTCTATGACTCTATATGACTTCTGAAATGTCCCTTTGCAGAATCTATTTTATTACAGTCTGCAAAGTGTCCTGAACGTTCTGTCCATTTTATTCCAACTGCAATAATTTGCTTCATACATTCATTGATCTTCGTTTTATTGTTTCTTTGTTATTCCTGAAAACTATGGTAAATGAAGATATCTCTACTATCATTATTTCTTTCTTTTTTTAAAGGACAATTAAAAGTGAGGGTCAAATCAGGTAAGTGTTCGGCCAGGCATGAGGCTGGAAGGAAGGAATTACAGCAGCAGGAAATTGACTGAAAGTGCACTGGAAGGCAAATTCGCATGGGTGGCTCTTTCCACCTCCCTAAATGCCTTGATCTGATGAGACTCAGCTGTGCTGAGGAGGGTGGCTGGAGCAGAGAAAGGTGAGCTGCCTGCTGGGCAGATGAGACATTGGCCTCGGTTAAACTCCTAACATTTCTCTGATATTGCATCCACCTTTCCTGTAGGGAGGGAGTGATGTATGCTGAACAGACAGGAGGCTGCAAAAGGCTCCTAGGATGGGCAGGCTTGGCCTTCTGGGGTTCACCCTTGAAGGCCCTTGATCTGTTTGCTTCGCATGGTTCCCTTCACTTGCTGAAGTGGGAATCTTCTCTAATGGAACGCTCCCTGTCAGGACAGGTAAAAAAAGGAAAAAAGAACTTCTCCATGGAACGCATCGCTGGACTATGGAACTTGCTCTGCCAGGAGGCAGGGATGGCCTCCAACTGGGATGGCTTTAAAAGAGGGTAAGATAAATTCATGGAGGATGGAATTCAAGGAGCAGGGACAGGCCCCCTCAAAATTCCCCAGTGGCCATGCATGCACACTGCAGGGTGTGCTCACAACATGCACGCAAGTTGTGGGGCATGTGCACATGGCATGCTGACATTAGAGGGCCAGGCAGTGTGCTTGAAGGACTCGGAAGCGATCGGTGGCTGCCACCCATGATGACTATACTCTGCCTCCACAGCTGGAAGCAGCAATGCTTCCAAAAAACCAGTTGCTGGAAGCTACAGGTAGGGAGAGTGTGTGTGCTCGGGTCCAGCTCACGGGTTTTGCAGGGGCATCTGGCTGGCCCTGTGAGAACTGGATGATGCTGGACTAGATGAGCCATTGGCTCTTATGTTCTTCATTGTTGCTTGGATTATTATACTTCATAAAACTTAGGGAAGTGCTGGGTGAGATCCCATGGACAGTAATACTAAAAGGAAAGGGAGTTCATGATGGCTGGGAGTTTGTTAAGAGGGAGATAGTAAAAGCAAAACTTCAGGCAATACCAATGAGATGGAAACATGGAAGGTGCCTAAAAAAGCCAGGGTGGCTATCTAAAGAACTTTTAACTGAGTTAAGATTTAAAAAGGATGTGTACAAAAAATGGAAAAGTGGGGAAACCACCAAAGAGGAATTCAAACAAATAGCCAGCACGTGTAGACACAAAGTCAGAAAAGCTAAAGCACAGAATGAACTCAGGCTTGCTAGAGAGGTTAAAAGCAACAAAAAAGGCTTCTATGGGTATGTTCGTAGCAAAAGGAAAAACAAAGAAACAGTGGGGTCACTCAGAGGAGAAGATGGTGAAATGCAAACAGGAGACACAGAAAGGGCTGAACTCCTCAATGCCTTCTTTGCCTCAGTCTTCTCCGATAAAGAAAACAATGTCCGACCTGAAGAATTTGGAGCAAATGATTCAGCAGAGGAAACACAGCCCAGAATAACTAAGGAGATAGTACAAGAATACTTGGCTAGTTTAGATGTATTCAAGTCTCCAGGGCCAGATGAACTGCATCCAAGAGTATTAAAAGAACTAGCAGATGTGATCTCAGAACCACTGGCAATCATCTTTGAGAATTCCTGGAGAACAGGCGAAGTCCCGGCAGACTGGAGGAGGGCAAATGTTGTCTCTATTTTCAAAAAGGGGAAAAGAGAGGACCCAAATAATTACCGCCCAGTCAGTCTGACATCAATACCAGGGAAGATTCTGGAGCAGATCATTAAGCAAACAGTCTGTGAGCACCTAGAAAGGAATGCTGTGATCACCAATAGTCAGCATGGATTTCTGAAAAATAAGTCATGTCAGACTAACCTGATCTCATTTTTTGACAGAATTACAAGCCTGGTAGATGAAGGGAACGCAGTGGATGTAGCCTACCTTGATTTCAGCAAGTTATTTGACAAGGTGCCCCATGATATTCTTGTAAAGAAGCTGGTAAAATGCGGTCTTGACTATGCTACCACTCAGTGGATTTAGAATAGAATAGAATAGAATAGAATAGAATAGAATAGAATAGAATAGAATAGAATCATAGAGTTGGAAGAGACCACAAGGGTCATCGAGTCCAACCCCCTGCCAAGCAGGAAACACCATCAGGGCACTCCTGACATATGGTTGTCAAGCCTCTGCTTAAAGACCTCCAAAGAAGGAGACTCCACCACACTCCTTGGCAGCAAATTCCACTGTCGAACAGCTCTTACTGTCAGGAAGTTCTTCCTAATGTTTAGGTGGAATCTTCTTTCTTGTAGTTTGTATCCATTGCTCCGTGTCCGCTTCTCTGGAGCAGCAGAAAACAACCTTTCTCCCTCCTCTATGTGACATCCTTTTATATATTTGAACATGGCTATCATATCACCCCTTAACCTCCTCTTCTCCAGGCTAAACATGCCCAGCTCCCTTAGCCGATCCTCATAAGGCATTGTTTCCAGGCCTTTGACCATTTTGGTTGCCCTCCTCTGTACACGTTCTAGTTTGTCAGTGTCCTTCTTGAACTGTGGTGCCCAGAACTGGACACAGTACTCCAGGTGAGGTCTGACCAGAGCAGAATACAGTGGCACTATAACTTCCCTTGATCTAGATGCTATACTCCTATTGATGCAGCCTAGAATTGCATTGGCTTTTTTAGCTGCCGCGTCACACTGCTGGCTCATGTTAAGTTTGTGGTCAACCAAGACTCCTAGATCCTTTTCACATGTACTGCTCTCAAGCCAGGTGTCACCCATCTTGTATTTGTGCCTCTCATTTTTTTTGCCCAAGTGCAATACTTTACATTTCTCCCTGTTAAAATTCATCTTGTTTGTTTTGGCCCAGTTCTCTAATCTGTCAAGGTCGTTTTGAAGTGTGATCCTGTCTTCTGGGGTGTTAGCCACCCCTCCCAGTTTGGTGTCATCTGCAAATTTGATCAGGATGCCCTTGAGTCCATCATCCAAGTCGTTGATAAAGATGTTGAATAAGACCGGGCCCAAGACAGAACCCTGTGGCACCCCACTAGTCACTCTTCTCCAGGATGAAGAGGAACCATTGATGAGCACCCTTTGGGTCCGGTCAGTCAGCCAGTTACAAATCCACTGAGTGGTAGCATAGTCAAGACCGCATTTTACCAGCTTCTTTACAAGAATATCATGGGGCACCTTGTCAAATGCCTTGCTGAAATCAAGGTAGACTACATCCACTGCATTCCCTTCATCTACCAGGCTTGTAATTCTGTCAAAAAATGAGATCAGGTTAGTCTGACATGACTTATTTTTCAGAAATCCATGCTGACTATTGGTGATCACAGCATTCCTTTCTAGGTGCTCACAGATTGTTTGCTTAATGATCTGCTCCAGAATCTTCCCTGGTATTGATGTTAGACTGACTGGGCGGTAATTATTTGGGTCCTCTCTTTTCCCCTTTTTGAAAATAGGGACAACATTTGCCCTCCTCCAGTCTGCCGGGACTTCGCCTGTTCTCCAGGAATTCTCAAAGATGATTGCCAGTGGTTCTGAGATCACATCTGCCAGTTCTTTTAATACTCTTGGATGCAGTTCATCTGGCCCTGGAGACTTGAATACATCTAAACTAGCCAAGTATTCTTGTACTATCTCCTTAGTTATTCTGGGCTGTGTTTCCTCTGCTGAATCATTTCCTCCAGATTCTTCAGGTCGGGCATTGTTTTCTTTATCGGAGAAGACTGAGGCAAAGAAGGCATTGAGGAGTTCAGCCCTTTCTGTGTCCCCTGTTTGCATTTCACCATCTTCTCCTCTGAGGGACCCCACTGTTTCTTTGTTCTTCCTTTTGCTACGAACATACCCATAGAAGCCTTTTTTGTTGCTTTTAACCTCTCTAGCAAGCCTGAGTTCATTCTGTGCTTTAGCTTTTCTGACTTTGTGTCTACACGTGCTGGCTATTTGTTTGAATTCCTCTTTGGTGGTTTCCCCCCTTTTCCATTTTTTGTACACATCCTTTTTTAATCTTAACTCAGTTAAAAGTTCTTTAGATAGCCACCCTGGCTTCTTTAGGCACCTTCCATGTTTCCGTCTCATTGGTATTGCCTGAAGTTGTGCTTTTACTATCTCCCTCTTAACAAACTCCCAGCCATCATGAACTCCCTTTCCTTTTAGTATTACTGTCCATGGGATCTCACCCAGCACTTCCCTAAGTTTTATGAAGTCGGCTTTCTTAAAGTCAAGAAATTGAGTCCTAGTATGCTTGGCTGCTCCTTTCCGTTGTATAGTAAACTTCAGAAGAGCATGATCACTTGCGCCTAATGATCCTTCCACTTCTACCCCATTAACCAGGTCATCGACATTGGTTAGGACCAGATCTAAAATGGCTGTTCCTCTTGTTGCTTCTCCCACTTTCTGGACAATGAAGTTGTCTGCAAGGCCAGTGAGGAATCTGTTTGACCTTATGCTCTTGGCTGAGTTTGACATCCAACAAATATCTGGGTAATTGAAGTCCCCCATTACTACTATCTCCCTTCCTTTTGCATGCTTGGCCATCTGTTCCAGGAAGGCATCATCTATGTCCTCCGTTTGGCTTGGGGATCTATAGTAAACTCCCACAATGAGGTCACTATTATTCTTCTCTCCCTTAATTTTGACCCAAATGCTCTCACTTTGGCTTTGAGGTTCTAAATCTTGGATCTCTTCACAGGTATACACATCCCTGACATATAACGCCACTCCTCCTCCTTTCTTGTCTGGTCTGTTTCTCTGAAATAGATTGTATCCCTCCATTTTTACATTCCAATCGTGGGACTTATCCCACCAGGTTTCAGTGATGCCTATTATGTCATATTTAGTTTGCTGTACCAAGAGCTCAAGCTCATCTTGTTTATTTCCCATGCTTTGTGCATTAGTGTACAGACATTGAAGTCCATTAGTCATTCCCCCGTGTCTCTTATTTAAGGATTTTTTCCTCCCACCACTAGGTCTGCTTGCTGTTTGCTCCATTTGGTCTATGACATTTGGATGATCATCTTCATCAATTAATAGACTCCTACCTTCAGGAGCACTGTCTCCCTCCCCCACATTAGTCAGTTTAAAGCCCTCCTGATGAGGTTTCTTAGTTTTTTGGCAAAAACATTCCTCCCAACCGTTGTGAGGTGCAGCCCATCGCTTGCCAGAAGTCCATCCTCAAGAAACTGCAGTCCGTGATCTAAGAATCCAAACCGTTCCTGTTTACACCATTTGCGAAGCCAGCTGTTTACTTCCACTATTTTCCTCTCTCTCCCTGGGCCACGTCGTTCAACTGGGAGGACAGATGAGATGACGATTTGTGCATTTAATTGCTTCAATTTCCTGCCCAGAGCCTCGTAGTCTCTTTTGATCTTCTGGAGGCTATTGCTTGCAGTGTCATTGGTTCCCACATGAACCAAGAGGAAGGGGTATTTGTCAGTGGGTTTTATGATTCCTTGCAGTCGTTCAGTTACATCTTGGATCTTAGCCCCGGGGAGACAGCACACTTCCCGAGACATCTTGTCAGGCCCACAGATCACTGCTTCTGTTCCCCTCAGTAGGGAATCCCCTATCACCACTACACGCCTTCTCTTAGGTTTGGTCAGGGTTCTTCCGTGAGCGGTCCGTTCCAAGGTCGCCTGCACATTCCCTGAGGACTGACTTTGCTGCTCATCTTCATATACGTGATCGACTGTAATGAGGGAGAGATCCTCAAATGGAGTCTGCTCTTCGTCTTCCATGCTAGGGGAGAGGACCTCAAAGCGATTGTGTATTTCTAGACAATCAGAGCGGACCCTGGGCCTCCTGCTTCTTTGAGTCACGTTTCTCCACATATTTGTAACTAGCTGACTGACCGGACCCAAAGGGTGCTCATCAATGGTTCCTCTTCATCCTGGAGAAGAGTGACTAGTGGGGTGCCACAGGGTTCTGTCTTGGGCCCGGTCTTATTCAACATCTTTATCAACGATTTGGATGATGGACTCAAGGGCATCCTGATCAAATTTGCAGATGACACCAAACTGGGAGGGGTGGCTAACACCCCAGAGGACAGGATCACACTTCAAAACGACCTTGACAGATTAGAGAACTGGGCCAAAACAAACAAGATGAATTTTAACAGGGAGAAATGTAAAGTATTGCACTTGGGCAAAAAAAATGAGAGGCACAAATACAAGATGGGTGACACCTGGCTTGAGAGCAGTACATGTGAAAAGGCTCTAGGAGTCTTGGTTGACCACAAACTTGACATGAGCCAACAGTGTGACGCGGCAGCTAAGGAAGCCAATGCAATTCTGGGCTGCATCAATAGGAGTATAGCATCTAGATCAAGGGAAGTAATAGTGCCACTGTATTCTGGTCTGGTCAGACCTCACCTGGAGTACTGTGTCCAGTTCTGGGCACCACAGTTCAAGAAGGACACTGACAAACTGGAACGTGTCCAGAGGAGGGCAACCAAAATGGTCAAAGGCCTAGAAACGATGCCTTATGAGGAACGGCTAAGGGAGCTGGGCATGTTTAGCCTGGAGAAGAGGAGGTTAAGGGGTGATATGATAGCCATGTTCAAATATATAAAAGGATGTCACATAGAGGAGGGAGAAAGGTTGTTTTCTGCTGCTCCAGAGAAGCGGACACGGAGCAATGGATCCAAACTACAAGAAAGAAGATTCCACCTAAACATTAGGAAGAACTTCCTGACAGTAAGAGCTGTTTGACAGTGGAACGGTCTCCCTTGGGAAGAAGTGGACTTTCCTTCCTTGGAGGATTTAATCAGAGTTTGGATGGCCATCTGTCCATTAGTTGATATTCCTGCACTGCAGGAGGTTGGACTAGATGACCCTCAGGGTCCCTTCCAACTCTACAATTCTATGATGCTGACATATGGAACCTGGAACGTTAAGACACTGGGATTGGGCTGGAGTTTCTATCTTGTGTCACTCCCTTACTGGAAGTCTAAAAGAGCAACCTGAAGAATGGCTAGGCAAGCGTTAAAAATGTTTTTTATAACTGACACCTTTGTGGAATGCATGACCCACTTTTATAGCGACAGAGGCAGGCGATAAAAAAATGCAATGTCAGACAGGTAACAGTGGCTGTAATTGGCAATTTGTAAATGAGAATCATGAAGGCAAGCAACCTATTGATTCAGAACAAACAGCCCCTCCAACATTTGGATGACAACATATATTAAAATAATTTTCCTCCCTCTCCCAAAGATGAAGCTCAATTCATCCCAACTGCCTGGCTCTGTTCTTTCAGTCCCCCTACCCCTTTTCTTTCTCTCTTCCTGACAGCCAAGAGTGTCTGCCTGCCAACAACGATGAGCAGGAATTATTTGGCAAGATCTGGGAAATGTTGCTGCCTCCTTTGCTCATGACTGCGCTCAAAATGTATTTTTAAAAGACCCACAAGCAGTTTTCTCAATCTGGATTTTATAAATTATTATTAACAAACAATGCAAGTTCCCCCACAGCAGATGCCTCTCTATGTCAGCATATGCCCCCCCCTTCTTTGCATGGTGCTCACACATCTTTTTTATCTGGGAGGAGGGGTGCATGGCAGTTGAGTTATTGCCTTCTGGTGGAACTTGAAAGCTGAAAGATTTTCAAACTGTCACAGGGATTTAGAAGCTCTGGGGGTGGAAAAATGGATGGGTCCACTGAGGTGTAAGGCACTGCCATGGCTGACCCAGAGCAATCATTCTGGAGTGAGGCAGAACAAAAGGTTTCAGCTCAAGTGCAGAAGCCATGTTGGTAGCAGGTGGCCTGGGACCCCCAAGTCCTGGGTCTTTTCTGCTGGGCTTTGATTGTATGTTTTAAACAAAACTTGGCCTCCAGGGCTGCTATGCATCCTGCAAAGCCAGAAAGACCCCAGGAACCCACCCTTTTAATTTGCTCCTGGGCCTAACATCCCTTGTGTGGGTCAAGAACTAGGATCACTGAGAGGCAAAGTTTGAAGGTGCACTTGGATGGTGAATGGAAAGTCCTGTGAAACTGGGTCTGTGAGCCCCCTTCCTTCTCCAGGCATTTTCAGGGGGCTGCATCTGTCTGCAGCTTGCTCCAATTTCTGCAGCTTTATGCTGGATAACAGGTTTTACTCCATTGTTCTTTGTGTACACAGCCCTGGGGTCTGTCTGGATGAAGTGCAGTTTAGAATTTTAAAAAATAAAAATCTGTTGTGGATTTGGCCTGGCCAAATCACCTAGCTCATGATGTCAGAGAATTCTGATGGAAACGGGAGCAGAAATTGCCAGAGGTGTTTATTTGCCCTGTGTCTGGAACAAAAATCAGTTCAGTGAATACAACCGATACCTGCTGTTGTTTATTTCAGTCCAGAAACAATGCATAATTGATTATGCCCCCACCATTTGCTTTGTGTTTCCTTGCATTGAAATGAATGGGAGGCAATAATCTAATGACAACATAAGTTACAGAATTTCACCATGCTGGACAGTGACAATAATAACACCAGCCTCCCTGGTGTTGTCAATGAATAGGTCCTCCAACGGCCCCCTCCTGATGCTGAGGCGGCCAGCACTTTCATGATGTCTCCTAGGAACTTATGACATTTCAGGGAGCTGGACTAGGTGACCCTCAGTATATGTTCCAACTCAACAATTCTGTGATTCTATGACATCCAGGTGAACCTCCCTTGAGGTTGCCTGGCTTGCATTTCTAGCCTTGCTCTTGACTCCTGGCTGGCGCTCTGATCCTGACTGCTCTCTGGTCCTGCCCTCCTGGCTGCCTTTCTGGCTGCCCTCCCCTCCTGGCTCCCAGCTCCTGATTCCTGGCTCTCTGCCCTGCCCTGCCAGCTTCAGACAAGCTGACTGCAGGACAAAGAGGGCAGCATGTGTGTGTGGAGTTCGAATGGTAGGTTTCAATATGGTACTCTTGACAGTAGCTGAAATATTTACACTCATCCTGACCAACATGCCCCAGATACTTCTTCAGCTCTCTGACTGGCCTTGGGACAAAGGAAAGACTGAGTCTTTTCTAAGGGCCTAGGTGGGAATAGGATTTTGGTTTTGAAACAGGGAGCTATTGTTAAGAGTTGCCTGCCATAGAGCTCCCTGCTTTGCATTCAGAAGACATCAAGTGATGATGATTATCACTCTGTCTGTTTGAAAACCTGGGAAGTTTTAAGTGTCAAAGCAGTTATTTTGGGTATAAAAGATATTTTAATGCCATTGCTAAGATGGGAGTCACACAAGGTTATATGGTATGTGAGCGAGAGATGCTGCTTTCAAAGATAAAGGGGGGTGTTCAACATAATTGCACTCTTCTGAAGATGTATAATGTACCACATTTCTGGCTCCCCCCTTGATATTTTAAGCATACCTTGAGTATTTGGCTCAAAACCGCATCAGGATTATTGATGACAGAACTTGGGTATTTACAAGAAATTGAATGATGATTGAAATGGGCTTTTATACAGGAAGATTTTGGCACAATCTCACAGGAAACCGACATCACGAAAGAAGAATTGGCTACATCCTGCTCCTTTTTTCATCTGGGATTCTAACACTGAAGCCTTGCTTGGAAAGTAGGGTGGCTCATTTAAAAAACACTGAAATTCTAAGCCAGCATTTGTCCTTTCTGATCCAGAGATTTCCTGTGCAGAAAAACAACCAGAGAGCAGTGGTGTAGTGTGGGAGGTGCTGACCCCCCCCCCCCGGTCCTGGGTGCCCCCATGACAGGCTCAATCATTGGAGCCTGGCTCTGGTGTGCAAGGGAATGGCTGAGGCAGCTTTCTCACACCCAGCCTCAGCAGATCCACTCCCGGGTCAAGCCTGACCCGGAGCAGAGTGTGGGATAGTCGCTGGCAGCATTGCAGCAACTCTTCTCTGCTGGGCTGCACATGCGAGGGAGCTGGCTAGGCAGCTTCCTTGCTCCCAACTGCAGCTCTGTCACTGGGTCACGTCTAACCTGCAGGGCGAAGAGGAGGAGAGTTGGCAGCAGTTGCAGTCCTTCTCCTCTGCTGGGCTGTGGCATGCGAGTGCACTGCACACGCTGCTTTGCAAGGCAAGATGCAGAGGGCTTCCTCTGTGCTCTGCCCCCTCGGGGGATCACCCTGCCCGCCTTGGGCAGTTGCATTTTATACTCTGCCACTGCCAAAGAGTGTTAACTTAAGAGGAAACATTGTCTCCTGGCCCCCTCCCTTGGAAACAGTGTGTGGGCTCCCACCTCAAGGAAACATGAAAGCTTTATTTTAAGAAGTCAGGATACATGGTTCAAATGTCCACAAGCAGAGTTTTGGTATACATGGCTTGTTGTTGTTGTTGTTGTTTAGTTGTTTAGTCGTGTCCGACTCTTCGTGACCCCATGAACCAGAGCACTCCAGGCACTCCTGTCTTCCACTGCCTCCCACAGTTTGGTCAAACTCATGTTGGTAGCTTCGAGAACACTGTCCAACCATCTCGTCCTCCGTCATCCCCTTCTCCTTGTGCCCTCCATCTTTCCCAACATTAGGGTCTTTTCCAGGGAGTCTTCTCTTCTCATGAGGTGGCCAAAGTATTGGCGCCTCAGCTTCAGGACCTGTCCTTCCAGTGAGCTGATTTCCTTCAGAATGCAGAGGTTTGATCTTCTTGCAGTCTGTGGGACTCTCAAGAGTCTCCTCCAGCACCACAATTCAAAAGCATCAATTCTTCGGTGACCAGCCTTCTTTATGGTCCAGCTCTCACTTCCATACATCACTATAGTGGTACCTCGGGTTACAGATGCTTCAGGTTACAGACACTTCAGGTTACAGACTCCGCTAACCCAGAAATAGTACCTTTGGTTAAGAACTTTGCTTCAGAATGAGAACAGGAATCACCAGAAGCATTTCTCTTGGGTATTGTTGGAAATGAAATAAATATAAAGGAATGTAAGCTTTTTCTATATGCAGTAACAGCAGCAAGAATACTATTGGCCCAAAAATGGAGGCAAGAAGAATTACCAACGATGGAAGAATGGAGGATGAAATTAATGGACTATGCGGAACTTGACAAACTAACGGGAAGGATCCGAAACCGGTGGGACCAGAAATTTACCGAAGACTGGAGTAAATTTATGGATTATTTGAAAAGTATTTGTGATGAACAGATGACGTTTGTAGGTTTGCAAGAGGTTCTGTGAGGAATAATATTATTATTAGTTTCTATTAACAGGTTCTATGCAAATTTAATTCTGGTTCTAAATGCAGCATAAGGGGTTTCTACAGTATAGTGTATTTTAAAATAGGGTTTTAGAGTTTTTAGGGATTTTTGAATGTTTTATGTAGTTTTTATGTAGTTTTATGTAGTTTTAATGTAGTTTTATGTAGTTTTACTGTAGTTTTAATGTAGTTTTGTGGTAGTTTTATGTAGTTTTAATGTAGTTTTATGTAGTTTTGCAGTTTCATTGTCCTGCATGGGACAATGACAATAAAGATATATCTAATCTATCTAATTAGAAATATTGTAAAAATGGAGAAGGAGAGACGATAAGTTAAGAGATGTAAAGGCAATATTAAGTTAGGAAATGCATAAGAAGTGATTAAGACGGAGGATTATCAGAGGTGCTGATGGAAATCCAATAAGAATGTATTTGTGATAAACTGTGTGGTATGTTTTATAATTTTGTATTTTAAAACCAATAAAAATATTTATATATAAAAAAGGAACGGCGCAGCCCCGGTACAGCGGGCCCCATTAGCTAAAGTGGTACCTCAGGCTAAGAACAGTTTCAGGTTAAGAACAGACCACCAGAATGAATTAAGTTTTTAATCTGAGGTACCACTGTACTGGGAAAACCATAGCTTTAACTATACAGATTTTTGTCTGCAAGGTGATGTCTCTGCTTTTTAAGATGCTGTCTAGGTTTGTCATCGCTTTTCTCCCAAGAAGCAGGCGTCTTTTACAGGGGACTAGGAAAGGGAGGGGGCGGCAGGTCGCCCCAGGTGCCATTATGGAGGGGAGGGGGTGAAAAATTATCAAGGAACAATTACTGCCCTACTAGGGCGGTTCACAAAGAACTTTTTTAAAAAAATGCCTGCTCCAAAGATCTTATCTTACTACACTAGGGATTATGTAGCTACATATGAAATTTCATGCATATCAGTTAATATCTTGACCCTCCTCCACGAAAATAGCTGTTTTCTTGGCTGTTTTCCTATGTCGTGAAGGCTGAAATTTCAACAAAGCATGTGCCTTTGCTAGACTCTTTTTGGGCACCTGCTAAAAGCATTCTTCTTTAGGCAAGCATACCTAGATGCTTAGGAAGTTGAAGTAATTCTAATCTTAATATTTTAGCTTTTGTATGTTTTAAAGTAGGATTGTTAATTATTCTTGATTTTACTGCTGTGGTGTGTTTTTTTCTTTTGTTTTGGTAAACCACTTTGCAGGTTTTTTAAAATAAGTTTTATTAAATAAATAAACAATAAATATAAATAAAATAACACAAGCCAAAACACAATTAATCCTGTAGATTTAGGTATCTGTCGCCTACTTGTTATCAGAGGCTCCGAATCCACATTCCTTTGTAAGAAATTATGAAATAACGTAAAACCATTTTTGCAGGCAAAAAAAAATGAATTAAAAAAAATTAATGGGGGTGTGTGACAAGAAATGTTTCGCACTGGGTACCACCTGACCTTCCTACGCCTAATTTCGTGACTGCTGTCACCATCTGCAGTGATAATGGAGCCCAAGAAGGTAAAATCTGTCACTGCCTCCATATCTTCCCCTTCTATTTGCCAGGAAGTGATGGGCCCAGTGGCCATGACCTTTGTTTTTTGATGTTGAGCTTCAGACCATATTTTGCGCTCTCCTCTTTCACCCTCATTAAAAGGTTCTTTAATTCCTCCTCACTTTCTGCCATCAGGGTTGTGTCATCTGTATATCTGAGGTTGTTGATATTTCTTCCAGCAATCTTAATTCCGGCTAGGGATTCATCCAGCCCAGCCTTTCGCATGATGAATTCTGCATATAAGTTAAATAAGCAGGGAGACAATATACAGCCTTGCCATACTCCTTTCCCAATTTTGAACCAGTCAGTTGTTCCATATCCAGTTCTAACTGTGGCTTCTTGTCCCACATAGAGATTTCTCAGGAGACAGATGAGGTGATCAGGCACTCCCATTTCTTTAAGAACTTGCCATAGTTTGCCGTGGTCGACACAGTCAAAGGCTTTTGCATAGTCAATGAAGCAGAAGTAGATGTCTTTCTGGAACTCTCTAGCTTTCTCCATAATCCAGCGCATGTTTGCAATTTGGTCTCTGGTTCCTCTGCCCCTTCGAAATCCAGCTTGCACTCCTGGGAGTTCTCGGTCCACATACTGCTTAAGCCTCCCTTGTAGAATTTTAAGCATAACCTTGCTAGCGTGTGAAATGAGATCAATTGTGAGGTAGTTGGAGGTAATTGTGAGGTAGTTGGAGCATTCTCTGGGCTAGATCTAAGCAAATATGTTGTCCAAACACCTGACACACACCCGAGCTCCACTTTTAAAGAGCAAATGATGTAGAAAATAGAATCGGGATTCAAAATGACCTTAACAAATTGGAGACCTGGGCCCAAACGAACAAAATCAATTTCAGCAGGGACAAATGTAAGGTTTTGCACTGAGGCAGGAAGAGCCTGATGCACAAATATGATGGGGGACACATGGCTTACTGGCAGTACATGTGAAAAGGATCTAGGGATCTTGGTGAACCATAAGCTAATTTGTCGAAAGTGTGCTGCTGCAGCAAAAAAGAAGAAGAAGAAAAAAAGCTAATACTATTCTAGGCTGCACCAGAGAAGTACAGTGTCCAGATCAAAGGAGTAATAGTACCACTGTATTCTGCCTTGATCAGACCACACCTGCAATATTGTATCCAATTCTGGGCACCACAATTTAGGAAGGATGTTGACAAGCTGAGATGTTTGCAGAGGAGGGCAACCAAGATGGTCAAGAGCCTGGAAACCAAGCCTTATGAGAAATGGTTGAAGAAGCTGGGTATGTTTAGCCTGGAAAAAATGGTACCGAGAGGAGATATGATCGCCATCTTCAAATATATCAAGGGCTATCACAAGCTTGTTTTCTCTGGAGGGCATGACTCGAGCAATGGCTTCAAGTTACAGGAAAGGAGATTCCAACTAAGCATCAGGGAGAACTTTCTGACAGTAAGAGCTGTTCGGCTGTGGAACGGACTCTCTTGGGTGGTTCTGGACTCTCTTTCTTGGAGGTTTTTAAGCATAGATTAGATGCTCATCTGTCGTGGCTGCATTAGTTGAGATTCCTGCATTGCAGGAGGTTGCCCTAGATGACCCTTGGCATCCCTTCCAGTGTTATGATTCTGTGTGAGCAAGGAGAAAGAGCTCGCAAGGAAGTGCTTCTATTGGGGGGGGGGGGGCTTTGCTAAGTCTGTTCATGCCAGTGCAGGTGATGGTGCCTCGATGAGTTCAATCCTCTGGGTCTCCCTTCACCTCTGCAGATGGGTTCAGTGACCCCGAGGGTATTTGGGGTGGGATTCAGGGCCTTATGCAATGGGGCTTTCCCTCCTCTCCTCCCTCCACTGTTCTGACCCCCAGAAGAGCACGTGTATCGAGGGGAGGCTGTTCCATCTGACAAGCTGATACTCTTGAACAGGCAGAACATTTACAATAGTGCAATGTTGGAATCCACCCTTTGTTTTATGAATGTGGTTTTACTGTAGATTTTATGCTTTTCAAAATAAATATCTCCAAGATCACTTTTAGTAAATACGTATCTTGCAATATTTTCCTCCAGCCCAGATGTCTATTGGCAAAATACCCTAAAATCAAAAGGCGTTCAGGCATTTCTACAATCCCATCAGTCAGCAAAGTTAAAGACTAACCAAAATCAGGGAACAGAAGCCCAAAGCACCCAGCAATTATTACCTGAAAAGGATTAACAAAGAGTTCTGATTAACAAAGAGGCTTTGCTCGTGATTTTTTCACCCAAGGAAGGAAATAAAGAAGAACTGGATTAATTGGCTCAGCTTTGACAAATGCAGTCCAAGCTCCATCAAGGGCTCCACACCTCATAAATGCCAGCCTTTCATTTAAATGTGGGGAGGAGATGTTGCAGTCCCCACAAGATGCTCTTCCACCTGTTTTCCACCTGCAGGGAGTTTGCTTGAAAGAAAAAATGGCTACTCACTCGATTTTACTTTTTAAAAATGGAAGGCAGGTGAATTTTGCAAGGGGGGGTGTTCTTTTAAGCAATGTCCCACATAAAAACTGAGGTGGTATAATCCCCACCCAAAGACTATACCACCTAAAATCTATGTTGTTGGAATGAACCTCAAGCCTGCCTTTTCTCTAGAGCACTGGGAGCATAACAGCATGCCTGGGAACTGTCATTTTGCCTGCCATGGAGGCATATCTGAACTGCAGCAATGCCTCTTGCAAGCTTGCATGGAGGCTCGTGTGTGTGTATGTGTGTACATGTACAGGAACCCGACTTTTGCATTACCAGAATGTAGCCTACAAACTCTACTGCACAGCCATAAGAGCCACATCAAGTGCTTTGCCTGCTTGTGGCTTTGGATCCACGACCCACCAGCAGCATACTATTCATATTCATTAAATGTCCATCCTGCAGGTGCCCAGGGCAGGTGCAGCCCCCCCCCCCCGACAAATTTGGCCTCCAGGCTGAACAAGTTTCTCCATCCCTACAGGGGCAACAGATGGATTCTCATAAGACCACCAAAGCTTCTTCCTAGGTGTGAGGTCCTCCTAGTGACAAGTCCTGCCTGTCTTCCTCCCCCAGAGAGAGTTTACCATCTCCCTTCCAGAGACCAAGGACAGCTCTGGTTCAGACCCAGTCCAACTTCCAACACCAACAGTATTGCAATAAAGCTAATGATGCTCAGCATGCACAGAGTGCCACCCCCACCCAGCATGGAGAAGCCAGGAGACATCGGGGATTCAGAACCTCCATGACACCATGAAATATTAAAATTATGCATGGCATGGGGAAAGTGGGCAAGAGAAAACTAGAACTCATGGGCATCCAATGAAGCTGAACATTGCAAGATTTGGGACAGATAAAAGAAAATCCTTCTTAGTTAAACTGTGGAACTCCCTCCCATAGGAGGGCTGATGGTCACCAACTTGGATTGGACAAATCCACGAAGGAGAATATTATGGATGGCTCCTAGCCAGGATGGCTCTGCTTTGCCTCCACAGCTGGAGACCGTGATGCTTCTGAATACCAGTTGCTTCAAACTGCAAGTGGGAGGGGGGAGGGCTGCTCTCGCACTTGGGTCCTGCTCACAGGTTTCCCACAGGCATCTGGTTGGCCATTGTGAGAACTGGATGTTGGAGTATTATTAGATTGATGATGATAGATAGATAGATAGATAGATAGATAGATAGATGATAGATAGATAGATATAGATCGATAGATATAGATAGATAGATGATAGATATAGATAGATTCACTGCCCTTCATCCAAAGAGCTCATCAGAAGGTGGGCTAATGGCCAGAGGCAGCAGCCTCTTTTTAGGTCTGCATGCAGAGGGTTCCAAGCTCCATCTGTGTGGGTGGGGTACCTCTGTCAGATGGGCCGCATATAAATAATAAAATTAGTATTATTATTAATCTCCAATGGGATCTCATTGGGCCACAGAATCTGGGTCCTAGCCAATGGCGACTGGCCATGATGCTCTGCTCTGCTTCCACAGCTGCAGCTTCCAGTGCTTCTGAATACCCAGTTCTGCTTGAGGGTTTTCCATAATGGGCATCCGGCTGGCCCCAATGAGAGCAGGATGCTGGACTCCACAGGCTCTTATTGTGTTCTTGAATTTAGCACTGTTTCTTCCCCATCACTCATTCATGTGATATTCAGCCAGTCACACTTGTAAAATGAAAATAGAAGTGGCTCCGTTGCCTCTAATGTGCAAGAGACAGAGTCTGGAACCTGGGTTTGAGGGGTGGGGGGTGGAGAGAGGAAGAAAATGGGCTGTGATTTGGAGGGCGGCTCAGCAGCACAAAGCCCAGAGGAGATTAAAGAGGCAAACAGTGAGTAATTTTGCCTGCTTTCTTCCACATTAACAGCAACATCATAGGCACTTTTGTGCTGGGGCTGGCATGGCGCTGAAGAGCTCCGTGGGCGCCTCTGATTGGTGGCAGAGTCTTTCCCTCCGTCCTCAGTGCAAACCCCTCTAATGGCCAGGGCTGATGAATGAGGATCCATGAAGTAATTGTTGCCAAAGCAAAATACCCCTTTTCTGAGAAAGACTCCTGAGTACTAATGCAGCTGCCTTTCCGATAATGACCGTGGCTTAAGACGGTTATTTCCAGGCCTGTGCTGCTACGCCTTCTGCGTCTGCTGGCTCTGTCAGCAGCTGTTCCCTGGCCCAACGAGGAAAGCATCACTTTGTCCTCTGGCTTTGTTTCTCTTGGGCTCAGACTCAATGATAAATACAGCTGGCCCAGTCAGGGGCCCCTCCACTGTCCTGGGGGAGGGGAGCTGAGAGAGGAGGCAAAGACCTTTCTAGGTGGGGAGTGGCACCTTTCTGGGAAGTGCATCCAACCAGTCCTGGGGGTTTCTCTTCCTCCTACTTCCCAAATGCTCAGTAGGAAATGTCTGTGGCTATTCCATTAAGCTGCAGAGAGTAGGGCTATTCCATCAGGCTCTGCCAAGAGACCAGCCGCCTTGGCCTCTCCCCAGCCATCCCCTTGCATACGCAGGCATCGCATCAAGTGACCTGAACTGCTTCTATCCCAGCAGCCCTTGACCTGAGGAGCTTTGATACAACCAGTCAATTTCTCACTGTGATTTTGCATCCCTATTATCTGATCTGTGCATAGATTCCCAAAGCAATTCTGTCCCATGAGCCCATGTCCTTCTGAGGAGCTGTGCCCCAGACGGAGCTCTAGGGGAAGGCAGAGACCACAAGGGCCAGGCAGAAGGCAGAGAAGTCCAAACCAAGTGAGCTCCTGGCTCAATAATAAAATATTCGCATGAACAGCTAGCCAAAATGGCTTCTTTCATGGCTTGCTTATTTATCATTCCCATCTGCACTGTCAAGCTTCCCCGCCTGCCCCCTTTACTACACTATAAACCAGGGGTGCCCAAACTTTTTTCAAAGAGGGTCAGATTTGATGAAGGGAACACGAGTGAGGGCTGACCAAAGTTCTTGAGCTTTTTTTTAGGATTTACAACTTCTTGAGCTTTTTTTTTTTTTTTTTGGATTTAAGTTGCTGAGCTTTTTTTAGGATTTTACCCCAGAGACCGTCTTAAATCGACCCGAAGGTTAGATTAGGCCCTCGAAACAGACTTTGGACATGCCCGCTATAAACTAATTAAAGTTGTTTGAGATTAGTGTGGATTCTATTTCTGCAATTTACTGTACACTAGCACCCCTCTGTTAATATATTAAGTAATATTCATCAGGGCTGCTTGCCAGTTTTCAAGTGACAAAACCTCCACAAAACCTCTCAGGTGAAATCTCTTGCAAATCCATCAAGCAAAGGCAATGGCTGTAATTGGTATTAGCTGATCTTAAGTGCTGATAAACTGCTGTTGGGCTGATAGAAAGCCGCCATACTTTTTATTTCCCACAAAACTCAGAATTTACTAAGTAGGGTAAGATAACTTTCCCCCACAAAGAACCACAGAGTTTTATCAAGGTATCCTCAGTGAAAATTTCCCAGCTGAATCTTGTGGGGTGGTTTCCTCCCACCTTTTTGCAGGAAAAGAATGCCCAAATCTCTCAATTTCCACCTTGCTGTCACAGCTTGTAGTCAGAGGGGATCAGACCTTTTCGGGAGTCATGAAATTATTACTAAGCTCCTTCTTCCATCAAACTCACAACCAAAGCTGAGAAACTATTAAGACGTGCAAAGCGTGAACAGTTTTGCAAGCACCAAGGCAGAGAAGTGCAAGACTGCCTGGGGAAGGCTTTGTGATAACAACTTCTGCAATTAGGAAGGATGTCTGCTGTCAGAAGGGACTCTGTGGCACCAGCATTCAGAGCCACAGAACTAAAAGGCCTAAAATAAATTACACAAGGGATAGGAGGGCATTTTGCATTTCAATTTTTTTAAAAAAATAAATAAATCCAGCTTTAATTTGCTCTCCAGTTAATTTTTTGTTTTAATGCCTTCTCTAAGAGCGTAAGAAGAGCCTGCTGACTAATGGCCCACCCAGTCCAACATCCAGTTCTCACAGTGGCCAAGCATCTGTCGGCTGTAGATTTCCCTCTCCTGCGCTTTCCAGGAACTGCTCTTTAGAAGCATCGCAGCTCTGTCCATGGAGGCAGAGCAGCCATAGTGGCTGAAAGCCATTGTAGCCTTCTACTCCTCCAGGAAAGTGTCCAGTCCTCTTTTACAGCCGGCCATTGCTGCCTCCTCTGGGAGGGAGTTTCACATTTTAACAATTTGCTGCATGAAGGAGGACTTTCTTTTGTGTGTCCTGGATCTTCTCTACAGGCTTAGAGACCTCCTTTGACCTAAGCCTAAGTCTCGCTGTGTGCACAGGCCAGCACACTCCTCTTGGCTCTGCCTACCATTAGTAGCCTGGCTTTCTGTCCCACCAATCCTGTTGGCCACGACTGATCCCTGTATCCTAGCATGACCTTCGAGGTGACTCCATAGTCTTATCACCACCACTAGCATACACAGGGTACACAGAAAAGCAGGGTCTCTAGGCAAGAGGTTGGATGCAGATAACATGCTAAACCCAAGTGTGTCTCAGTGGGGGCCTCTCTGAAGCTATCCAAGCAGAAGCTCTTGGGAATCTAATCTAAGCCAAGTAGCCCATCTCAAAAATTACAGAAATAATGTAATCGGCACCATAATGGGAAATGGAAGGGGAGGTGCTGGAGTATGCTGGCAGTTTTCACGTCCAATCACGGAGGAAAGCTAATTCTTTAAAACCTTTCTCCCAGTGTCTTCTTTGTCACTCCTTGCTAGCTCTCTGAAAGTTTTACAAAGAGTATTTTGGTGGCACTTTGATTCAGTTTATCTCTTGTTTATCCTTAATCCAGGCTTTCCACTTGTTTATTTTCTCCCAGTTCTTTTCTATCCTTCCCAATGCAGTGTGTGTGTGTGTGTGTGTGTGTGTGTGTGTGTGTGATTTCACGTTTGTCTCGTAGACTCTATACATATCCTACACATCCTGCTTTAATTTCTCTTGTTTACCAGATGATGCATTTGTTTAGTTGCTTATTGGTCCTGTTTATAAGATTCCGTAATTTTGGCATATTATTTTTCTTTTGTTTTTAACATCTTTATTGAAAGTTCAAAAAGTACATAAATATATGTGCAATAAACATTGTGAGATGTAAACAAAAGAGAGAAAAAGAGAAAGAGAAACAGAACCCATGTAGAAGGGAAAATAAAGGGGGGAGGGGGGAACCCAAAACTGTATGCTTTACAAGGTTGTTATTGTACTTCACCAGATCTTAACCTATTACAGTATTTCTAAAAATGCATTCCAAATATCATTGAATTTGGCCGTGGCAAGTCTGCTTTTATATGCATTCATATGTTGCGAGTTTGTATAAGTAATTTTGGCATATTTCACCCCCTCTTTTTTACTGCTTTGTTCCCTGCTCTGGGATTGGAAACATTCAATGAAGAGCCAACTGAAAATAAATAAATCCATTCTCCCTCCCGCCACCCCCATTCCTGGCCCTCTTACCAGTTCCACCCGCCTGCGATTGGCCTCCAGCTCCCTCTGGGCCAGCTCACTGAGGTCTGCTTTCATCTCTTCCATCCTCATCTGGTAGTAGCAGGTCTTCTCTCTTTCCCGTGCCTCCCCTTCCTTCGCCTTCTCCAGCTCCTCTCCCATCTTGATCACACTGTCCCGAAGACGGAGAACCAGCATCTGGGGAGAGAGAAGAGTTAGGGGGCAGTGGGGGGGGGGAGTCGAACAGAAACCCGTCACAGATTCACAGAACTGGAGAGTAGAAAGTGACCCCAACAGTCATCTAGTCCAACCACCCTTCTTTCTTTTCTTTTCTGCCTTCTACAATGACAGATACAACACCAGCAGGATGCGATGCACAAGTGAAAATTGTACTATGGACTTGCACTCCCCAAGAACCTTAAAAGGAAGGTTTCATTCCTCATGGATGCAGAGATATGCCTGTAAGTACAGGGCATCTATTGTTAGGCAGAGAGTTTACCAAGTATGGCTTGTGTATTTGGTTAGACAGCAGACTTTGTTGCTTGCAATCACACATAGTATGGATGGATGGATAGATAGATAGATAGGTAGGTAGATGCTGCCCATCTGACTGGGTTGCCCCAGCCACTCTGGGTGGCTTCCAATAAAACCACAGTAAAACATCAAACATTTTTAATTTCCTTCAGATGTCTTCTAAAAGTCAGATTTTTTTTATTTCCTTGACATCTGACGGGAGAGCCTTCTTCCTTTTAGCCTCTCAATATGCCGGGGGGGGGGGGCAGTTAGGCTGAGAGTCAATGACTGGCCCAAGGTCACCTTATGAGCTTCATGGTCCAAGAGGGATTTGAACCCATGTCTCCCATTCCTATTCAGACGCTAAAACCATTAATGCCACAATTGCTCTTCTTATAGAAAATAGTTCCCAGGATTCTCTGGGTGGTTGGAATGAAAATAAAATAAGTTAAAGTCTGTAGCATAGTGTTTAAAAAAAGGTAAAGGACCCCTGACAGTTAAGTCCAGTCGCAGATGACTCTGGGCCGAGGTAGCCGGTGTTTGTCCGCAGACAGTTTTTCTGGGTCATGTGGCCAGCATGACTAAGCCACTTCTGGCAAAACCAGAGCAGTGCACAGAAACGGCGTTTACCTTCCCGCCAGAGTGATACCTATTTATCTACTTGCATTTGTGTGCTTTCCAACTGCAACGTTGGCAGTAGCAGGGACCAAGAAACGGGAGCTCACCCTGTCGCGGGGATTCAAACCGCCGACCTTCTGATTGGCAAGCCCAAGAGGCTCAGTGGTTTAGACCACCGCGCCACCCACGTCCCATAGCATAGTGTTTAGGAACACGCAAAGCTGCCTGACAGGCACCCCCCCCCAATGTACCTGTGTTCAATTTATGCGTGACCACATGGATGTGAGGCTCCAGAAACTTGGAAGTGTGTGGGGAGACCTGATGAGCCTCAGCAAAGCTCTGCTTTGCCTCCAGCTGGTTAGGAGACCCTCCCCAGAGCCCAAAAGGGACATTTTCTTTGGGGTGGGTCTCCTCGTGAGCTGGAGGTGCAGCGGGGCTCTGCTGAGACTCCCAGCTAACAGCAGCTGACACACAGAAAAGCTGCACTTTCCTGCATGCCAGCTGTTAGCCAGAAAGCCCCCTGTGCCTCATGTGAGCCAGAGGGGCAGCGGGTCTTGTTGACAGGTTCAGCTGATTAATGGGGAAGCTTCTTCCTCACCCATCAGCGGGGCTTTTATGGAACAGACAGACGACTCCTCATTTTATGCAATTTCCCTGACATGCACGCAGGTTCAGAACGTAACCCCTGTGCAAATGAGGAGTTGCCAATGGACCAATGGTGCATCTAGCTCAGTGTTGTCTGCACTGATTGGCAGCAATGGCTCTCCCGGGTTTCAGGCAGGGGTCTCTCTGAGCCCTCGCTTGGGGACTGAGCCTGGGACCGAGCCTGCATGCAAGGCAGTGGCTCTGCCCCTGGGCTATGGCCCTGTGGTTTGTTCTCTGCGGGTCTTGATCAACATCCTCCCCAGTCTGCCAAGGGCAAGGCCATCCAAACCTCAAAGCGCTTGATCTGCACACTCTGGAACTCCATCTTGTTCTCCAGGTCACAAATCAGGGCCTCCTGGCGGCTGACAATGGACCTCTCCACCATTGATTGCTCCAAATAGACAACCCGGGCCTGGGACACCTGCAGCTGTTTCCAGACAAGAGATCATTTAACTCAATTCCTGCCATTTTATTTAATTTCCATAATTTATATCCTGTTTATATTCAGGCCAGGGGCCTCTCACAAGCAGTGCACAGTTAAAGGCTACAACAGTGAAATCAATAGGAAGAATACAAATCCACCTCTAAGGTGATAAAGCACAGCAAGGCCGTAATCAACAGCAACCCATTGGGCGCAGGTGGAATTGCTCAACTTACACATTTGAAGAAGAATTCAGCCAGGTTTGATGCTAACCCTCACGCTTTGCCCATTTCTTTCCACAAGCCCTGGCACCTTGCAATCCAATTAACACAACTTCCCTCAAGCACCCAAAAGTCAATGTAGTATGACTCACTGACCATAGGAGTCAGCACTGACAAAAATAAATACTTTGTGGATCACCAGCAACTCTGCCACAATGGGGATGGCTTTTTGGGTAGAAGATTTCACAATGGGATTAGACATATTGTCTGCAACAGCTAAAGCAGAACCTCCACCTACAGAGGCACTGTACCTCTTAGTATTAAATGATGATGGTGGTGTATTAAATTTCTGTACTGCCCTTCACCCAAGGATCACAGGGCAGTTTACAATATGAAAACACAAAAATACAAAGCATAGTAACAAACATGAACAATACCCCCCCCCCCCACACACACAGTTCAAAAGGCCATAGATTGTTCAGTTAGCCAAAGGCCTGGTTGAAAAGGAATGTTTTCTCCTGGTGCCTAAAGATGTATAATGAAGGTGCCAAGCGAGCTTCCCTGGGGAGAGCATTCCACAAGCAGGGAGCCACCACAAAAAGGCCAGTTCTCGGGTTGCTGCCCTCAGACTTCTTGCGGGGGGCACAGACAAAAAAGGCATGTGATGCTGAGGGCCAGCCAACAGGGGACTGTCACCTTCACTTTCTGCTGTTGGGACTCCCAGAAGTCCCTGTTTCACCTCTGTGAGAAGCTGGAGGCTGGGATAGAGGGGCCATTGATCACTGATCCAGTGGGGTTCTCCTTAAGTTCTTACAGAAAAGATAATCAGAGCCATGTCTCTAGCATTGCCACAAGGCAGACTCTGATCCAGATGGCTCGCAAGTCACCCACTTGGGGTAGATCCCTCAGCACCCCATTCCACAGGGCTCTGGCCTGAGCATGTGGCTGTCCCACCAGCCTTGGAGATGGAAGAAGACTCCCTGGGAGCTTCTGTTGCTCCACAGCCATGCAGCTTTGTGCTCCTGCAGAACTGACTAAGGACCCTTAAAAAACTGCAGACAGCTCGCGTGGGGCAGGGGCAGAGTCACTAGAAGGGAAGGCCCTGCCAGGTACCTCCATAACTCTGGTTCTGAGCTCAAATGATGGCTTGCCCTTCCGTGAACTGAGCCCACCTGATGCTGTCCAGGGTCCTGATTTGCCACACCTTCCTCAAAGAGGCTTTGGGAATGAACACAAGAAGAGCCTGCTGGATCAGGGCAGTGGCCCATCCAGCCTCCTGTTCTCACAGTCAGATACCTCAGTGGGAAACCCTGAAACAGGACCTGAGCACAAGAGCCCTCTCCCCTCCTGCTGCCTCTGATGTAAGTGGGGCTGAGAGACTTCAAAGAAGTGTGACTGGCCCAAGGTCACCCAGCAGCTGCATGTGGAGGAGCAGAGACGCGAACCCGGTTCCCCAGATTACAAGACTGCCGCTCTTAACCACTACACCACACTGGCTCTCATGTGCTGCATGAAGAAGTAATTTCTTGTTTTATCTGTTCTGAATCTTTCAACATTCAGCTTCATTGGATGTCCTTCCAGCTCAAGTGTTGGCTCTGGCTACAACTTCCTCAGCAGAACAGGAAAATTAGACAAATGTACTCAGGAGAAGTCTATCAGTGGATATTAGCCACCAGAGCTATCTAGAGCGTTGACATGCGGTGGCAAACACATGCCTCAGAAGACCAGTCACTCAGCATAAACAACAGGAGAGAATTGCTGCTTCCAGATGCTGGGCCAGGAAGGGCATTCCTCTGATCCAGCGTCAGGGCTCTCAGGATGTCCTCACTCTGAGATTCTTCAGCATTAGAAGAGTTAAGTTCTGCATTTGTACTGTAAAGGGGGGGAGGACTCACTTTTTCTTGCAGGCCATGCTTTTCCTTCTTCATCTCCTCCAACTGGGTCTGCAGCTCTCGGATCTGGGTGATATCAGTTGCAGACTGCAAAAAGAAAGAGCCTCAGAAGAGAGTCAGACAAGGCAGGGGCTCCTTTGAAGACTGTAGCACCTAAGTCATATAAGCCTTCTGGATCCCGCAAACCTTGCAAACCTTTACAGGAGGTGCTGAGATGGTATCACTGGAAAGGGAGGAGCTCCCTAAGGGAAAAGAGACTACTGGAACCATTTTGGTTGAATCAGCTGGCTGTTGAATCAGTGGCACAGTAGCCAGAGCGTCAGACTAGGACCTAGGAGGCTGAGATTCAAATCCTCACTTAGCCATGAAGCTCACTGGGTGGCCTTGGGCCTTGCTTCTCAGCCTAACCCACCTCACAGTTAGGAAAGAGGAAAACTGTGTGCCACCTTGAGCAGTTTGGAGAAACTGATGGGATAGAAATGGACTACAGTGGTACCTCGCAAGACGAATGCCTCGGAAGACGAAAAACTCGCAAGACGAAAGAGTTTTTCGTTTTCTGAGTTGCTTCGCAAGACGGATTTCCCTATGGGCTTGCTTTGCAAGACGAAACATCTTGCACCTTTTTTAAAAAACCGCCAATGCATTCCTATGGGAAACCATCAATACACAGTGGTGCTTCGCAAGACAGAAAAATTCACAAGACGAAAAAAGTCGCAGAACGAATTAATTTCGTCTTGGGAGGCACCACTGTAACAGCTAACAGAGTGACAGTAAGAGCTGTTCAACAGTGGAACAGACTCCCTCAGGAGGTGGTGGATTCTCCTTCCTTGGAGATGTTTAATCAGACGTTGGATGGTCATCTGCCACAGATGCTTTACTTCAGATTCCTGCATTGCTGGGGGTTGAACTAGATGACTCTCAGGGTCCCACCCAACTCTACAGTTTTATGATTCTGTGGGTGCTGAGTAGCAAAAGAAGGTGGAGGGAATGAAGCCAGTCAGGGCTCCAAGCCTTACAAAACTGGAAAGCTAAATTGTGCCACCAGGGCTCAACCAGGGCTCCTGGTCCAAGCACCCCAAATAAGGCAAGGCCACTCTGAAGGGTGGGCCTCCCTCTCCACCCCCCCACTTTACCTGAGCAATTAAGGCCTTGTGCTTGGCCATCAGTTCATTCAGATCCTCCTGGTCTTCATCAATGTGCTTGAGGAGATCAGCTTTCTCATGCTGGAGCTGGTATAACTGCTCATCAACCTGCAGCAGAACAGAAAAATAAAAAACCTGGGGTGCAATAGTGTGAGGCAGCAGCAAAAAAAAAGCCAATGTGGTTCTATGCTGCATCAACAGAAGTATAATGCAAAGATGAAGGGAAGTAATAGTACTGCTGTATTCTGCCTTGGCCAAATCACACCTGGAAGACTGCCCAATTCTGGGCACCACAATTTAAGAAGGACATTGACAAACTGGAACATGTGCCAACCAAGATGATCAAGGGTCTGGAAACCAAGCCTTATGAGGAACGCTTGAAGGCGCTGGGTATGTCTAGCCTGGTAAAGAGAAGACTGAGAGGAGATATGATAGCTGTGTTCAGTTCAAAAGGGATGGAAGCTTGTTTTCTCTTGCGTTGGAGGGCAGAACCCGAACCAATGACATCAAGTTACAACTAAGAAGATTGTGACAGAATGACATCAAGTTACAACTAAGAAGATTGTGACAGAAGAACATTCTGATGGCAAGAGCTGTTCAATAGTGGAATGGCCTCCCATTCCTTCATTGGAGGTTTTTAAGCAGTGGTTGGATGGTTGCCTGTCATGCATTGCAGGGAGATAAGCCACAGGGTCTGTTCCAACTCTATAATTCTAAGATTCTAAGGTTTTCTGCTGCTCCAGAGAAGAGGACCCAAACCAATGGATTCAAATGACAAGAATGGATATTTTGACCAAAAATTAGGCAGAACTTTCTGATAGTAAGAGCTGTTCAACAGTAGATCAGACTTCCTCAAAAGGTGGTGTTTTCCTTCAACATTTGAGGTATGGTTACTTACTCTTGAAGTAAGACTCAGCTGCCAATCTAGTTGGATTCAGGCGTGGAAATGGGAAGGGTACCACCTTGTCCTTTCTCTCAGGGCCTGGCCTATGCCCTGCAACCCTAGATACAGAGGAATGGTTGCTTATCCAGAGGTGAGGGGACTCTGCACATGTTCAGAGACACTCTCCGATTGATGGCTATCATGCCATTGCACAACTCTCATTCATTTCAACTCGGTCCACACAAGAGTAATTCCAAGTGGCCTTTGCCCCATGCTGGTGCATGAGGGTGCCATGCTTGTTTTGTTTGGGTCTGCCCCTGAAGAGCTTATAACTGAATCCTTGGGATATAGCAACAACTTCCGGTACTTCCTGCCTTAAATGGATGCAGCTCCCACACTAGTGGAGACCATTTGTGGAGGAAAACAAGGATGATTTGAGAGTAATTGTTCTTACAAGCTCCCCCCAGGGCCCGTGAGGAGTGAGCTTCACTCAGAGATCATCTTGATAACTGACTCTCACTCTGGTATGGAACTCGAGAGGCAGGAGATGCTGAGTGGAAAAGCGCTTCGCGTATCGGTAACCCCCAGGCACAGCCATTAAGAGCAGAGGTTCTTCTGTATATTAGGATGAAATTAGCTTTAATTTACAGACATGTACAGGATGAAGGGGACAAGATTACAAACTGCTAAGAGAATCAGCTACTGGGTTGCAACATTTCAAACCGGAAAAATTTCCTTCGTTGAAGAATATGGTATGTCAGGGGGGAGGGGAGCCTTTACCCTTTTTTAAATTAATACTATATTTGCTATATAAATGACTTGGCAAACCTCCTCCTAAACAATAACAACTGATAAAAAGCAAAAAGAGAAAATAAATGTTGAAATGTAAAGAAAAGGAAGGGACTTTTTATCATATGTGGTGGGAATGTAAGAAGGTGAAAGGCTTCTGGGAAATGATATATAATGAATCGGGAAAAAATGTTGAAATATACATTTGTTAAGAAACCAGAGGCATTTTTGTTAGGAATGGTAGGAAATGAAATAAACAGAAAAGATCATAAGCTTTTTTTATATGCAGTAACAGCGGCAAGAATACTGCTAGCCCAAAAATGGAAACAAGAAGAATTACCGTCGATGGAAGAATGGAGAATGAAGTTAAAGGGATACGCAGAACTTGATAAATTAACAGGAAGGATCCGAAGCCTACAAGACCACAGATTCACTGAAGACTGGAGTAAATTTGTACACTATTTGAAAAGTATTTGCGATGAACAATTAATGTTTGCAAGAGGCTCTGTGAAAATAATATTAGAAATATTGTAAAAAGGAATCAGAGGGAGGAGGTTTTTAATAAAAGGCAATATTAGATTAAGAAATGCGGAAGAAGGACTAAAACGGAGGATTTGCAGAAGAGCGGCGGGAACTCCAAAAAATGTATTTGTGAAAAATTGTGTTATGTGTTTTTATATTTTGTATTGCAAAATGAATAAAAAATAATTTATAATAAATTTTAAAAAAGCAAAAAGAGAAAAAGAGAACAGAATTATATCTATGGATAAACATGAAAATAGAACTGTGTGAGAACACTGAAATGATTTAAAGCATCTAATTTCCATTGGACGGTAATTTGGACTATGGTCTTTGATGTGCAGTAGCTCTGGTAGGACCAGTGGTGGAGGACGTCTCTCCGGCACCTGGGATGGTGCAAGCCGCCCATAGGGAGAGACAGGACGGGGAGCGCGGCACCCATTCCTGCCCCCCTCCGTTGTTTGCTCGCCTGCCTCCTTTCTATCCTCTTCCCTGCCTGCCTGCCTCCTCCAGCCAGGAGTGCAGGGTAAAGGTGCGCTGCCCCACGCAACTCCCGATCCAGTGGGTGGGACAATCATGCCCAGCCGGGGGGGGGGGTGCAATTCACCACAGCAGCCCAGCCAGGGGGTGTGATCCGGCTCAGCGGCCAGGCTGGGGGGTTGCGCTCTGGCATGGCCAGGGGTGGGGGTTGAGATCTGGCATGGCCAGGATTTTGTCACACACCCAGGATGACACCCGGGGCGGACCACACCGACCTTGCTCCATCTCTGGGCGGGATGCCAGATCATTAGAGATAAGAATTAGAGGAGAGGGAGAACTGGAAAATTGCCTGGAGCTATGGCAGGATGCCAGATTACTCCCTTTCATAAACAACAAAGATGGCGTAATGACGTAGCTTGAATTTCAACAGTAGAAAGAAAGATTGGAAAAGTGGGAGCAGAGATGCCATGTAATACAGGATTAGAACAATGAAGAAACAAATGAGGGGAAAAACCTATCACAAAGGGAATTTACAGGAAACAGAACTCTTTTTGTGGAAATTTTTCAGTATAGGTTCATCCTGTTGTCCTAATAATAATCGGTAATACTGAAAAAAATATGAAGAAACTAAAGGGCACCTAACAGACTGGCTGCAATATTTTCAAATACATTAAAGATTGTTGTTGTTGTTGTTTAGTTGTTTAGTCGTGTCTGACCCTTCGTGACCCCATGGACCAGAGCACGCCAGGCACTCCTGTCTTCCACTGCCTCCCGCAGTTTGGTCAAACTCATGCTGGTAGCTTTGAGAACACTGTCCCACCATCTCATCCTCTGTCGTCCCCTTCTCCTTGTGCCCTCCATCTTTCCCAACATCAGGGTTTTTTCCAGGGAGTCTTCTCTTCTCATGAAGTGGCCAAAGTATTGGAGCCTCAGCTTCAGGATCTGTCCTTCCTGTGAGCACTCAGGGCTGATTTCCTTAAGAATAGATAGGTTTGTTCTTCTTGCAGTCTGTGGGACTCTCAAGAGTCTCCTCCAGCATCATAATTCAAAAGCATCAATTCTTCGGCAATCAGCCTTCTTTATGGTCCAGCTCTCACTTCCATACATCACTACTGGGAAAACCATGGCTTTAACTATACGGACCTTTGTTGGCAAGATGATGTCTCTGCTTTTTAAGATGTTGTCGAGGTTTGTCATTGCTTTCCTCCCAAGAAGCAGGCATCTTTTAATTTCGTGGCTGCTGTCACCATCTGCAGTGATCATGGAGCCCAAGAAAGTAAAATCTCTCACTGCCTCCATTTCTTCCCCTTCTATTTGCCAGGAGATGATGGGCCCAGTGGCCATGATCTTTGTTTTTTTGATGTTGAGCTTCAGACCATATTTTGCGCTCTCCTCCTTCACCCTCATTAAGAGGTCCTTTAATTCTTCCTCACTTTTTGCCATCAAGGTTGTGTCATCTGCATATCTGAGGTTGTTGATATTTCTTCCGGTGATCTTAATTCCGACTAGGGATTCATCCAGCCCAGCCTCTCGCATGATGAATTCTGCATATAAGTTAAATAAGCAGGGAGACGATATACAGCCTTATCGTACTCCTTTCCCAATTTTGAACCAATCAGTTGTTCCATACCCAGTTCTAACTGTAGCTTCTTGTCCCACATAGAGATTTCTCAGGAGACAGATGTTGTGATCAGACACTCCCATTTCTTTAAGAACTTGCCATAGTTTGCTGTGGTTGACACAGTCAAAGGCTTTTGCATAGACAATGAAGCAGAAGTAGATGTCTTTCTGGAACTCTCTAGCTTTCTCCATAATACAGCGCATGTTTGCAATTTGGTCTCTGGTTCCTCTGCCACTTCAAAATCCAGCTTGCACTTCTGGGAGTTCTCGGTCCACATACTGCTTAAGCCTTCCTTGTAAAATTTTAAGCATAAACTTGCTAGCATGTGAAATGAGTGCAAATGTGCAGTAGCTGGAGCATTCAACTACACTTCTTTGGCACTGCCCTTCTGGCATATTGAGTGTAGCACCTTAACAGCCTCATCTTTTAAAATTTTAAATAGTTCAGCTGGAATATCATCACTTCTATTAGCCTTGTTATTAGCAGTGCTTTCTAAGGCCCATTTGACTTCACCCTCCAGGACGTCTGGCTCAAGGTCAGCAACCACACTACCTGGGGTGTACGAGACATCCATATCTTTCTGGTATAATTCCTCTGTGTATTCTTGCCACCTCTTCTTGATGTCTTCTGCTTCTGTTAGGTCCTTACCACTTTTGTCCTTTATTATGGTAATCTTTGTACGAAATGTTCCTTTCGTATCTCCAATTTTCTTGAACAGATCTCTGGTTTTTCCCATTCTATTGTTTTCCTCTATTCCTTTGCATTGCTTGTTTAAGAAGGCCTTCTTGTCTCTCCTTGCTATTCTTTGGAAATCTGCATTCAATGTCCTGTATCTTTCACTATCTCCCTCACATTTTGCTTGCCTTCTTTCCCCCGCTATTTGTAAGGCCTTGTTGGACAGCCACTTTGCTTTCTTGCTTTTCATTGGGATGGTTTTAGTTGCTGCTTCCCGTATAATGTTACGAGCCTCCATCCATAATTCTTCAGGCATTCTGTCCACCAAATCTAACTCCTTAAACCTGTTCCTCACTTCCACTGTGTATTCATAAGGGATTTGATTTAGATTGTATCTTACCGGCCCAGTGGTTTTTCCTACTTTCTTCAGTTTACGCTTGAATTTTGCTATAAGAAGCTGATGATCTGGGCCACAGTCAGCTCCAGGTCTTGCTTTCGCTGACTGTATAGAGCTTTGGCTATATCTATCTTTGGCTGCAGCGAATATAATCAATCTGATTTCGATGCTGCCCATCTGGTGATGTCCATGTGTAGAGTCGTCTCTTGTGTTATTGGAAAAGAGTGTTTGTGATGACCAGCTTGTTCTCTTGGCAGAACTCTATTAGCCTTTGCCCTGCTTCGTTTTGAACTCCAAGGCCAAACTTGCCAGTTGTTCCTTTTATCTCTTGACTCCCTACTTTGGCATTCCAATCCCCTTATAATGAGAAGAACATCCTTCTTTGGTGTCACTTCCATAAGGTGTTGTAAGTCTTCATAGTATTGCTCAATTTCAGTTTCTTCAGCACCAGTAGTTGGTGCATAAACTTGGATTACTGTGATGTTAAAAGGTCTGCCTTGGATGCGTATCAAGATCATTCTATCATTTTTGAGATTGCATTCCAGTACAGTTTTTGCCACTCTTTTATGGGTTTCTTGCCCACAGTAGTAGATACTGAATTCGCCCATTCCTGTCCATTTTAGTTCACTGATGCCCAGGATGTCAATATTTATTCTTGCCATCATATTTTTGACCACATCCAACTTACCAAGGTTCATGGTTCTTACATTCCAGGTTCCTATGCAATATTTTTCTTTACAGCATTGGACTTTCCTTTCGCTTCCAGGCATATCCGCAACTGAGCGACCTTCCGGCTTTGGGCCAGCCACTTCATCAGCTCTGAATCTACTTGTACTTGTCCTCCGCTCTTCCTCAGTAGCATGTTGGACGCCTTCCGACCTGAGGGGCTCATCTTCCAGCGTCATAACTTTTATATGCCTGTTGTCTTTGTCCATGGAGTTTTCTTGGCAGGGGTACTGGAGTGGCTTGCCGGTTCCTCCTCCAGGTAGATCACGTTTGGTCAAAACTCTCCACTATGAACCGTCCATCTTGGGTGGCCCTGCATGGAAAACTCATAGCTTCTCTGAGTTATTCAAGCCCCTTCGCCATGGCAGGGCATTAATCAAAGATTAACCATTGACAAAAAAAGCAGGACTTGCTAAAGAAACATCAAAACTTGAAAAAGAATTGATACAAAGTAAAGGAAAATATATCTCAGGGTATACAACCTCCTATTGCAATGTATTTCATTACAGTGAAAGCTGTAATGGTGAGATGAGTGCAAGATTTGGGTTATAATATTTACATGGAACAATGGGTAAAATTATGGCGGGAATTCATGGCCTGCTACAATCTCAGGGAAAACACAATGAAGATGAGGTATAGATGGCACCAAACTCCAGAAAAACTTGCTAAAATGTATAAGAACAGAACACCTATATGTTGGAGATGTAATAAAGAAATTGGGTCTTATTTGCATATGTGGTGGAAATGTACAGATATTTGTGTTATTTGGAAAAATATATGTAGAACTTTAAAAATTATTTAAATTAACATTCAAAAAGAGGCCAGAAATATTTTTATTAAGCATTTTGCCAAAAGAAATAGGGAAATCGAAAAGAACATTGTTCATGTACGGAATAACGGTGGCCAGAATTTTAGTAGCAAGAAATTGGAAAAACACAACAATACCCAACACGGAAGATTGGAAAATCCTAATGGTAGAATATCTGCAGCTAGTGAAAGCGACAGGAAGAGTAAGAGGCCAACTGAAACAAAAAGTCTATAAGGATTGGAGAATCTTTAAAGAATATTTAGAAAACTATGGAATAAAAGGAAACATATTGGCAGAATTAGACTGATCCCTGTATTGTATAAATATAAGTTTGTAGGGAGGTAAAAAGAAATGCTATAAGAAATATGTAATGGATAGACAAAGTACAGTGAGATTGATTGGAAGTCAGTTTTAAATTTCTTTTCTATAAATTTTATAATTGTGTTCAATACCAGGAGTATAGATGATGATAATTATATTAATCTTCTTATATCTTATAGTGTGGTGGTTTGTTTGATTTTTCTGTTATTTGTTTATTTGATTGTATGTTAGTTTGTTTACTTGTATGTACATCTGTTTTTCATAAATATATTTATTTTAAATTAATAAAGATATTTTTTTAAAAAAAGAGGAATTTTTTTGTTATTAAATATCTCAACACGAATGGAGCTCAAGAAATCAGTAGCTGTTGATAAGGGACTAAGATCAGGACTGAATGCAATTGGATTAACCAAGATATTGGAAGCAGGAAGAAATAAGAACTTTGCACTCCGAAATCCAGCACACGGGAAGTCACTAAAATGATCTATATTTGGATGGGAATTGTAATTTGATATTGATAAAATGTGGCTGTCATTGGATTTTAATATTTGAAAATCAATAAAGATTATGTATAACCATGGGCCACAGCAACTTTCATTGCGGACTCCTACCAAGTTCTTGTTCCTGCTGAATGTCTCCAGCTCAAGGTGCAGGTTCTCGAGCTCCAGAGCTAGCATCTTTTGTGCCTTCTCAGCCTCTCCACATCTGGCTGTGCTCTCTTCCAGCTGCAAAATGCATAGCGAGAAGCAGTCAATGCATCACCTCCCACCGGTCGGGGAAACCATTAGCTAGTTTAGCTTTCTCCCTCTGCCCTTAAGCAACATTTATTTACATTTCACTCCAAGAGTGTTTCTACATTTTGAAGCCCATCACAACTCTGCCTGCTTACAGCTATGTTCCTCTGAGGACTGGCGACACTGATTTCACACACACGCAGCCCACAAAACAGCTCTAGCTAGAGACACAAGAGTACCAAGCATCTCACAGCAGGAAAACTTGCTTTTCTTGCAATCCCATTCCTTTCCCATCTCAGCGACAATAGTTGGAAGGCAAAGAGAAATTGTTGCTTTTGCACAGCAAGCCTGAGCCCACTTCTTATGCCAAACCCCTGACTTTATTTCAGGCAAATCTTGCAGTAAATCTAGGCTCATTAATTAGCCAAAATGTGCAAATTGCATGTAGTTTGCAAAAATGTGAGTTATTTACAAGTGGGGTTCACAAATGATTTTTTACCAAACAGCTCTAATTGCACTTTGCAGACACACCCCACCCCAAAAGGGAGCATTTTGCGAGTGTTAATTTGCTGCTGGGGCTGCTTGTGGTTTCTTCAACTGCTAGCAGCCAAACTGGGCAGAACAAGAGAGAATTAACTCCAACATCCTCACTCTCTTCCAGCATTGTTTGGTGGTTGTACTTCCTGCTGCTTTCTTTCTTCCAACAACGATTTTTTTAAAAGCTTTTACACTACTTTTAATTTTTTTAACATACATAAAAAAGCAGCTCCATGTATGTAGAAAATAAGCAAATCAGTAGAAGGCCATTTTGTCCTAGTTTTCTAAGTGTAGGGAATGCTTGTGGTGTTGGTTTGGCTTTTAAAAAATGCATATCGTGGGGGGGATTCATGCCTGCAATCTAGTGATACAATGCAAGAAAGGCTTTAAGACTGTGCATAACAGTACTCTACACTACAAGATTGGGGAACGGGGTGGGTGAGAGGGTGAGCTATATAACTCACTGCACTGCTCCACAGTGATCCCATCTACCTCTGTCCTTTCTTTCTTACTTCTTGTTTGTGCTACTCTCCAAAAAGAAGGTCTTTATTTGGGTGGAGGGGGTAGAGGGTGCAGTGGCTTTTGCTTGCTCAGTTTACTCAATCCAAAAAATGGTCTGCAGCTCCAAGAGGAGGGCAGGTAGGGATAGAGGAGATATTTGTTTGGTAAATGTGAATTTATCACACCCACACTTCCTAAATCAATAGTTTCTCCTTTGAAATTCACTCTTTTCCAAATTTTGTGAATCAGTACAAAAATAATTGTACTGGGGTGTTGGAATTGTTTCCAAAAATGCATATATTGAGAGAAATGTGCATGGACTTTCAACTTTGTACACTTGTTTACAAAAGACGCACCACACCAGTGGCGGCGCTTGTCATTCACAACGGCAGCACTATGCAAGTATAAGTGTATTGTAAATAAATGATCAAATAAAAAAGTTTGTTTCTTTTTCCTCCTTTCGTAAACAAGAGATAAGGCATCAGCATGGTGTCTGACATAAGCATAATAAAAGTTAATTTGGGGGATAAACTAAATTTGGGGGCGCTGGGCAGATCTTTGCACCCAGGCAGGACATATGGTAAAGGCTCCCCTGCTCTCATCTTTGCTGAATGGCACAACACTGAGAGAAAGGAGGAGCAAGCCAATAGAGTGTCATCCCCCCACCCCAACTGGTCGAAGTAGGCAGGTGGGTGAGTAGGTGGCTGGGTGGGAGCTGAGGGCGGGCTGAAAATGGTGAGGCAAACCAGCCTCATGATTTTCATTTTGGACCTTGCAGAGGAGACCATGAGGTCTGAAAGACTTGCTTGGGGGGCGGTGGGGGGGAGTGCTTCTAAGCTTCAAGCCTCCCTTTTCCGTCATCCCTCGGCAGTTTCTGTCTTGAGTGTAACATGCTCTCAGAAGAAGCATCTTCA
This sequence comes from Podarcis tiliguerta, assembly GCF_965153285.1. Classification (NCBI taxonomy): domain Eukaryota; kingdom Metazoa; phylum Chordata; class Lepidosauria; order Squamata; family Lacertidae; genus Podarcis; species Podarcis tiliguerta. The sequence continues at coordinate 42,550,309 of NC_139549.1, forward strand.
AAATACATAGCTGGAACTTTTCAGAACAGGATAAGCCAGCTGGGCCTCAGATTACATCAGTCCCAGGTAATCCATCTTCGTCAGAGGCATCAAGCACCAGGATCCCCTCTGGGCCCCGCAAGTCATAGTGAAATACAACACAAACATCAACAACCAGGCCAGAGAAACATTTAGCTTTTCTGAGAGCTGTGATATTACTACAATGATATTGCTGTGCCTTTGGTGATATTTTGATGAAACACCTTGTAATTTACCATCAATCCACAGGCGGGTCTTGGGGGAGAATTATAGCTTAGGCAGACTCATGGCAAGCAGGAATCCCTTTCCATGCAGGAGCTGAAAACAGCCTTGTCTTTTTATGCAGAACACTTTGCAGATGATAATTAAATTCTCCTACCCTGGGGAATGAGATGGGATTAAATAACATGGGTGGGAATAACCGTGGCTGGTTATTCAAGGGGAAACTTGGAGCCTCAGGTGAGGTGACCCCTCCCCCCCCCATTTGGCCTGCGCCTTGTGCTGAATCCAGCCCTGAAGGGGGGTGGGGAGTCTCAGCATGACCGGTCCTTCCAGAAGAACCTAAAAGCAGTCCTGCTGGATCAGACGAAAGGCTCATCTAGTCCAGCATCCTGTTCCCATGACCAGATGCCTCTTGAAAGGACCCCCAAGGCCAAACTGCTTCTCTCTGGCTGGACAGTCCCACACAATGAAATGGCTGACCAGGAGATTGAGGGCAGGCCAGAGAAAGGTCTTCTTCATGCAACATGGAGCTGACTTAGAAAACTCTCTGCTCCATGATATATATAAAAGGATGTCACATAGAGGAGCGAGAAAGGTTGTTTTCTGCTGCTCCAGAGAAGCGGACACGGAGCAATGGATCCAAACTACAAGAAAGAAGATTCCACCTAAACATTAGGAAGAGCTTCCTGACAGTAAGAGCTGTTCGACAGTGGAATTTGCTGCCAATGAGTGTGGTGGAGTCTCCTTCTTTGGAGGTCTTTAAGCAGAGGCTTGACAACCATATGTCAGGAGTGCTCTGATGGTGTTTCCTGCTTGGCAGGGGGTTGGACTCGATGGCCCTTGTGGTCTCTTCCAACTCTATGATTCTATGATTCTATTCTATGATATGGGGATGGGCACCAACTTCTAAAGCTTAGAAATGTGGCAGACAAGTTCACAGATGAGGAGAGACCTCTTGATGGTTATTAGCTATGATTGTCATATGCTGTATCTCCAAGATACAGAAGCAGTGTATCTTTAAGGATAACTGATGACAAAATAGAATGGGGGAGGTTCTTTCCTGCCTGGTATGTCTTATTTGTGGGCTTTCCAGAGGCATCTGCTTTGCCATTACTGAAAACAAAATTTTGGACTCTTTAGTTCTGATGGGGCATATCCAATAACTAGTAGCCACCAGACTTCAGGGCCCATTAATCTCATTTAAGCATCTTCTAGTCACCAGCAACAACTGAAAAAGTCTCTTTAGCTGTAAAAAAAACCAACAACCCAAGCTTTGTTTCACAGCTGTAGCTGCACCACCCTTCCTCAACCTTAATTCAGGTTCTAAACACAGATAGTTTATCTGTTTCTTGCTTCCTCCCCTTTCTGCAAGGTTGTTCACACACACACACACACACACACACAGAGAGAGAGAGAGAGAGAGAGAGAGAGAGAGAGGTGCTCCCTTGGTCCCACCCCCCCATCTCTGTTGCTCTTTCCTCTTTTCTTTTCTTTTTTGCTTCTTACATCTACATAATGGAATTTTCCCACTTGGGAACAAACAAATTGAAATTCCCATCAAAAAAAGATGCATAATGTATGAACAGATCAACAGTGTTAAGTTGGCAGCGTCCTGCCATCTGTTAGATACCTGTTTAAAATGAATGCCTCAGACTTACCAAACACAACTCTAAAGAGATTTTGATTCTGATGAACATACAGATTGTGGGTTTAAAAAAAAAATCAAAGTTGGGGGATTTCTCTCCCCTTCCTCCGAAAAAAACACCCTTTCTCCTGTTTGTTGAATTCTCCTGGTTATTGCAATTTGCAGAGCTGATTGTGAGACACTCTTTGAAATCATGTTGGTCTTAAACTAAAAAGAATGACAATGTGTTTTCAAATGTAATGCTGCCCTTCCTATGCATAACAGAGAGATTAAGGCTGCAAAATGTGCTGGCTTTCTGGTAAAGCTCTGTCCCAAGGTGGATCCTCTTCGTCTTTTCTAACTTCTGCAAGGCACCTGCCCCCATCAGCCCCATAGGCCAGCATCATATGGTTGGGGTGACTGGGGCTGATGAGAATTGAAGTCCAAAACAAGATTTGTGAAGCCTCTTCTAGATTAATGCTGCCATAGGAGCCAACACTCCTATGAGCTGAGGATTCTTCAGCCTCCCAAATAAAATATTTGAGGGGGCCACCCGCCCAAGTTGATGGGTATTGCCATTCAAATGTTGTGTATGCACCATGCTATGTGACTGATTGTGTGGAGTTGGGGCTTACCTGACTCCCCCAATATTTCATTCAAGTTGGCACCTCTGAATGCTACACCACAGCAAGAGGAGATCTCATTTCGGTTTCTTTTACTAAGAAGTTGGAATAGCCTAACTTCTGTCTCCTATGCCCTGGCAACCTCGAGGTTAGATTACTGCAATGTGTTATATATGGGGTTACCTTTGAAGACAGTTCGGAAACTGTAGCTGGTGTAGAGGCCAGGTTGCTCACTGGGGCAAGACAGTCTCAGCATATAACACAAATCCTGGCTCAACTGCTACCAGTTAGCCGCTGGGCCTAATTCAAAGTAAAGCCATTTGCAGCTCAAGACCCCAGTACCTCAAGGACCACCACTCCCCATATGACCCTTCCTGGAATCTGTGGTCATCATAAGAGTCGCCCTCTTTCTGCCCTCTCCATGGGAGGTCCAGAAGGTGGCAACACAGAATGGGACTGTTATGTACTGAAGTTCTCACCCTGGGCCAGCAGGGGGATACTGTAGATAATTATGCAAATGAAGGATTGAAATTGACGTTCAGTGATTGGATAGTTTGTATGTAAATGAAGGATTGAAAGTGACGTTCAGTGATTGGATAGTTTTAGAAAGTTGCAACAGTTACGCTGTTCTGGAGCTCTATATAAGCAGCCTGACTGAGCTCTTCAGTTCAGTTCTGTTCTGCCCTCGGAATAAACAAGAGCTGTTTGAAGAATCACTGTGTTGTCTGATATGTTCACCCACACCTTAACAGGGACATTTTCAGAAGTGGCTCCCCACTTGTGCAATGCATCTTTAAAGGTCCAGTCGCGGATGACTCTGGGGTTGCGGCGCTCATCTCGCTTTACTGGCCAAGGGAGCCGGTGTACAGTTTCCGGGTCATGTGGCCAGCATGACAAGCCGTTTCTGGCGAACCAGAGCAGTGCACGGAAATGCCATTTACCTTCCCGCCGGAGCGGTACCTATTTATCTACTTGCACTTTGACGTGCTTTCGAACTGCTAGGTTGGCAGGAGCAGGGACCGAGCGACGGGAGCTCACCACGTCTCGGGGATTCAAACCGCCGACCTTCTGATCGGCAAGTCCTAGGCTCTGTGGTTTAACCCACAGCACCACCCGCGTCCCTTGCAATGCATCTTTAGGCACCAGGCAAAAACATTTGTTTTCCACCAGGCCTTTTGCTTTTAATTATCTGTGGCCTCCTTGGGTAGGTAGGTTGTTTTAATCCTGCATTTTAAAAATATGAATTTATTTTAGATTTTTCTATGCTTTGTTTTATGATGGTCTAAATGTATATTATTTACATATTGTTTTAATTCACTTTAGGCTGCACTAGCAAAAAGAGTGACTATTAAGTTTATTTAAAATAATAATAATAATGATAATGATATTTTAAGGCCTTTATATACAACTCAGTCATTAGCATTTCTAAGCAGTGGGCCTAAGAATAAACTATATAGAAAATAAAACAATAAAGATCCATAATAAAACCAAACATTATTTTAAATTAATAATAATAATAATAATAATAATAATAATAATAATAATAATAATGTCTACTGGATTTACCTGTATTGTCTTACCTATAATATCCACTTAAGAGGGCAGCTTGGGTGCTTCTCATTTATTTGCTACTCTCCTGCAGCCACAATTATGGTCATATGACCAGCTTGTCCAGCATTACAAAACTAGGGCATTTACCGTATATCTCACTGCCCCCCTGGCATATGCAGGGTTCTCCCCCTCCTCCTGTAATTCCCACAACAACCCTGAGAAGTAGACCAGCCTGAGAGGCAGTGTAGTCACAAAGTCACATCCACTGTTTCATAGCTGATAAGCTCCTCCCACAGCTAATCACCTGCCTCAACAGAAACCCTGCCCCCTCTGACCTTTGCACAGGGAGAGCAGCTAATCAGCCACAAAGAAACACACACACAAGAAAACCCTTTTGGCTCCTTCTTCAGCTGCTGCCCTGCAAGCTCTTGAAGGCAAACATTTGGGGAGGGGAAGGGAGGAAGCAGACAGGGAGGGAGTGGGAGCACTGGAGTCCCTGACAACTAACAGCATCTTGGGTGCAGGGGTATTTTATTGTTCTCTTGGTGGTGGATACTTAGGTGGTGAACTGAATCTGATAACAGGGATGAATGATGGACTCATGTTACTGTGCAGATTCCCTTCTTCTTAGTGACACGTTGGTGATATATCTGGAAATGTATTATGGGAAGGGAGGGAGGTCTTAAAAGTCCATGCAAGCCCATGCTAGGGGTTCCTACTCTTTGTGTGTTTGAACCTTGTTGCAACAAATAAAGATCAGGTCTACTGACCGCTCTTTGCTTCTTTAACTTGGCAGGAGATTCCTTCTTTTGCTGACCAGGAGAGACCTGTGGGGAGTGGCACCCCAACAAGCTGGGCAGCAGAGTAAACCTACACCCAGAAGTATTATAACTGTATAACCAAAGGGAAAATGAGCAATAATTTGTTTGTCAAAAGTAGAGCTTCCATGTGCAGCAACAGTGAATTTTTCAGCATGTTATACCCTAATGGAGAATTTATAAAAAAGGATGTATAGATGGTAACTCTGTGCAAACCCTTTCAAGGAGTTTTGACGTGTAAATTTATTATTGAGTAAGCTTCCTTCAATTGTATTTTGGTTTGATTACTCATTTCAGGAAATGATACTTTTGTAATCATGCTAGGTTCCAGGTAAGGTGAAGAAATGCTTTATGCAAGTCTTATTTCAAGTTGAAAATGTGCTTCCATTGCAATCCTATCACAACCTGGCTGACTAGCTTGCATTTGGCAGGGAAATTGTTCACCCCCTTACTTTCCTGTGTGTAGCTCAATGAAACAACCGGCCGTAGTTATTTGAAATGCATTCCAAGTTCTGAATGGAGTGAAATGCTTGCATATAATATTTATTACTTTGGGGTGGGTGTCTGCCTGTCTGATGAAGGCATGAGTGTATGATGAAGGCATACATGTGTTTGTATGATAGCAGACTGGTTTGGAAAGACTTTGTGGGCGTGGAAGAATTTAACAATCACTTTAAAATACCTGGCTGTCTTTTGCCTAACTTATCCTGTTTTCCTAAGGTTATGTTGCATATCTAGGGTGATCGGGAAATTAGCAATTATTTTTCAGACATTAGTTTTGTGTATGTATTTTTAAAATCTTTAAAAGATCTTACACACTGCAAGTGTTTCCCCAGTATAAGGAATTATAAGTAACATAGTTATTTACTTCTTTGTTCCCTTTTCTCCACCCAAGGTTTGCAGTGTAAGTCTCAATTTACTGCTTTGCTACATTGCTTTTGCGGGGTGGATGGTTGGCTCAGTGCATGTTAACCATGCCTGCCTTCCTAACGTAAGAGAAAGGGGGCTGAAAGAAAACATAAGGAATCAATAAACATAGTATAAAAAAATAAAACTTTGTATTCAAATAATATATTGCTGACTTTTATGCCTTTTAAAACAAATCTGTTGAGGTATGTGTGTGCAAACACGCATGGGCTGTGTGGGCCAAACTGAGTCTTTTACTCAGGTGAGAGAAAGCCTGTTTTATTCTGGCAACAGCTCCCAGAAAGGTCAATGTTGCAGGAAAAACTCTTTTTGGGGGGTGTTAAAAAAAAGCAAGCAGTGTTTCATAAAAGCCTTTGTCAAATCATAACAGATTGCCCAATTAAGCCCAAATGCGATGAAGGGAAAATGAAAGTCAATGAACATCATCTGTCTTTGGTGCCAAAGAAGAGCCCAGCAGACCAGTGGAGATTAATTTTTAAATGTGGCATTAACACCCAGAAAAAACAGAGGGGGAAATTCTCCTCAGGCCAGATTAAAAGTGAAAGCCATCATGTCAGATGAGGGAAGCTGCCAAATGCTGGCAAAGGGAGCACTGAAGAACAATGCTCTTCATCCTAGGGAAATGTGGGAAACCCTTTCAGAGAATCATAGAACTGTACAGTTGGAAGGGACGAGAGGGTCTCTTTGACAGGCTCTGCTTATGTTTTGCTTTTGCATTTGTTGATATACAGTTCTGCCGTGCAAAATATTTAAGCCAGAGCTGCAGATGATTCAGGAAGGATCCAGTGAATCTTTCAACATTCAGCTTCATCCGATATCCACAGTATTGGGAGAAAACCTTTTCTTTCTCTCCTTTCTTTGTAAAGGAGCTGCTCCATTCCCTTGATTAAAGGCTTGTGGTGAGAAGACTACTACCTCCAGTCACCTATTATGGGAAACAGAGGCGGAGCTAGCTGCTCCGGCCCCCGGAACGGCGCGCATGCTGTTCACCCAGGGGCGGGGCTAGCCACCCACAGGCAGGGCGAGGCGAGCATCCCAGGGGGTGCCACCCATGACGAGCGGCTCAGGGGGGCGGGGGGCAATGTCACCCCCCCCCCTCAGAGATGACACCCAGGGTGGCCCGCACCCACCGCACCCCCTTCCTCTGCCAGTGATGGGATACACACTTTTTTTAAAAAATGTAGAGCTTATTTTGCATGCTGAGTGCAAAGGAGGAAGTCTAGCAACCACAGCTTCAGTATCCAAACGACCAAGACAGAAATGAGGTTAAAATCCATGCTGTAGTCCAATACAGATGCATGTATGAACAGGAGTCAGTACAGTGGTACCTCGCAAGATGAATGCCTCAGAAGACGAAAAACTTGCAAGACGAAAGAGTTTTTTGTTTTCTGAGTTGCTTCGCAAGACGGATTTCCCTATGGGCTTGCTTCGCAAGACGAAACGTCTTGCGCCTTTTTTTAAAACCGCCAATGCATTCCTATGGGAAACCGTCAATACACAGTGGTGCTTCGCAAGATGAAAAAATTCACAAGACGAAAAAAGTCGCAGAACGAATTAATTTCGTCTTGCGAGGCACCACTGTATTTTAGTTTTATCAAATAATCACATAAAAAGCACATGAAAAAATACATGGATTGAGAAAACTCACCCACAACTGTGAGATTTTGGCAATGCTTGCCACCCTCACAGTATTTTCAGAATGGGGAGAATATATCTCCTAGCAGGTCAGGTGTTTTTAGTTCCCACTTTCAAATATATGCCTGCAGCTCAGTTTGGGGAAAGCGTTTTATCAGGAAATGCAGAAGGCAGGGAAACGGCTTAGATTCCCTCCTCCCAACATTTTTCTCCATTGTTAACCATCCCTCCCTAACGCTGCTTTTCTGCAAAGCAGCCAGACACCTGGACTTTCCTGCACATAATGGCATGGCAAGTAGAGACTGGCTGTGAGGACAGCATTTGCTGCAAACACACAGCCAAGGGCATCAGCCCAGAAAAGGTTTGACCATCTATTTCCTCCTGCTGCCTCCTCCCATCAAGCCAGGTAGAAACAGCTGCAGCTCACAGATGCTATTTACCCAGAATTATTATCCTAATTATAGATGTGTGCTAGCTGTAATTGCCTACGTCTCCAGAATGGCATGTTTTCAATGGAAATAAGCAAAGCAGATTATTGATTTAATGGCTCTGGAAGACTGGTGTCACTAAATTGCCATTACCCTCCCTCTATGCAATTCTTCTGTCAGGCGTAGGGATGTGCTTTGCAGGACTGAATCAGAGTAGCTGTGAGCAGTCTCCATCACCCCTTCTCCCCACACACCACCTGCTAATCCCATTCTCACATGCCTCCAATCTGTTGCGCCTGGATTGCTGGCTGAGGAGCCTTCCACACAAACATTATTGTTTGGGTATTTACAAAGCACAGCACTTATGTTACCTGAATAAAGTCATTGTGCCCTTACCAACAGCTGCAGCTAGTCTTGACTTTATCATCACATGCCAAACTTTTCTACAACAACTTGTCAGGTTTTTTTCCATTTAGGGGATGCCATCAACCAGCATGGTTGGGCACCTGCTGGAGGGGGGACCTGCACCCCAGAAAGAAGTCCACTATCTAGTGTTCCCTTGGGTCTGCACCTCCCCTTGTCCATTGCAACATGGCTTGCTTGCTCACCCGCCTCTTGCTCTGATCCAGGCTATGGTGGTGGCAACAAAACTTCTGACTACCAGTAGGGCCGGCCCAGCCATGAGGCAAGGTGAGGTGAATGCCTTGGGCAGCAGGAGCCACAGCATTTTGCAGTTTCCCTTAGGTGCCAAAACATCTTGGGCAGCCCTGAATACCCATTGCTAGAAACTGAAGGAGAGGAGGGGCTCTTGTGCCTGAATCCTGCTTGCGGGTTTCCCAGAGACATCTGCTTTGCCACTGTGAGGAGAGGAGGCTGCACTGGGGGGTAGGGATTGGCCTGACCCATCAGGACCCTCCTTATGTTCTTAACTGGCAGCAAGGGCTGGAGCCTGGATAGAAAACCTCCAGTGTTTGACGCCAGGAGTTCCACAACAGCCAAAGCAAAGGCAGCATATAAATGGAAGAACACATTGTGACTCTTCTCATTTCCCGAAAAGCATTTAGCAACACATGTGGGGCTCTGCGTGTTTAAACTGAATGAAGGAGATCCATCTCAGGATTCTCTCCCTGCAGCTTCTGGTCCACAACACCAGGCCCCTCCAGGATCCCTTTCCCCCTCCAACAACAGATGCTGAAAGCACAGCTTGGCGATTGCAAGCAGTAGAAAGGCAGAAGCAAACACACAGAGGAGAGACTAATTAGTGTGGTCCAAGGAATTAAAGACAGAAACAATATATTTAACTAATTGCTTTAATTAAATTCTAAATGCTTCCTGTGAAAGATGCCTGTCTATACTGGAGGCACTTTAAAAAATAAAGAATGGGTTGGGGATGTAGATTAATTCTTTTACTTCTATTATTGGGTTATTGTTATATATATATATATATATATATATATATATATGCAGGTTTTGGTGTCCTCGGGTGTCTTCCCGTGTAAAAGTTGGGGTGTCTAGGCGACGTTTCGACGAGGTCTCACTCGTCATCTTCAGGCTGGTGCTTTCGGCTTCTTGTTACTGGAACAGAGCAGGATCTCAGTGTTTGAGTTCCTATAAATACTGTTGAGGAGGTGTGGTGTATAGCCTCCAATGTTCTGGGCAGAGAGGAGGTTCCCAGGCTAGTGTGCCTTTTCTTCTTTTGTTCCTTAATTACTTGAGGGATATCTTGAGTGATTTCTTGAGTGATTTCCTGAATCCCACTTAGGTGGGTCATTAGGTGTGGATTAGTTGCTAAAGCCTTCGTGTCTTGAACTCTTGAACTTTGTGAAGAGTTTTTCTGAGAAGATGGCTGTACTGCACTTGGTTGTGCTCTGGCTTGGCTTCGTGTATAGGGGCGAGCTGTGGTTTTGTGGCCTGTGCCAGCCAGATCTGTGTAGGGATTGCAGGGGGGTGCAGCATCCGGAGGTGCCACCCTGGTTTGGCTACTGGATGGTGTCTGTAATTTATCTGTGGAGAGGGTCTGGGTTTGGGTCTGGTGTGGTTGATTGGTGATGGCGTTCTGTGTGCCTCTGGATCTGGTGTCAGATTTTGTGGGGAGGGCTAATTTCCAGATGTCTGGCAAGCGGGATGTGTCGTCACGCTTGTTCATGTTGTGAGGGTGTTTCTCTATCTCGATGGCTTCCATGATTATTCTCTTGTGGTGATGTTCCATGTTAAAGAGCAATTTGGAATCTGCAAAATTAATTTCGTGTCCTGTTTCTTTCATGTGTTGGAAAAGAGAGGAAGTTTTTTCTTCTTTTTTGACGGCATTCTTGTGTTCTGCGATACGTGCATTTATTCGTCTGTTTGTTTGTCCAATGTACGTGGCTGGGCAGACTTTGCAGGGTATTTCATAGACCCCTTGGTTTTCCAACTGAATTTTATCCTTGGGGTTTCTGAGGATATTGGCTATTTTTTGGTTGGTGCAAAACGCCTGGCTGACGAAGACCACTTGACAACTGAGTTACAGAATCTCTCAAATGTGTTAATTGCCAATGGATACCAGCAAAACAGGGTTACGAAGCTAATCCAAAAAGAAACACCCCCCAAAAACCAAGACACAGAAGAAAACAATGGCATAGCCCTCCTTCCTTATATCAAGGGCACTACAGATAAAATTAGCAAAATCCTCCATAAACACAATATCAAAACAGCCTTTTGCACCAACCAAAAAATAGCCAATATCCTCAGAAACCCCAAGGATAAAATTCAGTTGGAAAACCAAGGGGTCTATGAAATACCCTGCAAAGTCTGCCCAGCCACGTACATTGGACAAACAAACAGACGAATAAATGCACGTATCGCAGAACACAAGAATGCCGTCAAAAAAGAAGAAAAAACTTCCTCTCTTTTCCAACACATGAAAGAAACAGGACACGAAATTAATTTTGCAGATTCCAAATTGCTCTTTAACATGGAACATCACCACAAGAGAATAATCATGGAAGCCATCGAGATAGAGAAACACCCTCACAACATGAACAAGCGTGACGACACATCCCGCTTGCCAGACATCTGGAAATTAGCCCTCCCCACAAAATCTGACACCAGATCCAGAGGCACACAGAACGCCATCACCAATCAACCACACCAGACCCAAACCCAGACCCTCTCCACAGATAAATTACAGACACCATCCAGTAGCCAAACCAGGGTGGCACCTCCGGATGCTGCACCCCCCTGCAATCCCTACACAGATCTGGCTGGCACAGGCCACAAAACCACAGCTCGCCCCTATACACGAAGCCAAGCCAGAGCACAACCAAGTGCAGTACAGCCATCTTCTCAGAAAAACTCTTCACAAAGTTCAAGAGTTCAAGACACGAAGGCTTTAGCAACTAATCCACACCTAATGACCCACCTAAGTGGGATTCAGGAAATCACTCAAGAAATCACTCAAGATATCCCTCAAGTAATTAAGGAACAAAAGAAGAAAAGGCACACTAGCCTGGGAACCTCCTCTCTGCCCAGAACATTGGAGGCTATACACCACACCTCCTCAACAGTATTTATAGGAACTCAAACACTGAGATCCTGCTCTGTTCCAGTAACAAGAAGCCGAAAGCACCAGCCTGAAGATGACGAGTGAGACCTCGTCGAAACGTCGCCTAGACACCCCAACTTTTACACGGGAAGACACCCGAGGACACCAAAACCTGCATTCCTGTACCCGTGAAAATCTACGAAAGCATATATATATATATATATATATATTGTGATCTGTTTTGTGAACCACCCTGAGACCTCTGGGTATAGGGCAGTATTTAAATTCAATAAATAATAAATAATAATAATAAATGCAGTCAGCCACTCCATCCACCCAGCTTCTCACCTTGCCACGAAGCTTCTCCAGCTCCTCCCTGCCCCCGGACGACCCTGCATCTGCCCCTGAGGTCTCCAGCAGGAGCTGCATGTCAGCCAGCAGAGCATGAGTCCTCTTCAGGTCACGCCGGAGTCGCTTCTCCACATCAAAATCTCGATGGCCAATCTGGAAAGGGGGTGGGAAGAGAAAGCAGGGGCAGGCTTAGGGTGGGCAACTTGCACCAAGCCCCAAATCTCATGCCCTTTCCCCTTTGCACCCATAAGGATAAATTAGCATATGCAAATTTTGTGCAGAGGGGAGCATTGGGCTGCGCCTCAGGCACAGACACGCCCCCCCAGCACTTGCCAAGGCCTCTTCCACCACCCCACCCAGCTTTTCTTAAAATGAAGGGTTTCTTTTTTCTTGCTTGGTTGGGGATGGCTTTGTTTTGGGGGCTGTTGTCTGCTTTCATTTTATCTGTCTTCTCTTCTATTTGAGGGGGAAATGTAGGTATTTTCCTAGATTTCTAGATGTGCCCCTCAACCCCAAAAAAGACTGGGGACTCCACAGAATAGCTGGTCCTTCCTTCCTTCAATCAATGTCATTAATTAATTTCCTGCTTCCTCTCACAAGACCTCAAGGCAGCCAGCCACCAATCAAGTACAATTAAAATTCAAAAACAATTTTTAAAAACAGAGGCAGCAGTCTCAGGTGGCAGAGTATGAGGGGGTAGCACCATCATGGGCATCACACCCATCCTCCACTGCTGGCAGAGAAGCTGTGGCAGCAGCTTCTGGTGAGCTCTCATGAGAGCCCCAAGGAATCTTGTGGAATCTTGCAATATCTTGCAAGAAGCCACAGTCACTTCTCCTCACTTCTCTGGGAAACCCAGTCAGATGGACGGGTATAAATAATAAATTATTTATCTTTATCTCTATCATCACCATCATCTAGAGCCACCATGGGTGCCCCACCTGCTGCCAGAGAAGCAAGGAGAAGTGGCTTCTTGTTTTGCCTCAGGCTGCACAATGGGACGCACGGCCCCTGGACAACACACAACCATGTTTAAGCCAAAGAAGAGCCACAATGTCCACACAGCATGAAGGATGCTTTGTCAGGATTTGATTAATGCTTGTAATGTACAAAAAACTATGGAAAAATGGATTCTTATTCTTTGAACAAAATAGAGAAAATAAGATAAGCAGATAAAAAAAAAGATTGATAATGGTAACCATGGAAGGAGGGAGGGAAGTCAAAGGAATCAGGGAATCCTAAATGAGGAGGTGAATAGTGTGTCTGAATTTAAATTTGTTATGTAAAACATATAGTTACATCATTTGTTACATAGATACAAAGTTAACAAAAAGAAAATAAATTGATATATTTTGACAATTAATCTTCTTAAAGTACATTTAACTTCCCATCATCTCCATACTTCATTTTATATTTACAGACTTGTTGCATAAACCAATCTGATTACCGTATTTTTCGCTCTATAAGACGCACCAGACCACAAGACGCACCTAGTTTTTGGATAAGGAAATCAGGAAAAAAAATATTCTGAATCTCAGAAGCCAGAACAGCAAAAGGGATTGCTGCGCAGTGAAAGCAGCAACCCCTCTTGCTGTTCTGGCTTCTGGGATAGCTGCGCAGCCTGCATTCGCTCCATAAGACGCACACACATTCCCCCTTACTTTTTAGAAGGGAAAAAGTGAGTCTTATAGAGCAAAAAATATGATATTTTATAATACAGTATTATTTCTCCTGTGTCCTTATTTCTTTCTTAATATAATTACAGAGGTTATTCAAAGGCAGTGACCAATTTCATACTACCACAATTGTTCTTAAGGTATATTTTGAAAACCTCTCATTTTGCAATAAATACTTGCTTTGACTTGTCTTTAATTTTTTCGGTTAATTTGGCTAACTCTGCATATTCAACCAATTTTATCACTTTTACAGTTAGTCGCTATTAAAAGTCTCACAGCGACAGTGGTGTATAAAAATGTTTCTCTTACATTCTTAGGAATGTCTGGTCCTGTAATTCCGAGTAAAAAGGCTTCTGTTGGTTTTTTGTGGGGTTTTTTGGTAAATAAAATCCTGAGCATTTTTTAAAGTTTTATGTAAATGTCATCCCAGAAGATCTTAAATTTTTTACATAACCACAACATATGGAACATTGTACATCCTTCTTTATATCTCCAACGAGTACTAGATACATTTTTATACATTTTTGAAAGCTTCCAAAGAGCCAGGTACCAATGATATTACATTTTTTGAAAGTTTTCCCTCAGTGTATAACACGCCGTAAATTTCCAATTTACTTTCCATAGATTTTCCCACACTATCAGATCTATATTGTACCCAAAATCCTGGGCCCATTTAATCATGGGCACTTTCACCTCCTCCTCCTTGACTGGGAAGTCAAGGAGGATTCGGTATCCTTTAGAAAGAGCTTTTGTTTTGGAATTGACCAAATCTGTTTCCAATCTGATTGCCTCTGTCGCAAGCCCCTTTTTTTATCTGTTTTGAATGTTTCAAATAGTTGAAAGTATTGGAACCAATCTGCTATTTTCTCTCTTATCTCTTCAAAGCTTTTCAGCTTTAATTCATTTTTTTCTTCCTTTAATAGTATTTTATATGTTGGCTAATTTCCTCCCGTGTTTTTCCTTTTTACCGCAGATGCCTCAACTGGTGAGATCCACCAAGGTGCCTTTGGCTCTAAGAGATCTTTATATTTCTCCCAGACCATATACAGGGATTTTCTAACAATGTGATTCAAGACGTTCTTGTGGATTTTAACTTTCCCATACCACAGGTATGCATGCCATCCGTACCTGCTTTCATACCCTTCTAAGAGGTTGGGATCTGTTGTGGTTCTAGGGATTGCTTGTGCGTAAATTGCCTTCACTCGTGGCTGTCTTGCATGGTTGAACCCTTTCTGACAGAGCAGCCTCTATCTCGTGGCTGCCTCAGTCGCTGGCAGAATCCGTCAATGGGCGTTTCTTAAACCGCTTCCAACATAGAAGCTGCTTCACGCCCAGTCTCCTCCCCCGTTGCCTGCTCGTAACCTTTTTACGCGCTGTGGGTGTGGGTAACGGAGCACTTGTTCCCTCTCCGCTTGTCTCCTGTGAAGAGTCTTGGAGCCAGCTCTCCGCTTCTTCTATCTCCTCCCCTTCTCCACTGGTGTTACGCTGATTTCCTTCCCCAGCATATGGGCTATCCCTCCCCCTACTGGTGCCCTCTCCACCATCGTCTGAGAGCCCTCTCACCTCCTCCTGCTCCGATGGCAGTTCCCTGACAGGATCTTAAAGCATGCACCATTCCTTTATCCAGGTGAAACAGGCTTCCTCATAATATAATTTTAAATCTGGCAGGGGAAAGCCTCCCCTTTCCTTTGTATCAATTAAAAATTGATGTTTAATTCTATGTCTTTTTCCCTGCCATAAAAATTTGGAAATGTCTTTTTGCCAGATTTTGAGGTAGCCTGCTCCACCCATTATCGGAATTGTTTGGAATAAAAAAAAGTAGTTTGGGAACCACGGTCATTTTGATGATGGAAATGTTTCCTAAAAATTAGAGGTTTAGCCTACTTCAGATCTCGAGGTTCCCTTTGATCTCTTTCCAAACTTTCACATAATTATACTGAAACAAGTTGATGTTTCCCCCGCTACACACACAATACTATTTATTAATTTTCAATAGACATAACAAATCAGAGAATATACAACAACACAACAACATAACAACAACAACAACACAATATAGAAGTAAAAAAATAAGAAAAAAGAATAACAGACTTAACATACCTAAACAGAAAAAAGAAACTCCATTAATTAATTAAAATCCATTTTCATAAACATTTTAGTTGACTTCCTCTAATCTCCTCCATCTGAATTTCCTCTTAATTTGAATGTAGCAGTTTCCAATATCATTATTTCATAAAACAATATTACAGTCGTATTCCAATTTCTTTACCTTTCTTATAGTACATTTTCTTATTTATACATTTAGGTCTAATTTTGTCCTAGGCCTGATTGGTTCTTTGAAGTGGTTACATATCTTTAATGTTAAGAGTATTTATTGAAATAGTCTTTAAATTTCTTCCAATCTTCTTGGTAATCCTCTTCTTTCTGGTTGCGGATTCTCCCGGTGAGATCCGCCAGCTCCATAAATTCCATCATCTTCATCTGCCAGTCTTCTACCGTTGGTAATTCTTGTGTTTTCCATTAACTGGCTAGTAAAATCCTAGCAGCTGTTGTGGCATACAAAAATACTTTCACGTCTTTTTTGGGCAGTTCAGTACCAACTATCCCAAGGAGAAAGGCCTCTGGTTTCTTAATAAATGTATATTTCATCATTTTTTAAAAAATTCATTATAATTTTTTCCCCAGAAGTCCTTTACCTTGGGACAAGTCCACCACATATGATAGAAGGTACCTTCTTTTTCTTTACATTTCCAACATACATTGTCACAATTATGGTACATCTTTGCCAATTCGATGTTTTTTGAAGTGATTCAGATGCCAAGGTATTTTGCTTTATGACAGATCTTGAGGCCAGATGTATTTTCCAATTCTTCCTTTTCCTGTGCTGTTACATTTTTGGCCAACAGTTTCATCTTTTGTTGTTGTTTAGTCGTGTCCAACTCTAGAGGGGTTCAATTTAAAGCCTGCCACTTCTCCAAATAAATTTGTTATGTAAAACTTTATATATATATAAATGCATATATATGATGCATAAGGGCACTGCAGACAGAGAAGCTGAGCAGCAGCTGAGATGGTAGCATTCCTCTGAGAGAAAAAGACGAAGATTGTGGTTTCTACCTGGTGCTGAAAACTCGGGAGGCTTGATGCCAGAATGCCAGCATTCCCCAACCTGGAACCCTTCAGATGCTCTGGACTACGACTCCCATCAGCCCCAGTCAGATGAGGTGGAGGCTGATGGGAGTTGCATTCCAAAACATCTGAGGGAATCAGATCGGGGAACTCATTCCTGCCATTTGGGCACCCATGGAAACAGCCTGCAACAGTCCCCTTGCAACAGGACAAATCAGCACTGCCGGTGGCCTTCCCCACTTTTCTGACAGATGGCTTCTGGCTGGGGAACGTTTGGGTAAACATGGCTTCTGCTTTCCCCACTTAGCCCCCTTGGACTCTCTCTTCCTCAGTCACTGTAATGCTCCGCTGGTCTTATCACAGAATGCATCTGACACAATAAATTAATTCCGTGCTCTAAATACAAATATAGTCACTGCTGCTGTTTTCAGACCTCAGTGTTTGCCTCTGCCATCTCCAACCTTGTGTCACGCTAACGAACAAGGGCTTTAGAGAGTGGCTGCAAACGTCACTCTCTTCTGCAGCATTTCAAGCAATGGCCAAATTGGCAGCTCTTTCCTTCTGCTAGCAGAAACAGCCAATGAATCACAAGTGGTGGAGGTCAGAGGAAGGCAGTGGCACTGGCAGCAGCAGCAATCTCTTGCCTGCCTGCCTGCCTCCAGCGGCCCTCAGGAGCCATGAGCACAGAGCAGAGGCCACAGAAAGCACTGCAGAACACCCTTGGTGCCCCAGGGGGAGCAGCTGGCACAGGGGCTGCCTTTCTCAGCTTCAATGGGCCAGCAAGTTCAAAGCAAGAACCTGGAAATTAAACTGAGTTACTCTACAAATCTGCAGTTCTGATTTTTGAAAATGTCAGTTTGCTTTTGATATCTGTTTCAGTAAGGCACCCTTTAAAAAAAAACCCAATATCTTGTTATTAAATATAAGCATCTTAAATTTAGTTCCTTCTCCCCTTCCACACACCACAGCCAGACTCAAAGAAGTTAAAACTAACAAATTAGCAAAGGTATAAATTCCACTTCTTGCAAGCAAATTCCAATTCTCCAAAATCCACTTTCATGGGTCGCGTCTTGCCCTTAAGGTGACTTTTAACACATCTTGAATTATGCATTCTGCACACACAGTTATCAGCCATTAACTGTACTGTGCTTGGTATATGAAGCTGCAATCCAGAATCTGTCTTCACACACAAGACGTTTGAGGCTGCACAGGAAGGAGGCAGAGCCCAGCTACAAGGCCAAGTGAGGCAGGGAGCATTCAGGACAAGGGGTCCTGAAAAGCCAACTAAAAACGTAAGAACATATGAAGACTCCTGCTGGAGGCGTACACTCACAAGTGTACACATCCTTCATATATAATGGCTACTCCTCCTCCCTTCCTGTTTGGTCTATTCATTTTAAACAGGTTATACCCCTCAATTCCTACATTCCAGTCATGGGTCTCATCCGGTTTCAATAATGTCTACCAGAGTCATATTTGCCATCCTGCATTAAAAGCTCCATTCGTCTTGCTTGTTTCCCATACTTTGTGCATTTGTGTAGAGGCAATGGAAACCATGAGTTGTTCCCTCCGGCTGCTTCTTTCTTGTAGTTTCTTGCACTTTAGCAGGTTTCGGTTTCAGTTAGGGTTAGGGTTAGGGCTAGTTTCCTGTGCATCAAAGAAACTATTATCCCTAGCACTGTGAGTTCTTCTGTCATCTGTAATGTTGCCTCCCTCGCCCTGAAGTTCTAGTTTAAAGCTCTCCTGATCAGATTCGCAAGACTCCTAGCAAACACATTTGTGCCAACTGCTGTGAGGTGCAGCCCATCTCTTGCCAGAAGTCCTTCCTCAAGACCATGATCCAAGAAGCCAAACCCTTCCTCATTACACCACCTGCGCAGCCAGTGGTTTATCTCCAGTATTTTCCTCTGTCTTCTTGGGCCACCACCGCTCCTCCACATGCAGCTGCTGGGTGACCTTGGGCTAGTCACACTTCTCTGAAGTCTCTCAGCCCCACTCACCTCACAGAGTGTTTGTTGTGGGGGAGGAAGGGAAAGGAGATTGTTAGCTGCTTTGAGAGTCCTTAGGGTAGTGATAAAGCAGGATATCAAATCCAAACTCCTCCTCCTCCTTTTTCTTCTTCTTCTTCTTCTTCAACAGGAAGGAGTGATGAAAATACCACCTGTGCCCCAAGTCTCTTCATGGTGGCCTGGGAATCGGATTCAGATGCTGAACCGGAGGAATCCCAGCCTGCACAGGAGTCGCCACCTCCAGGGCCGGCTGAGCCGGGGCAGGGGCTTGAACCTGAAGGGCCCTCACCTGTGCCGGATCCTCAGGAGCAGACAACAGCTGAATCTGCTCTGGCTCCGGAGGTGATCGAGGACCCATTGCCTGCAGGTGCTCCTCTCTCAGCCCTGTCAGGGGAAGGTGAGGTTGCCTCTGGGTCCAGTAACCCTCCAGCCTCTCCGGAGCTGCAGAGGCTCAGGGCAGAGAGGTGGAGGGAACTAAATTCTTGCAGGAGGAGTGCTCGCCTCCAGGCCAGGAAAGGCGAGTCACCTGTGGACCGGGGCCGCCCTATGCCTCAGAGGAGATAAAGGCCAGCCCGTCCAGTCCCAGGTTGCAGGAGCAACATCGTTGGTTACCTGTTCCTGCCGGCACCCTGTCCTGCTTTCTGCCAGAGTTCCTGGCCATGCCCGACTCCCTGCCTTGGACCCCGCTTCAGCCTCGGACCGGACATGGACCATGCCGCACGGTAACCCCCCCGGGACCAGCACACTTCAGCTCCCTGCCCAGAGTCTCATGTTCCCTTGCTATATGTTGAAGGCTGTGTGTGTCAGTATTATTTTACCCACATGAATCAGAAGGAAGGGTTAGTGGTCAGTGGGCTTTATAAAATTTGGCGACTTCTCTGTCACATTGTGAATCTTTGCAGCTGGAAGACAGCCCAAATCCTGGGACATTCTTTTACCTCCACACACGACTTTATTTTCTCTGTCCTGACTCTTCCAGCATTCAGCTTCAGTGGATGTCAAGTTCATCAAGAGAAGCTGTATCTGAAAGGAGCCAGAGTCAACTGTAGGCTGATCAGGCATGTGGTAGCCTCTGCTTCCCTGGAAGAGCTGGTTGGCTGCTTAATGGGCACTCATTTGGCTTCTGGAAGGATGGGAATAGACAGAGGGAACTCATCTCTAAGTGAGAGGATGGTGGCAGGACTGTGTCCTCCCTCTGAAGGGGATCCAAATGAAATACTGATGGTTCTCCTCCTGAGGAGTAGTCTGAACCTTGCCCTCAACTGAGTCATTCACTGCATGCTGCAAGATTCCCCAGTCATGGTTCCCATCCAGGGCTGGATTTAGGTTTGATGAGGCCCTCAGCTCCTGAAGGTAATGGGGCCCTTTCTATGTCCAGCTGTCCTTTGTCAACAACAAATTGTTACTGTTTTTTTGTGTTGAATATGGTAATTCATAGGAGCCTACACAGCACAAAACACAGTTGCTGTATGTAGGTTTTATTTTATTTGTTTTTTATCTTGTATTTTGAAAATGTACATCCAGGTTTTTTTCCTTTAGTTTTTTTTGGGGGGGGGGGCAAGAGAGGGGGGCAAGAGAGTGGGGCCCTAAGCTACAGCTTGTTTAGCTTATACGTAAATCTGGCACTGCTCCCATCCCAGGAAGCGGAAAGGAAGTGTTCAGGAAGTTCCCGGGGGGGGGGGGAGTTGTGTGCCATCTTGTCCTATTGTGAAACAAACATGCAGCTCCTCTTCCAAATAAACCCCAAACAGATGTGGTCCAAGAAATCTTAGAGTAGGCTTGTTAGAGGTTTCAAGCTTAGAAAGGTTGTTTTTTTTTTGTTGTTTTTTTAAGTTGGAGAAGAACGATGAGAGAAATTGGGTTCAGATGGTGAGGCTTAGACTAACGGATGATAACCTCATCAGCACATATGTCAGAAGGTGAGGATATTTGGAGTATTTTATGAGGGCCTGGCTCAACCTAATAATAATAATAATAATTAATAATAATAATAATTTTATTATTTGTACCCCGCCCATCTGACTGAATTGCCCCAGCCACTCTGGGTGGCTTGCCATAATAAGGGTATGTAACATAGAGTTAGGATATCCTCTTATATGCTTACCTGCAAGTAAGCCTCAATGAACTCACTAGGATTTACTTCTGAGCAGGACAGTCATAGCATTGCACTGCCCAAAACACAAATCCTTGCACAGAGAAAGCTAACGTCTTAGGGGCAAAGTGACCAGGTCCACATTTGCCCTGACATGCTCTTTCCCTTGGGCAGAATATATAGAAGTATGCTTAGTCACACCAACAGGGTAAAGAACAGCTTCTATCCATGGGCTACTGGATTTCATTCAGGCTACTGAATGAAAATATAACAACAGGGCAACTGACTTTCGGGTTTGGTGGATGTGCATCAGTAAACGAGGGGAATTAAGACTAAGAGAGATGAGTGGGGGGTGCTCGTGTAATCTCACTGTATACAAGTTGTACAAGTGACAATAAAGTATTTCAATTTCAATTTTCTATAGGCAAGGATTGTGATTTCATTTTATTTTAGGAAACGAAGGGCATTCAGTTATGTGAGTTCCCTTCTACACCCTGAAATTGCACAATCAGCTGGTTTGCCATCAGCTTGTGAGCATGAGATCGATTCTAGACACTTGTGTGGTGACAATTGCCTGTGTGCTACTGCCTTGGCTTACACATTTATTTTATTCTGTAAGGGTGAAAGGAAGGCATTGGAGGCTGTGCTCCTCCAAGTGACCCCCTTGCCGCCCTGCATATAGCTCCAGGAAAGGAGATGGCAGGGTAGAGACAAGCCACCTGTTCCACTGCTGGCGTTCTACATTATTTCCCCAGGGCCTAACGGTGACATCCTTCCAAGTCACTGACAGATTGCAGTTCCCTTACCTGTTCACAGAGTGTGGCAATCAGCCCTTCCAGGTCCCGCTTCTCACAGAGAATTGCCTGCTTCTCTTCGCCCTCCTGCTCACACTGCATCTCCAGCTGACGCAGCTGTAAAAGAGGCCAAGGAACAGAGCGATGTCTGAATGGACTGAGCGGAACTGAGAGGGGAGCCAGCGAGTAGCAGCAGCCTGCAGCCATTGCATCCTCTCTTCACCAGAACAACTTTCCTTATGTCCAGAAACCTGAAATTGCACTGGTGGTATTTTTGTTTTTAATTGCTCTTTGTTTTATGTTTCAAAGGCAGCTCCTGACTGGGAAAAACTGACCCAAGAAAGAAAAACAAATACAGCTTGACCCTTTTTGATTGATTGGATTGGAAGCATCATTGAAACTATCCTCTTACGGTTTCTGGGTTAATTTGGGATTCTTTGCATGTTGTTGATGTTGTTGTTGTTATCATCATTATCTTTGATTATCATCTTCTAAACCAACGCCTCAATGTGATTTGCATATAAGATAATTAAAAACATTTTAAAACACAAAACATCAGATGCATTTAAAATAAGACTAAAGTCCCAACAGTGGGCACTTGCAGAGATGACCATCAAAGGTGTCATTAAAACCGACACCTTCAAGATCAGGGCCACAATCTGAGGCCCATCATTTTATCTCTTAATTCCAGCCCATAACATGCATGCCGATGCTGTCCCCACTCACCCATATCATGATTTATTTGTAGTTCTTTAAAGTAATGTCTCTTTTCTGTGAAAAGATCAATAGCAGCCCAAGGAAATGGAAATCCATGAAGATTCATGCATACCAAGCAGCAGATCTTAACATTACGTGTTAGATTCAGATTTCTAATATATCACTATAATTTTGAAAACAAGCTTTGCCTAATATTTTAGTGCCTCTGAAGCATCATAGGCAGAAATAATTATATAGTTAATTAAAAAGAAATTAATTTGAATCTAGTCTTGATTTTACTCAGTGGGACCAGAAAGCATATATAATCAGCCACAATTCTCTCTAATTTATAGAAGCAGAACTAATCCCACCTATATATCAATGAGATCTGCCTTCCAATGACAGCGGTCAAGCTCCAGTGTCCATTGTGCTCTGCATTCTGTATCCGACAAGACAGAACAGTCCGTGGGACAAATCAGCTGAACACAAGACCATCCGAAGAGACTGCTGGGTCAGGCCAACAGCTCATCCAGCACAGCACCCAGCAAACAAGACCTGAACACAAGAGCCCTCTTCCCTCCAGTGGCAACTGGGATTCAGAAGCATTACTGGCGTCAGCTCTGGAGGCAGAGTTTTGCCAGTATGCCTGGTAGTCACTGATGGCCTTCTCCTCCATGAATTTGTCTAATCCTCTTTTAAAGCCATCCCACTTCTTCCTGAGGGAGGGAGTTACATAGTTTAATATGTGCTGCATGAAGAAGTCCTTTCTTTTGTCTGTCCTGAATCTTTTAACATTCAGCTTCATTGGGTGTCCATGAGATTTGAGTATTATGAGACAGGGAGAATAACTTCTCGCTGTCCAGTACTTTCTCCATGCCACACATAGGTACTTAGCCATTATTCACTGCAGCTGCTTCCTATGTGAAATGAACAGGATGGCCTTCAAGGGCAGGAGTGGAGAGCTCTGTCTGCTGGAATGCCCAGAGCTACAGAAATCTGCCAGACTAAGGACACACAAGGACAAAGGTGGCTGCCTCCCCATGCCATACCCTTTTCTGGCAGGACTGCCGAACATCCTCCAGCTCTTCCTCCTTGTCCTCCAGCTCCTTCTGGTGAAGCTGTTTCATCCTCTCAATTTCCAGTTCGAGTCTCAGGTGAAGCTGAAAGGAAGCACCAGGACAATATGAAGATGAAGGTGATGAATTATCCACCCTTCAATGTGAGGTCCTGGGGGGCAGGGTTACAACAGCCTGAGCACTCAAGATGGTCTGCAGGGAAGGAGGGGGGGGGTCTTTCAGATATTTGGGACCTGAGCCGTTCAGGGTTTTGAACACTAACACAAGCACCTTCAGTTGGGGAGGGTGACTTGTTGAGGGTTTCTGTTGAGAGCCACATTCACTTATGGAAAATTTGTTGGGAGCCACTGATCTGTAGTGGGTGGAGCCAAACATCACTGAAGGCACCCTCCCCCCTCTCTTTCTGCTACTCCCTCATCTTATTTTCTCCTCCTTGTAGTCCATGGCTGGGGGGGCGTGTAGGTTGCTTGCCCCCTGCATCACCTTTCTGTGCTCCTTAAAATAACCCTGTAATTGAGGTCAGTCCTGTTGACTCTAGATGGGGGGCGGGAGACTGAGGGCTGTGGAGAAGAGAGTTTTGCATAGTCCTCTTCCCAAACTCTTGTGCCTAGCTCAGTACTTCCTAGCTGGTACTCTTGGAACAGAGGGAGGGCAAGGTTGCACCCAAAGTGCTGATGAAAGCCAAATCACTTCCTCCTCTGGAGGCCACCTTACCTGTTCCAGCTGTTCAATGGTGCTTGCTTGGGAGCTCAGCTCCTTCTGCTGCTCAGACGCTCTTGACTCCAGGTCCCAAAGTTTCTTCTGGAGGGCAGCCAGTGAGTTGGCATCCAGGTCCTTAGGGGCACTGAGCTCCTGCACCTGGCTGCTCAACAGCACAAGCCGCTGGTTGAGGCTGGCATTGTCCAGTTCTTTTTGCTGGGGTCGGCAGGGGGGATCGTGAAGGTGGGGGGACGTAGAAGACAAGGGAAAAAATTGACACATCTACAGTTTAGTCAACTGTATCATTTATTTATTTGCCATCTATATATATATGCCATCAGGCAACAACATTCTCTGGGCAACTTACAATATCAATAAAACATTAAAATGCAGCATCCATAAGGCAGGAGAGTTAAATGATTTCAGATACTGTACCTTGAAAAAGGTCTTGGAAAACAATACAGGTACCATTTCTTGGTGCTGATAGGATTTAAAATCAGAAACTAGGCAAGATGTGCTTTCTTTTTAAAGTGCATCTCAAAAATAAACATTTCAAAATAAAAATTTTGAGATCCTGAATTCTGAAGCCATTTTTGAATTTTTTTCTTCAAAGGTTTTTATGTAGCTGTTTTTTGAATTGTCCTTATTGATAATGTTTCGTTGTTTTGCAAACCGCCTGGAGGTTTTTCTTACAACCAAGTAGTATATAAATTTCATGAAATTAAATCAATTAATAAAAACTTGGGAAGGTTGGCTTTCGAATTCAGACTTTGAGATTCTGAAAGATTTGTGCAGCTGTCTGACCTGTGTATGTGCCCCAGCAGTTGCATATCTGGATGCATTTTGCCATGGCTCATTTCACAGAACCATAGGATTGTAGAGTTGGAGGGGACCTCAAGGGTCATCTAGTCCAACCACAGAACCCTTGTGCCCTTTGCTCCTCTTCATTCTGCCCTGCCCTGCCTTACCTCTAAGCTCCGCTGTAACTTCCCCAGCTCAAACTGAAGGCTGGTGCTCTCTTGTAACACTTTCTCCCGAAGACTCTTCTCGAAGGCGGATTCTCCCAAGGCCTGAGCCAGCTGCAGGTCAAATCTGACAGAGGCAAAAGGTCTCATGAGTTGGCCCTCCATCACTCCCAGCAGGAAGTCCCACAGCAGGGCAAAGATGCAGGCCGGGAGCTGCCGGGTCTTGGCCAGAGCTGTAGATGGCCACACATGAATCTTGACCTGGAGAGGACGATCGTGGCCTCAAAGTCCTTAAGGACAGTCGCTGGAGCCAGGACCAGCTTGCAAGCCCAGCTTTATTGCAATTTTGTTTCATATATTTTAAAATGAATATGAAATATATTTGGTGGGTTTAGGAACACAAACACACAAACACACATATACACACATACCACCTTTCTGAGTATTATTATTATTATTATTATTATTAGCAGCAGCAGCAGCAGCAGCAGCAACAGCAGCAGCATTTATATCCCACCTTTTCTCCAAGGAGTTCAAAGCGGTGTATATAGTCCTCCTCGCCCCCATTTTATCCTCACAGCAACCCAGTGAGGTAGGTTAGGTTGAGAGAGGCAGATACAGGCCCAAGGTCACCCAGTGAGCTTCACGGCCGAGAGGGGATTTGAACCTGGGTCTCCCAGGTCCTTGTCTAACACTCTTAACCACTAGACCACATTGGCTCTCCTAGACCAGGCCATAAACCTTTCCACAGCACCTTATGTAGCCTAACCAACTGCAGGATTTGGGTGGCAACTACAGCAGGCTGAAGCAGAAGCTTTGCTGGGGACTTAGAAGATTTGGGGCACTGACCCATAGACTGACCTTCGAATAAAACGTGTATGTGCTGCTAGCTTAATAGGTATAGATGTAGATTTAGAGTGTGAATGTTGTAGGAGGAAACAACTAATTTCCAGTCCAAATTTGCCCAAATATAATCACCTCAGATCACCGCCCCCCAAAAGCTTCTCTTCAATCTGTTTTCCCCAATGAATTTCCTAGCAGATCCTGTTCCAAATCAATTTGATTAGTTTTTCATTACCCACCCCCAAATAACCTCTAGATAAGGTCATCTTAAATGCATTTATTTCTCCAAAACTGTACAACAATCCAAATTCATTACCTACCCAGTAACACATTGGGTGCTCAGGAAGAGATCTGAGGACCCTGCTGCCTGGCCCCAGCACCCTAGCAGTATCTCAGGGTGCAAGCAGAGGAGAGATGAAGCAGGTAGGCCTTGAGGTGGGGAGCGGGGATCAAAGGTCAGTGGCAGACCCTCAATCCTTGAGTTAAAGGATCTACTTGCAGCGCCTGCAACGATCTCTGCCTGAGACCCGAGAATCGGTTTCTGGATGGATGCCAACACTGAGACTCCCATACACCCCCCCTTTTTATTTTAAAAAAGGATGCTCTGATAAAGAACTTAAAGCATCCAATATCTGAGCTCTTCTAAAAAAGTTGAGCATCTTCCAATAAATGGTATGAAATTTGAATTGTTTGATTAGATTAGCAATTCACGAGCTCCCCCATTCATAATTAATGGCTTTGCCATTTAGAATTCAGTGCCAAACTTCCACAGACTCAGAGATAGATTGGAAGTTTCAGCGTCTTCAATGAAGCGTGTGCTATAAAGACTTAAAACTGCATTACTGAAGTCAGGGGCATGCTGGGGAAAGGGCAGGGCAGCTGCACCTGAGAAGACAGGCTTGTGAAGCATTGCACCTGGAAGAACAGTGGAGTGTAGGGGAGCAAATTTCAACCCACTTTTGGTGCTCAGTTTCTTGGGTGGAAAGAAGTGGAATTCATCTCTGGCTACTTCCCAGCATAGTTGTACTTCAGGATGTGTGTGTGTGTGTGTGTGTGTGTGTGTGTGTCACTGGATAGAATGTTGTGTTGTGAAAGAAGTCACCTCCTGCCTGGCCATGCAAATAAGCAATGAAATAATGCAGCTGAACGATCAAACTTCCAGGTGTAGGAGAAGCCAATGAAAACAAACCTCCAGTTGAAAAAATAAACTAGATGTCAAGCTAAATTTCTTTAGGTTAAATCTGATGAAATGGCCTTGACTGCAAAATAGTTTTAATGTGTTATTATCACCAGTTCCTTCCTGAAAAGCATGCTGTGCTGAGCATGTTCTCAGAGGAACCCTGATCCTGCTCTAAATGCACAGCATAATAGAGTTGGAAAGCTGGAAGGGACCTTCTTAAATCGTGGCATCCAGACACAGTATTCCAGGCCAAGGCAGAATACTGCCTTGAATTCCCTTGATAGGGACACTAGATCTCAGTTGAAGAGGCATAGAAGAGCATTCCCCTTCATGGATCACTGCCTTGCCATGGCGAAGAGGCTTGAATAACTCAGAGAAGCTATGAATTATGCCGAGCAGAGCACCCAAGATGAACAGGTCATAGTGGAGAGTTTTGACCAAACGTGATCCACCTGGAGGAGGAACCGGCAAGCCACTCCAGTATCCCTGCCAAGAAAACTCCATGGACAAAGACAACAGGCACCAAAAAGTTATGACGCTGGAAGATGAGCCGCTCAGGTCAGAAGGCATCCAACATGCTACTGAGGAAGAGCGGAGGACAAGTACAAGTAGATTCAGAGCTGATGAAGCGGCTGGGCCAAAGCCGAAAGGACGCTCAGTTGCGGATATGCATGGAAGCGAAAGGAAAGTCCAATGCTGTAAAGAAAAATATTGCATAGGAACCTGGAATGTAAGAACCATGAACCTGGGTAAGTTGGATGTGGTCAAAAATGAGATGGCAAGAATAAATATTGACATCCTGGGCATCAGTGAACTAAAATGGACGGGAATGGACAAATTCAGTTCGGATGACCATCATATCTACTACTGTGGGCAAGAAACCCATAAAAGAAATGGAGTGGCCTTCATAGTCAACAAAAGAGTGGTGAAAGCTGTTCTGGGATGCAATCTCAAAAATGATAGAATTATCTCGATACGAATCCAAGGCAGAACTTTTAACATCACAGTAATCCAAGTTTATGCACCAACTACTGGTGCTGAAGAAACTGAAATTGAGCAATTCTATGAAGACTTACCTTATAGAAGTGGCACCAAAGAAGGATGTTCTTCTCATTATAGGGGATTGGAATGCTAAAGTAGGGAATCAAGAGATAAAAGGAACAACTGGCAAGTCTTGCCTTAGAGATCAAAATGAAGCAGGGCAAAGGCTAATAGAGTTCTGCCAACAGAACAAGCTGGTCATCACAAACACCCTTTTCCAACAACACAAGAGACGACTCTACACATGGACATCACCAGATGGGCAGCATCGAAATCAGATTGATTATATTCTCTGCAGCCAAAGATAGAGAAGCTCTATACAGTCAGCAAAAACAAGACCTGGAGCTGACTGTGGCTCAGATCATCAGCTTCTTATAGCAAAATTCAAGCTTAAACTGAAGAAAGTAGGAAAAACCACTGGGCAGGTAAGATACAAATTTAAATCAAATCCCTTATGAATACACAGTGGAAGTGAGGAACAGGTTTAAGGATTTAGATTTGGCGGACAGAGTGCCTGAAGAACTATGGATGGAGGCTCGCAACATTATACAGGAAGCAGCAACGAAAACCATCCCAATGAAAAGGAAATGCAAGAAAGCAAAGTGGCTATCCAATGAGGCCTTACAAATAGCGGGGGAGAGAAGGCAAGCAAAATGCGAGGGAGATAGTGAAAGATACAGGAAATTGAAAGCAGATTTCCAAAAAAGAACAAGGAGAGACAAGAAGGCCTTCTTAAATGAGCAATGCAAAGATATAGAGAAAAACAACAGAATGGGAAGAACCAGAGATCTGTTCAAGAAAATCGGAGAAGTGAAAGGAACATTTCGTACAAAGATTACCATAATAAAGGACAAAAGTGGTAAGGACCTAACAGAAGCAGAAGACATCAAAAAGAGGTGGCAAGAATACACAGAGGAATTATACCAGAAAGATATGGATGGCTCACACACCCCAGGTAGTGTGGTTGCTGACCTTGAGCCAGACATCCTGGAGAGTGAAGTCAAATGGGCCTTAGAAAGCACTGCTAATAACAAGGCCAGTGGAAGTGATGGTATCCCAGCTGAACTATTTAAAATTTTAAATGATGATGCTGTTAAGGTGCTACACTCAATATGCCAGCAAGTTTGGAAAACTCAGCAGTGGCCAGAGGATTGGAGAAGGTCAGTCTACATCCCAATCCCAAAGAAGGGCAGTGCCAAAGACTGCTCCAACTAGTGCACAATTGCACTCATTTCACATGCTAGAAAGGTTATGCTTAAAATTCTAGAAGGAAGGCTTAAGCAGTATGTGGACCGAGAACTCCCAGAAGTGCAAGCTGGATTTAGAAGAGGCAGAGGAACCAGAGACCAAATTGCAAACATGCGCTGGATTATGGAGAAAGCTAGAGAGTTCCAGAAAGACATCTACTTCTGCTTCATTGACTATGCAAAAGCCTTTGACTGTGTCGACCACAGCAAACTATGGCAAGTTCTTAAAGAAATGGGAGTGCCTGATCACCTCATCTGTCTCCTGAGAAATCTCTATGTGGGACAAGAACCTACAGTTAGAACTGGATATGGAACAACTGATTGGCTCAAAATTGGGAAAGGAGTACGACAAGGCTGTATATTGTCTCCCTGCTTATTTAACTTATATGCAGAATTCATCATGCGAAAGGCTGGGCTGGATGAATCCCTAGCCGGAATTAAGATTGCTGGAAGAAATATCAACAACCTCAGATATGCAGATGACACAACCTTGATGGCAGAAAGTGAGGAGGAATTAAAGAACCTTTTATTGAGGGTGAAAGAGGAGAGCGCAAAATATGGTCTGAAGCTCAACATCAAAAAAACGAAGATCATGGCCACTGGGCCCATCACCTCCTGGCAAAAAAGGGGAAGAAATGGAGGCAGTGAGAGATTTTACTTTCTTGGGCTCCATGATCACTGCAGATGGTGACAGCAGCCACGAAATTAAAAGATACCTGCTTCTTGGAAGAAAAGCAATGACAAACCTCGACAGCATCTTAAAAAGTAGAGACATCACCTTGCCAACAAAGGTCCGTGTAGTAAAAGCTATGGTTTTCCCAGTAGTGATGTATGGAAGTGAGAGCTGGACCATAAAGAAGGCCGCTCGCTGAAGAATTGATGCTTTTGAATTATGGTGCTGGAGGAGACTCTTGAGAGTCCCATGGACTGCAAGATCAAACCTCTCCATTCTGAAGGAAATCAGCCCTGAGTGCTCACTGGAAGGGCAGATTGTGAAGCTGAGGCTCCAATACTTTGGCCACCTCATGAGGTATGTTCAAATTGTGTTGGGCTGAATAAATAGCAGATCTCAGAAAGTCTTTAAAAGATCTAACTCCCCAGTCCAACACCCACATCTTACTTCTTCTGCTTCTTCTCCAGCTCATGGTTCCGGCTTTGCTGGCTTTCCATCAACACTCGTGTATCTCCCAAATCACACGTCAGCTGCTTACACTTTCTTTTCAGCCGCTGCGCTGTCCGCCTGGCACCTTCATATGCCTTCTGGGCCTCACCTAGCTGCAAGGCAGGGAGTGTGGTGGGTTGAGAAGTGAAAACAAGAGAGACCCGCACAGGAGTGTCACATGCTCACCCAATGGATGTGGGCCCGTAAAACCCCATTGCCACTTGCCCAGTTGCCAAGCAGATGCCTGCAGAAAAAACCACAAGCAGCTGGTATTGCCCTCTCCCACTGCTTGCCAACAGCAGCTGGAATTCAGTGATAGCTGCCTCAGACCATGGAGGGTCCATTGGGACAAAACTAGAACTGCGCTAGATCAGGCTAAAAGGCCATTCTGCTTCCCACAGTGGCTGGCCAGGTGGCTGGGAAAACCATAAGCAGGGAACTTAGCCAGTGGCTTTACTCTTCTCTTTTTCCCCAACACCTGGTATAATAACAATAATTTTTTTTAATTTATATCCCACCTATCTTGCTGGGTTTCACAGCCACTCTGGGCTTACAACATAGATAAAAACACAACAAAGCATCAAACATTAAAAAACAAAATATCCTATATGAGCAACAAACAAACCAATAAACCAATAGAAACCAACAACAACAACAACTATAAACAATTTACAATTATACCCAAATTAAAATAACCGCCAACTCCAACTAAACATTTAACCAACATCAACCTGATAAAAACAGAGGAATCAAAATTAGAACCATTTAAAATATTTTAAAACATTTTAGCCAGTTGCCCCATTCCAAGAGTTGTTCCAGCAATGTCCTTCCGGCCTCCCAGGAGCCTCTTTTAGGAAGGATCCCTGAGTAATACTCAGGGATAAACTGCTCCTGAACAGGAGGGTTCTGTCTAGTTACAGTATTACAGTCCATCATATAGTTATTACAGCCCATAATTTATTGTTTCATGCGGGTGGAGGTTTCCTGATTATTTCTTGAACCATGGCTGTTTTAACATCATGTTGGTACGCTGCCTAGTGTTTTCTTTGGAACAGAAAGTGCAGGTTGTAGACCTAGGTTGAAAACACAAGTTTAAAAAACCCTCCACGCATTTCTCAAATCCCTTTTTACAAAAGAGTAAGATGCTTTCCTGAGCATGGCAACCCAAATAAAAAATTGCATCTGTACATTTGAGGTGCTGGGAAAGTCTCAGAGCTCACATCAAAAGCATCTGCTTGGCATGCAGAAGATTCCAGGTTTAAACCCCAAAGGCATCTTCAGATAAAAAAGGATCAGGTAATAGGAAAAGTTGTTTGGGGCTTTTTAATTTAGAGGGGAAAGACCAGTAAAAGGAGGGCATTATAGAGGTGTATATTGCAGTTGGCTGTAGTACCTGGAGATAAACAGACAGACGGGTTGTGTATCCACAGCAGTGACCAGAGGAGGAATGACCACTGGGAGAAGAAACGTCCTGGTGCATCTGCAGCAATACAACTGGACACCTTCATCTGCCCCGGCTGCAACAAAGCATGCCTCTCCAGCATTGGTCTCTACAGCCCCAGCAGGCTCTGTATCTTTCCAACGGTTTGACGTCACCCCCAAAGAAGCACCCCTCCACTGTCTCCCATGACAGACAGGTGCAAACCGTAGAGAAAGTATACAGAAATAAGTCTTTCTCCCTCTCTCATCATAATACTAGAGCCCAATGTGATAATCCAATGAAGCTGAAGAGTTGAAGACAAAAGAAAGGACTTCTTCATGCAGTGGATTTGCTCCCACAAGATGTAGTGATAGTCACTGACCTGGACGGCTTTAAAATAGAATTAACCAAGTTTATGGATGGGAAGACTGTGGACAGCTACTAGTCCTGAGAGCTATAATCTTTCCTGCCCAAGTACCAGCTGCTGGGGTTCAAACAGGTGGCTGGACGAGATGAGCCTTTGATCTAACTTAGACGGGCTCTTTTCTGTCCTTATGCAACCTCTTTTGTGTCTGGGACCCTGGAGAGTTGCTGCCAATTACAGTGGATGATGCCAGGCTAGATGGGCAAATAGTCTGGGCTGGTTATCAAGCAGCCTCTATCTCCTTTGAGTAGGAAGCCACATTTCCTGGTGCTTCACTTGTGGGCCAGAATGAAACAAGTGTTCCTTAGGGAGGTCAGGTCTCCCCTTTTCACTAGAACTCGTGTCCTCCAACCTCTGCAAAGAAGGTGACAGAGAGAGCAATTGCTATTAAGGAGTCCCTTTAAATAAGCTGAATGTTGAATTAATGAAGCCTGTAATTCCAGACAAGTGCCTGAATGCAAATGGGTTGTTTGCCTTCACCACAGCCCTCCAGAATGACGGAAGCTTCATTACTTTTTAATGTGTCATGAATTTATGTAGTTATTCTTGCCCATTCCTTCAGCCTGGGGATCATCAGCAGTTCTTCAAGGCGGCTTTGGGCTGGAAAGCAAACCGCAAGTCCACCCAGGTTTATATTTAGAAGGCAGGCATCTGCCTTACACGGAGTCAGAGCATCAGTCCATTTAGCTCTGCTTCTGTGCTGTCTGCTCCCTGGGCTCTCAGGCCGGGGTCTTTTCCCAGACCTCCCTGGAGATGCTGCCATGGATGGAACCGCAGGAACCAGGGACTCTTTGCATGCAAAGCAGGTGCTCTAAACTCTGAGCTACAGTCCTTCTCTAAAAGCAAAGATCCCAGTGCTCATGGTTCCAAATAAAAGGCTGATTTGAAAAGGGATCTCAGAAGCTGCCTTCTCCTGAGTCCAGCAATTGGCCCATTTGCCTCCCGTTTGTCTGCAACGACTGGCAGAAGCAGCTCTCCAGGGTTTCCTACAGGGGACACTCCCAGTCCTTCCTGGAGATGGAGACAGGGATGGAACCTGTTACTTTCTGCATGCAAAGA
Source organism: Podarcis tiliguerta (assembly GCF_965153285.1). Classification (NCBI taxonomy): domain Eukaryota; kingdom Metazoa; phylum Chordata; class Lepidosauria; order Squamata; family Lacertidae; genus Podarcis; species Podarcis tiliguerta. The sequence goes on from NC_139549.1 coordinate 42,583,538, forward strand.
CAGTGCTCTTCCATGGAGCTACAGCCTTCTTCATCACAGATGCCCTGAGGTGATCTCACGGCAATGCTTCCATTATTTGAGAGGGGCTTTAATGAAATCATAGAATCATAGAGTTGGAAGAGACCACAAGGGCCATCGAGTCCAACCCCCTGCCAAGCAGGAAACACCATCAGAGCACTCCTGACATATGGTTGTCAAGCCTCTGCTTAAAGACCTCCAAAGAAGGAGACTCCACCACACTCCTTGGCAGCAAATTCCACTGTCGAACAGCTCTTACTGTCAGGAGGTTCTTCCTAATGTTTAGGTGGAATCTTCTTTCTTGTACTTTGGATCCATTGCTCCATGTCCGCTTCTCTGGAGCAGCAGAAAACAACCTTTCTCCCTCCTCTATGTAACATCCTTTTATATATTTGAACATGGCTATCATATCACCCCTTAACCTCCTCTTCTCCAGGCTAAACATGCCCAGCTCCCTTAGCCGTTCCTCATAAGGCATCGTTTCCAGGCCTTTGACCATTTTGGTTGCCCTCCTCTGGACATGTTCCAGTTTGTCAGTGTCCTTCTTGAACTGTGGTGCCCAGAACTGGACACAGTACCCCAGGTGAGGTCTGACCAGACCAGAATACAGTGGCACTATTACTTCCCTTGATCTAGATGCTATACTCCTATTGATGCAGCCCAGAATTGCATTGGCTTTTTTAGCTGCCGCGTCACACTGTTGGCTCATGTCAAGTTTGTGGTCAACCAAGACTCCTAGATCCTTTTCACATGTACTGCTCTCAAGCCAGGTGTCACCCATCTTGTATTTGTGCCTCTCATTTTTTTTTGCCCAAGTGCAATACTTTACATTTCTCCCTGTTAAAGTTCATCTTGTTTGTTTTGGCCCAGTTCTCTAATCTGTCAAGGTCGTTTTGAAGTGTGATCCTGTCCTCTGGGGTGTTAGCCACCCCTCCCAGTTTGGTGTCATCTGCAAATTTGATCAGGATGCCCTTGAGTCCATCATCCAAGTTGTTGATAAAGATGTTGAATAAGACCGGGCCCAAGACAGAACCCTGTGGCACCCCACTAGTCACTCTTCTCCAGGATGAAGAGGAACCATTGATGAGCACCCTTTGGGTTCGGTCAGTCAGCCAGTTACAAATCCATTGAGTGGTAGCATAGTCAAGACCGCATTTTACCAGCTTCTTTACAAGAATATCATGGGGCACCTTGTCAAATGCTTTGCTGAAATCAAGGTAGGCTACATCCACTGCGTTCCCTTCATCTACCAGGCTTGTAATTCTGTCAAAAAACGAGATCAGGTTAGTCTGACATGACTTATTTTTCAGAAATCCATGCTGACTATTGGTGATCACAGCATTCCTTTCTAGGTGCTCACAGACTGTTCGCTTAATGATCTGCTCCAGAATCTTCCCTGGTATTGATGTCAGACTGACTGGGCGGTAATTATTTGGGTCCTCTCTTTTCCCCTTTTTGAAAATAGGGACAACATTTGCCCTCCTCCAGTCTGCCGGGACTTCGCCTGTTCTCCAGGAATTCTCAAAGATGACTGCCAGTGGTTCTGAGATCACATCTGCCAGTTCTTTTAATACTCTTGGATGCAGTTCATCTGGCCCTAGAGACTTGAATACATCTAAACTAGCCAAGTATTCTTGTACTATCTCCTTAGTTATTCTGGGCTGTGTTTTCTCTGCTGAATCATTTGCTCCAAATTCTTCAGGTCGGGCATTGTTTTCTTTATCGGAGAAGACTGAGGCAAAGAAGGCATTGAGGAGTTCAGCCCTTTCTGTGTCCCCTGTTTGCATTTCACCATCTTCTCCTCTGAGTGACCCCACTGTTTCTTTGTTCTTCCTTTTGCTACGAACATACCCATAAAAGCCTTTTTTGTTGCTTTTAACCTCTCTAGCAAGCCTGAGTTCATTCTTTGCTTTAGCTTTTCTGACTTTGTGTCTACACGTGCAGGCTATTTGTTTGAATTCCTCTTTGGTGGTTTCCCCCCTTTTCCATTTTTTGTACACATCCTTTTTTAAGCTTAACTCAGTTAAAAGTTCTTTAGATAGCCACCCTGGCTTCTTTAGGCACCTTCCATGTTTCCGTCTCATTGGTATTGCCTGAAGTTGTGCTTTTACTATCTCCCTCTTAACAAACTCCCAGCCATCATGAACTCCCTTTCCTTTTAGTATTACTGTCCATGGGATCTCACCCAGCACTTCCCTAAGTTTTATGAAGTCGGCTTTCTTAAAGTCAAGAAATTGAGTCCTAGTATGCTTGGCTGCTCCTTTCCGCTGTATAGTAAACTTCAGAAGAGCATGATCACTCACGCCTAATGATCTTTCTACTTCTACCCCACTAACCAGGTCATCAACATTGGTTGATGCAAGCCCCAGCCCTAAACATGTTTCTCTTTTCACACACACACTTAAAAGTCCTCTAAAACGATACCTAAATAAGCCAGCAATGCTTATATTTTGTGTAATATTAAGAACATAAGGAGAGCCTGCTGGATCAGGTCAAGGGCCAATCCAGTCCACCTTCCTGTCTCACAGTGCCTCACTGGATGCCCCAAAAGGAAATCCTCAAGTAGGATTTGAGCAGAAAAGCAACTCTCCCCTCCTCTCTTTTCCAGCAACTGGTATCCAGAAGCATCACTGTTTCTGACCATGGAGGCAGAGCAGAGCCATCTTGACATCCTGACAAGCAGCCACTGGCAGCCTTTTCCTCCATGAACTCATCCAAGACTCTTTTAAAGTCATCCAAGTTGGTGGCCATCCCATTCTCCTGGGGGAGGGAGTGCCCATGTTTAACTCTGTGCTGCGTGAAGAGGGACTTCCTTTTATTGCTGTTTTAATCATTAATCATTTAATCTTGTTGGTGCATTTATTATAGCTGCCTAGCCATTGCATAGGGAGGCCCTCTTGTGAGGAGCTACCCCAAAGGTGGGACAGAAAAAAATGATAATAATAAATGTATTACTGCTTTCCTCAGTGTGCTTTTATTGATGCTCCTCTCTCTTTGATTGCTCTGCCTCTGCTTTTATTATCCCCTTCTTCCACTCCTTTCCTGCTGCTGTTTTAAAAGGGGTTAATAGTCTTGTTTTATTGCTGCTTATTGATCTTTGTATTCACTGGTATTTTGATGCCTTTTTGTCATTAACTGCTTCGCAAACATTTAAAGTTGAACGGCAGGACAGAACATCATCTAATTAATTAAGACCAATTAAAATTAAATTGATTCTGCTGCATCAAGCACTTCTGAATGAGCCAGTCGTATCCAATCTTGAAGCCCACCAAATGTCCCTCCAAATGTTTTGGACGACAGATAGAGCAGTTTGAGGAGGAGAGGGCGGAGGCTGGAAAATGAATTGTGAGTGGAGGGGCATCCTTCTTCCATCATTGGGACCCCCTGGGGAACTCACCAAACCTGCTGCACCTGGAATTGGGTGTGGAGAGGGCAGCTGGCTGCTGAGTGGGACACACCTGTGGGCAGCAGCCTGATGAGGCTCTCTCCACCTTGGGCCTGCCCATAGAAAGCATACATGGAGGGAGAGACTAGGGCGATGGCAGGAGCTTCTAGGAACCTTCCCCTCTGTGGGAGCTTTCCGAGGAACAGCTGTGAGTTAGTTTAGGCCCTGGGTGCAGGTACCAGGGTGGGTAAGTTAAGTCCTGGGTGAGGCCGAGACGGGTGGGTATGCCAGGAGCAGGAGGAGCTGATATTGGCTTACATGTATTTAGAATTTTTGCTTTACTGTAACATTTTTATAAGTAACTCTGTATTTTGTAAAACCCGTTGTGGTTCAAGCTGTCTGTTGTTGCTTTGGTTTTTTGTATACCACTTAGAGAAATGGTCTTAAATATAAAAACTAAAATATAAAATATGCTCTCATTAAGTGCTAGCTGGGGCTGGTGAGAGTTGCAGTCCAAAACATCTAGACAGACAAGGTTAGGGAAGGTTGATCTATACCAATTGTTTGCACTGGGAGTTGAATCATTTCTCTGGGCTTCTATAAACCGTGGGATACAGAATAGTCCAGGCCACTGGGCACCATTAACTACTGTGTCAAAGACATAAAGCCAACAGGGACTAAGACCCAGAAGGAGTAGCAAGCCAGCAGGGAGAGAATAGCCCTTTTCTCACTGTGGGAAGTCCACAGACAGGAGCTGAGCACAAGAGCAGTCCTCTCCCTTCCTGTGGTTGCCAGCAACTGGTATTCAGAAGCATTGCTGCCTCTGACTTTGAAGGCAGAGCATAGCCATTGTGGGTAATAGCTATCAAAAGCCATGAATTTGTCCAATTCCCATTTAAAGCCATCCAAGCTGATGGTCATCACTGCCTCCTGTGGGAGTGAGTTCCCTAGTCTAACTATGCACTGCCTGACATCCAAGGGCAGCTTCAGGAAGACTCTCATGACAGGCTCAGTGATCTGCACATGGGAGCCCACTGGGGGGAAATGTAAACACACGGCCCCACCCCAGCCAATGCTCCTTGGCCTGCCTTTTGTTCCAGCTCCTTTTTGGATGTCTGCTCCGTCTCCAGCCTTTCCTCCAGCTGTGTGATTCTTTTCCGGAGAAATCCAATCTCAGTCTGTGCACAGTCCAGGCGCATCTGCCATTCATCTCCTGTTAATGCCAAAAGAGACACATTTACATTGCACATCCAAACTGCTCAAATAAAGTCCAAGCAGGCACAACAAAATGGCTTGTGGTCACAGGATTTTCAGGGGACCTAGTGAAGTGCTGTGTTATTAGAGAAGTATCAACCAGGGTCCTGAGCTGTAAAGGGCAGTTGTTTACAGGAAACTGTTTAGTTTAGAGAAAAAGTGAGAAGAGGTAACATGATACGAAAAGTGTTGGATGTAATTCATTGGTGCAGTCAAATGCAACGTTCATTGTTTCCCTAGAGTGGGCACGGGCAGGGGGACATCCAGTCTGGGGAACTTCCTGTCCCACTCGTCTGGAGCTTTCTCCTCCTCCATGTGACCTGGACGTGGCTCTGACTGACTCCATAAAAGAGTCGAGTCACGGAGCCATTTTCTCAGTCTGTTTTGTCTTTCTATTGTCTTGCTGCTCTTTTGCTGCCATGCTGCTGTCCTGCAGCCATTTTGTAATTTAATTACATTTTGTAATGTAATTTTGCTGTCTGCTGACTCTCAGCCAACAGTGCATGAGTTCAGTCTCCATATGAGATGAACTCACACTTCGTTTGTGTAAGTACCAAGTAAAACCTGCCTTTCAGGGATCAAATCATGAACTGAAATGTGAGTAAACTTTTTGTTACTTTACTCAAACTCTTGTGTCTTTATTCTTTTAAGAGGGATCAAAGGGGACACCAGGAAATAATCTTAACTAAGAGATTCAAAGGAATCCCCAAACTAGCTTTTAGCTATATTGAGGGGAATCTGCTCTGCTACAGCACTTAGTAGCGTGAGTGAAGGAAGGATAATAGTTATTCAATATGTCCTTTCCTACCATCCTTAACATTGCCAGAAAAAGTGGATAAAAAGTGGATAGAGGTGGAAAATTTCTCCACCTCTTAGAGCACCAGAATGTGTGGATGTCTAATGAAGCTGAATGCTGGAAAATTCAGGACAGATAAAAGAAATATTTTTTTTGGGACATCTTGGTTAACCCAGTAAAGGTATTGTCCTTATAAACTTTATAACATTTTTATTTAATGGTTCTGATAAAATGGAGCACTCTGCTTGAAGGCAGGGTACCCAGCCTGGTCCCCTGAAGATGATGCTGAACTACAACTCCCATCAACACTGACCACTGGGCATGCTAGCTAAGGGGCTGATGGGAGTTGGGATCCAACAATATATGGCTTAAAGGGGCATCCTGTTTTCCTTTCAAAATAGCCCCATTGATTTGAAATGGCCTTGAACAGAGATGCTGAAAGGTAACAGAATCATAGAATGGTAGAATTGGAAGGTATCCCCAAGGGTCATCTAGTCCAAGTCCCTGCAATGCAAAAATCACAGCTAAAGAATCCCTAACAGATGGTCTTCCACACTCTGTTTAAAAACATCCATGGAAGGAGAATCCACCACCATTCAAGGGAGTCCATTCCACTCCATGGTGTCATGAACTGGGGGGGGGGGGGCAGTGCAGAGAAGTGGTGGGAGGCACCAACTGGGGAAACCCCAGGGGAAGAAGGCTCAGAGCCAGGGGGTTGGTGGTGGGACAATGAGTGGTTGGAAGAAGAAGAGGGAGCAGACTGGGAGGAGGAGGTGTCAGAGGCAGAAGACGTAACAGGGTTTAGTGAGCAGGAAGTGGCTGCGGCAGAGAGCAGTTCAGACTCTGAGGCTGAAGTGGAGGCTGGAGAGGAGGGTGGCTAAGAAGCAGAGCTGAGTCAGGCAGATGAAGAATCCAGGGAATCTCCCCCTCCTGCTACAACCCAACCCCCTGGTCTTCTAGAACATGCAGACAAGTGAAAAGAGCAGAGCAGAGATTGGTTGTGCACAGAGGCAGTTGGCGACTGCTTGGGAAAGACCCTGGAGAGCAGGAGCCTCAGAGAGCAGTGGGAAGAGTGCTACCTCACTGAGGCAATACCTACTGGAAAGAGTGCTGGGATCACTAGGCCTGCACAGTTTGGGTTTCTTTGAATAAAGAGTTTTCACCGAAACCATGTTTTTTATTGCTGACCTACGCTTGACTCCAGCTCTTGACACATGGCTCTTACTGTCAGATAGTTCTTCCTACAGTTGAGTTGGACTCTCCTTTCTTGCAATTTGAATTCATCTTTCCCTCTGAAGCAGCAGCAGCAGCAGCAGCAACAACAGAAAACAAGCTTCTTCCACCTTCCAGGCGACAGCCCTCCAGGTATTCAGCCTCCTCTTTTCCAGGCTACCCATATACTTCCTCAACTGTTCCTCATAAGGTTTGCTTTCTAAACCCTTCATCATCTTGGCCACCTTCCTCTGCACAAATTTCAGCTTGTCAATATCCGTCTTAAATGATAGCAATGATGCTGACACATCAGAATCCGCTGCACTAAACTTGTGAGATAGTTTGATGGAGGTCCTTGATCTACATGGCTGCAGGGCTTAAGCACATGTGGTGGGAACACAACTGAAAGCTAATGGCTTAAAATGGTATGACTTCAGAAGCTGGTGCAAATTGCTGAATGGTACCACCTGTATCACAGAAGTAGTGTTTGGATTGAAATATCGCAGGCCGGCTCTGTCATTAGGCAGAGTGAGCAAGTGCTTCAGGGGGTAGATGGTGGGGGGACAGTGGTGGCATCCCTTAACTGTTCCTTCTGAACTTCCCGGCCATTCATCTCCATCAGGAGACAGAGCTATGCATGTCACACAGTTTGCTATGCACCCCCTAAATTAGTCCACTGCTTCAGGTATGAATCCTGTTGCTTGTGCTGTTGATGTAAGATTCAGGTGCCAGCACAATTGGCTTCTGTATGCAGGAAAGAAGGCCTTTGCTCCCATTTTGAAGTGGATTTGCCATAACTTCAGCCACCTAAAGCAATTTCCCCACAAATTAGGAGCCTTTGCACATCTCCGCACAGTCTTGGTACCAGGGATTGCGGGGGCGGGGGGAGTTGAGGAAATAAAACTCAGCTCCTTTCTCTCTCAACCTTCACAATAACCTTAGCTGTTGTGTGCGGACACTGAAACACCAATTCGCAAGGCTTCCTGAGCAATCTGCTGCTACAAAATCTGCCTGACATATCTGGAGCACAAATTCTCCAGGGCAGCCAAGATGAGGTTTTACGCAAACTGACATACTCTCAGCACCACCCTGCTGCCTCTCTCCAGTCAGAATGACGAGGAGAGACAGATGTCACTCCTGAGAACTGTTGGATGGAGCAATCTGGAATGATGGCAGAGAGAAAAGAACAGGGGAGGGAAGCAGGCAACTAAGTTACAAGGAGGCTGGAAATTAAGGCTTAAGGGAAGGAATGGATTTGGAAGGAAGGAAGAAAACGACATCTCAAAACACAACTTTTTGGTTACCTAAAATATGGTCCAGAATTTCAGAGAGTGAACTTAGACTTGGAGGAAGGAGATGCCATGAAGTAAGAAAGCCTGCCATTTGAAGGATGCCCCCTACCTTTGCCAGAGCTGCTTGCCCCAGTTTCGTGCAAATGAAGCTGCTGCTGTGCCTCTTCCAGCTGCTTCTCTGCCGACTCCAGCTTCTTCTGCAGTTGGTCATGCTTGGTCTGAAACAGAAGAGTGACTCAGATGGCCTGCTCCACATGCTGCACAGCCATTGTGCTCCTTGCAGGCTCTCAGGGACCAGGGTTTCCCACAGCAATCCCAGAAGAGCCCAATTGCCAAGTGTGTGTCCTTAAAAGAGAGCTCCAGTCAATCCCTCAAAAATATACACAGGTGTTAAAGGGAGGGCTGGTACATTTGAACCCACATTCATGTCCACCACACACAGCTGCTCCCATGGAGCCTCTCAAGAGGTTAAGGATCTTTTAAAAATAAATAATAATAATAATATAACAACAAAACAATTTATTCTTTATACCCCACCCATCTCGCTGGGTTTCCCCAGCCACTCTGGGTGGCTCCCAACAGAATATTATTATTATAAATATTAATAATAATACGACAAAACATCAAACATTAAAAACTTCCCTAAACAGGGCTGCCTTCAGATGTCTTCTAAAAGTAGGATAGTTATTTATTTCCTTGACATCTGATGGGAGGGCGTTCCACAGGGCGGGCACCACTACCAAGAAGGCCCTCTGCCTTGTTCCCTGTAGCTTCGCTTCTCACAGTGAGGGAATTGCCAGAAGGCCCTCAGAGCTGGACCTCAGTGTCCAGATAGAACAATGGGGGTGGAGGCACTCCTTCAGGTATACTGGGACGAGGCAGTTTAGGGCTTTAGAGGGGAGCACCAACACTTTGAATTGTGCTCGGAAACATACTAGGAGCCACTGCAGGTCTTTCAGGACTGGTGTTATATGGTCTCAGCGGCCACTCCCAGTCACTAGTCTAGCTGCTGCATTCTGGATTAGTTGTGGTTTCTGGGTCACATTCAATGGTAGCCCCACATAGAGTGCACTGCAGGAGTCCAGGTGAGAGATAACCAGAGTATGCACCACTCTGGCGAAACAGTCCCCAGGCAGGTAGGGTCTCAGCCTGCGTACTAGATGGAGCTGGTAGACAGCTGCCCTGGATACAGAATTGACCTGTGCCTCCATGGACATCTGTGAGTCCAAAATGACTCCCAGACTACGCACCTGGTCCTTCAGGGGCACAGTTACCCCATTCAGGACCAGGGAGTCACCCAAACCTGCCCACCATGTCCCCCCAAAACAGTACTTCTGTCTTGTCAGGATTCAGCCTCAATCTGTTAGCCACCATCCATCCTCCAACCGCCTCCAGACACTCACTGTGCTGGTCTTGGGGGGAGGTTACCGTGAGGCGTGGTCAGAGTCCGGTCCTGGGTCAAGGGTCTAGAGACAGTCTACAAAGTTGGATGGGGGTGAAGAAAGACTTAGAAATTTGGTCAAATTTGAAGCTTTCACTGCTAGGCCGTATTGCTGCGATAAAAATGAATGTATTGCCTAGAATGTTATTCTTGTTTCAAACATTGCAAGTTACTGATAAAATGGATTGTTTCAAGAAGTGGCAGAAAGATATCTCCAGATTTGTCTGGCAGGGCAAGAAGCCAAGAATAAAATTTAAAATACTAACAGATGTGAAGGAAAGAGGTGGATTTGCCCTGCCAGACCTTAAACTTTATTATGAATCAGCAGCTTTCTGCTGGTTGAAAGAATGGCTGCTTCTTGAAAACACAGACATTTTGGATTTAGAAGGCTTTAATAATGCATTTGGATGGCATGCATATTTGTGGTATGAAAAGGTCAAAGTGCACAAAGCATTTAAAAATCATATTGTCAGGAAAGCATTGTTTAATGTCTGGATAAGGTATAAAGACCTACTTGAAAATAAAACCCCAAGGTGGCTGTCACCGATGGAAGCGAAGGCTGTGAAAAAGTTCAATATGGAGGCCAAATGGCCGAAATATTGGGAAATTTTGGAACAAGAGGGAGATAAATTGAAATTGCAGAGTTTTGAAAAGTTAAAAAATAAAGTGCGAGACTGGCTTCATTATTATCAGATAATGGAGGCATACAAATTGGACAAGAAAATTGGCTTCCAGGTGGAAAAATCAAAATTGGAAACAGAACTGTTAGATTCCAAAACTAAGAATTTGTCAAGAATGTATAATCTGCTGTTGAAATGGAATACTCAGGATGAAATGGTAAAATCTGCTATGATTAAATGGGCACAGGATGTTGGACGTAACATTATGATGGCTGACTGGGAACAGTTATGGACCACAGGTATGAAGTTTACGGCATGTAATGCCTTAAGAGAGAATACTATGAAAATGATATACAGGTGGTACATGACACCAGTCAAACTTGCAAAAAACTATCATTTGCCCGATAATAAATGTTGGAAATGTAAAGAAACTGAAGGTACATTCTTTCACCTTTGGTGGACGTGCCCAAAGATTAAGGCATTCTGGGAGATGATCTATAATGAAATGAAAAAGGTATTTAAATATACCTTCCTGAAGAAACCAGAGGCCTTTCTCCTGGGCATGGTTGGCCAATTGGTGTTAAAGAAGGATAGAACTTTCTTTATGTATGCTACAACAGCAGCAAGAATACTCATCGCGAAGTATTGGAAGACACAAGAATTACCCACTTTGGAAGAATGGCAGATGAAGGTGATGGACTATATGGAATTGGCGGAGATGACCGGAACGGAATGTCAACAGGTGAAAATTTAAAGGTATAATATATTAAGATCAAGATAAGGATAAAGTAAAGAGGGAAAGGATTTGGTGAATAAATAAATTGAATTGGAATACAAGGAGGGGAGGTGTGGGGAGGTCCGGGAAACAAGCAAATGCAAGATATGTTACGAAAAATTGAATTGTTTTTAACTGCTTTTCTTTATTCTTTTTTGTATTTTTATATATATATTTTTTTGAAAGTTATGGGAAATCTTAATAAAAATATTATAAAAAACAAAAAATAGAGACAGTCTACAAAGGGCGAAGCGGGATCCGAAGCAAGAAGCCGGGCGTGGTCGGGAACTCCGGAAAAACACGACTGGGTGCTGGCAGAAGCAGGTTTCAGCGACGTTGCTCCCGCAACCTGGGACCGGGCTGACTGGCCTTTATCTTCTTTGAGGCCAGTGGCGGTCCCGGCCCACAGGTGACCCGCCTCTCCTGGCCTTAAGGCTAGCACTCCTCCTGAGAGAACCCAGTTCCCTCCGCCTCTCTGCCCTGAGCCTCTGCAACTCAGGAGAGGCTGGAGGGTTACTGGACCCAGGGGGAGGCTCACCTTCCCCTGACAGGGCTGGGAGAGGCGCACCTGTAGGCAATGGGTCCTCAATCACCTCCGGAGCCCGAGTGGATTCATCTGGTGTCTGCTCCTGAGGATCCGGCACAGGTGCAGGCACTTCAGATTCAAGGCTCTGCCCCGGCTCAGCCAGCCCTGGAGGCAGGGACTCCTGTGCAGGCTGGGATTCCTCCCGTTCAGCCTCTGAATCAGATCCCCAGGCCATCACATTCACACAGGACCTTCACCACCTTCACTGGTTCTGATGTAGAAGAGAGATAGAGCTGGGTATCATCCACATACTGATGAACACCCAGCCCAACCCCCCTGATGATCTCTCCCAGCGGCTTTATATAGATGTTAAAAAGCATGGGGGAGAGGACAGAACCCTGAGGCACCCCACAAGTGAGAGCCCAGGGGTCTGAACACTCATCCCCCACCACCACTTTCAGAACACGGCCCAGTAAGAAGGAGCAGAACCACTGTATAATGGTGTCCCCAGCTCCCAGCTCCTCTAGACGGTCAAGAAGGATGCTATGGTCAATGGTATCAAAGGCCGCTGAGAGATCCAGCAGAACTAGGAAACAGCTTTCACCTTTGTCCCTAGCCTGCCAGAGATCATCAACCAGTGCGACCAAGGCAGTTTCAGTCCCATGATGAGGACTGAATGCTGACTGGTTAGGGATCCAATGGTCCGCTTCTTCCAGGCGTGCCTGGAGTTGTTCAGCAATCACACACTCAATCACCTTGCCCAAGAATGGAAGATTTGAGACCGGGTAATAGTTGGCCATATTGTTGTTGTTTAGTCGTTTAGTCGTGTCCGACTCTTCGTGACCCCATGGACCAGAGCATGCCAGGCACTCCTGTCTTCCACTGCCTCCCGCAGTTTGGTCAAACTCATGCTGGTAGCTTTGAGAACACTGTCCAACCATCTTGTCCTCTGTCATCCCCTTCTCCTTGTGCCCTCCATCTTTCCCAACATCAGGGTCTTTTCCAGGGAGTCTTCTCTTCTCATGAAGTGGCCAAAGTATTGGAGCCTCAGCTTCACGATCTGTTCTTCAAGTGAACACTCAGGGCCGATTTCCTTCAGAATGGAGAGGTTTGATCTTCTTGCAGTCCATGGGACTCTCAAGAGTCTCTTCCAACACCAAAATTCAAAAGCATCAATTCTTCGGCGAGCGGCCTTCTTTATGGTCCAGCTCTCACTTCCATACATCACTACTGGGAAAACCATGGCTTTAACTATACGGACCTTTGTTGGCAAGGTAATGTCTCTGCTTTTTAAGATGCTGTCTAGGTTTGTCATTGCTTTCCTCCCAAGAAGCAGGCGTCTTTTAATTTCGGGACTGCTTTCACCATCTGCAGTGATCATGGAGCCCAAGAAAGTAAAATCTCTCACTGCCTCCATTTCTCCCCCTTCTATTTGCCAGGAGGTGATGGGCCAAGTGGCCATGATCTTTGTTTTTTTTTGATGTTGAGCTTTAGACCATATTTTGCACTTTCACCCTCATTAAGAGGTCCTTTAATTCCTCCTCACTTTCTGCCATCAAGGTTGTGTCATCTGCATATCTGAGGTTGTTGATATTTCTTCCGGCAATCTTAATTCTGGCTAGGGATTCATCCAGCCCAGCCTTTCGCATGATGAATTCTGCATATAAGTTAAATAAGCAGGGAGACAATATACAGCCTTGTCATACTCATTTCCCAATTTTGAACCAATCATAGAATCATAGAGTTGGAAGAGACCACAAGGGCCATCGAGTCCAACCCCCTGCCAAGCAGGAAACACCATCAGAGCACTCCTGACATATGGTTGTCAAGCCTCTGCTTAAAGACCTCCAAAGAAGGAGACTCCACCACACTCCTTGGCAGCAAATTCCACTGTCGAACAGCTCTTACTGTCAGGAGGTTCTTCCTAATGTTTAGGTGGAATCTTCTTTCTTGTACTTTGGATCCATTGCTCCATGTCCGCTTCTCTGGAGCAGCAGAAAACAACCTTTCTCCCTCCTCTATGTAACATCCTTTTATATATTTGAACATGGCTATCATATCACCCCTTAACCTCCTCTTCTCCAGGCTAAACATGCCCAGCTCCCTTAGCCGTTCCTCATAAGGCATCGTTTCCAGGCCTTTGACCATTTTGGTTGCCCTCCTCTGGACATGTTCCAGTTTGTCAGTGTCCTTCTTGAACTGTGGTGCCCAGAACTGGACACAGTACCCCAGGTGAGGTCTGACCAGACCAGAATACAGTGGCACTATTACTTCCCTTGATCTAGATGCTATTGATGCAGCCCAGAATTGCATTGGCTTTTTTAGCTGCCGCGTCACACTGTTGGCTCATGTCAAGTTTGTTCGTCAACCAAGACTCCTAGATCCTTTTCACATGTACTGCTCTCAAGCCAGGTGTCACCCATCTTGTATTTGTGCCTCTCATTTTTTTTTGCCCAAGTGCAATACTTTACATTTCTCCCTGTTAAAGTTCATCTTGTTTGTTTTGGCCCAGTTCTCTAATCTGTCAAGGTCGTTTTGAAGTGTGATCCTGTCCTCTGGGGTGTTAGCCACCCCTCCCAGTTTGGTGTCATCTGCAAATTTGATCAGGATGCCCTTGAGTCCATCATCCAAGTTGTTGATAAAGATGTTGAATAAGACCGAGCCCAAGACAGAACCCTGTGGCACCCCACTAGTCACTCTTCTCCAGGATGAAGAGGAACCATTGATGAGCACCCTTTGGGTTCGGTCAGTCAGCCAGTTACAAATCCATTGAGTGGTAGCATAGTCAAGACCGCATTTTACCAGCTTCTTTACAAGAATATCATGGGGCACCTTGTCAAATGCTTTGCTGAAATCAAGGTAGGCTACATCCACTGCGTTCCCTTCATCTACCAGGCTTGTAATTCTGTCAAAAAACGAGATCAGGTTAGTCTGACATGACTTATTTTTCAGAAATCCATGCTGACTATTGGTGATCACAGCATTCCTTTCTAGGTGCTCACAGACTGTTCGCTTAATGATCTGCTCCAGAATCTTCCCTGGTATTGATGTCAGACTGACTGGGCGGTAATTATTTGGGTCCTCTCTTTTCCCCTTTTTGAAAATAGGGACAACATTTGCCCTCCTCCAGTCTGCCGGGACTTCGCCTGTTCTCCAGGAATTCTCAAAGATGACTGCCAGTGGTTCTGAGATCACATCTGCCAGTTCTTTTAATACTCTTGGATGCAGTTCATCTGGCCCTAGAGACTTGAATACATCTAAACTAGCCAAGTATTCTTGTACTATCTCCTTAGTTATTCTGGGCTGTGTTTTCTCTGCTGAATCATTTGCTCCAAATTCTTCAGGTCGGGCATTGTTTTCTTTATCGGAGAAGACTGAGGCAAAGAAGGCATTGAGGAGTTCAGCCCTTTCTGTGTCCCCTGTTTGCATTTCACCATCTTCTCCTCTGAGTGACCCCACTGTTTCTTTGTTCTTCCTTTTGCTACGAACATACCCATAAAAGCCTTTTTTGTTGCTTTTAACCTCTCTAGCAAGCCTGAGTTCATTCTGTGCTTTAGCTTTTCTGACTTTGTGCTGGCTATTTATTTGAATTCCTCTTTGTGGTTTCCCCACTTTTCCATTTTTTGTACACATCCTTTTTTAAGCTTAACTCAGTTAAAAGTTCTTTAGATAGCCACCCTGGCTTCATTAGGCACCTTCCATGTTTCCGTCTCATTGGTATTGCCTGAAGTTGTGCTTTTACTATCTCCCTCTTAACAAACTCCCAGCCATCATGAACTCCCTTTCCTTTTAGTATTACTGTCCATGGGATCTCACCCAGCACTTCCCTAAGTTTTATGAAGTCGGCTTTCTTAAAGTCAAGAAATTGAGTCCTAGTATGCTTGGCTGCTCCTTTCCGCTGTATAGTAAACTTCAGAAGAGCATGATCACTCGCGCCTAATGATCCTTCCACTTCTACCCCCTCCCTCTTTGAACATCAAGCATAAAAGTGATTCTCTGCCCCCAGCAGCATATAGGAGAGGAGCCTGGTTTCCAAGTGGCTTGTCAGATGCTGGAAATAGTAAGTGATGGGACTTTAAAATTATTATGACTGAGGGTTCATACAGACTTCCTTTTGTGCCATGTTTCTAGGCAAAGGTCAGGGCTTTAAGGTGCCATGTCTGAGATTTCCTTGCAAAAATCTGTTCTTTACCGCTGAATCAGAGCAAATGACAATCTGTAGAAAACCAAAATTGCTGTTTGTTCCAATTCAGCATTAAAGAGCAGGTTTCCACTCTGGATTTTTAAATGTCATGCAAACATATCTTCTTTCTCTGACAATGTATAAATGGACATCCCAAGGGGAGGGTCTGCAAAATGTCTTGGGCTGGCCCTGCAGGGCTGTTTGGGTGAACAGGTTGCTTTTCCTCCATGTCCTGTGGAGAAATTGTGCAAAGACCCAACATACAAGTTCCATCTCGCTGCCCCCCCCCCAGCCTTCCCGTTGGGCACATACCTGCAGCTCTCTGACCTCTCTTGACCCTCTCAGTCTTTCAGCTCGTTCACCTTCCAGGACCTGACAGGCAACATCACCTTTCAAGCGTTCATCTGACAGCTCCGTCGTGAGGTCTATGATCTGAAGTGGGGGGAAGAAATGCAACAGGTCGCATGAGGCAGCCCTGAACTTGCTTCAATCAGGCAAGCGGGGGGGGGGGTGCAGTCAAGGGCTCTCTCAAGCATTCCTGGTGTTCAGAAGTACCCAAAATTTAAACTGCTTTCTTCTTGTTGTATTGCAGGAGATTGGACTGGATGATCCTTTTGGCCCCTTCCATCTATACGATTCTATGATTCAGTGTCTTTCATTGCTCTCCATTCGACCCCAGCAGAATCCAGAATGAGCTAAGGCTGCAAATGTTCTTTTTCCAAGGCCTCTCCAAGGCCAAACCCTTCACGCAAGTCCCACTCTCTCCCCAGTGCATTTTCAAGGACCCCAAATGAAGCAATGACAATGAGGAAGCCCCACGTTTGGGTCTCCATTAGGCTCCAGATGCTGCTGACAATATCTAGGGACCCTGGGAACAAGTGAAAATACATTTCCCATGGTTCCCAACATCCCTAGAGCAAACTGGGGAAAGGCAGGTTAGCCCACAATGGCCTTTATGTAAATACACAAATTAGCATCTATTTCTATAAGTTAGCTTGTGCAAATATTACACAAATTTCTGTGGTGTGTGTGAGTGAGAGGGAGGGAGGGAGGGAGGGAGGGAGGGAGGGAGAGTGTCATGGGACAGAGGGAGATATGCCTAAGTGGCCACCTTAGGCATGGATGGGTTGGATGAGTCTGGATGGGTTGAGGTGGAGTGAACTAGGAGAAATCCCTTCTGCAAAATAAATAAATACAGTGGAAAAACGTTATTCAAAAGCATAGACTTCTGCATAATAAATACAGAGCCAGTTGTAACTTCACTTCAGGGTTGCTGCCATCAGGTGGGGTGCCTACTCTTTAGAGCACCACCCCGCTTCCTGGTGAGAACTCAAACACTCTCCCAAGTTTCTGGACAGACTTGGAAGGCGGTGGGGTATGAGATTCACTGCTTTGCACTTTGATATTATGGCCAGCCAATTTATTGGAGCTTTCTTGTCCCCCTGTGACATTTGGGGAGCACAGGGTTCTCTCTGAAAAGTGTTGCAGCCACTGCTGTGAATATTTGCCCTCCCTTTCTGTGACCCCCATAAGAGTTATCAGTGAGAATGGTTAAGAGCAGTGGACTCGTAATCTGGTGAACCGGGTTCGCGTCTCCGCTCCTCCACCTGCAGCTGCTGGGTGACCTTGGGCCAGTCACACTTCTCTGAAGTCTCTCAGCCCCACTCACCTCACAGAGTGTTTGTTGTGGGGGAGGAAGGGAAAGGAGAATGTTAGCTGCTTTGAGACTCCTTGTTGTTGTTTAGTCGTTTAGTGGTAAAAGTCCTTTACCTTTACCTTTACCTTTACCTTTACCTTTACCAATCTTTTCAAGCAATTTTCTCTGATATAACGTATTTTTAAAGTTTATGATTACTTTTATACTCCACCTTCCCTTGAAGCAGCTCAAGGTGGCACACACAGTTCTCCCTCTCCCTATTTTATCCTCTGCCCCGAGGTCACCCAGTGAGCTTCATGACTGAGCAGGGGCTGTTTTAACCCTGTTTTTCTAAGTCCAAGTCCAGCACTCTAATCATTCCGCTGAGATTTTTAGTATTACTTTCATTAATATATGCATTTAGTATTTTGACAGAGAGCTGTGCTTGGTATGCATATTGTTTCAGGAGCGTAAATTTAGGAAGGTTTACATTTTAATGGAAGCCAAACCAAATATCTTCGCCATCCCTAGGGAGAGATTACATTAGAAATGTTCAATCCAAGTCGGTTTTCTTTTCTGCCCCATCATAGTTGCTTTTGGGATTCTAGCTGCTCCCTTCTCTAGCACACCTTCATGGGGACACAGCGTATGGGGCACAGGAAAGGCCATAACTCAGCTGCAGAGCATGTCTTCAGCAAGTCCCTGGTTCAGTCCCTGGTATCCAGGGGGGCATAGCATGGGGGCTGCTAGGGTGAGTGCCCCAGGCCCATGGGGGGGCATGCTGCTCATGCCACCCTCCCCAAGCCAGCCCTGTGCCACTTTATGATCAGATCCCAGCCTCCCAAACAGCTTAGGGAGGGAGGTGTGAGAAGGATGCAACAGCCTTGCACCCTTCGATCCCAGCCTGAATTGGGTGTGCTAGGCATCTCCATTTGGCCAAACCGCCCTCATGTGCCCCCCTGACATCACAATGGCTTCAGGAATGGGAGGGTAGATAAAATTCTGACTGTGCCAAAAGGGAGATCAGCAGTTTCAGGCGTGATCACGGAATAGTACTTCCTCCTGAGTTAATAATAATAATAATACATTTTATTTATATCCCGCCCTCCCCAGCCGAAGCCGGGCTCAGAGTGGCTAACAACAATCAACAGTTTTAACCACGTAAAATGACAGAAATAAGGTGGGTCCTGGAAACATACATACAGTAGTTTTCCAAGTGTCAGGCAGAGGCACGAAGTTGCATCTTGAGCATTTGCCAGAAGCTGAGTTTAGACTAATCTACACTGGTGAGTTAAATGTTAAAAATGTGTGGTAAAATGTGACACTAGAGGGCACTGCAGAGCAGTGATCTGTTGCCAATGAGAAATTGCATTGGGGACTATAGTTTTTTAACAGTGTGTTTTAAATAGCATTTTCCAGATCAGTGTAAATCCAGCCTGTATTATGAAGGTGCTAGATGCACCTCTGTGGGAAGGAGTTCCACAGCCCAGGGTTGCCATGGAGAAATGCACACTAAAAAGCTGCTGAATTTTCATTAGGACTTCTCTTTTTATTTAATGTGAACTGTGCACTGCTCTGGTTTCACCAGAAGCGGCTTAGTCATGCTGGCCACATGACCCGGAAAAACTGCTCCCTCGGCCAGTAATGCGAGATGAGTGCCGAAACCCCAGAGTCGTTCAAAACTGGACTTAACTGTCAGGGGTGCCTTATCTTTACCTTTTTGTGCAGAACTGAACTTAAGATGAGAAAAGCACAAAATGGACAGAAACTGAAATTGCCAGGGCCATCCATCCCTGCAGGCTCCGCCATCCAAAGTTTGGGAAAACAGAGGGGTAATTATTATGCATGTTGCATTCAACAAGAGGCCTGTCACATTTCGATGTACAACCATGTCAAGCACAGTTTCACTGCTGCAACTTGTTCTCCCAAAGGAGGTTGGGAGCCACTGCTGCAGGTGAGCCTTTTCAGGTTGATTCAGCAAGTCTCTTCATTTTATTTATTTAATGAGAGCATTTGAACTGGGCTGTTCACCCAAAAAAATCTTCCAGAGCAGCTTACACACAACCAGCAAAAACAAGACAGTGCCTGCCTGCAGGCCCAAAACTAAAAAGCAGAAAGGAACAGGGAAGGAAGGCAGGGGAGAATCACTCTCAAACACCAATTCCTAAACAGTTGTTCTTATAAGGACCAGCTTGAATTATTGTTGTGTGAATTAAGAAAAAAGCAATCTTTGTTTAAACACCTCCAGTAAGGAAGAGTCCACTGCCTTCATTGGAGGTTTTCAAGCCGAGGTTTCAGCTGAGATTCCTGCATTGCAGGGGGTGGACTAGATGGCTCTTGAGCTCCCTTCCAACTCTACAAATCTATGATCTTGCAACCAGAAGCAAGGACAGAACCTCACACGGTTTCTATTTCTGACCTTGCTTTCCAGCTGTTCTGTGCTCTGCCGAAGCTCCTGCCGTGAAAGTTCTGAATTTTCCAATTTCTTCCGCAGCAATGCCAACTCCTCCTAAAAATGGGGAGAAAGAAGAAAACACACCCTCTTTGAGCCTTCCTGTGCCCTCCATTTGTTTATAGGCTTTGATTCTGTACTTCTCCCCCTCTCAACTGTAAAATCTTTGACTGTGTGCCCCTTTTGCTTTGCTGTACCTCATGATGTACTTTGATAGTGCAGTATGGATAGAAACTATACATAAACATGAGCACAACAGGGTATGGGAGAATGTGATGCTAGCATCCAATACCAGGATGAAGGTCTATCAGGCTTGTGTGTTGAGCACGTTGCTTTATGGAAGTGCAAAACAAGGATGTGCTCTCACAAGCCCACATTCCCAGCATGTTCACACTCCTGTCTCAGTGATGTCTACACTAGCTTGGTCATATCTACAGAATGGAATATATCAGGATCCCCAAGGACGTGCACTATGTGGAGCTGACTTCAGGCACCAGGCCAACTTTGTGTTACAAAGATATCTGCAAACATGACATGAAGGCTGGCAATATCAACCATGCCATGTGGGAATCCCTTGCAGACAACTGACAGTGCCAGGAGACACACAAACAGGTGACCAGAGGTGGAATAACTGCTGGGAGGAGCCACAGAGAGAAGAAACGCCATGGTGCATTTGCAGCAGCACAACTGGATGCCTTCATCTGCCCCGGCTGAAACAAAACATGTCTCTCCTGCATTGGTCTCTACAGCCCCAGAAGGCTCTGTAACCTTCTAACAGCTTGATCTCACACACACACCCCGCCAAGGCACCCTGCTCCATTGTCTCCAGAGAGAGACAGATGCAAGCAGAATACAACATGCATGCATAAATGACAACACTATCCTAGACAATTACGTCCTTGAGCACCACCAGTTCTACATGCTACATAGTGACAGGATGGTCACAGAATAATTTCCTGATTACTAGTCACCATCACATTATGGAAGGTGTGTGTGTGTGTGTGTGAAAGAGAGAGAGAGTGAGTGTGCAGTTGTGTGCTTCAATGATCCCTAGTTGTGTGTCTGGGGTGTGTGCAGGTACAACCACAATGTATACTTCAACAGCACCACCAACGCACCCCCACTTCATGCAATGATTCTTGGAGGTGATGGGACCACCAAGCATCAGCCTTGACAGAGAGGTTTTGCACTTAGTGTGAGCAGAAGTTGGCACTGTGACAAAACCCCACAGCGTTGAATGCTCCTGTTCAAGTGTCCAGCCAGCAGCTGTTCCATTCACTTCCCTTCCCATTTTCCATTTCCTTTTCCACAAGGAGTCAGCATTCCATGGTGTGATGTTAGCTACATAAGGAAAACTGAGGTTGCTATGGGTGGATAGCAAGGGTGAGAGTCCTGTGGGCCCCTCCAGGGGCGGCTGGGCCCCAGCTCCTATCATCCTCAACAACCAGCCCATTTGGCTGCTGGGAAGTGGGAAGCCATCACCCACTGAGGGGCAAAGTGCTGGGCGGCAGCCACCTACTGCTAAGAGGGGAGAAATTAAATGGGGTGCACTTGGGGATACCACTGAGGCAAAACGTAAACTAGCCCCTGGGGACTCGCCAGTGAGAATCAAGTCCACCTATTCATTTGCCACATGGGTTCTGTCAGGCTTGGTCACACCACAATGCGACAGGATGCTGTGATGAAGGGAAAGTGACATATTTCATTTACAAAATGTTTTAGGTTCAGCAGTTGGCTGGTTGGTCACATGGCAGCAGGTAATATATAAACAGGCAGGCAGGCAAAGATGCCTTGTATTATCTCAGATTATTTGTATTTCATCAGAACATAAGAACAGTTTGCGGGAACAGGCCAGCATCCTGACCTCAGAGTAGCTACCCAGATGCCTATTATGGGAAACCCCCAAGCAGGATCCAAGCACAAGAGCCCTCTCCTCTCCTGGGGTGTCCAGAAGCATTGCTGCTTCCAGCTGTGGAAGCAAAACTGCAATGGGCAGTAGCCAGTGACAGCCCTCACGTTCTTGAACTTGTCTAATCCTTTTAAAATTTTCTCTTTTGCATCAGCCTGTGACCTGATCCTTCTAACTGAAGTTGATGCAGATCAAACCTGGGACTTCTGCATGCAAAGGAAGTTCCTTTGCTTGTCACAGATCTATGGGCCCTCTGAGACAGCACCTTTTAAGCACTGTTCTAGTAATTACTGAAGTACTGAACATGATGACTTTGGGGTTCTATAATTTCCAGTTCCATATCTCTATTCATTCAGTTTCCCCAATAGAGTTGGTGCCGAAAGTATGGAAAAGAATGATATGGACAGTGGCTTTGCTCTGTGGCTCATGGGAGTCCCAGCAGAACCCCTCAGAGGTCTACCTCACCATGTCTGTCCTCACCTGTCCTTCACAGTTGTCACCTACCTCTTTGACTCGGAGCTGACCTTCTGCAAGGCTGGTGCTCAACAGTGGCCGGATGCCACATATCAGTTGCCACCAGGGCCAGCCCTTCACAGCTTGGAAGATGGCCAAGTTCTTCTGGATGCACCGAGCAGCCAAACGCTGAATCTGAAAGGAGAGCAGGAGTCCCCCTCAGAGCCCAGAGGGAGCAAACCATCCCAGGCAGCTGTGGAGAGAGGGAACTCTGCCCTGGGCTAGCCTGGGCACTGGGGCTCAGGTTCAACTACTAAACAGTGGCAGCAAGCATTCCTTCCGCCCAGTCCCACCCCCAACACTGCATGGGGCAGAGAAGAGAGGGGAGATTGTTCTGTCTGGGAAACAGAAATGCTTGTGCTGATGGAGCAAGCATAACAGCACAATTCCTCCCTATTATTTATTTCATAACATTTATACACTGCTTGACTGCTTTTTATAAAAAGCTTGAAGTGATTTACAAAAAGGAGATAACAATGAACTTATCAATAAGAAAAAATAATAGCAATAATTTAAGACTTTCAAAATGTTAAAATAACAGTAGACTTTGTAAACATCTGGGTAGGTTTTCCTAAACAAATATGTTTTTAGCAGGTGCCAAAAAGAGCAGAGCAAAGGCGCCTGCCTGGTAGCACTAGGCAGGGAGTTCCAAAGTGTAGCTGATGCCACACTAAAAGACAGAGTTCTTATAAATGCAGAACAGGGATTATGGGGCACCCAGAACAATGCCAATTCCGCAGATGAAAGCAGTTGAGTGGGTGCATCTGGCAGCTAAACTGATCCCAAGTTGTTAAGGACTTTATGTAGTAACAGTAACACCATGAACTTGGCCCGCTAGCAAATGGGCAACCAGTGCAGACCTCTGAGCACAGGAATGATATGCTGACAAGGCCTCCCTCCTCTCCGCAATCGTGCTGTAGCCAACTGCAGCTTCCAAAGCAAGCGCAAGGGAAGCCCCTGAAGTAACTGACGCAGGAAAAGAGCTGGTTCAGAGTGGAGCAGATGGCCTTCACAGGTGCTGGATGCTATTTCATTAGGGAGTCTTAAGCTAGGGTTCCCGTATTTCAAAAATTGATTTTTAAAAATTTTTTTGCCCAAAGTTGTTTACGACAGCAGAATCACAGCTATGAAGAAGCTGTGGTGGTGGATTTGCTCAGCAGCATCCCAAGAGATGTTAACATTTACCATGACAACTACCCCTGGCTTTGCTAATCTTCAAAGAAGAGGTTACCTTTAATTTCTTATATTTCTGACGGGAGAGAAACCCCTTGCAAGCTGCTTGGAGGAAAATCAGATTCTGAGACACCAGTTTTTCCCTCTGCTTTTCTAGCCTAGAGAGGACTCCAGCTTTCAGGAACACCTGCCCAGAAAGAAAGAGAGAGAAAATCAAGCCACAGGATCTGAGCAGGATAAAAGTTGGGGATGCCAAAGGGACAACTCAAAAGCTGGCATTCATCACAGGGTGAGCTCAGGATCGCCGTTGACTTCCCCTGTACCTGAGTGCGACCCACAGCAATGGTCTTCTTCTCCAAATTGAGGGCCTGGATGAGCTCCTCCAGAGCCTGAAGAGAAAGGGAGAAGACATAGGAATGAAACTCTCCACATCCCCTTTTCTACCCAAGTAACAACATTGACCTTTTCTGACTGTCAAGATTTTCTTTTTGAAACCTGAAGTCTTAACTGAAATGCACATGCACAGCCTTTGCTGCCCCATGCAGCGCTCTCTCATGCTCTCTCTCTCTCACACACACACACATCTGCAATTCAGCTCCCAGCTGTGTGATGCCGCCTGAATACACATCAGAAAGTTGGTTCACACACAGCCTCATTGCAATTGGGATTTGTAAGCGGGGGAAGAATCTGTGAAGGAGCTTGCAAAATCCCTCAGAAAATTAGGAGAAGGAGATAAATTTTGCACAGAGGCTTCCATTATGCAGAAGCGGGGGGGGGGGGGCTGAATTTTCAAGAATTTAGCCACTGTTCTTCATCCCTCCTCTTCTTCTTTATAAGTGGCTGTTTGCTTATATTATAGCCTCTGATCTCTCTGGAGAAATGTATTTTTTGACAGCCACTTGATTATTAATGTCACCTAGTAGTATCAGTTAACACAGAAATAATAAATAATAATAATAGAAGTTAATTCATTCTCGTTTATTTAATCCATTTTGTCTGATTTAATCAGTATAATTGGGGAGGGAGTTGAATTAATAGAATTTGGAATTACTTTAATCTTACATGAAATTTTTAGCTTGTAATTTGTCTGCAATTAATCTAACTATGCAATTTGTATTTTCTGATTCTCCTTTTCAGTTATCTTTTCAGTGATTTCCCCCCATATTAATATATATTACTTTCTTTTTTGAGTATAGATATATTTCTCCTCCCCTCCCCCCTTTTTAATGGATTTATGTTAACAGGTTCTTAATATTCTAACAGATGGTTTCATGATGTCTGTTTATATGGTCTTCCTTATTAACAATCTCTTTTTCTTCCCATTTATTTTTTCTTTTTTATTAGATAGGCACCTTCATAACACAATGATGAGCCAATGCTATTACACCTATAATAGCAGGTAAATAACAATATTTCAGGTGAATGATGATATGGAAGCACATTTCTGAACCTTTGTATAACAAGCAATATTTGTTTATTATTGTTATTGTTATAAGCAGCAGCAGCAGCAAAAACAGCAGCAACTTAGCCGAAATAGATTAATATTTCTAAAGTGCCTCTGCTGCCTGTGGTGTCTTTGCTCATCCTCCGCCCATGGCTCACCTTATTTTCATCTGTCATCTCATAGGCTGAGCTGTATTTTTTCATCATTGGCTGAGCCAGGATCTGGAACTGGTGTCGGAACTGCATGCGCACCATACGATCCGCGTACCCTGCAAGGCAAGCAAAAGGGGCATTTGCTGAGGGGCTGAGCAGATTTGGCAAAGGAGAGTCTGGTTCCTCCCAAGGCTCACTCAGTTGCCAGAGGATAAGAAGCCACTGAGGCCACCTCCCAAAGACGGGCAAATCCATCTGTTTCTCTTTCAGTTTTTCAGTTTTATAATCTTAAATTCAGTTTGCCACATTCCCACATCAGTTTGCAATTTTAATTTTTAAAAAGTCTCCCTCCAAATTTGAGAGTGTATCTTTCCTAAAGTGCATATTTTCATATGCTGTTTGGCCTTCTGTTCATATACATTTTTGCAAGTAATTTTCCCCAGCATAATGCATTTTCTACATTATTGTCACTAGGGTTTTCATTTTTTTATGCACAGGTATCCGTAATAGGTATCCTGGCGTGCTCTGGTCCATGGTGTCACGAAGAGTCGGACACGACTGAACGACTAAACAACAACAAATCCGTAATATGTTCATGTTTCATTATCAGGAACCCCTGGCAACCTTCTGGGAAACCCCAGGAGCCTGTGACATGCACTCAGATCAAACACCAACAGTCTCAAATAGTTCCACAACTAAGTAAGGATTTGAATGTGAGTCTTCCACACTGCCACCAGCAACTAGTGCTCTGACTGCCTTGCTTATCCAAACCAACCCACCAGAAACCTGGCAAATCCTCAAGACCTAACAAATCCTTTTTAAAAGAAATTATTTAGAAACTATATTATAAAAATATTTGTTGGAAATGTAAAGAACATTAAAGGACATTTTATCATGCTTGGTGGACACATAAAAAAGCAAAAAAAAAAA
Organism: Podarcis tiliguerta; assembly: GCF_965153285.1. NCBI lineage: Eukaryota > Metazoa > Chordata > Lepidosauria > Squamata > Lacertidae > Podarcis > Podarcis tiliguerta. The sequence continues at coordinate 42,609,249 of NC_139549.1, forward strand.
AGATAGAAATACATACACTGATATGGAGAACATTGAAGATTAATTATCAACTGGAGCCAGAACTCTGTCTGCTGGGACTTATGGATATACAGTTACAAAAGGAATATGGAACTTTGTTTCACTATATGATCACAGCTGCGAAACTTTTACAGGCACCAAGCTGGAAGGACCCATCATTTCCAACAATGGAAGAATGACTGTTAAAACTAAGAGACTTAGCTGAGATGATGAAAATGACATGTTTAATCAGAGAAAAGTCATTATTAACGTTTGTTAAAGACTGGAAACCTGTGATAGACTTTTTGCATGAAAAAGAAAAAGAAATAATATTTGGATTTGAGGATTGAACATAATGTTTGTGTATAGAAAGTGGCTTTGTTGGGTGTTATATTGGATTGGACAAAGTGAATACTGTTTTTATATAGCAGAAGTACTTTACTTTCTAAATCTTATTTGTCTATCTTTTTCTTTTAACCTCCTTTCTATTCTTTTCCTTTCCTTTTCTTTTTTTCTTTCTCTCTCCTCCCCTTTTTATATTTTCACTGTATCTAGATAAAAGTCTTAGTTTGGTTTAAAAGGGGGGGTTATCTCCCGCTTGGACTACTGCAATGCGCTCTACGTGGGGCTACCTTTGAAGGTGACCCGGAAACTACAACTAATCCAGAATGCGGCAGCTAGACTGGTGACTGGGAGCGGGGTACAAATAATAAATTATTATTATTATTATTATTATTATTACAAGAAAACAAAAGAAAAGACCTCACACATCTGATGAAAACATAAAACTGAGAGCAAAGATGAACCATCTCCTTTCCATGCTCCTTCTCTCTTCCCTGCAGTGCAGTGTGATGAAACTGGTGCAGCAAGCACCTCTTTAAAGTAGGTTGACTTCACCACCACTCAGATGGTCGTGGAACTTTGACAGGTGTCAATCACCCAGTGTCATCAGTCCCACCCACCTGCCAAGGTTGGGCCACAAGGAGATGGGGTATTTAGGAATCCAGCCCACTGGCTGGATCCAATTCTCTACTCATGCTACAGCCCTCCAACTTGCATCATTCCTGCCCACAGGCCATGCTGGTTTGGGCTGATGAGAGATGGGGGTCTAACAACATCCAGAGGGCAGCAGGTTCTCCTGCCCTGCTGCAGAGGAGCTGTAACACTCCCTGCACCGAGTCAAGCACCCTAAGAACATAAACAGAGTCTGGCTTCTAGGTCAAGCAAAAGGCAGCCCATGTAGTCCAGCATCCTGTTCTCACAGTGGCCAACCAGTGGCCTCAATGGGAAATCTGTAAGCAGGATCCATGCACAACATCCTTCTCCCCTCCTGTGGCTTCCAGAAACTGGCATTCAGAAGCATTACAACCTCCAACTGTGGAGGCAGAGCAGAGCCCTCCTGGCTAGGAGCCCTCGATAGCCCTCTCCTCCTCCATGAAATTGACTAATTCTCTTCTAAAGCCATCTGGACTGGTGGCCATCACTGCCTCCTGTGGGAGGAAGTTCCGTAGTTTAACTATGTGCTGCATGAAGAAGGACTTTCTTTCATCTGTCCTGAGTCCTCCAACATTCAGCTTCTTTGGATGTCCATGTGTTCAAGTGTTATGAGAGAGTGAGAGAAAAATATTCTTCATCCACTTTTTCCATGCCATGCCTCTTTTTATAAATGTCTACCCAGTGAGTAGATGCAGGATGCCCAGCCATTCCATGCAACAGAAACCCTCCTGCACCTATCCTGCTGAGCCGTAATGCATCCAATATCTGGCCCCCGGAGAGCTGGGCTCGAAGGGCAGAGATGTCCCATCCTGCTGCTGTTCCCCCTGGCATCAGACAGGACTGCAGAACGGTGCCTCCTTCTCTGTCCATTTCTGTTCTCGCAATGAGGCAATGGACAAAGTGAATCTGGGATCTCTTCACTAGGTTGATGAGAGAATCCTACGGAAGTGGAGAAAAACACAAAGGAATTGAGTTCCTGATCTTCGGCTTGAAGATTATAGACCACATTCACACCATACAAGTGTTGTTATTCCAGAGTTACAATTTCCAGAGAGGGTCAACGATCAATCCCTCTTCACAGGGAACTCTGGACAGTCAACCTCTTTTTCACTTCTCTCTCTTACTCTCTCATCCACCCACTCACTTTTTGCATCTGATTGCAAAGTGCAGGTTTGAATCCCCACTCTGCCATGGAGCTCCCTGGGCCAGTCACTCACTCACAGCCTAACCCACCTCACAGGGTTTTTGTGAGGATAACATGCAGCGGGAAGAAGCAGGTATATTACATGTGCCTTGAGCTCCTTGGGATATAAATGCAATCAATCAATAAAATAAACAGGGACAAAAAGCATCATAATGTAGCAAAAAAGTTTCAAATAAAAGCCAACCACACAAATAATAATAAAATCAGCCAGAGCAGCAATAAAAACCACATAGATAACATTCTTAAGACCACTGTCTGTTCACAGAAAAAGCAGCAACAAGTAAATGGAACTGCTAAGCATCTAGAAACACTCAAATAGAAAAATATTTGTTTTCTGCCTTGTCAATCAGACTCTCAAGTTGCTAATGCTGTTGTTATTTTATAAAAAAAAAAACATTGGAGAAATAATAAAAACCTAACACTCAGCGTTACTTGGTTTTCCCTGGTGGGGTTTCAAAAGCTGCCTCCATCCTCTCTTACAAACCGTTGTGCATAATACTCTTTAAAAAAATCATAGAATGGGAAAAGCTCACTAACTGAACACTCCCTGGAAAAATACCAAGGATCACATCCAAAATACCATATTTACTTGAGTCTAATGTGCCATCGAATCTAATGCGCACCTCAATTTTCAGAACCTTGAAACCAAAAAAAGTATTTGCTAGTGAATTTCAATGTGCCATTGAATCTAATGGCATCTTAATTTTCACAGTGTAATTTGGCCAATAAAGGTCAGCATTAGATTTGAGTAAATATGGTATGTACAACAACTTTCTGTTTCTGTGCGCTGCTCTTAGTCATGCTGGCCACATGACCCGGAAGCTGTACGCCGGCTCCCTCGGCCAATAAAGCGAGATGAGCACCGCAACCCCAGAGTCAGTCACAACTGGACCTAATGGTCAGGGGCCCCTTTATCTTTACAACAACTTTCACCACGTGGTGCCCTCCAGAGGTTTGTCAGCACAGCTGTATGATGCTGAGGCTGATGGAAGTTTGAGTAAGAAAATATGGAAGGCCCCAGGTTGGGGGAGGATAAATGTATTGGTTTGATTGCAGATCCCAAATCTGTGATCCACTGTGTGGGGGGTTAGAATCTATGAGAGGAAACCTGCTGAACCAGTCATAGTAGTTCGGTTAAGGTAAAGCCCTTGACTGGCCAGTTAAGTACTGTCATTTACTTGCAGAAAGTGATTGCTCTATTGCCATAGAGGAAAATGGGCAGGCCTTTCCCTCCTCACTTGGCTGGATGCCACATCATCCTTGTGGGGAGAACAATAAGCCAAGACATGTGGGGTGGGGGGAAGAGTTTTGGCTCATGCTGGAAATTGGAAATTTAAAGCTGTGAGTTTGGGGGTCCCCTGGAACCCTATGGGGAAACAAAATCTGTTGGGGAGTTAACACTATGAACCCATGCATCCTGTGCTCAGGTGTATACATGTGAAAATAAAGCCCTATAGCCTAAAGACTTTCACACTGACATGGCTGAACTTCATTCCAAGGAAACCAAACCCCAGGAAAGTGCAGGCACCCCTGGAGCCTCATGCCACTTGGGGACTAGGGGGCATACAACAGCATAATAACTGAATAACTTAAAGCAAAACTGGATTTGATGCATAAAAAAGTCCTGGGCCCCTCTGCCAGTTCTAGGCAACCCTTTCGCTCACCAGCTGAAGCTTGATCTGAGCACACACAGACTTCTTCTTCACAGCTGCAAAGCTGCTAGTGAAAGTCTTCCTCACACAGCCAACTCGCTGCAGTGCTTGCTGGGAGTTCCCCTCCAGCCCCGCAACAGACCGGCATATCAGGGGCACTTTGGACCGCAACAGAAATAGTTTCTTCAGAGGGGCTCTGTGGAGAGGGAAATGCATCACCCAACCTTAAGAGCTGCCCTTGTATGATATAAGATGGGCCTTGGTTAGTGTGTGTAAGGGAGGGAGGGAGATCCTTGTGCATCTCCAAAATAGGGTTGCAAGGTCAGAAGCATCCCAGAGCCTGAGATTTCAGGGCCCAAACCTGAGACCAAGGGGCAGCCCCTAGCAATGTCACAAGAGTGATGTCATTATACATGACCCATTAATCATTTAAGAAGACCGTCCAGGAGTTGCTGTGGGCAGGAGAGGCAGCAGGGCTCAGCTCCTGCTGCTCCTCTCCACATGCCCCACTCACTTAGAATCATAGAATTGTAGAGTTGGAAGAGATTCCAAGGGTCATCTGGTCCAACCCCCTGGAATGCAGGAACTCAGCTAAAGCACCCCAGACACTTGGCCATCCAGCCTCTGCTTAAAAACCTCCATTGCCCATTCCACTGTCAAACAGCTCTTACCATCAGAAGGTTTACCGTATTTTTCGCTCTATAGGTCTCACCTTTTTTTAGAGGGGGAGAACAAGAAAAAAAATCTCCCCCTCTCTGCCCAGCGCAGAAGATGCCGTTCAAGGTGCCTTCAGTCGCCTTCAGGTGGCTACCTTGGAAGCCTGGAGAGCGAGAGGGGTCGGTGCACACCAGGCTTCAGTGAAGGCAACCCAAAGCCTCTGGAGCGCGGCGGGAGTTCCCGCTGCACTCTGGGGGCTTCAGGTTCCTTTCGACCTGCTCTTTGGGGCTGGTGGGGAACCCCGCCGCCAGCCCCAAAGAGCAGGTCGGGGAGCAGCGGAAAGGCGCACAGGCAGAAGAGGCTTCTGCCATAGCCGCGCAACCTCTCCAGCTGGGAGAGGCTGCGTGGGGCTAAAGAGGAAGTCAACCATAAATGAAATTTAACTTAACTGGGACTTCCGGGCTGAGCGCCATCGATCATGGCTGCCTTCCTCTGATCTACGGAGGGAGAGCTCCGAGAAAGACGGGGTTTTTGCCGCTATGGCGACGCGGTAACCCCATGAAACCGTAGGTGGAGGAAGCCTACGGCAGTGGGACTCGGCAGGCACCTTTAACGCGACTCCAGAACGTCTCTGGAGCTAAGAAAAAGGCTCCGGAGACCGGTGGGGGGGGTCAGCACGGTGCTGAGAGTCAACTGCTACTTTCTCGGAAGCGACGTCGCACTGCTGGGATCGGAGAGCATTCAGCTTCTTCTTGAGACAATTTGGATTACAAAAAAGAAGTACCCGTGAGTAGGGGAGATATAAAAATTTAAAGAAGTTAAGCTTCTGAATTCGGAAACGGTTTGGGACTTTAAATTTCTTTGAAAAGATTCGGAATTGAAGCGGAAAGGCTTAAACAGGAAGTCAGCCTTCCGCCAGTAAATAGAAGAAAGTAAAGACTGTGTTTGCTAATACATGGGAAAAGGGATTAAAAATAACTAATCTGAAGTCTTTGGAAAGAGTAGTCCCCCCTCGGGAGGAAGGGAAGGAGGGGGAAAACTTTAAAGGACTTTTTACTCCCTCTGAAAAAGAGTTTCCAAGCATCGGAATCACCGCTTAGACTCCTAGGTCCTGAGCTGTCAAAACTGAAAGTAAGCCTCAGAAAGAGATCACGGACAGCTTTTAAAGGAAAATATAGCTATAACAGGACTAAATTTGCTACAGTTTGAATTTGTATCTTAAAATATTGAAACAATATTGCTATAAAGTTCGAAGTAAAAGCTGGAAGATACTTTATTTCCTCGGACTCTTTGACTGTGGGGTCCCCCTGGTGGGCATGGACATTGTTACAAAGTAAGCAAAGTTTCTTAGTAACTTTCCACTGTTTTGACTTCGGAACTGAAAACAAGTTGCAGCTGCAGCCTGACCTTGAGATAACAGGATATCTTATGGCAGACAGAAAAGGGAGAACAGAACAATACCAGGAGAAAACTACCAGATCAGGCAAATCTTTTCTCCCAGGAAGAAGAGGATCTTTAGACCCAACAGGAGGTGCCTCTGCACAACCAAAAGGAAGAGGGATGCCAACAACAGAAGAGTTGATAAGCGCAGGATTTGCAAGACTACAAGGTTCAATAGATAAATTGACGGAAGAAGTTGCAGAAACGAAAAAAGAGGTGGCAGAAACGAAAAAACAAGTGGCAGAAACAAACAAAGGGGTAGCAGAGGCATCCTCTAAAATAGATCAAAACACCGCAAGTATTAAACAGAATATGGATTCGATTAGACAGCTGTTGGAGGAGTCCGTTAAAACAAGAAAGATTGCAGAAGAAGCTAGAGAAGCTGTTGCTGCTACGGAGGAGAAATTACCACCGATGAATAGACAACTTGAGGACCATAGAGCAAGATTTTCTATGATCGAATTAAAAGATAAACAAACCAATCTTAGAATCAGAGGTGTGCCAGAAATTGAGAAAGAGAGTCTATGGGACCTTCTTACACAAGAGTTTGAAAAATCTTGGGATTTGAACCCGGAAAAAGAGGAATTCAAAATATTAAGCGCTTTTCAACTGGGAAAAACAAACAAAAGGATTAATATCAGAGACTGCTTGGTTACTTTAAGATCTAAAGAAGAAAGGGATAAGATTCTGGGACTACATTTTCAAAAACCATTGGAAATTTCCCAGTCAAGAGCTGAAATTTTCAAGGACATTCCGAAACACCTTCTTGACCTCAGATCTAGATACAAGGACTTAGTCACTCAGTTGAGGAACAACAACATTATATTTAGGTGGGAATTTCCTGAAGGGCTCTCTTTCAGTTTTAAAGGAAGAAAAATAAAAGTAAAATCAGTGGAAGATAAAAACAGCTTTTTGGACGCCTACGGGGAAGACCTACAGAAAGGAACTGTGGACCTACTAGAGGAAAGAAGGAAGAACGCTGTAGAAGCAATATTGAATCTGAACCTGGATAAAAAGACACCACCGGGACCGGAAGAGGAGAAAACGTTGGGCGCGTCTGGAGGATTACTATAGAAAAAATACATCATGTCTCTGCAACTTTTGAGTTGGAACTGTAATGGTCTAAATTCGGTTCGAAGGAGGAAATCAGTAATGATTAAGTGGGCACAAGATGTTGGTCATAATATAATGCTAGCTGACTGGGAACGGTTATGGACCACTGGTATGAAATTTACGGCATGTAATGCCTTAAGAGAGAATATTATGAAAATGATATACAGATGGTACATGACACCAGTCAAGCTAGCAAAAATCTATCACTTGCCCGATAACAAATGTTGGAAATGCAAAGAAACTGAAGGTACATTCTTTCACCTTTGGTGGACGTGCCCAAGGATTAAGACCTTCTGGGAGATGATTTACAATGAACTGAAAAAAGTGTTTAAATACACATTTCTGAAGAAACCAGAAGCCTTTCTCCTGGGCATGGTCAACCAACACGTCCATGTGAAGGACAGGACATTCTTTATGTACGCTACAACAGCAGCAAGAATACTCATCGCACAGTATTGGAAGGCACAATAATTACCCACGCTGGAAGAATGGCAGATGAAAGTTATTGACTACATGGAATCAGCAGAAATGACTGGCAGAATCAGAGATCAGGGAGAAGAGACGGTGAAGGAAGACTGGAGGAAGTTTAAAGACTATTTACAGAAACACTATAAGATAATGAATGTTTGATGACACCAGATTGAATCTAAAAGACTATTAGTATAAAAATTAAAAGATTAAGAAAGATTAATAAGTTTTAAGATATATGGAAATGTAACTATATTAAGACACTAAGATTATGAGGAATTTAAAATATGACAGAGGGAAGGAATTTGCTGACAGAATATAAGATCTGGAATACAGAGAGGGAAGGTCTGGGGAAGTCGCAGAAACAAGTTAATGTAAAGAATATAAAGAGACAATGATTGTTTTTAATATTTTTTATTTCTTTTTCTTTTTAATATCTTTTGTTGTATGGTGTTTACATGTTGTTGTATTGTTCTTGTTGTATTGTTGGTTTATCTGTATTGTGTTCTTTTTGTTGTCCATTTATTGTAAAGCCTAATAATATATATATATATATATATATATATATATATATATATATATATATATGAAATTTAACTTAACCATTAACATCCTTAGATCTTCACCTTATGGAATTAATATTCCTAGCTGGTTCCCAGCCAACCATAAATGTACATTTTTAAGCCTCTTCTTCTTCTTCTTCTTCTTCTTCTTCTTCTTCTTCTTCCTCTTCCTCTTCCTCCTCCTCCTTTTTTGGGATTAATGGGAGGAGGACCAGGGGCCACAGGCTGCCTTCTGAAAGCGAATCACTTTCCCCTCCAATCATGGAGCTTTCAAATCCCCAGGGGATGTTCCAATTCCAATTAAAGTTCTATTGTTCATTAAGGGAAGGAAGGCAACCAGTGCAGAGAAAGGGGAGAAAGTGCTAAATGGGCAGAGATGCAGAACTAATTTTGCAGATATTAATTAAATTAAATTTTAAAATGTTCTAAGCTGTTTGGCTGAGGTGTCCTCGTCCTACCCACCACTCTCCAAAAATTAGGTGACTCTGCCTCTGCCTCAGTTTACCTTGCAAAGGTGCTTCTTCTCCCTCTGGTGCAACATCACCTCCCCCATTTTTCCTGACTGCTCCCTTAGAGATGGGATTCTCTGTGGCCTCCTGAGGAGACCTGCATTGGCTTCCAGTACATTTCCAAGCACAATTCAAAGTGTTGGTGCTGACCTTTAAAGCCCTAAACGGCCTCGGCCCAGTATACCTGAAGGAGTGTGTCAGGGAACTGCCATCGGAGCGGGAGGTGGAGAGGAGGCTCCAGGACGATGGTGGAGAGGGTCCCAGTAGGGGGAGAGGTAGCCCATCCGCTGGGGAAGGAAATCAGCATAACACCAGTGGAGAAGGGGGGCAGATGGGGGAATCGGAGATGTGGTTCCAGGACTCTTCGCAGGAGACCAGCGGAGAGGGCACAAGTACTCCGTTGCCCACACCCACTCTGCGCAGAAAACTTCCGCGCAGGCAAAGGGGGAGGAGACTGGGCGTCAAACAGCTTCTATGCTAGAAGAGGTTTAAGAAACGCCCACTGACGGATTCTGCCAGCGACTGAGGCAGCCACGGAACTTTAGGCTGTCCAGACAGAAAGGGTTCAACCAGGCAACCTAGCCAGGAGTAACGGCAACTTACGCACGAGCAACCCCTAGAACCATTACAGCAATCCGTCAGTCCCTTACGTTGCTTGTGCGCAGCTTTCTAGAAGCAGCAACATGAGCCATACCAGGGGAGCCGGAGAGAAGGAGGAGCAAGCAGCTGGAGGGCAAAGTCTGGTAGAGAGAAACCGAGACTTGGAACAGCATGTAGCTCTCCTAACGGCGCAGCTGGATGAAAGGCGGGCTCAGGATGCACAGGTCAGACCCACCCCCATCACAAGGAAAGTACCGGGGCTGGTACATAAGTTTGGGGGGGAACCCCAGGACTACAATGCATTCTGAACGGAAATAGAGTAAGCTTTGGAACTGCAGCATGATGACTTTGAGGACGATGGAGAAAGGGTAGCCTATGTGGTGGGGCATCTGCAGGGAGGGGCACGTGAATGGATCAGGCCCCTCATGGCGACACGGAATGCTGCCTTGAAGGACCTTAAGAAATTCTTCCAGGCAATGGATGTGATGTATTCCAGTGAAGTGGCACAAAGCGTGACTCGACGAGTATTGATGGGGTGCAAGCAGGGGAGCCAATCAGTTAGAGAATACTGGTCACGCTTTGCCATGTTGATCCACTGGCTCGGGTGGGATTTGGACTCTGAACCGGTGCAAATGCTGTTCGAGGAGGGGTTGTCCCCTGCTGTGAAGGACGAACTGTCCCGCGCACCCCGCCCACAGTCGATGGATCAGCTGACCAAGGTTGTGCTTGCGATTGGAGTACGACAGGAAGCGCGCGCTCAGGAGAAACGCGAGGGAAAAGGGGAACGTTGCCTTGACTACAGCATTCCTGAAATACCAAAACAGCTTTCCCAGGCGCCTGAACCAATGGAAGTAGATGGTGCGCGCGCCAGCTGGGTTTCAAAGTCCAGTGAAGGTCGCAAGAGGGAGGGGAAGGATTGGAAAACAACCAAGAAGTGCTTCCTCTGCCAACGGCCAGGACATTTTGCCTGGGTCTGCCCTCAAAAGAAGGCCTGGCAAGGGATGGTGGGGGCTGCCGGCGGGGAGGACATGAGGGAGCAAGAACAGGCACAGGGAAACGAGAACGCCTGGCTGCCAACCAAGGGGGTCAGCAGCCAGGCCAGCAACCAATAAAAGCGCCCCAGCCTGATTGCCCCAGAGCAGCTATAGCCATAGAAGTGGTGCTAGAACTCCCGAATGGGCACCCAGTCAAGGTTGAGGGGCTGCTGGACTCAGGCAGCTCCTGTAATTTCTTCAGCAGGGACTTCGCTCTGGAGCACCAACTCCACCTACTACCCTTGGATTTTCCCTTGCAAGTGACCACCATAGATGGCAGGGAACTTCTGGGAGGGGAAATGACACACCAGACCCCGCCAATGCGAATGAGGGTTTCCAGGCACACTGAGACCATTGCCTTTCACGTGGCCACACTGGCAGGACCTCCAATAATATTGGGGATGAGCTGGCTGGCATTGCATGATCCAGTAGTGTCATGGCATCAGCGGTCAGTCACCTTTGGATGAGCTTACTGCTTGGAGCACTGTCTGGGGAGGGAAACCCCAAGAATGACTGTGGCCAGGGTGGCTGAGCTGGCAGTGGGAACAAAAGGGGAGGTGCCAACACAATATGCTGACCTAGAGGAAGTCTTCAGTGAGAAGGAGGCAGACAAACTACCTCCTCATCGGCCCTTTGACTGCCAAATCAACTTGCTCCCAGGGGCTCAACTACCAATGGGTAAGTTGTCTGACAAGGAGATGCAGGAGTTGCGGCAGTTTATCGACAAGAATCTGAAGAGAGGGTTCATAAGGGAATCAAAGGCGGTGGGGGGCAGTCCGGTATTCTTTGTGGACGAAAAGGAGACTAACCAGCCCAGGTTGGTCGTAGATTATAGGGCCTTGAACATGGTTTCAGAACCAGTGACCTTCCCAATGCCAAGGATTGATGACATTTTAACACAGGTGAGGCAGGGAAAATTTTTTACCAAGCTGGATCTCAGGGGAGCGTACAATTTGATTAGAATAAGGGAGGGGGACGAATGGAAAACCACCATGTTCACCCCCCTGGGGGCGTTTGAGTTCTTAATCATGCCATTTGGATTACAATCAGGCTCCGCCTGCTTTCAAGCTTTCATGCAGCACGTGTTGGGGCCCCTGCTGTACAAGAACTGCGTAGCCTTTTTGGACGACGTCTTAATCTATTCGGACAATGAGGAGCAACATGTCAGAGACGTCAGGGAAGTGCTAAAGAGACTGCATAAGCACCAGCTGTGGGTCAAGCTGGAAAAATGCCAATTTCACGCCAGAGAGGTCGAATTTCTGGGGTACAAGTTGTCTGACAAGGGCCTAGCTATGGACCCGAGCAAGGTGCAGGCAGTGTTGGAGTGGAAGGCACCCAAGACCAGGAAGGACGTGCAGAGGTTCCTAGGGTTCAGCAACTTCTACAGGAAGTTCATCAAGAACTTCGCCCACTTGACAGCGCCCATCACAGATTGTCTCAGCAGCAAGAAAAAGTTTGCTTGGACAGAAAGTGCCCAGCAGTCCTTTAAAAGGCTGAAGAAGGCATTCGCTTCGGAGGAGCAGCTCCTGCATGTTGATCTGAAGAAGCCCATGAGGCTGGAGACCGACGCGTCCGACCGAGCCATTGGGGCTGTGCTTCTTTTGCAGGCAGGAGCCGAGCAGGGCTGGAGGCCGTGTGCCTTTTTCTCGAGGAAGCTGAGCAAGTCGGAGCAAAACTATACCGTGTATGATCGTGAACTGCTTGCGATCTATGCGGCGTTTCGCCGATGGAGACATCTGTTAATAGGGGCGCAACACAAGATTCAGGTTTGTACTGATCACAAGAACTTAGAATACTGGAGGACCGCGCGAGTACTCAACCAGAGACGGATTCGATGGGCACAGGAGTTCTCCAAGTTTTCCTGCGAGATCCGATACATACCGGGAGAAGAAAACGTAAGAGCAGATGTGCTCTCCCGGAAGCCGGAGTACATGGAAGGAGAGGGACCGCCGGAGATATGACACGTGATCCCCGAGGACCGATGGGTGTGGGGGGGAGCGTTGGTTGGTAAACGAGAACTGGGGGAGCTTACTAGAAATGACGAGTTTGCTCAGACTAAAATCAGAGAACTCCGAGATGGAAGGGAAAGCCATGGAGGGTTTGAGGAAAAGGAAGGGCTGCTGTACTACAAAGGGGCGCTGTATGTACCAGGGGAGACCTTGAGGGGAAGGGTACTCAAACAACTCCACGACAACCCTACGGCGGGCCACTTTGGACAACACAAAACCATGCTACTCTTCACCAGGCAATTCTGGTGGCCAAGGGTAAGGGAAGACGTACGAGAATATGTACAGGGGTGCGACCGCTGCCAAAGGGCCAAGGGGGAGAGGACGGCCCCCGCAGGGTTACTGGAACCCTTACGCACGCCGGGAAAACCCTGGGAGGTGGTGTCCATTGATTTTATGACAGATTTGCCCAAGTCGAGGGGGAAAACAGCAGTCATGGTAGTAGTCGATCTACTGACAAAGATGTGCCATTGCTCACATGCGGTGACGGCAGAGGAAACAGCCAGGTTGTTTGTGGAGCACATCTTCAGGCTGCATGGGATTCCCTCGAGAGTCATCTCAGATCGCGGGAAACAATTTACTTCCCGGTTCTGGAGGAAGCTCATGAGCTTGCTGCAGGTTGAGGTGGGCTTCTCGACGGCACGACACCCGGAAACCAACGGTCAAGCAGAAAGAGCGAACAGTATACTCCAGCAATACCTACGCTGCTACGTCGGCGAGAGACAGAACGATTGGGTAGAGAAACTAGCGCTGGCTGAGTTTGCGTACAGGAACGCTGAACATGTATCCACGGGAATGAGCCCGTTCATGGCCAATTATGGGTGTCACCCCAGGGCCTTCCCGGGGAGGGGGGAGGAAGGATGGAGTGTACCTGCGGCAGAGCAGTTTGTGGAAGAAATGGAGGCCTTGCACCAGCAACTCAGGTGGAACTTGGAGCAGGCCAAGGAAGTTTACAAGAGGCAAGCCGACAAGCACCGTCGGGAGGGGGAGGCCATACGGGGGGGGGGGAGACCGGGTGTGGTTGTCAACCCAAGGGTTACCCTTAAAAGGAGGGTGCAAGAAGTTGCAACCAAGGAGGCTGGGACCTTTTGAGGTAACACAGCAGGTGAACCCGGTGGCATTCAAGCTCAAACTGCCTAACAACATGAAGATACATCCGGTGTTCCATAGGTCCCTACTCTCACCGTACAGGGAGGGGCGGGAATTTCCGGAGCGGGAGGGAGGAGTCACCACCCACCCGCATGTAGAGGAGAGGGAACACCACAACCAAGCTACGGAAATACTCGATTCAAGGTGGCAAGGGCGCCAGGTGGAGTACTTGGTAGCTTGGGAAGGAGAACCCAAGTCAGAAAACACGTGGGTCCCTGCTGAGGCGGTCTAGTGGAAGAATTCCACAGCCTGTTCCCAAGGAAACCCAAACCACTAGTGAGATTCTGGGAGGAGGAGTTTGGTACCACAGACGACGAAGAGGACTTTGTGGGTTTTCCTGCCTCCGAAGAGGAGGGAGAGGAGGTGTCCAAGGAAGAAGAAGCAGACTGGGAGGCTCACCCTACGGGAAGGTATCGGAGCGGGTGGGAAGCGGGTTTTGAATCCTCGGAGGATGACAACAGCTCCTTCAGGGGATTCCGCGCATCGTCGGCCGAGGATAGGGACGAGATTGTGTCAGAAGGTCAGGCCGGGGGGTGGAGGGGGTCCTGGGGGGGGGGAGGTGGATGTCAGGGAACTGCCATCGGAGCGGGAGGCAGAGAGGAGGCTCCAGGACGATGGTGGAGAGGGTCCCAGTAGGGGGAGAGGTAGCCCAGAGGTACCCCAGGTACTGGGGAAGGAAATCAGCGTAACACCAGTGGAGAAGGGGGGCAGATGGGGGAATCGGAGAGGTGGCTCCAGGACTCTTCGCAGGAGACCAGCGGAGAGGGCACGAGTACTCCGTTGCCCACACCCACTCTGAGCAGAAAACTTCCGCGCAGGCAAAGGGGGAGGAGACTGGGCGTCAAACAGCTTCTATGCTGGAAGAGGTTTAAGAAACGCCCACTGACAGATTCTGCCAGTGACTGAGGCAGCCACGGAACTTTAGGCTGTCCAGACAGAAAGGGTTCAACCAGGCAACCTAGCCAGGAGTAACGGCAACTTACGCACGAGCAACCCCTAGAACCATTACAGAGTGCCTCCACCCCCATTGTTCTATCCGGACACTGAGGTCCAGCTCCAAGGGCCTTCTGGCAGTTCCCTCGCTGCGAGAAGCGAAGTTACAGGGAATAAGGCAGAGGGCCTTCTCGGTGGTGGCGCCCGCCCTGTGGAACACCCTCCCATCAGATGTCAAGGAAATAAGCAACTATCCTACTTTTAAAAGACATCTGAAGGCAGCCCTGTTTAGGGAAGTTTTTAACATTCAATGCTGTATTGTGTTTTTAATATTCAACTGGGAGCCACCCAGAGTGGCTGTGGAAACCCAGGCAGATGGGTGGGGTATAAATAATAAATTATTATTATTATATTATTATTATTACTTGTAAATAAAATACTATTTTTTCTGCTTGCTTTTACCAAGTCATTCATATAATTTAACAAAAAACTCGGGTCTTGTGGGATTGCATCTCCTAATATATTTTCCACTTGGTACTTAAATTAAATTCCAATACCTTTTTTGCTAGTTAACAACCCCACCACATGTGATAGCAATCTCCCTCTTGCTCTGGGGCATTTCCAACACATAGCTGAATAAGTTCCACTTATTTATGAATCATGGTGATGGGAGACTGCCATGTCATCATGACTTAATAGCAGTTTCCACTTGTGTTTCTGTCCATGTGTGGGCCTTCAATTCTCCCCGATGCTGATCCCTTTTAAAACCAGCCATCAGCACACCACTGGGCATTGAATTTAATCAATTAATTCTGAAGCACAATATGAACAACTGCATCTCCTCCCTCTTAGCTTTATTGGGTGAGGAGTTCAAATTCCAATATCAAGTGATAAATAAATTGCATGAAATAAAACTAAACAGATAAACTTCCCCCAGGACCTGAGGTTGGTGCTGCCTCTGGCATGGAATTCTGCATGCAGAAGAACTTACATTTTCGACTCCTGCAGGACTTGGATGGCATTCTGCACTGAGAGGTTCCACTTGGCTTTGTTCACCCAGCCAGTGGCATCATAGCGGACGGGGTCTTGGCCGAGCTGGTGGGCGATCTCGAACTGCAGGGCCTGCTCACACTTGCGCAGGGATCCCTGTCCTGCAGTGAAGAGACAACGACGAAATAGGAGAGGGTTACTTAAGTGAGAGGAAAGGGAATGAGCAAATGGCAGGTGCAGGCCAGGGGAGGGGTAAAAGGACTTTCCAAGGAATGGCAAGGGAAATCTCCAAAATGGTGTGAATGAGTGACCTGGGTGAAATCTTGCCTTGCACCACTTGGGAGCTCTCAGCAAGGGTTAGAATCCACACAGGGAGCCCCATTGTCCCTTAAAACATGAAAGGTCATTTCTGAAAAGGTCAACTAAAATGATTGAGGGGGTAGAGCAACTCCCCTATGAAGAAAGGTTGCAGTGTTCGGAACATTTTAGCTTCGAGAAAAGGGGAGAAAAAAGTAACATGATAGAAGTGTATAACATTATGCCTGGCAAGCAGAAAGTGGATACAGAAAAGCTTTCCACCCTCTCTCTAGAAATCAAGGACACCCAACAAAGCTGAATGCTGGAAGATTCAGGACACATAAAACAGGCCTCTGGTCTCCTTGGGTGTAGCAGCAGAGGTGGTGAATGGAGGACAAAGGGCACTTCACCAAGTCCAGCTTTGAAAGGCCTTGACCCCACCCTCCCATGAGTCTTGACTGACAGGCGGTTGTATCCAGCCAATCATGTGACCAGGACGACGCCCTGATGCCAATAGGTGGGAGATGGGCAACCCAAGGGTCAATGGGCCAGCGACAGTCCCATTTGCAGACAGTGGAGCCTTGGATGGAGGCTGAGCAGTCTTAAAGAGCCAGGCTGTGGACAGACCTGTACCAACCCAGCCACATAATGTCCCCAAGCCCATGTCAACAGGAGCTGAGGGCCCCTCCATTTTACCTTCATTGATCGGACCCTCCTTCACAAAGTAAGAGCACAGACGGTTGAGCGCAGTGCTGTCACTGGAGCCTTGGATCAAGGCCTCCTCATCCAGAATCCAGAACAGGCCCTTGGGGTCTTCTACCTGGCCCCCAGGGGTGGCATGGACCTAGAGGGGCAGGAGAAACAGACCAGCTATTGTAAATAGGGTCAGGGAATATTGCTGAGGTCACTGGACTTCCCCTGGCGCCCATGAAGCACCTGAAGCTCTTTCCAGCTTCTGATTTCAGTTCTATGTGCTTTTCACAGCTCAGGTGAGCATTGAAACAGATAGCAGAGCATCCATGAAGGTTGGAAGGAAAGGGATCTGGGAGAAAGAAAGTGGGGTGACTGGAAGGGAGAAAGTGGGGTGCTGAAGGCATGGGGGAGGGTAGCACTGCCAGAGAGAGAGAGAGAGAGAGAGAGAGAAGCTTTGTGCCCCGACACATACAAATGAAATCTAGTAAGCCTTGCAAGTGCATAGTCTGTGTCAGGGAACTGCCATCAGTGCCGGAGGGAGAGAGCAAAAGCCAGAGGGATTATAGAGAGCCTCCAGGGATCGGGAGAAGCAGCTCATCTTCTGGGGAAGAGAATAAACGCAGCTCCAGTGGAGAGGGGGTGCAGGAGTCGGAAGCAGCGAGGCGGTCTCATGACTCCTTGCCTGGGACAAGCGGGGAGGGAAGGGTTCCT
Organism: Podarcis tiliguerta; assembly: GCF_965153285.1. NCBI lineage: Eukaryota > Metazoa > Chordata > Lepidosauria > Squamata > Lacertidae > Podarcis > Podarcis tiliguerta. The sequence goes on from NC_139549.1 coordinate 42,626,261, forward strand.
CCGCTGCCCATGCCCTCTCTGTGCAGAAGGCTTTCGCGCAGAGAGGGAAGGCGAAGACTGGGCGTGAAGGAGCTTCTTTGCTGGAGGAAGTTTAAGAAACGCCCACTCACGGATTCTGCCAGCAATTGAGTCAGCCACGGGTGAGTGGCGTCCAGACAGATAAAGTTTACATTAGCAGCCAGCCAGGGAGAGATTTGCCTGCTTGCGCACGAGCAACCCCTTGGAAACCTAACAGTCTGTTTACAAATCTCTGGCACCCAACTGTCACAAAATCACAGATCACAACTGTCACTGCTGATAGAATCATAAAAATCATCCAGCCTTGCCATGGTTCAAAAATATGGATCTGAGACATGGAACCTTCTGGATCTTCATAATATTTTTTTTAAAAAAAACCAAAGGATTCCCTCCAAATCCCTACTAAATCATAGGTCACCTCTATGCATGTCCACAGATGTGTCCTGTGATTTGTTGGAAAGCTTGCTGTGAATGTGATCCTATGTAAAAATCATGAAAATCCTCACTATTCTGCATTTCTGTGGTTTTCACTGTGTGTTGACCAGTGCAAGCTTTACTTTGAGGGTGTTTTGAGAGGAGCTCCATGTAAAAATCGTGAAACTGCAAGAAAAATGCATTTCGGTTCTCCTGGATCAGATATTCATCCACATCCCTTGGAAAAGAAAGAAAGAAAGTCTGTGTGTGCATCCTCAGTCTCCCTCTCTCTCGCTCTATGTCTGGGGGTGACCCTAGTGACAGGAAAAGTACCCAAAGGTGGCATGCACAGTGCACTCTCAACATTTCAAGGGTGCCCATGGGCTACATGGTGCCCTGGGACCTTTATGGGCAGTCTCTTAGGCTGAAAGACAGGAATGGGTCCTGTGGTCCTACAGATACTGCTGAAGAGGAATTCCTATCTTGCCTTCACCATTCTGCCTGGGGCTGATGGGAGTCCAGCAGCAACTGAGGGACAAAAAAGCCAGGGTGGCTATCTAAAGAACTTTTAACTGAGTTAAGATTAAAAAAGGATGTGTACAAAAAATGGAAAAGGGGGGAAACCACCAAAGAGGAATTCAAACAAATAGCCTGCACGTGTAGACACAAAGTCAGAAAAGCTAAAGCACAGAATGAACTCAGGCTTGCTAGAGAGGTTAAAAGCAACAAAAAATGCTTTTATGGGTATGTTCGTAGCAAAGGAAGAACAAAGAAACAGTGGGGTCACTCAGAGGAGAAGATGGTGAAATGCAAACAGGGGACACAGAAAGGGCTGAACTCCTCAATGCCTTCTTTGCCTCAGTCTTCTCCGATAAAGAAAACAATGCCCGACCTGAAGAATTTGGAGAAAATGATTCAGCAGAGGAAACACAGCCCAGAATAACTAAGGAGATAGTACAAGAATACTTGGCTAGTTTAGATGTATTCAAGTCTCTAGGGCCAGATGAACTGCATCCAAGAGTATTAAAAGAACTGGCAGATGTGATCTCAGAACCACTGGCAGTCATCTTTGAGAATTCCTGGAAAACAGGCGAAGTCCCGGCAGACTGGAGGAGGGCAAATGTTGTCCCTATTTTCAAAAAGGGGAAAAGAGAGGACCCAAATAATTACCGCCCAGTCAGTCTGACATCAATACCAGGGAAGATTCTGGAGCAGATCATTAAGCAAACCGTCTGTGAGCACCTAGAAAGGAATGCTGTCATCACCAATAGTCAGCATGGATTTCTGAAAAATAAGTCATGTCAGACTAACCTGATCTCATTTTTTGACAGAATTACAAGCCTGGTAGATGAAGGGAACGCAGTGGATGTAGCCTACCTTGATTTCAGCAAGGCATTTGACAAGGTTCCCCATTATATTCTTGTAAAGAAGCTGGTAAAATGCGGTCTTGACTATGCTACCACTCAATGGATTTGTAACTGGCTGACTGACCGAACCCAAAGGGTGCTCATCAATGGTTCCTCTTCATCCTGGAGAAGAGTGACTAGTGGGGTGCCACAGGGTTCTGTCTTGGGCCTGGTCTTATTCAACATCTTTATCAACGACTTGGATGATGGACTCAAGGGCATCCTGATCAAATTTGCAGATGACACCAAACTGGGAGGGGTGGCTAACACCCCAGAGGACAGGATCACACTTCAAAACGACCTTGACAGATTAGAGAACTGGGCAAAAACAAACAAGATGAACTTTAACAGGGAGAAATGTAAAGTATTGCACTTGGGCAAAAAAAATGAGAGGCACAAATACAAGATGGGTGACACCTGGCTTGAGAGCAGTACATGTGAAAAGGATCTAGGAGTCTTGGTTGACGAACAAACTTGACATGAGCCAACAGTGTGACGTGGCAGCTAAAAAAGCCAATGCAATTCTGGGCTGCATCAATAGGAGTATAGCATCTAGATCAAGGGAAGTAATAGTGCCACTGTACTCTGCTCTGGTCAGACCTCACCTGGAGTACTGTGTCCAGTTCTGGGCACCACAGTTCAAGAAGGTCACTGACAAACTGGAACGTGTCCAGAGGAGGGCAACCAAAATGGTCAAAGGCCTGGAAACGATGCCTTATGAGGAACGGCTAAGGGAGCTGGGCATGTTTAGCCTGGAGAAGAAGAGGTTAAGGGGTGATATGATAGCCATGTTCAAATATATAAAAGGATGTCACATAGAGGAGGGAGAAAGGTTGTTTTCTGCTGCTCCAGAGAAGCGGACACGGAGCAATGGATCCAAACTACAAGAAAGAAGATTCCACCTAAACATTAGGAAGAACTTCCTGACAGTAAGAGCTGTTGGACAGTGGAATTTGCTGCCAAGGAGTGTGGTGGAGTCTCCTTCTTTGGAGGTCTTTAAGCAGAGGCTTGACAACCATATGTCAGGAGTGCTCTGATGGTGTTTCCTGCTTGGCAGGGGGTTGGACTCGATGGCCCTTGTGGTCTCTTCCAACTCTATGATTCTATGAGTCTATGACATATGTCCTCCATCTTGATACATAACACAATCTGTCAGAGGTTCAGGAGCAGAGGCACAGGAAAGGGAGGAAATAGAGAGCGAGGGGGAGGAGTCCGAAGGAAATGTCAGCGATGACAGCAATCCGAGGTCTCTGAGTCTTTCCAGTGACTCGGAGGATTCACAGAAAGGGGCCCCCATAGTCAGGGCAAGAGGAGTGCCCAGGGGGACACCTCGGGAAGAAGGGGCCAGAGGGGACTCAGAGAGCAGCAGCTGGAAATCAGGACCAGCGTCCCCCCCAGAGTGCAGTAGGGGGGAGGAGTCCCAGGCATCGGGATCAGGTGGCGCGCTGCCAGCGGGAGGACATGAGGCAGGAGTGGCCACGCCTCCATCGGAGAGCGAGGAAACGGTCGAGAGGAAGGTGGAAGGCTGCGCGCGCGCGCCAAGTTCAAATGTACAGGAGGGTGCAGCAGTTGGCAGCCCGGATAGGGAGCCAGGTCCTAAAGCCCGCCGTAGAGAGAGGGAGGAGTCAGGGGGGTCCACGTCGGCGTCGGAAGAATCCAGGAAGGAAGGGACCCCGGGGGGTAGCAGGACCCAGAGGAGAAAGGAGAGACGGAAGAGGTGGAGTAAGGCTAGAGTCTTAAACTGGTGTACAGGGGGCGGAGACTCAGACGGAGCTTCGCCGGTCTAAACTCCAGACGTAGAGCTGGGACGCTGAGGCTTGGAAATGGAAACTATTCTTCAATAAAGACTTTGATACTTTACTACCGGCTAGCGTTGGTCCTTTGTGAGCTGGGACCAGGAGCCAGCTCTGACAGTAAGCTCCGTCTCTCAAAAAAGTTTTGGCACCAAGAACCTCGCCACGTGAGTCGACGCAGCGAGGGCAGAGGAGGGGTGCTTCCAGAGCTCACCAAAACTCAGGCAAGATGAATACGGAAGAGCAACTAGCAGCCCTGCAAGAAGCTGTGACACAACTCAGCACGGAGGTACTTGCATCCAGGAAAAGGGAGGAGGAAATGGTTACCGCCTGCCGGGATCTCCAAGTCAGGTTGGACGTGCTTACTAAACAGGGGCAACCGGGACCCAAAGCAGAGGGCATTGGCTTGGGGAGAAGGGGAGGCAGTCTGGTATCTCATTTCGACGGGAGTTTACAGCAGTACCCCAACTTCAGAGCCGACCTGCTGTTTGCGCTGGATCTGCTAGGAAAAGACTTTAGAGATGAGAGAGAGAAAGTGGGGTTCATCTTATCCCATTTGCATGGGGAGGCCAAAACGTGGCTGAGGAATTTATGGAGAGATAATGATCCGGCGCTCCAAGATGCGAAGGCTTTCATTAAAGCAATGGATTCGTGTTTTTTATCAAAGATAGACATCGACATTGCCAGAAGAGACATACACGGACTTAAACAAGGCAAAGCCAGTGTGAGGCAGTACCATGCACGCTTTTTTGGCTTAGTTCATGCACTGGGGTGGGAGAAGGATTCTGCTCCAGTGAGAGACCTCTTTTGGGAAGGACTGAATGCAGATGTTAAAGCTGAGATTGCAAGGGGGGAGAGACCACAGAGCACTCAGCAGGTGGTCCAGAGGGCGCTAGAGGTGGGAGTGCGCCTGGAGGAACGTCCTTGGAACAGAGAAGAAGGACGTTGGGGAAGGGCGCCAGCCAGAGCACCTCCCTTCTCTCCCAAAGAAGCAGCGCGTGCGCACTCCACACCCTCGCAGGGAGGGGGAGAAGAACCGATGGAGATCGGAGGTGCCAGGGCTCAGTCAGCTACCAGAGCCCTAACACCGGGAGCAGTCAAAACGAAGCCTCCTAGAGGGAACAGGAAGTGCTACATCTGCGACAGTGCTCAGCACATGGCGAAAGAGTGTCCCCAGAGGCTCCACAAGCACACTGCAGCCTCAGCAACAGTAACAGAAGCAACGCAGCAGGGAAACGACACAGTCTGGCTGGAGGAAGAGGTGCTGGGGTCCAGCCAGACAAGTCAGTGAAGCAATCCCCAGAGATTTTGCAGCCCACAGACCCCCTCCCGCCCAAACCAGTGGTGCAGCTTACAGCATCACTCCAACTACCTAATGGACTCACTATGGAAGTGCCGATTACCATTGACTCTGGCAGCAATGCAGACTTTATAGCACTGGATTTCATTCAACAGCACAACATAGCACTACTGCCAGCCACGATGCCTCTGAAGGTTGTCACGGTGGATGGCAGAGAATTGCTGGGCGGGCAGGTGGTACAGCAAACACCACCGATGGTGATGCGGATTGGAAATCACCAGGAAGTCATCAGCTTCAATGTCACCAAACTGTCCGACACGCCTCTAGTATTGGGCATGAGTTGGCTGCACAGGCATAGCCCAGCGTTGGCGTGGTACCAGCGCCAACTGACCTTCGGCTCATCCTATTGTGCGGAACATTGCATTCTGCCTAGCCCGGAAGGGGAAGAGGATGACCCGCAGCTGCAATTAGGCACGCTGCAAGCAGTGCCACTCAAGTACGCAGCGTTTTTGGAGGTTTTCTGCAAGAAAGAAGCGGACAAGCTGCCTCCCCACCGGCCCTATGACTGCAAGATTGACCTCCTGCCTGGGGCGACGCTGCCAACAGGGAAACTGTATTCCATGTCTGAAGACGAGATGCAGGAACTCAGGGAGTTCATAGACCTCAACTTGAAGCGCGGTTTCATCCGAGAGTCGAAGGCAGTGGGGGGCAGTCCTGTATTCTTTGTGAAGAAGAAGGACACGCCCCAAAAAAGACTTGTGGTAGACTTCAGAATTTTAAATTCCAGAACCAAGCCCACGGCCTTTCCCATGCCCAAGATAGACGACCTGCTTGCAACGGTGAGGAAAGGACGCATTTTCACAAAGTTGGATCTGCGAGGGGCGTACAACTTGATTCGCATACGCGAGGGCGACGAGTGGAAGACTGCCATGTTCACACCCCTGGGCACCTATGAATACAGAGTTATGCCCTTCGGTTTACAAAATGGCGCTCACTGTTTTCAAGCCTTCATGCATCACGTCCTGGCGGGTCTCCTCTACAAGAAATGCGTATGCTTCTTGGACGACATCCTGATATTCTCAGAATCAGAGGAGACCCACGAGGGAGACGTCAAGGAGGTTCTGCAGAGACTGCAGGAGCATCGGCTGTACGCCAAGCTGGAGAAGTGCCAGTTCGACAGGAAGGAGGTGGATTTCCTGGGCTACAAGTTGTCAGACAAGGGGCTCGCCATGGACAGCGCCAAGGTTCACGCAGTGTTGGACTGGAAGAGCCCGCGCAATCGGAAGGAGGTCCAGCGGTTTGTGGGTTTCGCCAACTTTTACCGCAAGTTCATCAAGGGGTTCGCGATGCAGACAGCGGCCATTACAGACACGCTCAGCTCCAAGAAGAAGAAGTTCATCTGGACGGAGCAAGCGGAGCAGTCCTTCCAGAACCTTAAGCGTCTCTTCTCGTCCGAAGGGCAGCTACTGCATGTGAATCCCGGAAGACCGCTGAGAGTCGAAACGGACGCCTCAGACAGAGCCGTGGGCGCAGTACTGTTGCAGCAGAACCCGCATGGGGACTGGAGACCGTGTGCCTTCTACTCTAGGAAGCTCAGCAAGTCAGAGCAGAACTACACCATCTGGGACAGGGAGTTGCTGGCCATTCATGCAGCATTCAAGGCGTGGCGGCACTTCCTCATCGGAGCCAAGCACACAGTGCAGGTTCGCACGGATCATAAGAACCTGGAGTACTGGCGTACGGCAAGGTTCCTGAACCAGCGGCACATCAGATGGGCGGAGTTCTTTGCGGATTTCGACTTCAGGATAGAGTACATCCCAGGGGACAACAACATCATGGCAGATGCACTGTCCAGAAAGCCGCAATACCTCGACGAGGCGGCACCAGCAGCGGCCAAGCACATTTTCGCACCGAAAACGTGGGCGTGCGCTTCAGCAACCGTGGACCTGGATGCGGTCCGTCGAGCGCTGCAGGAGGACCCCTTCGCACAGGCCAAGATGGAGGAGGTGCACAAGGGCACGGTGAAGGACGACGAGTTCCAAATACGTGATGGATTGCTCATCCGCAGAGGGGCACTCTATGTACCGGGAGACGACCTCCGCGCGAAAGTACTGCAGCAGTTGCACGACGCACCCACCGCCGGGCACTTTGGCAAGGAGAAGACGGCAGAATTAGTTGCCAGAGATTTTTGGTCTACAAGATGAAGGGGGAAGTCGTGGAGTACGTCTCGAGGTGCGACACTTGCCAAAGGGCCAAGTCAGTGCACAAACCTCCGGCGGGACTGCTCGAACCGCTGCAGACAGCGAGCGAACCGTGGGAGAGGGTGGCCCTGGACTTTGTCACGGATTTACCCAGCTCAAGGGGTAAAACGGCAGTGCTAGTGGTGGTGGACATGTTCACCAAAATGGCCCATTTCATTCCGTGCGCGAAGGTGGCCACAGCGGAACAGACCGCCAAGCTGTTCATAGACCACGTCTTCAGGGTGCACGGCCTGCCACGGTCTATCTTGTCCGACAGGGGGCGACAGTTCATCTCGAACTTCTGGCAGAAGCTGATGGGTTTCCTGAACGTCAAGATCAACCTAGCGTCGGCGAGACACCCGCAGACCAACGGACAAGCGGAGCGAGTCAACGCCATCATGCAGCAGTACCTGAGATGCTATGCAAATCAGCAGCCGGCAACATGGGTGGACTACCTGCCGCTCGCGGAGTTCGCCTACAACAACACGAAGCACGTGTCCACGGGGGTGACACCGTTCTTCGCCAACAACGGGAGGCACCCCAGAACCTTCCCGGGATTACAGAGACTGGGGGAGGGGGAGCCACAGGCAGCGGAAGTCTTAGCGTCAGAATTGCAGGAAGTTCACGAACAGCTGAGGAGGCAGTTAGAACTTGCTAAGCACGCATACAAACTGCAGGCTGACAAACACAGAAGGGTCGGGGAGGACATACAGGTGGGAGACTGGGTGTGGTTAGCAGCCCAAGCAGTGCCGACCAGATCATTAGCGAAGAAGAAGCTCGGACATAAGCAGCTAGGACCTTATCAAGTTGAGGCACAGATCAATCCAGTGGCCTTCCGGTTGACACTTCCGGAGGGATCCAGAATGCACCCAGTGTTCCATAGGTCTGTGCTCACGCCCTACAAAGCACCTCTCCGATTTCAGGCGCAGGACACGGCACCAGACCCGTATAGGGAGACGCCCCCAAGGAGGGAGTCGCCAAGAGGGGAGCCCATCAACCAGGTCACAGAGATTTTAGACTCGAGATGGGGGGAAGAGGGAGTAGAATATTTTCTCGCCAGTGAAGGTACCCCGGCCAGCGCCAACCGTTGGGTGCCGGACTATGCCCTGAACGAGCCTCTTCTCAAGGAGGAGTTTCATGCCTTGTTCCCACACAGGCCCATGCCAGCTGAGTATTTCGACGACTGGCTTTTCACACCCACGCTTTCAACCAGCACATTCCAGGGGTTCACCTCGGACGAAGAACAGGCAATAGAAACACGTTCCCCGGAGGGATCGCCCTCGGGGTTCGCCTCAGACCGCTCGTTTTGGTGGGATGATCGAGGAGAGGAGCGGTGGAGCAGGAGGTGGCTGGGGGGTCCTTGGCAGGCAACGGACCCAGAGGTGACAGAGGGCGAGATGGACATGGACGTGCTGGGGGAGGACGTTGGGTTCAAGCATGGAGGCACGGAGATGGAAGCAGAGGAGATCGAGGTCGGCGAAAACACGGAGGACGAGCCGGACTTATCCGGCTGGATGCACGCCACGGGGGACGAACTGTATCCGCCATTCACCCCCACAACGACGGAGCACCCAGCACCCCCGCCTGAGGAGGGGGAGGGGGGAAGGGGGGGCTTCGAGGGGGGGATGGATGTCAGAGGTTCAGGAGCAGAGGCACAGGAAAGGGAGGAAATAGAGAGCGAGGGGGAGGAGTCCGAAGGAAATGTCAGCGATGACAGCAATCCGAGGTCTCTGAGTCTTTCCAGTGACTCGGAGGATTCACAGAAAGGGGCCCCCATAGTCAGGGCAAGAGGAGTGCCCAGGGGGACACCTCGGGAAGAAGGGGCCAGAGGGGACTCAGAGAGCAGCAGCTGGAAATCAGGACCAGCGTCCCCCCCAGAGTGCAGTAGGGGGGAGGAGTCCCAGGCATCGGGATCAGGTGGCGCGCTGCCAGCGGGAGGACATGAGGCAGGAGTGGCCACGCCTCCATCGGAGAGCGAGGAAACGGTCGAGAGGAAGGTGGAAGGCTGCGCGCGCGCGCCAAGTTCAAATGTACAGGAGGGTGCAGCAGTTGGCAGCCCGGATAGGGAGCCAGGTCCTAAAGCCCGCCGTAGAGAGAGGGAGGAGTCAGGGGGGTCCACGTCGGCGTCGGAAGAATCCAGGAAGGAAGGGACCCCGGGGGGTAGCAGGACCCAGAGGAGAAAGGAGAGACGGAAGAGGTGGAGTAAGGCTAGAGTCTTAAACTGGTGTACAGGGGGCGGAGACTCAGACGGAGCTTCGCCGGTCTAAACTCCAGACGTAGAGCTGGGACGCTAAGGCTTGGAAATGGAAACTATTCTTCAATAAAGACTTTGATACTTTACTACCGGCTAGCGTTGGTCCTTTGTGAGCTGGGACCAGGAGCCAGCTCTGACACAATCCATATACACTTTTCTGTTGATAGTACTCCAAGTAAAGATCATTTGCCACCCACAGGCCACCCCCAGAAACCAAACTGTAATTTTGTCACTTGGAGAGAGAGAACCAAGTGTGCCAGCCTCCAATTGGACAGTGCCCGTGACGTCAGTTGTGATGGGTCACCAGACCAATTTAATGTTAGGATTAAGGTTATGTTTTGCATTTACCACCTATGGTGTGGGGTGGTTTGCATTTCCTGCCTTTAAATATATATATATATAATTTTTATTAAATTTTCTGTTTTACAATTTCAAATAAACATTTTACATCATTATATCAATGTCTTCTCTTCTTCTCTTTCCTTGGTTCATTTCCCTTCTTCATTTCCCTTGGTTCATATCTTAAATATCTGCATATTTTACAAAAAGTATACCAATCGGTTTTCCACTATTGCATCCATAAAAACATATTTACACTGTTGAATTTATCTTAATGCTGCCTGCATTTCCTGCCTTGGCACCGTCATAGTCTTGGGCACCTCCACCCTTTATGCATAAACATGCCATTTCCATGCAAACTCAGAGGGCAGCTCCCAGCATATTCACTGTATACTTTTCAGCACCTGCCAAAAATGTTATTGTTTAAACAAGCCTACGCAGATGCTAAGAAAGTTGAGGTAATTTTACTCTGTTTCAGTATTTTAATTTTGCATGTTTTAAAGTATGGTTGTGAATTTTTGCCTTTGATTTCCCAGCAATCCCTCCAGGCCTATGGTGATCATTCTGCTCTTGCCACAAAGACTTCAAAGCTCTCTATCTTCACTCTCTGCCACAGGAAAAGTCTTAATGTAGCAGCAAACACAGCCGCATCCTTCACAGAAAAACAAGATCCCTCAACTGGGTATTCTGCATTGCACTTAAATTCCTGCCAGGCCAAGGCAGTGGCAAAATGGCAGCACTCACCTGCCTCCCCCCATTCCACACACCCCTTTCATTTCTTAATTACCTGGGATGAGTTTTGATCTGCAATGGCTACTGTGGTTGCTGGGGAGACTTCGGGGAGATCAAATGGCACCTCAATATTTTCCTAGAAGACATGAAGGACAAAGACAGAGTTTATATTTGAGTGATAGAACAAAAGAACCCATCTCACACACTTAAAAAAATATATATAGTCGTGTATTTTTACTTTCTCTCTCTGCCTTTGGTGGCATTCTGAAGCTTGCTGATCAAAGCAACCTTTTTGAAGTGCCAACTCCTCTGGAGCCAGAGTTGTCTCCCGTCTTCCAAGTCATTCTTGTCGCAATGGCGGGAGTGGGGTAAATATTAAGCAGGCTTCATAAGCAATGGGTGCCCTGACAATAAGAGGACGTCGGGAGAATGCACCACACAAGACCTAGTCATTTCCTTAAAATGGGGAGCTTCCCCACGAAAATGTTGTGGATTCTACACCCCATTCATCATATATTCTTTGCAAATGCAGGTGCTGAGTAAAGATCATAGAATCATAGAACTGTAGAGTTGAAAGGAACTCTGAGGATCATCTACTCCAACCCATGCAATGTAGGAATCTCAACTAAAGCATCCATGACAGGTGGCCATACAGCTTCTACTTAAAAACCTTCAAGGTCCACAACCTCCCTAGGGAGACAGTTCCTCTCTCAAACAGCTCTTACTGTCAGAAAGTTTTTCCTGATGTTTAGCTGGAATCTCCTTTCTTGAAACCTGAAGCCAGAGCAGGAGAAAACAAGCTTGTTCCCTCTTACATAGAAGAGGGACAGCCCTCTTTTCCAGGCTTAAACATACCCAGCAATTGTTCCTCGTAAGGCTTGCTTTCCAGATCCTTGATCATCTTGGCTGCCCACCTTTGCACACTTTCCCAGCTTGTCAATATTCTTCTCACCAAGGCAGAATAGAGTGGAACTATTACTTCCCTTGTCCTGGACACTAGACTTCTTTAGATGTAGCCTAGTATAGTATTAGGTTTTTTTTGCTCCTGTATCACACTCATGTTAAGCTTGTTGTCCACCAAGACCCCTAGATCCTTTTCATATTTACTGCTAGTAAGCCAGGTGTCCCCCATCTTATATTTGTGCATCTGGTTCTTCCTGCCTAAGTGCAGAACCTTAAGTTTGTTCCTATTGAAATTCATTTTGTTAGCCTGGGCCCATTTCCCAATTCTGTTAAGCTCATTTTGAATCTCAGTTCTGTCTTCTGTGGCATTAGCTACCACTCCCAGTTTGGTGTCATCTGCACATTTGATAAGCACCCCCTCAATTCCTTCATTTATAAAATTCCTTCATTGATGAACAACAATGGCCCAGGAGAGAACCCTGCGGCCCCCCGCTTGTCACTTTTCCCCAAAATGAAGATGGGGTTCGTCCAAGATGGGACAAAAATGGGGGATTCAAGGGTTGCAGAAGCAGAAAAATATTTGGGGGGAAATCTTAAGGAGGGGGGAAAGCAAGCCCTGAAACAGGCCAGTGAGGATGCTCAGGGGCCAGAGAATGCTGAGTGTCTATCTGGGGAAGGGGAAGTGGGAAAAGGTGTTAATGGGATGGAGTATTATTTGTATATATTTTAGAATTTTATATATGGATGTTTTATGATGGCCTATATTTGTAATTCCTAATGAAGGTTTGACAAAGTAAAAAGTAAGTAAGTGTGAATGGAAAGAGCCTGATTGGCTGGCAGGCACAATGAATAGCAGTACTCCATACTGCAACTTTTTGTTCCATTCTCAGGGACAGGACTCTGGGTTTTGAGCTGAACTATCAGAAGGTGCCTGGAGTGGTTTGATCCCATGCCTCACCTCCTGATCCACCCACACTCTGCTTCTGCTGAGCTTGATGTTTCAAGGGCATTTTCTAGGCTGCAGAACCAGCTTGCTTAACCTCAGAGCTCACTCTTCCATCCAACTGATTCACCTCTGCTGTTAGGACAACACTCTGAGGCTCCTGCTACCTTCGTTTTATGGCTGCTTTGGATCGTAACCCCTGACTGGCTTTTCCCTCTCAGGGCATCCCAACTTATTCTCATTTGTTGGTCTAGTGATCCCCAGCTTTTCCACGTCCACCTGATCTTGACCCAAACACACACATGCAAAGAGAGAGAGAGAAGCAACTGCTTGGAGCCTGACAGGGAGCGCTGTACGAGGCATACTCATTTTTTTTTGGTCAACAGCACAGTAAAAAAAGGTAAAGGACCCCTGACAGTTATGTCCAGTCACAAATGACTCTGGGGTTGTGGTGCTCACCTCGCTTTACTGGCCGAGGGAGCCAGTGTTTGTCCGCAGACAGTTTTTCCGGGTCATGTGGCCAGCATGACTAAGCCGCTTTTGGCGAAACCAGAACAGCACACAGAAAAACCATTTATCTTCTCACCGGAGCGGTACCTATTTATCTACTTGCACTTTGATGTACTTTCGAACTGCTAGGTTGGCAGGAGCAGGGACAGAGCAACGGGAGCTCACCCCATCGTTCAAACTGCCAACCTTCGATCAGCAAGCCATAGGCTCAGTGGTTTAGACCACAGCGCCACCTACTTACCACAACAGCACAGTTGTTTGCAATAATTAAAACACAGCATTAAAAACAGGTTAAACAACTCACACTCACATTGATTAAGCGGGTCTTTAAAAATACGTGTCTCAAGTGCCAAAGGTCAGAGCAAAGAGCTGCATCTTCAGCATTTTCCAGAAGCTGTACAATGAAGGTGCCAGGTGCCCTCTGTGGGGAGGGATTCCCACAGCTTAAGGGCTGCCACAGAGAAGGCCCTCTCCTGGGCTGCTGACCCCTGAACTTCTGAAAGTAGCGGAACAACCAAGAGGCCCCCTCTTCCAATCTCAGCACCCAACGGGGTCTGTGGGTGGTATTTTAGGTATTGTTGGCCTGAGTCATTTAAGGCTTTGAACACTGATGTGAGCACCTTAAATTGGGCCTGGAAATGAGTTGGCAGCCAATGCAGCTGTTTTATAGGCAACCCCAGCCAGTAATCTAGCTGCTGCATTTAGGACCAGCTGGAGTGTCCAAGTTGCCTTCAAGGGCAGCACCAAGTAGGGCGCGTTGCAATAATCCAACCTGGAAGTTACCAGATTGTGGAGACTCACCTCCTGGTACCTCTCCAGTGTAGACACAAAGGTTCTCTTGTAGAAGAGGCCCTGCAGCCGCTCCTGTGTATAGTTGTGACAGAACTCCTCAAAAGTCGCTGCACGCTCTCTCTTCTGGTGCCGGGGGTTGTGGAAGCCAGGCGTGTCCACCACCATGATTGAGGCCATGGAGAGGGAACTTGAAGAGAAGGACCTAGGGAAAGGGTGGTTAGGACAGAGTGCCTTGTTTCCATGCAAAATCCAGGTCTGGTCTTTGATGTTCATTTATTTATTTGTGTACTTCATTGATACCCCTACTTTCTTTTCTCCGAAGAACTCAAGGTGGTATACATGGTTCTCCCCCCCCCCTCCTCATTTCATCGCCACAACAACCCTCTGAGGTAGGTTAGGCTGAAATGCGGTGACGGGCCCAAGGTCACCCAGTGGGATTATTTGAACCCTAGTCTGCCGTATCGTAGTCCAACCCTCAAATCATAGAATCACAGAATTGTAGAATTGTAAGGGACCCCAAGGGTCCTCTAGTCCAACCCCCTGCAGTGCAGGAATATCAACTAAAGCACCCACGACAGATGACCAACCAACCTCTGCTTAAAAACCTCCAATGAAGGAGAAACCATTCCACTGTCAAACAGCTGTTACTGTTAGAAAGTTCTTTCTGATTTTGAGTCAGAATCTCCTTTCTTCTAACCACTGTACCACATCTCTTGTTAAGACTGCCATAGACTTCTGCCTGAAATCATGGAGAGATGATAGGCTAGATGGCCCCAGGGTCTGACCTATGTCTGTAGCATTCTAGTTTAAGAAGGCGGGCAAGACATCTTAAGACTTTGTGGTCCAATATCTGCAGAGATAATCTCAAGGCCTCTGGCTGTGGATGGAACTCCATGTAGTCTTTTCAATGTTTGGGACCCAAGGAAGGGCTTTTAAAAAGACCTTGCTTGCACAAAGAGCATTCACTCCTTACAAGGTTAGCAGCAGATGTCAAAACTTGCTGACTGGTAGAAGCCAGATACATATTTCATTGGAATAGATGCCACATTTTGGTTTCAGCAGAGCAAGGTAAAAGGAGTGCTTCATCTGGTTGACCAGCTACAGCTGTTCCTGGATGGAGATAGCCTGACCACTGTAATCCATGCCTTGGCAGCCTCAATGTTGGATTACTGCAATGTGCTCTGTGTGAGGCTGCCATTGCACCTGGTGCAGAAGCTGGTGCAGAATACAGTGGCCAGAATGCTGAAGGGGTCAGCAACATGGAACACCATTGTTAAAATCTCTGCACAGGCTACCCATCTGCTTCCAGACCAGGCCAAAGGTTCTTGCAGGGGTGAAACTAAGGGGGTTTGCCAGGACTTTTGCTCTGGGTGAAGCCTCCAGAGGGTGCCATGGAGGCTCTTAATCCGAGGACTGTCTGGGCTTCTCTCTGGCCCCCTCCTCTCTTTCCCAGGCACCCTCTCATGTAAAAACCTTCCTTGCAATAATTTAAAAAGCAGAAAGCAGGATTGCAGCTCACCAGCACCATCTACTTTCAGCTTCCCACCACCCATGAAAGAAAAGGCAGACATGAACTGGTTCAGGGGCCCAGCAGTGCCCCTCACATGTTGCCATCAGCAGGTTCCTTGTTCCCACCGGCTCCAGTCCAGCACAGCCAATAGTCGGGGTTTATGGGAGTCATAGTCTAAACATGGTGTTATAGTTTTTTTGGGGGGAGACCCCCATAAACCCTATAAAATTATAAATGGTAGGATTTTGATTATTTGGGATGTGAAGGGAGAAATACAAGCCACAGAGGAACCCCTGGGCTAGCCTATGCAAAATGACCCAGTCAAGCTAGGGTCATTAAGAAATAATACAGGATCATGGAGAGCCATTGGCAATGCAAGAGAACTGTCCTTTCCCTTGCCCTGAGGGGTGAACAGAGACTGGGGGTTTGGAAGGCTGCCAGGGTAACTGGGAAAGGGAGTTTTGAGTAAGGGCTGCTGAGAAGAAGAAAGACTGGGATTCATTTTGGACAGGCTGGCTGAAGGCATGCTGTAAGAGCTGGACTGCCTCCATGCAGATTGAAGGTGTAAATAAGTGAATATTTCTTAAGGCCATGACGGTCTCTGCTGTTTCTCAATACTTTAAAGGAACACAGACTCTGGGTGAGTGCCTGGAACCCCCAGGAATCTTGCAGAGTCGGGGTGGGGGTGGCACACAACTTTTGGAACAATATGAAGGATTAGGGTTGCCATATTTCAAAAAGGGAAACCAGAGTTGGGAGGGACCCAACGTATCATCACAGGCTGATGCCAATGTCCCTTGTAACCTTGTCTATTCCAGGTTCCTCCCACATATGAGCAGGGCCAAAGCACACAAGCAACATTCAGAAAATTGTATATGAGCAGGATAGATCACTCCTGCTTCCTGTGCACATCACCTTCATAGCCCAGACATCACTGAACGGCCATGAAACAACAGCTTTGAAAGAGCCACATTCTTCCCCTTTTGCAAGCTTTACTATGCAGGAATGGTAGGAAATGTCACGGCTAAAAACTGAATGCTGCTTCTTTAATGCTTATAAAAGCTGGGTCAGCATGAGTCAGTGGCCTGCACCGGGTTGTATAGTGTGAGAAATGTTAGTTTGGGTTGTGTTGATTGGTTGGTTAGTGAAAGCTGGTAGTGTTGATGTGTGTGCAGTTGGTCAGTCGCTTTTGCAGAAAGACTTTTAAGAATAAAAGCAGAAAGTACTCTGCAAGGATACTTTTCTCGTGGACTCTTTTATGCCGACAAGGGTCCGAGGGCCAGGCTGAGGCAACAAAGGGAGGTCAGAACCTTTCTCTTTTTTTTTGCTTTTTACAAACACTGACAGGAAATGTGGCAGGAAATATCAGCCTGAAACACAGCAAAGTGTACTGGAGACTTGGCCCCACATCAAATTGTGTCCCCACCTTCTCCAGCCTGACTGAACAAGGCAAGGAGCAACATCTGGCTACCTGTGTGCCAATGACAAGTATGAAGGGAAGTTTGCTTTGTTTCAAATGGAGACTGTTAACAAAACATGTTGCCTGTAATGGCTAGAAGCAGGGAGAAAGAGCACCTGTGGCCAGTGCTTTTTTTCTTGAAAAATGTTTAGGTCGGGGTACTCTCGTTTTCCTACTCATATTGAAATACTGCCCCCTCAATGAGGCCAAACTTAGATTCACAAAATGTTTAGGGGTATGCATACCCCTGCATACCCCCAGAAAAAAAGCACTGCTTGTGGCTATCCGCATCACCTCTGCCCATTTCCAGGAACAAACGAAATCTCTATTTAGAATTAACTCCAGAGAATTTCAAGTCATAGCTAACGATGTGCCCTGCAATTCTGAAAGTGCAGTGAGACCCAAAAGCTATTCAAGTTTGTTTTAAACTCAAAAAGGAGCATCAATGTTTGGCTTTAAAAGAGGTTTAGTGGCTATTGACTAAGATGGCTCTGCTCTGTCTCCACAGTGGGAGAGGCACAATGCTTCTGAATGCCAGAAACCACAGGGCGTGGGACAATGTTCTTGTGCTTGGGTCCTGCTTGTGGGTTTCCCACAATGGGCATCTGGTTGGCCACCGTGAAGAGAGGATGCTGGACTCAATGGGTCCCCATTGGCCTGGTCCAGCTACAGGACTCTCTTCTTACGTTGTTATGACAGGCTGCATTTCCACTTCGGTCACTTAAAAGGCCAAGATGATTCTTTTGCATTTGGGAAAGGAAGAATGCATGCATGCGCAGCACACAGAGAAGGTGATATTCAAGACAAAAGTTGCCATAAATACCACATTCTCCCAAAGATGAGTGCTAAGACAGATAATAAACCCTCTAAGATTTGAAGGCAGAAGAAAATCTCTCTGATCTAAGAACTATGTAACTAGGGAAGTGTCAGGGAACTGCCATCGGCTCAGGGGCGAGAGGGGAAAAGCCGGATGGATTAAAGAGAGCCCCTAAAGATCGTGGGAAGCAACACCTCCTCAGCGGAGGAGAATAACCACGCCTCCAGTGGAGAGGAGCTTCAGGGCTTGGAGGCGGTGCCAGGACACCTTGCCTGAGCAAAGTGGGGAGGAGAGAGGTCCTCTGTTACCCACGCCCTCCTTGCGCAGTAGGCTTTCGCACAGAGAGGGCAAGCACAGACTGGGCGTCAAGAAACTACTCTGCTGGCGAAAGTTTAAGGACCGCTCACTCTCAGATTCTGCCAGTGAATGAGCGAGCCACGGAATAGTGGCGCTCTGCATGGTGAAGGTTTTTTGGCACCAATAACGAGGCTTTACAGCCTACCAGGGAGGCATTTGCCTAATTGCTCTCGAGTAACCCCCTGATGATACCCAGCTCTACCTCTCTTTTAAATCAGAACCAGTGACGGCGGTGAAGGTCCTGTGTGAGTGTCTAGAGGCGGTTGGAGGATGGATGGCGGCTAACAGATTGAGGTTGAATCCTGTCTTGTCAGAAGTACTGTTTTTGGGGGACAGGACAGGAGGCGAGCAGGTGTGGAGGATTCCCTGGTCCTGAATGGGGTAACTGTGCCCCTGAAGGACCAGATGCGCAGCCTGGGAATCATTTTGGACTCACAGCTGTCCATGGAGGCACAGGTCAAATCTGTATCCAGGGCATGCACCACTCTGGTACCAGCTCCATCTGGTACGTAGGCTGAGACCCTATCTGCCTGCAGACTGTCTCGCCAGAGTGGTGCATGCTCTGGTTATCTCCCGCTTGGACTACTGCAATGCGCTCTACGTGGGGCTACCTTTGAAGGTGACCCGGAAACTACAACTAATCCAGAATGCGGCAGCTAGACTGGTGACTGGGAGCGGCCGCCGAGACCATATAACACCAGTCTTGAAAGACCTACATTGGCTCCCAGTACATTTCCGAGCACAATTCAAAGTGTTGGTGCTGACCTTTAAAGCCCTAAATGGCCTCGGTCCAGTATATCTGAAGGAGCGTCTCCACCCCCTTCGTTCTGCCCGGACACTGAGGTCCAGCTCCGAGGGCCTTCTGGCGGTTCCCTCACTGCGAGAGGCCAAGTTACAGAGAACCAGGCAGAGGGCCTTCTCGGTAGTGGCGCCCGCCCTGTGGAACGCCCTCCCATCAGATGTCAAAGCGATAAACAACTACCTGACATTCAGAAGACACCTGAAGGCAACCCTGTTCAGGGAAGTTTTTAATATGTGACATTTTAGTGTATTTTTCATCTTTGTTGGAAGCCGCCCAGAGTGGCTGGGGAAACCCAGCCAGATGGGTGGGGTACAAATAATAAATTATTATTATTATTATTAATATTATTATTATTATTATTATATCCTTACAGGAAGGATGAATCTATCCGTTTTGGTTTCCCTCTTCCCCCTGGACCCTAAATTTAGTTCACCACATTTTTGCATTTATGATTTTTTTTTCTTTTTGAAAAATGCTCACCAGCATTTTAGGTGCATTGCTCCTAACACAAACATTTCCGTATGCAATTTTAGCCAATGTACACAGTTTTTGCAAGCCGTACTCCTTAGATACATGGCATTTTTGCACAAGGAGGTGTGCTCTCTACATCAATGGCTGGTGTGGCATTTGGGAAGAGGATTTGCTAGCACTTTCCAAGCCTGGTCCCAATGAAGCTTTAAGCAGCATTTTCTGCAGCTGTGAAGTCACAAGGAAAAGCCACCCCCAGCCCAGCAACAACAGCAGCAGTTTGACAGCACATCTAGTAATTACTACAACCACCACCTTGTTGGGACAGAAGAGGCAACCAAGGCCTCTCCCTCCTGACCTTTGGATCTAGTCTAATGAAGCCTTTTTATTAGGAAGCAAGCCTCTCCGTGTCCCCCCGCCTGCCCCATATGAAGCTTGTTATTTGACTCCCTCAAGTGGGCGCATTAATCTCAACATGCTGGTAACCTTCGTGTCAATCCTGCAAAGTCACATCCATTATTAATAAGTAAACAAGTGTTGCTCTCAGCACACCACAGTTTTCACTCCACATGCTCTCTTTTTTAAAATAAAAAAGACCAACAACAAAACAAACAAATGCATCTTTACACCTATGCAGATAACAACAGGGTGTCCCACTTAATGGAAGCAAGGACACAGCAGGAACTAACCCAACTGCTGAATGGGAAAGAGGCTGAACCTGTGTGGAAATGAGCACTAATTGGGAAAGGTCCATCCCAGGAAGCCTGACTCCAAGGCCCACCAACCAAGAGGCCCAACATGCTGGCAATTTCAGGTGCTTCAAGGGGCCAATGAGCTCTGTAGTTGCACCTTGAAGATGGAACTTGCTTCCAAAATTAGATTGCGGGCCTGTCGGGTGCTTGAGAGCTCCCCACATTCTCCTTGGGATTTCTGTGCAAGAAGAATCTAGATTGCAAAGAGGAGAACTGAGGACAAAGTGATGTCAGCATTAGTGGAGCTAAAAGTCAGTTAAGGAATGTGGCAGGTCTGAACTCCCCACCCCTGGCAGCTACTTGATGGCTGAGGCACACACATGATCTTCTTATTTATTTAAAAAACATTTAAATACCACCATTCATTAACATTGACAACAACTGTACAGAAAACCATATTTAAAAGCTATTGTGGAACTATGTTCTCATGCAGGAGGAGGAGAATCTCGAAGGCAAATGAAACTTCACATATAAAAAGGCACCGCTCTTCCCTGATGTCTCCCTAGTTCTCTATGTTCAACATCCAAGAAAACCAGACTAAGATGCTACATATTCTCTCCAACATGTTTGGACAGCAAAAGCGACAGATGATTTAAAGACACTCACCCTGATGGAGGATCACATAGGAACCCAGGAAGTTGCCTTAGACAGAGTCAGACCATTGGTCCCCCTTGCTCAGTGTTGTCTACTCTGACTGGCAGTGGATCCCAGAGTATCAGACAGGGGACTTCCCCAGTCCTCCCTGGAGATGCTGTCAGAGATGGAACCTGGGACCTTCTGAATGCCAGGTGGGTGTTCTGCCCCAGAGCTATGGCCCTTTCACATCTTTCTTCCGCTGCAAGCATCCTTCACAAATGGCATTCCCTCCATACCAAACACCCGCCTCTCATTTATTCTCCAACTTTCAACTGAAGTCTTTTTAAAAATGTAGGTGCCATGGGCAGTGGAAAACCCAGAAAGATGCAACAACCCCTCAGCTCTTCCTATAGCTCATCACATCTTTGTGATCTAGCCAAGGAAAGGCCTACTTTTCCAAAAGTGAGTTTGCAGCATTCAAAGGCAAACATACCTGTTGATGAGCGACACAATAGCTGCAAATAGCTCCTCATAGAGCCCCACAGCCATCCCTTCCACGCACTCCACACCTGTCATCTTGGGACCTGAAGGAGAGAGACACAGATTGCTTAATTTCCCTGACAGTGCCTTTGGGCATGGCTGCTCAGCAGTCCTCCCTACATGCTGTTAGTTCAGAGCTTTGCGATCAAACCAGAAGCAATTTCCAACCAGGGCAACTGCTGTGTCTGTCTGTTGCAGGAAAAAAACAGCAAAAGGTTTGTTGCACCTGAAGAAAACTAACCATTTGTTATGGCATAAGCCAGTCTTCACCAACCTGGTGCCCTCCAAATGTTTGAGTGACAGCTCCTGTGGACCCCAGCCAGCAGGGCTGTCTGATGTTGCGACTGATGGCAGCTGTCATCCAAAATGTCTGGAGGGCATGAATCATAGAACTGTAGCGTTGGAAGGGACTAGTCCAACTCCTCCCTGTAATGCAGGAGGCCACTCCATCAGATGCATGACGTATTCTAACAAGGAGAGGGGCACACAGTCTCCAATACAACCTGCACCCAAACCACCAGCATCACGTTGGAACTTTTCAACAGGGAATCAGCATGGGACACAAACTATCAAAATTAAAAATCCAAATCATGACGGACAGGTAGAGGCTTGAGGGGAATAGCTCCCCAGCTTGTTTTAAAGCCATGTAAGTCCATATCCATCTTGTGGCACTGAGTTCCTGTAGTGGAAACACGGAAGATGGATGAGGAGGCTTGGTGGCCTTGCACAATTAACCCTTCATTTAAGGCCACTTTAAGTCCTTGCAGGAGCACTTCTACCCTTGAAGAGGGCCCAGTTGGGGCTTGATTACCCAGATCATGGGACTGGGAGGATGTAGACATGATACTAATCAGTATAGGTGGAGGCGGTTGAGGCATTAAGCCTTGCCTATCTGGGCTGGGTATAAATAACAGGGCTTGAACCTAAATGCAGTGTGCCTGGATGTGGGTCAAGATTGCTGCATTGCAAACCAGACAGAAGAGCCACTCTGCTGTTGTTTCTTAGGCCTAAGGAGGGATTTGGGTTAGTGGCCTGGTACTATGTGTTGGTTGCTTGGGTAAATGTTTGTTGGAGACTGATTATTTGTGTGTGTTAAATGAGAAGGGGGTTCATTGACTGTGTCTGTTTGGGGAGGTTTTGCACTGTTGTATGTGGGTATAGAAGCCTATTTTGTTCAATTAAGTTCAGTCTTCTTCCACTAAGTTGTTTGTTTATCAAAGATCCATTAAGAACAAAAACTTGTTTGCATTTGGAAAAAACAGTTTCAAACATTATCTGTGTGCAGAATGACTTTCCTCCATTCCAAATCCATTTAATTTGGTGACTACCTCCTTCCCCATTCTAGTATAATGGGAGAGGGATAAAAATTGCTCACTCTATAAATACATATATTCCATTTTCCATCCTGTGCATAATTTTATAAACCTCTGTCATGTCCTTTTGCAGTTGTCCCTTTTCCAAACTGATCTGAATGTTAGATGCACTGAGAGATCTTAAATGTTGCCAACAGCTGCAGGGTTCAGCATCAGGAGCGGCTCTGTCGCTCCTGTTCCTCTTGGGAGGGCAGATCTTTTCCTGGTGCAAAAAACCTGAATTGGGGTAGGGGACTTTGAAATATTGATTGGAGGAGAGTTTAAGGAAGGAAGAAGGGGAAGCAGGTGCCTCTTTGAGGGTTTTACATGCTTGGAACCTGAGCCCGTTGCTAAGGAAACCAACTACAGCTGGCATCTTTTCTAAATTGTTTTCAGGTCCATTCCTTGGCAAATTTCAGCCACGAATAAACACTGGTTGTTACTTAGTGCACAAAAGCAGGTAGCAGTGGGGGGGCGGGAGGCAGTAGATGAAAAGAGTTACAGAAAAGCAGGGGGGGGGCGTTGTCAAGGCAAAAAACAGCAAGAAAGCTGGCCGCAAACAGCTTGTTGCCTGTCCCAGATCTCAGTAGGCAGCTAATATCTTGGTTACGCCTTCCTTCTCCAACCCGCTTTTCCTGCTTTCAAATACCTGGCAGATTTATAATTCAAAGAGCTGTTTGGAAAGCCAGCTGCGCTTAGCTACCTTTTTTTTAAAGGGCTGAAAATCAAAAGGGTTTTATGTTTAAATAACCAATCTCATTGTTTTGTGTTCAAGTGCAAAAAAATAATGTTACCTCTGATTGCCCCTGTTGTAGTCAAAAATTTGAAGGCAATTTGCCTCTGACAAGGTGGCTTTGCATGCTGTGGCCCACAGAGTGCTAGTTAGTAGGGAGGGGGGAGTGGTCCTTGGATACGGGGTTGTGAGCACTTCCTCTCCTCCTGCATCACTGCCTGAAAATGTGTCCACACTTACCTAATCATTGCATGAGTGCCACAATTAAGAGAGGCAGAACAATAAGGTGTGTGACAGAGAGGCAGAGAGAGAAGTGATACGCAGAAAGAACCCAGACCTCAGTGAAAGAGCACTTGGCTTTGCATACAGAAGGTCTCAGGTGCAACTTTCAGGTAAGAAATGTGCTTGGTCAGGAGAGGCCTAAGCTCAGGCATAGGACAGCTACTGTCAACCAGGGCTTTTTTTTTGGCCAGAACTTAATTCCGGCACCTCTCCGGTGGGTGTCATTGCCATTATAAGAGAACAAGGGCGACATTCATGTTGAGTTCTGGCACCTCTTTTTTGGAAAAAAACAGCACTGCTGTCAACCAAAGCAGACTGCATTGGATTTGGTGAGCCATCATTCTCCATAGGAACACAGGAAGCTGCCTGTACTGAGCCAGATCATTGGCTCACCAGGCACAGAGGTATTTCCCAATCCTATCTGGTGAAGCTGGCAGGGATTGACCCTAGCACCTTTCATGTCCCTGAGCCATAGCCCTTCCTTAGACTTCAGTGTGGGGAATCTGCTCATGGTTCAGGGCTTGGAATCTCTAAGGAGGACCTTTTTGGCAGTAGAGCTGAGAATGGCCTCTGTGAGCCTCAGCTGCCTCTTTCTGTTTACTACACTGACAATACTGAGGTCGGGTGAGCAGGGCAGCTTCACAGGTCCCTGTTACAAGGTGAATTCCATGCTATGCAAAGGGATTAAGGGCAAAACTGCTTTTACTATAATGCTGTTATACAAATCTATGGTGTGAACACACTTGAAATATTGTGTGCAACTCTGGCTGCCTCACCTCAAAAAGAACATTGCAAAGTTGAAAAAGGTTCAGAAAAGGGCAAGCAAAATGATAAACTCTCTTATAAAGAAAGGGTACACCAAGTGGGTATTTTTATTCTAAAGAAAAGGAGAACAAGAGGGTACAGGTCAGAGGTTAATAATGTTATGCATGGTGCGGTGAAAGAGAAGCTTTTCTCTCTCATAAAACTAAAACTCAGGGAGTATCAAACAATGTCTTGTGCAGAAAGAGTGGAGAGAAAAAGTTTTTCTTGTTCTCTCTGAATAGCAGAACCCAAAGGGGTCATCCAGTGAAGCTAAATGGTAGGAGATTCAGAACAGAAATACTTCTTTACAGAGCACATAGCTAACCCTTGGGATTCACTGCCACAAGATACAGTGATGCCACCAACTTGGGTAGCTTTGAAAGTGGTTTAGACAAGTTCATGGAAAATATGTTTACCATCAACACCTAGCCACGGAGACAGCGCGTTACTTCCAGTATGGGAATCATGAGCAGGGAGAATGCTGCTACTGCACTCATGTCCTGCTTGTGGACTGGCCACTGTGAAAACAGGATGCTGCACTAGATGGGCCGAGGGTAGGGGGGGAATCTATCCGTACCTGTTTGAGTTGTTCCCAAGATGGATTCAAACATGCATATTCAACCCAAGGTTGATGGAGGGAGGAGAATTGTCAAAACGGAGCCTCTCTTTCCCCTGCTAACTTTGCATGAGGAAAGGCCCTTACCATCCGACCAGCCTTGGTCCTGGCTGAGCTGTCCTCCGGCTCCAGACGTGACCTGCTCAATAATCCTCTGGAGGTGGTGCTTGAAGACGGCTGTTGTGAGCTCCTCAAAATCGCAGCCAAGGACTTCCGCTGCCTTGTTGGCCCACTCAAACTGCATGAACTGCTTCCTGCCAACTGAACAGAAAGGAGAGGAAGGGGCTTATGCTCAGGAAGCCTTTGTTTTCCATGACGACTCCTTCTGGCTCACTTTTAATGCTTAAATTTGTGAATTCTGTGATTTGTGAATGACAAATTATTTATCTGTAATTTACAATGTGATATTGATATAATTCACATATGATAGCCATCTTCAAATATCTCAAGGGTGTCACATGGAAGAAGAGAACAAGCTTGTTTTCCACTCCTCCTGAGGGTAGGACTCAAAACAATGGCTTCAGGTTTCAAGAAAGGAGATTCCGACTAAACATCAGGAAGAACTTTCTGACAGTGAGAGTTGTTCATGATGTTGGATGATGGCCATCTGCCATGGATGCTTTAGCTGAGATTCCTGCATTGCTGGATGACCCTCAGGGTCCCTTCCAACTCTACAATTCTATTATTCTATTTATTTCATATCATTTATATATACACCACCCAATTGTAAGAAGAAAAAATGTCAGAGTGGTTTGCAAAAAGAATAAAACAGCAAAATCAATAACAGTTAAGAACAGCTACTGAAAACATTCAAATCATATTTAAGATCAAATATAAACCATAAGGGACGCAGGTGGTGCTGTGGGTAAAAGCTTCAGTGCCTAGGGCTTGCCGATCGAAAGGTCGGCGGTTCGCATCCCCGCGGCGGGGTGTGCTCCCGCTGTTCGGTCCCAGCGCCTGCCAACCTAGCAGTTCGAAAGCACTCTCGGGTGCAAGTAGATAAATAGGGACCGCTTACTAGCGGGAAGGTAAACGGCGTTTCCGTGTGCGGCTCTGGCTCACCAGAGCAGCGATGTCACGCTGGCCACGTGACCCGGAAGTGTCTTCGGACAGCGCTGGCCCCCGGCCTCTTTGAGTGAGATGGGCGCACAACCCTAAAGTCTGTCAAGACTGGCCCGTACGGGCAGGGGTACCTTTACCTTTACTTTTTATAAACCAACAACAGATTAGAAACACATGTCAGCATTCTACATATCCATGTAAGCTTGTTGAAACAAAACTGCTTTTAGCAGGTGCTGAAGAGCACAGTGAAGATGCCTGCCTGATGTCAAGAGGCAGGGAGTTCCCTAGGGTGGGTGCTGCCACATCAAGAAATCGATTACTCACAGCGGTACAGTGGTACCTCAGTTTACGAACTTAATCCATTCTGGAAGTCCGTTCTTAAACTGAAACCATTCTTGAACCAAGGGACGCTTTCCCTAATGAGGCCTTCCGCCGCCCGGGCCCCTTCCACTGTTCAGATTCCGTTCTTAGACCTAGGTAAAGTTCGCAAACTGAGACACTACTTCTGGTTTTGCGGAGTTTCTAAACCAAATAGTTCGTAAACAGGGCTGTTCTTAAACAGAGGTACCACTGTACATGTTTTAAGTGTCCCCTGTAACAAGGCCAGTTCTGCACATGGGCCTCTGTGGCTAAGGGGATCAAGTTTGTAGTGTTGATGTATCCTGGGTAGGCTGTGTTTCCGTTAAGAGTGGCCAAAGAAATAGAGCACGGTAGCCAGAGGAAAAGAAAACCAAAGCAAGTTCATGAGGCAGACTTTTTTTAAAGGGAGGGGGAGAGAAGAAAACGAATCAGGTCTGAAAATGAATGGCTGTTCACGTACAAAGTGCTGGCGGTAATTAGCTGCAATTTGATGGCAGCCATTCATAAACGAGACAGAGAGCAGAATTAAACTGATGGTAGCAATTAGATTTCATTTCACCTCTGAGCGCTGCCTTCGATTTTGCCCTGCAGGAGTCATATTTCCATGTGCTGAAATGCAGCACAGCATTTGCTGGTGGCTTTGAAAGGGCACCTACAAAATAAGAGCCCACTCCCCTGCCTCCAGCTCTGCCCACTGCTCTCCCCTTTGGAAAGACTCTTTGTGGGACTGCCCAGGAGGCCTCCTGCAAGGAGCAGCCAATCCTGGAAAGAATGGGGCTACAGCCACCCAGCCACACCCCCACAAAACCAACTGGGTGAATATATTTCCAAGGAAATCGTTTATCCCCTGGGATAATCACTTCAACTTCATGTTTCCCAAAAAGGATCAATAGAGAGTCAAATTGCAGAATGAGCCAGTCTGCAAAGCTTCAGACTGATATGTTGCAGAACCCACAAGCTGGCAGGAAACCAGGTCCTACATATGCAACTTGGAAGCTGGATAGAAAGGCAATGGAGCAAGGAGCAAGGTCTCTCACTGGGTTAAGTCTTATCACATGATGAAAAAAAGACAAGAAGGGAAAGAGCCACCCACATGCTGACCCGACAAACTGTCTGAAATGGTCAATCCCCTTTTCTCAGGACTAGCAATCTCTAGCTAAACAAGGCAAAACAAAAACCTCAAACCCTACAATTCCAAACCACAATTTCCTTTCATTCTTTTTTTGGAGGGGGAGAACCATGATAGTTTAAGTATGTCCTCCTTTATGCATAAAAACATAAGTCTTTCATCTGTGGAAGGATTTGCATCACAGTCCTGGATTTGCATGAACTCAGGGCAGGGGAGCTAAAAAGAAGGCAATTTTTACAACAGCAGACTTTTGAACAATGCAGGGAAAGAGAGAGAGGAACTGTAAACATATGGGGGACTTGAAGGAGCTGTGGGGATTGTTGATGTGTGTGCAGCATCTACTCTTGGGTTTTCTTCTTTTAATAGACTTGCAACAGAGTTTTGTTTTAATTGAGTATTTTTATTATTTACAACAAATTACACTGGTCAAATACAAATATAAAATAACATACGTAATCCTTTCCTCTTCCAGCCATCCAGCCAGAGACCTAATGCTGACTCATGTTCATTTACATACTGACACTTGACACTCTGACCCTTATTGATCACATGCCCTTTATAAAGGCTCCTGTTGCTGGGTAGATTTTTCTATTGCCTAGCAACCTGTTTAAGACCAAGTTCTTTCTATTCTTTCTAGAATATTCCAACAGGGATATGGGGTATTAAAGGAGGCACGCGGAGATGGGGGCAGGGGTGAAACCATGCTTCATTTCACCTGGGTCAAAACCCCAGTTTGGCGCCCCCTCCACAAACATTTGCATACACACAGGTTGGGAGCCTCAATGGTGTTCCTCTGGGGCAAAAAAGAAAACAAAAAACCAGCTAGCCCCCCCCTAGCTATGGATGGGGGCATTGGGTGTAGTGCAAATTGGGGGTTGGCAAGCAGGGTGGGGAGTTTGGCAGGGGTGCAGGGTAGGTGGGGCTGGCAAACAATGCAAGCAGGAGCAGCAGGCTCCTTGACTCCAACAGTCCTTACTGGAACACGTTCAAACCACTGGGCTCTTAATGGCAGCTACTGTCCTAGTAGGCTGGAACGTGGAGCTAGACGGGTGGTGTTGCTCCAGCAATGAAGCCAGTCAGACCAGGGAGCTTATAGAGGAGCTGAATACCAGAGCTTATACCAGGCCCTGATCCACGCAGAGGCTTCCATGCACTTCCATGTTAAAGCTTCTGCCTAGGTCCCCATCTCCACCTGCATGCACACAGAACTGGCCTCCTATTTGGTTGCATAAACAGGGATTTAGCCTTCAACCCAAGGATCTTGCGCCTAGAGGGGCACATTCCTCATGTTGACTTCTTGCCACTTTTTTTCTTCATTAGGGCGGTTATTTACCCATTCTCCTCCCCCCGCCGCAAAAAAAGAGGACACAGAATTGCAAACAATTTTCATGTGCTAATTTATATGTATAGACCAAAGAGAAAGTCAGCTCAGCTCACATTTCAAGGCAACCAAAATTTACACCTATCCAAACTTTGTGATGCAGTTCTCCAGCCAACCAACATTTACAACAACAAAAATGCAAATATTAGGAAAAAAATGTGTATAAAAATGAATATATTTGTGAAAGTAATACACAAATGTGCCTTGTGTTTGGGGAAATTGCTTGCAAAACTGTATAGTATTAGTCAAAACTGCATACAAAAATGTGTTTATTGGGAAACATTAATGTGAACATTCTGATGAATTTTTCGAAAAGAATTTTCCAAAAAGAAAATCACAAATTGCTGTGGAAATGTGGAGGACTGAAGTTAAGTTTGGAAAAATGAGAAACTGAAAGAACCAAAAGTAGCACATCTTTCCATCACTAGTAAAGATGCAGATTTTAAAAATCCATGATCATTGAAATAGAAATGCAAAACATCTCAGCATGGTCAAGGAGCCTGTGCCCAGGGGACCAGGGTGCCTGCTCAGGCTGCCTTCTAAGTGCCAGCCATGGATGCTCAACCACAAGCCACTGCCACCACTCAACTCTCCCTTCTTAGGGTCCTTTAAACTGGCCAGTGACAGGTCAGTTGTTCACACATCATTGTGAACTCTTTGATCAACTGTTATGGAGCAGAAAGGGGGGGGGTCATGTTTGTAATCCATTCCCATTCCCATAAAGCCTGTGGAGGGTTCAAGGTGATGACCTCGAGGGCACTCTGCCTTGCAGAGACCCTCCAACCCCTCCATTGTGTCGCACCAAGCACCACACAAAACTCAAGACCCGAAATAAAATTGCCCCTTTTCTCCCTGCGCTCCTAGACTATATAAACTAAGACCCTATTGTTCTCTAATCATCGGTACATAAAATGTGCCTTTCAATACATGCTCCGCTCTGCATGTTTCCCCCCTCCTTTGCCCATATGTTAATCCTGTATAACCCACCCCTTTCCTGATGTAATCATGATGTAGCAATGATGTAGTGATGATGCTTTTGAACTGTATCTGGGGTAATGGTGGGAAGCTTTAAAAGTTCTTGACACCCCATCAATCTTACCTTGAACCTGTTGTGCAATAAACGTGGATCTTCTCTAAATTGCTCCGGTCTCTGGCTGCGCTCCTTTTGTTCCGAAGGGACCCGCAGACTCAGTCTGATGAGCTAGGTGGCAGAGCAGCCTCGCACCTAGATTTTCCGTAACAGTTTGGCGCCCAATGTGGGGCTGCGGTTCTCCCATGTTGCTGACCGGGAGCCCCGAAGTCTTCAGCCGGCACAGGGCCGTTTTGCCTGGGAAGATCCCTCTTACTGGAAGATCCCTGGCCATCTTCAGGGCGGTAATCGACCAGCCTCAAGGGGTTCAGCCGGGGAGCAAAGTGAGATCCAGCCGGCTTATTCAACGATCCTGGGATCACAGCTGAAGGCACGTGAGTATAAGTTAAAATCCAGTGCACTGGTGGGAAGGGGGGTGGTAATCTCCTGGCAACTTAATTCTCTGCCCTCTTATCTGTCGTTCTTTCTTACCTTCCTCTTGGTCCGGTTAGTGAGAGAGACAGAGGACCACTGCTTGACCGAAAACGGGGGTTCTGAGCTCTATCTCTTTGTCTTAAACACTCCAGCCAGCCACACCAATCGAGAGCCCGGAAGTAGGACCGGCTTAAACACCCACCTCACCGCAACAGGCATCTCATTGAAAGCAAGGGGTTGAAGCTCTTTTTCCGATCTTCCAGCCAGCCGCCCAGGGGGCTGGAAGGGACTATCTTTCTATCCTTACCGCAGCTGCACCAGTTATGCCACATAACACATGTATCGTGCGTGAGCCCGCTTCTGAAAGCAAGGGGGGTATTCCGGTTCAAAAACTCTATCCAGGGGTCACCTGAGCTGGCACCACACTGCATAACATCCCTTTTCCTCAAGTTTGTGACGATAGGTAGGAGGTTGCCAGGAGGGATAGCCTGGGAGGAACTGGGCAGGATTTGGCAGACTGAGGAAACAGGATTTGGCAGAGTGAGGAGTAAGAAAAAGGAAAGGACGAGTGCCGAGGGTCTGGGGAGGAAACCAGATAGCTAGGGCTCAAAAAAAAGCAACAACCCACTAAATTGTTAGGCAATGGAAGATAGAAGAATCAGAGAACCCCCTGTATAGGTTACCCGAAATCCTTACCAACCCCCTTTTCTTTCTCCCCTCTTTATCCCAGACATGCGTGAACTAAGAAAATGGGTACCTAGGCTTCCAAAAATGAGCGGGCTTCCTCTGGGAGGAAGACTTCATGGAAGCCATCCCAGTCCCAGAGGGACCCTGTCTCCTCTCCTTGAATTTGTCTTAACCTACTGGAGTCAATACCAGGCCATAAAGTATTGTCCAGACAGAAGTTGGAGGACCTCTGCAGAGAATCCTGGTCCGCCGGTACAGCCTCCGTGAAACCTGAGTTGCGCTGGCCGCCGGGGGGTTCTTTTAACGAAGACCGTTTAAACAATCTAAGAAAGCACTTGATGGAAGAGAAGCCCCGTCAGCTAGAATACCTAACCGCCTTCAAGGCTGTTAGGGGATTACTTTGGGCTCCTCATGGAGCCCCCTCTTTGCAGCTGCCCCTGCTAAAGCCCAGAAAACAGCCCTTGCTCCCCCTACGAGGGACACGCCACAGATGATTCTATCGAACGAGCCCTGATTCCCTTCTATTACCCAGGGGTAACACCATCTGCCCCAAATAATGACTCAGATACCGACGTGGAATCAAGGGGAGGAGGAGCGGGGGGGCGGCACTAGCCAAATACTCACTCGCCAGCAAGCCAAGGCGAAAAAGGGCGCCGCGCCAGAGAACCTCATTCAATTAGAAGAACCAATAGAGCCACTGGGAACCTCTAGCCAAGCAGCGGTTCAGATGCCTTTAAGGGCTCTACCGATCCCACCTCTAGAGCCCAATGGACACACACACCCCCGGACGGTATACATGCACCAACCCTTTTATACTGCAGACCTAGTCACATGGTCGAACCAAATGCCCTCCTTGAGAGATGACCCAGACAAGTGCCACCATCAAGTTAGTGCCATCTTCTCAACCCACAAACCCACCTGGCCAGACGTTCATGTACTTCTAAACACCCTCTTTAATGAAGCTGAGAAAGCAGACATTCCAACCAAAGTGGGAGAGGCGCTAGAACTCCAATACTATCAGGCAAACCTGCAGGGGCAGAAGCACTCACAACCCAAGTTTTACGGAATGAGCCAACTTGGGACTACAACACCACTGACGGGATCTGGTGTTTAAATTTGTTCAAAAAGGCCATATTAGGCGGAATAAAAGCTGCTGGTCAGCGCATTGTCAATTGGACCAAAGTCCAATCTGTCCTACAAGGACCAAAGGAACATCCCTCGGACTATTATACCAGGCTTGTATCCGCTATTAAAACATGGGGAGGAATAGACCCGGAGAACTCCCAGCATGAAGTCATTGTAAAGGGCTTCTTCAAAGATCAAGCCAACCCAGATATTAGAAAAGCTCTCAACCTCCAAATTGGCTATGAAGGGAAAAGTATAAGCGAGATTCTGTCGATAGCCAAGTCTGTCTATAACACCCAGGATGAGAGAAAGTGGAAAGAATCTAGGCAAGAGAGCGAACATGTGCTGGCCCTGAGCATGGAACCCAACCCCTACCAGGGTAGGGGCACCGGGAGAGGAAGAGAGTCCCAGGGAGGAGGACCCCCTAGCGCACTCAGACCATGGGGCCCCACTACGGAGGATGCTATAATTGCCAAGAAGAAGGGCACATAAAAAAGTTCTGCCCATACCTCAACACAGGAGCCTATGGAGGACAGGAATTCAGGTCTCCTTATGAGAGAAATAACAGCTATGCCCCTTTCCCAACCCGTCCTAATACAACCCAGGGATATGGGGGCCAACCTACTGCATTCTATGGTCCGCAAGCACCTCCACTCCCACCATCCCAGAACCACCGGCCCGAACAGAACTTGAGATTTCAAATGGCCACCTTAAATCCACCCAACTCCCATCAGACCAACGCTACTGCTCCACCCATGCACCCACCAGAATACCCACCTCCTCCTCACGACATAATGATGTGAGATGGAGAGCCTTATTGACAATTAAGAGGGGATCCCGACCAAACCCAAGCCATCTGCCCCGTCCTTGCGCTATCACCGGAAGACCCGATTTGCATCCCTATGAACGTTTACTAGATACGGGAGCCACATATTCAACTTTAGCAAATAGCCACCTGGAACCTGGATCAGAGACTAGAAAGGTCATGGGGCTGGACGGGATGCCCCACACTTGTCCGCTCTTCCACCCAGCTATTTTTTTTTTTATATATAATATTTTATTTTCCACATTCAATAAACAAAAAAAAAGAACAAATCGACAAACACATCAAAAGGAAAAAAGCAAAGGAAAAACAATACATACATTATACAAAAACATAAAGAAAAATAAAAACGGTAAGAATAAAAGAGTTAAAAACAAATATTGTATCATTATATTCTTCAGCATTAACTTAGGTCTGCGACTTCCCCATGCCTTCCCACTCTGTATTCTAGGTCTTATATTCTGGTAGTAAACTCTTTCCCTCTGGCGTATCTTTGGTTCAGATTAATATTATTATCTTATTTATCCTTACATTTCCCTATGTCATATTAAATATACTTTCTTTAACATTGTCATTTTTATAATAACATTCTTTTACATTCAATCTGATAACCTCAAACGTTCGTAATTTTATAATGCTTCTGTAAATAGTCTTTAAATTTCCTCCAGTCTTCCTTCACCATCTCTTCTCCCTGGTCTCTGATTCTGCCGGTCATTTCTGCAAGTTCCATATAGTCGATGAGCTTCATTTGCCATTCTTCCAGCGTGGGTAGATCTTGCGTCTTCCAATATTGCGCGATGAGTATTCTTGCTGCTGTTGTAGCGTACATAAAAAAAGTTCTATCCTTCACTTGAACCTGTTGGTTTACCATACCCAGGAGAACGCTCTTCCACCCAGCTAAGGTCATTCCCCTGCTGGTGGAACACACCTTACTCTTAACTAGCAGCCCAGTAAACCTTCTTGGCAGAGACTTACTTTGCAAATTAAATGCCACAATAAAGTGTTCGGGAGATGGCATATATCTATACATGCCTGAAGAGTCCGTCCCCACCTTCCAAGGAATAGTGCAAGATGCTAAATTGGAACGCCAATTTCAGGACCTCCCTCCTGATCTAGAGAATGAAATGCCCCCTTGGCTATGGGGTACTGAGTCCACTTCAGTAGGACTTCTAAAATTGGCTACCCTAGTTAAGATTACTTACAGAACAGACCTTCCTTTCCCTTGCACTAAACAATACCCTTTACCAAAGAAAGCCATAGAAGAATTGACGCCTATTGTCAGGGGTTCAGGAGCAGAGGCACAGGAGAGGGAGGAAATGGAGAGCGAAGGGGAGGAGTCCAAAGGAAATGTCAGCGATGACAGCAATCCGAGGTCTCTGAGTCTGTCCAGTGAATCAGAGGATTCACAAAAAGGGGCTCCCATGGTCAGGGCAAGGGGAGTACCCAGGGGGGCACTTCAGGGAGAAGGGGCCAGAGGGGACTCAGAGAGCAGCAGCTGGAAATCTGGACCAGCGTCCACACCAGAGGGAAGTAGGGGGGAGGAGTCACAGGCATCGGGATCAGGCGGCGCGCTACCAGCGGGAGAACACGAGGCAGGAGTGACCACGCCTCCGTCAGGGAGCGAGGAAACGGTTAAGAGGAAGGTTAGACGCGCGCGCGCGCCAAGTTCAAATGTACAGGAAGGCGGCACAGTTGGCAGCCCGGGTAGGGAGCCAAGTCCTAAAGCCCGCCGAAGAGAGCGGGAGGAGTCAGGAGGGTCAACGTCTGCGTCAGAGGAGTCCAGGAGGGAGGAGACCCCGGGGGGCAGCAGGACCCAGAGGAGAAAGGAGAGAAGGGAGAGGTGGAGTAAGATTAGAGTCTTAAACTGGTGTACAGGGGGCGGAGATTCAGACGGAGCTTCGCCGGTCTAGACTCTAGACGTAGAGCTGGGGCGCTGAGGCTTGGAAATGGAAACTATTCTTCAATAAAGACTTTGATACTTTACTACCGGCTAGCGTTGGTCCTTTGTGAGCTGGGACCAGGAGCCAGCTCTGACAGTAAGCTCCGTCTCCTGAGTTTTGGCACCAAGAACCTCGCCACGTGAGTCGACGCAGCGAGGGCAGAGGAGGGGTGCTTCGAGAGCTCACACGAATCGGGCAAGATGACTCCAGAACAGCAACTGACAGAACTGCGAAATGCAGTAACTCAACTCAACGCGGAGGTACGGGCCTCCAAGAAAAGGGAAGAGGAAATGGATGCCGCCTGCAGAGATCTCCGAACCAGGTTGGAAACGCTCACTACACTGGGGCAAATGGGACCCAAGTCAGAGGGCATTGGCTTGGGGAGAAGGGGAGGCAGTCTGGTATCTCATTTCGACGGGAGTTTACAGCAGTACCCCAACTTCAGAGCCGACCTGCTGTTTGCGCTGGATCTGCTAGGAAAAGACTTTAGAGATGAGAGAGAGAAAGTGGGGTTTATCTTGTCCCATTTGCATGGGGAGGCCAAAACGTGGCTGAGGAATTTATGGAGAGATAATGATCCGGCGCTCCAAGATGCGAAGGCTTTCATTAAAGCAATGGATTCGTGTTTTTTATCAAAGATAGACATCGACATTGCCAGAAGAGACATACACGGGCTTAAACAAGGCAGAGCCAGTGTGAGGCAGTACCATGCACGCTTTTTTGGCTTAGTTCATGCACTGGGATGGGAGAAAGATTCTGCTCCAGTGAGAGACCTCTTTTGGGAAGGCTTGAATGCAGATGTAAAAGCTGAGATTGCAAGGGGAGAGAGGCCAAAGGACACTCAGCAAGTGGTCCAGAGGGCGCTGGAGATTGGGGTGCGCCTGGAGGAACGTCCTTGGAACAGAGAAGAAGGACGTTGGGGAAGGGCGCCAGCCAGAGCACCTCCCTTCTCTCCCAAAGATGCAACGCGTGCGCAATCCACACCCTCGCAGGGAGGGGGAGAAGAACCGATGGAGATCGGAGGTGCCAGGGCTCAGTCAGCTACCAGAGCCCTAACACCGGGAGCAGTCAAAACGAAGCCTCCTAGAGGGAACAGGAAGTGCTACATCTGCGAGAGTGCTCAGCACATGGCGAAAGAGTGTCCCCAGAGGCTCCACAAGCACACTGCAGCCTCGGCAACAGTCACAGAAGCAACTCAACAGAGAACACCGCAACAGGGAAACGACGGAGTCTGGCTGGAGGAAGAGGCACTGGGGTCCAGCCAGACAAGTCAATGAAGCAATCCCCAGCAATTTTGCAGCCCACAGACCCCCTCCCACCCAAACCAGTGGTGCAGCTTACAGCGTCTCTCCAACTGCCCAATGGACGCACTCTGGAAGTGCCGATCACCATTGACTCCGGCAGCAACGCCGACTTTATAGGACTGGATTTCATTCAGCAGCACAATATACCACTACTACCAGCCACGCTGCCCCTGAAGGTTGTCACGGTGGATGGCAGAGACTTGTTGGGGGGGCAGGTGGTGCAACAAACGCAGCCAATGGTGATGCGGATTGGAAATCACCGAGAAGTCATCAGCTTCAATGTCACCCACCTGTCGGACACGCCTGTAGTCTTGGGCATGAGTTGGCTGCACAGGCACAGCCCAGCATTGGCGTGGTACCAGCGCCAACTGACCTTCGGCTCCTCCTATTGCGTGGAACATTGCATCCTACCTAGCCCGGAAGAGGGAGGGGAAGACCCGCAGCTGCAATTAGGCACGCTGCAAGCAGTGCCACACAAGTACGCAGCGTTTTTGGAGGTTTTCTGCGAGAAGGAAGCGGACAAGCTGCCTCCCCACAGGCCCTATGACTGCAAGATTGACCTCCTGCCAGGGGCGACGCTGCCAACCGGGAAACTGTATTCAATGTCTGAAGACGAGCTGCAGGAACTCAGGGAGTTCATAGACCTCAACATGAAGCGCGGTTTCATCCGGGAGTCGAGGGCAGTGGGGGGCAGTCCTGTATTCTTTGTGAAGAAAAAGGACACGCCCCAAAAGAGGCTTGTAGTTGATTTCAGGCTCTTAAATTCCAAGACCAAGCCCACGGCCTTTCCCATGCCCAAAATAGATGACCTGCTCGCAACGGTGAGGAAAGGACGCGTTTTCACAAAGTTGGATCTGCTAGGGGCGTACAACCTGATTCGCATACGGGAGGGCGACGAGTGGAAGACTGCCATGTTCACGCCCCTGGGCACCTATGAATACAGAGTTATGCCCTTTGGTTTACAAAATGGCTCTCACTGTTTTCAAGCCTTCATGCATCACGTCCTGGCGGGTCTCCTCTACAAGAAATGCGTCTGCTTCTTGGACGACATCCTGATATTCTCAGAATCAGAGGAGACCCACGAGGGAGACGTCAAGGAGGTTCTGCAGAGACTGCAGGAGCATCGGCTGTACGCCAAGCTGGAAAAGTGTCAGTTCGACAGGAAGGAGGTGGATTTCCTGGGTTACAAGTTGTCGGACAAAGGGCTCGCCATGGACAGCGCCAAGGTTCGCGCAGTGTTGGACTGGAAGAGCCCGCGCAATCGGAAGGAGGTCCAGCGGTTTGTGGGTTTCGCCAACTTTTACCGCAAGTTCATCAAGGGGTTCGCGATGCAGACAGCGGCCATTACCGACACGCTCAGCTCCAAGAAGAAGAAGTTCATCTGGACGGAGCAAGCGGAGCAGTCCTTCCAGAACCTTAAGCGTCTCTTCTCGTCCGAAGAGCAGCTACTGCATGTGAATCCCAGCAGACCAATGAGGGTTGAAACGGACGCCTCAGACAGAGCCGTGGGCGCAGTACTGTTGCAGCAGGACCCGCATGGGGACTGGAGACCGTGTGCCTTCTACTCTAGGAAGCTCAGCAAGTCAGAGCAGAACTACACCATCTGGGACAGGGAGTTGCTGGCCATTCATGCAGCATTCAAGGCGTGGCGGCACTTCCTCATCGGAGCCAAACACACAGTGCAGGTTCGCACGGATCATAAGAACCTGGAGTACTGGCGTACGGCAAGGTTCCTGAACCAGCGGCACATCAGATGGGCGGAGTTCTTTGCGGATTTCGACTTCAGGATAGAGTACATCCCAGGCGACAACAACATCATGGCAGATGCACTGTCCAGAAAGCCGCAATACCTCGAAGAGGCGGCACCAGCAGCGGCCAAGCACATTTTCGCACCGAAAGCGTGGGCGTGCGCTTCAGCAACCGTGGACCTGGATGCGGTCCGTCGAGCGCTGCAGGAGGACCCCTTCGCACAAGCCAAAATGGAGGAGGTGCACAAAGGCACGGTGAAGGACGACGAGTTCCAAATACGTGATGGATTGCTCATCCGCAGAGGGGCACTCTATGTACCGGGAGACGACCTCCGCGCGAAAGTACTGCAGCAGTTGCACGACGCACCCACCGCCGGGCACTTTGGCAAAGAGAAGACGGCAGAATTAGTTGCCAGAGATTTTTGGTGGCCCAAGATGCGGGGGGAAGTCGCGGAGTACGTCTCGAGGTGCGACACCTGCCAAAGGGCCAAGTCAGTGCACAAACCTCCGGCGGGACTGCTCGAACCGCTGCAGACACCGAGCGAACCGTGGGAGAGGGTGGCCCTGGACTTTGTCACGGATTTACCCAGCTCGAGGGGTAAAACGGCAGTGCTAGTGGTGGTGGACATGTTCACCAAAATGGCCCACTTCATTCCGTGTGCGAAGGTGGCCACGGCGGAACAGACCGCCAGACTGTTCATAGACCACGTCTTCAGGGTGCACGGTCTGCCACGGTCGATCTTGTCCGACAGGGGGCGACAGTTCATCTCGAACTTCTGGCAGAAGCTGATGGGTTTCCTGAACGTCAAGATCAACCTAGCGTCGGCGAGACACCCGCAAAACAACGGACAAGCGGAGCGCGTCAACGCCATCATGCAGCAGTACCTGAGATGCTATGCAAATCAGCAGCCGGCAACATGGGTGGACTACCTGCCGCTCGCTGAGTTCGCCTACAACAACACGAAGCACGTGTCCACGGGGGTGACACCGTTCTTCGCCAACAACGGGAGGCATCCCAGAACCTTCCCGGGATTAGAGAGACTGGGGGAGGGGGAGCCACAGGCAGCGGAAGTCTTAGCGTCAGAATTGCAGGAAGTTCACGAACAGCTTAGGAGGCAGTTAGAACTTGCAAAGCACGCATACAAACTGCAGGCTGACAAGCACAGAAGGGTCGGGGAGGACATACAGGTGGGAGACTGGGTGTGGTTAGCGGCCCAAGCAGTGCCGACCAGATCATTAGCGAAGAAGAAACTCGGACATAAGCAGCTAGGACCTTACCAAGTTGAGGCACAGATCAATCCAGTGGCCTTCCGGTTGACACTTCCGGAGGGATCCAGAATGCACCCAGTGTTCCATAGGTCAGTGCTCACGCCCTACAAAGCACCTCACCGATTTCAGGCGCAGGGCACGGCACCAGACCAGTATAGGGAGACGCCCCCAAAGAGGGAGTCGCCAAGAGGGGAGCCCATCAACCAGGTCACAGAGATTTTAGACTCGAGATGGGGGAAGAGGGAGTAGAATATTTTCTCGCCAGCGAAGGTACCCCGGCCAGCGCCAACCGTTGGGTGCCGGACTATGCCCTGGACGAGCCTCTTCTCAAGGAGGAGTTTCATGCCTTGTTCCCACACAGGCCCATGCCAGCCGAGTATTTCGACGACTGGCTTTTCACACCCACGCTTTCAACCAGCACATTCCAGGGGTTCACCTCGGACGAAGAACCGGCAATAGAAACACGTTCCCCGGAGGGATCGCCCTCGGGGTTTGCCTCAGACCGCTCGTTTTGGTGGGACGATCGACCAGAGGAGCGGTGGAGCAGGAGGTGGCTGGGGGGTCCTTGGCAGGCAACGGACCCAGAGGTGACAGAGGGAGAGATGGACATGGACGTGCTGGGGGAGGACGTTGGGTTCGAGCACGGCGGCACAGAGATGGAAGCAGAGGAAATCGAGGTCGGCGAGAGCACGGAGGACGAGCCGGACTTATCCGGCTGGATGCACGCCACGGGGGACGAACTGTATCCACCATTCACCCCCACAACGACGGAGCACCCAGCACCCACACCTGAGGAAGGGGAGGGGGGAAGGGGGGGCTTCGAGGGGGGGATGGATGTCAGGGGTTCAGGAGCAGAGGCACAGGAGAGGGAGGAAATGGAGAGCGAAGGGGAGGAGTCCGAAGGAAATGTCAGCGATGACAGCGATCCGAGGTCTCTGAGTCTGTCCAGTGAATCAGAGGATTCACAAAAAGGGGCTCCCATGGTCAGGGCAAGGGGAGTACCCAGGGGGGCACTTCAGGAAGAAGGGGCCAGAGGGGACTCAGAGAGCAGCAGCTGGAAATCTGGACCAGCGTCCACACCAGAGGGAAGTAGGGGGGAGGAGTCACAGGCATCGGGATCAGGCGGCGCGCTACCAGCGGGAGAACATGAGGCAGGAGTGACCACGCCTCCGTCAGGGAGCGAGGAAACGGTTAAGAGGAAGGTTAAACGCGCGCGCGCGCCAAGTTCAAATGTACAGGAAGGCGGCACAGTTGGCAGCCCGGGTAGGGAGCCAAGTCCTAAAGCCCGCCGAAGAGAGCGGGAGGAGTCAGGAGGGTCAACGTCTGCGTCAGAGGAGTCCAGGAGGGAGGAGACCCCGTGGGGCAGCAGGACCCAGAGGAGAAAGGAGAGAAGGGAGAGGTGGAGTAAGATTAGAGTCTTAAACTGGTGTACAGGGGGCGGAGATTCAGACGGAGCTTCGCCGGTCTAGACTCTAGACGTAGAGCTGGGGCGCTGAGGCTTGGAAATGGAAACTATTCTTCAATAAAGACTTTGATACTTTACTACCGGCTAGCGTTGGTCCTTTGTGAGCTGGGACCAGGAGCCAGCTCTGACACCTATGATTGAGGATTTCCTTGAAAGGGGGATCCTGGTTCCTTGCGCGTCACCCTGTAACACCGCCGTACTCCCCATCAAAAAACCTTTGGGGGAAGGGGCCCCAGTTTGTTACCGTTTTGTTCAGGACCTGAGACTCGTCAACCAATTTGTGATACCACACCACCCAGTGGTGGGCAACCCAAATTCCCTTCTAAATGCAATCCTGGCAGGAACTACATGGTACAGCGCTGCAGATCTATGCTCTTCATTCTTCAGTATCCCTCTAGCCCCTGAGAGTCATTGAATCATAGAATAATAGAGTTGGAATAGACCACAAGTCCAACCCCCTGCCAAGCAGGAAAGGGACTCGATGGCCCTTGTGGTCTCTTCCAACTCTATGATTCTATGAGTCCAACCCCCTGCCAAGCAGGAAACACCATCAGAGCACTCCTGACGTATGGTTGTCAAGCCTCTGCTTAAAGACCTCCAAAGAAGGAGACTCCACCACACTCCTTGGCAGCAAATTCCGCTGTCGAACAGCTCTTACTGTCAGGAAGTTCTTCCTAATGTTTAGGTGGAATCTTCTTTCTTGTAGTTTGGATCCATTGCTCCATGTCCGCTTCTCTGGAGCAGCAGAAAACAACCTTTCCCCCTCCTCTATATGACATCCTTTTATATATTTGAACATGGCTATCATATCACCCCTTAACCTCCTCTTCTCCAGGCTAAACATGCCCAGCTCCCTTAGCCGTTCCTCATAAGGCATCGTTTCCAGGCCTTTGACCATTTTGGTTGCCCTCCTCTGGACACGTTCCAGTTTGTCAGTGTCCTTCTTGAACTGTGGTGCCCAGAACTGGACACAGTACTCCAGGTGAGGTCTGACCAGAGCAGAATACAGTGGCACTATTACTTCCCTTGATTTAGATGCTATACTCCTATTGATGTAGCCCAGAATTGCATTGGCTTTTTTAGCTGCCATGTCACACTGTTGGCTCATGTCAAGTTTGTGGTCAACCAAGACTCCTAGATCCTTTTCACATGTACCGCTCTCAAGCCAGGTGTCACCCATCTTGTATTTGTGCAATACTTTACATTTCTCCCTGTTAAAGTTCATCTTGTTTGTTTTGGCCCAGTTCTCTAATCTGTCAAGGTCGTTTTGAAGTGTGATCCTGTCCTCTGGGGTGTTAGCCACCCCTCCCAGTTTGGTGTCATCTGCAAATTTGATCAGGATGCCCTTGAGTCCATCATCCAAGTCGTTGATAAAGATGTTGAATAAGACCGGGCCCAAGACAGAACCCTGTGGCACCCCACTAGTCACTCTTCTCCAGGATGAAGAGGAACCATTGATGAGCAGCCTTTGGGTTCGGTCAGTCAGCCAGTTACAAATCCACTGAGTGGTAGCAGTCAGGACCGCATTTTACCAGCTTCTTTACAAGAATATAATGGGGCACCTTGTCAAATAACTTGCTGAAATCAAGGTAGGCTACATCCACTGCGTTCCCTTCATCTACCAGGCTTGTAATTCTGTCAAAAAACGAGATCAGGTTAGTCTGACATGACTTATTTTTCAGAAATCCATGCTGACTATTGGTGATCACAGCATTCCTTTCTAGGTGCTCACAGACTGTTTGCTTAATGATCTGCTCCAGAATCTTCCCTGGTATTGATGTCAGACTGACTGGGCGGTAATTATTTGGGTCCTCTCTTTTCCCCTTTTTGAAAATAGGGACAACATTTGCCCTCCTCCAGTCTGCTGGGACTTCGCCTGTTCTCCAGGAATTCTCAAAGATGACTGCCAGTGGTTCTGAGATCACATCTGCCAGTTCTTTTAATACTCTTGGATGCAGTTCATCTGGCCCTAGAGACTTGAATACATCTAAACTAGCCAAGTATTCTTGTACTATCTCCTTAGTTATTCTGGGCTGTGTTTCCTCTGCTGAATCATTTGCTCCAAATTCTTCAGGTCGGGCATTGTTTTCTTTATCGGAGAAGACTGAGGCAAAGAAGGCATTGAGGAGTTCAGCCCTTTCTGTGTCCCCTATTTGCATTTCACCATCTTCTCCTCTGAGTGACCCCACTGTTTCTTTGTTCTTCCTTTTGCTACGGACATACCCATAGAAGCCTTTTTTGTTGCTTTTAACCTCTCTAGCAAGCCTGAGTTCATTCTGTGCTTTAGCTTTTCTGACTTTGTATCTACACGTGCTGGCTATTTGTTTGAATTCCTCTTTGGTGGTTTCCCCCCTTTTCCATTTTTTGTACACATCCTTTTTTAAGCTTAACTCAGTTAAAAGTTCTTTAGATAGCCACCCTGGCTTCTTTAGGCACCTTCCATGTTTCCGTCTCATTGGTATTGCCTGAAGTTCTTTTACTATCTCCCTCTTAACAAACTCCCAGCCATCATGAACTCCCTTTCCTTTTAGTATTACTGTCCATGGGATCTCACCCAGCACTTCCCTAAGTTTTATGAAGTTGGCTTTCTTAAAGTCAAGAAATTGAGTCCTAGTATGCTTGGCTGCTCCTTTCCGCTGTATAGTAAACTTCAGAAGAGCATGATCACTCGCGCCTAATGATCCTTCCACTTCTACCCCACTAACCAGGTCATCAACATTGGTTAGGACCAGATCTAAAATTCTTCTTCGCCTTCACCTGGGGACCTAGTCAACTAACCTGGACCAGACTACCCCAGGGTTATGCGGAATCGCCCGCTATATTTTCTGCAATATTACACCAGGATTTACAGGATGTACATCTGCCTGGTCTACCTATCTGCTGTATGTAGATGACATTTTAATATGTTCTACCAGCGAGGAGGCATGTCAATTAGACACAGAACACCTCCTTCTGGAGCTAGCATATAAAGGACACGAGGTGTCCCCTAA
Organism: Podarcis tiliguerta; assembly: GCF_965153285.1. Classification (NCBI taxonomy): domain Eukaryota; kingdom Metazoa; phylum Chordata; class Lepidosauria; order Squamata; family Lacertidae; genus Podarcis; species Podarcis tiliguerta. The sequence continues at coordinate 42,669,760 of NC_139549.1, forward strand.
GAAGCTGCAATACTGCAAGCAGGAAGTAAAATACCTCGGACATATCCTGGGGATAGGCACCCGAAGCCTAGCAACTGACAGAATAGAGGCAGTCACCAAAATCCCCTCCCCAAAACAAAGAGACAATTGCCAGGCTTCCTTGGTATGGCAGGCTTCTGCCGAGCTTGGATTGCCGGCTACAGCGAAATAACTAAACCCCAGTCCACTATGACAAGCCAAGATCATCCTGATGAACTGGTTTGGGGAGAGGAAGCCTAGAACACCTTTGAACGCCTTAAGAGGGAATTACGATCTGCCCCCGCCTTGGGCCTCCTGGACTATCGCATCCCTTTCAACCTATTCATTCATGAACAAATGGGGGTAGCCTCAGGAGTTCTTACCCAGCCCTTCCGAGATCAAGAAAGGCCAGTGGCATATTACAGTCTACAACTCAATACTGCAAAGGGAGCAGTGAGTTGCTTGAGAGCCATTGCTGCCGCTGCACTCCTCCTTCAAAAGGCTCAAGAGACAGTGTTGGGACATAAGATCACAATCCATGTTCCCCACGTGGTCTCAACTCTTCTAACTCTAAGGGGCTGCCACCACTTCTTGAACCCATGTCTATACCATTATGAAGCCCTCCTGTTAACTCCATCCAATGTCACTATTAAACGCGTCAACTCCCTAAACCCAGCAACCCTACTACCCCTCCCAGATGATGGCACCCTGCACCATGATTGTACAAAGATAGTCTGCCAAGCTGAGAAACCCCGAGAAGATTTAGACCACCTCCCTCTAGAAAACCCTGATCTAATACTCTACACAGACGGCAATTCCAAAGTCATAAACGGGGAAAGGAAGACTGGATATGCCATAGTCTCTGACTTCGAAGTCTTAGAAGCCAACCCTATAAACCCTCAATATAGTGCCCAGATGGCAGAGTTAATTGCCCTCATAAGGGCTTGTGAGCTTAGTGAAGGAAGAAGGACAACCATCTACACTGACAGCAAATATTGCTTCGGACTAGTACACACAACTAGCACACACAACTGGCCAGATATGGCTCCAAAGGGGCTTCCTGACCGCAGCTGGTTCTCAGATCTCCCACGCAGCCCTAGTGGAAAGGTTACTAACAGCCATCCACATGCCCAAAGCAATAGCCGTCGCCCATTGCAAAGCACATACAAAGGGGAGGGACTCAGTCTCCAAAGGTAACAGGCAAGCCAACAAGGCAGCCCAAATGGCCTCACTACACCCCCCAGAGGACGAGACTGAGTTCCAAGGTATACAACTCCCTGCCGACATTGACTTCAAACAAATGTACCAATCGGCCACTGAAGAGGAAAAAACAATGTGGGAATCCATGGGCGCCAACAAAACGGATGGCGTCTGGCTCCTCCCAGACGGCAGAACCGTCATGCCAAAAGCCTGGACTCCAAAATTTGTGAGGGTCCTCCACCAACAAACTCATTGGGGAAAGGGAAGACTAATAGACCATGTCCAAAGGTGCTGGTATGCTCCAGGGATAGCGGCTGCAGCCATAGCAGCCTCAAAGAATTGCATAACATGCCAAAACTTCAACCCCAAACGGGAGCCTAAAAGACCCCCAGGAGCCAGGCCTTGGGCTTTTGTTCCCTTTGAGAGTTTACAGCTGGATTTCATCGACTTACCCCAGTGTCAGGGGTTCAAACATGCCCTAATCATAGTGGACAAATTCTCCTCCTGGGTGGAGGGATTCCCTTGCAAGAAGGCAACCGCTTCAGTACTCGCCAGGGCCCTTTTACAAGATATCATTCCCCGGTATGGAGTACCCCATCAACTGGACAGTGACAGGGGAACCCACTTTACTGCAGAGGTAGTCCAACAGGTGGCCCGAGCTCCAAAGTGGGAACTCCATACACCCTACCACCCAGCCTCATCAGAACAAGTAGAGCGCATGAATCAAGTACAACTAGGGAAACTTTGTAGTACCACCAGACTAAAATGGGTAAATGCGCTCCCACTAGTTCTCCATAATATTTGGAGTGCCCCCACTGGGCCATTAAAATTGTCCCCCTTTGAACTTCTGTTTGGGAGACCCCCTCCCCCTGTTTATAACACTTTATTTCCCCTCTTGGAACTTGAGGTGGGGGAAGCAGAACTTACTAATTATGTCATTCAGCTCCAAAAACAGCTACAACATCTCCACAAGTATGCTGCCATAGAGGGACAGAATCTACCAATCAACGTCCCAGCACACTCCTTCCACCCGGGGGACTGGATCCTGGTTAAATTGTACCAGAAGCTGCCCCTTCAACCTGCCTGGGAGGGCCCGTACCAAGTACTTTTAACCTCGCCTACAGCTGTGAAGGTGCAAGGCACACTAGGTGCACACTAGGTGCAAGGCAACACCACCGCCCCAGGAGGTGCAGGAGAGCCAGGGAGAGGACTACATCTTTGATGCCCCGCCTGCCGCCGCAACCTTCTGCATCAATGAGGACGAGGACCAACAGACCAGACCAGATCGGGGTCAGGATCGGGCCCAACAGACCGGACCAGATCGGGGTCAGGATCGGGCCCAACAGACCGGACCAGATCAGGGTCAGGATCGAGCCCAACAGACCGGACCAGATACCACCTCCAAGCCCATCTGGACCTCCGAAGTTGTCCCGGACACAACTGCCATTAAACTACACCTCAAACGTGTTTGACAGCTCAACTGACAGCTCATTGCTTCATCATTTTCCTTCAGTGCACCGTTTGACAGCTCAACTGACAGCTCATCGCTTCATCATTTTCCTTCAGTGCTCCATTTGACAGCTCAACTGACAGATCCACTGACAGCTCATCGCTTAGTCGCTTTCCTTCAGCACTCCATTTGACAGCTCAGCTGACAGCTCCACTGACAGCTCATCGCTTAGTCGCTTTCCTTCAACGCTCCGTTTGACAGCTCAACTGACAGCTCCACTGACAGCTCACCACTTCATTGCTCAACTCCTTGTTTCCGAGCGCCAACCCAGCCCTCCGTTCATCCGGTTTACTACCCTGTTGCTGAACATGGAATTATTCCCCACCCTTTTTATCCTCTCCTCCCTGACCAGGATCTCTGCACTGGATTACAAACAAACTACCATTTCTTGGACTTTCACAGTATCAAATCTGGGGTGAAATCCAACCCTGACTGAATGGGGGACTTTGACTTCTGTCTCCCTGAGTCACTGACTCTGTTGCACCATTCATTAGTACCCAGACTTACCAATAACTAGTACTGGGAACTCTTTAAAGGTAAAGGTACCCCTGCCCGTACGGGCCAGTCTTGACAGACTCTAGGGTTGTGCGCCCATCTCACTCAAAGAGGCCAAGGGCCAGCGCTGTCCGGAGACACTTCCGGGTCACGTGGCCAGCGTGACATCGCTGCTCTGGCGAGCCAGAGCCGCACACGGAAACGCCGTTTACCTTCCCGCTAGTAAGCGGTCCCTATTTTATCTACTTGCACCCAGGGGTGCTTTCGAACTGCTAGGTTGGCAGGCGCTGGGACTGAACAGCGGGAGCGCACCCCGCCGGGGGGATTCGAACCGCCGACCTTTCGATCGGCAAGCCCTAGGCACTGAGGCTTTAACCCACAGCGCCAAAATCTCCAACGTATAGGGTCAGCCGTCCTCACTCTCAACCATCAGTATTACTGCCTGAGATGCAACAATGGGACTTACCTACTTTATGGCCAAGGAGAGATCTCTAGAAATCCGAACTGGACCAAAATCGAAGCCGGAGGGGCTACACACGTGTACACAGACTCACACCACCCTTCCGAAAATTTGATCTTTGGTTTCCAATGCCTTTTTATGACCCCTGAGCCACGAAAACCCTAACTACAAGGACTCCGCCTAAGGCGATTCTGTTGCGTATGGAACCTTGGACTCACTCACGACTGGAGAGGGGCAGAGTACCTGGAGGGTTGGCACCATCCTATACACCCCTCCCACACACCTGTGTGGGACAACGCCGGTCCTTTGAGATGTGGCGGGATTGCTAAGGACGGCTCCTGAATACCACTGACCCACTATACCCGGTTGGCATCGCGCCCCGGCAGCTTGGCACAGACCTCTCCTTCCCAGGAGAAGATCTCCTTTCATCCTAGGAGCAGAGCTCTTACATCAAACTTCTTAGCCAGGTGGCTAAAGAAACTCCCTACCTGAACTGTTGGATCTGTGCCCACGCACCCAGCCACCTCCAGCAAAGTCTTCCGCTAGTTCCAGTAGCCATAACACTGGAACAATACCATTCCAGAGATGTTGCCTCCTGGAACTTAACCGCTTTAAACCTTACCCACCAATATCTGTACCTCACTGGTCCCACCAAGGGACCCCTCTGTCGCCGCTTCACCGGAGAAGGGACCTCTATCAGAACTAGCACCTGCAATGTCAACCTCGAGATTCTAGCCACAGGACAAGTGACTGTCACTAACCCAACGCGTTCCCAGACCTTTCCAAACCTCACCCTTGCCTGGGCCAACGCAATCAGCCACCAACCCACTTGGAAGCCACAACACTTGGACCTTATGCTATTGCAGACCTTTGCATCTGGCAGAATGGAATCGTTCCTCAGTGGCTTGTTCTGGGTGTGCGGACACCGGGCATACACCTGGATAAGCCCACACATGTCTGGGTCCTGCTTTGTCGGATACATTGTCCCTGGGATTAGGGTGACCCCGCATCTACCCCCTGGGAGACAGAGGAATAAAAGGGAACCAAAGGACCTGTCAGATCTCTCTGACATCGCTGCCAATGGAGAGACTGTGGCTCGGGCACTGTTCCCTGCTTACGGAGCTGGATCTAACCACGTTGATATTCTCAGACTCACCGACATCCTCCTGAAGTTCATGCAAGAAGCCACTCAGATAACAGATTCTTTGGTATCTGAGTTCTCTGAGGTAGGTTACAAACGAGGATTGCTACAGACTTTTTATTGTCAAGTCAAGGGGGGACCTGTGCTTTGATAGGCGTCGAATGTTGCACATATGTGACTGACCAATCCTTGAACATCACCGGACACTTAAATAACATACACGAATTGGCAGGGAGGCTCAGTGACAATCAACACGAAGGACTGTCAGACTTTGATCTTTGGGGTTGGCTACCCAAATTAGCCAACCCCAAAGATTGTTGAAGGCTGGCTTCGACAACTACTCAAAGGGATCGTTTTGACCCTAAGCACCTAGGGTTTTAGACCGCCCCCCAACTGTCAATCACTGTGCTCTGCAGGAGAAGACCTGCTGCAGATACCCTCTTATTAAGAGGTCTGTTCTGCAAAATACAGGAGTCGGACCTTTAGTTTTGTGGCACCTGGCCTTTGGAATGCCCTTCCCTTGAATATTACATTTAGCCGTGATTCCTGCATTGCAGGAGCTTGGACTAGACGACTCTACAATTTTGTGATTCTATGACTGGAGAGGTGCCACCTCTTTTTGGTACCAGTCGGAGACCTTCCTCTTCCAACAAGCCTTTTAAAATTAGATATTTCCCAGTCTGCATCTCTACTGGAATGGTCTGTTTTTAAGAGGTTTTTATCATTTTATCACGTTTGCTGCCTTGGGCAACTTTGGGATATAAGTTTAATAAACAAAAAAACAAACAAACAAATACATTAATTAAAAAGTCCCTGACAAGAATACCACTGAATGCAGGAAGAGCAGAGGACTGGAGTTATAGGAACTAATTCATCTTTTTTTCTCTCAGTCCACTTCTATTTTTCTTTGATCCATTTTTAAATCTGTGAGTCCTTTGATTCCCTTTGGCAACAGAATCGATTTTTGGAGCAAAGGGTGAGCTGCTGGAAGAAGAGAGACAAGAGCTATTTATTTTTCCACTCCCAAACCTCTGAAAAATGTCAGATTTTGTGCAGACATGTGGATGCACTGTAAAGTGATTGAATGAAGCAGGATGTGCCTCACTAAATAGCTGGTCTTGAAGCAGCCTGGTATTCAGTTCTTCCAAACAGGCCAAGATTCTGCCTAGTGCAGATCTCATGGAGACCTCCTGTATGAAAGAGGCAAGAAACCCCACAGAGAACAAATGAGGACCTGGAAGAACCTTCAGAAGCACCACAAGGCAGCCTGAACCGCATTGGCTGTTCTTACCCCACCGAAAACCACCCTGACCACATTCTGAGCCCTCTCTTGATCCCTGATGCTCCCTCTCCGGACCTCAGGAGATGGCAGTGGACCCTGATGGGAAGCTCAGAGCTGCAATGCAGGTACTTGCTTGGCTGCCAGAAGGCACCATCACAAGGCATCTTTTGGGGAGCAAAGGTCTACTCAGCTCCTGTGCCCACAGCATACACTTAAAGCACTATGACACCACTCCAGACAGTCATGGCTTCCTGGGAGCTGTAGTTTGTTAAGGATGCTGAGAGCTGTCAGGAGATTCGTATCCCCCTCACAGAACTTCATTATTTTGCAGAGACAACACCCTTCCGTTGCCCGCAATATGGTAAAGATATAAACTAGGAAGTATCTGGCCTAGTCAAGCTACTTTCGCGAGAATCAAACTTTTCCTGATGTGACCTTGCTGGAAAAGATTATAACAGAGATGAACTCACCTACGTATGTCTGAAACTTCCTCTCCTACCCTCCCAGAGCTACAGTTCCCAGAGTAGCTATACAATCAATCCCTCTTCCCAGGAAACTCTGAGAACTGTAGTTCTGGGAGGGGTATAGGGGGCTCCTGACAATGCTCAGCACCCTTAACAGACTACAGCTCCCATAATCCTTTGGGGGAAACATGACTGTTTAAAGAGGTATCATAGTGCTTTAAAGGTATGACTTGAATGTGGCCTAAGCATTGGCCATGGACAGAATGGGCAGGTTGCATTCAACTGATGGCCACTGATAAGACCTTTCCCTTTTGCTGTAAAGAGCTGTCTGCAATGAGCTGGAGAAGAAGCAGAAGTCGCAACAGCAACCACCACCTTAGTAATAACCCATGAACTTTAGTGGTAATTTTACTATTGGAAACCAAGCTCCAACTATTCAAAATGCAAGGGAAATCTCCATGCAGTGTGTCACCCATAATCACCAAACTATCATGTGACAATTGCAGCAATAAAAAAGCAGGAACATGGGGATGCAATCACACTCTTTGCAATTCCCAAGTAATCTTCAAAAATCTGGAATGAAGCATTACAGAGCAATGAAGTGATCCTCTGTTTAGAAATCAACAAGCCACTGCTATCAAATGTTGCCTTAGACAGGGTATCAAAGGCTTGATTCCAGAACTGAACCCAGAGCCTCACAAAAATTCCTGGATATTTCATACTATCTTTAGGAAACTCTGGTATTAAGCATTTGGCAGGTGAAGGACATCATCCTAAGCAGTGAACTTTCCTAATTTTAAAATAATTATAGTTGATTAATGGTGGTGTGACATGCTACAGAGATGTATATAAATGCCCCCCCCCCAGCTGATTTAGCAACACCGCAGTCCCAAAGTGCTTAGAATCCAAAGTACATAAATCACCAGGATCTGCCTTTAGCTTAGAGCACATCTTTTAAAAAATTATGAAGAGCACCACCTTCTCCCTCCTTAATGGCCTCCCCACTCTCACTTTCTCTGCATTTAAATAAAGTCTTCACAAGCACGACTTCCACTGAAGATTCTTCTTGCTATAATTCAGACACAGCAACACCAAATCATAATCAGAAGAAAATAAAATACAGTTGCAAGGCCAGGCAGTGTTGATGACACCTGGGAGACTGATGGGTAGGAGCTGATAGAGGAGCCAGCAGTATCAGACTCAACTCTGTTCATTACCATAATAAAATGGTAATGAAGGCTGAGGGTGCAAATTCAAAATGGAGCCAGATGGATAAACAAGTGCATAGGCACAGTGGCAGAGCTTCATGCTCCGGCACTGAGGGCAGAGAGCAGGCGGGGGCAGGGCTGGCACGCGTCCTGGGGGAGCGGTATGCCGCCTGTGGGGGTGGGGCGCCCAATGTGGGTGGGGGGTCAACCACGATGGAACCCCACTGGGATTGCTCTGCTGGGGCGGTGCGCTCCCCCCGTCCCCTCTTCCTCCACCAGTGCATAGGCAGCACATGACTGCCTCTGGAACAGAAGCATTGCTTGTAGCCATCTCTGATAATACACTTTCATGATCCTTGTATGATTTTGCTATCCTCTTGGACTACTGTTGTGCTGAATATTTAGTCCACATTTTAATTTTAAGGGAGCCAAGGGGTGGCTGTGAGAGTCCCTTCTCTCATTCTAAAATGATCACCCCAGGGATTTGCATTCTGCAGCTTTCCTAGGCAACCACTCTTCAAAGCCCAGGGAAAGCCACAATAAGGGAACTCCTACTAGGAGGCATATTCAGATCAGGAAGTGTGAGCAGCCCTGGAGGCTGAGGGGTGTTGAGGAAATCATAGCATTGGAAGGGCCTCCCCAAGGGTCATCTAGTCCAACCCCCTGCAATGCAGGAATCTCAACTGAAGTATCCATGCCAGATGGCCATCCAACCTCTGTTTAAAAGCCTCCAAGGAGTCTGTTCCACTGTTAAATGGCTCTTATCTTCAGAACGTTCTTCCCAGTTTAATCAGAATGTCCTCTTTTGTTATTTGAATCTGTTGGTCTGGTACCACTCTCTGGAGCAGCAAAAAACAGGCTTGTTTCCATGAGGCAGCCCTCTACACTTCTATGGTTCTATGTAAGATAGCAAGTGGCTTAAAATTTGGCCAACTCTGCTTGCTGGCTCAGACAGAACACATATTGGAGGGTCTTGCACTTTCTCTGGCTCTCCTCCCACTCCAGGGATCTCCAAGAGCAGGCCTTGTGCAAGACCAGCATTATATGAAAACAGCAGCCTCTCAAGCAGAGAGGCTGAACTGAGATCCATAGACTTTCTGTAATGCTCCTAGAAGGATAGGCTAAAAGGGGGCAGGGAATTCAGACAAATGAGCCCAGGCAGATGGCTTGATTTTCTGAAATGCTGCACCATGCAGCCTACAAAGCAGAGATGAGAGACAGGGACATCTCCATCATCTCCTTTCTCAGGCTGCAGCAGATGGATCCAGCACAGCAGTCTCCTTGTAGAACCACCCAACCCAAAATGCCACCTTTGCCAGCTGTTAGTCTTACCTTTGCAAGCCCCTGCAGCACCCAGGTGGTAGATGGCGGCCAAAACTCGCCAGATGGCCTTCTGCTCCTCCACCACAATTCCCAGGATCTCCATGGCAGCCTGGAGCTGAGCAAATGCAGCTGAGGCCTTCTGCTTCTCTTCAGCCTTCAAGGAGAGAAAGGAACAGCCAGGTCTATGGCATGAGGGCATGGGTTGGGACCAGAGATACCAAGGTGCCTTCAGAAAGAATGGCAGCATACAAAGCACCCTTAAAAAGAACCCGACAGGGCCAGAACCTCTCCAAAATACATCACCTACATTGATTATTCTTAAACCAGCATGTGAACATAGGAAACTAAGAAAAACCTGCTGGGTCAGGCCAATGACCCATCTAATTCAGGATCCTGCTCTCACAGTGAATGCCCCAAAGGGAAACCCATAAGCAGGACCCAAGCTCAAGAGCCCTCTCCTCCCCTCCTGCAGCTTCCAGCCCCAGGTTGGCGAAGGTTCCAGTAGAAGGAACCCCCAAGCTACAGAACTGAATGAGAGATAGTGCCTAGGTTACTTCCCTTGTAAGGATGGTAGAATCTTTCAGTTTCAGTTTCTTAAGTCACAGGCAAAAATACACCATAAATAAGACATTGTGGGGGCCAGGCTTCTGCTGAGGGGGAGCAGAACCTCAGATAATTGAGTACTTTCAATGCTTTTCAATAATATGTTTGGATCTGCCCCTCCTTGGCTATACCCATGTCTTAAGTTTAGCTCTCCTCATTTCCATGTCACCTTTAAAATATTTTGCCACATTCCCACATCAGTTTTCAATTAAAAGAAAAAATCACCAGCATTTTTAGTGCAAATTTCTCATAACATGCACATAGTTTGTATGTATAACTTGCCTAATGTATTTTTGTAAAACAATTTAAATTAATGTAATACATTTCTGTTATTTCCCTAATACATGCATTTCTGGACACATGGCTTGACTGGAGGACAACCTTGCAAAATTCAGCAAGTGTGGATTTCAAACAATGGCTGCACTTCAGTACTCATTTTGTTTTGGGAAGTGCAAATTAAATAGGTTTGCCTTTAAATGCAAATTGAATCACATTTCTCCTCCATCCCTAGTCCCTTGTTGTGTTTGAGTGTGATCAACAGACAGAATTCAGTATGGCTGGGCTAAGCAGTTGGGAGGAGGTGCAATTCCTTATTCCTCCTCCCAATAAAAACATTACAAGTGGCAAGACTACCGGTATTTGGGGAGAGAAAATATTCTCATTACTAAATACGCTAGCTTTGTGTTCTCCTGGGGAGGTGGTGGTGGTGTCAAAGGCTGCCCCTGTCAGGAACAACCATGACTCTTCTGCACATGGTTGTGTGGAGGCAAACATGACCCCTCCAAGGCACCTACAATATATGGGTCTCCTCTTTTGCCTTATCCACTTTCCTGAAGAAAGGCTTTTACAAAGGGGGAGCCATTAAGATTCCAAAGAGAAAACTGGATAAAATAAAGGAAACCTGGCATCATTCATACAAGAGAAAAGGTTTGTGCATTTTCAGAAGATGTGCATAAAAGTTGAAAACCTAGAGGCAGAGATGACCCTACTTCAGAGCAGTAGATGGAAGTAGGGCTTCCATTTGATGAGCACCTACAGCTCTTGACCACAGACAAAGTTGCTGAAAGAGCACAGGGTGGTTAATCCTGCCATGTCTCTCCCACACTGGACATGACTGGGGTCATTCCCCAGCACTGGGCAGCTTTTTCTAATTTCAGAAAAGGTTCTCCGTTGCATCTCTGCATGATTGATTGTTGTTGAATTCCGTACTTCCAAGCAGTCTCTGCTAGGATGATTAATTCTAACTCTGGCAATTCTCTGCATTGTGATTACTGACTCAGATACATGGCCAGAATCACCAGTCCTCCTCCAGTGAGGTTGCCTGACGCCTCTCTGTATGTCATAGCTCTGTGCTTTTCTATACCCATTCAGAATGGATGAGTGACCGACAGGTGAGTGACTCTGACAGTCACAGGTGAGTGACAGAAACCCAAGGAAGGGGCTTCTCCAAGTAATTCCTACTTAAATGTATTTGAAAAGTAAACCTTTTCAATAGTGTTTCCAGTTCTAATTAAGACATGCTCTTGGCTACCAAACATTTGAGACTTGAGATCTTGAAGCTTTCAAAGGGGAGTGTGTTTGGCTCAAAGCAACTTTCTGAAACACTACAGCTGAAATAGACAGAAGGGCTGAGCATCCGCTGAGGACAGCAGAAAATCCCATTAACCAGCAAGTCCCAGAACTCTTTCAGACATCTAAGGGCCCCTCCCCATTCAACTTCAACAGACAGCATGTGTCACCAGATCAGAGAACACACAGCAAAGCTCCAATCTGTCACAGTCCTCCTCAGTGCTTCCTTGGAGTAGAGCCTCTGGCTGTGAGGAAGACCATTTCATTGGGAATCCTGTTTTGCTAAGGTTTTTTGTGTGTGTTTATTTTTTTGAGCCGTTCTTTGAAGTGTTGCTTTTAAAGCAGGGTGAAAACAATCACTTGAGAGGATTGTTCTGATTATGAAACAAACTTCAGAACATGGTTTGAAAAGAAGCGTGATTCCTGGCTTGGCACTCACTCCAGCTACTTTCAGTGACACACCTCTGTTTTGTTTTGGGGGTTGAGAGCATTGCCTCCTGAAAGACCCGATGCCTCACTCCTCCAGATTTGCAGGTTAGTTGGCTGTGTGCCTTTGGCAGTAGAGGCATAGACACAAGCAGCAAGGCTCCTCTCTAAATCTCTGCCACTGGGTGGCTTCCAATGAATAATAATGTAAGAACCAAAGAATAGTCTGCTGGAACAGGCCCACCTGCTAAAACATGGCCCACCTAGTCCAGAATCCTGTTCTCATAGTGGCCAACCAGATGACAATGGGAAACCCACAAGCATGGCTGCTTCTGACTGTGAAGGCAGAACAAGGCCCTCTCCTCCATAAATTTGTCGAATCCACTTTTAAAGCCATCCAAATTGGTGACCATGTCCCACCACTGCCTCCTGTGGAAACTTCAGTTGGGGTGGGGGTCAGGACAGTATCTGGGAAAGGGAGACCTACAATAGCTGGGAGTGCTCACCCCTTCCCCCATCTTCCCTGCCTGCCTAAGAGAGCCACTGTAACCCTCTTCATGTGTCCTTGTAGTTTGCCTTCCATTCTTGCACATTTCTCTACAGCCAAGCAAGGAAAAGTGCAAGGACACAGCCTTTCAGGGGGATTCTTCATGCAGTGGTGCTTAGAGTCTGCCTCCCCCACTGCAGTGTCCCTCCAGACACACAAAATCCTCCACTCAGTGTTTCTGCACAAGTCAGCAGAATGAATCGGGCTCTGGTGGAAAGTGCTAACAGCACAAGTTCAAGGTGGGTCGCCCAGCCCAGACACACAGAGGGTGTTGACAGCAGCAGACTCAATGATAACAGAAAAAAACTAAAGGAGTCCTGGCACAAGCCAGTCATTTCACTCCGTAGGGAAGCTCAAAGCAGCTCTGGCATAAATGGGATGCAGATTGGAGCCTACATTGGCCAAAGTGCATATTTGCATCACTAATCTCTCACCTTCCCTATTTCTTCCCTGTGAACAATCAAGACGCTGACATCAAATGTGCCAGGGAGACAATTAAAATCTTCACATGTGAAAAAAACAAACCAGATGTCAGGAACCAGACTGAAGGGTATTGCTCTGAGGAAGAATGGTGTGAGCCCCCTCTCCCTCTGCGCAAGGGCCTAATCCTGAAGCTCCTCTGGAGCAGGAGGATAGTATCGACCCAGAGCAATGGTTCATGGAAGGACACAGTTCGGGAACTGACAGTTGGACGGAGCTGGGAGAAGAGCAACCAAGGGGAGAGGAACGGGAAGAGAGAGAGCTGTTTGAATCTCCTTTACTAGAAAGTGTGCTTCCCATGAGCCCGAGAGCCAGGCCACCAGATAGGGCAGCCTCTCAGAAGGCTCAGTGGTGAAGGGATCACGTGGTGAGGAGACAGGAAGATGGAAGTAACTAGAGGGAAGTGGTAGAAACTTAATTGGGAGCACCTGCACAATAAGAATGGACGCTATGTTTGTGCTGTGTTCAAAAAACCTCTCTACTGCGGCAAAAGACTGCTTTCGCTTCATGCTGTTATCCACAGAGAGGGGGAAAGTAAGCCTCGCCTGGCAGCCTGACACTACCTGAAACTTGAATTCTCCAAATCTGCAACTGACACTGGCCTGTTCAGACATAGAATCACAGAACTGGAGAGTTGGAAGGGAGCCCCAAGGGTCCTCTAATGCAACCCCCTGCAATGCAGGAATCTCAGCTAAAGCATCCATAACAGATGACCATCCAACCTCTGTTTAAAAACCTCCAAGGAAGAAGAGTCCACTACCTGCCAAGGAAGAACATTCCAGTGTTGAACAGCTCTTCTGTCAGAAAGTTCTTCCTGATGTTTAGTTGGAATCTCCTTTAATGTAACTTGAAGCCATTGGTTTGAGTCCTACCCTCCAGAGTAGGAGAAAACAAGCTTGCTCCATCTTCCATGAGACAGCCCTTGAGATATTTGAAGATGGCTATGAAATCTCTGTCTCCTCTTTTCTAGGCTAAGAATACCCAGCTCCTTCAACCGTTCCTCATAAGGCTTGGTTTCCAGACCCTTAATCATCTTGGTTGCCCGTCTCTGCACACTTTCCAGCTTGTCAACGTCCTTCTTAAATTGTGGTGCCCAGAATTGGACACAGTATTCCAGGTGTGGTTTCACCAATGCAGAATAGAGTGGGACTATTACTTCCCTTGATTGGGACACTCTACTGTTGATGCAGCCTACGATGGCATTAGCTTTCTTTCTTTTTTGCAGCTGCATCACACTGTTGACTGATGTTAAGTTCCTTTCACATTTACTGCTAGTAAGCCAGGTGACCCCCATTTATGCATCTGGTTTTTCCTGCCTAAGTGGAGAACCTTACATTTGTCCCTATTGAAATTCATTTTGTTAGCCTGGGCCCCGTTCTCCAATCTATTAAGGTCATTTTGAATCCCAGTTCTTTCTTCTGCGGCATTAGCCACCCCTCTCAGGGGATGCTCATCAAATGTGCAATCTGCACATTTGATGAGCATCCCCTCAATTCCTTCATCCAAGTCATTTATAAAGACATTGAACAACAGTCCCAAGACAGAACCCTGCAGCACCCAACTTGTAACATTTTTTCAGGATGAAGAGGAACCATTAACGAGTTCTCTTTGGGTTAGGTCAGTACTGGTGTACGGAGGGGGGCGGGGGGAGCGCATCACACCAGGTACCATTTGGGGAAAGGGTGCCATCATGGCCGCCACACCCTGGGACATGCGCCACATGCCATGCAACCTCGGGACATGCGCCAGCCACGCCCCCGTCTGTTCTCCAGTCCGGGGGTTGCAGCATGTTGCTCCACCACTGACTGTGGGTGAGGACCAGGTCCAAGATAGATGATTCCCTTGTTGCTTCTTCCAACTTCTGGGAAATGAAATTGTCAGCTAGATAATGGAGGAATATGTTGGACCTTACATGAAACCCATCTGCAATCCATTTTTCCCAAGCTCACAAACTTCAAATGCAGAAAACATCACCTTAAATGTTTTCAGACCTGGAACCCACGCTTATTTCTTTATAAGAATATTTTTAAACTACCAACTCATTTTTAGAAATTGATGTGGTATAGCTTTCATTCAAACATGAATTTCATTCAAACATGAATTTCATTCAAACATGAATTTGTGGACTCTTAGCTGGTCCCAGGACAGTTGTTGTGAGCCACCTTCTGTCAGCTGTGGCCGCAGACCCACCCACTGAAGATCCAAGCTTTGGCCCAAGTGTTCTGGAATAGAATTCCCATCAGCCCCAGCATCATATGGCCATGCTGACAGGGGCAGATGAGAGCTGCAGTCGAAAACATCTGGAGAGCACCAGTTGTGGTGGGAGGATGCTACTTATCACAGAAGACCTTCCCATTAGGAAGCACCATAGCTCCGTGACCGAGTATCTGCATTGCAAACAGAAGCTCCCAGGTTTAATGCCCAGCATCTCCAGGTAGGGTTGGGAGAGAATCTTGCCTGAAACCTTAGAGCAGGAATCCCCAAACTACAGCCCGCAGGCTGGATGTGTTCTGCCATGGTCCTGGATCCGGCCTGCCCGAGGTCAGGAGAGGAAGATCCCCAGAGTTGCTGGAGGATGGATGCTTGCAGGGAAGCTCGCCAGCCTCGTCCGCAGGTTTGGCTTGCCTTCCGCTGTGCATGGGGGCATGAAAGGCCTGCAAATAGACTGGGCCATGGGAGTGAGGGAGATCCATGTGTAGGCTGGGTTGTAGGGACGAACATTGGTGATATTGACCATCTCATTAGCCAAAAGCAGGCCCATACTTCCCATTGAAATACTTATAAGTTTATGTTGATTAAAATTGTTCTTCATTTCAAATATTGTATTGTTTTTCCTGTTTTTTGTGCACTACAAATAAAATATGTGTAGTGTGCATAGGAATTTGTTCATATTTTTTTCAAACTATAGTCCAGCCCTGAGGGACAGTGAGCCGGCCCCCTGTTTAAAAAGTTTGGGGACCCCTGCCTTAGAGAGCTGCTAGAGCTGCTGCCAGTCAGTGTAGACAATACTGAGCTTGGTGGACCAATGGTCTGACTTCTGAGAAATGCAGTGCAAAGCTAAGTGT
Organism: Podarcis tiliguerta; assembly: GCF_965153285.1. NCBI lineage: Eukaryota > Metazoa > Chordata > Lepidosauria > Squamata > Lacertidae > Podarcis > Podarcis tiliguerta. The sequence continues at coordinate 42,685,530 of NC_139549.1, forward strand.
GGATGAGCCCTCCATGTAAGGCTGCTTCCAATGTTCCCTTCCCTAAATTGCTGGCACCATTTCCAGGACCTGGAGAGGAAATGGGTGTTTCTCCATATGTTCCAACCACCATCTCCTGCTGACTGGGGAGCAGGATTTCACTCTGTAGATTCAGCACATTCACACGCAAGAGTAAGTACATTTAAGTGCATGGAAATGCATGTCCATTTGCTTCTATGCTTACATAGCATAGAATACTGCTCCCAAACAGGCCTGGCTTATATAATGAAAGAGCCGGACAGAACACAGCACACTAGAGAAATGTTATACTGCGCAATTGGGGGAAAGGAGTGCTCTGGACCAAATCCGATCCAGGATTTAAAAATATCCCTCTTTCTTCACCTTCTGAGGATGGCAGTGGCGACCGCCTAGGCTTTGTCTACAGGGTGGGAGCCAATATTACAGTGGGCAGGGGGGTGGGAATTCCCATTTGCATGCAGAAGTTTGCCCCCTAGAAGGGTCTGTAGTTTATGGGGGTCTCTCAATTCGTAGGTGTCATAAATGAGCCAGCCCTCAAGGGAAGTTTGCAGCTCCCAGTGAAGAAAGGAACCAGGAAAAGTGAGGGTTAATTGCAAGACAGGAGGATTATAGACCATAGCGAACTCCCCCTCCCTTAGGAATGCCAACTGATAGCATTTCGGAAAGTTGGCAGCAGTGCCAGTGCGCCAGTGAAGGATAAAATGCAGGAGCTAGAAATGGAAGCAGCTCAGAGAGTCATTGAATAGAATCATAGATTCTATGAAAGACCACGGAAGTATACTCTCAGAGAATGAGGAAGGGGTGGGAGCTGACCCCCTTAGCCCACGGTCTAGGCATATGGGGGGGGGTCTTCAAGACAGAATACGTCACAAGAGGAAGTTAAGCTGTTTCTGGTCTCACCAGAAACACCCTCCTTAGAAGGGACATCTTTGATTTATGAACGGACGGCTGTGATCACCACTCCAGTGAACTTTGTTTTTGCAATAAATCTTTTTTTAAAAAATTAACTACACTCGTTTGTTATCAAGACTCCCTGACAGTGGGGCTGCTGAAGGGACAAGACTTCTGTCAGAATCCTTGGAGAGTCACTGACTGTGACAAATACAGGACAGAATAGAAAACATCCTACAGCCCTACTTCTGAGGCAAGATTGACGGCAAGAGGTGAGAGGGCTTTTTCCACGGTGGTGCCCTGCCTATGGAACTCCCGGCCTCAGGAGGTCAAGTCATCTTACTTTTTCTTTGCATCACACATGCAATTGGGGAGAACAAAATCCTTTCTAACTAAATAAAACCTGACCCTGTAGAAGCCAGCTACTTGGATCCAAGCATTTGGTCTTTCACCAACAGAAAGAGGGATGCCACTGGCTGGGAGTGGGAACATTGGAAGCCGCCTTATATGAAGTGAGCCCCTTGACTGGCAGCAACACCTCTCCAGGGTATGCATAGGTATGTACACTCCAGGTTTCTTGGGTAACCAGCCCATAAACAGATGCATTTGACAATGCATATAACTGTATGAATAGGCACATCAAATTATGCTGCAAAGATATCATGCAGGATTTGATTCTAGGAAGGACCAGGCACTTCAGGGCCCATGAGCAAAGGCCTGGGACTCGAGCTACCCACTGACAAAGCCCCTGGACCCAGCTGACCAGGGATCAAATCCTGATTCAGCCATGAAGCTCACTAGGTATCCTTGGACCAGTCACCGCCTCTCAGCCTAGCCTACCTCACAGGGTGGCTGTTGTGAGGATAAAATGGGGGGACCATGTATGCCATCTTGAGTTACTTGGAGCAACAAGTGGAATATAAATGCAATAAACAAACAAACAAATATTCCTTGAGCTAGTCCTGGCTGGTACTATTCCCCCAAGCACATTGTTCTTTCCCATCCTACCCCACCACCAGTCCTGCCCTCCTTTCTCTCCCATAATCCTCATCCCTTTTTCATTAGAAACGCTAACCAGCATGCCTCACTTTTTGCATCAAAACACAGGCAATACAACAAAGGAGTTCTACCCCCCCCCAAAGGAAAGCAAGTTCCTTGAGGCAGAGACCTGGTCTCAATGCTACTGAAACTAACCTCCATACTTTGTGCTCAAGGATTCATATAGCAACGGGGTGGGGAGGAGGAAGGCTAATTCAGCTGCCTACCTTCTGACACGGTCTGATGCCAAAGGTGCTGTTCTCCGCCATCTGATGCAAATGCAGCATCGTCCTAGTTGCGGGGGAAACACACACACATTAAAAAATAAATCCCTCACATCAGATGCAGCCGCCTAAAGAGTAATTTTTTTAAAAAAAACCTGGCTGCTTGGTCAGATCAAGGACCTCTCGAGTCCAGCACCCCATTCCCAACAGTGGTCAATTTTGGGAAACCCACAAGCAGGACAGGAGTAGCTGGTGCTTCCGAGGTGCAGAACTGATCCCAGATGGAGAGACAAATCAAGGCAGATCATCCATTGACCTCAAACTTTGGGCATGGTTGTTGTTGTTGTTGCAATATTTATTTCCCCACCTTTTCCCCAGACTGAGACTCAAGGCAGCTTACACAAACTATAACAACACAGATAAAATAAAGGCAAAGAGGATAGCTCTATCCAACAGAGGTTTCTCTCTTTGGGTCTATTTGCCAGTGATTTCTGCTGATCTCTCAAACGTCATTTACTCCAAGAGCAAAGGAGAAACCTCCGGGAATGGAATGCATGGCACTGCCCCTGACTGAGTCATTGTGACCCAAATACTGTAACTGAAAATGGCACTTGGGTATAAGAGCACTGGATTCAAGTCCCATGGTGGTCATGGCATTATCCTGGGGGGCTCAGTTCTGCCCTTTGTAAAATGGGCACACAAAGTTGACCTTCCTCCCAGAGTTTCTTAAGGGAACACGAATTAAATGATAATGGGTGGTCTGCTCCTGCATAGTGTTCAAGGAAGAGAAGAACAATTTCATTTGCTTTGTTCCTCTGTTGAACTTTTGACTCTGCCTTCCATTCCTCCTGAGTTCGGATTTAACTAGAAGTATTTTGGAAAATGAATTCCAGAACCAGAGCATGCATCATCTTGCACAGCTCCAGTTCATTTGCATAAGAACAGAAGAAGAGTCTGGGCTTGGTATTTGAAGCTGCAGCTCAGAATTTGTCCTCACACACAAGGCGCGTGAGGCTGCACAGGAAGGAGGCAGAGCCAAGTGAGGCAGAGAGCATTCAGGACAAGGAGTCCTGCTCAGCCTACTAAAAACATAAGAACATATGAAGACTCCTGCTGGATCAGGCCAATGGGGGCTCATTTAGTCCAGCATCCTTTTGTCACACTCACCACCCAAGATGCCTGTGGGGAACCAGCAAGCAGGACCCAAGCACAAGAACCCTCTTCCTTACTGTGGTTTCCAGCATCTGCTATTCAGAAGTATAACTGCCCCTGACTGTGGCTAGTAGCCTTCGAGTAGCCTTATCCTTGGTGAATTTGTCTGAGGGTGGATCTACTCACGGGGGGGGGGGGGGGGGAGCTATAAGTCAGAAATTAAATCATTATAAAAAAAAGGAAAAAACCGCTATGAAAAATTGGATAGATTTTTTTTGCTCTCTGGTGCCATCTGGTATTGCATGTTTATAATGCATTCAAAACATTTTTTTTTACAAATGTAGCTGAGTCCTTGATCTCTTTTAAAGCCATCTGAGTTGGTGTATCCTTCCCCTTCTCTGTGCTTCCTATGGAACATGTGTGAAATATGTGTGCATTAATAACTCACAAATAAAAGGCAGTCCAAAACCTTGCTCTATGGGAGGTCTAGAACTCCAACCCCATCCTAAAAAATAATCTCTATACAACTACATATGGTAACATTATTTTAAAAGGGGCCAGAGTCTTTTTATCAATGGGCAATGAACCCACTGATGGCCTAGAGCATGGGTAGGCAAACTAAGGCCTGGGGCCTGGATCCAGCCCAATCGCCTTCTAAATCTGGCCCACAGACAGTCTGGGAATCAGCGTGTTTTCCATGAGTAGAATGTGTCCTTTTATTTAAAATGCATTTCTGGAATATTTGTGGGGCCTGTGTGGTGTTTTTACGTGAGTAGAATGTATGCTTTTATTTAAAATGCATCTCTGGGTTATTTGTGGGGCATAGGAATTCTTTCTTATCTTTTTTCAAAATATACTCCGGTACCCCACAAGGTCTGAGGGACAGTGGACTGGCCCCCTGGTGAAAAGGTCTGCTGACCCCTGGCCTAGAGGCAATGAGCAGGTGGATGGCACACACTCCAAAACCCAAAACGAACATGCAATATGGAATGAATTAGCCCCACTCTGGAAGCCCATTCTACGATAGCTGTCTGGAAGTATCAGGAGGATCATCGTGTAGCTGGAGGAGGAGAGGGCGGAGGCTGGAAAATGAATTGTGAGTGGAGGGGCACCCTTCTTCCATCATTGGGACCCCCTGGGGAACTCACCAAACCTGCTGCACCTGGAATTGGGTGTGGAGAGGACAGCTGGCTGCTGAGTGGGACACACCTGTGGGCAGCAGCCTGATGAGGCTCCCTCCACCTTGGGCCTGCCAATAAAAAGCATACATGGAGGGAGAGACTAGGGCGATGGCAGGAGCTTCTAGGAACCTTCCCCTCTGTGGGAGCTTTCCGAGGAACAGCTGTGAGTTAGTTTAGGCCCTGGGTGCAGGTGCCAGGGCAAGTTGAGCCCAGGGTGAGGCCGAGAGCGGTATTCCAGGAGCAGGAGGAACTGATATTGGCTTGCATGGATTTAGAATTTTTTGCTTTACTGTCACATTTTTATCTACATCTACGTATTCTTGTAAAGGGACATGGGTGGCGCTGTGGTCTAAACCACAAAGCCTAGGGCTTGCCAATCAGGAGGTCAGCGGTTCAAATCCCCGCGACAGGGTGAGCTCCCGTTGCTCGGTCCCTGCTCCTGCCAACCTAGCAGTTCGAAAGCACGTCAAAGTGCAAATAGATAAATAGGTATCGCTCCAGAGGGAAGGTAAATGGTGTTTCTGTGTGCTGCTCTGGTTCACCAGAAGCGGCTTAATCATACTGGCCACATGACGCCGGCTCCCTCGGCCAATAAAGCGAGATGAGCGCCACAACCCCAGAGTCGTCCACGACTGGACCTAATGGTCAGAGGTCCCTTTACCTTTATTCTTGTAAAAGTAATTGTAGTTCAAGTTGTCTTTTGCTTTCCTTTTCTGTACACCACTTAGATATTTGTAGTAGGTTAGATATGGTAAGGTTGCCAGACGTCCCCGTGTCCTGGGGACAGTCCCCAGATTTACAGCTTTCTCAGCATTCATGTACATAGTGAACAATAAGTGTCCCCGGATTCATTGAAAAAAATCTGGTAACCTTATGATATGGTCTTTAAAAAATAAAATTATGCAGAAGATCGAACAGGCGTGCTTTCTCTGTTACTCCAGGAGCAGGGCAGGAGCAGAACTGCGGGGTGCAAATTGCAGCAAGGAAGCAGATTTTGGCAAAACGTTATGAAAAACACCCTAATGTCATTGGAAGGAGCTGCCTCAAGAGATCATAGGAAGTGCCCCTCCCCATTGTCCCCCAGCAACTTCTTGCCTTTTTGATTCTTTTTACACCTTAGAGAAAGGCTTTGGGCTACTTCAAATTAAACACAGCAGGAATCCAATGGTGCACAAACCAAGGAGTTAAAACAAAATGTATCTCCCTCCCTGAGTAACAACACATTTGTTTTTGTTTACCAACTGCTGCTTTCAAATCCTAGTCATCAGACAATGAATTGTGTATGTGTCACTGGAACTACGTGTCCAGATCTTGCACTGGGAACAATAACTGCCTCTCCTCTTCCTGGGCAGAGTAAAGTAAGATAGCTGGCCTCCAAAAGAGATTGGCAGGATGCCACCAGGCCCTGCTTGCATCTTATTACCTGCTTCAGGTAGCAAAATGATGGTGAGCCTAGGCCAGTCCTGGGAGGGTTTCTCAGTCATCTTGTGCCCTCTACAGGTGAAATAAGGTTCCTTCATAATCAGACCAATCGTTTGCCTACATCAACTATGGATTGACAAATTTGTCGATTTGGGGTTTTCCACTTTTCCTGTCTTAAATTCAGTTTGCCACACTTCCAAATCAGTTTGCAATTCAATTATTTTTAAAGCCTCTCACAGAAATTTGACAGCATTGAAGAGCACGGTTCTCTTTATGCAGTGCATAGTTAAACTATGGAACTCCCTCCCACAGGAGGCAGCGATGGCCACCAACTTGCATGGCTTTAAAGGGGGATGAGAGGGGCAGAAAGCTATTGTCAGCTATTCCCCACAAGTGACACCTCTGTAGAGCAGGGGAGGCTGGCATATACCATTGGTTCATCTAGCTCAGGACTCTCTACACGGACTGGCAGAGGCTCTTTCAGACAGGGGTCTTTCCCTACTGATCTGTCTGGAGATTGAACCCAGAACCTTGTGTGTGCAAAGCTTGTGTTCTGCCACTGAGCTATGGCCACAGAGGCAGCCTTCCTCTGCGGATTAGAAGTTGGGGGCAACCCTCCCCACTGCCTGCATTTTCTTCATCCATTCTGGTTGGGCCCTGTTAGAAGGGGGATAGTGGACTAGATGGACCCTTGGCTTTGATTCAACAAGGAGATCTTTATGTACCTTCTGAAACTGAATCTTCCATGCTTAGAATTCTATCACTGAATCCAAGTTGCTGAGGAGCAACAGCAGGTCTTGCTTTGGGGCTTCCCTTTGAAGCATCTGGGTGGCCATGGTGAGGACAGACTAGATGGGCATTTGGACGGCATCCAGCACAGCATCACTCACATTCTTAGTGCCCAAAATATCACAGTGTGAGCCACTTCAGGCATATCTGAATAGGGTGCAGGTGTCATTCCCACAACCTCCACTTGCATGGGATGCAGGTGTCATTCCCACCACCTCCACTCCAATGGGATGCTCACCAGAGCATCAGACAGAGACCAGCCTCTCCCCCTTCCCTTTGAGCAATACCTCTGATCCAGATCCAGCCCTGCAAGCATCTGAGAAAAGACATTGAAGGTGCTCTCTCCCTCTGGCTGCTGCACCACACGGATCCTTTCCAGCAGCATTGTCTGGGCAGAGAAAAGAGAGAGAATGCCAGCATCCATCCCACTGCTTGCCACCACTCAGAGGATGCCACTCAATGGTGGTGGTGCAATTGACTTTCAAGCTTTCCTTGGTCTACTCTAGAGTTCAGGAAGCAGACAGAGACCAAAGGAGAAGATCACAAACCTTCCACTCCTCAGCTTCCTTCTGCCATTGGTGTCCCCATCTCGTCAACACACAGAGAGAGACACACACCACTTCCAAGGGAGGCAACAGAAGCATTACCTGGAGATGAGCAGCTGTGATGTGGCCAGTGGCGCTGAAATCCAGTGCCATGACCATGGAGAAGCGGGTGGAGGCTTTGTTGTGGCTGGTCGTCACTGTCCCAAAGGCTCTCAGCACCCTGAACATGGCCTGGATTTTCTCCACTGCAAAAATCAAGCACTCAGTGTCTGTTTTCTAAACAATTTCATCTCATCCCTCCCACCTCCAGCCTGCAGACCATCATGCAATTTCCCCCAAGGAAACACCCACCATGCCCTGCACGTACCTTTCTTAGAAACCTCGTGCCCTCCAGGCGATGCTGGACCAAGCAGCTTTGTCTGCAAGGCCAGTGGTCAGGGATGATGGAGGCCCAGAGAAAGATGTCCTGCACATGGAGGCCCCTGCCTCCTTAGCACATCACCTGCTGCCTCAAGCAAAGGCTTACCTGTGACTCGGTTGTCCATGCTCCCCACAGTGGCCACTAGGTATTCCAGGGTGTTCTGGCAGCAGGTGGTCTTGCCAGAATTGTTCCTGCCCAAGGGCATGATGGTCTGATCCTGCCGTTGCATAAGCATGCGCCAGTAGGCCCTCTGTGCCACGGAAAAAATGTGTGGGGACAGTCCATCCCGCTTGCCCTTGAATGCCTGGGAAAAGGTGAACAGAAGCAGTATGCCTGTGAGAACTTAGAAAAGACCCAGCACAGAACAAGTCATGCCTGACAAAACTCATTTCTTTTACAAGCTTGGTACATCATGGGAATGCTGTGGACATAATATATCTTGATTTGTAAGGTTTTTGACAAGATTTCCTATGAAATTATTGCAAGGAAGCTGGTAAAATGTGGGCTGAAAGAGGTAACTGATAGGTGCATCTGTAGCTGGTTGACTGACTGAAGCTAAAGAGAGCCCATTAATGGTTCCTCATTATCCTGGAAAAATGTTACATGTAAGATGCCACAGTACTCTGTCCTGGGCCCTTTGTTGTTTAATGTCTTTAGAATTCCTTTATGGACAAAGGAATTGAGATGTTCATCAAATTTGAGAGGGGAAGCTAATGCTGTAGAAGACAGATTAGAAAACTGGGCCCAAACTAATAAAATGAATTTCAACAAGAACAAATGTAAGGTTTTGCACTTAGGCAGGAAGAACCAGATGCATAAATATAAGATGGGGTCACCTGGCTTACTAGCAATAAATGTGTAAAGGAGCTTAACATGAGTCAACCGTGTGATGCAGCAGCCAAAAAAAAAAAAGCTAATTCCATTGTAGGCTGCATCCACAAAAATATAGTGTCCAGGTCAAGGGAAGCAACAGTACTACTCTAGTCTGCCTTGGTGAGACCACACTTGGAATACTGTGTCCAGTTCTGGGCACCTCAATTTAAGAAGGATGTTGAGAAGCTAGAATATGTGCAGAGGAGGACAACAAAGAAGCTCAAGGGTTTGGAAACCAATGGATTCAACTTTGGAAGGAGTTGGAAGGAGTTGGAAGAAGATTCCAACTAAACATCAGGAAGAACGATCTGACAGTAAGAGCAGTTCAACAGTGAAATGGTCTCTCTCAAGAGGTTGTGGACTCTTGCTTCGTTGGAGGCTTTTAAGCAGAGATTGGATGGCCATCTGTAATCATAGGCACCAACTCTAGGGGGCTGGGGTACCTTTCCTATCCCCCCCCCCCATAATTTTCCTCTTGGAGTCTGGCCCCGCCAATACTTCTCCCACCCCACCTGTGCCCGCCACCACTGCTGCGCATCCCTCCTTCCTCCGATTGCTTGCTCTTTCCCTCTGTGTGGCTTGGCATGCAGCAGCCAAGCAGAAGTGCACGGCTAGGCAGGTGAGCCAGCAGAGATGGCTCCTCCCTACAGCGGGAACAGTGGCCCTCTCAGGGGCCACCCCCCAAAATACTGCGGTTGCAGCCAGAGTGCTGAGCATGTCTGGTCAGTGGGTGGTGGCAGAGGAAGTAGGAGCAGGAGATGCCAGTGCCCAGCTGGCAGTCCAGGTCCCATGGGCAAGAACTGAGATTCTTGCATGCTCTCAGCCTTGTCCTTCAGAGCAGGGAGTCAACTAGACCAGGAAGGGCCAAGTAGTGGCTCTAGATGCAGAGTCATTCCTTGAAGTAATCTTATTTGGGCCCTGATCCTTGGCAACACCATAAATTATAAATGAACGATGGTAAAACATTTCACTGTAGCTTTACAGATAAGGTGCTGGAGCAGGAGTTGTTTGCAAGTGATATGAAATATGTACAATATATTCCATACCCTCCTAGATGAAAATAGGGACATTTCTCCCTCACTCCTAACTAACCATCCTCAACCCCCCATTCTGCCCCCCCCCCAGAGCATTTCCTCTCAGAAGAAGAGCAAGTGCCACCACCACTATACCAGTGGGACACAGCACACCCCCTCTACCATCCTGAGAGAACCACTTAATCTATTTATTTTATTTTATTTGGTAGATTTACAAAAAGAAAAACACACACTAATAAAGAAATCTTAGAAAGGGCCAAGATTAGACACAGAAGCACAAAGCATTTTTTAAAAAAGGACTTTTTGCTCTCTGCTCCCGCTTTCTTCCCACCCTGCCCTCTCCCTGCTCCTCAGAGTCAGCGCATCAGGGCTGGGCCTTGGCATCTGTGGCTTCTCCTCCTCTTTGCCTGCTATCCAGCAGCCAAGGGAGGAGGCAGGCAGCGGTGACCATGAAGAAGCAGAGAGAGGCAATGGGATGCTCCCTCGCAGTGGTCACTGAGGCAGCACATCCTACTCCCCAAGCTCAGCAGTGGTGGCACTGGCAAGGGAAACAGGGCCATTCCAGGATCAAATCAGAAGCTGGGGTGGCTTTTGTAATTACAGGACTGTCCCTGGAAATGACGTTAGTATGATAACTGCAAAAAAAATATGCCTAGTGTGGATGTGGCCTAAAGCTGCATACACACTACACTTTTAAAGCACATTCGAAGCACATTCCACCCCTCCAGGAATTCTTCGGGACTGTTGTTTATTGAGGGCTGCTGGAAATTGTCTCTCGGGGGGGGGGTAAACTGCAGTGCCCAGAATTCTTTGAGGCAAAGAATGTGCTTTAAGGTGATAAGGGTAGAAAATCTGGTGCATACTCAGTCTAAGTGGATTAAGAGGGAGTGCAGTTGTACAGCAATACTTCAAACACCCTTCCTTTGATTCCCCCCACCCAAAAAATGGCAGATTGCAGATGAAGGGGAAGCATGTTTCTGTACTGAAAGAACTTTAACAAAAACTTAGAAGTTCTTACAGGGGCTTTGCACTCCCCTAATCCCCACCTAAATTTCACAACAGTGAAAGTAGGCAACAGGCAAGTAGGCACTCTTTATAGTACCTAGCCATGCAAAGTGATCCTAAATCTCTAGATAAGGAGGGCCTCACTAGTCCAGATTGAAATCCATCTTCCTGGTCGTTCTTCACACCACCTGATGACCACTGGTTGTGTTGCTGCCCAGATGGTGTTATAGGTTTGGGGGAGAGGTTTCCCCACTAAACCCTGGAAATTAATAAATGTTAGGATTTTGATTATTTGGAAAATACAAGGTGCAGAGGAATATTGAAGCAAAATGACCTCACCAGGCTAGGGCCCTGAAGAAACAATGGTCTGGTCTTTGCGGGCCATTGGGAATGCAAGAGAACTGTCCTTCCCTGTTGCCCTGAGGTTTGAATAGAGACTGGTGATTTGGAAGATCACAGCCTTTGGGATGGCTGAGAAAAGCCAGAATGATCTTGGCTGGCTGAAGGCTGCCTGGGAGAGATTGCTTTGACTCCAGTGCTGCCCTGTTGTGGGGAACAAGCCCCTCTTGAGATGACCATGCTGTACTCCCTCAATGTAGATTAAAGGTGTAAATATGTGCAATTAATCCACATTTCTAAAGGCACAACAGTCTCTGCCACACCTTGATTCTCACTGGAACACGGGCCCTCTGGAATCTTGTCACAGCTTGGCAGAAATTGGAAGTAGCCTCCAACTTTTGCACCAATATTATCTAGCTTTTAAGACTCATTTTCTGCTGTATGCCAGTTGCCCAGGGTGGGCTATGCAATTATTTGTGTTGACCTCTCCTCGTCACCTGGGTGTAGAAGTCACATCCACTGCTCCTGCTCATCAGCGGCATACAGCCCCTGGCAGGTGGCTCCTGAAGAAATGCAGTCCACAGGCTGATAAAGGGTTCCTCACCCCAATGCTAAGCAGTGCAAGAACATCCTCCGCTAAGCATCTCAGACAGCCCTCCTCATAAAAGCATCTGGAGATGCAAGGAGGAACGTTGTGGCTGTAGCAGCAAAAGCCACGAAAAAGTCACTTATGGTGCCATAAAGGTGCACAGAGTAAGAATAAAGCTGTCATTTAAGGTGCCACAAGCCCTTGGTTTTATTTACCACCAGTAGTACAGGGGTCTGGGGTCATAGGGGATCAAAGACTTGCTTTTATTTCTGCATCAGGGTCCCTTTCTCCAGCACCCTAGAGCCACCCAATCAACATGGAAGGGGAGCTTTTTGTCCATAGAGACAAAGTCTTCTCACCCTCTGTGCTGCTCAGAGTGATGAGTCAACCACTGAGGATGGGCTCCAAGGAGAAGGTGCAACAGAAGAACACCGAGAAGGAGTTGTTCTATGTGCTCAAAAGCTAAGCGTTTAGAACACAGAAAACATTTTCACGAGAATGGTGTGAAAGTTCTGTTACGTACAATGGAACTTGAAGAAAATGCAATTTAAGTCACTCTGAAAGGAGATAATGGAGCATTCCAAATGATTTGCCCATGTGCATGTCTGGAAAATAGCAGAGCTAGCTGAAAGGCAATGCATTGTTGCAATGCATCTCTAATTATTTTTATGATTGTGTAATTATAAGACTATTGTGTAATCTTAGAAGGGGGCATGGCTATGACCACCATGAAGGGTCTCTGCACTTCTGAGTGTCATTACATCACTGGTTGCCACAGGAAAGGGCAGGTCTCCTCTGCCAGGCAATTATCCTAACTGGGTAGAGAGGTCCTTGTTAAGCGATGCCACCCCAGACTCAACCCCGTACCTTTATTGAACAAGTGGAAACAGAAGACGATGGTTCGATGGCGATCAGATCAGGACCACTGTGGGTGTAAAGCAGCTGAGACTGGTACCGGCGGCACAGAGTGTGGATGACGCTTAACTCATTCAGGCTGACTAGGGAGGCCAAGTCTTCGGCGTAGTCAAATTTTGAAGGATTGGTCTGGGGGATGAGTGTTATAAGAGCTCAACACAACACTGCCTGCCAACCATGGTGAAATTGCTGTTCACATGAGTTTGCTCCCACTCCCTCCCCCACCCCCACAATTTTAGGAGGGGAGAGGATTCTTGTGCTCAGATTCTGCTTGAGGGCTTCTCATTGGGGCATCTGGTTGGCCACCGTGAGAACAGGAAGCTGGTCTAAAAGGGCCAGCAGACTCTTCTTATGCTCTTCTTTCTTTGTGGCAGAACCGGCCTGCTCCTCTGCCTGTATTCTTTCAGACGAGCTCTTCCTCTCCTACAGACTGCCTGGGCTTCATTCAAAACAGTTGGCAAGGGTGGGTGGGTGGGTGGGTGGGAGGCAAACAACCTCTGCTCATCATTTGCATGGTGGAATGTGCCCTCAAACTGCCCTATCACAATGGGCAACAGGATAGCGTCCTCCACCACACACCTAAGGGCATGTTTAGGAAGAAGACTGCTTGGAGGCACCCAGCACCTCCCCATCACCTTACCCTGCTTCATAGCAGGGCTAGCCCTGAAAGTCAGGGACTGTGAGGAAAGCAAGGGGACTCCTGAGGAGAAAGCCTCCCCAGTCCAGAGGCAGCCCATGTTTCTGAAGTAGGCAAGGAAGGTGCCTCAGAACTAGACCAAGTAGGGATGGTTCGCTGCAGCCATGGGCTCTGCTGGGAGCTTGAGGAAGGGAGAGGCACAACAACTCACTCTCTGGACCTTTTCTTCATCCACCTCCATGATCGAGCCATCAGCTTCCACTCGAACTCGGACTGTCCCTGGAGGCAGCTCAGGAGTGCCCTCATCTGGCTTCAGTTCAGTAGCTGCCAAAGGGGGGGGGATGGAGTAGTGAGAGGGAAATGACTCTTCAAATACTTGAAGGCTCTTTGTTCTCTCCTCTTTGCCTTGGCCACAGATCAGTGGCAGTCCAAGGGCCTTTCTTGTAGACAAAAAGTCCTCAGGTTCAGTTCCCAGAGTCTTCAGGTTGGGCTGGAAATGCTCCTGCCTGACTGGGAGAGCCACTGCTGCCAGCCAGCAAAGGCCAGCCTTCACCAACTCCATCAACTCCAACCAGCACACTGATGCTGGCTGGGGCTGATGGGAGTTATAGTTCAAGCTCTCTGGAAGACAGCAGGTTGCAGAAAGCTGGTGTAGACCCAGATAGACCAGCTGTTTGACCAGCTGTGTATAAGGCAATCTCTCAACACAGGGGCTCCCAAAGCCCAGTGGTAGAGTATCTGCCTTTCATTGCATGCAGAAGTTCCTGAGTTCAATTCCCAATGGCATATCCAGGGAGGGCTGGGAGAGGCTCATGCCTGAAACCCTGGAGAGTCACTGCTGGTCACTGTACAAAATACTGAGCTAGATGGACCAAGGATCTGACTTGGTATAAAGCAGCTTCCCATGCTCCTAAACTCTCCCCTTCTGCCATCCTCAGGTCGTGGATAATCTCACGCAACTCTACACATTCTGCACCCAGTGGGACCATTTCTGTAGCCATTATTTCCTGTTCCTCCTTGGTCACACCTTTTCTGCCACCACTATCCCTTTAATTGAAGGAGAAGCCTCTGTTGTAATGCACCCCTATTCACACACATGATCATGTGCACTATTGTGATCTGGAGCACATGCACCACCAACAAAGAGCAGCTTCCCACCTTGACATTCTCACACCCTCGTAGCTACGAGAAAACCACGGCCACCTTACCAAGAGTGAATCCATCTTTTTGTAACAGCCAGACTTTCTCTGTTTCATACCAGACATCATGGTACACCTGGGTGAAGGAAGGAAGAGTGAGGAAGGGGAATAATTGTGCACAATAGTTGTGGATCATTTTTGCTTTTCATCCAAATTCATTCATCTGCCAGGGATCTCCCACAGGCAAAGTTATTCCTTCCTGATTTGGTCCAAATGTTCAAAGCAATCTCAGATTTGAGATGGCTGAAGATTTGACATTCAGTGAAAGAATCTTCACTCCGTGAGGGAATGAATGAACCAAGGAGATGAAACAAGCGGGATTTCTACTGCAGAGGTTCCACTTTGAAAACCAGCATAGCTGAGACAGAACTCCAAATTCCAGGGAAGAAAAAATAGCCATGCAAGGAGAAGTTAGGAATCTTTGGGAGGCCTTGTCCAGGACACATGCAGAGTGCTCTGCACTAGGTAAAACCACCAAGGGTGCAGGATGAAGCCCTTCCCCAGCAAAGGGATATACAGCTGAAACCCTAGGAAGTGGGCCCATAACACTGAATTCAGCATCAACCTTACCTTGTCCGAATCTGTGCTTTCTCCAAGTTCTTCTTTGCTTTCGCCTGCCAACACTTCCTTAATTTCCTCTGGTTTCTCCTTCATTTCTGCTACTGGAGATTCTTGCTTTCTTTTTCCTCCCTTCTGAGACAGTTCCTCTTCCATTTCTCCCTGTTCCATCTTCAATTCTGCTAATAATTTCTCGGTTTCTACATGCCTCTCTTTGGGTTCTCCTGGCTGCTTCCCACTGTCTGTGGCCTTTTCTTTATTTTCTCTAAGCTCTTTCCCCTTCCCTGTAAATTTTGCCTTATTTCCTGGCTTGCTCACAGCCTCTTCCTTGGTCCTCATTTTCCAATTCTCCTTTCCTGGGCTTTCAAAGTGTTTGTTCCAGAGTAAATGGCCCTTCTTTTCATGTTCTGTTCCAGACCCAGGTAGATCCTTAGCACTGCTGCTTTTGATTTGATCTGGAGCTGCAGGAACTTTAGGAGGCTGAGATGCATCCAAGTGGACCTCCTCGCCCAGTGTTGGAACTGCTGGTGCTGATTTTGGAGTGGCCGGTGCTAATTCAGGCACAGGCAGTACTGGTTGCTGGGTGTGGCCCCTCTGGACAGTTCTCTTGAAAGGCAAAGGCTTCCTTTCTGGAATCTCAGACTCACCTTCCACTCCATGCTTCTCACCATTCAATCGTCCTTGCAGCAGCTGTCCCTTGTTGGCCATGTCCTCTCCCACTTCCAAAATGTTGGTGTCCCTGATTACAAACTGCTGCACGGGCCCGTCAACCTGCTTTCCTGGAGGCTGGGAAACAAACACACACTCAAGGACATTAGCACCAGAGGAGTCAGTCATGCCCATTTCCAAACAAAGCAGAGGGGTGTTTCCTAGAGTGCAGCAGCATCAGTTGAGACATAGTCATCTCAAGGGCCTTTCAAAGGTATTTGTGTCAGGTAGGGTTTGTTGCCTTTAAATAGGTTATATTAGATTCTTACAACATATTACAACATCATGCACACATAATAATAAAATATCCCATACCAGTCCAGAAGATGGAGTTAAGGCTATACATCCAAAATAACATCCAGATTGCATCATACTGTGAGTTCCTATCCCAGACAACCATTTGTACAGAAAGCAATATTCAGTTTATGCCAACCAAGACATTTTATAGCGTGAGGGGAGCCGTCTAGTTTTATTTTGTAACTGTGTGTCTATACTGTTTGGTATAAAGCTATACCAAACAGTTAGAAAGGAGTCTTTATGCTTCAAATTTTGTGCCAATTTTTCCACAAGTGCTATTCCCATATTTTATTTGACCAGTCTGTCGAAGAAGCACTCTCTTAATTCTTCCAGTATACTGTATAATTAGCAGCCTGGTATTTGGACTCAGCTGGGTCCTCCTGCCAGAAATTAAGTATTTAATGGTCATTGCACACATTACACAGGGAAGACCTGGATTTGCCAACCAATGTGGGCACCTAACAGGCCACTGAAGCCAATCACTTTTACTGCTGAGAATTCATGTCCATAGTGGGTCCATTGTGTTCTCTCTACATTTTTAGATGCACATCCAAAATGGTGGTGTGTGAAGGGACCTGGAGGCCATCTCCTTTAAAAATTTGTGTACATCTTATTTGTGAGTTTCAGTGGAAAGTAAGACATGAATTGGCAGGGGCTAAACCAAGGCATGCCTTCTGACCTTCTCAAAGTCTGGCAAAAGCTTGTAAAGGGTTTTTAGGGCATGATCCTGCTTGCCTCTCTGCTTGATAGATGTTTCAACATCAAACCAGTGTAACTGTAGCGACTGGCTGACTTATCATTTGATATGGTGGTTATGATTTTATCACTGTGAGCTACCCAGAGTAGCTATTTGGACTGGGGGCGGGGGTAGGATATACATTTTAGCCATTGACATTAATTCCCCTAAAAATTAATGCAAGGTGGTGTGATGTCAGCACTACTCTACTGTAATTATTTCCTCTATTGCGCCAAAATCTAATTCAATAGCAAAACTGAATATATTTCATATTAAGGCAATACCTTTATTAGACAAATGAAAATGTAAAAAAAATAGTGTGCAAACTTTGCAGTTCCCCAGAACTCTTCATCAGGTTAGATGGCAAAAATGCAAATGTGGGGATACACATGCAAAGTTCAAGCACTTTTCTCTCCCCCAGACTTAGATGATAATATTACTACTAATATTAATAATATTTCTATACTGTCCTTCACTCAAGGATCACAGGGCAGTTTACAATATAAAAACACAAACATTTATACCATAATAACAAACAATCACACACACACACACACACACACACACACACACACACCACACACACGCACAGTTTAAAAGGCCATAGATTGTTTAATCAGCCAAAGGCCTGGAAAAAGGGGAATGTTTTCGCCTGACACCTAAAGATATTTAAAAAAGGTGCCAGGCGAGCCATTTAAGGCTTTATAGATCAAACTAGCACTTTGAATTGGAAACTAAATGGTAGCCAGTGCAGTCATCCCAGAGGTGGTGTGAGATGCCAGTCTTTCTTTTCCTTTTCCTTTTTTCTTTCTAGTCTGGTGAAGTATTTTGGGGGACTCAAAAGCTTATACACCATTTTGTGACATTTCTGTTGGCTGCATAATAAAAATATTGGCCCAATATCTTTTGATTTTTGTCCTTAGGTGCCAATACCTTTACATTTCAGACAGCAATTGTCAATCTGTATTACTTCTCAAGTGTTGGGTTTGGAATAATTGTCCAAATCTATTCAATTGTTTTCATTTACCATTTATCCATTTGCCTTGGGGGGAAAGTAGATTATCACCTAACTAATGCATAAATATGGACAGGCCCAAGGATTCAGCAGTGCAGAGACTGCAGCTGAATGTTTGAATTCTCAGTGTTGTTTTCTTACTCACATCTTCTTTGGAAATTAATTTCTCTTTTAATTTTGCTTCTTTGGACTCCTTTTCTGTTTCCCGCACAAGTTGCTTGATGAAGCCTCCGGGAATGACCGAGAAAAGTGGGGGTGGCGAGGTGGGTGGGGGGCTGCGGTCTTCTTCCCTAATCTGTATACACAAGCAAAAATGGAGTTATTGTACAGCGCTGGCAAAGGCATTCCACAGAACCCTCTGCCACAAGGGCCACAGACCACACTAGCCAATTACACCCATCTGCTGCTTCTCTGTCAGGATTTTGAAAAGGGAAATAAAATCTGCTCTCACTGAAGATTTCCTAAGAGGAGCTACAAGAACAGAAAAGATGTTCAAAGGAAACCAAGCTGTGGCAGCGCAGGGGTGAAATTGGCACATGCAAACCCTGTAAAGCAGCTTTGGCAGCAGGTGGGCAATTGGGTTCAAGAGGGAAAAGGATGGTGAAAAGGATACTTTTCCATGCTGCACACATAACTATTTCTTTCCTCCCATGCACACAGGTTGCAAATTTTAAAGCAATGCAAGGACCTGCCAGCCCATTAGACCAGAGGTAATGTGGGATGACTGGGAACATCTCCTTTTTCAAATTGCCTTCAATTCTGGGGAGGCAGGGAGGGTTAGAATCAGCCTCCCGGCAAATACAGGAGGAGACTTCTAAGCAGAGAAGCCCGGAAGAAGAAACCAAAAGCAGCAGAATTCTATATGGAAAGCAAAAATCTAAAATTAAATTAAATTGTGCTGGTAATAAGCTATTTAGTATTGGGCATGGGTTAGCCACAGCAACAGGGAACCAGGAGACATTTGCAGTGCTTTCATTGGGTTTGTAAAGGCCTGAATTTCAAGGAGAGGGCAAAGCTCCTCCCTCATGCCATAGGTTCCAATCTCTCTGCATGCAGAAGGGCTAACAGTGTGGTAGGGGAATGGCACTTTCCTTTTGTTCCCACAGAGCCAGACGTGATGAGATGGCCATGCTGATGTGGTGAGGGTGGCTCAGAGGTTATGGTGCTTCAAAAGATGAGACACAAGGAATGATGCTTTATGGAGATGAGGACACTGGCCTGCCTCAGGACCAGAAACACACATAGTGCAAGGAAGAAAAAGAGAGAGAAAGACTTTTCAGACATCTGCAAACACAACCATTTCATTCACTCTGCAGGGTTGTTGTTTTTTCTTGGGTGAGGCGAGAGACTCTGGGTAGAACCTGAATTGTTCAGTTTTTACATCCTACCATGGCCCCAGGTCATAGTACAATGTGAGTCACAATACAGCACAGAGTAAAATATAAAACCAAACAAAAGAATACTATGCAGTCATTATAAAAACAGCATGACCACGCTTACTTTTCATTTGCTTTTTCCAGGCATAATTCAGGATTTAAAGCTCACAGTCTGAGCACCCTTTTTGTTTTTTGCTCCAGAGCTTTCCCCACAAAACCCCACTCTTTAAAGCTCAGCCAGAGCAAACCTGAATTGGTGTTTGTTCCGATTCAGCTTTAAAGAACAGGTTTTCATAGGGAAAGCTCAGGGCAAAAAGAGTGTGTGTGTGTGCGTGATCAGGTAGCGGGCCTGGGCAAATAAATATGTTTTTACTGAAAAAATAAAAGACTTTTACATATCTATGTGATGACACAGGGTGCAGCTTGCACCCCAAGAGGGAACGAAAATAAGCCAAGCAGGCAACCCAACCCTTCTTGTCTTCACTTCACCACTGCAACAAAGTTGATCTCTCTGTTTTCAATGCAAAACCTTTAATCTATACTCATTAGCTTTGACTATTAAGAGAACACATGCACAAGACAAAAACTAGCAGTAGCACTCTTCTCTCTTATTCTTAAGACAGGTAATTTTTTAATGCAGCTCAGCTGAGACATTCATCCCATTACCAAATGAAGAACCTGGATATCATGGAAAGCAGCAGCTGGTGAAGGCTGTGATTTGGAATGGAATCAGTACTATACAGATATTTATTTAGTTAATAAAGTTATACGCCACCTGTCAGGGCAAAACAGCCTCTTGCAAGGCAGCAAACGCCATCCTGAGCTATCCTGTCCCCACCCATTTGCAGACACAATGGAATGTTGATATAAATTCACTGAACACTAGAGTACCAAAACTCAATATAAAAACATTGAGAAGGTTATACTGAAAACAGTGTAAACCTAGTTTGCATTATACTTGAACATAGGAAATTCTAAGCTCTGAACAGGTAAGATGCACCCCCTTTATTATTTCAATGCTATTTTATTATTATAGTGAAGACTCTCTGCCACGATAATGTGTGTCAAACCTTATAATGAAAAAAATGTTTCATTTGCTATAAATACAAATAAATACCGTATTTTTCCATGTATAATGTTTTTTTATTATAGAAAAAACTAAAAAATGGGGGCACATCTTATACACGGATAGTGCAGAGTGGGTATGAGCGACTAGTGTTAGCCGCGAGCATGAGTTTGTAAGTGGCAAGTCGTGGCTGCAGCAAGGCCTGCTAGTGATTGACTGCTTGCAGTGGCGATTGGGTGGGTGATTGGTGGCTGTATCTTATACACGGGTGCATGTTATACACAGAAAAATACGGTACCTTGTTTTTGAAAGAAGGACACTGACAGCGCTCTCCTGTCTTACCCATTCCCAGCTTCCAGACCCAAAAGCAAGACAGGCAAATTATGACTATAGGGAGATGGGTAAAGAGTCCCTCTCACTGGGGTTCTAGTCTGGATCAGGGCCCTCACACTGGCAACATGTACTTTTAAAAAACAGATTTTCATGGATGAAAATAAAGCTGCAGATGACTCAGTAATGAACCTTATCAGTTCCTTGGCAGATTCCTTTCATTCTTCTGTCCAACTGAAGATAAATAAGCAATTATACTTCCAATTAAATTAAATTCCAAGTCCTCTTAGCATTTATTCAGTTCACTCCGTAAATAATAAAGAATGGGGAAGTGTCAGCTCTAAGTTTCCACTGTAAACTTTTTGCAAAATAGAGCTTCCCTCCCTTTTTCCATTTTTTTACACACACAAAATTATAAAGGAGATGGGGCAACTCTCATATTAGGAAAGTTTGCAGTGTTTGGGACTTTTTAATTTAGAGAAAAGGCAAGTAAGAGACAACAGGATACAAGCTTATAAAATTATTGTGGGGATGATTAGGGAGGCAGGAGAGGATATATTATTTAATGATATCCTTCCTAACCTGCGCTAGCAAGTTCCATATTCTAGCAGAGTTCCAAACATCCCCCTTTTTAAAGCAGCAATCAGCTTGTTGCTGACTCATCTGAGTCTTACTATTAAAGATTCCTTCCTGGTAAAATCCCTTCTAAAAAGGAATAAACACAAGAATCTGATTAATGCTAATAGAAAAGTAGTTTACTCAGATTCATTCAGGTTCACAGACATATCCCTGAAGGCAGAATTAGGTTACATAACAACTAGAACTATTCCATAAAGAAGTTAGTCCCAAGTGACTACGACTAAGCAGTCACTTCTCCAAACACACAGCAACATACAAAATGGAGAAGACAAACTGATCTGAACATGGAGGCCGTGGGCTCCTCCATGCTAGTACAATAGACCACACCCTCTTCAAGTCTGTCCCAGCTCAGGAGGAAATAGGAAGTCTTCTCCTGAGTGGGACAACCCTAACCCTAACCCTAACCCTAACCCTAACCCTAACAAAGCATCGCACCTGCCCAGCCACTGGTGCTCAGGCAGCCCCTCTGCCTGCAGCCTGCAAAAATGTGTCCCAGGAGAGCACAGGAGACAAGCGGGTGACCTTTTCCTGCTGACGCTTTGGAAATCTGGCCTACCCAGATCCTTCTTGCAGGCACCTGGCAGAGCTGGGCAGCTCACATACCTCTGTGTTAAAGTCACTCTACTGTACATCACACAGGGAGGGGAAGGCATGGCAAAGGACACCCCCCTGCACTGGGGGGGGGGCACTGCTGCTAATATTGGGTGGTGCAGACTTTGCCAACTCCTGCTGGGGAAGAACAGCTTTGGTGTCTCTAAAAGCTCCACAACACCCCTTCGTCTATAGAAGGCAACATCTCCAGGGTGGAAGGGGCAGAGTCTGGATAGTTGCTACTAAAAAATTAGATGGGAGGGGGTCTGCACATTTTTTCCAGAAAAAAATGGAGTTTTTATTTGGAGTTCTTGAACTAGGATGGCCAGACATGCACTTTTGAGAGGCAATGTGATGCGACTTCCGGTCGATCGCGGAGCAAAAAGCAAGTGGGAATACTCTCGGAGAGAAATTCCGAGCTTTCGGGAGGAAAAAAGGGGTGCTGCAAGGGCGCCGCAGCCCCCAATTCCCCCCTGGAGGAAAACCAGGGGGCCAGGTTCCCGGCAAAGCCTTTTTGCGGACCACCCGGCCGTCAGGTAGCCCTTAAAAGGGGTGAAGAGTACGGCGGAGTGAAGAAGCAGGCTAAGGGAAGCCATTTTCTACCCTCCGAAAGTGCAGCCCCAGGCTTGCACGGAAAAGCGATCGATTCTCAATCAATAAGAACTTCGGACCTAAACTGAGGTATTTAACGAAAATTTTAATTGGGAAAGGATTCGGAACAGATGAAGTGAAGAAAAAGGAGGTCAGCTTCATCTGAAATCGAACTTATAAGCAAAGGGAATTTGCAGAACGCAGGAGAGTTGAGTGTGAGTTACTGCAAGCGGTTTTTCTTCTGTTTTTATAATATTTGGACATATAAATAATAAGGATAATGAGAGCAAAGGAGGAGTGGAAAGATACTGTTTAATATAGTTTGAAGTCTTTTTGGTGAAACAGATGAGACCGTGGGAAAAGGATCGCTAGGAGTTTTTTAGTTTCGGTTTTAAAAGTAACTGTGCAACAGGATTGTAAGTTTTTCTTCTCCATTTTTATTTTGTTAAAAAACTTCTGGCAGCAACTGGTGGTAAAAAGAGTTAAAGAAAGAACTGACTGGCTGAAAAAGAATCTAAATTTCAAACAGAAAAGCATTTTCTGATTACAAAAATAATGATTACAAAATTTTATCAAAGATGTATAAACTGCTGCTAGAATGGTATACTAAAGGTGAAGAAGTTAAATCGGTTATGATACATTGGGCCAGAGATTTTGGATACAATATACAGCTAAATGAATGGATAAAATTATGGAATGAAAGGTTAAAATTTATGGCCTGTACTGCGATAAAGGAAAATGTTATGAAAATGATATATAGGTGGTATATCACCCCTGTAAAGTTAGCAAAAATGTATAAAATGTGTAATAAGTGTTGGAAATGTAAAGAAAAAGAAGGAACTTTTTACCATATGTGGTGGGAATGTAAGAAGGTAAAGGGCTTCTGGGAAATGATATATAATGAATTGAAAAAGATGTTGAAATATACATTTGTTAAGAAACCAGAGGCATTTTTGTTAGGAATGGTAGGAAATGAAATAAATAGAAAGGATTGTAAACTTTTTCAATATGCAATAACAGCGGCAAGAATATTACTGGCCCAAAAATGGAAACAAGAAGAATTACTGACGATGGAAGAATGGAGAATGAAGTTCATGGATTATGCAGAACTTGATAAATTAACAGGAAAGATCCGAAATCTACGGGATCACAGGTTCACTGAGGACTGGAGTAAATTTACAGATTATTTGAAAAGTATATGCGATGAGCAAATAACGCTTGTGGTTTTGAAAGAAGCTCTGTGAAAATATCTGGAGTATTGTAAAAAAGGGAATAGGGAGGGGAAAGGTTTGATAAAAGGCAATATTAATTTAGGAAATGCGTAAAGAAAGAATCAAAATGGAAGAGTCGCAGGAGAACTGAGGGAAGTCTAAAAGAATATATTTGTGATAAAAAAATTTGGTATGGTTTTATAAATTTGTATTGGAAAATCAATTAAAAAAATTTTTAAAAAGAGAGAGGCAATGTGATGCAGTGCTTAGTGTGTCAAACTAGGAGCTGGGAGAGAACAGGGTTCAAATCCACACTGTGCTATGAAGCTCACTGGCTGTTCATGGGCTAGTCACTGCCTGCCAGCCTAACCTACCTCACAGGGAATTAAATGAGGGGTGAGAAAACAGTGGTGGACCTTGGCGCTTGCTGTAGCACCCTAGAAGCTCCACACCCAGTATGACTGAACTAGTTGCACTCCCCTAGATCTGCCTTTGGGAAGTAGCATGTACCTTGGAAGAAAAGGTGGGATATAAATTTAACAAACAAACAAACAAAGTACACTGGGCTTGGACCAGGCAGCACTCCAGACAGAAGACTCCTTCAAATAGAGGGTTATAATCTGTAAAGTAGAACACAAGCACACAATCAGAACTAGGAGTGGGAGAGGTATTCAATTCAGTTCACATTAAAGGTGAACTCAGTGGCGGAGGAAGGTGGGTGTGGGGGGTGCGCTCCACCCTGGGTGTCATACCTGAGGGAGGTGACATCGCTGTGGGTGGCACCCCCCTGGGACACTTGCTCAGGACACTCACCACCGGTGGCACCGCCCCTTGGGTACACTTGCCACGTGCGCCACCGCCTCTGTGCTCGCCGTGCCACACACCCCCGGGATCACCATGGGCACCGGAACCCCCGTGGGTGGATCACCCCGCCCACGGGTGCACCGCTCCAGGTGCCAGAGCAGCTAGCTCTGCCTCTGGGTGAACTTACCAAATGTGCACTTCTCCAAAATACACAGAAACTGAAACTTATTCTTAAAAATCCATACTTCTCTGAATTTTGCAATGTTATTCAGCCAAGGCACCTGCACAAAAATGCATAGATAGGGGTGAAGTGTGCATAAATATACATATATTCCTAATAACAGCATCCAAAAATCCATAATATTAGGGGAAATTGTTCTGCAAAAAAAAAAGGGTACCTTGGGCAAAATTGCATACAGGCATATGTCCATTAGCAAAAGGTAGAAGAATCTGAAATGTGAATTGTTGAATTTTCATTGACTTTTTAAAAATGCTGTGAAAATGTTGGAGAACTGAACTTATGCCTAGAAAAATGAAAAACTGAAGAAGAAGAAGAGTTTGGATTTGATATCCCGCCTTTTACTCCCCTTCAGGAGTCTCAAAGCGGCTAACATTCTCCTTTCCCTTCCTCCCCCACAACAAACACTCTGTGAGGTGAGTGGGGCTGAGAGACTTCAAAGAAGTGTGAGTGGCCCAAGGTCACCCAGCAGCTGCAGGTGGAGGAGTGGAGACGCGAACCCGGTTCCCCAGATTACGAGACTACCGCTCTTAACCACTACACCACACTGGCTCACCAAACTGAGGAACCAAAATTGGCATATTTGCCTCTCTCTCTAATAAGAAGCCCTCAAGCAATGCTGATTGCAGGCAAGTCCCTCACCTGTGTGCATAGCAGCAGTTTGGGTGCCAGCTCTTGAGGTCACAGAATCACCGAGCAAGAGAAGCCCATAGGCCAAGAAACACAATGAACCATTCCTGCATGAAGTTAAAGGCTGTTCACGCAGATCCTTTGATTTGTACAGGTACTATACACCACAGAATGCCAGGGCATCAACCCTGCGCTGCCTCATTAAAAAAAAGTCATGCTCTGGTTGCTTTCTAGACAGCTAGAGCTGAGAACCGCTCAAATATTTTCTATATGTCCTTATAGACTTATCCGGGCAAAGTCCATCCAGAAGCAGGCCTGATTTTATCAAGGTTCATGGGAAGGGGGCCCAGGAAGAATGGAATCAAAACGGTCACCATTCTCTGCCTCTCTCTAATTCTCTATCACACAAATGCCACATGCATCCCAAATCAGCAAGTGTCTTGCAAAATACTTAAGTCAGTTCCAAACATCCTGCACACTTCAGAACCACAACGAAAGGATAATTAAATGCCATAAAAATTGTGATCAGGGCAGGACTTGTAGAACTGCAGTGTCTTTTTTGTAGAAGAAGAATCATAGAATCATAGAGTTGGAAGAGACCACAAGGGCCATCGAGTCCAACCCCCTGCCAAGCAGGAAACACCATCAGAGCACTCCTGACATATGGTTGTCAAGCCTCTGCTTAAAGACCTCCAAAGAAGGAGACTCCACCACACTCCTTGGCAGCAAATTCCACTGTCAAACAGCTCTTACTGTCAGGAAGTTCTTCCTAATGTTTAGGTGGAATCTTCTTTCTTGTAGTTTGGATCCATTGCTCCGTGTCCGCTTCTCTGGAGCAGCAGAAAACAACCTTTCTCCCTCCTCTATGTGACATCCTTTTATATATTTGAACATGGCTATCACCCCTTAACCTCCTCTTCTCCAGGCTAAACATGCCCAGCTCCCTTAGCCGTTCCTCATAAGGCATTGTTTCCAGGCCTTTGACCATTTTGGTTGCCCTCCTCTGGACACGTTCCAGTTTGTCAGTGTCCTTCTTGAACTGTGGTGCCCAGAACTGGACACAGTACTCCAGGAGAGCAGAATAGTAAAGGTAAAGGTACCCCTGCCCGTACGGGCCAGTCTTGACAGACTCTAGGGTTGTGCGCTCATCTCACTCTAGAGGCCGGGAGCCAGCGCTGTCCACAGACACTTCCGGGTCACATGGCCAGCGTGACAAGCTGCATCTGGCGAGCCAGCGCAGCACACGGAACGCCGTTTACCTTCCCGCTAGTAAGCGGTCCCTATTTATCTACTTGCACTCAGGGGTGCTTTCGAACTGCTAGGTTGGCAGGCGCTGGGACCGAGCGACGGGAGTGCACCCCCCCCCCCGCAGGGATTCGAACGGCCAACCTTTCGATCGGCAAGTCCTAGACGCTGAGGCTTTTACCCACAGCGCCACCCGGGTCCCAGAGCAGAATACAGTGCCACTATTACTTCCCTTGATCTAGATGCTATACTCCTATTGATGCAGCCCAGCATTGCATTAGCTTTTTTAGCTGCCGCGTCACACTGTTGGCTCATGTCAAGTTTGTGGTCAACCAAGACTCCTAGATCCTTTTCACATGTACTGCTCTCAAGCCAGGTGTCACCCATCTTGTATTTGTGCCTCTCATTTTTTTTGCCCAAGTGCAATACTTTACATTTCTCCCTGTTAAAATTCATCTTGTTTGTTTTTGCCCAGTTCTCTAATCTGTCAAGGTCGTTTTGAAGTGTGAACCTGTCCTCTGGGGTGTTAGCCACCCCTCCCAGTTTGGTGTCATCTGCAAATTTGATCAGGATGCCCTTGAGTCCATCATCCAAGTCGTTGATAAAGATGTTGAATAAGACCGGGCCCAAGACAGAACCCTGTGGCACCCCACTAGTCACTCTTCTCCAGGATGAAGAGGAACCATTGATGAGCACCCTTTGGGTCCGGTCAGTCAGCCAGTTACAAATCCACTGAGTGGTAGCATAGTCAAGACCGCATTTTACCAGCTTCTTTACAAGAATATAATGGGGCACCTTGTCAAATGCCTTGCTGAAATCAAGGTAGGCTACATCCACTGCGTTCCCTTCATCTACCAGGCTTGTAATTCTGTCAAAAAACGAAATCAGGTAAATCTGACATGACTTATTTTTCAGAAATCCATGCTGACTATTGGTGATCACAGCATTCCTTTCTAGGTGCTCACTAGGTGCTTCGCTTAATGATCTGCTCCAGAATCTTCCCTGGTATTGATGTCAGACTGACTGGGCGGTAATTATTTGGGTCCTCTCTTTTCCCCTTTTTGAAAATAGGGACAACATTTGCCCTCCTCCAGTCTGCCGGGACTTCGCCTGTTCTCCAGGAATTCTCAAAGATGACTGCCAGTGGTTCTGAGATCACATCTGCCAGTTCTTTTAATACTCTTGGATGCAGTTCATCTGGCCCTGGAGATTTGAATACATCTAAACTAGCCAAGTATTCTTGTACTATCTCCTTAGTTATTCTGGGCTGTGTTTCCTCTGCTGAATCATTTGCTCCAAATTCTTCAGGTCGAGCATTGTTTTCTTTATCGGAGAAGACTGAGGCAAAGAAGGCATTGAGGAGTTCAGCCCTTTCTGTGTCCCCTGTTTGCATTTCACCATCTTCACCATGCATCTCTTTTACTGAAATTTTGCAAGCTCTGCCCCCTCTGAACAGACTGCTATGCTGGAAAATTTCATCCAATTCTGCAAAAATACACACAAAAAATGAAAGGCTTCTCTTGATTTCCACCTTGCAGTAAATGAGGAAGACATCCAAGTTTTTGCCCCTGTCACCTGACTCAGGAAAGTGAGTTTGGAGGTAAATATCTTATCTGTGCACAACCCTATAGTTTTCTCTTATGCTTTTCATATATTGAAAATTGTTGATTTCATTATTAATTGGGGGAGGGGTGTTTTGCTTTATGTATGCTGCTTTCAGCCCTATCTGAGAAAAGGCAGGGGTACAAAAATGTAAATAGATTAAAACAAATGGGCAGGCATGATTTTTGGATTTTGGAATATAGCAACTTTTCTATGCAATCTATATTAGGTTATTTTTGCTCTATTTAGAATACTGAATACACTTTATAGTGCAAGAAATATATCAAGAAAAATAAATAATATTGTGCTGTATGCCAATGTTGGCCCAATGAAATTAATGGAGATGGCTGGTTGGTTGGTTGGTTGGTTAGTTAGTTAATAGTTGGTTGGTTGGTTGGTTGGTTGGTTAGTTAGTTACTGTATTTTTCGCCCCATAGGGCGCACCGCCCCATAGGATGCACCTAGGTTTTTTTGGGGGGGGAAATAAAGAAAAAAAAATATTTCCCCCCCAGGTGCGGGGCTGGCGCGGGGAAGCCCGAGCTTCCCCCGACCCCAGCCCCCAGAACAGCCTGCTATCCGCAAGCCTAGGGAGCCCGGCGCGAAGTCGCTCCGGTCTCCCCAGGCTTGCGGAGAGGTGTGCGAAGCTGGGCGCGCTCTTCAGCACGTCCCAGGCTTCGGAATGCAGGCAGCTCCGCGCAGCCGTCGGGAGGGCTCCGGACGGCTGCGCGGAGATGGGCGAAGCCCGGGGCTGCAGGCACCTCCGCACAGCTGTCGTGAGCCCAGTGCGACTTCACGCCAGGCTCCGGATGGCTGCGCGGAGCTGGGCGAAGCCCGGGGCTGCAGGCAGCTCCGCGCAGCCTTCGGGAGCCCAGCACAACTTCACGCCGGGCTCCGGATGGCTGCGCGGAGCTGCGCGAAGCCCGGGGCTGCATGCACCTCCGCGCAGCAGTCGGGAGTCCAACGCGACTTTGCGCAGGGCTCCCGAGGGCTGCACAGAGCTTCCTGAAGCCTGGAGAGCAAGAGGGGTCGCACCGACCCCTCTCACTCTCCAGGCTTCAGCGAAAGCCTGCATTCGCCCCATAGGACGCACACACATTTCCCCTTCATTTTTGGAGGGGGAAAAGTGTGTCATATAGGGCGAAAAATACGGTAGTTAGTTAGTTAGTTAGTTAGTTGGTTGGTTAGTAAGTTAGTTAGTTAGTTAGTTAGTAAGATTGTTCCTCGGGTACAATCCTTTGTGTTTAATTTCCTATATCAGTCATACTATCACAAGTATGTGGGTGGCTTCTTCTCATGAGCTTGTAATGAGGACTGCCAATCTGGATAACTTTAACAGAGGATTAGACAAATCAGGGGTGCCATGGGGCGATAAGCCCTGCCCTCTGTAATTGATCACATGACACAGTGTACACACACCTTTTGAATGACAATGGCTATCAACTTGGGGGGAGGGGCTCAAATATTTTATTGGGGGAGTGAAGCCCCCTAAGCCCCTAGGAGTTGGCTCCTATTGATAAATTCATGGAAGATAATATTAATTATTATTATAATTATGATAATTATTTATTATTATTTATTATTATCATATTATACCCCGCCTATCTGACTGGGTTTCCCCAGCCACTCTTGGCAGCTCCCAACAGAATAATAATAAATACTACTACTACTAATAATAATAATAATAATAATAATAATAAAGTGACAAAACATCAAACATTAAAAACTTCCCTAAACAGAGCTGCCCTCAGATGTCTTCTAAAAGTCAGATAGTTGTTTATTTCCTTGACAACTGTTGGGAAGGCATTCCAAGAAGTCCCTCTACCTGGTTCCCTGTAGCTTCACTTATTGCAGTGAGGGAACCACCAGAAGGCCCTTGGAGCTGGACCTCAGTGTCCAGGCAAAACAACAGGAGGGGGGGAATATGCTCCTTCAAGTATTGGCTGAGGCCTAATAATAATAATAATAATAATAATAATAATAATAATTTTTATTTATACCTCGCCTTCCCTAGCCAAGGCCGGGCTCAGGGCAACTAACAACCAATAATAAAAACAAGTTGAATGAATACAACTTAAAAACAAGATTAAAATACAACATTAAAACGTTAACATGCAGCCTCATCACAGGAGGTGAAAGGAAAAAAGAAAGAGGGGGAGGGAATCAAATTGACTCCAAGCCAAAGGCCAGGCGGAACAGCTCTGTCTTACAGGCCCTGTTTAGGCCTTTAAAGGTCAGCACCAACACTTTATGGGACGTGGGTCGTGCTGTGGTCTAAACCAGAGCCTAGGGCTTGCCAATTGGAAGGTCAGTGGTTCGAATCCCTGTGCCAGGGTGAGCTCCTGTTGCTCGGTCCCTGCTCCTGCCCACCTAGCAGTTCAAAAGCATGTCAAAGTGCAAGTCGTTCACGACTGGACTTAACTGTCAGGGGTCCTTTACCTTTACCTTTTACCAACACTTTGAATTGTGCTCAGAAACGTAGTGGGAGCCAATGAAGGTATTTCAGGACCGGTGGTATATGATCTCGGCAGTCACTCCCAGTCACCAGTCTAGCTGCCACATTCTGGATTAGTTGTAGTTTCCAGGTCACATTCAAAGGTAGAAGAGAGTGCATTGCAGTAGTCCAAGTGGGAGATAACTAGAGCATTCACCACTCTCGCGAGACAGTCCGCGGGCAGATAGGGTCTCAGCCTGTATACCAGATAGACAGATAGACAGCTGCCCTGGACACAGAATTGACCTGCGCCTCCATGGACAGCTGTGAGTCCAAAATGATTTCCAGGCTGCGCACCTGGTCCTTCAGGGACACAGTTACCCCATTCAGAGCCAGGAAATCCCCAAACCTGTCCACCCCCTGTCCCCCCAAAACAGTACTTCTGTCTTGTCAGGATTTAACCTCAATCTGTTAGCCACCATCCATCTTCCAACCGCCTCCAGACACTCACACAGGACCTTCATCACCTTCACTGGTTCTGATTTAGAAGAGAGATAGAGCTGGGTATCATCCGCATACTGATGAATACCCAGCCCAAACCCCCTTATGATCTCTCCCAGCGGCTTCATATAGATGTTAAAAAGCAAGGGGGGAAGGACAGAACCCTGAAGCACCCCACAAGTGAGAGTCCAGGGGTCTAAACACTCATCCCCCAAAACCACTTTCTGGACACAGCCCAGGAGGAAGGAGCAGAACCACTGTATAACAGTGCCCCCAGCTTCCATCTCCTCTAGAAGGTTGTCATGGTCAGTTGCATCAAAGGCCACTGAGAGATCCAGCAGAACTAGGAAACAGCTTTCACCTTTGTCCCTAGCCTGCCAGAGATCATCAACCAGCACCACCAAGGCAGTTTCAGTCCCATGATGAGGCCTGAATCCGGATTGGAAGGGATCCAAATGGTCTGCATCTTCCAGGTGTGCCTTGAGTTGTTCAGCAACCACCCACTCAATCATCTTGCCCAAGAATGGAAGATTTGAGACTGGGCAATAGTTGGCCATATTGGCTGGGTCCAAAGATGGATTTTTAAGAAGCGGTTTAATTTTTGCCTCTTTCAGTGGGTCTGAGAAGGCTCCCTCACAGAGGGAAGCATTCACCACCCTGCAGAGCTCATCGCCCAGCCCTTCCCAGCTCGCTTTTATTAAGATAAAGCTGGCAATGCATACTAGCCGCAATGGCTATGCACTACATCTAGAAACAGGGGCAACATGTCTCTGAATCCCACTTGCTGGAAATCACAGGTGCTGGGAATGCTGTTGTGCTCACAGCTTCCTTTTTCCCAGTGGGATCTGGTTAGTCCCTGTGAGGACAGGATGAGAGCCTCTAGTCCGATCTGCTGGGCTTCTGCTATGATAAACAGAAGCAGACCTTCCCAAATCTAGAGAGAGCGTATTTCAGAGTTGTGAGAGATTGCAGACAAACATAACTATGCATGAGCACTAGTTAGTGCATGAAGGGGTTAACAGCAGAGTTCTGTTCCTAGACTCAGCTAGGCCATGGCCCCTCACCCCTACAAGGGAGGAAGTGAAGTGTCTTCCATTTCCTTTCCTCATGTAACCAAGTAGGATGGGCATGTCTGAACTTGCTCCAAAGTTCAGACTGCATGTTTGAAACTTTATGCTGTATTTTAAACCCAATAGTAATCTATCTGTGTGCTCCTTGCTGCTGCATGGAATAACGGATGAACCAGACCTTTGGATTTAGTAAGAAAAGAATTTTAAACTTACTTAACAGTGTATGGTCTGTTTATTGCTAGAGGGGTAGAGAGGAGGGGCAAGCATCTTAAGGCAGACTAAATGGGATATGCAAAAGGGTTTAACAACCTATATTCCACACTATGCGGCTGCTTTTATCTCCGAGAGTGTTTTTAAATCTGGAGGCTCTCTCCACTGAAGAGTGTGCAAATCCCCATTTTTGAATCTAGACACCCAGCTGATTCTTTTGTTAATTACCCACCCATGGGTCAGATCTATATTTCCACCTCTTTTGGACCCAGACCCCCTCTTTCACTTGATCTCCCCACCCAAACGTGTTCAAACCACTAACAGCCATCATTGCTTTGACAGGCAAACGTTCCTTACTCACAGCTTCATCCATGCAGCCCCTGCTTTGGGACTAAGGATCTGCAGATTGAGAGTGTCACCTAACAATGGAATTAGGACTAGAGCAAAGCATCTGATCTTTCCTCCTAAAACCAGCCAGCCCTAAGAGAAGGTTTGGGAGTTGCCTCCTTCTCTCTACAGCTCCTGTAAGTATCACCACAGTTCCTGCAACAAGTTTTGTCTGTTGTCAATCCCTCTGTCCCCAAAGGTCTCTTGCAGGAAGCTGTCTTAAGCCCATCCAGTTCAGTATTGTCAACAACAGCAGCCTTTTGTTTGCCAGATGCATTGGACTACAGCTGCTATAAGTCCCAACCAGCACAGCTTACTATCTTTAAGATATTAATCCACTGTCCTTGATTGCCATGTTGCTGAGCTAGACAGACCTAGAACAGCAGCTCCAACGTGCATTTGAGTTAGTCATACCTGCGACTTTGGCAAAATGTCCAAGGAGAAGAAAAGCATGTGCTATCCAGTGGCTCCACACATTGCCAAACTCAGTGCTATAGCATCATACAACCACAGAAAAGCCAGCATAGTTTGCCTCCACTTACCCCAAGCAGTCTACCCCCATTACCACCATTGCACCCTTTGTTGATCCAATCTGTGTGGCCCAGTGTAAAAATCACCCAGGGCTGCAGAGCTCAGCACATCTGCCAGGAAGGATCAGAAGCGCCTGAGACCCTGAAATTGGAGCCACCTGGACATGCCCTGGCTGGCTGGCTGGATTCCACAGGGATCGACTTTCAGGAGAAATCTGATCATTCCAGGGACTCCTAGCTATAGAAACTGCAGTCAGCTCAAGCACCTTTTCCAGAAAGCAACCTGGACTGTTTTCTTGCAGATGGGTGACTAACAACCATGGAGAATTGCTACCTACAAGTCAGTTTGATCAAAGTCTAGCCAGGGAGCAAATCAAAAGCATATTTCCTTACCAGGAATCTGTGAAGAAAGACATGGTTTGCAGATCCTTCTTTCCTATGGGGCAGTCGTTCAGTGGCAGAGCATCTGCTTTGCATGCAGAAGGAAGGACTGCAGTTCAATCTCTGCCAGCTCCAGGTAGGATCCAGGGAAAATCCCTGCCTTAAATCCCATAGAAATCCAGGGTTTCAGGCAGAGGACATTCCCAGCCCCATCTGGAGCTGTCAGGGATTGAACTGGAGAGCTTCTGTGTGCAAAGCAGGTGCTCTAGCACTGAGCTATCCCATAATACTTATACTGTTAAAGATGTTAAAGCTGTTAAAGATTATGAAGGGCAACATGCTTTCAACACTTGAAAGACCATTATTTATTTGCCTTAACCCTGAACACCAGAGACTCTCTGAAATTTTGGTCAAGTCATTTTCCCAGTAGCCAAGCTGTCTCAAAAAGCAGGCACGGGGAAGCTCAGGCCTGGAGGATTGTTCCCCAGGCTTGGCCCTTCCTCAGGCCCATCCCCTCCCCTGCTTCTGGCTGGCCGGAATGTCCCCTTGAGCTCTGATTATGCCTGGATGGATAATATTTATTTATTGCATTTATATCCCACTTTTTTCCTCCTAGGTGGCTTGTACCATTCCCCACCTCCCCATTTCATCCTCATAACAACCATGCCAGGTAGGTTAGGCTGAGAGAAGCAAGGACTGGTCCAAGGTCACTCAGTGAGCTTCATGGTCAAGGGGGAGAATTTGAACCCTGGTCTCCTGGATCCTGGTCCAATACTCTAACCACTACACAACACTGCCTCTTATCACATTAATAAATAGGGGAGGGTGTTTATGTTTAGGAACCTTTGGCTTTTGAGTGGTTACCTAGTGGAGTCACCCTTTTTTTCCTATGGGCCCCACCACCACTGCTGGCATGCAGCCCTTTGGAGGGTGCCCTTTGGAAGGTGCCCATTGGGCTAAAAAAGGCTTCCGACTCCTGCTTTAAAGGGCTTTCTATCTAACCCTGAGCAAAGCACATCTCCACATGCCCTACACCACGGTGGGTCCTTTCTGAAAAACAAGGAAAGCAGAGTAGGATCTCTTGAAGGAGACTCATAGGATAGGACTCAAACTAATGGCTTCAAGTTACAAGAGAGGAGATTCTGAGTAAACATCAGAAAGACCTTCTGGTCAACAGCTGAACGATCTCCCTCAAGGAAGGAGAGGCTGTGGACTCTCCTTCCTTGGGGGTTTTTAATCAGAGATTGGATGGCCACCTGGCATGGATGCTTTAGTTGAGATTCCTGCATTGCACCTAGTAAGGTGACCCTGGGGTCCCTTCCAACTCTACAATTCTATTATTCTAAGTCAATGTAATGCTGTTAACATTCTCTCCAGTTTCCGTCTCAATAGGAGCAATGAGACAACTACGGAAAAAGTAGAAGCACAGAGTTGTAGAGTTGGAAGGAATCATAGGGGTCATCTAGTCCAACCCCTGCAATGCAGGAATCTTTTGCTCCAACCCACAACTGTGAGATTTAGAGTCTCATGTTCTCATTTATTCCAACCCCCTGCAATGCAGTAATTACTGTATACTGTGCTTAAAATGAAATACACCACTCAAAGCACAATGCCCATGAGATGACTTCACCCACCACCACCCTACCCACTTGGCTCCCTCCTTCAGGGTCATGGCCTCTTTGCCCCCTTGCCTTTCACATACATATACACAGGTGCATGTACCTAGATGAAGCTTTTCCCACCATTGCACCTCCATACCAGGAATAGCTTCACCTTTCAGTTTCTGACTTATGCAGCTGTTTGAAGCACAAGGGACCTCTTTTGCTCTCTCCATAAAATGGTTACAAATTTTCAGATTCTTAGTTTTCCTCACACCATGGATTTCCTGGTTGGGCCTTCTCCACACAAATCCACGGCCGTTTCCCTCTGCTCCAGTGGCGTAGCGTGGGGGTGCAGGGGGGGCCGGCCGCACCGGGC
The DNA here is from genome assembly GCF_965153285.1 of Podarcis tiliguerta. NCBI lineage: Eukaryota > Metazoa > Chordata > Lepidosauria > Squamata > Lacertidae > Podarcis > Podarcis tiliguerta. The sequence goes on from NC_139549.1 coordinate 42,720,926, forward strand.
GCAACATCTGGGGGTTAGGGTTAGGGGGCGCAAATCCACGGGTTAGGGGGCGCAAATTACTTGCCTTGCCCCGGGTGCTGACAACCCACGCTACGCCACTGCTCTGCTGAGAGCTCTCTGTGTGAGTGGCGTTAAGCGAAAGAAAGGAAAGGAATGAGGAATTTGGATCTCACAATGTTCAGCTGTCAGGATCACAGTCGTTAAATGCCGGATTTTCTCCAGCACTTGCATCCAGCAAACCAAAAATCAGACACTCCTGATCAGCAGATTCAAACTCATTCAGACATGCCTTGCTATGATTAAATTCTCATGCACCAATGGATATGCTGAATATATGAATGGGGCGCACAAATACACCCTGCTTTGCTAGCAGTCTCTATAGCATTTCAGAGCTCAAAGACTAAATTTCTGCATTTCCTATCAATGAGTAAGTAAACACCACCATTACAGTCCCCCCATTTGATTTCTTTAAAAAGAAACATTCCTTCATCCCACCAAGTTGGGCTTCTGGGATTTTTATTTTTATTTTCATAAAATTTAAACATGGCTTGATTGTAAAACAACAACCTCAAAACAGTTTCCAAAAAAAGACAACTTAAAAATATCAATGAAAAGAACAATATTAACAACAATAATTGAAGACTTTCAAAAAGTTAAAGCAATGTTAACACTAAAAGCAGATTAAAACTTGCATCAGGATTTTTTCTTTTTCATTTTCACACTTTAGATCTTGCTCTCTCCATCTTTGTCAGTTCCTAGATTATGTATTTATTGCATTTCTATCCTTCTTCCCCCCCCAAGGAACACCTCATTTAATCTCCACAACAACCCTGTGAGGTAGGTTAGGACTGAGAGAGTTCAGTGTGGCTGACCTTCAAGGTCACCCAGTGAGCTCCATGGCAATTTGAACCCTGGTTGCACTCTAAGCAACTACACCACACTGGCACTCTTCTCAAAACGTCGTGGTTCCAGAAGGGGCCTCAATGCCACCTTTGCAAAAACAATATTCAGAAAATGAATTTTCCATCCCTACCTAACAGGATGCTCCTAGTTTCATCAGTGCCTGGCAGCTCACTTCTGATGAATGGATAATTCAGAGAATCAATAAATGAACATTCCTGCCCACTTAAATCATGTCTTGCTCAACATATATGATCCTATGGTGTGCGCACACACAGCCATATGCTGAAGGGATCAGCTCCAGCCATTTGATGGCCCCTCGTGTTCCTCCAGGCCTTCTTCATAACTGGCTAAAAATAGCCCCTCACACCCAGCAAGCAGCACACTGAAAGAAAGACATTTTGTATCCCAAAGCAGCCCCCTGCCCAATTAATCTCCTTCCCAATCACTCCCCAAGAACCCACTCCCCAATTTCCTCCCCAACCAAACAAGCCCAGGGATTGTCTACCTTCTCTATTTTCAGCACTGCCAGCAACAGGAGGGGGACAGTTTCTACACAAAGAGCCTCCCAGGCTCTAGGAGCAGCTACAGGTTCCTACCAAGCACAGGAAAAGAGGAGAGGAGGAGGGCAGAGGCTAAGAAGGGGGCCTCTCCCTTCCCTCCCACCGCAGATGAGAGCCAGCAGCTGAGTCGAGGGGACAGGTCATGGCTATAAATATGCCCAGGCATCAGGACTGGGGGATGGCTGAGTGACAGGGCCAGGAAGAGCCAGCCAGCCAGCTGACTGAGCCAAGCCCTTGCTCTCCTCCCCTCTGAGCACATCTCAAGGGTCAGCTTGATCCTCCAGGCCCGCACACAGCGAGCCCTTGCTCAAGCACCAAAAACAAGGATGACTCACTAGTGCAAGCCTAAAACACATGAGGAAAGCCTCATTAAACAGAATTGAGTTCACTCATGAGTAAGCATGCAGATAATGAGACGTATGCAAACATACACAAGAGCACCACAAACCGACCCTCTACTATAACTTATTGTACTTTCAAGAGTTTCCTTGTCCAAACTTATGATGGCCTAGCTAATGGAACATACTACTAAACCTTAAAAAGGTAAAGGTACCCCTGCCCGTACGGGCCAGTCTTGACAGGCTCTAGGGTTGTGCGCCCATCTCACTAAAGAGGCCGGGGGCCAGCGCTGTCCGGAGACACTTCCGGGTCACGTGGCCAGCGTGACATTGCTGCTCTGGCGAGCCAGAGCCGCACACGGAAACGCCGTTTACCTTCCCACTAGTAAGCGGTCCCTATTTATCTACTTGCACTAGGGAGTGCTTTCGAACTGCTAGGTTGGCAGGTGCTGGGACCGAACAACGGGAGCGCACCCCGCCGCGGGGATTCGAACCTCCGACCTTTCGATCGGCAAGCCCTAGGCGCTGAGGCTTTTACCCACAGCGCCACCCGCGTCCCATACTAAACCTTAGGTTACGTAAATACAATCCTGGTTACAACGTAATAGGCTGTTTTTGACTATGTAACTTCTATTTCAAACACAATTCAACATATAATATCTCACAAAGTGTAATTCCATAGACCAACACATCATGCAAACAGAACATATCAAGAGAAATTAAAGTCCAATGAATGGTCAGGAGATAAAGTCCATTCGGTTCCTAAAGTGGCATATTGGCAATAACCACAATATGGTATGCTTATTTTATAATGTTCCACGTATCGCTGCTTTGAGGAGTCTAACATGCATTGTATGTAGATATCAGATCAGATGGAAAACTTGAAGGTATGGCACAACAAGGATTCTGGGATAATACCTTGTTTCGCCCAACTTGTTATTCGCCTGGGATAATCCCTTGTTTCATCAGCCATGTATACTCTAAATTAAACAAACATGATGTACCTACAAACTATTTAACATAACATACAAATTACCGTATTTTTCACCCTATAGGACACACTTTTCCCCCTCCAAAAATGAAGGGGAAATGTGTGTGCGTCCTATGGGGCAAATGCAGGCTTTCGCTGAAGCCTGGAGAGCGAGAGGGGTTGGTGCGCACCGACCCCTCTCGCTCTCCAGGCTTCAGGAAGCTATCCGCAAGCCTTGGGAGCCCTCGGGAGTTCCCACTGGGCTCCCAAGGCTTGCGGACAGCAGCCTGCAGCCCAAAACCCGGGGAGTGCTACTCGGCATGCCCCAGGCTTCGGGCCTCGGGCAGCTCTCCGCAAGCCTGGGGAGCCCGGCGGGAGTTCCGTTGCTTGGTCCTGGCTCCTGCCCACCTAGCAGTTCAAAAGCACATCAAAGTGCAAGTAGATAAATAGGTACCGCTCCTGCAGGAAGGCAAACGACGTTTCCGTGCGCTGCTCTGGTTCACCAGAAGTGGCTTAGTCATGCTGGCCCCATGACCCGGAAGCTGTACGCCAGCTCCCTTGGCCAATAAAGCAACCCCAGAGTCGGTCACGACTGGACCTAATGGTCAGGGATCCCTTTACCTTTACCAGAAAGAGAACAATGACACGAAGACATTTACTATTGATATTTGTGAAGCAATGTCCAGTGTGCATTGACCCCTAAGGATTAACACCTTCCCCAAATTATGTAAAAACCATAAAATCATATGGAAGGGGGATGTGTCATTACATTCCAGCCAACTATCACAATAACGTTACTCATCTTCTCAGGTTCAAGAATTTGTACTTTGAATATCTGCTGTAGAAATACGATCGTATCACAACAAAAGTACTACCTTCTGGGGAGATGTGAAACACAAAAAGCATTGCTCTGCGCTGCAGGGGGCAGGGTGGGGAGAGGAGAGGAGAGAAGGTGACGACTGCAAAAATCCCACCCCACCCCCAAAAAACCCCTCAAAGGAAGCCAAGGTTCCCTGGAGCCAGTCCTACCTGGCAGCTCCAGGGGGTCCAAAGGCGGACCCTGCGCCTTAAAGGGCCAATGCGGGCGCCTGCCTTTGGACCTCGTTGGGGCTGGGGCAGGGCAAGGGGAAAGAGGTTTTTGAAGAGAGTCCCTGCGGACAGGGAGGAGATCGAATGAAGCCCAGTGCCAGGGCTCTGCGCTCGGTGGGTAGGCGGTTCCTGCTTCGAGCCCCGGCAGCAAGTGATGGGACCTTAGGCAGAAATCGCCGCGGGCACCATATTAGGAGAGGGAAATAGCCAACGGAAGTGCTTCCATGTTGGAAGAGGGCACAAAGCACCGCCAGCGCCATTTTAGGAGAGGGAAATAGCCAGCAGAAGTGCCTCCATGTTGGAAGAGGGCACAAAGCGCCGCCAGCGCCATTTTAGGAGAGGGAAATGATCCCAGGGCAGCAATTGCTCTGTTTCCAGTCATTAAAAATTGATTGCAATGTGTGCTTCATGGCATAGCTTGCAGATGCAGTAGAGGCCTCAATCCTTTGTGGATGTTACCTCCGAGGATGTGGACAGGTTGCTTGGACGAGTGAAACCAACCACCTGTCTCCTTGATCTTTGCCCATCCTGGCTTATAAAAGCTAGCCGGGAAGGGCTAGGTGATGGGCTTCGCGGGGTGGTGAATGCTTCCCTCTTTGAGGGAGCCTTCCCAGACCCGCTGAAAGAGGCAGTTATCAAACCGCTTCTTAAAAAACCATCTTTATATATATATGTCAGGGGTTCAGGAGCAGAGTCACAGGAGAGGGAGGAAACGGAGAGCGAGGGGGAGGAGTCTGAAGGAAATGTCAGCGCCGGTCTAAAGTCCAGACGTAGAGCTGGGACGCTGAGACTTGTAAATGGAGACTATTCTTCAATAAAGACTTCGATACTGTACTATCGGCTAGCGTTGGTCCTTGGTGAGCTGGGACCCGGAGCCAGCTCTGACAGTAAGCTCTGTCTCCTTTTTAAAGTTTTGGCACCAAGAACCTCGCCACGTGAGTCGACGCAGCGAGGGCAGAGGAGGGGTGCTTACAGAGCTCACGAAACTCAGGCAAGATGACGACGGAAGAGCAGATATCAGCCCTGCAAGCAGCTGTGACACAACTCAGCACGGAGGTAATTGCATCCAGAAAAAGAGAGGAGGAAATGAGTAACGCCTGCCGGGATCTCCAAGTAAGGTTGGACGTGCTTTCTAAACAGGGGCCACCTGGATCCAAAGCAGAGGGCATTGGATTGGGAAAGAGGGGAGGCAGCCTTGTATCCCATTTTGACGGGAGTTTACAGCAGTACCCCAACTTCAGAGCAGACCTGTTGTTTGCGCTGGATCTGCTTGACAAAGACTTTAGAGATGAAAGAGAGAAAGTGGGGTTTATCCTATCCCATTTGCATGGGGAAGCCAAAACGTGGCTGAGAAATTTATGGAGGGATAATGATCCGGCGCTCCAAGATGCGAAGGCTTTCATTAAAGCAATGGATTCGTGTTTTTTATCAAAGATAGACATCGATATTGCCAGGAGAGACATACATGGACTTAAGCAGGGCAAAGCCAGCGTGCGGCAGTACCATACGCGCTTTTTCGGACTGGTTCATGCACTGGGATGGGACAAAACTTCTGCGCCAGTGAGAGACCTCTTTTGGGAGGGCTTGAATACAGAGGTAAAAGCCGAGATTGGAAGGGGGGAGAGGCCAAGGAGCACCCAGGAAGTAGTCCAGAGGGCTCTGGAGATCGGGGTGCATCTGGAGGAACGTCCTTGCAACAGAGAAGAAGGACGTTGGGGAAGGGCACCAGCCAGAGCACCTCCCTTCTATCCCAAAGAAGCAGCGCGTGCGCACTCCACACCCTCGCAGGGAGGGGGAGAGGAACCGATGGAGATCGGAGGGGCCAGGGCTCAGTCAGCTACCAGAGCCCTAACGCCGGGAGCAGTCAAAACGAAGCCTCCTAGAGGGAACAGGAAGTGCTACATCTGCGACAGTGCTCAACACATGGCGAAAGAGTGTCCCCAGAGGCTCCACAAGCACACTGCAGCCTCGGCAACAGTCAAAACAGCAACTCAACTGGGAACACAGCAACAGTTAAACGACAGAGTCTGGCTGGAGGAAGAGGCACTGGGGTCCAGTCAGACAAGTCAATGAAGCAATCCCCAGCACTTTTGCAGCCCACAGACCCCCTCCCACCCAAACCAGTGGTGCAGCTTACAGCGTCTCTCCAACTGCCCAACGGAAGCACTCTGGAAGTGCCGATCACCATTGACTCCGGCAGCAACGCCGACTTTATAGGACTGGATTTTATTCAGCAGCACAATATACCACTGCTACCAGCCACGCTGCCCCTGAAGGTTGTCACGGTGGATGGCAGAGACTTGTTAGGGGGCAGGTGGTGCAACAAACGCAGCCAATGGTGATGCGGATTGGAAATCACCGAGAGGTCATCAGCTTCAACGTCACCAAACTGTCGGGCACGCCGGTGGTCTTGGGCATGAGTTGGCTGCACAGGCACAGTCCAGCATTGGCGTGGTACCAGCGCCAACTGACCTTCGGTTCCTCCTATTGCGCGGAACATTGCATTCTTCCTAGCCCGGAAGAAGGAGGGGAAGACACGCAGCTACAATTAAGCACGCTACAAGCAGTGCCACGCAAGTACGCAGCGTTTTTGGAGGTTTTCTGCGAGAAGGAAGCAGACAAGCTGCCTCCCCACAGGCCCTATGACTGCCAGATTGACCTCCTGCCCGGGGCGACGCTGCCAGCCGGGAAACTGTATTCCATGTCTGAAGACGAGCTGCAGGAGCTCAAGGAGTTCATAGACCTCAACTTAAAACGCGGTTTCATCCGGGAGTCGAAAGCAGCGGGGGGCAGTCCTGTATTCTTTGTGAAGAAAAAGGACACACCCCAAAAGAGGCTTGTAGTCGATTTCAGGCTCTTAAATTCGAAGACCAAGCCCACAGCCTTTCCAATGCCCAAAATAGATGACCTGCTTGCAACGGTGAGGAAAGGACGCGTTTTTACAAAGTTGGATCTGCGAGGGGCGTACAACCTGATTCGCATACGGGAGGGGGACGAGTGGAAGACTGCCATGTTCACGCCCCTGGGCACATATGAATACAGAGTTATGCCCTTCGGTTTACAAAATGGCGCCCACTGTTTTCAAGCCTTCATGCATCACGTCCTGGCGGGTCTCCTCTACAAGAAATGCGTCTGCTTCTTGGACGACATCCTGATATTCTCAGAATCTGAGGAGACCCACGAGGGGGACGTCAAGGAGGTTCTGCAGCGACTGCAGGAGCATCGGCTATACGCCAAGCTGGAGAAGTGCCAGTTCGACAGGAAGGAGGTGGATTTCCTGGGCTACAAGCTGTCGGACAAGGGGCTCGCCATGGACAGCGCCAAGGTTCGCGCAGTGTTGGATTGGAAGAGCCCGCACACTCGGAAGGAGGTCCAGCGGTTTGTGGGGTTTGCCAACTTTTACCGCAAGTTCATCAAGGGGTTCGCGATGCAGACAGCGGCCATTACCGACACGCTCAGCTCCAAGAAGAAGAAGTTCATCTGGACGGAGCAAGCGGAGCAGTCCTTCCAGAACCTTAAGCGTCTCTTCTCGTCCGAAGGGCAACTACTGCATGTGAATCCCAGCAAACCGCTAAGAGTTGAGACGGACGCCTCAGACAGAGCCGTGGGCGCCGTACTGTTGCAGGAGGACCCGCATGGGGACTGGAGACCGTGTGCCTTCTACTCTAGGAAGCTCAGCAAGTCAGAGCAGAACTACACCATCTGGGACAGGGAGTTGCTGGCCATTCATGCAGCATTCAAGGCGTGGCGGCACTTCCTCATCGGGGCCAAACACACAGTGCAGGTTCGCACGGATCATAAGAACCTGGAGTACTGGCGCACGGCAAGGTTCCTGAACCAGCGGCACATCAGATGGGCGGAGTTCTTTGCGGATTTCGACTTCAGGATAGAATACATCCCAGGCGACAACAACATCATGGCAGATGCACTGTCCAGAAAGCCGCAATACCTCGAAGAAGCGGCGCCGGCAGCGGCCAAGCACATTTTCGCCCAGAAAGCGTGGGCGTGCGCTTCCGCAACCGTGGACCTGGAGGCGGTCCGTCGAGCACTGCAGGAGGACTCCTTCGCACTAGCCAAGATGGAGGAGGTGCGCAAGGGCACGGTGAAAGACGACGAGTTCCAAATACGGGACGGATTGCTCATCCGCAGAGGAGCACTCTATGTACCGGGAGATGAACTCCGTGCGAAAGTACTGCAGCAGTTGCACGACGCGCCAACCGCCGGGCACTTCGGCAAGGAGAAGACGGCAGAACTCGTTGCCAGGGATTTCTGGTGGCCCAAGATGAGGGGGGAAGTCGCGGAGTACGTCTCGAGGTGCGACACCTGCCAAAGGGCCAAGTCAGTGCACAAACCTCCGGCAGGACTGCTCGAACCACTACAGACCCCGAGCGAACCGTGGGAGAGGGTGGCCCTGGACTTTGTCACGGATTTACCCAGCTCAAGGGGTAAAACGGCAGTGCTAGTGGTGGTGGACATGTTCACTAAAATGGCCCACTTCATTCCGTGCGCGAAGGTGGCCACGGCAGAACAGACCGCCAAACTGTTCATAGACCACGTCTTCAGGGTGCACGGACTGCCACGGTCTATCTTGTCCGACAGGGGGCGCCAGTTCATTTCGAGCTTCTGGCAGAAGCTGATGGGTTTCCTGAACGTCAAGATCAACCTAGCGTCGGCGAGACACCCGCAGACCAACGGACAAGCGGAGCGCGTCAACGCCATCATGCAGCAGTACCTGAGATGCTATGCAAATCAACAGCCGACGACATGGGTGGACTACCTGCCGCTCGCTGAGTTCGCTTACAACAACACGAAGCACGTGTCCACAGGGGTGACGCCGTTCTTCGCCAACAACGGGAGGCATCCCAGAACCTTCCCGGGATTAGAGAGACTGGGGGAGGGGGAGCCACAGGCAGCGGAAGTCTTGGCGGCGGAATTGCAGGAAGTCCACGAGCAGCTTAGGAGGCAGTTAGAGCTTGCAAAGCACGCATACAAACTGCAGGCTGACAAGCACAGGAGGGTTGGTGAAGACATACAGGTGGGAGACTGGGTGTGGTTAGCGGCCCACGCAGTGCCGACCAGATCCTTAGCTAAGAAGAAACTCGGACATAAGCAGCTAGGACCTTACCTAGTTGAGGCACAGATCAATCCGGTGGCCTTCCGGTTGACACTTCCGGAAGGATCCAGAATGCACCCAGTATTCCATAGGTCGGTGCTCACGCCCTACAAAGCACCTCACCGATTTCAGGCGCAGGGCACGGCACCAGACCAGTATAGGGAGATCCCCCCAAGGAGGGAGTCGCCAAGAAGGGAACCCATCAACCAGGTCACAGAGATTTTGGACTCGAGATGGGGGGAAGAGGGAGTAGAATATTTTCTCGCAAGGGAAGGTACCCCGGCCAGCGCCAACAGTTGGGTGCCGGACTATGCCCTGGACGAGCCTCTCCTCAAAGAGGAGTTTCATGCCTTGTTCCCACACAGGCCCATGCCAGCCGAGTATTTCGACGACTGGCTTTTCACACCCACGCTTTCTACCAGCACGTTCCAGGGATTCACCTCGGACGAAGAACCAGCATTAGAAACACGTTCACCGGAGGGCTCGCCCTCGGGGTTTGCCTCAGACCGCTCGTTTTGGTGGGACAATCGAGGAGAGGAGAGGTGGCTGAGGGGCCCTTGGCAGGCAACGGACCCAGAGGGGAACGAGGGTGAGAGGGACATGGACGTGATGGGGGAGGACGTTGGGTTCGAGCATGGCGGCACGGAGATGGAAGCAGAGGAGAACGAGGTCGGCGAAGACACGGAGGACAAGCCGGATTTATCTAACTGGATGCACGCCACGGGGGACGAACTGTATCCACCATTCACCCCCACAACGACGGAGCACCCAGCACCCCCGCCGGAGGAAGGGGAGGGGGGAAGGGGGGGCTTCGAGGGGGGGATGGATGTCAGGGGTTCAGGAGCAGAGTCACAGGAGAGGGAGGAAACGGAGAGCGAGGGGGAGGAGTCTGAAGGAAATGTCAGCGCCGGTCTAAAGTCCAGACGTAGAGCTGGGACGCTGAGACTTGTAAATGGAGACTATTCTTCAATAAAGACTTTGATACTGTACTATCGGCTAGCGTTGGTCCTTGGTGAGCTGGGACCCGGAGCCAGCTCTGACAATATATATTTTTAATACACTAATAAAACAAAAAAGATAAAATGAAAGAACAAAAAGGAAAAGAAGAACATTACATAACAAAAAACACCGACAAATTAAACATACAATAACTAAATAACACGACAATAATTGACTTCCCTTCAACTCAGTTTTGGACTATGTTACAAAAGTTTTCTTTCTGCAGTTTCACTTTCTTAAATCTCTTTACATCGCAGGTGCTATATCGAGCCTACTGTGATTTTTAAATTTCTTACATCTGTTTCAATATATGTCAAAGATTTATTCCATTATTGTTAAACTTTGTACCTTTTTGGTTTCTTATTTTTTGTGTCATTTTTGCCAATTCTATGTACTGTACAGGGACGCGGGTGGCGCTGTGGGTTAAAGCCTCAGCGCCTAGGGCTTGCCGATCAAAAGGTCGGCGGTTCGAATCCCCGTGGCAGGGTGCGCTCCCGTTGTTCGGTCCCAGCGCCTGCCAACCTAGCAGTTCGAAAGCACCCCCGGGTGCAAGTAGATAAATAGGGACCGCTTACTAGCGGGAAGGTAAACGGCGTTTCCGTGTGCGGCTCTGGCTCGCCAGAGCAGCAATGTCACGCTGGCCACGTGACCCGGAAGTGTCTTCGGACAGCGCGGGCCCCCGGCCTCTTTGAGTGAGATGGGCGCACAACCCTAGAGTCTGTCAAGGCTGGCCCGTACGGGCAGGGGTACCTTTACCTTTACTTATGTACTGTATTTTTCGCCCTACAGGACGCACCGGCCCATAGGACGCACTTAGTTATCAGGGGGGGAAATCAAGGGGAAAAATATGATCCCCCCCCCCGCAGCTCTGGGAGCAGCGGACAGGCTGTACGCAGCCTGTGCGCTACTTCAAGACCTTCCTCCTGCTTTTGAGGGAGGTGGCGGAATTCCCCCAGCTTTTCGACCAGGAGGGAGAAGGGACTGAAACGGCCTGTCAATCCCTCCTCCTCCTTGGGGAAAAGCCCCAAAGAGTGGCGCACTCTTTAAAGGCTGCGCGGCTCCTACGGGCTTTCCCCCACATCCTAGAATTCCCCCACCTCCTAGAAAAGCCAGCAGAAGCCGTGCTGCCCCTTTAAAGAGCGCACGGCTTTTGCCTGCTTTTGCGGGAGGTGGGGGAATTCCCCCATCTCCCGCAAAAGCCCACAGGAGGGAGAAGGGACGGACTTGGACCGTCCGTTCCTTCTCCCTCCTTGGGGAAAAGCCTGCTTTCCCCCACCGCCAGCCTCAAAGCCCAGAGGCCAACGTATCTCAATCAGTCTTGGCCACTAGGCACCTTGTTTGGAGACAGCACCATTCGCTGTTCTACCCCAAGATGTCCTGGGCCAGTCCTGTTGGTAAGCATATCAATTTTCTGATCCAACACAATGAAATTCTTCATCTCCCATTATCCCTCAGAGAGGTACTCCCAGGGAACTCTGGGAAATGTAGCACTGTGAAGGGAGAGACTCTCAGTGCCCTACAGTTCCCAGAATTCTTTGGGGAAGATGACTATTTAAAGTTGTACTGTTTTAAATGTATAGTGCAGAAGGAGCCTAAGATGTCGCTTTGAGGTAATCTCTAGAAATCAAATTTCAGCACTGAAAATAAACTTTTTTGAAATGCTTCTGCTACCATATCTGCTTCAGTCCTTGTGTCTCATTCTCACACAGACACTCAAATACTCCACATACTGTTTTACAAAATACTCCACTGCTTTACACACTACCACCTAGTGGCATGCTTTTCTTTTTCAGGATCTAAAACAGCTTTACATTTATAGTGGTAGCCTAGTTAGGTGTTGCCAACCTTTTGGGCCCAGGGAAAACTGCTTTGGGTAACATACAAATGCTGCAATCAAGCATATATTGCAGCTTATTTTGTTGACTCCAACAGAGTGGTTCATTCTGGAAGGCACCAGAAAAGACCTCTGCGGTTGCTGGTGCCCCCTTAGGCACTGTTTTGGTGACCCCCTAGTTTAGATGATGGAATTTCCTGCCTGATGAGATTTACCCTGCCTCTTCATTTGCAAATATTCGCCACCAGGTGAAGAATCTTTCTGCTTAAGCAAGCATTTGGCTTTCATGCTGTTCAATTTTAGTCTCCAGGTAATGCTTTATATTGCCATGATAGGGGCAATAGCAGCAGCTGTGGTAAGGGCAGAGCCACCCAACAAGCATCAGCATCACTGCAGCCTATCTGGGCAGGACAAGAGCAAGGAAATTGTAAGGTAAGGGTTTGTGCAGATGCACCAGTGGAATCAATCCAGTGCTGGGCATCTACAGAGCCCTGACCTCACCAGCCCTCTGGTAAGCTGCAAGGAAGGTGTGTCAGGAGGGTAGCTCAGCAGCTGTGCCCCAGTGAAGGTCCCCACACCTGTTGCCTCCCCATGTTCATTTCACAGCTCTTTCCCCAGTGTTCACATCATCAGGGCTTCCATTTGTTACTGTCTGTATACACACATGAGCCATTGACGCTGATAGGACAAGGATGTATTTACACTATGCAAAGGTGTTCATACTTTAGCTAGAAGTGAATTAATAATGGAAATTGGCATGAAGCTGGTTTGAAAAACAACTCATCAAACAGTAGCATTTTATAATGCATCTGCATTATAAATGCATATATAATGCATTTCAACAATCCATGTGACTATGGATGAAAAATCCAGCACTGCAGTTGCAGTGAGAGCACAGTGAACAGGAGGGTGAAGAGAGCATTAGCGTGCACTCCTTGTACTGTTTGTATTTAAAATACTGCAAGTCGCCATGGGCATTCCTCTTGCAATGGAAACCTGGGGGTAAAATAAATAAGTAGATAAACCAACAAGTTTATCAAGTCAGCATGCCAGCTTTGAAATAAGTTTAGTAAAATAAAAGGGCAACCATTTCACAAGATTATACATATTTAGAAGTGCCAAGTAAACAATGAGGCCGAAATCGTATGCGTAAAGAGTAAGCATGCATATCATCAGGTGGTATGTCACTTTGAATACTGGACAACATACAGCATCTTAGAATCTAAGGCCCTCATTTACAAAATCAAATGCCTTCTGCTGGTCAGGAACAGCGAGGGTGTGTACATTCGTGTGCATGTATTTGTTGTAGCTTAAACCGCCATCTAGCTCAAAGAGGCTTTTATTAGTTGATAAAGAGAAATAAGGTTAGGTTTTGTAGCCTTATTGGAGTTCATCGATTGGGTCTGCGTTGCTCCGGGACAGGAGGAAGGAAGTCAAATGACACCAAGTTGGTTCAAAGAAAGAGTTTATTCTGCTATCCGGATAGCAGAAGGCACATGTGTGGTTCCTGCTCTGGTATTCTCAACCATAAAAGGATCTTCCTTCCTGTACTTCTGACCATAAAAGGATCTTCCTCTTCCTACTCTTATCATAGAATCATAGAGTAGGAAGAGACCACAAGGGCCATCAAGTCCAACCCCCTGACAAGCAGGAAACACCATCAGAGCACTCCTGACATATGGTTGTCAAGCCTCTGCTTAAAGACCTCCAAAGAAGGAGACTCCACCACACTCCTTGGCAGCAAATTCCACTGTCGAACAGCTCTTACTGTCAGGAAGTTCTTCCTAATGTTTAGGTGGAATCTTCTTTCTTGTAGTTTGGATTCATTGCTCCATGTCCGCTTCTCTGGAGCAGCAGAAAACAACCTTTCTCCCTCCTCTACGTGACATCCTTTTATATATTTGAACATGGCTATCATATCACCCCTTAACCTCCTCTTCTCCAGGCTAAACATGCCCAGCTCCCTTAGCCGTTCCTCATAAGGCATCGTTTCCAGGCCTTTGACCATTTTGGTTGCCCTCCTCTGGACACGTTCCAGTTTGTCAGTGTCCTTCTTGAACTGTGGTGCCCAGAACTGGACACAGTACTCCAGGTGAGGTCTGACTAGAGCAGAATACAGTGGCACTATTACTTCCCTTGATCTAGATGCTATACTCCTATTGATGCAGCCCAGAATTGCATTGGCTTTTTTAGCTGCCGCGTCACACTGTTGGCTCATGTCAAGTTTGTGGTTAACCAAGACTCCTAGATCCTTTTCACATGTACTGCTCTCAAGCCAGGTGTCACCCATCTGGTATTTGTGCCTCTCATTTTTTTTTGCCCAAGTGCAATACTTTACATTTCTCCCTGTTAAAATTCATCTTGTTTGTTTTTGTCCAGTTCTCTAATCTGTCAAGGTTGTTTTGAAGTGTGATCCTGTCCTCTGGGGTGCTAGCCACCCCTCCCAGTTTGGTGTTGTCAGGGGTTCAGGAGCAGAGGCACAGGAAAGGGAGGAAATGGAGAGCGAGGGGGAGGAGTCTGAAGGAAATGTCAGCGATGACAGCGGTCCGAGGTCTCTGAGTCTTTCCAGCGAATCGGAAGATTCACAGAAAGGGGCTCCCATGGTCAGGGCAAGGGGGGTGCCTAGGGGGACACCCCAGGAAGAAGGGGCCAGAGGGGACTCAGAGAGCAGCAGTTGGAAATCAGGACCAGCGTCCACACCAGAGTGCAGTAGGGGGGAGGAGTCCCAGGCATCGGGATCAGGCGGCGCACTGCCAGCGGAAGGACATGAGGCAGGATTGGCCACGCCTCCATCGGGGAGCGAGGAAACGGTCGAGAGGAAGGTTGGAGGCTGGGCGCGCGCGCCAAGTTCAAATGTACAGGAGGGCGGCACAGTTGACAGCCCGGATAGGGAGCCAGGTCCCAAAGCCCGCCGAAAAGAGCGGGAGGAGTCAGGGGGGTCTACGTCTGCGTCGGAAGAATCCAGGAAGGAAGGGACCCCGGGGGGTAGCAGGACCCAGAGGAGAAAGGAGAGACGGAAGAGGTGGAGTAAGGCTAGAGTCTTAAACTGGTGTACAGGGGGCGGAGATTCAGATGGAGCTTCGCCGGTCTAAACCCTAGACGTAGAGCTGGGGCGCTCCAGCTTGAAAATGGAAACTGTACTTCAGTAAAGACTTTTGTACATTACTACCGGCTAGCGTTGGTCCTCTGTGAGCTGGGACCTGGAGCCAGCTCTGACAGGTGTCATCTGCAAATTTGATCAGGATGCCCTTGAGTCCATCATCCAAGTCGTTGATTGTTGGGTTGAAATAACCGGGTTTGAGCGCCATCGGTCATGGCTGACTTCCTCTGACTCTCGGAGGAAGAGCTCTCAGAAGGACGGGGTTTTTACCGCTACGGCGACGCGGTAACCCCTTGAAACCGTAGGCGGAGGAAGCCTACGGCCGTGGGACTCTGAACATCTCCGGGACGAGAAAACAGCCCAGGAGATCGGGGGGGGCCAGCGCGGTGCTGCAAGGCTATCGCTACCTTCTCTGAGCGACGTCGCATTGTCGGGACCGGAGAGCGCTCAATCTCTTCTTGTTACAATTCGGACTACAAAACAGAATAATCGTGAGTAAAAGAGAGTAAATTTAAAGGAACTAAATCCGGCAAATTGGAAGATAATCGGGACTTTAAATTTCATTTGGAAAGATTTGATTTGAAGCGGAAAGGTTTAAACAGGAAGTCAGCCTTCCGCTCTGTAAATAGCAAAAAGTAAAGACTGTGTTACTAATATCTTAAAAGAAGGGATCGAAATAACTAATCTGAAGCCTTGGGAAAGACCAGATCCCCCCCCCCCCAGCTGTCAAAATTGAAATGTAAGCCTCAGAAAGAGATCGCGGACTGCTTTTAAAAGGAGAAAATAATTACAATTGAGTTGAAATTGCTACAATTGGAGCTTTAGTCTTAAAATATTTATACAATATTGCTTCAAGAGGAAGTTAAAAGGCACGTTATTTCTTCTGGCTTCGTGACTTCTGGGTCCCCCTGGTGGGCATGGACATTGTTACAAAGTAACTGAAGTTTCTTGGTAACTTTCCACTGTAACCTTCTATTGTAACTTTTTAACTGTTTGGATTTTGAAACTGAAAACAAGTGCAGCTGCAGTCTGACCGTGGGAACAGCATATCTTATGGCAGACAAAGAAAGGAAAGGAGAATTTTATCAGGAGAAAACCACAAGGTCAGGCAAATCTTTCCTGCCAGGAAGAAGAGGATCTTTAGACCCAACAGGAGGTGCTTCTGCACAACCGAAAGGAAAAGGAATGCCAACCACAGATGAGCTGATAAGTGCAGGTTTTGCAAGACTACAAGGAGCAATAGATAAATTAACAGAAGAGGTCGCAGAAACGAAAAAAGAGGTGGCAGAAACAAAAAAACAGGTGGCAGAAACGAACAAGGGGGTTGCAGAAGCATCCTCTAAAATAGACCAGAATACTATAAGTATTAGACTGAACACAGATTCAATTAGACAATTATTGGAGGACTCTGCTAAAACAAGAAAGATTGCCGAAGAAGCTAGAGACGCTGTGGCTGCTACTGAGGAGAAATTGCCATCTATGAACAGGCAACTTGAGGATCATAGAGCAAGGTTTTCTATGATCGAATTGAAGGACAAGCAGACCAATCTAAGGATCAGAGGCGTGCCAGAAATTGAGAAAGAGTCTACGGGACCTTCTCACACAAGAATTTGAAATTTTTTGGGAATTGGACTTGGAAAATGAAGAATTCAAAATACTAAGTGCTTTTCGACTGGGAAAAACAAATAAAAGGATCAAAATCAGAGACTGTCTGGTTACATTAAGATCCAAAGAAGAAAGGGATAAGATTTTGGGACTGCACTTTCAAAAACCTTTGGAAATTTCCCAGTCCAGAGCTGAAATTTTCAAGGATATTCCAAAACATCTTCTTGACCTCAGAGCCAGATACAAAGATTTGGTTGCCCAGTTGAGGGGGAATAACATCATCTTCAGGTGGGAATTTCCAGAAGGACTTTCTTTCAATTTCAAAGGAAGAAAGATAAAAATAAAATCAGTGGAAGACAGAAACAGCTTTTTGGAGGCCTACGGGGAAGACCTACAGAAAGGAACTGTAGATTTGTTAGAGGAAAGAAGGAAAAAGACCGCAGGAGCAATATTGAATTTGAGCTTGGATAACAAGACACCACCGGGACCGGAAGAGAAGTTATCGGAAGCATCTGGAGGAACAGAATAGCAATAAATACAACATGTCTCTGCAACTTTTGAGCTGGAATTGTAATGGTCTGAACTCGGGTCAGAAGAGGAAATCTATCTTTCACATATTAAAAAAAGAACAATTAGACTTGATTTGCTTACAGGAAACTCATGTGACCAGGCTTCACAGAAAAATCTTAATCAACAAAAAATTGGGTCAAGAATTTATTTCATCGGACAAAGTCAAAAAAAGAGGAGTTGTAATTTATGCTAAAGAGAACCTGTCACCAAAATTTGTTTTCAAGGATGAGCAAGGAAGATATCTGGCAATTGAAATTCAATATTATGGACAGAAATATTTGATAGTGGGCGTATATGCGCCTAATGAAGGGAAATCAGAATTTTTCAAAAGGTTGCATGAGACACTGTTGGACTATATGGAGTACAATGTGATTTTGATGGGAGATATGAATGGAGTAGTTTCCACGAACATGGACAAGGCACAAAGACAAGTAGTCACCAATGATGGGAGACTACTGAAAACCTTTTTTGAACTGACTGACAACTTAGACCTGATTGATATCTGGAGAACTAAGAATCCCTTAGAAAGAGAGGGAACCTTCTTTTCTGAAGCCAAAAAGACGGACTAGAATTGACCAAATATGGATCACTAGAGGACTGGCACCGAAAACAAAAAAAGTGGAAATCTGCTCAAAGACTTGCTCCGACCATAACGCTGTAAAGATGGTAATGAACCTACAACCAACTGGTTCCTTTAGATGGAGGATGAATGACTCTCTTTTTAGAGATGAGGAATTTGTTAAGAAAGCCCAGAAAACTTTGAAAGATTATTTTGAGATAAATTTGAACACCAGAAAAGAACCATTTGGGACGCAAGCAAAGCTGTTATGAGAGGATTTTTGATACAACAGAATGCACTCAAGAAAAGATTACAACAGGAAAAAAGAGAAAAGATTTTGGAAAAGATCAAGGAAAGTGTAAAGAGATTGAGATCAAAACCAGTCACAAGAAATACTAAGAGATAAAGCTGTACCAAGCACAGTATATGCAAATGATAAACCAAGAGATTGAATGGAAGATCAGACAAATGAGACAAAGAACATTTGAATCAGCAAATAAATGTGGAAAGTTATTGGCATGGCAAATAAAGAAGAGGCAAAAAATGAATACTATTACAAATTTGGAAGTGGAAGGAAAAACTCTACAGCATCCTACTGAGATTAGGAGTGCTTTTCAAAAATATTTTAAACAGCTTTATTCTCAACAACCACAGAAAGTCACAGAGATAGAAGAATTCTTGAAAGTGAATGGGCTACCAAAAATATCTCAAGAAAACAAATCCAAACTGAGTTGTAGGATAACAGAACAAGAGGTCGAGAGTGCCATTCAAAATATGCAATTAGGCAAATCTCCAGGACCTGATGGGTTGACTGCAAGATATTACAAATCATTGAAAGATTGGTTAATTCAACCCTTAAAGGAAGTATGTAATGAAATACTTCAGGGGAAAAGGGCTCCAGAAACGTGGAAAGAAGCTTTTGTGACTTATACCAAAGACACTCTGAAAAACATCAACAAGAACTACCGGCCTATATCATTGCTTAATGTGGATTACAAAATATTTGCAGACATTTTGGCTAGAAGACTGAAGAAAGTTTTAATAGAGGAGATTCATAAGGACCAAGCAGGCTTTCTCCCAGGAAGGCACCTATCAGATAATGTAATTGACATTTTGGAACTTCTACAGGAAAATATAAATACAAAAGCGGCTTTGATATTTGTGGACGCGGAGAAAGCCTTTGACATCTCTTGGGGTTTTATGAAGAAGAATTTCCATGGCATGGGGGTAGGCCAAGAATTTGAAAACGGTATAGGAACAATCTATTCTGAACAAAAGCCAAACTAATTGTTAATAATGTTTTGACAGAGGAGTTCAGAATAGAAAAAGGAACACGACAAGGTTGCCCTATTTCCCCTTTGCTTTTTATATCAGTCCTGGAGGTGTTGCTGAATATGATTAGAAAGGACCAATTGGTTAAAGGGATACAGGTCGGAGCCAAACAGTATAAATTAAGAGCTTTTGCAGATGACCTGGTTTTGACATTACAGGAGCCAGAATCTAGTGTGATAAAAGTTTTAGAACTGATTCAAGAATTTGGCCAATTGGCTTTAAATTAAATAAAACAAAAACTAAGGTTTTGACAAAAAATCGAACAGAAATTGAAAATGAAAGGTTTCAGAATGAGACAGGCTTGACAGTGGTGAAAAAAGTAAAATATTTGGGAATTATGACTGCTAAAAACGGGAACTTATTTAAGGATAACTATGATAAATGCTGGGCGGAGATAAAAAAGGATCTAGATATATGGTCTAATTTGAAACTCTCACTTTTAGGACGTATTGCTGTGATAAAGATGAATGTATTGCCAAGAATGTTATTTTTATTCCAGAAATTGCAGATTATTGACAAAACAGACTGCTTCAAGAAGTGGCAGAAAGACATATCTAGATTTGTCTGGCAGGGCAAAAAGCCAAGAATAAAATTCAAAATATTAACAGATGCAAAGGAAAGAGGGGGCTTTGCCCTGCCGGACAAAACTTTATTATGAAGCAGCAGCTTTTTGCTGGCTGAAAGAATGGCTACTTCTTGAGAATACAGACATATTGGATTTAGAAGGATTTAATAATGCGTTTGGTTGACATGCATATTTATGGTATGGCAAGGTTAAAGTGCATAGAATGTTCAAAATTCACATTGTCAGGAAAGCACTGTTTAATGTGTGGATTAGATATAAGGATCTTTTGGAAAACAAAACTCCAAGGTGGTTGTCCCCAATGGAAGCAAAAGCTTTAAAGAAACTCAATATGGAGGCCAACTGGCCAAAATATTGGAGATTTTAGAACAAGACGGAGACAAATTGAAAATACAGAGTTTTGATAAATTAAAAAGCAAGGTCCGAGATTGGCTTCATTATCATCAAATAATGGAGGCATTTAAAATGGATAGAAAAATTGGCTTCCAGGTGGAAAAATCAAAATTGGAAACAGTATTGTTAGAACCCAAAACTAAGATATTATCAAGAATGTATAATTTGCTGCTGAAATGGAATACACAGGATGAGGAAGTGAAATCAGCAATGATTAAGTGGGCACAAGACGTTGGTCATAACATAATGCTAGCTGACTGGGAACGGTTATGGACCACTGGTATGAAATTTACGGCATGTAATGCCTTAAGAGAGAATATAATGAAAATGATCTACAGATGGTACATGACACCAGTCGCTAGCAAAAATTTACCACATGCCCGACAACAAATGTTGGAAATGTAAAGAATCTGGTACCTTTTTTCACCTTTGGTGGACATGCCCAAGGATTAAGTCCTTCTGGGAGATGATTTATAATGAAAAAAGTGTTTAAATACACATTTCGGAAGAACCCAGAAGCCTTTCTCCTGGGTATGGTAAACCAACAGGTTCAGGTGAAGGACAGGACATTTTTATGTATGCTACAACAGCAGCAAGAATACTCATCGCACAGTATTGGAAGACACAAGAACTACCCACGCTGGAAGAATGGCAGAATCAGAGACCAGGGAGAAGAGACGGTGAAGGAAGATTGGAGGAAGTTCAAAGAGAATGTTTGATGACATCAGATTGAATTTAAAAGAATATTAGCATAAAAACTCAATGATTAAGAAAGATTAATGTTTTAACACATGGAAATGTAATTATGTTAAGATATTTAAGTTGAACTAAAGATAAGTCAGAGGGAAAGAATTTACTGTCAGATTATAAGATCAAGAATACAGTGGGAAGGTCTGGGAAAGTCGCATGTCCAGGTAAATATTAAATAATATAAAGACACAATGATTGTTTTTTAATTTTTATTTTTATTTTGTTTTTCTACATTGTATTTTATATTGTTTGTATGTGTTGCTTCTGTTTTTTCTTTTTTCTTTCTCTGTTTGTATTTGTTTCTATTATTTGTTTATTGATTGTAAAAACAATAAAATATCATTTTTTTAAAAAAATGAAATAACCGGCAGGCAAGTCGTGGGTGTTCATGTGGGAGGCATCTCCAAGACCAAGTCTCTTTTATTGTATATTACCCCCATTGCTGCATATGCGCTTGGTGCTGATTGGTTACACGTGGGGTGCGTATAGGCATTGTACTATTACATACACATATGAGAGGGTTACATGCAGATATTACACATCACTAGATAGAGTACAGGAACATGGTAATCTATGATTGATAGGGTGGTACGCAGAGATTATATAGAGTGCACTTAACAGTCCTCTAGTCTGTGGTGATAAACAGGGGATGTGTATAGTTAGATAGCAAGGTCATGACATCACTCAAAGACTTGGAGCTATCCGTGTCAGGGTTGTTCAGAAGGCAATGTGCCGGAACAGCACCTACACAGGACCAAGAATTCAACAGGGAAGCAGCACAGGAAGAGAATACAGGAAGGCCACATTCTAGGCACACAGGACAGGGACATCTCCCCCTTTCTTTTCTTATATACGAGGTTTTTTTTTTTCTACTAATGGAGGTAGGATAAGGAAGACAAAAATATTTCGGGATACGTGGTGTGCCAGCGCATGCCCAAAATAAGTTTGGTCCTATTTACCCCCAAGATTTACTGCTGGTGTTGCCACTTAGTAAAGTGGGCGGCAATAAGTTTTTGCGGAGGTTGAGGGGGAGAGAAGAGTTGAGCCCAGAGACGTATGAGACTAGGAATGCATTGGATGAAGCAGCATAGCAAAATTATAACAATAGCATATTGGAAAAGATTGTGGAGCCACTCCAGATTTGGCAACCAGCCGGTGGGCCACTGGGTGAATGACTCCCAGAAGCTAGAGAATCCAACGTCCTGTTTATTTTTATTTTTATTTTTTATAAATAATTTTTATTCACTTTCCAATAAATATTTTATCCAAATTTAACATTTGTTTTAACATAAGCATCTTTTTGACTTCCATCAGCCTATCTGACAATTCTCCATAATCTTACATCATCTCACATTTCTTACATTTATATTGCACTTTATATCTCTTAGTCTTAACCTTTCTTTTAAACAACATTTCTATCAATCTTTTTCACAAAGCTTCTTGAAAGCCAACAAGCGTTAGTTGCTCCTCACATTGATTTTTGATATATTCTGTAAATTTACTCCAGTCCTCGGAAAATCTCTGATCGCGTTGGTTCCTTATTTTTCCAGTCAATTTGTCCATCTCTGCATACTCCATCAATTTCATTCTCCATTCTTCCTTGGTCGGCATTTCTTCCTGCTTCCATTTCTGGGCCATCAAAATTCTTGCTGCTGTCACTGCGTATCTAAACAGTTTCACATCTTTCTTGCTAATTTCATTCCCTACTATCCCAAGTAGAAATGCCTGGAGAAGAGGAGGTTAAGGGGTGATATGATAGCCATGTTCAAATATATAAAAGGATGTCACATGGAGCAGGGAGAAAGGTTGTTTTCTGCTGCTCCAGAGAAGCGGACACGGAGCAATGGATACAAACTACAAGAAAGAAGATTCCACCTAAACATTAGGAAGAACTTCCTGACAGTAAGAGCTGTTCGACAGTGGAATTTGCTGCCAAGGAGTGTGGTGGAGTCTCCTTCTTTGGAGGTCTTTAAGCAGAGGCTTGACAACCATATGTCAGGAGTGCTCTGATGGTGTTTCCTGCTTGGCAGGGGGTTGGACTCGATGACCCTTGTGGTCTCTTCCAACTCTATGATTCTATGATTCTATTCTATGATTCTCTTTTACACTATTTTTTCCATTTCATCGTTTTTTACAGAAAGCCCCTTAATCAAAATCCAGCATCGTTCTAACATTCATTAATTTTACACTATTTCTGTAAATAATCCTTAAATTTCTTCCAATCTTGTTCCACCTGATCTTCTCCCTGGTCTCGAATTCTGCCGGTCATTTCTGCCAGTTCCATGTAGTCTATCACCTTCATCTGCCATTCTCCCACGGTGGGTAGTTCTTGAGTCTTCCAATACTGCGCAATCAGTATTCTTGCTGCTGTTGTGGCATACATAAAAAAGGTTCTGTCCTTTCTTGGCACCAATTGGCTGACCATGCCCAGGAGAAAGGCCTCCGGTTTCTTGAGGAAAGTTGTCAGAGCTGGCTCCAGGTCCCAGCTCACAGAGGACCAACGCTAGCCGGTAGTAATGTACAAAAGTCTTTATTGAAGTACAGTTTCCATTTTCAAACCGGAGCGCCCCAGCTCTACGTCTAGGGTTTAGACCGGCGAAGCTCCATCTGAATCCCCGCCTCCTGTACACCAGTTTAAGACTCTAGCTTTACTCCACCTCTTCCGTCTCTCCTTTCTCCTCTGGGTCCTGCTACCCCCCAGGGTCCCTTCCTTCCTGGATTCTTCCGACGCAGACGTTGACCCCCCTGACTCCTCCCGCTCTCTTCGGCGGGCTTTAGGACCTGGCTCCCTATCCGGGCTGCCAACTGCTGCACCCTCCTGTACATTTGAACTTGGCGCGCGCGCGCAGCCTTCAACCTTCCTCTCGACCGTTTCCTCGCTCTCCGATGGAGGCGTGGCCACTCCTGGCTCATGTCCTCCCGCTGGTAGTCCGCCGCCTGATCCCGATGCCTGGGACTCCTCCCCCTTACTGCCCTCTGGTGTGGACGCTGGTCCGGATTTCCAGCTGCTGCTCTCTGAGTCCCCTCTGGCCCCTTCTTCCTGGGGTGTCCCCCTAGGCACCCCCCTTGCCCTGACTATGGGAGCCCCTTTCTGTGAATCTTCCGATTCACTGGAAAGACTCAGAGACCTCGGACCGCTGTCATCGCTGACATTTCCTTCGGACTCCTCCCCCTCGCTCTCTATTTCCTCCCTCTCCTGTGCCTCTGCTCCTGAACCCCTGACAAAAGTATATTTAAATACCTTTTTCATTTCATTATAGATCATTTCCCAAAAGGCCTTAATCCTTGGGCACGTCCACCAAAGGTGAAAGAATGTACCTTCTGTTTCTTTACATTTCCAACATTTATTATCAGGCAACATAAATTTTTGCTAGCTTGACTAGTGTCATGTACCACCTGTATATCATTTTCATAATATTCTCTCTTAAGGCACTACATGCCGTGAATTTCATACCGGTGGTCCATAACTGTTCCCAGTCAGCTAGCATTATATTATTCAGAAATATATCCAAGTTTTTGTATCAGCAACAAATGGGACAACAGATGAATCAAATATGCTGTCAGAGCTGGCTCCGGGTCCCAGCTCACCAAGGACCAACGCTAGCCGATAGTACAGTATCAAAGTCTTTATTGAAGAATAGTCTCCATTTACAAGTCTCAGCGTCCCAGCTCTACGTCTGGACTTTAGACCGGCGAAGCTCTGTCTGGGTCTCCGCCCCCTGTGCACCAGCTTAAGACTCTAATCTTACTCCACCTCTTCCTTCTCTCTCTCTTCCTCTGGGTCTTACTACCCCCCGGGGTCTCATTCCTCCTGGACTCTTCTGACGCAGAGCTTGACCCCTCTGACTCCTCCCCCTCTCTTCGGCGGGCTTTAGGACCTGGCTCCCTACCCGGGCTGCCCACCTTGCCGCCCTCCTGTACATTTGAACTTGGCGCGCGCGCGCGTTTTACTTTCCGGATGACCGTTTCCTCGCTCCCTGACGAGGGTGTGGTCAGTCCTGCCTCACGTTCTCCCTCTGCCTGCGCGCTCCCTGATCCCGATGCCTTGGACTCCTCCCCCCTACTGCACTCTGGGGGGGACGCTGGTCCGGATTTCCAGCTGCTACTCTCTGAGTCCCCTCTGGCCCCTTCTTCCCGAGGTGTCCCCCTGGGCACTCCCCTTGCCCTGACCATGGGGGCCCCTTTCTGTGAATCCTCCGAGTCACTGGAGAGACTCAGAGACCTCGGACTACTGTCGTCGCTGACATTTCCTTCAGACTCCTCCCCCTCGCTCTCCGTTTCCTCCCTCTCCTGTGACTCTGCTCCTGAACCCCTGACATATGCCAAACTCCTTAGAAAGTCCAAGTCAGAAAGTAAAAAGACTAGAGAGTCAGAAAGTCAGAAACTCGCCAAGTTCACTGTATATCCACACTCTTTTTATCTTCTTGCCACTTGCCTGGCTATTTCCTTAGGGTTTGTTGCCAAATTCAAAATAACACAAAGAGCTTCCCTCATGCACCTCTTACCATGTCCTGCAGAGGTCGCAAATCCCAAAACAATGCTGTGATGGAAAGACCCAAAGTGCAGACTGGGGGGGGGGGGAGTTCAAATCCTTCACTCCAGGGACGAAGGAGAGAAAAAGGGGGAGAAAAAATATATCTCCATCGCAACAAAGTCTCCAACGCAACGATTCCCAAAGTTTTAAATACAGTGTCTACGAAGAGGGAGAGTTCTTTTGTTGCCACAAAATGGCTACAGAAAGCTCCTGCCGCGGCGTCAAAATGGCACTTTGTATCTCTTTCTTTATAACTCCAAAGAAAGCAAAAGAGAAGGGGGGGTAGGCAGATTGTACTCCCGTAGCAAATTTACAATCCCCGAAATCCTAAGAACTCCCCTCCTGAAACAAAGCAAAAATTGGTGTCCGTCTTATTTCTTTTCTGGTTGCTTGAACCGGCCAATTTATTTTTAATCCAAATCTTTGTCTTGACGACCATAAAATAGATTGCGCAGTTTCTTTTAAAAGTGAAAGTAATCCCGTCTCGCTGTCTCTGGTAACTCACCAGCGCTCGCAGCCGACTTTCCCCAGGCTGTTTTTCTC
The DNA here is from genome assembly GCF_965153285.1 of Podarcis tiliguerta. Lineage (NCBI taxonomy): Eukaryota > Metazoa > Chordata > Lepidosauria > Squamata > Lacertidae > Podarcis > Podarcis tiliguerta. The sequence continues at coordinate 42,746,701 of NC_139549.1, forward strand.
TCACTTCCCTACAGATCTCCTTTTATCATTTCAACATAGCTCAGTTCATTTTGTGTGGGAAGTTTTCTAACCCCAAAAGGCTCACAAATATATCCATAACTTTCCGCTTGTCAAAACTTACAGTTCTCCGCTCCGCGAATTCTTCTTGTGCCCAAATAAAATTCCCGGCAAGGCTGACCTCCTTTTTTCCACCTTACCACCTCGAATTAGTTCCAATCCAACGTCCTGTTTAATGTGGTGAGTAAGATTTTGCAGATGAGAGATTTGCTGTCTAATGGCTTTAGAATTGTCAGAAATATTGAAACAGCACATCTCATCCACTTGTTCACAGCCATAATGATGAAGCATCAGCAAATAGTCAATAGCAGCACGATTTTGCAAAAGTCCATGTTGTATCTCGCTCTGTTCTGTATTCAAAAGGTGGAGTGCCTTTGATGTAAAATTTATAGCTTTTGCAGCAGAACAGGCTAGAGCGTTAATATTCCTACTATTCGATACAGCCAATGAAGGGACTCCTAAAAGAGAAACAGCTAAAGAAACATATTCTGCTTTGCTGAAAAGAGAAACAGAATCATCACAATCATTAGTCAATTCAACAGAGCGGCGATATCTAGGGCGGGATAGATGTTTCTTTGGTAATATGATGGACAACCGACTTAAACAGCAGGGAGTCCCATGGGTAATGTTTGCTGGAATGTAATTGAATGTATAGCCTGGACAGGACCAGAACCATCCTGCAGGCAACTGTGTATTTATATACATAGGAGCAATTAAAATTATTCTTCCCATTTTCACACAGTTGTTCCTTGTGCAGTTAACCAAAGGGCGCATGCTGCATTAAATGAAGCCACGTATGGAGTCAATAGATCAATGGACAAGGGTGGGCCTTTGCGGACTTGGTTACCCCAGGTGGAGTAACTGGTATAGCCAAGAGTGCGAAGAGAGTCATTTTGAGGTAGGGATGAGTAAAACCAGGTAACATTTTGTATATCAGAAGGGTCATGGCAAACAGGGATAAGGCAAGAACCAAGAATTTCACCCACAGATACCTGCTGGGTTAAACAAAAGGAAGAAACATTGAGGGTTTTTGCAAAAGATTCCCACACATTTGTTGTTGTGGAGCTACCGCTAATAGGAGCGGAAGCAGAGAGGGGCAAAAACAAAATGCAGAAAATGAGAACAATCATGGAATTCATGTTAAGGCAGGAAATAAGACAAAGAAGCAGGTTATCAGGGGTTGCCTCTAGCTGTCTGTAATTCCTAAGTTGTTCAGCTTGAGAGGAGAGTGATTTTATTTGGCCCCACGTCACTGGTCCGTTACGATTTCGGCACTTGCGATTCCTGGGGGGGCTGGGGGGCGCATCCTGGGCGATCTGGAGTTGATGGTTGAACTGCGGTATCGGACTCTCCAGGGTTTGATGCCAAGCCATGGTACAGGCGAATACAGCGTGACGGAACCCAGCGAGGGCCCTGGGGTGTGTGTACAGCTGCGTAACCTTTTCCCTGGGTAATCAGCTTAACTGGTTCACTCCACTCATTGGAGGGTAATTTCTTATAGCGGACCAGGGGGGCTGGGAGTATCTCTTTTTGCTGGAAATGCTTTTGAAGTCGTGTACACGATTGATGATCCTGTATGGAAATATTCAAATGATTGAGAGTAAATAGAACACTAGCCAGCCAGCCTTCCTTTTCGGAAAGGGAGGTTGGGACTCAGGCCTTCTTCTCCTGCCGAATTAAGGGAGTTTTCAAGGTGCGATTGGCACGTTCAACAATAGCTTGGCCTTGAGAATTGCAGGGGATGCCGAATAAATGGTGGATATTCCAAGTTTCACAAAACTGAGCAAAAGTTTTAGCACAGTATGCAGGGGCATTGTCAGTTTTTAAGGTATGAGGCTTGCCCATGACTGACATGCCACGAACAAGATGATTGCATACATGTTTGACTTGTTCTCCCCTTTGAGGGGTGGCCCAAATGAAGCCAGAGAACGTATCAATGCATACATGTAGGAACTTCCAAGGTGAGAAAGGGGCAAATTGAGTGACATCCATCTGCCACAAAGAATTGGATTCCAGCCCGAGTGGATTAACACCAGGGCTGGGGTGGCCAATCTGGTTAGAGCATCCCTTTTTGGAATACATATTGTGATCGCAAAAAAAAAAAAAAAAAAAAAAAAATATGTATTCCTGTCAGAGCTGGCTCCGGGTCCCAGCTCACCAAGGACCAACGCTAGCCGATAGTACAGTATCAAAGTCTTTATTGAAGAATAGTCTCCATTTACAAGTCTCAGCGTCCCAGCTCTACGTCTGGACTTTAGACCGGCGTAGCTCTGTCTGGATCTCCACCCCCTGTGCACCAGCTTAAGACTCTAATCTTACTCCACCTCTTCCTTCTCTCTCTCTTCCTCTGGGTCTTACTACCCCCCGGGGTCTCATTCCTCCTGGACTCTTCCGACGCAGAGCTTGACCCCTCTGACTCCTCCCCCTCTCTTCGGCGGGCTTTAGGACCTGGCTCCCTACCCGGGCTGCCCACCTTGCCGCCCTCCTGTACATTTGAACTTGGCGCGCGCGCGCGTTTTACTTTCCGGATGACCGTTTCCTCGCTCCCTGACGAGGGTGTGGTCAGTCCTGCCTCACGTTCTCCCTCTGCCTGCGCGCTCCCTGATCCCGATGCCTTGGACTCCTCCCCCTTACTGCACTCTGGGGGGGACGCTGGTCCGGATTTCCAGCTGCTACTCTCTGAGTCCCCTCTGGCCCCTTCTTCCCGAGGTGTCCCCCTGGGCACTCCCCTTGCCCTGACCATGGGGGCCCCTTTCTGTGAATCCTCCGAGTCACTGGAGAGACTCAGAGACCTCGGACTACTGTCGCCGCTGACATTTCCTTCCGACTCCTCCCCCTCGCTCTCCGTTTCTTCCCTCTCCTGTGACTCTGCTCCTGAACCCCTGACATCCATCCCCCCCTCGAAGCCCCCCCTTCCCCCCTCCCCTTCCTCCGGCGGGGGTGCTGGGTGCTCCGTCGTTGTGGGGGTGAATGGTGGATACAGCTCGTCCCCCGTGGCGTGCATCCAGTTAGAGAAATCCGGCTCGTCCTCCATGTCTTCGCCGACCTCGTTCTCCTCTGCTTCCATCTCCGTGCCGCCATGCTCGAACCCAACGTCCTCCCCCATCACGTCCATGTCCCTCTCACCCTCGTTCCCCTCTGGGTCCGTTGCCTGCCAAGGGCCCCTCAGCCACCTCTCCTCTCCTCGATTGTCCCACCAAAACGAGCGGTCTGAGGCAAACCCCGAGGGCGAGCCCTCCGGTGAACGTGTTTCTAATGCTGGTTCTTCGTCCGAGGTGAATCCCTGGAACGTGCTGGTAGAAAGCGTGGGTGTGAAAAGCCAGTCGTCGAAATACTCGGCTGGCATGGGCCTGTGTGGGAACAAGGCATGAAACTCCTCTTTGAGGAGAGGCTCGTCCAGGGCATAGTCCGGCACCCAACTGTTGGCGCTGGCCGGGGTACCTTCCCTTGCGAGAAAATATTCTACTCCCTCTTCCCCCCATCTCGAGTCCAAAATCTCTGTGACCTGGTTGATGGGTTCCCTACTTGGCGACTCCCTCCTTGGGGGGATCTCCTTATACTGGTCTGGTGCCGTGCCCTGCGCCTGAAATCGGTGAGGTGCTTTGTAGGGCGTGAGCACCGACCTATGGAATACTGGGTGCATTCTGGATCCTTCCGGAAGTGTCAACCGGAAGGCCACCGGATTGATCTGTGCCTCAACTAGGTAAGGTCCTAGCTGCTTATGTCCGAGTTTCTTCTTAGCTAAGGATCTGGTCGGCACTGCGTGGGCCGCTAACCACACCCAGTCTCCCACCTGTATGTCTTCACCAACCCTCCTGTGCTTGTCAGCCTGCAGTTTGTATGCGTGCTTTGCCAGCTCTAACTGCCTCCTAAGCTGCTCGTGGACTTCCTGCAATTCCGCCGCCAAGACTTCCGCTGCCTGTGGCTCCCCCTCCCCCAGTCTCTCTAATCCCGGGAAGGTTCTGGGATGCCTCCCGTTGTTGGCGAAGAACGGCGTCACCCCTGTGGACACGTGCTTCGTGTTGTTGTAAGCGAACTCAGCGAGCGGCAGGTAGTCCACCCATGTCGTCGGCTGTTGATTTGCATAGCATCTCAGGTACTGCTGCATGATGGCGTTGACGCGCTCCGCTTGTCCGTTGGTCTGCGGGTGTCTCGCCGACGCTAGGTTGATCTTGACGTTCAGGAAACCCATCAGCTTCTGCCAGAAGCTCGAAATGAACTGGCGCCCCCTGTCGGACAAGATAGACCGTGGCAGTCCATGCACTCTGAAGACGTGGTCTATGAACAGTTTGGCGGTCTGTTCTGCCGTGGCCACCTTCGCGCACGGAATGAAGTGGGCCATTTTAGTGAACATGTCCACCACCACTAGCACTGCCGTTTTACCCCTTGAGCTGGGTAAATCCGTGACAAAGTCCAGGGCCACCCTCTCCCACGGTTCGCTCGGAGTCTGCAGCGGTTCGAGCAGTCCCGCCGGAGGTTTGTGCACTGACTTGGCCCTTTGGCAGGTGTCGCACCTCGAGACGTACTCCGCGACTTCCCCCCGCATCTTGGGCCACCAAAAATCTCTGGCAACGAGGTCTGCCGTCTTCTCCTTGCCAAAGTGCCCGGCGGTGGGTGCGTCGTGTAACTGCTGCAGTACTTTCGCCCGGAGGTCGTCTCCCGGTACATAGAGAGCTCCTCTGCGGATGAGCAATCCGTCTCGTACTTGGAACTCGTCGTCCTTCACCGTGCCCTTGTGCACCTCCTCCATCTTGGCTTGTGCAAAGGGGTCCCCCTGCAGTGCTCGACGGACCGCCTCCAAGTCCACGGTTGCTGCAGCACACGCCCACGCTTTCGGAGCGAAAATGTGCTTGGCCGCTGCTGGTGCCGCCTCTTCGAGGTATTGCGGCTTCCTGGACAGTGCATCCGCCATGATGTTGTTGTCGCCTGGGATGTATTCTATCCTGAAGTCGAAATCCGCGAAAAATTCCGCCCATCTGATGTGCCACTGGTTTAGGAATCTTGCCGTGCGCCAGTACTCCAGGTTCTTATGATCCGTGCGAACCTGCACGGTGTGCTTGGCCCCGACGAGGAAGTGCCGCCACGCCTTGAATGCTGCATGAATGGCCAGCAACTCCCTGTCCCAGATGGTGTAGTTTTGCTCCGACTTGCTGAGCTTCCTAGAGTAGAAGGCACACGGTCTCCAGTCCCCATGCGGGTCCTCCTGCAACAGTACGGCGCCCACGGCTCTGTCTGAGGCGTCTGTTTCAACCCTCAGCGGTTTGCTGGGATTCACATGCAGTAGCTGCCCTTCGGACGAGAAGAGACGCTTAAGGTTCTGAAAGGACTGCTCCGCTTGCTCCGTCCAGATGAACTTCTTCTTCTTAGAGCTGAGCGTGTCAGTAATGGCCGCCGTCTGCATCGCGAACCCCTTGATGAACTTGCGGTAAAAGTTGGCGAACCCCACAAACCGCTGGACCTCCTTCCGATTGCGCGGGCTCTTCCAGTCCAACACTGCGCGAACCTTGGCGCTGTCCATGGCAAGCCCCTTGTCCGACAGCTTGTAGCCCAGGAAATCCACCTCCTTCCTGTCGAACTGGCACTTCTCCAGCTTGGCGTACAGCCGATGCTCCTGCAGTCTCTGCAGAACTTCCTTGACGTCACCTTCGTGGGTCTCCTCAGATTCTGAGAATATCAGGATGTCGTCCAAGAAGCAGACGCATGTCTTGTAGAGGAGACCCGCCAGGACGTGATGCATGAAAGCTTGAAAACAGTGGGCGCCATTTTGTAAACCGAAGGGCATAACTCTGTATTCATATGTGCCCAGGGGCGTGAACATGGCAGTCTTCCACTCATCTCCTTCCCGTATGCGAATCAGGTTGTACGCCCCTCGCAGATCCAACTTTGTAAAAACGCGTCCTTTCCTCGCCGTCGCCAGCAGGTCATCTATCTTGGGCATGGGAAAGGCCGCGGGCTTGGTCTTTGAATTTAAGAGCCTGAAGTCTACCACAAGTCTTTTTTGGGGCGTGTCCCTTTTCTTCACAAAGAATACAGGACTGCCCCCCGCTGCCTTCGACTCCCGGATGAAACCGCGCTTCAAGTTGAGGTCTATGAACTCCTTGAGCTCCTGCAGCTCGTCCTCAGACATGGAATACAGTTTCCCGGCTGGCAGCGTCGCTCCTGGCAGGAGGTCAACCTTGCAGTCATAGGACCTGTGGGGAGGCAGCTTGTCCGCTTCCTTCTCGCAGAAAACCTCCAAAAACGCTGCGTACTTGCGCGGCACTGCTTGCAGCGTGCCTAAGTGTAGCTGCGGGTCGTCCCCTCCTTCTTCCGGGCTAGGAAGGATGCAATGTTCCGCGCAATAGGAGGAGCCGAAGGTCAGTTGGCGCTGGTACCACGCCAATGCTGGGCTGTGCCTGTGCAGCCAACTCATGCCGAGGACTACAGGCGTGTCCGACAGGTGGGTGACATTAAAGCTGATGACTTCTCGGTGATTTCCAATCCGCATCACCATTGGTTGCGTTTGTTGCACCACCTGCCCCCCTAACAAGTCTCTGCCATCCACCGTGACAACGTTCAGGGGCAGCGTGGCTGGTAGCAGTGGTATATTGTGCTGCTGAATGAATTCCAGTCCTATAAAGTCAGCGTTGCTGCCGGAGTCAATGGTGATCGGCACCTCCAGAGTGCGTCCATTGGGCAGTTGGAGAGACGCTGTAAGCTGCACCACTGGTTTGGGTGGGAGGGGGTCTGTGGGTTGCAAAAGTGCTGGGGATTGTTTCATTGACTTGTCTGGCTGGACCCCAGTGCCTCTTCCTCCAGCCAGACTCCGTCGTTTAACTGTTGCTGCGTTTTCAATTGAGCTGCTTCTGCGACTGTTGCCGAGGCTGCAGTGTGCTTGTGGAGCCTCTGGGGACACTCTTTCGCCATGTGCTGGGCACTGTCGCAGATGTAGCACTTCCTGTTCCCTCTAGGAGGCTTCGTTTTGGCTGCTCCCGGTGTTAGGGCTCTGTTAGCTGACTGAGCCCTGGCACCTCCGATCTCCATCGGCTCTTCTCCCCCTCCCTGCGAGGGTGTGGAGTGCGCACGCGCTGCTTCTCTGGGAAAGAAGGGAGGTGCTCTGGCTGGTGCCCTTCCCCAACGCCCTTCTTCCCTGTTCCAAGGACGTTCTTCCAGATGCACCCCGATCTCCAGAGCCCTCTGGACTACCTGCTGGGTGCTCCTTGGTCTCTCCCCTCTTCCAATCTCCGCTTTTACATCTGCATTCAACCCCTCCCAAAAGAGGTCTCTGACTGGCGCAGAATCTTTTTCCCACCCCAGGGCATGAACCAGTCCGAAAAATCGAGTATGGTACTGCCGCACGCTGGCTTTGCCTTGTTTAAGTCCATGTATGTCCCTCCTGGCAATATCGACGTCTACCTTTGACAAAAAGCATGAGTCCATTGCTTTAATAAAAGCCTTCGCATCTTGGAGCGCTGGATCATTGTCCCTCCATAGATTCCGCAGCCACGTTTTGGCTTCCCCATGCAAATGGGACAAGATATACCCCACTCTCTCTCTCTCATCTCTAAAGTCTTTGTCAAGTAGATCCAGCGCAAACAGCAGGTCTGCTCTGAAGTTGGGGTACTGCTGCAAACTCCCGTCGAAATGCGATACAAGGCTGCCTCCCCTTCTCCCCAAGCCAATGCCTTCTGCCTTGGATCCCGTTTGCCCCTGTTTAGAAAGCACGTCCAACCTGGCCTGGAGATCCCGGCAGGAGGTAACCATTTCCTCCTCTCTCTTCCTGGATGCAATTACCTCCGTGCTTAGTTGTGTCACCGCTTCTTGCAGGGCTTTTATCTGCTCTTCCGTCGTCATCTTGCCTGAGTTTTGTGAGCTCTGTAAGCACCCCTCCTCTTTCCTCGCTGCGTCGACTCACGTGGCGAGGTTCTTGGTGCCAAAACTTTTAAAAGAGACAGAGCTTACTGTCAGAGCTGGCTCCGGGTCCCAGCTCACCAAGGACCAACGCTAGCCGATAGTACAGTATCAAAGTCTTTATTGAAGAATAGTCTCCATTTACAAGTCTCAGCGTCCCAGCTCTACGTCTGGACTTTAGACCGGCGTAGCTCTGTCTGGATCTCCACCCCCTGTGCACCAGCTTAAGACTCTAATCTTACTCCACCTCTTCCTTCTCTCTCTCTTCCTCTGGGTCTTACTACCCCCCGGGGTCTCATTCCTCCTGGACTCTTCCGACGCAGAGCTTGACCCCTCTGACTCCTCCCCCTCTCTTCGGCGGGCTTTAGGACCTGGCTCCCTACCCGGGCTGCCCACCTTGCCGCCCTCCTGTACATTTGAACTTGGCGCGCGCGCGCGTTTTACTTTCCGGATGACCGTTTCCTCGCTCCCTGACGAGGGTGTGGTCAGTCCTGCCTCACGTTCTCCCTCTGCCTGCGCGCTCCCTGATCCCGATGCCTTGGACTCCTCCCCCTTACTGCACTCTGGGGGGGACGCTGGTCCGGATTTCCAGCTGCTACTCTCTGAGTCCCCTCTGGCCCCTTCTTCCCGAGGTGTCCCCCTGGGCACTCCCCTTGCCCTGACCATGGGGGCCCCTTTCTGTGAATCCTCCGAGTCACTTGAGAGACTCAGAGACCTCGGACTACTGTCGCCGCTGACATTTCCTTCCGACTCCTCCCCCTCGCTCTCCGTTTCTTCCCTCTCCTGTGACTCTGCTCCTGAACCCCTGACAATTCCAAAAAAAAAAAAGGGATGCTCTAACCAGATTGGCCACCCCAGCCCTGGTGTTAATCCACTCGGGCAATTTAAGCCTGGAAAATGGCGTTCCCGCCAAAACGCAGCAGGGAAAGGCGGCTGAACACAATGGGCCTGCACCCAGGCCCAAGTTAGGCCGCGCCTGCCTCCCTGGAGCCCCGCCAGACACCAGGCCTCCCCGCTTCGCAGGGAGGGCCGCCAAGGACAAAAGAAGGCCGAATCCGGCCTCGGAAATCGGCGGTGGGGGGGGCTCGGGAAAGCCTAAGAAGGCCCAGCAGGGCCGGAGGCACCCCCGCTGCGGCGCGGCACCAGGCGCTGCCGAAAAAAGGCCCTTCGTCCAACCAGGAACCAGGCCTAGGCAGCTGAGCCCCTGCGGCTGGGCGCACTTCGCAGAGGTAGCTAGTGCCTCTGAACGTTAAGGTAAGCTACAGTGGGGGGAAGGGGGGATAGGGGAAAATTAAAAGACTAAGGGGGGTGGGAATGAAGGGTAAAAATTTTAGAAGGAGAGAGGGAAAATTAAAATAAAATTAATAATTATTACACAGAGGAAACTTAATCAAAGGACAAAATTAAGAATTAAATACAGCTCATGGAATTAAAGCACGCCAAAGAGACAAGGATAATGGGTAATTAGTAGAAAAACACAACGATCTCCCTTCACTGTGATCAATCCGATGCATGGGCGAAAAGAGGAAGCCCTAGCCTCGTGCAAGGAGTTTTAGCATTTCTGGCTGTCAATCAATGAATGGCAACATTAACTTCGTCCCAACTTCTTCTTTCTATGTAGCTGGAACCCAAAACAACCTGTTTGGCATTGTTTAAGCTTATTACACTTCGATTTGCAATTTGTGAGTGAATGAACACCGGAAGAATAATCCAAGCTTTCTTTTGCAATGGAACCCAAACACCTATGCTTGATTTGGGCTAACAAACATGTCACTGCGATTTTTGGGTGAATGTGCATTCTAAACCCAAAATTGAAATCAGCCCAATCAGAACGTTATCATCTTCTTTTTATGTAGATGTAACCCAGAACACTTTTTTGATTTGGTCTCAATACACACATTACGATTTCTGTTCGATTTGGTGGATTAACAACAAAGAACTCGACGACACCCAAAAACACCATGTGAATTGAAATAAGCACAAACAAAGCTTATTCGTCTTCTTTCTACGCATATGGAAGCGAAAAGACAGTGTTGTGTTATTTTGGTCTCATTACACTTTGCGATTTCTGGGTCAATGTGCATTAACACCAAAGAACACGACATGAAATAAGCGAAATCCAAGATTCCTCTTTCTATGTAGCTGGAACCCAAAACAACCTGTTTGGCTTTTTTTAAGCTTATTACAATTCGCTTTGCTATTTGTGCATGAATGAAAACCGAAAGAACAAACCAAACTTTCTTTTGCGATGGAACCAAAAGACCTATGCTTTATTTGGGCTGATAACAAACATGTCACGCTGCGATTTTTGGGTGAATATGCATACTAAACCCAAAATTTGAAATCAGACCAATCTGAGCATTATCATCTTCTTTTTATGTAGGTGGAACCCAAAACACCTTTTTGCTTTGGTCTCAATACACAAATCACGATTTCTGATCGATTTGGTGCATTAACAACAAAGCTTATTCGTCTTCTTTCTACGCATATGGAAGCAAAAAGACAGTGTTGTGTTATTTTGGTCTCATTACACTTTGCGATTTCTGGGTCAATGTGCATTAACACCAAAGAACACGACATGAAATAAGCAAAATCCAAGATTCCTCTTTCTATGTAGCTGGAACGCAAAACAACCTGTTTTGCTTTGTTTGGGCTGATTAAACTTCGCTTTGCAATTTGTGGGTGAATGAACAACGAAAGAACAATCAAAGCCTATTTGTCCTCTTTTTATTGAGATGGAACCCAGACACCTATGTTTAATTTGGGCTCATAAGAAACATTTCACTCTGCGATTTTTGGGTGAATGTGCATTGTAACCCCGAAAACACCAATTGGAAATAAGTCCAATCAAAGCTTATTCGTCTTCTTTCTATGCATAGGGAAGTGAAAAGACGGTGTTTTGTTATTTTGGTCTCATTACATAAATTGCGATTTCTGGGTGAATGTGCATTTTCACCAAAGAACACAACTTGAAATAAGCGAAATCCAAGATTCTTCTTTCTACGTTGTTGGAACCCAAAACAACCTCTTTTGCCTTGTTTATACTGATTACACTTCACTTTGCTATTTGTGGGTGAATGAACACCGAAAGAACAATCAAAGCTTATTGAGATGAAACCAAAACAACTATGCTTGATTTGGGCTGATAAGAAACGTTTAACTGCGATTTTTGGGTGACAACAATAATTGGAAATAAGCCCAATCAGAGCTTTATCATCTTTATCATCTTCGTTTTGTGTAGATGGAACCCAAAACACCTTTTTGCTTGGGATGGGGGCGATTCTGGTGCACACCCAAAAAACACCATGATAATTGAAATAAGCCCAATCAAAGCTTATTCGTCTTCTTTTGGTGCATATGCATAGGCATATGGAAGCGAAAAGACGGTGTTTTGTTATGTTGGTCTCATTACATACACTGTGCGATTTCTGGATAAATGTGCATTTACACCAAAGAACACGACTTGAAATATGCGACATCCAAGATGTCTCTCTTCGGAGACATGATGGCTACCAAAAAAGAGAAATATCAACATGAGAAAAGAAGTTAATGCACCCCAGATACCTGGCGATCACAAAATGAACCAAAATAAAACAGTAAGCTACTCAATTAAGGAGCATACAATTAACCAGAAAGTGCCTTTTCCTTTATTGGCCACTAGCTGGCAGCAAATTAGCTTCCCTGTACTAAAATAAAACAACAGGCTGCAATGCACAGAATGTCCACAAAGTGGCAGCAGTTAACAGTCTAAAGTATTTCTTTATAATTAAATCAGGGAGGCTGCAATGCTCAGAACGGCCACCAGATGGCAGCAATTGCGAGCCTAAATAAAGAAATAATAAAACAGGCTGCAGTGCCTCAGAATGGCCACTAGATGGCCTGCATGAGCAATTTAAGCATGGAAAATGGCGTTCCCGCCAAAACGCAGCAGGGAAAGGCGGCTGAACACAATGGGCCTGCACCCAGGCCCAAGTTAGGCCGCGCCTGCCTCCCTGGAGCCCCGCCAGACACCAGGCCTCCCCGCTTCGCAGGGAGGGCCGCCAAGGACAAAAGAAGGCCGAATCCGGCCTCGGAAATCGGCGGTGGGGGGGGCTCGGGAAAGCTTAGAAGGCCCAGCAGGGCCGGAGGCACCCCCCGCTGCGGCGCGGCACCAGGCGCTGCCGAAAAAAGGCCCTTCGTCCAACCAGGAACCAGGCCTAGGCAGCTGCGCCCCTGCGGCTGGGCGCACTTCGCAGAGGTAGCTAGTGCCTCTGTTCGTTAAGGTAAGCTACAGTGGGGGGAAGGGGGGATAGGGGAAAATTAAAAGACTAAGGGGGGTGGGAATGAAGGGTAAAAATTTTAGAAGGAGAGAGGGGAAATTAAAATAAAATTAATAATTATTACACAGAGGAAACTTAATCAAAGGACAAAATTAAGAATTAAATACAGCTAATGGAATTAAAGCACGCCAAAGAGACAAGGATAATGGGTAATTAGTAGAAAACCACAACCATCTCCCTTCACTGTGATCAATCCGATGCATGGGCGAAAAGAGGAAGCCCTAGCCTCGTGCAAGGAGTTTTAGCATTTCTGGCTGTCAATCAATGAATGGCAACATTAACTTCGTCCCAACTTCTTCTTTCTATGTAGCTGGAACCCAAAACAACCTGTTTGGCATTGTTTAAGCTTATTACACTTGGATTTGCATATTGTGAGTGAATGAACACCGAAAGAATAATCCAAGCTTTCTTTTGCAATGGAACCCAAACACCTATGCTTGATTTGGGCTAACAAACATGTCACTGCGATTTTTGGGTGAATGTGCATTCTAAACCCAAAATTGAAATCAGCCCAATCAGAGCGTTATCATCTTCTTTTTATTTAGATGTAACCCAGAACACTTTTTTGATTTGGTCTCAATATACAAATTACGATTTCTGTTCGATTTGGTGGATTAACAACAAAGAACATGACAACACCCAAAAACACCATGTGAATTGAAATAAGCACAAACAAAGCTTATTCGTCTTTCTACGCATATGGAAGCGAAAAGACAGTGTTGTGTTATTTTGGTCTCATTACACACACTTTGCGATTTCTGGGTCAATGTGCATTAACACCAAAGAACACGACATGAAATAAGTGAAATCCAAGATTCCTCTTTCTATGTAGCTGGAACCCAAAACAACCTGTTTGGCTTTTTTTAAGCTTATTACAATTCGCTTTGCTATTTGTGCGTGAATGAAAACCAAAAGAACAAACCAAGCTTTCTTTTGCGATGGAACCTATGCTTGATTTGGGCTGATTACACACATGTCACTGCGATTTTTGGGTGAATATGCATTCTAAACCCAAAATTTGAAATCAGACCAATCCGAGCATTATCTTCTTTCTATGTAGCTGGAACCCAAAACAACCTGTTTGGCTTTTTTTAAGCTTATTACAATTCGCTTTTCTATTTGTGAGTGAATGAACACCGAAAGAACAATCCAAGCTTATTCGTCCTCGTTCTATTGAGATGGAACCAAAAACCTATGGTTGATTTGGGCTGCTAACAAACATGTTGTCAGGGGTTCAGGAGCAGAGGCACAGGAAAGGGAGGAAATGGAGAGCGAGGGGGAGGAGTCCGAAGGAAATGTCAGCGATGACAGCGGTCCGAGGTCTCTGAGTCTTTCCAGCGAATCGGAAGATTCACAGAAAGAGGCTCCCATGGTCAGGGCAAGGGGGGTGCCTAGGGGGACACCCCAGGAAGAAGGGGCCAGGGGGGACTCAGAGAGCAGCAGTTGGAAATCCGGACCAGCGTCCACACCAGAGTGCAGTAGGGGGGAGGAGTCCCAGGCATCGGGATCAGGCAGCGCGCTGCCAGCGGGAGGACATGAGGCAGGATTGGCCACGCCTCCATCGGGGAGCGAGGAAACGGTCGAGAGGAAGGTTGAAGGCTGGGCGCGCGCGCCAAGTTCAAATGTACAGGAGGGTGCAGCAGTTGGCAGCCCAGATAGGGAGCCAGGTCCTAAAGCCCGCCGAAGAGAGAGGGAGGAGTCAGGGGGGTCTACGTCTGCGTCGGAAGAATCCAGGAAGGAAGGGACCCCGGGGGGTAGCAGGACCCAGAGGAGAAAGGAGAGACGGAAGAGGTGGAGTAAGGCTAGAGTCTTAAACTGGTGTACAAGGGGCGGAGATTCAGATGGAGCTTCGCCGGTCTAAACCCTAGACGTAGAGCTGGGGCGCTCCGGCTTGAGAATGGAAACTGTGCTTCAATAAAGACTTTTGTGCATTACTACCGGCTAGCGGTATTACTACCGGCTAGCGGTATTACTCCTCTGTGAGCTGGGACCTGGAGCCAGCTCTGACACATGTCAATGCGATTTTTGGGTGACTGTGCATTCTCACCCCAAAAACATCAATTAGAAATCAGCCCAATCAGAGCATTATCCTCCATCTTCTATTTGTGTAGATGGAACCCAAAATCATTTTTTGCTTTGCTTGGGGTGATTCTGGTGCACACCCAAAAAACACCCAAAAAACACCATCAGACGAATCCGAGCATTATCATCTTCTTTCTATGTAGGTGGAACCCAAAACACCTTTTTGCTTTGGTCTCAATACACAAATTACGATTTCTGATCGATTTGGTGCATTAACAACAAAGAACACGACGACACGCAAAAACACCATGCGAATTGAAATAAGCACAAACAAAGCTTATTCGTCTTTCTACGCATAAGGAAGCGAAAAGACAGTGTTGTGTTATTTTGGTCTCATTACACACACTTTGCGATTTCTGGGTCAATGTGCATTAACACCAAAGAACACGACATGAAATAAGCGAAATCCAAGATTCCTCTTTCTATGTAGCTGGAACCCAAAACAACCTGTTTGGCTTTTTTTAAGCTTATTACAATTCGCTTTGCTATTTGTGCGTGAATGAAAACCGAAAGAACAAACCAAGCTTTCTTTTGCGATGGAACCAAAAGACCTATGCTTTATGTGGGCTGATAACAAACATGTCACGCTGCGATTTTTGGGTGAATGAGCTTTCCAACCCCAAAAACACCAATTTGAAATCATCCCAATCAGAGTGTTATCATCTTTTTATGTAGATGGAATCCAAAATAGCTTTTTGCTTTCGTTGGGGGTGATTCTGGTGCACACCCAAAAAACACCATGCGAATTGAAATAAGCACAATTAAAGCTTATTCGTCTTCTTTGGGCTGATTACACACATGTCACTGCGATTTTTGGGTGAATATGCATTCTAAACCCAAAATTTGAAATCAGACCAATCCGAGCATTATCATCTTCTTTCTATTTAGGTGGAACCCAAAACACCTTTTTGCTTTGGTCTCAATACACAAATTACGATTTCTGATCGATTTGGTGCATTAACAACAAAGAACACGACGACACGCAAAAACACCATGCGAATTGAAATAAGCACAAACAAAGCTTATTCGTCTTCTTTCTACGCATATGGAAGCGAAAAGACAGTGTTGTGTTATTTTGGTCTCATTACACACACTTTGCGATTTCTGGGTCAATGTGCATTAACACCAAAGAACACGACATGAAATAAGCGAAATCCAAGATTCCTCTTTCTATGCAGCTGGAACCCAAAACAACTTGTTTGGCTTTTTTTAAGCTTATTACAATTCGCTTTTCTATTTGTGAGTGAATGAACACCGAAAGAACAATCCAAGCTTATTCGTCCTCTTTCTATTGAGATGGAACCAAAAACCTATGCTTTATTTGGGCTGATAACAATCATGTCAATGCGATTTTTGGTGACTGTGCATTCTCACCTGAAAAACACCAATTTGAAATCAGCCTGTCAGAGCTGGCTCCTGGTCCCAGCTCACAGAGGACCAACGCTAGCCGGTAGTAATGTATCAAAGTCTTTATTGAAGTATAGTTTCCATTTCCAAGCCTCAGCGCCCCAGCTCTACGTCTAGGGTCTAGACCGGCGAAGCTCCATCTGAATCTCCGCCCCCTGTACACCAGTTTAAGACTCTAATCTTACTCCACCTCTTCCTTCTCTCCTTTCTCCTCTGGGTCCTGCTGCGCCCCGGGGTCTCCTCCCTCCTGGACTCCTCCGACGCAGATGTTGACCCCCCTGACTCCTCCCGCTCTCTTCGGCGGGCTTTAGGACTTGGCTCCCTACCCGGGCTGCCAACTGTGCCGCCCTCCTGTATATTTGAACTTGGCGCGCGCGCGCGTTTAACCTTCCTCTTAACCGTTTCCTCGCTCCCTGACGGAGGCGTGGTCAATCCTGCCTCATGTTCTCCCGCTGGTAGCGCGCCGCCTGATCCCGATGCCTGGGACTCCTCCCCCCTACTGCACTCTGGTGTGGACGCTGGTCCGGATTTCCAACTGCTGCTCTCTGAGTCCCCTCTGGCCCCTTCTCCCTGAAGTGCCCCCCTGGGCACTCCCCTTGCCCTGACCATGGGAGCCCCTTTTTGTGAATCCTCTGATTCACTGGAAAGACTCAGAGACCTCGGACCGCTGTCATCGCTGACATTTCCTTCGGACTCCTCCCCCTCGCTCTCCATTTCCTCCCTCTCCTGTGCCTCTGCTCCTGAACCCCTGACAACATGAAATAAGCGAAATCCAAGATTCCTCTTTCTATGTAGCTGGAACGCAAAACAACCTGTTTTGCTGTGTTTGGGCTGATTAAACTTCGCTTTGCAATTTGTGGGTGAATGAACAACGAAAGAACAATCAAAGCCTATTCGTCCTCTTTTTATTGAGATGGAACCCAGACACCTATGTTTAATTTGGGCTCATAAGAAACATTTCACTCTGCGATTTTTGGGTGAATGTGCATTGTAACCCCGAAAACACCAATTGGAAATAAGTCCAATCAAAGCTTATTCGTCTTCTTTCTATGCATAGGGAAGTGAAAAGACGGTGTTTTGTTATTTTGGTCTCATTACATAAAGTGCGATTTCTGGGTGAATGTGCATTTTCACCAAAGAACACAACTTGAAATAAGCGAAATCCAAGATTCTTCTTTCTACGTAGCTGGAACCCAAAACAACCTCTTTTGCCTTGTTTATACTGATTACACTTCACTTTGCTATTTGTGGGTGAATGAACACCGAAAGAACAATCAAAGCTTATTAAGATGAAACCAAAACAACTATGCCTGATTTGGGCTGATAAGAAACGTTTAACTGCGATTTTTGGGTGACAACAATAATTGGAAATAAGCCCAATCAGAGCTTTATCATCTTTATCATCTTCGTTTTATGTAGATGGAACCCAAAACACCTTTTTGCTTGGGATGGGGGCGATTCTGGTGCACACCCAAAAAACACCATGATAATTGAAATAAGCCCAATCAAAGCTTATTCGTCTTCTTTTGGTGCATATGCATAGGCATATGGAAGCGAAAAGACGGTGTTTTGTTATGTTGGTCTCATTACATACACTGTGCGATTTCTGGATAAATGTGCATTTACACCAAAGAACACGACTTGAAATATGCGACATCCAAGATGTCTCTCTTCGGAGACATGATGGCTACCAAAAAAGAGAAATATCAACATGAGAAAATAAGTTAATGCACCCCAGAGACCTGGCGATCACAAAATGAACCAAAATAAAACAGTAAGCTACTCAATTAAGGAGCATACAATTAACCAGAAAGTGCCTTTTCCTTTATTGGCCACTAGCTGGCAGCAAATTAGCTTCCCTGTACTAAAATAAAACAACAGGCTGCAATGCACAGAATGTCCACAAAGTGGCAGCAGTTAACAGTCTAAAGTATTTCTTTATAATTAAATCAGGGAGGCTGCAATGCTCAGAACGGCCACCAGATGGCAGCAATTGCGAGCCTAAATAAAGAAATAATAAAACAGGCTGCAATGCCTCAGAATGGCCACTAGATGGCCTGCATGAGCAATTTAAGCATGGAAAATGGCGTTCCCGCCAAAACGCAGCAGGGAAAGGCGGCTGAACACAATGGGCCTGCACCCAGGCCCAAGTTAGGCCGCGTCTGCCTCCCTGGAGCCCCGCCAGACACCAGGCCTCCCCGCTTCGCAGGGAGGACCGCCAAGGACAAAAGAAGGCCGAATCAGGCCTCGGAAATCGGCAGGGGGGGGGCTCGGGAAAGCCTAAGAAGGCCCAGCAGGGCCGGAGGCACCCCCCGCTGCGGCGCAGCACCAGGCGCTGCCGAAAAAAGGCCCTTCGTCCAACCAGGAACCAGGCCTAGGCAGCTGCGCCCCTGCGGCTGGGCGCACTTCGCAGAGGTAGCTAGTGCCTCTGAACGTTAAGGTAAGCTACAGTGGGGGGAAGGGGGGATAGGGGAAAATTAAAAGACTAAGGGGGGTGGGAATGAAGGGTAAAAATTTTAGAAGGAGAGAGGGGAAATTAAAATAAAATTAATAATTATTACACAGAGGAAACTTAATCAAAGGACAAAATTAAGAATTAAATACAGCTAATGGAATTAAAGCACGCCAAAGAGACAAGGATAATGGGTAATTAGTAGAAAACCACAACCATCTCCCTTCACTGTGATCAATCCGATGCATGGGCGAAAAGAGGAAGCCCTAGCCTCGTGCAAGGAGTTTTAGTATTTCTGGCTGTCAATCAATGAATGGCAACATTAACTTCGTCCCAACTTCTTCTTTCTATGTAGCTGGAACCCAAAACAACCTGTTTGGCATTGTTTAAGCTTATTACACTTGGATTTGCATATTGTGAGTGAATGAACACCGAAAGAATAATCCAAGCTTTCTTTTGCAATGGAACCCAAACACCTATGCTTGATTTGGGCTAACAAACATGTCACTGCGATTTTTGGGTGAATGTGCATTCTAAACCCAAAATTGAAATCAGCCCAATCAGAGCGTTATCATCTTCTTTTTATTTAGATGTAACCCAGAACACTTTTTTGATTTGGTCTCAATATACAAATTACGATTTCTGTTCGATTTGGTGGATTAACAACAAAGAACATGACAACACCCAAAAACACCATGTGAATTGAAATAAGCACAAACAAAGCTTATTCGTCTTTCTACGCATATGGAAGCGAAAAGACAGTGTTGTGTTATTTTGGTCTCATTACACACACTTTGCGATTTCTGGGTCAATGTGCATTAACACCAAAGAACACGACATGAAATAAGTGAAATCCAAGATTCCTCTTTCTATGTAGCTGGAACCCAAAACAACCTGTTTGGCTTTTTTTAAGCTTATTACAATTCGCTTTGCTATTTGTGCGTGAATGAAAACCAAAAGAACAAACCAAGCTTTCTTTTGCGATGGAACCTATGCTTGATTTGGGCTGATTACACACATGTCACTGCGATTTTTGGGTGAATATGCATTCTAAACCCAAAATTTGAAATCAGACCAATCCGAGCATTATCTTCTTTCTATGTAGCTGGAACCCAAAACAACCTGTTTGGCTTTTTTTAAGCTTATTACAATTCGCTTTTCTATTTGTGAGTGAATGAACACCGAAAGAACAATCCAAGCTTATTCGTCCTCGTTCTATTGAGATGGAACCAAAAACCTATGGTTGATTTGGGCTGCTAACAAACATGTTGTCAGGGGTTCAGGAGCAGAGGCACAGGAAAGGGAGGAAATGGAGAGCGAGGGGGAGGAGTCCGAAGGAAATGTCAGCGATGACAGCGGTCCGAGGTCTCTGAGTCTTTCCAGCGAATCGGAAGATTCACAGAAAGAGGCTCCCATGGTCAGGGCAAGGGGGGTGCCTAGGGGGACACCCCAGGAAGAAGGGGCCAGGGGGGACTCAGAGAGCAGCAGTTGGAAATCCGGACCAGCGTCCACACCAGAGTGCAGTAGGGGGGAGGAGTCCCAGGCATCGGGATCAGGCAGCGCGCTGCCAGCGGGAGGACATGAGGCAGGATTGGCCACGCCTCCATCGGGGAGCGAGGAAACGGTCGAGAGGAAGGTTGAAGGCTGGGCGCGCGCGCCAAGTTCAAATGTACAGGAGGGTGCAGCAGTTGGCAGCCCAGATAGGGAGCCAGGTCCTAAAGCCCGCCGAAGAGAGAGGGAGGAGTCAGGGGGGGTCTACGTCTGCGTCGGAAGAATCCAGGAAGGAAGGGACCCCGGGGGGTAGCAGGACCCAGAGGAGAAAGGAGAGACGGAAGAGGTGGAGTAAGGCTAGAGTCTTAAACTGGTGTACAAGGGGCGGAGATTCAGATGGAGCTTCGCCGGTCTAAACCCTAGACGTAGAGCTGGGGCGCTCCGGCTTGAGAATGGAAACTGTGCTTCAATAAAGACTTTTGTGCATTACTACCGGCTAGCGGTATTACTACCGGCTAGCGGTATTACTCCTCTGTGAGCTGGGACCTGGAGCCAGCTCTGACACATGTCAATGCGATTTTTGGGTGACTGTGCATTCTCACCCCAAAAACATCAATTAGAAATCAGCCCAATCAGAGCATTATCCTCCATCTTCTATTTGTGTAGATGGAACCCAAAATCATTTTTTGCTTTGCTTGGGGTGATTCTGGTGCACACCCAAAAAACACCATCAGACGAATCCGAGCATTATCATCTTCTTTCTATGTAGGTGGAACCCAAAACACCTTTTTGCTTTGGTCTCAATACACAAATTACGATTTCTGATCGATTTGGTGCATTAACAACAAAGAACACGACGACACGCAAAAACACCATGCGAATTGAAATAAGCACAAACAAAGCTTATTCGTCTTTCTACGCATAAGGAAGCGAAAAGACAGTGTTGTGTTATTTTGGTCTCATTACACACACTTTGCGATTTCTGGGTCAATGTGTCCATTGGGTCCATTTCCTCCCTCTCCTGTGCCTCTGCTCCTGAACCCCTGACACAGCCCAATCAGAGTGTTATCATCTTCTTTTTATGTAGATGGAATCCAAAATAGCTTTTTGCTTTGCTTGGGGTGATTCTGGTGCACACCCAAAAAACATCATGCGAATTGAAATAAGCACAAACAAAGCTCATTCGTCTTCTTTCTACACATATGGAAGCGAAAAGACAGTGTTGTGTTATTTTGGTCTCATTACACACACTTTGCGATTTCTGGGTCAATGTGCATTAACACCAAAGAACACGACATGTGTCAGAGCTGGCTCCTGGTCCCAGCTCACAAAGGACCAACGCTAGCCGGTAGTAAAGTATCAAAGTCTTTATTGAAGTATAGTTTCCATTTCCAAGCCTCAGCGCCCCAGCTCTATGTCTAGGGTCTAGACCGGCGAAGCTCCGTCTGAATCTCCGCCCCCTGTACACCAGTTTAAGACTCTAATCTTACTCCACCTCTCCCTTCTCTCCTTTCTCCTCTGGGTCCTGCTGCCCCCCGGGGTCTCCTCCCTCCTGGACTCCTCTGACGCAGACGTTGACCCTCCTGACTCCTCCCGCTCTCTTCGGCGGGCTTTAGGACTTGGCTCCCTACCCGGGCTGCCAACTGTGCCGCCTTCCTGTACATTTGAACTTGGCGCACGCGCGCGTTTAACCTTCCTCTTAACCGTTTCCTCGCTCCCTGACGGAGGCGTGGTCAATCCTGCCTCATGTTCTCCCGCTGGTAGCGCGCCGCCTGATCCCGATGCCTGGGACTCCTCCCCCCTACTTCCCTCTGGTGTGGACGCTGGTCCAGATTTCCAGCTGCTGCTCTCTGAGTCCCCTCTGGCCCCTTCTCCCTGAAGTGCCCCCTTGGGTACTCCCCTTGCCCTGACCATGGGAGCCCCTTTTTGTGAATCCTCTGATTCACTGGACAGACTCAGAGACCTCGGATCGCTGTCATCGCTGACATTTCCTTCGGACTCCTCCCCTTCGCTCTCCATTTCCTCCCTCTCCTGTGCCTCTGCTCCTGAACCCCTGACAACATGAAATAAGCGAAATCCAAGATTCCTCTTTCTATGTAGCTGGAACGCAAAACAACCTGTTTTGCTGTGTTTGGGCTGATTAAACTTCGCTTTGCAATTTGTGGGTGAATGAACAACGAAAGAACAATCAAAGCCTATTTGTCCTCTTTTTATTGAGATGGAACCCAGACACCTATGTTTAATTTGGGCTCATAAGAAACATTTCACTCTGCGATTTTTGGGTGAATGTGCATTGTAACCCCGAAAACACCAATTGGAAATAAGTCCAATCAAAGCTTATTCGTCTTCTTTCTATGCATAGGGAAGTGAAAAGACGGTGTTTTGTTATTTTGGTCTCATTACATAAATTGCGATTTCTGGGTGAATGTGCATTTTCACCAAAGAACACAACTTGAAATAAGCGAAATCCAAGATTCTTCTTTCTACGTAGTTGGAACCCAAAACAACCTCTTTTGCCTTGTTTATACTGATTACACTTCACTTTGCTATTTGTGGGTGAATGAACACCGAAAGAACAATCAAAGCTTATTGAGATGAAACCAAAACAACTATGCTTGATTTGGGCTGATAAGAAACGTTTAACTGCGATTTTTGGGTGACAACAATAATTGGAAATAAGCCCAATCAGAGCTTTATCATCTTTATCATCTTCGTTTTATGTAGATGGAACCCAAAACACCTTTTTGCTTGGGATGGGGGCGATTCTGGTGCACACCCAAAAAACACCATGATAATTGAAATAAGCCCAATCAAAGCTTATTCGTCTTCTTTTGGTGCATATGCATAGGCATATGGAAGCGAAAAGACGGTGTTTTGTTATGTTGGTCTCATTACATACACTGTGCGATTTCTGGATAAATGTGCATTTACACCAAAGAACACGACTTGAAATATGCGACATCCAAGATGTCTCTCTTCGGAGACATGATGGCTACCAAAAAAGAGAAATATCAACATGAGAAAATAAGTTAATGCACCCCAGAGACCTGGCGATCACAAAATGAACCAAAATAAAACAGTAAGCTACTCAATTAAGGAGCATACAATTAACCAGAAAGTGCCTTTTCCTTTATTGGCCACTAGCTGGCAGCAAATTAGCTTCCCTGTACTAAAATAAAACAACAGGCTGCAATGCACAGAATGTCCACAAAGTGGCAGCAGTTAACAGTCTAAAGTATTTCTTTATAATTAAATCAGGGAGGCTGCAATGCTCAGAACGGCCACCAGATGGCAGCAATTGCGAGCCTAAATAAAGAAATAATAAAACAGGCTGCAATGCCTCAGAATGGCCACTAGATGGCCTGCATGAGCAATTTAAGCATGGAAAATGGCGTTCCCGCCAAAACGCAGCAGGGAAAGGCGGCTGAACACAATGGGCCTGCACCCAGGCCCAAGTTAGGCCGCGCCTGCCTCCCTGGAGCCCCGCCAGACACCAGGCCTCCCCGCTTCGCAGGGAGGACCGCCAAGGACAAAAGAAGGCCGAATCAGGCCTCGGAAATCGGCAGGGGGGGGGCTCGGGAAAGCCTAAGAAGGCCCAGCAGGGCCGGAGGCACCCCCCGCTGCGGCGCGGCATCAGGCGCTGCCGAAAAAAGGCCCTTCGTCCAACCAGGAACCAGGCCTAGGCAGCTGCGCCCCTGCGGCTGGGCGCACTTCGCAGAGGTAGCTAGTGCCTCTGTTCGTTAAGGTAAGCTACAGTGGGGGGAAGGGGGGATAGGGGAAAATTAAAAGACTAAGGGGGGTGGGAATGAAGGGTAAAAATTTTAGAAGGAGAGAGGGGAAATTAAAATAAAATTAATAATTATTACACAGAGGAAACTTAATCAAAGGACAAAATTAAGAATTAAATACAGCTAATGGAATTAAAGCACGCCAAAGAGACAAGGATAATGGGTAATTAGTAGAAAACCACAACCATCTCCCTTCACTGTGATCAATCCGATGCATGGGCGAAAAGAGGAAGCCCTAGCCTCGTGCAAGGAGTTTTAGTATTTCTGGCTGTCAATCAATGAATGGCAACATTAACTTCGTCCCAACTTCTTCTTTCTATGTAGCTGGAACCCAAAACAACCTGTTTGGCATTGTTTAAGCTTATTACACTTGGATTTGCATATTGTGAGTGAATGAACACCGAAAGAATAATCCAAGCTTTCTTTTGCAATGGAACCCAAACACCTATGCTTGATTTGGGCTAACAAACATGTCACTGCGATTTTTGGGTGAATGTGCATTCTAAACCCAAAATTGAAATCAGCCCAATCAGAGCGTTATCATCTTCTTTTTATTTAGATGTAACCCAGAACACTTTTTTGATTTGGTCTCAATATACAAATTACGATTTCTGTTCGATTTGGTGGATTAACAACAAAGAACATGACAACACCCAAAAACACCATGTGAATTGAAATAAGCACAAACAAAGCTTATTCGTCTTTCTACGCATATGGAAGCGAAAAGACAGTTGTCAGAGCTGGCTCCTGGTCCCAGCTCACAAAGGACCAACGCTAGCCGGTAGTAAAGTATCAAAGTCTTTATTGAAGAATAGTTTCCATTTCCAAGCCTCAGCGCCCCAGCTCTACGTCTAGAGTCTAGACCGGCGAAGCTCCGTCTGAATCTCCGCCCCCTGTACACCAGTTTAAGACTCTAATCTTACTCCACCTCTCCCTTCTCTCCTTTCTCCTCTGGGTCCTGCTGCCCTCCGGGGTCTCCTCCCTCCTGGACTCCTCTGACGCAGACGTTGCCCCTCCTGACTCCTCCCGCTCTCTTCGGCGGGCTTTAGGACTTGGCTCCCTACCCGGGCTGCCAACTGTGCCGCCTTCCTGTACATTTGAACTTGGCGCGCGCGCGCGCTTAACCTTCCTCTTAACCGTTTCCTCGCTCCCTGACGGAGGCGTGGTCACTCCTGCCTCATGTTCTCCCGCTGGTAGCGTGCCGCCTGATCCCGATGCCTGTGACTCCTCCCCCCTACTTCCCTCTGGTGTGGACGCTGGTCCAGATTTCCAGCTGCTGCTCTCTGAGTCCCCTCTGGCCCCTTCTCCCTGAAGTGCCCCCCTGGGTACTCCCCTTGCCCTGACCATGGGAGCCCCTTTTTGTGAATCCTCTGATTCACTGGACAGACTCAGAGACCTCGGATCGCTGTCACCGCTGACATTTCCTTCGGACTCCTCCCCTTCGCTCTCCATTTCCTCCCTCTCCTGTGCCTCTGCTCCTGAACCCCTGACAACAGTGTTGTGTTATTTTGGTCTCATTACACACACTTTGCGATTTCTGGGTCAATGTGCATTAACACCAAAGAACACGACATGAAATAAGCGAAATCCAAAACTCCTCTTTCTATGTAGCTGGAACCCAAAACAACCTGTTTGGCTTTTTTTAAGCTTATTACAATTCGCTTTGCTATTTGTGCGTGAATGAAAACCGAAAGAACAAACCAAGCTTTCTTTTGCGATGGAAGCAAAAGACCTATGCTTTATGTGGGCTGATAACAAACATGTCACGCTGCGATTTTTGGGTGAATGAGCTTTCCAACCCCAAAAACACCAATTTGAAATCAGCCCAATCAGAGTGTTATCATCTTTTTATGTAGATGGAATCCAAAATAGCTTTTTGCTTTCGTTGGGGGTGATTCTGGTGCACACCCAAAAAACACCATGCGAATTGAAATAAGCACAATTAAAGCTTCTTCGTCTTCTTTGGGCTGATTACACACATGTTGTCAGAGCTGGCTCCTGGTCCCAGCTCACAGAGGACCAACGCTGGCTGGTATTTATGTACAAAAGTCTTTATTGAAGTACAGTTTCCATTTCCACGCCGCAGCGCTCCCGCTCTATGTCTAAACTTTAGACCGGCGAAGCTCCATCTGAGTCTCCGCCCCCTGTACACCAGTTTAAGACTCTAGCTTTACTCCACCTCTTCTTTCTCCTCTGGGTCCTGCTGCCCTCCGGGGCCCCTGTCTCCCTGGATTCCTCTGAGGCTGACGATGACCCGCCTGACTCCTCCCGCTCTCTTCGGCGGGCTTTAGGACCTGGCTCTCTTCCCGGGCTGCCCACTGTGCCTCCCTCCTGTACATTTGAACTTGGCGCGCGCGCGCGTTTAACTTTCCTGATGACCGTTTCCTCACTCCCCGACGGAGGTGTGGTCAATCCTGCCTCACGTTCTCCCGCTGGCAGCGCTCCACCTGATCCCGATGCCTGGGACTCCTCCCCCCTACTGCACTCTGGGGGGGACGTGGGCCCTGATTTCCAACTGCTACTCTCTGAGTCCCCTCTGCCCCCTTCTTCCCGAGGTGTCCCCCTGGGCACTCCCCTTGCCCTGACCATGGGAGCTCCTTTCTGTGAATCGTCCGATTCACTGGAAAGACTCAGAGACCTCGGATCGCTGTCATCGCTGACATTTCCTTCGGACTCCTCCCCTTCACTCTCCATTTCCTCCTTATCCTGTGCCTCTGCTCCTGAACCCCTGACATCCATCCCCCCCTCGAAGCCCCCCCTTCCCCCCTCCCCTCCTTCAGGCGCGGGTGCCGGGTGCTCCGTCGTTGTGGGGGTGGTTGGCGGATACAGTTCGTCCCCCTTGGCGTGCATCCAACCGGATAAGTCCAGCTCGTCCTCCGTGCTCTCGCCGACCTCGATTTCCTCTGCTTCCATCTCTGTGCCGCCGTGCTCGAACCCAAGGTCCTCCCCCAGCACGTCCGTGTCCATCTCTCCCCCGTTGACCTCTGGGGCCGTTGCCTGCCAGGGACCCCCCATCCACCTCCTGCTCCACCGCTCCTCTGGTCGATCGTCCCACCACAAAGATTGGCCTGAGGCAGACCCTGAGGGTGATCCCTCCGGGGAGCGTGTGTCCAGTGCCGGTTCGTCGTCCGAGGTGAACCCCTGGAACGTGCTGGCTGAAAGCGTGGGTGTGAAAAGCCAGTCGTCGAAATACTCGGCTGGCATGGGTCTGTGCGGGAACAAGGCATGAAACTCTTCCTTGAGAAGGGGCTCGTCCAAGGCATAGTCCGGCACCCAACTGTTGGCGCTGGCCGGGGTACCTTCTTTGGCGAGGAAATATTCTACTCCCTCTTCCCCCCATCTCGAGTCTAAAATCTCTGTGACCTGGTTGATGGGTTCCCCCCGTGGCGACCCCCTCCTTGTGTGCGTCTCCCTATACTGGTCTGGTGCCGTGCCCTGCGCCTGAAATCTGTGAGGTGCTTTGTAGGGCGTGAGCACTGACCTATGGAACACTGGGTGCATTCTGGACCCCTCCGGAAGTGTCAACCGGAAGGCCACTGGATTGATCTGTGCCTCGACTTGGTAAGGTCCTAGCTGCTTATGTCCGAGCTTCTTCTTCGCTAACGATCTGGTTGGTACTGCCTGGGCTGCTAACCAAACCCAGTCTCCCACTTGTATGTCCTCCCCAACCCGTCTGTGCTTATCAGCCTGCAGTTTGTATGCGTGCTTTGCTAATTCTAACTGCCTCCGAAGCTGTTCATGAACCTCCTGCAATTCTGACGCTAAGACTTCCGCTGCCTGTGGCTCCCCCTCCCCCAGTCTCTCTAATCCCGGGAAGGTTCTGGGATGTCTCCCGTTGTTGGCGAAGAACGGTGTCACGCCCGTGGACACGTGCTTCGTGTTGTTGTAGGCGAACTCAGCGAGCGGCAGGTAGTCCACCCATGTTGCCGGCTGCTGATTTGCATAGCATCTCAGGTACTGCTGCATGATGGCGTTGACTCGCTCCGCTTGTCCGTTGGTCTGCGGGTGTCTCGCCGACGCTAGGTTGATCTTGACGTTTAGGAAACCCATCAGCTTCTGCCAGAAGTTCGAGATGAACTGCCGCCCCCTGTCGGACAAGATAGACCGTGGCAGACCGTGCACCCGGAAGACGTGGTCTATGAACAGTTTGGCGGTCTGTTCCGCCGTGGCCACCTTCGCGCACGGAATGAAGTGGGCCATTTTGGTGAACATGTCCACCACCACTAGCACTGCCGTCTTGCCCCTTGAGCTGGGTAAATCCGTGACAAAGTCCAGGGCCACCCTCTCCCACGGTGCACTCGGGGTTTGCAGCGGTTCGAGCAGCCCCGCCGGAGGTTTGTGCACTGACTTGGCCCTTTGGCAGGTGTCGCACCTCGCGACGTACTCCGCGACTTCCACCCTCATCTTGGGCCACCAAAAATCTCTGGCAACTAATTCTGCCGTCTTCTCCTTGCCAAAGTGCCCAGCGGTGGGTGCGTCGTGCAACTGCTGCAGTACTTTCGCGCGGAGGTCGTCTCCCGGTACGTAGAGGGCCCCTCTGCGGATGAGCAACCCGTCGCGTATCTGGAACTCATCGTCCTTCGCCGTGCCCTTGTGCACCTCCTCCATCTTGGCTTGTGCAAAGGGGTCTTCCTGCAGCGCTCGACGTACAGCTTCCAGGTCCACGGTTGCTGAAGCGCACGCCCACGCTTCCGGTGCGAAAATGTGCTTGGCCGCTGCCGGTGCCGCCTCCTCGAGGTATTGCGGCTTCCTGGACAGTGCATCTGCCATGATGTTGTTGTCGCCTGGGATGTACTCTATCCGGAAGTCGAAATCTGCAAAGAACTTCGCCCACCGTATGTGCCGCTGGTTCAGGAACCTTGCCGTGCGCCAGTACTCCAGGTTCTTATGGTCCGTGCGAACCTGCACTGTGTGTTTGGCTCCGATAAGGAAGTGCCGCCACGCCTTGAATGCTGCATGAATGGCCAGCAACTCCCTGTCCCAGATGGTGTAGTTCTGCTCTGACTTGCTGAGCTTTCGAGAGTAGAAGGCGCACGGTCTCCAGTTCCCCTGCGGGTCCTGCTGCAACAGTACAGCTCCCACGGCTCTGTCTGAGGCGTCCGTTTCAACCCTCATCGGTCTGCTGGGATTCACGTGCAGTAGCTGCTCTTCGGAGGAGAAGAGACGCTTGAGGTTCTGAAAGGACTGCTCCGCTTGCTCCGTCCAGATGAATTTCTTCTTCTTGGAGCTGAGCGTGTCTGTAATGGCCGCTGTCTGCATCGCGAACCCCTTGATGAACTTGCGGTAAAAGTTGGCGAAACCCACAAAGCGCTGGACCTCCTTCCGGTTGCGCGGGCTCTTCCAGTCCAACACTGCTCGAACCTTGGCGCTGTCCATGGCTAGCCCCTTGTCCGACAACTTGTAGCCCAGGAAATCTACCTCCTTCCTGTCGAACTGGCACTTCTCCAGCTTGGCGTACAGCCTATGCTCCTGCAGTCTCTGCAGAACTTCCTTGACGTCTCCCTCGTGGGTCTCCTCCGATTCTGAGAATATCAGGATGTCGTCCAGGAAGCAGACGCATTTCTTGTAGAGGAGACCCGCCAGTACGTGATGCATGAAGGCTTGAAAACAGTGAGAGCCATTTTGTAATCCAAAGGGCATAACTCTGTATTCATAGGTGCCCAGGGGCGTGAACATGGCAGTCTTCCACTCGTCGCCCTCCCGTATGCGGATCAAGTTGTACGCCCCTCGCAGATCCAACTTTGTGAAAACGCGTCCTTTCCGCACCGTTGCCAGCAGGTCGTCTATTTTGGGCATGGGAAAGGCCGTGGGCTTGGTTCTGGAATTTAAAATTCTGAAGTCTACCACAAGTCTTTTTTGGGGCGTGTCCTTCTTCTTCACAAAGAATACAGGACTGCCCCCCACTGCCTTCGACTCCCGGATGAAACCGCGCTTCAAGTTGAGGTCTATGAACTCCCTGAGTTCCTGCATCTCGTCTTCAGACATGGAATACAGTTTCCCTGTTGGCAGCGTCGCCCCAGGCAGGAGGTCAATCTTGCAGTCATAGGGCCTGTGGGGAGGCAGCTTGTCCGCTTCTTTCTCGCAGAAAACCTCCAAAAACGCTGCATACTTGAGTGGCACTGCTTGCAGCGTTCCTAATTGTAGCTGCGGGTCATCTTCTCCCCCTTCCTGGTCAGACAGAATGCAGTTTTCCGCACAGTAGGAGGAGCCGAAGGTCAGTTGGCGCTGGTACCACGCCAGCGCTGGACTGTGCCTGTGCAGCCAACTCATGCCCAATACTACAGGCGTGTCTGACAGGTGAGTGACATTGAAGCTGATGACTTCTCGGTGATTGCCAATTTGCATCACCATGGGAGGCGTTTGGTGCACCACTTGCCCCCCCAGCAATTCCCTGCCATCCACCGTGACCACCTGCAAAGGCAGCGTGGCCGGCAGTAGTGCTACTTTGTGCTTTTGAATGAAATCCAGTCCTATAAAGTCCGCGTTACTCCCAGAGTCAATGGTAATTGGCACTTCCATAGTGAGTCCATTGGGCAGTTGAAGTAACGCTGTAAGCTGCACCACTGGTTTGGGTGGGAGGGGGTCTGTGGGCTGCAAAATTGCTGGGGATTGCTTCACTGACTTGTCTGGCTGGACCCCAGTGCTTCTTCCTCCAGCCAGACTCTGCCGTTTCCCTGCAGTGGTTCTCCCTGGTAAGCTGGGTTTGATACTGTTGCAGAGGCTGCAGTGTGCTTGTGGAGCCTCTGGGGACACTCTTTCGCCATGTGCTGGGCACTGTCACAGATGTAGCACTTCCTGTTCCCTCTAGGAAGCTTCGCTTTGGCTGCTCCCGGTGGTAAGGCTCTGGTAGCTGACTGAGCCCTGGCCCCTCCAATCTCCATCGGTTCTTCCCCCCCTCCTTGGGGGGGTGTGGATTGCGCACGCGCTGCATCTTTGGGAAAAAGGGGAGGTGCTTTCGCTGGTGTACTTCCCCAACGCCCTTCGTCTCTGTTCCATGGACGTTCTTCCAAACGCACGCCGATTTCCAGCGCCCTCTGAACCACTTGTTGAGTGGTCTTAGGTCTCTCTCCCCTTGCAATCTCATCTTTCACATTTGCATTCAATCCTTCCCAGAAAAGGTCTCTGACTGGAGCAGAATTCTTCTCCCACCCCAGCGCGTGGACTAATGCAAAAAAGCGGGCATGATACTGCCTTACACTGGCTTTGCCTTGTTTGAGACCATGTATGTCTCTTCTGGCAATATCGATGTCTATCTTTGATAAAAAACATGAATCCATCGCTTTAATGAACGCATCCGCATCTTGGAGCGCCGGATCATTATCTCTCCATAAATTTCTCAGCCACGCTTTGGCTTCCCCATGCAAATGGGATAGGATAAACCCCACTTTTTCTCTTTCATCTCTAAAGTCCTTTTCCAGCAGATTCAGCGCAAAGAGCAAGTCTGCTCGGAAATTAGGGTACTGTGGTAGACTCCCGTCAAAATGGGATACCAGACTGCCTCCCCTTTTCCCCAGCCCTATGCCCTCTGGTTTGGGTCCCGGTTGCCCTTGTCTGGTAAGCATGTCCAACCTGGCTTGGAGATCCTTGCAGACTGCATCCATTTCCTCTTCCCTTTTTCTGGAGGCACGCACCTCTGCGTTGAGTTGAACCACAGCATTTCGCAGGTCTGTCCATTCCTGTTCTGTAGTCATCTTGTCTGATTCTTGTGAGCTCGCAAAGCACCACTTCTCTCCCCTCGCTACGTAGACTCACGTTGCGAGGTTCTTGGTGGAAAATCTTTCATGAGATGGAGCTTACTGTCAGAGCTGGCTCCTGGTCCCAGCTCACAGAGGACCAACGCTGGCTGGTATTTATGTACAAAAGTCTTTATTGAAGTACAGTTTCCATTTCCACGCCGCAGCGCTCCCGCTCTACGTCTAAACTTTAGACCGGCGAAGCTCCATCTGAGTCTCCGCCCCCTGTACACCAGTTTAAGACTCTAGCTTTACTCCACCTCTTCTTTCTCCTCTGGGTCCTGCTGCCCTCCGGGGCCCCTGTCTCCCTGGATTCCTCTGAGGCTGACGATGACCCGCCTGACTCCTCCCGCTCTCTTCGGCGGGCTTTAGGACCTGGCTCTCTTCCCGGGCTGCCCACTGTGCCTCCCTCCTGTACATTTGAACTTGGCGCGCGCGCGCGTTTAACTTTCCTGATGACCGTTTCCTCACTCCCCGACGGAGGTGTGGTCAATCCTGCCTCACGTTCTCCCGCTGGCAGCGCTCCACCTGATCCCGATGCCTGGGACTCCTCCCCCCTACTGCACTCTGGGGGGGACGTGGGCCCTGATTTCCAACTGCTACTCTCTGAGTCCCCTCTGCCCCCTTCTTCCCGAGGTGTCCCCCTGGGCACTCCCCTTGCCCTGACCATGGGAGCTCCTTTCTGTGAATCGTCCGATTCACTGGAAAGACTCAGAGACCTCGGATCGCTGTCATCGCTGACATTTCCTTCGGACTCCTCCCCTTCACTCTCCATTTCCTCCTTATCCTGTGCCTCTGCTCCTGAACCCCTGACACATGACACTGCGATTTTTGCGTGAATATGCATTCTAAACCCAAAATTTGAAATCAGACCAATCCGAGCATTATCATCTTCTTTCTATTTAGGTGGAACCCAAAATACCTTTTTGCTTTGGTCTCAATATACAAATTACGATTTCTGATCGATTTGGTGCATTAACAACAAAGAACACGACGACACCCAAAAACACCATGCGAATTGAAATAAGCACAAACAAAGCTTATTCGTCTTCTTTCTACGCATATGGAAGCGAAAAGACAGTGTTGTGTTATTTTGGTCTCATTACACACACTTTGCGATTTCTGGGTCAATGTGCATTAACACCAAAGAACACGACATGAAATAAGCGAAATCCAAGATTCCTCTTTCTATGCAGCTGGAACCCAAAACAACCTGTTTGGCTTTTTTTAAGCTTTTCTATTTGTGAGTGAATGAACACCGAAAGAACAATCCAAGCTTATTCGTCCTCTTTCTATTGAGATGGAACCAAAAACCTATGCTTTATTTGGGCTGATAACAATCATGTCAATGCGATTTTTGGTGACTGTGCATTCTCACCTGAAAAACACCAATTTGAAATCAGCCCAATCAGAGTGTTATCATATTCTTTTTATGTAGATGGAATCCAAAATAGCTTTTTGCTTTGCTTGGGGTGATTCTGGTGCACACCCAAAAAACATCATGTGAATTGAAATAAGCACAAACAAAGCTTATTCGTCTTCTTTCTACGCATATGGAAGCGAAAAGACAGTGTTGTGTTATTTTGGTCTCATTACACACACTTTGCGATTTCTGGGTCAATGTGCATTAACACCAAAGAACACGACATGAAATAAGCGAAATCCAAGATTCCTCTTTCTATGTAGCTGGAACGCAAAACAACCTGTTTTGCTTTGTTTGGGCTGATTAAACTTCGCTTTGCAATTTGTGGGTGAATGAACAACGAAAGAACAATCAAAGCCTATTCGTCCTCTTTTTATTGAGATGGAACCCAGACACCTATGTTTAATTTGGGCTCATAAGAAACATTTCACTCTGCGATTTTTGGGTGAATGTGCATTGTAACCCCGAAAACACCAATTGGAAATAAGTCCAATCAAAGCTTATTCGTCTTCTTTCTATGCATAGGGAAGTGAAAAGACGGTGTTTTGTTATTTTGGTCTCATTACATAAATTGCGATTTCTGGGTGAATGTGCATTTTCACCAAAGAACACAACTTGAAATAAGCGAAATCCAAGATTCTTCTTTCTACGTAGCTGGAACCCAAAACAACCTCTTTTGCCTTGTTTATACTGATTACACTTCACTTTGCTATTTGTGGGTGAATGAACACCGAAAGAACAATCAAAGCTTATTGAGATGAAACCAAAACAACTATGCCTGATTTGGGCTGATAAGAAACGTTTAACTGCGATTTTTGGGTGACAACAATAATTGGAAATAAGCCCAATCAGAGCTTTATCATCTTTATCATCTTCGTTTTATGTAGATGGAACCCAAAACACCTTTTTGCTTGGGATGGGGGCGATTCTGGTGCACACCCAAAAAACACCATGATAATTGAAATAAGCCCAATCAAAGCTTATTCGTCTTCTTTTGGTGCATATGCATAGGCATATGGAAGCGAAAAGACGGTGTTTTGTTATGTTGGTCTCATTACATACACTGTGCGATTTCTGGATAAATGTGCATTTACACCAAAGAACACGACTTGAAATATGCGACATCCAAGATGTCTCTCTTCGGAGACATGATGGCTACCAAAAAAGAGAAATATCAACATGAGAAAATAAGTTAATGCACCCCAGATACCTGGCGATCACAAAATGAACCAAAATAAAACAGTAAGCATACAATTAACCAGAAAGTGCCTGTCAGAGCTGGCTCCGGGTCCCAGCTCACCAAGGACCAACGCTAGCCGATAGTACAGTATCAAAGTCTTTATTGAAGAATAGTCTCCATTTCAAGTCTCAGCGTCCCAGCTCTACGTCTGGACTTTAGACCGGCGAAGCTCTGTCTGGGTCTCCGCCCCCTGTGCACCAGTTTAAGACTCTAATCTTACTCCACCTCTTCCTTCTCTCTCTCTTCCTCTGGGTCTTACTACCCCCCGGGGTCTCATTCCTCCTGGACTCTTCTGACGCAGAGCTTGACCCCTCTGACTCCTCCCCCTCTCTTCGGCGGGCTTTAGGACCTGGCTCCCTACCCGGGCTGCCCACCTTGCCGCCCTCCTGTACATTTGAACTTGGCGCGCGCGCGCGTTTAACTTTCCGGATGACCGTTTCCTCGCTCCCTGACGAGGGTGTGGTCACTCCTGCCTCACGTTCTCCCTCTGCCTGCGCGCTCCCTGATCCCGATGCCTTGGACTCCTCCCCCCTACTGCACTCTGGGGGGGACGCTGGTCCGGATTTCCAGCTGCTACTCTCTGAGTCCCCTCTGGCCCCTTCTTCCCGAGGTGTCCCCCTGGGCACTCCCCTTGCCCTGACCATGGGGGCCCCTTTCTGTGAATCCTCCGAGTCACTGGAGAGACTCAGAGACCTCGGACTACTGTCGTCGCTGACATTTCCTTCAGACTCCTCCCCCTCGCTCTCCGTTTCCTCCCTCTCCTGTGACTCTGCTCCTGAACCCCTGACATCCATCCCCCCCTCGAAGCCCCCCCTTCCCCCCTCCCCTTCCTCCGGCGGGGGTGCTGGGTGCTCCGTCGTTGTGGGGGTGAATGGTGGATACAGTTCGTCCCCCGTGGCGTGCATCCAGTTAGAGAAATCCGGCTCGTCCTCCGTGTCTTCGCCGACCTCGTTCTCCTCTGCTTCCATCTCCGTGCCGCCATGCTCGAACCCAACGTCCTCCCCCATCACGTCCATGTCCCTCTCACCCTCGTTCCCCTCTGGGTCCGTTGCCTGCCAAGGTCCCCTCAGCCACCTCTCCTCTCCTCGATTGTCCCACCAAAACGAGCGGTCTGAGGCAAACCCCGAGGGCGAGCCCTCCGGTGAACGTGTTTCTAATGCTGGTTCTTCGTCCGAGGTGAATCCCTGGAACGTGCTGGTAGAAAGCGTGGGTGTGAAAAGCCAGTCGTCGAAATACTCGGCTGGCATGGGCCTGTGTGGGAACAAGGCATGAAACTCCTCTTTGAGGAGAGGCTCGTCCAGGGCATAGTCCGGCACCCAACTGTTGGCGCTGGCCGGGGTACCTTCCCTTGCGAGAAAATATTCTACTCCCTCTTCCCCCCATCTCGAGTCCAAAATCTCTGTGACCTGGTTGATGGGTTCCCTTCTTGGCGACTCCCTCCTTGGGGGGATCTCCCTATACTGGTCTGGTGCCGTGCCCTGCGCCTGAAATCGGTGAGGTGCTTTGTAGGGCGTGAGCACCGACCTATGGAATACTGGGTGCATTCTGGATCCTTCCGGAAGTGTCAACCGGAAGGCCACCGGATTGATCTGTGCCTCAACTAGGTAAGGTCCTAGCTGCTTATGTCCGAGTTTCTTCTTAGCTAAGGATCTGGTCGGCACTGCGTGGGCCGCTAACCACACCCAGTCTCCCACCTGTATGTCTTCACCAACCCTCCTGTGCTTGTCAGCCTGCAGTTTGTATGCGTGCTTTGCAAGCTCTAACTGCCTCCTAAGCTGCTCGTGGACTTCCTGCAATTCCGCCGCCAAGACTTCCGCTGCCTGTGGCTCCCCCTCCCCCAGTCTCTCTAATCCCGGGAAGGTTCTGGGATGCCTCCCGTTGTTGGCGAAGAACGGCGTCACCCCTGTGGACACGTGCTTCGTGTTGTTGTAAGCGAACTCAGCGAGCGGCAGGTAGTCCACCCATGTCGTCGGCTGTTGATTTGCATAGCATCTCAGGTACTGCTGCATGATGGCGTTGACGCGCTCCGCTTGTCCGTTGGTCTGCGGGTGTCTCGCCGACGCTAGGTTGATCTTGACGTTCAGGAAACCCATCAGCTTCTGCCAGAAGCTCGAAATGAACTGGCGCCCCCTGTCGGACAAGATAGACCGTGGCAGTCCGTGCACCCTGAAGACGTGGTCTATGAACAGTTTGGCGGTCTGTTCTGCCGTGGCCACCTTCGCGCACGGAATGAAGTGGGCCATTTTAGTGAACATGTCCACCACCACTAGCACTGCCGTTTTACCCCTTGAGCTGGGTAAATCCGTGACAAAGTCCAGGGCCACCCTCTCCCACGGTTCGCTCGGGGTCAGCAGCGGTTCGAGCAGTCCCGCCGGAGGTTTGTGCACTGACTTGGCCCTTTGGCAGGTGTCGCACCTCGAGACGTACTCCGCGACTTCCCCCCGCATCTTGGGCCACCAAAAATCTCTGGCAACTAGTTCTGCCGTCTTCTCCTTGCCAAAGTGCCCGGCGGTGGGTGCGTCGTGTAACTGCTGCAGTACTTTCGCCCGGAGGTCGTCTCCCGGTACATAGAGTGCTCCTCTGCGGATGAGCAATCCGTCTCGTACTTGGAACTCGTCGTCCTTCACCGTGCCCTTGTGCACCTCCTCCATCTTGGCTTGTGCGAAGGGGTCCTCCTGCAGTGCTCGACGGACCGCCTCCAAGTCCACGGTTGCTGAAGCGCACGCCCACGCTTTCGGAGCGAAAATGTGCTTGGCCGCTGCTGGTGCCGCCTCTTCGAGGTATTGCGGCTTTCTGGACAGTGCATCCGCCATGATGTTGTTGTCGCCTGGGATGTATTCTATCCTGAAGTCGAAATCCGCAAAAAATTCCGCCCATCTGATGTGCCGCTGGTTCAGGAACCTTGCCGTGCGCCAGTACTCCAGGTTCTTATGATCCGTGCGAACCTGCACTGTGTGTTTGGCCCCGACGAGGAAGTGCCGCCACGCCTTGAATGCTGCATGAATGGCCAGCAACTCCCTGTCCCAGATGGTGTAGTTCTGCTCCGACTTGCTGAGCTTCCTAGAGTAGAAGGCACACGGTCTCCAGTCCCCATGCGGGTCCTCCTGCAACAGTACGGCGCCCACGGCTCTGTCTGAGGCGTCTGTTTCAACCCTCATCGGTTTGCTGGGATTCACATGCAGTAGCTGCCCTTCGGACGAGAAGAGACGCTTAAGGTTCTGAAAGGACTGCTCCGCTTGCTCCGTCCAGATGAACTTCTTCTTCTTAGAGCTGAGCGTGTCGGTAATGGCCGCCGTCTGCATCGCGAACCCCTTGATGAACTTGCGGTAAAAGTTGGCGAACCCCACAAACCGCTGGACCTCCTTCCGATTGCGCGGGCTCTTCCAGTCCAACACTGCGCGAACCTTGGCGCTATCCATGGCAAGCCCCTTGTCTGACAGCTTGTAGCCCAGGAAATCCACCTCCTTCCTGTCGAACTGGCACTTCTCCAGCTTGGCATACAGCCGATGCTCCTGCAGTCTCTGCAGAACTTCCTTGACGTCACCTTCGTGGGTCTCCTCAGATTCTGAGAATATCAGGATGTCGTCCAAGAAGCAGACGCACGTCTTGTAGAGGAGACCCGCCAGGACGTGATGCATGAAGGCTTGAAAACAGTGGGCGCCATTTTGTAAACCGAAGGGCATAACTCTGTATTCATATGTGCCCAGGGGCGTGAACATGGCAGTCTTCCACTCGTCTCCTTCCCGTATGCGAATCAGGTTGTACGCCCCTCGCAGATCCAATTTTGTAAAAACGCGTCCTTTCCTCACCGTTGCCAGCAGGTCATCTATCTTGGGTATGGGAAAGGCCGTGGGCTTGGTCTTGGCATTTAAGAGCCTGAAATCAACTACAAGCCTCTTTTGGGGCGTGTCCCTTTTCTTCACAAAGAATACAGGACTGCCCCCCCCGCTGCCTTCGACTCCCGGATGAAACCGCGTGTCAGGGGTTCAGGAGCAGAGTCACAGGAGAGGGAAGAAACGGAGAGCGAGGGGGAGGAGTCGGAAGGAAATGTCAGCGGCGACAGTAGTCCGAGGTCTCTGAGTCTCTCCAGTGACTCGGAGGATTCACAGAAAGGGGCCCCCATGGTCAGGGCAAGGGGAGTGCCCAGGGGGACACCTCGGGAAGGAGGGCACTCAGAGAGTAGCAGCTGGAAATCCGGGCCAGCGTCCCCCCCAGAGTGCAGTAGGGGGGAGGAGTCCAAGGCATCGGGATCAGGGAGCGCGCAGGCAGAGGGAGAACGTGAGGCAGGACTGACCACACCCTCGTCAGGGAGCGAGGAAACGGTCATCCGGAAAGTAAAACGCGCGCGCGCGCCAAGTTCAAATGTACAGGAGGGCGGCAAGGTGGGCAGCCCGGGTAGGGAGCCAGGTCCTAAAGCCCTGCAAGAAGCGGTGACGCACCTCAGCACGGAGGTAATTGCATCCAGGAAGAGAGAGGAGGAGATGGTTACCTCCTGCCGGGATCTCCAGGCCAGGTTGGACGTGCTTTCTAAACAGGGGCAAACGGGATCCAAGGCAGAAGGCATTGGCTTGGGGAGGAGGGGAGGCAGCCTTGTATCGCATTTCGACGGGAGTTTGCAGCAGTACCCCAACTTCAGAGCAGACCTGCTGTTTGCGCTGGATCTCCTTGACAAAGACTTTAGAGATGAGAGAGAGAGAGTGGGGTTTATCCTGTCCCATTTGCATGGGGAAGCCAAAACGTGGCTGCGGAATCTATGGAGGGACAATGATCCAGCGCTCCAAGATGCGAAGGCTTTTATTAAAGCAATGGACTCATGCTTTTTATCAAAGGTAGACGTCGATATTGCCAGGAGGGACATACATGGACTTAAACAAGGCAAAGCCAGCGTGCGGCAGTACCATACTCGATTTTTCGGACTGGTTCATGCCCTGGGGTGGGAAAAAGATTCTGCGCCAGTCAGAGACCTCTTTTGGGAGGGGTTGAATGCAGATGTAAAAGCGGAGATTGGAAGAGGGGAGAGACCAAGGAGCACCCAGCAGGTAGTCCAGAGGGCTCTGGAGATCGGGGTGCATCTGGAAGAACGTCCTTGGAACAGGGAAGAAGGGCGTTGGGGAAGGGCACCAGCCAGAGCACCTCCCTTCTTTCCCAGAGAAGCAGCGCGTGCGCACTCCACACCCTCGCAGGGAGGGGGAGAAGAGCCGATGGAGATAGGAGGTGCCAGGGCTCAGTCAGCTAACAGAGCCCTGACACCGGGAGCAGCCAAAACGAAGCCTCCTAGAGGGAACAGGAAGTGCTACATCTGCGACAGTGCTCAACACATGGCGAAAGAGTGTCCCCAGAGGCTCCACAAGCACACTGCAGCCTCGGCAACAGTCGCTGAAGCAGCTCAATTGAAAACGCAGCAACAGTTAAACGACGGAGTCTGGCTGGAGGAAGAGGCACTGGGGTCCAGCCAGACAAGTCAATGAAACAATCCCCAGCACTTTTTCAACCCACAGACCCCCTCCCACCCAAACCAGTGGTGCAGCTTACAGCGTCTCTCCAACTGCCCAATGGACGCACTCTGGAGGTGCCGATCACCATTGACTCCGGCAGCAACGCTGACTTTATAGGACTGGAATTCATTCAGCAGCACAATATACCACTGCTACCAGCCACACTGCCCCTGAACGTTGTCACGGTGGATGGCAGAGACTTGTTAGGGGGGCAGGTGGTGCAACAAACGCAACCAATGGTGATGCGGATTGGAAATCACCGAGAAGTCATCAGCTTTAACGTCACCCACCTGTCGGACACGCCTGTAGTCCTGGGCATGAGTTGGCTGCACAGGCACAGCCCAGCATTGGCGTGGTACCAGCGCCAACTGACCTTCGGCTCCTCCTATTGCGCGGAACATTGCATCCTTCCTAGCCCGGAAGAAGGAGGGGACGACCCGCAGCTACAATTAGGCACGCTGCAAGCAGTGCCGCGCAAGTACGCAGCGTTTTTGGAGGTTTTCTGCGAGAAGGAAGCGGACAAGCTGCCTCCCCACAGGCCCTATGACTGCAAGATTGACCTCCTGCCAGGAGCGACGCTGCCAGCTGGGAAACTGTATTCCATGTCTGAGGACGAGCTGCAGGAGCTCAAGGAGTTCATAGACCTCAACTTGAAGCGCGGTTTCATCCGGGAGTCGAAGGCAGCGGGGGGCAGTCCTGTATTCTTTGTGAAGAAAAGGGACACGCCCCAAAAAAGACTTGTGGTAGACTTCAGGCTCTTAAATTCAAAGACCAAGCCCGCGGCCTTTCCCATGCCCAAGATAGATGACCTGCTGGCGACGGCGAGGAAAGGACGCGTTTTTACAAAGTTGGATCTGCGAGGGGCGTACAACCTGATTCGCATACGGGAAGGAGACGAGTGGAAGACTGCCATGTTCACGCCCCTGGGCACATATGAATACAGAGTTATGCCCTTCGGTTTACAAAATGGCGCCCACTGTTTTCAAGCTTTCATGCATCACGTCCTGGCGGGTCTCCTCTACAAGACATGCGTCTGCTTCTTGGACGACATCCTGATATTCTCAGAATCTGAGGAGACCCACGAGAGAGACGTCAAGGAAGTTCTGCAGAGACTGCAGGAGCATCGACTGTATGCCAAGCTGGAGAAGTGCCAGTTCGACAGGAAGGAGGTGGATTTCCTGGGCTACAAGCTGTCGGACAAGGGGCTTGCCATGGACAGCGCCAAGGTTCGCGCAGTGTTGGACTGGAAGAGCCCGCGCAATCGGAAGGAGGTCCAGCGGTTTGTGGGGTTCGCCAACTTTTACCGCAAGTTCATCAAGGGGTTCGCGATGCAGACGGCGGCCATTACTGACACGCTCAGCTCTAAGAAGAAGAAGTTCATCTGGACGGAGCAAGCGGAGCAGTCCTTTCAGAACCTTAAGCGTCTCTTCTCGTCCGAAGGGCAGCTACTGCATGTGAATCCCAGCAAACCGCTGAGGGTTGAAACAGACGCCTCAGACAGAGCCGTGGGCGCCGTACTGTTGCAAGAGGACCCGCATGGGGACTGGAGACCGTGTGCCTTCTACTCTAGGAAGCTCAGCAAGTCGGAGCAAAACTACACCATCTGGGACAGGGAGTTGCTGGCCATTCATGCAGCATTCAAGGCGTGGCGGCACTTCCTCGTCGGGGCCAAGCACACCGTGCAGGTTCACACGGATCATAAGAACCTGGAGTACTGGCGCACGGCAAGATTCCTAAACCAGCGGCACATCAGATGGGCGGAATTTTTCGCGGATTTCGACTTCAGGATAGAATACATCCCAGGCGACAACAACATCATGGCGGATGCACTGTCCAGGAAGCCGCAATACCTTGAAGAGGCGGCACCAGCAGCGGCCAAGCACATTTTCGCTCCGAAAGCGTGGGCGTGCGCTGCAGCAACCGTGGACTTGGAGGCGGTCCGTCGAGCACTGCAGGGGGACCCCTTTGCACAAGCCAAGATGGAGGAGGTGCACAAGGGCACGGTGAAGGACGACGAGTTCCAAGTACGAGACGGATTGCTCATCCGCAGAGGAGCTCTCTATGTACCGGGAGACGACCTCCGGGCGAAGGTACTGCAGCAGTTACACGACGCACCCACCGCCGGGCACTTTGGCAAGGAGAAGACGGCAGAACTAGTTGCCAGAGATTTTTGGTGGCCCAAGATGCGGGGGGAAGTCGCGGAGTACGTCTCGAGGTGCGACACCTGCCAAAGGGCCAAGTCAGTGCACAAACCTCCGGCGGGACTGCTCGAACCGCTGCAGACTCCGAGCGAACCGTGGGAGAGGGTGGCCCTGGACTTTGTCACGGATTTACCCAGCTCAAGGGGTAAAACGGCAGTGCTAGTGGTGGTGGACATGTTCACTAAAATGGCCCACTTCATTCCGTGCGCGAAGGTGGCCACGGCAGAACAGACCGCCAAGCTGTTCATAGACCACGTCTTCAGAGTGCATGGACTGCCACGGTCTATTTTGTCCGACAGGGGGCGCCAGTTCATTTCGAGCTTCTGGCAGAAGCTGATGGGTTTCCTGAATGTCAAGATCAACCTAGCGTCGGCGAGACACCCGCAGACCAACGGACAAGCGGAACGCGTCAACGCCGTCATGCAGCAGTACCTGAGATGCTATGCAAATCAACAGCCGACGACATGGGTGGACTA
Organism: Podarcis tiliguerta; assembly: GCF_965153285.1. Taxonomy (NCBI): domain Eukaryota; kingdom Metazoa; phylum Chordata; class Lepidosauria; order Squamata; family Lacertidae; genus Podarcis; species Podarcis tiliguerta. The sequence continues at coordinate 42,788,755 of NC_139549.1, forward strand.
CCTGCCGCTCGCTGAGTTCGCTTACAACAACACGAAGCACGTGTCCACAGGGGTGACGCCGTTCTTCGCCAACAACGGGAGGCATCCCAGAACCTTCCCGGGATTAGAGAGACTGGGGGAGGGGGAGCCACAGGCAGCGGAAGTCTTGGCGGCGGAATTGCAGGAAGTCCACGAGCAGCTTAGGAGGCAGTTAGAGCTGGCAAAGCACGCATACAAACTGCAGGCTGACAAGCACAGGAGGGTTGGTGAAGACATACAGGTGGGAGACTGGGTGTGGTTAGCGGCCCACGCAGTGCCGACCAGATCCTTAGCTAAGAAGAAACTCGGACATAAGCAGCTAGGACCTTACCTAGTTGAGGCACAGATCAATCCGGTGGCCTTCCGGTTGACACTTCCGGAAGGATCCAGAATGCACCCAGTATTCCATAGGTCGGTGCTCACGCCCTACAAAGCACCGCACCGATTTCAGGCGCAGGGCACGGCACCAGACCAGTATAAGGAGATCCCCCCAAGGAGGGAGTCGCCAAGAAGGGAACCCATCAACCAGGTCACAGAGATTTTGGACTCGAGATGGGGGGAAGAGGGAGTAGAATATTTTCTCGCAAGGGAAGGTACCCCGGCCAGCGCCAACAGTTGGGTGCCGGACTATGCCCTGGACGAGCCTCTCCTCAAAGAGGAGTTTCATGCCTTGTTCCCACACAGGCCCATGCCAGCCGAGTATTTCGACGACTGGCTTTTCACACCCACGCTTTCTACCAGCACGTTCCAGGGATTCACCTCGGACGAAGAACCAGCGTTAGAAACACGTTCACCGGAGGGCTCGCCCTCGGGGTTTGCCTCAGACCGCTCCTTTTGGTGGGACAATCGAGGAGAGGAGAGGTGGCTGAGGGGCCCTTGGCAGGCAACGGACCCAGAGGGGAACGAGGGTGAGAGGGACATGGACGTGATGGGGGAGGACGTTGGGTTCGAGCATGGCGGCACGGAGATGGAAGCAGAGGAGAACGAGGTCGGCGAAGACATGGAGGACGAGCCGGATTTCTCTAACTGGATGCACGCCACGGGGGACGAACTGTATCCACCATTCACCCCCACAACGACGGAGCACCCAGCACCCCCGCCGGAGGAAGGGGAGGGGGGAAGGGGGGGCTTCGAGGGGGGGATGGATGTCAGGGGTTCAGGAGCAGAGTCACAGGAGAGGGAAGAAACGGAGAGCGAGGGGGAGGAGTCGGAAGGAAATGTCAGCGGCGACAGTAGTCCGAGGTCTCTGAGTCTCTCCAGTGACTCGGAGGATTCACAGAAAGGGGCCCCCATGGTCAGGGCAAGGGGAGTGCCCAGGGGGACACCTCGGGAAGGAGGGGACTCAGAGAGTAGCAGCTGGAAATCCGGGCCAGCGTCCCCCCCAGAGTGCAGTAGGGGGGAGGAGTCCAAGGCATCGGGATCAGGGAGCGCGCAGGCAGAGGGAGAACGTGAGGCAGGACTGACCACACCCTCGTCAGGGAGCGAGGAAACGGTCATCCGGAAAGTAAAACGCGCGCGCGCGCCAAGTTCAAATGTACAGGAGGGCGGCAAGGTGGGCAGCCCGGGTAGGGAGCCAGGTCCTAAAGCCCGCCGAAGAGAGGGGGAGGAGTCAGAGGGGTCAAGCTCTGCGTCGGAAGAGTCCAGGAGGAATGAGACCCCGGGGGGTAGTAAGACCCAGAGGAAGAGAGAGAGAAGGAAGAGGTGGAGTAAGATTAGAGTATTGAACTGGTGCACAGGGGGTGGAGATCCAGACAGAGCTTCGCCGGTCTAAAGTCCAGACGTAGGGCTGGGACGCTGAGACTTGTAAATGGAGACTATTCTTCAATAAAGACTTTGATACTGTACGATCGGCTAGCGTTGGTCCTTGGTGAGCTGGGACCCGGAGCCAGCTCTGACACCGCTCTTCAAGTTGAGGTCTATGAACTCCTTGAGCTCCTGCAGCTCGTCCTCAGACATGGAATACAGTTTCCCGGCTGGCAGCGTCGCTCCTGGCAGGAGGTCAATCTTGCAGTCATAGGACCTGTGGGGAGGCAGCTTGTCCGCTTCCTTCTCGCAGAAAACCTCCAAAAACGCTGCGTACTTGCGCGGCACTGCTTGCAGCGTGCCTAATTGTAGCTGCGGGTCGTCCCCTCCTTCTTCCGGGCTAGGAAGGATGCAATGTTCCGCGCAATAGGAGGAGCCGAAGGTCAGTTGGCGCTGGTACCACGCCAATGCTGGGCTGTGCCTGTGCAGCCAACTCATGCCCAGGACTACAGGCGTGTCCGACAGGTGGGTGACATTAAAGCTGATGACTTCTCGGTGATTTCCAATCCGCATCACCATTGGTTGCGTTTGTTGCACCACCTGCCCCCCTAACAAGTCTCTGCCATTCACCGTGACAACGTTCAGGGGCAGTGTGGCTGGTAGCAGTGGTATATTGTGCTGCTGAATGAATTCCAGTCCTATAAAGTCAGCGTTACTGCCGGAGTCAATGGTGATCGGCACCTCCACAGTGCGTCCATTGGGCAGTTGGAGAGACGCTGTAAGCTGCACCACTGGTTTGGGTGGGAGGGGGTCTGTGGGTTGCAAAAGTGCTGGGGATTGTTTCATGGACTTGTCTGGCTGGACCCCAGTGCCTCTTCCTCCAGCCAGACTCCGTCGTTTAACTGTTGCTGCGTTTTCAATTGAGCTGCTTCTGCGACTGTTGCCGAGGCTGCAGTGTGCTTGTGGAGCCTCTGGGGACACTCTTTCGCCATGTGTTGAGCACTGTCGCAGATGTAGCACTTCCTGTTCCCTCTAGGAGGCTTCGTTTTGGCTGCTCCCGGTGTTAGGGCTCTGTTAGCTGACTGAGCCCTGGCACCTCCGATCTCCATCGGCTCTTCTCCCCCTCCCTGCGAGGGTGTGGAGTGCGCACGCGCTGCTTCTCTGGGAAAGAAGGGAGGTGCTCTGGCTGGTGCCCTTCCCCAACGCCCTTCTTCCCTGTTCCAAGGACGTTCTTCCAGATGCACCCCGATTTCCAGAGCCCTCTGGACTACTTGCTGGGTGCTCCTTGGTCTCTCCCCCCTTCCAATCTCCGCTTTTACATCTGCATTCAACCCCTCCCAAAAGAGGTCTCTGACTGGCGCAGAATCTTTTTCCCACCCCAGGGCATGAACCAATCCGAAAAAGCGTGTATGGTACTGCCTCACGCTGGCTTTGCCTTGTTTAAGTCCATGTATGTCCCTCCTGGCAATATCGACGTCTACCTTTGATAAAAAACATGAGTCCATTGCTTTAATAAAAGCCTTCGCATCTTGGAGCGCTGGATCATTGTCCCTCCATAGATTCCTCAGCCACGTTTTGGCTTCCCCATGCAAATGGGACAAGATAAATCCCACTTTCTCTCTCTCATCTCTAAAGTCTTTGTCAAGTAGATCCAGCGCAAACGGCAGGTCTGCTCTGAAGTTGGGGTACTGCTGCAAACTCCCGTCGAAATGCGATGCAAGGCTGCCTCCCCTTCTCCCCAAGCCAATGCCTTCTGCCTTGGATCCCGTTTGCCCCTGTTTAGAAAGCACGTCCAACCTGACCTGGAGATCCCGGCAGGAGGTAACCATTTCCTCCTCTCTCTTCCTGGATGCAATTACCTCCGTGCTGAGTTGTGTCACCGCTTCTTGCAGGGCTTTTATCTGCTCTTCCGTCGTCATCTTGCCTGAGTGTTGTGAGCTCTGTAAGCACCCCTCCTCTGCCCTCGCTGCGTCGACTCACGTGGCGAGGTTCTTGGTGCCAAAACTTTAAAAAGGAGACAGAGCTTACTGTCAGAGCTGGCTCCGGGTCCCAGCTCACCAAGGACCAACGCTAGCCGATAGTACAGTATCAAAGTCTTTATTGAAGAATAGTCTCCATTTACAAGTCTCAGCGTCCCAGCTCTACGTCTGGACTTTAGACCGGCGAAGCTCTGTCTGGGTCTCCGCCCCCTGTGCACCAGTTTAAGACTCTAATCTTACTCCACCTCTTCCTTCTCTCTCTCTTCCTCTGGGTCTTACTACCCCCCGGGGTCTCATTCCTCCTGGACTCTTCTGACGCAGAGCTTGACCCCTCTGACTCCTCCCCCTCTCTTCGGCGGGCTTTAGGACCTGGCTCCCTACCCGGGCTGCCCACCTTGCCGCCCTCCTGTACATTTGAACTTGGCGCGCGCGCGCGTTTAACTTTCCGGATGACCGTTTCCTCGCTCCCTGACGAGGGTGTGGTCACTCCTGCCTCACGTTCTCCCTCTGCCTGCGCGCTCCCTGATCCCGATGCCTTGGACTCCTCCCCCCTACTGCACTCTGGGGGGGACGCTGGTCCGGATTTCCAGCTGCTACTCTCTGAGTCCCCTCTGGCCCCTTCTTCCCGAGGTGTCCCCCTGGGCACTCCCCTTGCCCTGACCATGGGGGCCCCTTTCTGTGAATCCTCCGAGTCACTGGAGAGACTCAGAGACCTCGGACTACTGTCGTCGCTGACATTTCCTTCAGACTCCTCCCCCTCGCTCTCCGTTTCCTCCCTCTCCTGTGACTCTGCTCCTGAACCCCTGACAGTGCCTTTTCCTTTATTGGCCACTAGCTGGCAGCAAATTAGCTTCCCTGTACTAAAATAAAACAACAGGCTGCAATGCACAGAATGTCCACAAAGTGGCAGCAGTTAACAGTCTAAAGTATTTCTTTATAAATTAAATCAGGGAGGCTGCAATGCTCAGAACGGCCACCAGATGGCAGCAATTGCGAGCCTAAATAAAGAAATAATAAAACAGGCTGCAGTGCCTCAGAATGGCCACTAGATGGCCTGCATGAGCAATTTAAGCATGGAAAATGGCGTTCCCGCCAAAACGCAGCAGGGAAAGGCGGCTGAACACAATGGGCCTGCACCCAGGCCCAAGTTAGGCCGCGCCTGCCTCCCTGGAGCCCCGCCAGACACCAGGCCTCCCTGCTTTGCAGGGAGGGCCGCCAAGGACAAAAGAAGGCCGAATTCGGCCTCGGAAATCGGCGGGGGGGGCTCGGGAAAGCCTAAGAAGGCCCAGCAGGGCCGGAGGCACCCCCCGCTGCGGTGCGGCACCAGGCGCTGCCGAAAAAAGGCCCTTCGTCCAACCAGGAACCAGGCCTAGGCAGCTGAGCCCCTGCGGCTGGGCGCACTTCGCAGAGGTAGCTAGTGCCTCTGAACGTTACAGTGGGGGGAAGGGGGGATAGGGGAAAATTAAAAGACTAAGGGGGGTGGGAATGAAGGGTAAAAATTTTAGAAGGAGAGAGGGAAAATTAAAATAAAATTAATAATTATTACAAAGAGGAAACTTAATCAAAGGACAAAATTAAGAATTAAATACAGCTAATGGAATTAAAGCACGCCAAAGAGACAAGGATAATGGGTAGTTAGTAGAAAAACACAACCATCTCCCTTCACTGTGATCAATCCGATGCATGGGCGAAAAGAGGAAGCCCTAGCCTCGTGCAAGGAGTTTTAGTATTTCTGGCTGTCAATCAATGAATGGCAACATTAACTTCATCCCAACTTCTTCTTTCTATGTAGCTGGAACCCAAAACAACCTGTTTGGCATTGTTTAAGCTTATTACACTTCGATTTGCAATTTGTGAGTGAATGAACACCGAAAGAATAATCCAAGCTTTCTTTTGCAATGGAACCCAAACACCTATGCTTGATTTGGGCTAACAAACATGGCACTGCGATTTTTGGGTGAATGTGCATTCTAAACCCAAAATTGAAATCAGCCCAATCCGAGCATTATCATCTTCTTTTTATGTAGATGGAACCCAGAACACCTTTTTGATTTGGTCTCAATACACAAATTACGATTTCTGTTCGATTTGGTGGATAAACAACAAAGAACACGACGACACCCAAAAACACCATGTGAATTGAAATAAGCACAAACAAAGCTTATTCGTCTTCTTTCTACGCATATGGAAGCGAAAAAACAGTGTTGTGTTATTTTGGTCTCATTACACACTTTGCGATTTCTTGGTCAATGTGCATTAACACCAAAGAACACGACATGAAATAAGCGAAATCCAAGATTCCTCTTTCTATGTAGCTGGAACCCAAAACAACCTATTTGGCTTTTTTAAAGCTTATTACAATTCGCTTTGCTATTTGTGCGAGAATGTGCGATGGAACCAAAAGACCTATGCTTTATGTGGGCTGATAACAAACATGTCACGCTGCGATTTTTGGGTGAATGAGCTTTCTAACCCCAAAAACACCAATTTGAAATCAGCCCAATAAGAGTGTTATCTTCTTTTTATGTAGATGGAATCCAAAATAGCTTTTTGCTTTCGTTGGGGGTGATTCTGGTGCACACCCAAAAAACACCAGGCGAATTGAAATAAGCACAATTAAAGCTTATTCGTCTTCTTTCTACCCATATGGAATCGAAAAGACAGTTTTCTATTGAGATGGAACCAAAACACCTATGCTTGATTTGGGCTGATTACACACATGTCACTGCGATTTTTGGGTGAATATGCATTCTAAACCCAAAATTTGAAATCAGACCAATCCGAGCATTATCATCTTCTTTTTATGTAGGTGGAACCCAAAACACCTTTTTGCTTTGGTCTCAATACACACATTACGATTTCTGACCGATTTGGTGCATTAACAACAAAGAACACGACGACACCCAAAAACACCATGCGAATTGAAATAAGCACAAACAAAGCTTATTCGTCTTCTTTCTACGCATATGGAAGCGAAAAGACAGTGTTGTGTTATCTTGGTCTCATTACACACACTTTGCGATTTCTGGGTCAATGTGCATTAACACCAAAGAACACGACATGAAATAAGCGAAATCCAAGATTCCTCTTTCTATGTAGCTGGAACCCAAAACAACCTGTTTGACTTTTTTAAAGCTTATTACAATTCGCTTTTCTATTTGTGAGTGAATGAACACCGAAAGAACAATCCAAGATTATTCGTCCTCTTTCTATTGAGATGGAACCAAAAACCTATGTTTGATTTGGGCTGCTGACAATCATGTCAATGCGATTTTTGGTGACTGTGCATTCTCACCTGAAAAACACCAATTTGAAATCAGCCCAATCAGAGTGTTATCATCTTCTTTTTATGTAGATGGAATCCAAAATAGCTTTTTGCTTTGCCTGGGATGCTTCTGGTGCACACCCAAAAAACATCATGCGAATTGAAATAAGCACAATTAAAGCTTATTCGTCTTCTTTCTACCCATATGGAATTGAAAAGACAGTTTCTATTGAGATGGAACCAAAACACCTATGCTTGATTTGGGCTGATAACACATATGTCACTGCGATTTTTGGGTGAATGTGCATTTTAAACCCAAAATTTGAAATCAGACCAATCCGAGCATTATTATCTTCTTTTTATGTAGGTGGAACCCAAAACACCTTTTTGCTTTGGTCTCAATATGCAAATTACGATTTCTGATCGATTTGGTGCATTAACAACAAAGAACACGACGACACCCAAAAACACCATGTGAATTGAAATAAGCACAAACAAAGCTTATTCGTCTTCTTTCTACGCATATGGAAGCGAAAAGACAGTGTTGTGTTATTTTGGTCTCATTACACACACTTTGCGATTTCTGGGTCAATGTGCATTAACACCAAAGAACACGACATGAAATAAGCGAAATCCAAGATTCCTCTTTCTATGTAGCTGGAACGCAAAACAACCTGTTTTGCTTTGTTTGGGCTGATTAAACTTCGCTTTGCAATTTGTGGGTGAATGAACAACGAAAGAACAATCAAAGCCTATTCGTCCTCTTTTTATTGAGATGGAACCCAGACACCTATGTTTAATTTGGGCTCATAAGAAACATTTCACTCTGCGATTTTTGGGTGAATGTGCATTGTAACCCCGAAAACACCAATTGGAAATAAGTCCAATCACAGCTTATTCGTCTTCTTTCTATGCATAGGGAAGTGAAAAGACGGTGTTTTGTTATTTTGGTCTCATTACATAAATTGCGATTTCTGGGTGAATGTGCATTTTCACCAAAGAACACAACTTGAAATAAGCGAAATCCAAGATTCTTCTTTCTACGTAGTTGGAACCCAAAACAACCTCTTTTGCCTTGTTTATACTGATTACACTTCACTTTGCTATTTGTGGGTGAATGAACACCGAAAGAACAATCAAAGCTTATTGAGATGAAACCAAAACAACTATGATTGATTTGGGCTGATAAGAAACGTTTAACTGCGATTTTTGGGTGAATGTGCATTTACACCAAAGAACACGACTTGAAATATGCGACATCCAAGATGTCTCTCTTCGGAGACATGATGGCTACCAAAAAAGAGAAATATCAACATGAGAAAATAAGTTAATGCACCCCAGATACCTGGCGATCACAAAATGAACCAAAATAAAACAGTAAGCATACAATTAACCATTTCCTTTATTGGCCACTAGCTGGCAGCAAATTAGCTTCCCTGTACTAAAATAAAACAACAGGCTGCAATGCACAGAATGTCCACAAAGTGGCAGCAGTTAACAGTCTAAAGTATTTCTTTATAAATTAAATCAGGGAGGCTGCAATGCTCAGAACGGCCACCAGATGGCAGCAATTGCGAGCCTAAATAAAGAAATAATAAAACAGGCTGCAGTGCCTCAGAATGGCCACTAGATGGCCTGCATGAGCAATTTAAGCCTGGAAAATGGCGTTCCCGCCAAAACACAGCAGGGAAAGGCGGCTGAACACAATGGGCCTGCACCCAGGCCCAAGTTAGGCCGCGCCTGCCTCCCTGGAGCCCCGCCAGACACCAGGCCTCCCTGCTTTACAGAGAGGGCCGCCAAGGACAAAAGAAGGCCGAATTCGGCCTCGGAAATCGGCGGGGGGGGCTCGGGAAAGCCTAAGAAGGCCCAGCAGGGCCGGAGGCACCCCCCGCTGCGGCGCGGCACCAGGCGCTGCCGAAAAAAGGCCCTTCGTCCAACCAGGAACCAGGCCTAGGCAGCTGAGCCCCTGCGGCTGGGCGCACTTCGCAGAGGTAGCTAGTGCCTCTGAACGTTACAGTGGGGGGAAGGGGGGATAGGGGAAAATTAAAAGACTAAGGGGGGTGGGAATGAAGGGTAAAAATTTTAGAAGGAGAGAGGGAAAATTAAAATAAAATTAATAATTATTACAAAGAGGAAACTTAATCAAAGGACAAAATTAAGAATTAAATACAGCTAATGGAATTAAAGCACGCCAAAGAGACAAGGATAATGGGTAGTTAGTAGAAAAACACAACCATCTCCCTTCACTGTGATCAATCCGATGCATGGGCGAAAAGAGGAAGCCCTAGCCTCGTGCAAGGAGTTTTAGTATTTCTGGCTGTCAATCAATGAATGGCAACATTAACTTCGTCCCAACTTCTTCTTTCTATGTAGCTGGAACCCAAAACAACCTGTTTGGCATTGTTTAAGCTTATTACACTTCGATTTGCAATTTGTGAGTGAATGAACACCGAAAGAATAATCCAAGCTTTCTTTTGCAATGGAACCCAAACACCTATGCTTGATTTGGGCTAACAAACATGGCACTGCGATTTTTGGGTGAATGTGCATTCTAAACCCAAAATTGAAATCAGCCCAATCCGAGCATTATCATCTTCTTTTTATGTAGATGGAACCCAGAACACCTTTTTGATTTGGTCTCAATACACAAATTACGATTTCTGTTCGATTTGGTGGATTAACAACAAAGAACACGACGACACCCAAAAACACCATGTGAATTGAAATAAGCACAAACAAAGCTTATTCGTCTTCTTTCTACGCATATGGAAGCGAAAAGACAGTGTTGTGTTATTTTGGTCTCATTACACACTTTGCGATTTCTTGGTCAATGTGCATTAACACCAAAGAACACGACATGAAATAAGCGAAATCCAAGATTCCTCTTTCTATGTAGCTGGAACCCAAAACAACCTATTTGGCTTTTTTAAAGCTTATTACAATTCGCTTTGCTATTTGTGCGTGAATGTGCGATGGAACCAAAAGACCTATGCTTTATGTGGGCTGATAACAAACATGTCACGCTGCGATTTTTGGGTGAATGAGCTTTCTAACCCCAAAAACACCAATTTGAAATCAGCCCAATAAGAGTGTTATCTTCTTTTTATGTAGATGGAATCCAAAATAGCTTTTTGCTTTCGTTGGGGGTGATTCTGGTGCACACCCAAAAAACACCAGGCGAATTGAAATAAGCACAATTAAAGCTTATTCGTCTTCTTTCTACCCATATGGAATCGAAAAGACAGTTTTCTATTGAGATGGAACCAAAACACCTATGCTTGATTTGGGCTGATTACACACATGTCACTGCGATTTTTGGGTGAATATGCATTCTAAACCCAAAATTTGAAATCAGACCAATCCGAGCATTATCATCTTCTTTTTATGTAGGTGGAACCCAAAACACCTTTTTGCTTTGGTCTCAATACACACATTACGATTTCTGACCGATTTGGTGCATTAACAACAAAGAACACGACGACACCCAAAAACACCATGCGAATTGAAATAAGCACAAACAAAGCTTATTCGTCTTCTTTCTACGCATATGGAAGCGAAAAGACAGTGTTGTGTTATCTTGGTCTCATTACACACACACTGCGATTTCTGGGTCAATGTGCATTAACACCAAAGAACACGACATGAAATAAGCGAAATCCAAGATTCCTCTTTCTATGTAGCTGGAACCCAAAACAACCTGTTTGACTTTTTTAAAGCTTATTACAATTCGCTTTTCTATTTGTGAGTGAATGAACACCGAAAGAACAATCCAAGATTATTCGTCCTCTTTCTATTGAGATGGAACCAAAAACCTATGTTTGATTTGGGCTGCTGACAATCATGTCAATGCGATTTTTGGTGACTGTGCATTCTCACCTGAAAAACACCAATTTGAAATCAGCCCAATCAGAGTGTTATCATCTTCTTTTTATGTAGATGGAATCCAAAATAGCTTTTTGCTTTGCCTGGGATGCTTCTGGTGCACACCCAAAAAACATCATGCGAATTGAAATAAGCACAATTAAAGCTTATTCGTCTTCTTTCTACCCATATGGAATTGAAAAGACAGTTTCTATTGAGATGGAACCAAAACACCTATGCTTGATTTGGGCTGATAACACATATGTCACTGCGATTTTTGGGTGAATGTGCATTTTAAACCCAAAATTTGAAATCAGACCAATCCGAGCATTATTATCTTCTTTTTATGTAGGTGGAACCCAAAACACCTTTTTGCTTTGGTCTCAATATGCAAATTACGATTTCTGATCGATTTGGTGCATTAACAACAAAGAACACGACGACACCCAAAAACACCATGTGAATTGAAATAAGCACAAACAAAGCTTATTCGTCTTCTTTCTACGCATATGGAAGCGAAAAGACAGTGTTGTGTTATCTTGGTCTCATTACACACACACTGCGATTTCTGGGTCAATGTGCATTAACACCAAAGAACACGACATGAAATAAGCGAAATCCAAGATTCCTCTTTCTATGTAGCTGGAACCCAAAACAACCTGTTTGACTTTTTTAAAGCTTATTACAATTCGCTTTTCTATTTGTGAGTGAATGAACACCGAAAGAACAATCCAAGATTATTCGTCCTCTTTCTATTGAGATGGAACCAAAAACCTATGTTTGATTTGGGCTGCTGACAATCATGTCAATGCGATTTTTGGTGACTGTGCATTCTCACCTGAAAAACACCAATTTGAAATCAGCCCAATCAGAGTGTTATCATCTTCTTTTTATGTAGATGGAATCCAAAATAGCTTTTTGCTTTGCCTGGGCACAATTAAAGCTTATTCGTCTTCTTTCTACTCATAGGGAAGCGAAAAGACGGTGTTTTGTTATGTTGGTTTCAGTACATACACTGTGCGATTTCTGAGTCAATGTGCATTTTCACCAAAGAACACGACTTGAAATAAGCGAAAGCCATGATTCTTCTTTCGATGTAGATGGACCGCAAAAGAACCTGTTTTGCTTTGTTTTGGCTGATTAAACTTCGCTTTGCTATTTGTGGGTGAATGAACAACGAAAGAACAATCAAAGCTTATTCGTCCTCTTTTTATTGAGATGGAACCCAGACACCTATGTTTAATTTGGGCTCATGACAAACATTTCACTCTGCGATTTTTGGGTAAATGTGCATTGTAACCCCGAAAACACCAATTTGAGATAAGCTCAATCAAAGCCTATTCGTCTTCCTTTTATGTAGATGGAACCCAAAACACCTTTTTGCTTGGGTTGGGGGCGATTCTGTTGCACACCCAGAAAACACCATGAGAATTGAAATAAGCCCTGTGAAAGCTTATTCGTCTTCTTTCTATGCATATGGAAGCGAAAAGACGGTGTTTTCTTATGTTGGTCTCATTACATACACTTTGCGATTTCTGGGTCAATGTGCATTAACACCAAAGAACACGACATGAAATAGGCAAAATCCAAGATGCTTCTTTCTATGTAGCTGGAACCCAAAACAACCTGTTTGGCTTTGTTTAAGCTTATTACGCATCGCTCTGCTATTTGTGAGTGAATGAACACCGAAAGAATAATCCAAGCTCTCTTTTGCGATGGAACCAAAACACCTATGCTGATAACACCTATGCTGATAACAAACATGTCACTGCGATTTTTGGGTGAATGTGCATTCTAACCCCAAAAACATCAATTTGAAATCAGCCCAATCAGAGCGTTATCATCTTCTTTTTATGTAGATAGAATCCAAAACACCTTTTTTGTTTGGTTGGGGGTCATTCTGATGCACACCCAAAAACACCATGCGAATTGAAATAAGCACAATTAAAGCTTATTCGTCTTCTTTCTTTTAGGCGGAACGGTCAAGGCAGACTGCGCTGGGACTCTCTTCGGAGACATGATGGCTACCAAAAAAGAGAAATATCAACATGAGAAAAGAAGTTAATGCACCCCAGATACCTGGTGATCACAAAATGAACCCAAATAAAACAGTAAGCTACTCAATTAAGGAGCATACAATTAAGCAGAAAGTGCCTTTTCCTTTATTGGCCACTAGCTGGCAGCAAATTAGCTTCCCTGTACTAAAATAAAACAACAGGCTGCAATGCACAGAATGTCCTCAAAGTGGCAGCAGTTAACAGTCTAAAGTATTTCTTTATCATTAAATCAGGGATGCTGCAATGCTCAGAACGGCCACTAGATGGCCTGCGTGAGCAATTTAAGCCTGGAAAATGGCGTTCCCGCCAAAACGCAGCAGGGAAAGGCAGCTGAACACAATGGGCCTGCACCCAGGCCCAAGTTAGGCCGCGCCTGCCTCCCTGCAGCCCCGCAAGACACCAGGCCTCCCCGCTTCGCCGGGAGGGCCGCCAAGGACAAAAGAAGGCCGAATCCGGCCTCGGAAATCGGCGGGGGGGGGGGGCTCGGGAAAGCCTAAGAAGGCCCAGCAGGGCTGGAGGCACCCCCCGCTGCGGCGCAGCACCAGGCGCTGCCGAAAAAAGGCCCTTCGTCCAACCAGGAGCCAGGCCTAGGCAGCTGCGCCCCTGCGGCTGGGCGCACTTCGCAGAGGCCTAGTGCCTCCGAACGTTAAGGTAAGCTACAGTGGGGGGGGGAGGGGGGATAGGGGAAAATTAAAGGACTAAGGGGGGTGGGAATGAAGGGTAAAAATTTTAGAAGGAGAGAGGGAAAATTAAAATAAAATTAATAATTATTACAAAGAGGAAACTTAATCAAAGGACAAAATTAAGAATTAAATACAGCTAATGGAATTAAAGCACGCCAAAGAGACAAGGATAATGGGTAGTTAGTAGAAAAACACAACCATCTCCCAATGCCTGTTTGGCATTGTTTAAGCTTATTACACTTCGATTTGCAATTTGTGAGTGAATGAACACCGAAAGAATAATCCAAGCTTTCTTTTGCAATGGAACCCAAACACCTATGCTTGATTTGGGCTAACAAACATGGCACTGCGATTTTTGGGTGAATGTGCATTCTAAACCCAAAATTGAAATCAGCCCAATCCGAGCATTATCATCTTCTTTTTATGTAGATGGAACCCAGAACACCTTTTTGATTTGGTCTCAATACACAAATTACGATTTCTGTTCGATTTGGTGCATTAACAACAAAGAACACGACGACACCCAAAAACACCATGTGAATTGAAATAAGCACAAACAAAGCTTATTCGTCTTCTTTCTACGCATATGGAAGCGAAAAGACAGTGTTGTGTTATTTTGGTCTCATTACACACACTTTGCGATTTCTTGGTCAATGTGCATTAACACCAAAGAACACGACATGAAATAAGCGAAATCCAAGATTCCTCTTTCTATGTAGCTGGAACCCAAAACAACCTATTTGGCTTTTTTAAAGCTTATTACAATTCGCTTTGCTATTTGTGCGTGAATGTGCGATGGAACCAAAAGACCTATGCTTTATGTGGGATGATAACAAACATGTCACGCTGCGATTTTTGGGTGAATGAGCTTTCTAACCCCAAAAACACCAATTTGAAATACGCCCAATCAGAGCGTTATCATCTTCTTTTTATGAAGATGGAACCCAAAACACCTTTTTGGTTTGGTGGGGGGTGATTCTGGTGCACACCCAAAAAACACCAGGCGAATTGAAATAAGCACAATTAAAGCTTATTCGTCTTCTTTCTACTCATAGGGAAGCGAAAAGACGGTGTTTTGTTATGTTGGTTTCAGTACATACACTGTGCGATTTCTGAGTCAATGTGCATTTTCACCAAAGAACACGACTTGAAATAAGCGAAAGCCATGATTCTTCTTTCGATGTAGATGGACCGCAAAAGAACCTGTTTTGCTTTGTTTTGGCTGATTAAACTTCGCTTTGCTATTTGTGGGTGAATGAACAACGAAAGAACAATCAAAGCTTATTCGTCCTCTTTTTATTGAGATGGAACCCAGACACCTATGTTTAATTTGGGCTCATGACAAACATTTCACTCTGCGATTTTTGGGTAAATGTGCATTGTAACCCCGAAAACACCAATTTGAAATAAGCTCAATCAAAGCCTATTCGTCTTCCTTTTATGTAGATGGAACCCAAAACACCTTTTTGCTTGGGTTGGGGGCGATTCTGTTGCACACCCAGAAAACACCATGAGAATTGAAATAAGCCCTGTGAAAGCTTATTCGTCTTCTTTCTATGCATATGGAAGCGAAAAGACGGTGTTTTCTTATGTTGGTCTCATTACATACACTTTGCGATTTCTGGGTCAATGTGCATTAACACCAAAGAACACGACATGAAATAGGCAAAATCCAAGATGCTTCTTTCTATGTAGCTGGAACCCAAAACAACCTGTTTGGCTTTGTTTAAGCTTATTACGCA
Source organism: Podarcis tiliguerta (assembly GCF_965153285.1). Classification (NCBI taxonomy): domain Eukaryota; kingdom Metazoa; phylum Chordata; class Lepidosauria; order Squamata; family Lacertidae; genus Podarcis; species Podarcis tiliguerta. The sequence continues at coordinate 42,804,103 of NC_139549.1, forward strand.
TCGCTCTGCTATTTGTGAGTGAATGAACACCGAAAGAATAATCCAAGCCTCTTTTGCGATGGAACCAAAACACCTATGCTGATAACACCTATGCTGATAACAAACATGTCACTGCGATTTTTGGGTGAATGTGCATTCTAACCCCAAAAACATCAATTTGAAATCAGCCCAATCAGAGCGTTATCATCTTCTTTTTATGTAGATAGAATCCAAAACACCTTTTTTGTTTGGTTGGGGGTCATTCTGATGCACACCCAAAAACACCATGCGAATTGAAATAAGCACAATTAAAGCTTATTCGTCTTCTTTCTTTTAGGCGGAACGGTCAAGGCAGACTGCGCTGGGACTCTCTTCGGAGACATGATGGCTACCAAAAAAGAGAAATATCAACATGAGAAAAGAAGTTAATGCACCCCAGATACCTGGTGATCACAAAATGAACCCAAATAAAACAGTAAGCTACTCAATTAAGGAGCATACAATTAAGCAGAAAGTGCCTTTTCCTTTATTGGCCACTAGCTGGCAGCAAATTAGCTTCCCTGTACTAAAATAAAACAACAGGCTGCAATGCACAGAATGTCCTCAAAGTGGCAGCAGTTAACAGTCTAAAGTATTTCTTTATCATTAAATCAGGGATGCTGCAATGCTCAGAACGGCCACTAGATGGCCTGCGTGAGCAATTTAAGCCTGGAAAATGGCGTTCCCGCCAAAACGCAGCAGGGAAAGGCAGCTGAACACAATGGGCCTGCACCCAGGCCCAAGTTAGGCCGCGCCTGCCTCCCTGCAGCCCCGCAAGACACCAGGCCTCCCCGCTTCGCCGGGAGGGCCGCCAAGGACAAAAGAAGGCCGAATCCGGCCTCGGAAATCGGCGGGGGGGGGGGGGCTCGGGAAAGCCTAAGAAGGCCCAGCAGGGCTGGAGGCACCCCCCGCTGCGGCGCGGCACCAGGCGCTGCCGAAAAAAGGCCCTTCGTCCAACCAGGAGCCAGGCCTAGGCAGCTGCGCCCCTGCGGCTGGGCGCACTTCGCAGAGGCCTAGTGCCTCCGAACGTTAAGGTAAGCTACAGTGGGGGGGGGAGGGGGGATATGGGAAAATTAAAGGACTAAGGGGGGTGGGAATGAAGGGTAAAAATTTTAGAAGGAGAGAGGGAAAATTAAAATAAAATTAATAATTATTACACAGAGGAAACTTAATCAAAGGACAAAATTAAGAATTAAATAGAGCTAACGCAATTAAAGCAGGCCAAAGACACAAGGATAATGGGTAATTGGTAGAAAAATACAACCATCTCCCTTCGCTGTGATCAATCCGATGCATGGGCGAAAAGAGGAAGCCCTAGCCTCGTGCAAGGAGAACACGCTTTGTGAGTGAATGAACACCGAAAGAACAATCCAAGCTTTCTATTGCGATGGAACCAAAACACCTAAGCTTTATTTGGTCTCATTACACACACTTTGGGATTTCTGGGTCAATGTGCATTCTAACCCCCAAAAGACCAATTTGAAATCAGCCCAATCAGAGCGTTATCATCTTCTTTTTATGTAGATAGAGTCCAAAACACCTTTTTTGTTTGGTTGGGGCTGATTCTGGTGCACACCCAAAAAACACCATGCAAGTTGAAATAAGCACAATCAAAGCTTATTCCTCTTCTTTCTACGCACATGGAAGCGAAAAGACAGTGTTGTGTTATATTGGTCTCATTACATACACTGAGCGATTTCTGGATCAATGTGCATTTACACCAAAGAACACGACATGAAATACGCGACATCCAAGAGTCTTCTTTCTATGTAGATGGAAGCCAAAACAACCTGTTTTGCTTTGTTTTGGCTTACTACACCTCGCTTTGCTGTTTGTGGGTGAATGAACACCGAAAGAACAATTAAAGCTTATTCGTCTTCTTTCTATTGAGATGGAACCAAAAGACCTATTCTTGATTTGGACTGGTAACAAACATTTAGCATCTGCGATTTCGGGGTGAATGTGCATTCTAACCCCAAAACCAACAATTGGAAATAAGCCCAATCAGAGCTTTATCATGACAAACATTTCACTCTGCGATTATTGGGTGAATGTGCATTGTAACCCCGAAAACACCAATTTGAAATAAGCTCAATCAAAGCCTATTCGTCTTCCTTTTATGTAGATGGAACCCAAAACACCTTTTTGCTTGGGTTGGGGGCAATTCTGGTGCACACCCAGAAAACACCATGAGAATTGAAATAAGTCCTGTGAAAGCTTATTCGTCTTCTTTCCATACATATGGAAGCGAAAAGACGGTGTTTTCTTATGTTGGTCTCATTACATACACTTTGCGATTTCTGGGTCAATGTGCATTAACACCAAAGACCACGACATGAAATAGGCGAAATCCAAGATTCTTCTTTCTATGTAGCTGGAACCCAAAACAACCTGTTTGGCTTTGTTTAAGCTTATTACGCTTCGCTTTGCTATTTGTGAGTGAATGAACACCGAAAGAATAATCCAAGCTTTCTTTTGCGATGGAACCAAAACACCTATGCTGATAACACCTATGCTGATAACAAACATGTCACTGCGATTTTTGGGTGAATGTGCATTCTAACCCCAAAAACATCAATTTGAAACCAGCCCAATCAGAGGCTTATCATCTTCTTTTTATGTAGATGGAACCCAAAATACCTTTTGGCTTTGGATGGGGGTGATGCTGGTGCACACCCAAAAAAAACACCATGCGAATTGAAATAAGCACAATTAAAGCTCATTCGTCTTCTTTCTTCTCATATGGATGGGAAAAGACGGTGTTTTGATATTTTGGTTTCAATACACACACTTTGCGATTTCTGGGTCAATATGCATTAACACCAAAGAACACGACATGAAATCACCAATTTGAAATAAGCCCAATCAGAGCTTATCATCTTTTTTTAGTGCAGATGGAACCCACAAGGCCTTTTTGCTTTGGTTGGGTTGATTCTGGTGAACACCCAAAAAACAACATGCGAATTGAAATAAGCCCAATCAAAGCTTATTCGTCTTCTTTCTATGCATAGGAAGCAAAAAGACGCTGTTTTGTTATTTTGGTCTCATTGCATAAACTTTGCGTTTTCTGGGTGAATGTGCATTAACACCAAAGAACCCAAATTGAAATGAGCGAAATCCAAGATTCTTCTTTCTATGTAGTTGGAACCCAAAAGAAACTCTTTTGCCTAGTTTAGACTTATTAAACTTCGTTATGCTATTTGTGGCTGAATGAACACCGAAAGAAAAATCAAAGCTTATTTGTCCTCTTTCTATTGAGATTGACCCAAAACACCTATGCTTGATTTGGGCTGATAACAAACATCTCACTGTGTTTTTTGGGTGAATGTGCATTCTAACCCCTAAAATGCCAATTTGAAATAAGCCCAATCTGAGCTTTATCATCTTCTTTTTATGTAGATGGAAGCCAAAATGACTTTTTGCTTTGGTTGGGGGTGATTCTGGTGCACACCCAAAAAACACCATGTGAATTGAAATAAGCACAATTAAAGCTTATTCGTCTTCTTTCTATTCATATGGAAGGGAAAAGACGGTGTTTTGATATTTTGGTCTCAATACACACACTTTGCGATTTCTGGGTCAATGTGCTTTAACACCAAAGAACACGACATGAAATAAGCGATATCCAAGATTCTTCTTTCTATGTAGCTGGAACCCAAAACAACCTGTTTGGCTTTGTTTAAGCTTATTACGCTTCGCTTTGCAATTTGTGAGTGAATGAACACCGAAGGAACATTCTAAGCTTTCTATTGCGATGGAACCAAAACACCTATGCTTTATTTGGTCTCATTACACACACTGCGATTTTTGGATCAATGTGCATTAACACCAAAGAACACATGAAATAAGCGATATCCAAGATTCTTCTTTCTATGTAGCTGGAACCCAAAACAACCTGTTTGGCTTTGTTTAAGCTTATTACGCTTCACTTTGCTATTTGTGAGTGAATGAACACCGAAAGAACAATCCTTGCTTATTCGTCCTCTTTCTATTGAGATGGAACCAAAACACCTATGCTTGATTTGGGCTGATAACAAACATGTCACTGCAATTTTTGGGTGAATGTGCATTCTAACCCCAAAAACACCAATTTGAAATACGCCCAATCAGAGCGTTATCATCTTCTTTTTATGAAGATGGAACCCAAAACACCTTTTTGGTTTGGTTGGGGGTGATTCTGGTGCACACCCAAAAAACACCATTTGAATTTAAATAAGCACAATTAAAGCTTATTCGTCTTCTTTCTACTCATAGGGAAGCGAAAAGACGGTGTTTTGTTATGTTGGTTTCAGTACATACACTGTGCGATTTCTGAGTCAATGTGCATTTTCACCAAAGAACACGACTTGAAATAAGCGAAAGCCATGATTCTTCTTTCGATGTAGATGGACCGCAAAAGAACCTGTTTTGCTTTGTTTTGGCTGATTAAACTTCGCTTTGCTATTTGTGGGTGAATGAACAACGAAAGAACAATCAAAGCTTATTCGTCCTCTTTTTATTGAGATGGAACCCAGACACCTATGTTTAATTTGGGCTCATGACAAACATTTCACTCTGCGATTTTTGGGTAAATGTGCATTGTAACCCCGAAAACACCAATTTGAAATAAGCTCAATCAAAGCCTATTCGTCTTCCTTTTATGTAGATGGAACCCAAAACACCTTTTTGCTTGGGTTGGGGGCGATTCTGTTGCACACCCAGAAAACACCATGAGAATTGAAATAAGCCCTGTGAAAGCTTATTCGTCTTCTTTCTATGCATATGGAAGCGAAAAGACGGTGTTTTCTTATGTTGGTCTCATTACATACACTTTGCGATTTCTGGGTCAATGTGCATTAACACCAAAGAACACGACATGAAATAGGCAAAATCCAAGATGCTTCTTTCTATGTAGCTGGAACCCAAAACAACCTGTTTGGCTTTGTTTAAGCTTATTACGCATCGCTCTGCTATTTGTGAGTGAATGAACACCGAAAGAATAATCCAAGCTCTCTTTTGCGATGGAACCAAAACACCTATGCTGATAACACCTATGCTGATAACAAACATGTCACTGCGATTTTTGGGTGAATGTGCATTCTAACCCCAAAAACATCAATTTGAAATCAGCCCAATCAGAGCGTTATCATCTTCTTTTTATGTAGATAGAATCCAAAACACCTTTTTTGTTTGGTTGGGGGTCATTCTGATGCACACCCAAAAACACCATGCGAATTGAAATAAGCACAATTAAAGCTTATTCGTCTTCTTTCTTTTAGGCGGAACGGTCAAGGCAGACTGCGCTGGGACTCTCTTCGGAGACATGATGGCTACCAAAAAAGAGAAATATCAACATGAGAAAAGAAGTTAATGCACCCCAGATACCTGGTGATCACAAAATGAACCCAAATAAAACAGTAAGCTACTCAATTAAGGAGCATACAATTAAGCAGAAAGTGCCTTTTCCTTTATTGGCCACTAGCTGGCAGCAAATTAGCTTCCCTGTACTAAAATAAAACAACAGGCTGCAATGCACAGAATGTCCTCAAAGTGGCAGCAGTTAACAGTCTAAAGTATTTCTTTATCATTAAATCAGGGATGCTGCAATGCTCAGAACGGCCACTAGATGGCCTGCGTGAGCAATTTAAGCCTGGAAAATGGCGTTCCCGCCAAAACGCAGCAGGGAAAGGCAGCTGAACACAATGGGCCTGCACCCAGGCCCAAGTTAGGCCGCGCCTGCCTCCCTGCAGCCCCGCAAGACACCAGGCCTCCCCGCTTCGCCGGGAGGGCCGCCAAGGACAAAAGAAGGCCGAATCCGGCCTCGGAAATCGGCGGGGGGGGGGGGGCTCGGGAAAGCCTAAGAAGGCCCAGCAGGGCTGGAGGCACCCCCCGCTGCGGCGCGGCACCAGGCGCTGCCGAAAAAAGGCCCTTCGTCCAACCAGGAGCCAGGCCTAGGCAGCTGCGCCCCTGCGGCTGGGCGCACTTCGCAGAGGCCTAGTGCCTCCGAACGTTAAGGTAAGCTACAGTGGGGGGGGGAGGGGGGATATGGGAAAATTAAAGGACTAAGGGGGGTGGGAATGAAGGGTAAAAATTTTAGAAGGAGAGAGGGAAAATTAAAATAAAATTAATAATTATTACACAGAGGAAACTTAATCAAAGGACAAAATTAAGAATTAAATAGAGCTAACGCAATTAAAGCAGGCCAAAGACACAAGGATAATGGGTAATTGGTAGAAAAATACAACCATCTCCCTTCGCTGTGATCAATCCGATGCATGGGCGAAAAGAGGAAGCCCTAGCCTCGTGCAAGGAGAACACGCTTTGTGAGTGAATGAACACCGAAAGAACAATCCAAGCTTTCTATTGCGATGGAACCAAAACACCTAAGCTTTATTTGGTCTCATTACACACACTTTGGGATTTCTGGGTCAATGTGCATTCTAACCCCCAAAAGACCAATTTGAAATCAGCCCAATCAGAGCGTTATCATCTTCTTTTTATGTAGATAGAGTCCAAAACACCTTTTTTGTTTGGTTGGGGCTGATTCTGGTGCACACCCAAAAAACACCATGCAAGTTGAAATAAGCACAATCAAAGCTTATTCCTCTTCTTTCTACGCACATGGAAGCGAAAAGACAGTGTTGTGTTATATTGGTCTCATTACATACACTGAGCGATTTCTGGATCAATGTGCATTTACACCAAAGAACACGACATGAAATACGCGACATCCAAGAGTCTTCTTTCTATGTAGATGGAAGCCAAAACAACCTGTTTTGCTTTGTTTTGGCTTACTACACCTCGCTTTGCTGTTTGTGGGTGAATGAACACCGAAAGAACAATTAAAGCTTATTCGTCTTCTTTCTATTGAGATGGAACCAAAAGACCTATTCTTGATTTGGACTGGTAACAAACATTTAGCATCTGCGATTTCGGGGTGAATGTGCATTCTAACCCCAAAACCAACAATTGGAAATAAGCCCAATCAGAGCTTTATCATGACAAACATTTCACTCTGCGATTATTGGGTGAATGTGCATTGTAACCCCGAAAACACCAATTTGAAATAAGCTCAATCAAAGCCTATTCGTCTTCCTTTTATGTAGATGGAACCCAAAACACCTTTTTGCTTGGGTTGGGGGCAATTCTGGTGCACACCCAGAAACACCATGAGAATTGAAATAAGTCCTGTGAAAGCTTATTCGTCTTCTTTCCATACATATGGAAGCGAAAAGACGGTGTTTTCTTATGTTGGTCTCATTACATACACTTTGCGATTTCTGGGTCAATGTGCATTAACACAAAGACCACGACATGAAATAGGCGAAATCCAAGATTCTTCTTTCTATGTAGCTGGAACCCAAAACAACCTGTTTGGCTTTGTTTAAGCTTATTACGCTTCGCTTTGCTATTTGTGAGTGAATGAACACCGAAAGAATAATCCAAGCTTTCTTTTGCGATGGAACCAAAACACCTATGCTGATAACACCTATGCTGATAACAAACATGTCACTGCGATTTTTGGGTGAATGTGCATTCTAACCCCAAAAACATCAATTTGAAACCAGCCCAATCAGAGGCTTATCATCTTCTTTTTATGTAGATGGAACCCAAAATACCTTTTGGCTTTGGATGGGGGTGATGCTGGTGCACACCCAAAAAAAACACCATGCGAATTGAAATAAGCACAATTAAAGCTCATTCGTCTTCTTTCTTCTCATATGGATGGGAAAAGACGGTGTTTTGATATTTTGGTTTCAATACACACACTTTGCGATTTCTGGGTCAATATGCATTAACACCAAAGAACACGACATGAAATCACCAATTTGAAATAAGCCCAATCAGAGCTTATCATCTTTTTTTAGTGCAGATGGAACCCACAAGGCCTTTTTGCTTTGTTGGGTTGATTCTGGTGAACACCCAAAAAACAACATGCGAATTGAAATAAGCCCAATCAAAGCTTATTCGTCTTCTTTCTATGCATAGGAAGCAAAAAGACGCTGTTTTGTTATTTTGGTCTCATTGCATAAACTTTGCGTTTTCTGGGTGAATGTGCATTAACACCAAAGAACCCAAATTGAAATGAGCGAAATCCAAGATTCTTCTTTCTATGTAGTTGGAACCCAAAAGAAACTCTTTTGCCTAGTTTAGACTTATTAAACTTCGTTATGCTATTTGTGGCTGAATGAACACCGAAAGAAAAATCAAAGCTTATTTGTCCTCTTTCTATTGAGATTGACCCAAAACACCTATGCTTGATTTGGGCTGATAACAAACATCTCACTGTGTTTTTTGGGTGAATGTGCATTCTAACCCCTAAAATGCCAAT